>NC_139612.1:55446350-56676152 GCF_964270895.1 Podarcis filfolensis | reverse complement strand
TCTCCATCGTCGGCTTCATGGCCCACATCACCAAGAAGTCAATAGCTGAATTGGCATCCTCAGGTACAATCTCTTCAATAGGGAATGTGAGCCGGTATAGTCAAGGAGCATAAGTTTGGCAGCACTGTGGAAACAAACTAAACATCAGGCATTTCTATAAAAAATGGACTATTTTGTGGGGTAATGGCTGCAGTTGTTCTTTGCTGAAGGAAAGGCACATGAGGCATCAGTGGTGGCTGTTGGTTCCCATTGGGACTGATGGGATGGAAGGAACTGAGATGGGTAGTCCGTTAAGGGCAGACTGAGGTTGGTGAAGCAGTGCTCCATTTGCCATCATGGACCATCTTGCACCATAATACGCATGTTCAGAGGTACTTCGTTGTATAATATTTATATCTGATAATCAGGCACAATCTTGTTGGAGCTACAATATTCACATCCCTGCAAGAGTTTTTTTATGATCATTTGCTTGCAAAAACGAACTTCTTCAATGAAATGCAGCTGTATTTGTATTTATTTATTATCTGTACTTACAGTTTGCCCTTCACCAGATGATCCCATAGCAAATTGCAGGGATGTTATTACAAAAAGGGTTCCTCCATTTGACTGGCACTGAGACAGATGCAATAAGGGCCATCTTTTCTTCATATACTGTCAGATAGCATATCTACTTTGACAAGAACCCTACTTAGCCATTGATTCACAATTGGTATTGTCAGCTTTCTTGACACCTGGTTAATATAATATTGGCAGTGATCAAAGAGTTTACAACAGGGCCCAATCGCCTTCTCAATCCGGCCCACGGACGGTCCGGGAATCAGCGTGGTTTTTACATGAGTAGATTGTGTCCTTTTATTTAAAATGCATCTCTGGGTTATTTGTGGGGCATAGGAATTCGTTCATTTCCCCCCTCAAAATATAGTCTGGCCCACCACAAGGTCTGAGGGACGGTGGACCGGCCCATGGCTGAAAAAGGTTGCTGACCCCTGGTTTACAACATGAAATGTTTATCGAAGATTGAATCCCATCAGTCCAAATCTTAAAGAGAGCCCAAATTAAGATTAAGCCCAAGTATCTGATCTGTTACTTCCAGATGTTGTTGCCAGTATCCCTGCTCCAAGCGACAATTCCATCTCACACCACTGAACCTTTTGGCAGAAGGGAAAATGCTTGTGGAAAGTACAACTGACCATAACTCAGTAACCGCTTAAGAGATGCAATAACATGCTCACCCTGCTGTGACTTGTGTCTAAATCATACCACAAAATAAAACTATAACCATTCATTGTGTCCTTGGTGGCTACAGGTCCAGGATTGGCTTTCCTTGCCTACCCGCAGGTCGTCACGCAGCTGCCCATGTCTCCTCTCTGGTCGATCCTCTTCTTTTCAATGCTAATGATGCTTGGCCTTGACAGCCAGGTAAGGATAACCCGTTAAAAAATAACATCTTGTATGGCTGTGCAGTAAGAAGAGCCCTGCTGGATCAGATTAAAGGCCTCTCTGGTTCAGCATCCTTTTCTTGCAGAGGCCATCTGGGTGCCTCTGAGAAGCCCACAAGCAGGTCATGAGTGCAATAGCACCCTCCTGCAACTATGTGAACAGAGGCATGGTGCCTCTGATCCTGGAGTAGCCTTATATTCCATGGACTTGTCTTATGCCATCTAAGTTGGTGGCCATCACCTCTGTTTTTACAGGTGGAAGTTCTGTAGCAACAGACTGTACTAATTCCCCTTCCTTCTCTATAATCATCCCCTTCTTAGCAGGGTTGACATAAACTGGTGTAGCAAGAGATACAGTGGTACCTCAGGTTAAGAACTTAATTTATTCTGGAGGTCCTTTCTTAACCTGAAACTGTTCTTAACCTGAGGTACCACTTTAGCTAATGGGGCCTCCTGCTGCTGCCCTGCCACCGCTGCGCGATTTCTGTTCTCATGCTGAAGCAAAGTTCTTAACCTGAAGCACTATTTCTGGGTTAGTGGAGTCTGTAACCTGAAGCATCTGTAACCTGAAGCATCTGTAACCCGAGGTACCACTGTAATTAAAAGAAAATACAATGGGAAGTTAATAATTTTTTATAAATGGGATATGCAATAGTAAAAAAGATATAGACTAAGTAATCACAGAAAGGAGGGGAAGGAAGTTGAAGACAACACAATGTAAAGATTGTTTTTCTGTTTAAATTTATGTAAAATGAGAAAATGGAGGAATAAAATATGGGGGGGGGGAATCTTCCCCTTTGCATGGGTCAAGCTCCTTGGGCCCACAGGGTCTTCCGGTCAGAATCCACAAGCTTCCGATCCCAAGGACCTGCCTCCCTTATCATGAATCTTTGATCGGCAACAGCCCACCTCTGTACTTCTGCTGCTAATTCCCATGCCATCTCATCCCATTGCTGAACCCTTATATTTAGGATCTTTCTCCTAAATTTGCTTGCCTGAAATTCGAGCTCCAGTGCTTTGATGACAAATAAAATAAATAAGCAATGCAAAATCAGTGAGGCCTTCATAGTTGCTTATGTACCTGAAATGTAAGTGCATGATAACTCTCCATTCTTGCTCTGGACAGGAACTCATTTTTTTTCAATGACAGGCTAAGATTGAGTTCTCTAGAGATGAGGGCTGGAGGCATGAAATTGGTGCTTCCTTTGGAATCTACCACCTCAAGCTACTGCTTCACATAGCTTTGTGGTGAGATTATTCGCCCTGTATAAACTGTGAATCAATCAACCCTAGACACCAACTAGAAATATAAAATATAATAATGTAGCTGCATCTCAGAACCTATCTACACATGCAGCAGAACCATGTGATGCAACTTCTCCTGGGCTGTACAATTCACACTGCAGATGAGGCAGGGGGATAAACTCCTTTTGTCAAATGTTCTGCTGTGAGGAGTGGGAGAATCCTTGTATATAGAAAATTACCTGTTTTAGCTAACTTGCAACTCTTCTCCTCCACATTCTAATTTTATAGGCACAGTTTGAATGATTAAATGGGGTAGGCTTTTGCGGTGTGTATAGTAGCAGCTATTATGGAATCCATGACAAATTGATTGGCTTTCAATTTTATATTGTATCCCAGCCTTTTAAGAGGAGTGTGTGTGTATGTGTGTGTGTGTGTGTGTGTGTGTCCTTGCTTTCCCACAAACTCCATTTCTTTTCCATATATTGTGTTGGCTATTTATAATTTAATACTCCTAGGAGCTGCAGTTGTAGCTGAATTTGACCCAGTTCATAATTTAGAGACCTTTTAAAAATGACACAAATGCTAACTGAACAGCTACTTTAATTCATTATATATATTTTTTATTCCACTAAATACCATTTTTCTTAAAGCATTTAATTTTACATGATTTTATCGAGTGCTGCTTGTTTCCCCAAGGTGCCTCTTGGATTCTTTTAAAGTGACAGCTCTCGCTAAGCTCTCAAACACTTCTAAAATTAATGACTTTTCGTGTTGCTTCTTAATCAGTTTGCACACAGAAGTGGCCCACAGGGTTGCGGCGTTCAAGAGTCCTTTTGAAGAGTGACATCTGAGAGCTGTCTGGAGTTGCCCCCTCTCAACCAGGCCCATTAGTATTACATATGTCATGACAAAGGCCTACCCCTGAAGCCTTTCGGGTTAAGAATTTAGGGGGGGGGGGTTTCCTCCGACAAACAGCTTGCCAATCAAACAATGGGTGGGGGCAAATGAAGCATTGTTGCAAAAATTATTTGTTCATATAACAAGCATGGAAGCGAAATGAAATTAATGCCATCTTCTCTGTGGATTGCACATCTGTTGTTGGTAAAACACAGACACACCATATGGGAAAATCCTCAGTTTAAATGGAGAGCCCCTTCTCTGTGTCTTATGTAAGTTGAAGGCACAGTTGGTGGCAACAAGCAACAGGGCCTTCTCAGTGTCTGCCCCAATACAGTGCCCTGTGAAGTATGGATGGTCTCTCCTCTGGCTGTCTTTTACCAATTGGGAAATACATTTTTATTCTGTCATATTTTACCTGTGTTCTTTGCCTTTACTGGTTGCTATCCAACTAAGGGCTCATTCAGACTTCTGTTTGTTCCATGACTGAAAATCTGAGAGATTTTAGTTTTGTTCCATTGCATTCCCTGGGAAAATCTGCTATGTACTGCTGAATCAGAAGGAACGTTTTCTGCAGATAGATGTTGGTGTGTGTTATGTACTGAGTTGAATAGGATCCAAACTGCAGCAGTCTGATTGGTCCTAGAACAATAGGATCCAAAAGGCAGCAGTCTGATTGGTCCTAGAACAATAGGATTCAGAATGCAGCAGTCTGATTGGTCCTAGAACAATGCAGCAGTATGATTGGTTGGCAGGAACCACCCAATCATGCTCCAGATAGAAGTGAATCCACAACCTGATTGGCTTACAGTAGAATTCCGGAATTAGCCAATCATGTGCAGCCCATTGTGTAAATAATGTATATAGAGCAGATACCTTGAGGGGACTTTCATTCATTCCTCCTCACCACTATGAGCTGAATAAAGAGCATGAAATCACTTTGCGACTCTGAGTATATTTCAGTGTGTTTGATAAAAGGGGAAGTGTAGGTAAAATAAAAGGAGAATTTCCTGGATGTCTAGGTTCAGTTTTGGGACAAGTACTCTCTGGTGACAGAGCCCCAGCAGAGATTTAAAATTACAAAACATGCAACAAAGTAAGCATGGAAATATAGGTGGTTAAATATAGGTGGTAACCTACATTTTGTAGGTTAAAAATGGTTTACTTACAAACTGTTCAAATGTCAGATTCATGTGCTTTCCCATACAGCAGCAAGAAAAGACAGGCAGTATAACTTAGGTTCCAAAATGGTAAAAATTTCTAAATTATTTGTATAGAAACACAAAAACAACTTTCTTTAAGCCATACAGTCTAAGCTTGGAGCATCCATCTTAGATTTCCTTATTGGTAATGGTGGAACCAGAGAGAACAAAGTATTTGGTGACCCTCCCACGGTGAGGGGAAGTGACCTAGCTAAGCCTGGCAGGACAGTTTATTCTGTGGTCTTAACCCCTTCATGCTTCAATTAGACCTAAGCATGTTGGCTATACGAGGCTAATTTATCTCACAGACATTCTGTTTGCAATTTGGCAGTAAAAGTAGATTTTCCCAGAGAAAGCAGTGGGACAAAACTAAAGCTTCTTGGGCCTGTGACTAGAAATCATGTGACAGTGTGGATGAACCCCAAGTTAGAGCAGACCCACTGAAATCAATGAAGTTACTGGAGCCTATTGAGTTCAATGGGTCTGCTCTGTGCACGACTAACATTGGATGTCACCACTGTATTTTTAATGTTGTGTATTTAAAAAAATTATTGTATTTATAATATATTTATATATATATTTTAAGACAATGTGATTTTAAAATTCTTATAGGCTTGCCCTGAGTGGTGCAAAGATGCTAAAAGTGTAGGGTAGAAATCTCCATATAAGTAAATAAAAATAAAATGCAGGTTTCCTAAATTCTCCTCATTCAAATTATAGTTTGCTATTTTTTAAATTAAATTTGTATACCACCCTTCATTTGTAGATCTCACGGTGGTTCACAACATAAAAATACAAGCTATAAACACAAAATAGGCAATAAAAGCACGAATAAAAATACCCCACCAAACAATAACCCCCTCCCTCTCTGCCCTGGGTGTGTAACAATGGTTTGCCTTAAACCAGGAAGCAAGGAAGGGAATTGCCATGAAAATGTAATGGAAGGAGAAATGAAGGGGAGCATAAAAAATTTGTGGCCCTTTGAACGCTTTTTCTAATAGCATCAAACCACGGTTTGATGTTATGTCTGAACCAAGCTACTGTGTGGATTCAAAGGCCGATGTGGAAAGCTAAGGAGATACAGGTTCAACAAGGAGGTTGCTGATGTATTCCTATTAATTTCTTCCTGCAGTTTTGCACGGTGGAAGGCTTCATCACAGCCCTGATGGATGAGTTTCCACATGTGCTGAGAGCAAGGAAGAAAATCTTTATTGCAGTGGTGTGTTTCATCTCTTACCTCATTGGATTCTCCAACATCACCCAGGTATTAAAAACGGTGCATACCCTTTTACTATTAGATGCTGATGATCTCTTAGTTTCAGTGCTTATTCAGGTGTGCATCCAATATTCTAAGTCTCTTTTTGATGACAGATATGTTATTCAAGGCCCAAACAAAGTAGGGAGCTCTAAGTAGGCAACTGTTATCCATTTCAAGTCAAGAGTGATCCTTCTGTTCTGGAGCTTTTGCTTGAATAGCATCTGGTGGCTCCTGTTCTTTGACTCTTGGATGGGGACAGAGTGTGCTTTTATCATTGCTTCTACATAGGGTCCCACAGCACCAGGCAGTCAGAGCACAGTGCTCTTTCAGGCAGGGAGAGGGAGATGAAGCTCCCTGGTGGTATTCTTTCTTTGGTAAATGGTAGGGCCAGGTTGGTCTCCCGCTTGCTTCGAAGTTACTCCTGGGAGGCCTCCCAGTGCAGTGCAATGGAGAAAACAGAGAGAGGAAGAGAAAGGCGAAGGTCATAAGGGATTGATTGGGACAACTGCAGTTACAGCAACATATAAAGCTACAATTGGAAAGGAGGGTTGAGGGGTTGAGCCAAAGACCCTGCAAAAAGAGTGGGTATCTAGCTCTCCATCCCAGTAAATACTGTAATCATGTAGAAAAAGCTGGAAAAGAGAAGTCCATAGCCGATGTCTGTAAAAGAGTAGACATGGGCCTTTTCTTCGGGCTAGTGGGCAGCCCTATAATCTTACTACCCTGGTCAAACTACCATCCCAGAGGTCTTTGTGGAAATCCATGATGACTGGAATAAAACTGGAAGATACCAGAAATGTGTGGTTGCATTGCATGGGTTTCATTTTTTCCAGACAAAATGGCATGTCTAGGGAGAGCCCACATCAAGGATCAAGACGATGCCATAGAAGGAGTGAGGGATTCCACCCTTTCTTCCCCATAGCATGCTTCTGCGGGTGTAGGGCAGTATGCAAATTTTAGTAGTAGTAGTAGTAGTAGTAATAATAATAATAATAATAAATTAGAAGCTTGGGGATGGGTTTTCATCAAGATCATGGCAAGGGAGTCAATGTTGGGGGCATCCTTCTCACATGGTGACGTCCAAGCCTTAATTGCTCTCCTATTTTGCAATACAAGCCTAGTATTTCCATTTTTAAAGAAATAATGAAAAACATGCACAACTTCTGTCCTGCAATGTTGTTCTTAACTGTCAAACCTGCACATGAGACAGTATTGCAAAGCTCCAGGCAAAAACCTCCCTTCAAATGAAATTCTTATAATTTCATTTGCTTTGCTTGCTCTCTAAGTGCATTAAGGGCTCATATTGTGTCCCCACAGGGTGGCATCTATGTTTTCAAGCTGTTTGATTATTACTCAGCCAGTGGCATGTGCCTGCTCTTCCTTGTCTTCTTTGAGACCATCTCCATCTCTTGGTGTTATGGTAAGTAAGTTGGCCCCTCTTTGCAAACTCCATCAGGGTCAGAATTGGGTTTCCATGGCACTTTGTGCTGGGCCAGCTTGTTTGCCTGACTGTCTGTCTGCTCACGCAATTTCTGTACCACCAAAAGTGGCAACAATCACCTTAGGGATTCATCTGAATCCAAAGTACACCTCTCCTTCCATCCGCTTAACAGATATTTCTGATTTCAGGTGTGAATAGATTTTACAGTAACATTGAAGAGATGATTGGTTATAAGCCGTGTGCATGGTGGAAGATCTGCTGGGCCTTCTTCACTCCACTTGTCTGCTTGGTAAGATGGTCAAACCTAAGAATCTCATTTCCAGGTCTGTGGTCTCTTTTTAAAGGGCCAAACTAGACAAGATGGTAAGTGCCAGTGTCATTAGTCCTTCGTTTGTGTTTCCTTTTAAAACAACAACAGCTGCAGCAGTGATTGAACTGGCTAGGAACTATGGGGTGTGGGAAGGGGGCCTTAGCCTTTAGATAGAGCTAGTTGTTCCTTTGTCTACATCTGAAATGTGACTACTAATTTTCCTATCCTCTGTGAACTTGTTTAATGAACTGCACAAGTTACACTGAAAGGAGATTGGATGGGTGCTATTACACAGCCACCACTGGGGCATGTTAAAAGTAGCTCCCTGGGCTGAGGGCAGTGGAGAAGTCATCTATGGAGATTCTAGACCAGTTTTTGCTACGTTGGTGCCCTTTAGACATTTTGGACTACCTCTGATGACAGTTGTAGTTCAAACCACAGGAGGACAGCAGGTTGGCATGGTCTGGTCTAGAAGAAAGGTCAACATCCTCAAACAAATCTGTTGCTTTCTGTGCTGTTGCTGAGCTGCAACATTTTCTTTTTCTCTTTGTTCAGGGCGTTTTCTTCTTCAGTGTGTTTGAAATGACTCCCCTGAGTCTAGGGAAATATGTTTATCCTGCTTGGGGCCAAGGGATTGGCTGGACCATGGCTTTGTCATCTATGATCTTGATCCCAGGATATATGCTGTACTTCTTCTTCACTACAAAGGGAACGATCCAACAGGTAAGGGCAAATTGTATCGCCACTTTCCTTGGTGTTGAGCGGAGACTTCATTGGAGCAAAACAAACAAACAAACAGCCATTTCACCACAGCAGTGACTCAGGTGCAGAGACACGCCACCAGCAAGCTCCGCATGATGTATTTGTTGTTGGACAGTATGGAAATGCTATCTGTCTATTTATGGGCTTTATGTGCTCCCTTTCTGTCAAACACATGCCTTTCAAGGAGGTTGAGCAAAATAGCATAAACACATTTTCAAAAAAACAAAACAACCATTGCAAAACAAATGCAAAAAGCAGGATAAAAGCATTTATTTATTCTTAAAAGCAGCAATTAAGAAATCCAGCAGAAACACTAAGCCCAAACCACAGAGCAAACCAGGGAAACAAGGACATCAAATCTGGAAGCCTAGTGTAATAAATAACAATGAAAGCAGCAGCCATGAACTTCCAGAAGCTCTGCCTGAACAGGACAGACTTTGCCTGGCATGCAGAGCAAGAATGGGGGACCTGTGGCCATCAAGATGTTTTTGGAATCTGACTTCCATCGTCCCTGACTTCTGCCCATGCTGCCTGGGGCTCATGAAAGTCCAATGTCATCTGGAGGGCCATAGGTCCTCATTCCCAGCCTAAAGGATCATAATGAAAGTGTCAGGCAGATCTCTTTGGGGAGGGAGTTCCATAGTTGGAGTACAACCCCAGAAAAGGCCCTCTCACAGGTAGCTAGACACTTGACTTTTGCAGACAACAGCAACTGAATTCAACTTCAACGAGTTCAGTTGTGCAGCAGATTCATATTGGAACAAATTGACTTTAGGTTTCTACTGTTCTTTCTCAGCTTTCAAAGAGCTCCCCATTGATTGTGATATTACAGTGATAATAATGTCTCTGAAATATTTATAACCCTTTAAGGTAGATCAATATTATTGTACACGTATTGCAGATAGCGTGGTTGGTATGAAATAATAAGGTTATTGTGTGAGTTCACAGTGAGAGTGAGAATTGATCTTAAGATTTGTTGTTAGAACAACAACTTTCAGCCATTACCTTACACTAGCTTTTGCAGCCTAGAAAGTTCAGAGAAACATGTGCTGATAATGTAGCATGGCTCTTTAGACTCAGACCTTCTCAGACACATTTTATCCTCATCATCTATCATCCCTCTTCATATCCTCAAAGCTATTCTTTAAGCTTCTTTCTGATTTTGGCAAAGACCTTCCGTTATCCAATAGAAAGCCCTTCCTTCTTGGAGGATTAAGTGGCTCAGGGGATTGTATGTGTTATGAATGTCTGACCTTTAGGCTACTGATTGCACTCTGTTGCAGGCTGATAAGACATAATTTCTTAACCTTCATCAGGCTTGGCTCATATACTCTGAATGGCCCAGAACTCAATGAAAATTCATTTGTTGTCGGAGGAAATGATACTCAGGCTATATATTTTGTACTTCCATGTTTGTACTGTGCACACGTGAAATTTCGTAAATCAAAAACAGAATTCCTTATCCAGAGGATCTCAGATTTTGGAACCTTTTTTCCTTTTCCTTTAAAAATCCTTGCCTCTGTTTTTAAAAGTGGCAGGACCAGGAAAGATGTCTGTTTGAGACCTTGGAAAACCACAACCTGCTAGCTACAGGAATGGAAGCAGATGGGCCAATAAATTAACTCAGTATGGCCAGGTATACACACATTTGGTTAAAGCATCCACATGAAACTGCTGAGCAGAGTCATCTGGAGTTTTGGAGTATGCTGTCAGCAATATGCTGATGACACACAGCTCTATATCTTCTTCACATCTGCAGGTGAGGCAGTGGATGTGCTAGATCAATGTCTTCTCTCAGCAATGGACCAGAGGAGAGCCAGTAAGCTGAAGCTCAACCCAGATAAGAATGAGGCACTGTTAGTGAGTGGTTTCTTTGATTGCATAGGTGGGGTCAACCTCTTCTAGATGGGGTTGACCTCCCCCTGAAGGGGCAGGTACATGGCTTGTGGGTAGTTCTCAATCCATTATTGTTGCTTAAGACCCAAGTGGCCTCTGCAACACAGAGTGCAATCCATCAGCTTCAGTACCCCTATCTGGATAGGACAGCTTCTGTTGCCTACATTCAGATAACCTTTATCTTGGGCTGTATCTGAAGACAGTTCAGATACTGCAACTGGACAAATTGTTGACCAAGACAAGGTAGTCTGAGCATAGAACACCAATTCTGGCATGACTGCACTGGCTTCTCAATAGTTTCTGTTCGACAGTAGACCAGACTTTCATGAAAGCTGGTGGACTCCCCTTCCTTGGAGGTTTTTAAGCAGAGGTTGGGTGGCCATCTGTCATGGATGCTTTAGTTGAGATTTCTGCATTGCAGGAGGTTGGACTAGAAGATCCTCAGGGCATCTTATAACTCTATAAGTCTATGATTCTGTGACTCATGGTGCTGGTTTTAACCTATAAAGCCTTATGGGACTCATGATTCCAATACCTCAAGGACTGCCTCTCCACACATGAACCAACGCAGACCCTGCATTCATCTCTCAAGATGCTCAGATATATATATATATATATATATATATATATATATATATATATATATATACAGCTTGTAGGCTTCTGCAGATGCAGATTTATACAGATATATACAAATATTCTCCTGCCAACCTAGCAGTTCGAAAGCACATCAAAGTGCAAGTAGATAGATAGTTACCGCTCCAGCGGGAAGGTAAATGGCATTTCTGTGAGCTGCTCTGGTTCGCCATAAGTGGCTTAGTCATGCTGGCCACATGACCCAGAAGCTGTACGCCGGCTCCCTCGGCCAATAAAGTGAGATGAGCGCCCCAGAGTCGGCCACGACTGGACCTAATGGTCAGGGATCCCTTTACCTTTTATACAAATATTACTCTAAATACCTTCAGCAATTCAAGACGTAATACCAGATAAGTAACACGGACTAACAGATAGACAACTGCAGACTCCTGGAAACTGGCATACATTAATCACAGATATAGTCGGGGCACTGGGCCATTACCATAACAACCAGATTGACTGACCCTGCACCTGTGATTAGCCCATCCAGGGGGTGATTTGTGCTTATGAAGGAAATCAACCCCTTCTTACATCCAGTTACTCCAAGAGGGGTGGGGAACCTCAGGCCTTGGGGCCAAATGCAGCCCTTCAAGCCTGTCTATCTGGTCCTTAGGACTCTTCCCAGGCCACACCCACTCTGTGGGCCACATGCCTCATGAACCCTGCTCTGTGTTGCCCTTGAGCATTTTTGCGTGGCTGGAATTTGTTCTTGAACTCTGATCATGCTTCTTGCTCATCTAGATGGAGTGGGGATGTAAAGAAAGGATGTGAGCATCTCTGACTTCTGTGTGGCTGCAATGTAGGCTGCATCTGCTGCTCTGCCCACTTTTGCCTCTATCCCACCACCACCACTGCTTTGCGGCCCCCAGAATGTTGCCCTCAAGCTGAAAAAAATCCCCCAACCCTAGTTAACAGTAATCTTCCCTCTCTTTTTTCACATCACCATTTCTATTATGTTCCAGTTCCATTACAAATCTGACTTTGAGAATATTTCAGGGAAATTCTAGGTTTAGGTCACCTTTACACATTTTAGGGTACAACGTCAGGCAATCCAAGAAAAAGAATGAAGACTGGATAACAGTTACATAGTTTTCTTGCTGTCTTGTGGGGCTTTTGGTACTCCTTTCTCCCAGGGTAATGATGAAATGGTATTCTTGCCTCTCATATCAAACTCTCCAGTAATTATTATATATAAAAAAAACCAAAAACCAAACAAATTTTCAGGATTCAAAGACACTGTCCTGAAATTTAGACACCTTCATTTTGACTCCATCATCTACATCCTGCTGAGAGAATAATTTAATACAATTTGACTTAACTTTGATTTACCTTTCACCAGCTGAGGGGAGAGACGAATTCCAAACACAATAGTGTCAAGATCCATATATTTCCTCAAATGCTCCATCTTGCATTCACATGTGAGGTGGTGGTTGTAGAGAGAGAGAGACTGTTGATACAAAACCAGATTCCAATCAGTGCTTTGTTTATGCCAAATTTAGCCAGGGGGTTATGTTACTTCTGGTTAATTTGGCTTAACTTGACGAACTGAATCATATTTCTCCTTCATCCCTGCAGCAGGGGCTATTTTGATCGAGGTGCCAGAAATTGAACTGGGGACATTCAGCTGGCAAACTAGATATTCAGCTCCTGAGTTTTGCCCTCCCCCCCACCTCCAAAACTCATAAAGAGATTAGTGATAGTAAAGCAGATGCAAGGTGGCCATTGTCTGACAGTGTCTCCAAACTGAAACCAAAATGTTCCACAAGTACATCTTGGTTAGGAAAGCAGTCAGGGTGTCATGAGTGAGCCAGCAGTAAATCACACAAAGTAGATGAAGTTAACTCTTCTTTAGAAGAGGTCTGCACAGGAGGCCTGATGAGGGCAGCAACTCTTTTTCGGTTGGTCTTGCCCCTATGAGGCCATTTGTGAAGACTGAAGGTGTTCCCACAGCTGTCTATGTCCTCTCCTCGCCTGGGTCCTTCCCAAGCAATCTGAGATTGCGTCTGCATGTAGATTGTGTCGATTGGGCGCAGAGGGCAAGGGCAAGGAAGTGGACGGTGGTTTCCAAGAGAGGAGGAGTGGGTTGGCTGATGGCATACTGTTTTCCCTCACAAATCGCCCTAAAATCAGCCCTGGAAGTAGCTCTGGGGAATCCCAACTAGGGAACAGAAACGAGGTATGAGCCAAGCTGAAGAGTACAGGGGAAAGTAGAGGAAAGCAGTCAACTGTGAGAAAAATCCTTCCTAGCTGTAAATCTAATCGGAGACTCATTCAACCGAAAGGCAGCTGCTGTCCTCCAAAGAGAAAGGTTCCTTGGACTCTTGCACCTGTCCTGTGGAGCTGGATAGTTACAGCAATGCAATACCTCCATTTATTGTGCCCAGACGTTAGAAGAAATAGGGAAAAGATCGCTCTGTGCAGTTGAAAGAAGCTTTGATAGGAATTGCTCTTCTCTCTTTGTACAGTTCTCCCTATTCATTTTGCATAATTTGGTCCATATCAGAGCAAAAACACTATTACTGCAGGGCTGAGGCTAGTTGGTGAGGTCAGACTGATCTTATGTGAGGACAATAAATAAGTGTGTCTAGAAGAAAGATAGGCAAAGGGTTGGGGTTAATCAGGCTTGTGGCCTTTCCAGCAGACTGCCTGGATACTGAAATAAATCTGCTTGATCCTAACAAAGATAGGCTTGAATACAAATCCCCTGGAGAGCAGATAGAGCATTATTTTTCAAACTAGCACCTCAAGTCAAAATTTCATGCTTTCACAAAGAGGGAAACTAGTTAGCTTCAAGGTTATTGGTACTTTAAAAATAGCTTTTTTAGGCTCGGGAGAAACAAAGCAAAAAAAAAAAAAGGCAGCTCCTTGTTCTTACAGTTTTCAGACAAGCAACTGCTTCTGGATCCATGTTCGCATAGTCTCCAATTGCCCTGAAAATGCTGGGACCATCGTGAAAACCCTTAAGCTGTCACAGCTTCTCCTTGCGTCATGCAGAATCCTGAATTCTGCAAGCGGGGAAAGGGAGCGAGGAAGGAGGGCCGGGACGAGGAGGAGGAGGCAGCCTGGCCCTTCATGGTAGCACAGTGGGACCTGCAGTGAGGGGAGAAGGAGGAGGAGCACCAGTTGCTGCTGCTGTGCTCCTCAGCTCTGCCAGCCAGTACCACTCAGCGCATCCGAGTATGGTGATAGTGGCGGCAGGAGGGGCCTAAGGGAGCCCAGCTTACACAGGTGCAAAAGGGTGCCTATAGCTGCTGACCATGGAGACTACATTGCTGGTGCCAAAGTGCCACCTTGTAAACATCTGGCATGGGTCCCTCCTCTGATGCCTTGCAGTTTTACCATATATCATCTAAGGCTCCTGCATATAACCAAGACAGGCTGGTACGGTATTGTTACATACCCCTCTTGGCAACAGCTGTTGGGGCATCTCATCCAGACCCAGTCTTTCCCCATATTCTATTAGCAGTCCAATTACAGTGGTACCTCAGGTTAAGAACTTAATTCGTTCCGGAGGTCTGTTCTTAATCTGAAACTGTTCTTAACCTGAGGTACCACTTTAGCTAATGGGGCCTCCCGCTGCCGTGGTGCAATTTCTGTTCTCATCCTGAAGCAAAGTTCTTCACCTGAGGTACTATTTCTGGGTTAGCGGAGTCTGTAACTTGAAGCGTCTGTAACTTGAAGTGTCTGCAACCCGAGGTACCACTGTATATAGAGGGGTTTGGCGGGGAGGGACAGACACTGATGTAGAATAGAATGTCCCTATTTTAATCAGAGGAAAGTTGGAGAGGATGTGCTCATTTATTGCATGACTCTCACAGTTGTGTTCAGGATGAAATATAGAGCTGAGCCTGATCATAAACAATCCTTCCCTATCAAAGTCAATTTCACAAGGTAGGGACGGGCGAAGCTGTCAAGTTCAGTTTCTCCTGCGTTTTTCATTTTTCTGACCTTAAATTCAGTTTGCCCCAATTGGTGGTTTGTTTGTTTTTAAATCTGCATTTTTGTGTGCATTTCTCTCAATATGTACATTTTTGTATGCGGTTTTGTCCAATTTTTGCAAGTGGCTTTCCCCTAATACTATGCAATTTTGGTATGCTACTTTTCACTAATTTGTGCATTTCTGTGCACACTTTTTGGCTGAAGGGCTGCATCACAAATTGGAGAGGACGGCACATTTTGAAGGCTAGCTGTGTTTCCATTATAGCCTCAGGAGGTGCAAATTAATTAAAATGCAAACCAAACAAATTTCCCCCCTATCCCTACTGCAAGTTCATGTGTTGCTGCTTGCTGTCCTGCTGCAAGCGGTAGTAGAGGTGAGTCACTCCTCACTCTAACTCAGTGTTTCCCAAACTTGGGTCTCCAGCTGCTTATGGACTACAATTCCCATCATCCCTTACCACTGCTCTTGCTAGCTAGGGGTGATGGGAGTTGTAGTCCAAAAACATCTGGAGATCCAAGTTTGGGAAACACTGCTCTAACTCATGTCAGGTTGGTTTGCGGTGGGGAGTCCATCTACTTTTCCAAGTTAATGGAAATAGGTTGGCTTATTTTCCAAGTGTTAGGGCCCCTCCAGCTTGGTGTGCTTTTACTAGTGTCTTCTGCAATATGTTCTTGACACAATAATAGTGCGTTAATGGTGGGTTTATTCTGCTTGAGTTTTGTTCTGCGATGTTTCCCCAATGCTACCACAGGATTGCTGTGCAGAGGTGCTATAGTGATGCAAAAGTGGGGCCAAAATTATTGGATTTCAGCTGAAGATTACAGGATATGCAGTGGCTGTAAATGAAGCAGCGTGTCAGCCACCCCCCCCCCCCAATATCTGCATGTGCAAACAGTGTAGAAAGCAGGGGTCCCATATGACACCTCCTCCCAGATAGCATCATCAGCACAAATCCCAATGAATGTATAGTACAAAGGACAGCTGGAGGATCCTCTAGTCCAGGCACAGGCAAACTCGGCCCTCCAGCTGTTTTGGGACTACAGTTCCCATCATCCCTGACCACTGGTCCTGTTAGCTAGGGATGATGGGAGTTGTAGTCCCAAAACAGCTGGAGGGCCGAGTTTGCCTATGCCTGCTGTAGTCCTTGGGAAAACTACATCTCCAAAGGACAAGCAGTATTTTTCTTTGGCCACAAGATGAAAGGAGAGAGAAATTTCCCTCTTCTCTTCCTGTGGCCAGAGTGCCAGTCCCATTTCTGCCACAGCTTGGTCAGTGGTCTTTGAAGGGAACAGGGTTGTGTTGTGTTTGTGAAGGACAGGATAAGCCACGAATTATTGAGCACTGCATACTTCCAAATCCAGGCCAAGCAAGCTTCACTTCTTTAGTTAGAAGAACATCTGCACAACTATGGGACGCGTTATTGATCTCATGCTGCGTTCAAAGTCGGGATCCAGATAACAAATGAACTGACTCCTAGGAGGAAAACAAGAGGAAAAATTCCTTGGCTTATTGTGTGCAATGCAGAAACTATATTTTGCAACAAGGTTAAAACCATGAAATCCAAAGTTAAGCCCAAATTAGCACCCTCAATTAATTGGTGATAAAAAGCAGATGAGGAGTAAATTGAGGGAGGTTTTCATGGTTGTGCTTAGAATATAATTTCTGTTGAAGGGCAAAGGATTGGCAGAGGCCAAAAATAAAATAATAGTTGACAAGTACAAAGTATGTCCTGGGCAAATTTTAAACAATATGACTGCAGAGGCACAAGCAATCAGGGCCGGCCCACAACATTTTGCTGCCTGAAGCAAAAGGTAGAATGCCCTCCCTCTCCAATTCTGGCAGAATTCTTAGCACTCTTAACATGACTGCCTCTTCCATTGCAGCTGAGGGCAGCAAACTACCTTAGGGGGACACAGGGGAGGCCAATATCTTGGCATTACTGCTGCCCCCCAGCACCCGCCACCTGAGTCAGCTGCCTCACTCTGCCTAATGGTAGGGCCAGGCCTACAAGTGACTTAAAAGCCAAAAATTAATATCATGCGTCATATTCAGGGATGCACATGAGATGAAATGCAGGGGAAATCGTGGGGGCAAAAGAGTAGGCTATTCCTTGTGATGGGAAAGGTATTGTATGGAATTATTCCAAATCCTTATTTGATGTCCTCTTCCTGCATCATTCATTCATTAAAGGAGTCTCTTCCAGTGAAATATCTCAAGAGTTATTTAACAGTAAAAAATATCAACAATGATAATTTCAAACCCATTACAGATGCAGACTGGAATACACACACACACACACACACACACACACACACACACACACACCTCTCTTAAAAGGCCAGTTGAAAAAGGATTTTTTTAAAGGTTCATATCTGTTAGGGTTCCAAGGGGTTGCTCGAGAGCAAGCAGGCAAATACCTCCCTGCTCGGCTGTGAAGCCTTGCTTTTGATGCCAAAATAAACTTTATCTGTCCAGAGATTTGGAGAGCCAGTGTGGTGTAGTGGTTAAGAGCGGTAGTCTCGTAATCTGGGGAACCGGGTTTGCGTCTCCGCTTCTCCACATGCAGCTGCTGGGTGACTTTGGGCCAGTCACACTTCTTTGAAGTCTCTCAGCCCCACTCACCTCACAGAGTGTTTGTTGTGGGGGAGGAAGGGAAAGGAGAATGTTAGCCGCTTTGAGACTCCTGAAGGGGAGTGAATGGCAGGATATCAAATCCAAACTCTTCTTCTTCTTCTTCAAAGCGCCACTCTCCCGTGGCTGGCTCATTCACTGGCAGAATTCATGAGTGGGCAGTCTTTAAACCTTCCCCAGCAGAGTAGTTTCTCGATGACCAGTCTGCGCCTCCCCTCTCGGCGCGAAACCTTACTGTGCAAGGAGGGCGTGGGTAACGAGGGACCTCTCTCCTCCCCGCTTTGCCCAGGCAAGGTGTCCTGGCACCGCCTCGCCTCCTCTGAGCCCTGCATCTCCTCTCCACTAGAGGCGTGGCTTCCTTCCTCCGCTTATGAAGTGCTGCTTCCCACGATCTTGGGGGGCTCTCTGTAATCCATCCGGCTTTTCCCCTCTCCCCCCTGAGCCGATGGCAGTTCCCTGACAATATCTATGCATTTTGCTCAAGTAAAACACTTTGAATGTGAAGTGTGGGATCCTTCTTTCCCCTGTGCACTCTGACCCTCCTACACAGCACGGCGGGATGCTATTTTTACAGGAAGGCAGCCTACAATCAATGCCCGCTTTCCTCCCTCCGTTCTCCGCTGGATTCTCCATCGTGGCAGCAAACAGCAGGTGGCAGCAGGGAGATTTGCGTGCGATGTTGTGGCCTCTTGTCTGCAATGATCCTGGATTAGTTTGTAACAGAGCTGAGGCTTGGAGGGAAATTAGATGTTGGTGCAGAATAAAGTGGTTCTGACAGACAGGAAAGATTATAGGCCATTTCAGTCCTACTGAGCATAAATGTAAAGAGGTACACACACACACACACACACACACACACACACACCAATGGTAGAAACGCTAGGCTAAATGCTTTCTAGACCTCATCCAGGAAAAGACATTTCAGCTGCCTTCTGATTTGGAAACCGAGGGCTTTTTCCTCTCTCCTGAAGGCACCACATCCCTGCCTTGTTCAATAACATCTCTGCATAACAGTGCTGAGACAGTGGGGGCAAGTTCTTCCAATCCGTGGTGTGAGAAAGATCACAGCTGCCTGCCCCATCGACTGGGCAAACCTTCACCTACTGTATAGGATGGCTGGGCTTCCATGCATGAAATTTAATTCATTAATTTGGAGGGATCTACACCCTCCTCTTCCAGTGCAGACACAGTGTTCAAAACAACGACGAGTCATCCATCAAAGGGAAAGCAGCACAGGAAACCATTAAAAGCAAAGGCAGGCACATAAAAATAATTTAACTGGTCAATGCACCAAAATTCCGCTGGTCTGGCATGTCAAATGCCTGCTTGGGGGAAAAAACCTGCCTTATTTAGGTGGTGGGAAAGGGTCCAGCAGACCTTCTGAGTTTGGGAGTCTCAACTCCAGGCATGGCAAGCAAGAAGGTCATGACCCATCCAGTTAGGACATCCCTGCAAACCATAGTTTGTGGCAGGAAAGCTGTGTTTTAAGGACTTGCTATTTTATCCGGATTGTTTTGGTTGGAATTGATGGTACTATACTCTGCCCTGAGATCAGCCTGATGAATGCTGTTAGAAATGGATGGAAGGGTGGATGGATGAAGACAATCCTTTAGATATCCTAGGTCCAAAACCTCCATAGCTATAAAGGTGATAATCAGCATCTTGAGTTGTGCTCCAGAAACAAACCAGAGGCTGATGGAACAATGGTGTTATGTCCCCAAGGACAATCTAGCTTGTCAAACCCCTGGTGCCATATTCTGAACCAGCTGAAGTTTCCAGAGAATCTTTAAAGGCAGCCCCCGTGTAAAGTACATTCCAGTACATCTGGTCTGGATGTGACTAAGGAATGCTTCACCATGGGCAAGTCTGATCTTCCTCAAAATGAGTGCAGCTGATACTTGAAGGTGAGCAAAAGTACATGCTACATGAGCACCAAGGAACAAAATTGGGTTTTTCAGGAGAGCGCTACCCCATACAAAGGAGGTAGAACTCCTGTTCTCAGATCGGTCCCTTTCCTAACCAGGATCACATTTGGATTAAGCTTCAATTAATACAGAGAGGGCTATCACACTTACTTAGGGTTGAGGCACATGCAGTCCAGTGTTCCATGCCTTGTAGTTGTTTCCCATATTTTATGTGGCTAAATGACTGCAAAAGTTGGACTTCATGTATTACCTTTGCACATGTAGGCCTTTCACAAACTTTGCACCTGAAATATGGAGATCCTGTGAGCCCACACACAGGAACACTCAATGGGTGTGCCCATAACTCTACTCCCCCTGCCGTGTGTGGGCTGTAGACTGGGGTAGCCAACACGATGCCCTCCATATGTTGCTGGACTACAACTCCCATCATCCCTAGCCGGCATGGGCTATAGTCAGGGATTATGGGTGCAGCATTTGGAGGGCACCACTTTGGCTACACATGCTCTGTATCCCCGCCTTGTGTTCTGCCTCATCTTCTGTGCTGCATCCCAATTATGTGACTTGCTTCTGCATCAGATCGAAGGTTCAACCTCTATGTTCTGTCACTGGCTTCAACCTAAGTTGGTTAAAGTAGGGCCTCAGCCCAATGGGCACTTCCAAAATTTTCACCTTTACTGATATTGGAGTGTATGTGTTGCTTTATTTTTCAACTTTCTAATATGCACTAAAGTTGAGTTTTGATATTGACCACCATCTATTAACCAGATAGAGCATGGTGTAGGCAAATTGGTCCCCCCCCCCCCCATATGCTGTGGGTTATAATTGTCTCTAGTCGGCATGGACAAAATATCTGAAGAGTACCATGTTTCCTACTCTATCTCAAGAGTCTATAGCTTATTAACATGGCACCCCGTGCAAGGTCGACATTTTACGCCCCCTCCAGCCAAAGTCAGGTAAGTGAAGACCAGGCGAGGAAGGAGGCGTGAGGCTCTGGTAGGGTCCAAAACCCTTCTTCCTAAAGCTGGGCAAGCACTAACTAGGCTTTGGGAAAGAGGCAGGAAGGCATTAGCTTGGCCCCTGCACCCTGTGCCAGTGAACCATTCGCTCTGCCCTAAATCTGCATCTGACTGTAACAAGGTGTGGAATTTGTTACATGGGCCAAGAGCACCATAGTAGAATTAGTGTAGTGCAGGATGTGTCACACAAGGGAAGATGTGTCCATTTCTGTCCCTTGTTCTTGCTAAGGTTGTTTGTATCGTCTTTGTTTTGGTAATCTTCACCTATCCTTTGGCCAGCGCTTCCAACTGATGACCCAGCCGAGACAAGACACAGATGTTCAGCACAATGGACTGCGACCAAATACTTCACTAAGTGGAAGTGTCTCTGAAGCTCCAGTGTAGGCGGAGAAGAAAACCTTACTGTGGCCTGCAGCTGCTCACTCTCTGCCCTTTGAGCTACTTTGACGCTGCTCGTACTCTTTTTAGCACTTTCATATATTTTTACCCCACTTTTTTCCCCATCGTGGAACCCAAGGCACCATTCACATCTCTGTCATTGGTTTCAATCGGGAAAGAAGAAAGAAAGAAAGAAAGAAAGAAAGAAAGAAAGAAAGAAAGAAAGAAAGAAAGAAAGAAAGAAAGAAAGAAAGAAAAGGCCTTATTGGAAAAGCCGTTTTCTGCATCCTTTGAATGATTTCATATCCCACATCCTCAAGGACAATGTGCAGGCATCACTTTGCCCCTTGGCGATTCCCTTCCTTATGTGACCTCCTGAGAGGAATCGCCTTCCTCTTCTCCACAGCTTTAACGTTGGCTCTCAAGGGACCCTGTTTGTGATGTTCTTAAAAGCTTTCTTCCTTAAATGCTCCCCCAGTTATTCTCCACTGGTCAACAATATGATCTTCCTTTCTGCGCTTCATGTTCTGACTCAGTCTCTCCATGCTTCAGGATTTGTTTGATGTTTCACCTCATGGACCCAACCACTGCTTCCCATCTCTATCCATTTTCCTTGGGTGCTCCTTGTGTGTGGAATGCTCAACCCAACATGTGATACAGACTCCCTCTGTGTGTATTTTTAAAATTAAACAACTTGCCGTCTTTCTCTTCCAGGGCTTTTCCCACTTAAGTTTTCCCTTCTAACTTTTCTATTCCTTCCCTGTGGCCTTCTGTGTATGAATTCAGCACAGAATGCCTGCAAGCACCGGGTCTGTTAACTTTCACTTTGCTTCGTGCAGTGCCAAGGTTCTTAGGCACTTAAGGAACCGTGAGTGTGGATTGTTATTGCCACCATATAAAAACTGCCGATTTGTGACTACGGATTAAGCTCCCAGCTGTTTAGCATGAAGCACCTTTAACTTTGGCAGGTGGTGCTAAATTGGTATGAATTGCTCTTGCCGCGCAGCTGAATGGAATGCACAATGGTGCAGAGGATATGATTTGCCAGGATAGAGAGGTTAAGGGTCACCAACCTCTTTGAGCTAGTGGGCACATTTTGGATTTTGAGAAAGTGTCATGGGTTCCAGACAACAAAATGTCTGCTGTGGGAGGGTGGCATAACACAAAGTGGCTACTACATCCTGAAGAGCAGGAAAAGAGCCAAAAATACAAAATTGTGTGGGCACGCCTCCACCCCAGCAATGCGGAGAAAGCAATCTTCATCAGTCACCACCACACTCTTTCACAGAAAGTTCTTTGCACCTCTTCTCTGTTCAGAACGGGAGAGGAAGATGTCCAGCTTTCACATCCAGTGAAATGTGGGCATGTTCAAGATAGGAGAGGCTGAGCCAGTGCAAACAGAAACTAAACAGGAACAGCAAACAGTCTCTCGTGTGTTATGGATTTTTGAGGAGATTTCACTGAGAACTGGTGAGCACACTTGGTGCCATGTTGGTGACCCCTAAACTATTGCTTTGAGCTGAAGTGCCGTAGGAGATATTAACCTTTATAACAGGTTAATCTGTGGACCTCCAAATGTTGTCAGACTACAGTTCCCCTCATCCCTGACCACTGGCCATTCTTGCTCGGTTTGATGGGAATAGAGTCTAACCACATCTGGAGGGCTGCAGGGTGTCCATTCCTGCTTTATACCTGGACTGCCTGCACCCACTAAACCCATGATGATTCCAGGCTTGTAACCAGCCACTTGCCTGCTCTCTTATTGTGGTACAAATTGCAGCCCAACAGAAGAGCCTTCGTATACAGTAAGTCTGCAAATTGCACACACTTAACTTGTGCGCATTCAGCTTCAAATGTTTGGCATATATATGTGTGATATATGTGATATATGTGATATATAGATGATATAGATATAGAGATAGAGATACAGCTATAGATACAGATACAGATGAAAGGGTGTGGGCTTTTGGGGGAAAAGACTCTGGCAGTTCCACCCACCATTTCACCCAATGTGTTTTGAGTAGACGCAATCTTGTCTTTAGACACAATCCCTGGAATGTAACCCCCAGGTAAGTTGAGGGCTTACTGTATTAGGAAGGAGCTTCTCCTTCTTCTCCCAACCTCTCAGTGTGCCACCAATGACTAGCATATGTGTGTGTGGGCAAGCAGTCCAGTAAAAGCTTTGCAGGCTTTAAACCTTTAAAAAATATTACTACATATTAATTCCACCCTTCTTCCAAGGAGCTGAGGGCTGAATATATGTTCCATCTCCTTCCCATTTTATTTTCAGTTTCAATTTCTTTGTGGAGCAGGGTAGGTCAGGAGGTGGGCAAACTTTTTCAGTCCAAATGTCTCATTTCCTTCCAGGAGCCTCTTGTCAGTTGTGGGTTGGTCCAGAGGCAAAAGGGAGGGGTGCCATTTTGAAATTTGCCCCAGGGGCCAAAATGCCTCCTGTAGGCACTCAGGGAGAGCATGGAACAGGTCTGTGATGGGATGGTGAGCTGCTTGTGCGTAAATTCCTGATCCCTCAGAGTTTGGCTAAGTTCCCAAACCTCTGTCTGTGATGGAGCTCCTTAAGCGTGGCTCCATCAATCGCTCGTTGAATCGGACAGTGGGCGTTTACGGAACTTCTTCCAGCATAAAAGCTCCTTAACGGAAATGCGTCTTCTGGACTCTCGGCGTGACAGTTTCCGCCGAGGAGTGGGTGTCCCTACGGGAGGTCCTGAAACCTCCCCACTGTTCTCGCTTGAAGTGTCTCTGAGCCCTCCCTCCGACTCACTTTCCCTTGGAACTCCACTTCTCCCCCTGCTGGTCCCCTCCTCCGCTGAGTGGTCTCTCTCACCCTCCATGAGCCCTTTCACCTCCTTCGTCTCAGATGACAGTTCCCTGACATCCACCTCCCCTCCAGGGCCCCCTTCACCCCCTTCCCTCCCCTCCTCTGCGGGAGGCGAGGGAGCAAAACCCCTGAAGGAACCTCCCTCATCTTCCGAAGTTTCGAACACTTCCCTCCACCTTTTGCTGTTTCCGGTTTCCAAGTACTCCTCCTCCTCGGAGTCTGTACCTCCTTCCAACTCCGATTCCCTGAATCCCTCCAGTTCCTCCTCATCGTCGGTGGTGCCAAAGTACTCCCTCCGGAACCTCGCTACTGGCTGAGGTTTCCTGGGGAACCTTTGGTGGAACGTTTCGATCAAGATCTCGTCATGGACCTCCTCTGCCTTCACCCAGGTGTTTTCCGACTCCGGTTCCCCTTCCCACGCGACCAAATACTCCACCTGATTACCCTTCCACCTGGAGTCGATGATTTCCGCCACATAGTTGCGGCTTTCCCTTTCTTCTATGGCTGGCCCCCGTGTGGATACCCCTTCACCTTCCCCCCTGTATGGTGACAGTAATGACCTGTGGAATACTGGGTGCAGTTTCATGTGGTTCGGTAACCGGAGTCTGAAAGCCACTGGGTTGACCTGTTGGATGACCTCAAATGGTCCCAATCTTTTGGGTCTCAATTTCTTGCAACCCCCCTTGAACGGCAATCCTTGGGTTGATAGCCAGACCCGACTCCCCACCCTAATTGTTTCACCTTCCCTTCTGCTCTTGTCTGCCTGCCTCTTGTATTCTTCTTTGGCCCTTTCTAAGTTGTGTTGGAGTTGACGATGGATCGCTTCCATTTCTTCTACAAAAAGTTCAGCGGCCGGAACACTCCATCTCTCTCCTCCTTCCCCTGGAAACGCCCTGGGGTGGCACCCATAATTAGCCAAAAAGGGGCTCATCCCGGTGGACACATTCTCTGCATTATTGTAAGCAAATTCCGCTAGTGCCAACTTTTCGACCCAATCGTTTTCTCTGTCATTGACATAACACCTCAGGTATTGTTGAAGGATACCGTTTGCCCTCTCCGCCTGCCCATTGGTCTCAGGGTGCCTGGCAGTCGAAAAGTTGACCTCTACGTGTAACAAGCTCATAAGCTTCCTCCAGAATCTGGACGTGAACTGTTTCCCTCTGTCGGAAACCACCCTCAAGGGGGCACCATGCAGCCTAAAAATATGTTCTACAAACAATTTCGCTGTCTCTTCCGCCGTGACTGCATGTGAGCAAGCTACAAAGTGACCCATCTTAGTTAACAGGTCTACTACGACTAGTATGGCGGTTTTCCCCTGGGATTTGGGCAGATCAGTCATAAAATCTATCGACACCGCCTCCCACGGTCGTTCTGGTGTGGGTAACGGTTCTAATAACCCCGCTGGTGCCCGCCTTTCTCCTTTGGCTCTCTGGCATTGGTCACACCTTCTCACATACTCCCGTACATCCTCCCTCACCTTGGGCCACCAAAACTCCCTGGTCACCAACCACATGGTCTTGTGTTGCCCAAAATGCCCCGCTGTGGGATTGTCGTGCAGCTGTTTGAGTACTCTCCCCCTCAATTCCCCTTCGGGTATATATAGCGCCCCTTTGTAATACAATGCCCCGTTTCTTTCTTCAAAACCTCCGGGGTCTTCTCCCTCTCTCCTTAAACCTCTGAGCTTCTCCTGGGCGTACTCATCATTTACCGTTCCCTCTACCAGTTCTCTTTGCCCCACCCAGGCCGCACCACACACCCAGTGGTCCTCTGGGATAATATGTCTCTCTTCTGGCGCTCCCTCCCCCTCCAAATATTCAGGTTTGCGAGAGAGAGCGTCCGCTCTGATGTTTTCTGGACCTGGCACATAGCAGATTTCAAAATGGAATTTGGAGAACTCCTGGGCCCATCTCACTTGTCGTTGGTTGAGCACTCGTGCCGTTCTCCAATACTCCAAATTCTTGTGGTCCGTACACACTTGCACCTTATGCTGTGCGCCAATTAGTAAGTGTCTCCATCTCCGGAACGCTTCGTGAATGGCGAGTAGTTCTCGGTCATATACCGTGTAGTTCCTCTCTCATTTGTTCAGCTTACGCGAAAAGAAGGCACACGGTCTCCATTCCGACTTATTGCTCCCTGGCTGAAGCAGCACCGCCCCCACCGCCCGGTCTGAGGCATCAGTTTCCACTCTCATGGGTTTTTGTAAATCCACATGCAGGAGCTGTTCTTCCGAAGCGAATGCCTTTTTCAATTCCTCAAAAGCGTGCTCCGCCTCCGCCGTCCAAACGAATTTCTTCTTGCTGCTTAGACAGTCCGTGATGGGAGCCGTTAAGTGGGCAAAGTTCTTGATGAATTTACGGTAAAAGTTCCCAAACCCTAAGAACCTTTGCACATCTTTTTTCGTTTTCGGTGTCTTCCATTCCAGCACCGCCTGGACCTTGCCTGGATCCATGGCTAATCCCTTGTCTGATAAGCGGTACCCCAGGAATTCCACCTCCTTGGTGTGGAACTGACACTTCTCCAATTTCACCCACAACTGGTTTGCTTGCAGCTGGCTCAGCACTTCCCTGACATCCTTTACATGCTGCTCCTCATTCTCTGAATATATCAGCACGTCATCGAGGAAGGCCACGCAATTCTTGTAGAGCAAAGGTCCCAGTACATGGTTCATGAGCGATTGAAAACAGGCGGAGCCTGCTTGTAATCCAAAGGGCATAACGAGATATTCGAAAGCCCCTAGGGGGGTGAACATCATTGTCTTCCATTCATCCCCCTTCTTTATTCGTATCAGGTTGTAAGCTCCTCTCAGGTCCAGTTTCGTGAATATCTTTCCCTTCCTCACCCTGGTCAAAATGTCATCAATCCTGGGCATGGGGAAAGTCACTGGTTCTGACACGGCATTTAGCCGCCGGTAGTCCACGACCAATCTCGGTTTATCCGTGTTTTTTTTGTCCACAAAAAACACTGGGCTGCCCCCCACCGCTCTGGACTCTCTGATGAAACCTCTCTTCAGGTTTTTGTCAATAAACTCCCTCAACTCCTGCATTTCCCTGTCTGACATGGCGTACAGCTTGCCCACGGGGAGCTGGGCCCCAGGGACCAGGTTAATTTGGCAGTCAAGGTCTCTATGCGGTGGTAGTTTATCTGCTTCCCTTTCGCTGAAGACCTTGCTCAGGTCAGCGTATTGTTTGGGCACCTTCCCTTTGTCCGCCACTTCCGTCCCTGCTAGGGAGGCTTTTGCCCCTTCTGGCACCTTCCCCTCTTTGCAGTGTTCCAGGCAATGTGCTGACCCAAAGGAGACCACTCTCTGATGCCAGCCCACTAGCGGGTCATGCAACGCTAGCCAGCTCATTCCCAAAATGACTGGCGCCCCTCCCAGGGTGGCTACATTGAACGCTATCCTTTCGGTGTGCCTTGCCACCCTCATAACCATTGGGACGGTCTGTAGGCTAACTTCTCCCCCCAACAGCTCCCTCCCATCGATCGTGGTGACCTGCAGGGGGTTGCTTAAAGGGAGTGTCTGTATCTGGTGTTCAGCTGCAAACTCCTTGCTCATAAAATTACAGGAGCTGCCTGAGTCCAACAGCGCCTTGGTCTTCAGTGGGTATCCGTTTGCCAGCTCTAGCCACACCTCTATTACTAGGGCTGGTCTTGGAGGTTCCGGAGTGGGCACTTTTACTGCTCCTTGGCCTGTCTGCAGTGCCCTGACAGTGGCAGACAGGCGTTGGCTTTTACTGGCTCCTGGACTTCCTCCTCCTTCCCCCCAACAGCTCCCGCCATCCCTTGCCATTCCTTTCTTTGCGGGCAGACTCTGGCAAAGTGACCTGGCTGCTGGCAGAGATAACATTTCTTGGCGCTCTTTCCCTCCTTCTTCCCCCCTTCACTGGGATTTGAAACTGCGCGTGCGCGCGCTGTTCCAACCTCCATCGGCTCTCCGGGCAGGAAACTTGGTTCTGGAATCTCTGGAATGCGGAAATCCCTCCAACGCTCTCCTTTCCCCTCCCGCTTCTCCAAGGCTCTTGCCTCCTGGCGCGCTCCAATGGTCAGCGCTGATTTGGTCAGCTGGTCCATAGACTCCGCCCTGGGCGCCCGGGAAAGTTCGTCTTTCACCGCCGAAGAAAGCCCCTCTTCAAAGAGCATTTGAATGGGTTCCGCCGATAGGTCCCACCCCAATTTATGTATCAACATTGTAAACTCAGTCCAGTACTCACGAACCGATCGGCTCCCCTGTTTGCAAGCCATCAATTGTCTGCGCACCAGTCCCTGTTCAATCTCGCTGGAAAACATCAAATCCATGGCGCGAAAAAACTTCCTCGCGTCCTTCAGCATGTCACTATTCCCTGCCATCAGGGGCCTGACCCAGTCTCTCGCCCCTCCTTCGAGATGGCCAATCACAAACGCCACTCGCGATGCCTCATCGGGAAAGTCGTTAAACTGCAGTTCGAGAGCATACTGCATCTCTGTCCTAAAGGCTTGGTAGTTCCTGGGGTCCCCCCCAAACTTCTGCACCATTCCTGGCATCTTTCTTGCTAGTGTAGCGCCTTTTGCCTTTTCTGCATCCTGCGCCCTCCTTTCTTCTAGCCTCGCCGTTTGCATTGCTAGCTGGAGTTCCAACACTCTGTACCTTTCTTCCAGACTTGGACTTTCTCCAGCTCCTGCTGCTCCTCCGGCTCCGGCTGGGTTGCTCATGATGCCTCTCTGCACAAGCTGCTTTCAGGCACTGTCCGATTGCTGTGATGGGATGGTGAGCTGCTTGTGCGTAAAATCCTGATCCCTCAGAGTTTGGCTAAGTTCCCAAACCTCTGTCTGTGATGGAGCTCCTTAAGCGTGGCTCCATCAATCGCTCGTTGAATCGGACAGTGGGCGTTTACGGAACTTCTTCCAGCATAAAAGCTCCTTAACGGAAACGCGTCTTCTGGACTCTCGGCGTGACAGTTTCCGCCGAGGAGTGGGTGTCCCTACGGGAGGTCCTGAAACCTCCCCACTGTTCTCGCTTGAAGTGTCTCTGAGCCCTCCCTCCGACTCACTTTCCCTTGGAACTCCACTTCTCCCCCTGCTGGTCCCCTCCTCCGCTGAGTGGTCTCTCTCACCCTCCATGAGCCCTTTCACCTCCTTCGTCTCAGATGACAGTTCCCTGACAAGGTCTGGTGAGGGGTGGGGCCTGGTGAGAGGGTTGAAAGCCAGAGAGTGAGGGCTGGGGGGCACACACAGGTCCTGGGCCTGAGGTTACCCACCATGGCCAAAGCTGAGAGGTAGTGATTGGCCCAAGGTCACCCAGTACTAGCTTCATGGATGAGTGAGGGTTGAAACCCTCATTCATCAAAATCCAACACTCTGAAGTAGAATGCTGCACTGGCTCCATTTTGCAGGCATATTTTCAAGGTTGCATTAATCCATTCATTATTGTTCAAAAGTTTAGAATGTTAAATTATTCATAAAAAGCAATAATTGCAAAGCTTCTCTGCTCTGTCCTTAAGTGCCATTATTCATGATCTGTTCCTCAAAGAACATCCTTTCTTGTATCCCCTTACTGCCAGTTAAGCTGATCCTCAAATACCTTTGTTTTGAAAACATATTTCCCCCCATGATGTAAAGTTAGAACATCTGACATGAGGAGCAGGGCCTTTCCAACAGTAGCCCCAAAGCAGTTTGCCAGTGTCCATCTCTCATGCCCTTTAGGCAAGAAGGTCAAGGAGAGTCTGCTTAGTCTGCAAAGCATTTGGGCAACAGGGACATGTTGATATTGAAAACCAGCTTTCAAAGGATTGGGTTTATTGATTGATTTTCTTTTCTTCAGTGTTTTTACCGAGTCGTTTAAACTGTTTTATCTTTTGTGGTTGGTTTTGCATTTTTAATTACTGTATGCTGCCTAGAGCATGGGGAGATGTCTGCAATAAAACAGAATATTGTTCCCAGCATGGTGGGAGAGGCTTTATGCGTTGCTGGCGAAGCCATTATCTACTCTGGTACAGAAAAGATGAATATGAGACTGAACCCTTGTCTTCTGTAATCTGAGCATCGTTCCAGATTCTCCTGTGCAGAGTTGGAGGCTGAAGGGGAAACTGAAGAAGTGGAGGAAAATAAATGGAAGCATGGAACAGTCACATCTCTCAAGAATCACACAGTGAGGCATAGAATGCGGTTCCCACACACACACTTCTGCTCCACAAACTCTGGACTTAAGTGATTGGGAAATGACCACCAGCTTTCTCCAAACAAGCCTCTCTAAACTCACAGGTTCAGCCAACTTCTGCCATTTGAAAACTTCTGTCTGTCATGAATCTCCTGCCCTTCAGCTCCATAGGGAGACTCCAGGTTCTAGCATTAATGAGAGAGGGAGAGAAACTCCTATCCATTTTCTTCACACAATGCATAATTTTAACAAACCTCTGTCACCTCACATTATGCACCTTTTTTTCTGAACTCAAAAGCCCCTATTGCCCCCACTGCTCTGCGGCCAAAGTTGAGAAAAGTAGCCCATAAAAGCACATTTCTATTACCTGGGATAGCTGTGAATCTCCTTTGATGTTTGTGCTCAGAATGAAGAAACCTTAGTTCACTATCATCCACGCGGAATGTATAATAATATAACTCCAAGGGTGCCGACAAGCAGGAGTTTCTATGTATAAAAGCCTCTGAATAAAAATATCTGATATTGTCTAATGTTATTCTCCCCTTTCCTCTTTGCTTCTGCCGTTTATTTATACCATCACAGAGCTTTTTACATCAGCATTGCGTGATCATGTCCTGTAGAGATATAATTCAATGTTCCTTGAAATACGGAAGAGAAGGTGCTTGCCAAATGCCTTGCGCTGAGGTAAAGGCTGTGCAAATGACGTCCAGGCAGGGATGGAGGAACCATTTGTCTGCTTTGCATAACCTCCACTTCCTGAACCACCAAGTCAACCAAAATGCAGCCATTCTTTGAAAACTGCATTTCTATGAATTTTGCGACACTGCTCTCCAAATGAAAAATGCATATTTTAGGGGGAAGTACACCCAAAAATAGACATTAGTGAAATTAATGTGCAAAGATGCATTTATTAGGCAAAGTTGCATATTAAAGTGCATATATCAGCAGAGAAGCATGTTAAAAGCACATACTAAGCACATAAGGAGAGCCCTGCTGGTTCAAACCGAAATCCCACCTATCTAGTACAGTATCTTGTTTCCCAGAGTTGCCATATCCTGTGGGTTTGGGACAGTTATTCACTGCCTGCGTAATCCCAAGGAGCAGTGGGAGTCAGGAGAACTTCAGTAATTTTGTTTATTTATGCTCATAAACAGAACGACTCAGCGTAGCATCAGGCAAGACCAACGTTTCAAGGAGTTCCCAGCTATAGAGAGAATCACACCAAGAGTGGGAAGGGGTGTTTCAATAATAAATCAGGTACCTCCAAGACAGGCCACACACACTGGAATAGTGACTAACCAGAAGGCTGTGGGTAATGCAGAAACTGAATGCTGGAGCCGACTTGCAAATATGTTGGGAAAAGTCAGACATGGCATTGTTGTTGTTTAGTCGTTTAGTCGTGTCCGACTTTTCGTGACCCTATGGACCAGAGCACGCCAGGCACTCCTGTCTTCCACTGCCTCCCACAGTTTGGTCAAACTCATGCTGGTAGCTTTGAGAACACTGTCCAACCATCTCGTCCTCTGTTGTCCCCTTCTCCTTGTGCCCTCCATCTTTCCCAACATCAGGGTCTTTTCCAGGGAGTCTTCTCTTCTCATGAGGTGGCCAAAGTCTTGGAGCCTCAGCTTCACGATCTGTCCTTCCAGTGAGCACTCAGGGCTGATTTCCTTAAGAATGGATAGGATTGATCTTCTTGCAGACCACGGGACTCTCAAGAGTCTCCTCCAGCACCATAATTCAAAAGCATCAATTCTTCGGTGATCAGCCTTCTTTACATGGCATACACACCGCCAAATATTTAATGCACATGGCTTCCTCCAAAGGATTCTGGGTACTGTAGTTTGCTAAAGATGCTTGGAATTGGCACTGTGCAAGGGGTAAACTACAGTTCCCAGGATTCTTTGGGGGAAGGTGTGTGCCTTAGATGTATAGTGTGTATGGAGCCCTAAGTGGGCGCAACTAACTAGTATGCCCTTGCAGATGGGTTCACCATCTCTTAATCCAAGGGGTGAGGGTGTGGTCTGCATCTCTTCATGCCAATGTGGCCCTGAGTCCATACTCAAGCATCGCCATAGCCATGGTCTTCCTGGCTCAACCACCATTGTTTGAAACCCTTGCTTGATCGTTTGTCTCACGGAAATCTGTTCGCTGACAACTGCAGCAAAAAAAGAAAGAAAAAAAGGACAACATGCCAGGCAGCCTGCGATTTGTAGCCAGGGAAGACATGTGCAAGGAACAATGAGGCAGAGCCAAGAGCCCTTATTAAAGAGCGCACTCAGAGATAAAAACCCAAAGCCATCTGTTGCCGTGCTGCATTCAGTAGAGCTGGCACCGTAATTGCTAGCAGAGGGAAACAGGGAAGAGATTCCAGATAAACACAGGAGGGCTTTTGCACTTAGTATAAGCTTATTATTACAGGCTCAGGAGGGGAATGTGAACAGTGGCAGGGTGGAACGGTCCCCAGAGAGCAGATTCTGTCCTTTGCTCTCCTCTCCTCTCCAACCTTTACCCCCACATATCTATGAAGTTGGTGGCATTTCCACATGGCATGAATAAATAGACCGGCCATGATGGGAAGGAATTGTTGTTGTTGTTGTTTAGTCGTTTAGTTGTGTCCGACTCTTCGTGACCCCATGGACCAGAGCACGCCAGGCACTCCTGTCTTCCACTGCCTCCCGCAGTTTGGTCAGAGATGGGAAGGATAGACAGTACCAAAATCTGATGCAGCCTTAGGTGCATTTTTATGCTGTGAACTGCCCTGTAATCTTCAGATGAAGTGAGTTATACAAATTTTAATAATAATAATAATAATAATAATAATAATAATAATAATAGTGCTTTAATGCGTTTCCAACTGAGAAAGGGTTTCCCTGATTCAAAAGCTCTAAGGCAAGAGTGGGGAACCTTTAGTCATCCTTGGCCATTGGCCATACTTGCCAGGGCTGATGGGAGTTGTTACTCAGCAACATCTAGAGGGCCAAGAGTTTCCTAGTCCTGCTGTAGGGCAAGAAATTGCCAGGTTCCAGCCTGGCCTGACCTTCAACAGTTGAAGGGTAGCAGGAAGAGGCTGCTCTGTGGCCGCAACGCACAAGCAACTGATGGGGCTGTCCCTTCCAGAAGTCTCTCTGAGATGCTCCTTTCAGGACAGGATCTGGTTAGCCTACGGATGTGATCTGTACAAGGGCTTCTCTGTTGCCAATTCAGGCAAGAGGACATTCCTCTTTGGGCGTTATAATGAAGTATTTGGTTACCACACTGGGGAGGGGGGAATAGTATGTCTGTATGTACTTATGTACGTATGACAATTTCATTATAAAAAGTCTCTAAGCGGTGTGCAACAACTAAAAACACAACAGTGCAAAAATGCAGTATGGGCTGGAGTGCCCCCAGCTTGCTCCCCTTGCCAAATCACCCTCCCTTTCCCCCACTCCCAATTCCTTTCTCTTTTCCTCCCCCCCCCCAATTCTCCCCCCCCTCTCCTCCCCACTAATTTGCAGCAAAGCCATTGACTGGGAGAGGGTTAGGTCAGATGAGTGCCAGCTGTTAGGATTCTTCTTCCGTGTTTGCAGTCATGAGAATGTTGTCTATCACATGACGGTGTATGTTTTCATTCCACAGAGTGGGAAGTGACGGAGACAGGACGTTTTGAACTACTGTGTTCCGGAATTTAGGACTATTGTCCTTTGTTTCTTTCTCTTTGCTGTCTGATGAGAAAGAGGAAGGAGCTAAGGCAGAATGCTCCAAGTGTATTATATGTAAATAAAGAAGATTAGCCAAGATACTGAGCTATTGAGTTTGTTACGTGAATCGCCAATACTCTGCAGGATCCCTAAGTGCGCTGATGCTTCTTGGGATCAGTCGCTGTGATGTTTGGGCTGAAGAAAGCTTTTGAAGCTCCTGAACAATCGACCAGGAGGGAGAGAACATGCCAGTCGGGCATGTGTCTCAGCCAGGGTCCTACACAAGTGTAGGACAATCCTAACCCCGCCGGCTGCTATTGGAGAAGACGGAGAGGGGATTTGATAGCATACTTTAAACACCTGAGGGTCTGTTGCATAGGAAAAGACTTGTTATCTGCTGCCCCAAAGGGCAGGGTTACATTCTAAAGGGGTTAGGAACCAGGGAAGAAATGGTAGATTTTACTTGAACTTTAGGATACTTTTCTCAAGAGCAGTTCAACAACAAAACTGATTTGCCTAAAGGGTTTGTAGGCTCTCTTCTCACTAGAGCAAAGGCTGGGAAGCCACTTGCCGGTGATTCTCTAGCTCTGAATGTCCTGTACAGGCTGTGACCATTTTGCGCATGTACAATTGACACACAACCACTGATGCGTGGGTCCTTTTGGAATTGGAGGGGGTTTAATGGGGGCAGAACAGGGGCATAACGCTGTGTGACGGACAGGCTTATGCATGCTCCACTGGCAAGCATGGTGGCCAAGAACGGAACCCCCATGCAAAATGGTCACTTCCTGTATTGAGCAGTGGGTTGGGCTACAAAGACGCCTTCCACCTCCATTATGCTGGGACAGAAAGGTCTCAGATACATGTAGAGTTGCCAGCTATTTCACCAGCTGCTGATCCTGTGCAGTGCCATGCCAACACGGACAAGGACTAACAGGCAATGTGATCTCCACATTACCAAATTCTGCAGGTCAAGCTGCACAGACTGGGGGTGTTGCAGATTTTATTTTTTGCATCCCTAGACAGGGAACATCTCTCTAAAACGATGGATGTCTAAGAAAACATCTGCTGAGCTGTTGGTTGCATTCCTTGCCCTTCCCAGAGCCACAATGGAGGCTGGCGCTGATGGAATGTCACTGCAACACTGAATTGAGTAACTGCCAAGAACATTATGACGGCCGCTGCTATGATGACACCTGTCACTGCCAATATGTTATTGCTACACCACCACCAATTCACCGCCAGACTGTTTGCTAGGTCATCGGCGCAGAAACACTGTGGTGGCTGTTAATAGCTTCCTTCTCACATTGCAAGGGTGTCTGCTGTGCTCTCTCAGATCTTGACAATGCACACACAAATATATTGCAGGAAAGAGGCGAAACTAGGATGTCTCTTAAAGCTCTAGGAAGCCCCACCTTTCCGGCTGTTGGCACTGTTGTCTTTAGAAAGCAGTTGAATGTTCACAGTGCAAACCCAGAGAAGTAAAGTACCACTGCTAAGCCATCGGAGTAGGAAGATGGCTTGTCACAAGTCAGTTTGAATGAGCTGCTTTGAAAGTGGAGAGGGATCCTGAACCTTTAAGTGTTTGGAGGAAGAGTCGTTATATGGCAGGCAAAGCTTGTTGTGCAGGAGATAATGATAAAAGAGACAGAAATCCCACCCTCCTTTGCACCTAGTGTCAGGGGCAGAGGAAGGGGAGTGCAGTGGGGCTGGGCCACCCCGGGTGTCTTCGCTGAGAGGGCAGTCGCGGGCGGGTGGCGCGCTGAATATCCGCCATCGGCAGCTCACTCTGCCCACGTGGGCGGCTCACTCTGTCCCTGGCGCGTGTGATGGCCTGGGATTCGGAGTCGGATGCTGAACCTGAGGAATCCTAGCCTACACAGGATTCCCCGCCTCCAGAACCAGCTGAGCCTGAAGGGTCCTCCCCTGTGCTGGATCCTCAGATGCAGGCACCAGCTGAGTCTGCTCTGGCTCCTGAGGGGATGGAGGACCCATTGCCTGCAGGTGCTCCACTCTCAGCCCCGTCAGAGGAAGCTGAGGTTGCCTCTAGGTCCAATAACCCTCCATCCTCTCCTGGGCTGCAGAGGCATAGGGCAGAGAGGCGGAGGGAACTAAGTTTCCACAGGAGGAGTGCTCGCCTCCAGGCCAGGAGAGGCGAGTCACCTGAGGATCGGGGCCACCCTATGCCTCGGGGCAGATAGAAGCCAGCCAGCCCCAGCCCCAAGTTGAAGAAGCAACGTTGTTGGTTGCCAGTTCCTGCCTGAACCCTGCCCTGCACCCAGCCTCAGCTTTTACGGACTGCCTCCATATTGCTCCTTTGACCTCGGACTGGACTCGGACCTCGCCTCTCAATCTACCTATGGGACCAGCACAGCACGCGTGCCACTCCGTGCACCTGAGCGGCTATCCCGCACCTGGGATGACACCCTCCATGCCCCGCCCCCTCGGAAGTGTGCCTGCCCTGGGCAGCGTGGGCATATGCTCTGCCGCTGCCTAGTGTACTGTAAATCCACTCCAGTGCATCATCATTATTTATTAAATGTCTGTACCACCCTTCATCCAGGATCACAGGGCAGTCTGAAAGATAAAAATACAAAACATAGCAACAAACAAAAACAATACCCCCACGCCAACAGTATTATTATCATTATTATGAAGGCTCATAAAGAGGTCAAAGTCCATTAAGTAGAGCTGACATTTTTTGTTTTTGTTTTTCTGAACCCTTCTCTTGAGCTCGTAAGGGCAGTTCGATCAGCAGACATGAGCAGGGAACAATGTTTCTCCTCCATGCTGCAAAAATCACTTGCTTATTTCCCGCAAAGCGAACTTATGTTCCAGGCAGGCTGGTTTCTTTTTTCTGATCAGTTGGCAACTTAATGTTCTGGGATTGTTTAATTGTATCACTTTCTAGTAGAGGATGCTTTAAATAGGAAGTAGGGGGAGGAGGTTGGCGGGCTTCTAACAACTCCCCTCTCCCCCCAGTAGTTGTGTGCCCAAAACTGGCTGTGCGAATGACTCAGAAGCAGCACTTTGCATGGCTATGCAATGTGACTGCTGGATGATCTCTCTCTCTCTCTCTCTCTCTCTCTCTCACACACACACATCTCTCTGGCAAGAGCCACACAGCCTCTTGTGACTTCCTCCTGATGCCGCTGATGCCCTGCTTCGTTCATATTCATGGCACAGAGGTGGGGGATCAGAACAGACCACAGAACTGCAGCCCTTCTCCCTCATCACAGGCATGTTTAGAAGAGGAGCTGAGATGCCACTGGCAGAGGAGGAGAAGGAATTCGATTCAGCACCCATTTAAAGGCGGATTTATCAAACTCACACTTTCTGAAACAATTCACATGAATGAAACACACACACCCTTCAAGATTCGCACGTATCTGAATCTTGCAATGCAGTTCTCCAACCAACCAACCAATGTTCCCCCCCCAAAATATATGCATATATTGGGGGAAAGTGTGCATAAGAATGAAGGTAGCAGTGAAAATAACATGCAGGGGTATATGGGGAAATTGCAAAAAAATGTGGGCATTAGTCTATACTGCATATTAAAATTGTGCAGGATGGGTCTATAGGCTGATTCCATATAGACGACTGCTTCTTTTATTTCTTTCACCACTGCACATTTGAACTGCTGCTAATAAGCCCTTGCTTTAAGCAAGCATGCCTTCGAAATCTCACAGCTCCAGGAAACTCTATAGAGGTTGGACGCAGCATCTCCAAAGGGGTCACTACTGTTAACTATATATGCAGTAGGATTTTTGAATGCCCGCACACACAGTAGAAATGCCTGGAAGCAGCTGAGAACCTTTTTGGCCTGGCCCTTTCCCGCTGTCTTGCACAAGAATCAGAAGATGCAGTTTCCCTCTTTCCATGAGACAATTCAGCTTCTGTGAACTGCAAACGCTCCCGAGTTATTTTTAAAGGTGCGTCAGCTTCTACGTCTGCATCAGCAAGAGAGAGGCATCAATGGCAGTTACAGCAGCAGCATTGGCTCAGGGGAGGGCTTGAGCTGGCAAAGATCCCAGGCTGCTTTCGGTGTGGACTAAAATATGTGAAGCAGTTTGGGGGGGGGGTCACGTAAATTTATGTAGGGCTGGGGCTGGAAGGATATAAAGGTCTCTGATCCAAGCCTAGGCACCGTGGCAAGAAAATGAGGGGGGCACATCTGACCAGTGGCTTTCACCACTCACCAAGGGGTGCAAATTAAGAGTGGTGAAATCCCAGTTTTGTTTGGTGGAAGAGCAGTAAGGGAGGGGAGGATCCAGTGGCTTCTGCTTTGAGTTGATGTCTGTGATACTGATCAGTATCATAGAACCACAGAATTGTAGAGTTAGAATGGACCCCAAGGGTCATCTAGTCCAAGCCGCCACAGTGCAGGAATCTCAGCTAAAGCATCCATGACAGATGGCCATCTAACCTCTGCTTAAAAACATCCAAGGAAGGAGAGTCCACAACCTCCCAAGGGAGACCGTTCCACTGTTGAACAGCTCTTACTGACAGAAAGTTTTTCCTGATATTTAGTCATCTCCTTTCTTGTAACTTGAAGTCATTGGTTCAAGTCCTACCCTCCAGACCAGGAGAAAACAAGCTTGTTCCATCTTCCATATTTGAAGATGGCTATCCTATCTCCTCCCAGTCTCCTCCAGGATAAACATACCCAGCTCCTTCAAGCACTCCTCATAAGGCTTTGTTTCCAGACCCTTGATCATCTTGGTTGCCCTCTTCTTCACATGTTCCAGCTTGTCAACATCCTTCTTAAATTGTGGTGCCCAGAAATGGACACAGTATTCCAAGTGTGGTCTGACCAAGGCAGAATAGAGCAGTACTGTGAGTTTCCTTGATATGCACACTATACTTCTGAAGAAACAGTTTAATGCCTATATCTTTAAGCAAATCTATTTTGTATAGTCATATCATTCCTCAAGGGCTGAGGGTTGATACAAAGCGCACGTAGGCAGTTCTTTTGTATTGAGCCAGAGAGCTGGTCCATCTACCTCAGTACTGCCTCCATTGATTGGCCGTGGCCCTCCAGGGTTTCAGATAGGAGGTGTTATAAGCCCTACCTGGAGATGCCAGGAATTGAACCTGGGATCTTTTGCATGCGTAGCACGTGCTCTTTATAGCAGATACAGTAGAAAGGGAAATAGCTTGCTCTTCTCAAAGCACAATAATAATTCAACTATAAAACCCAACTAATAACGCAACCCAGTCATAAATCTTTAAAGCTTATCTAGATGTGATATTCATAATGTTCCCCAAGCTGAAGGTCAATTGAGATGTTAACATGTCAGAGCAGATATAGCAGACGGGGAAACGACTTGCACGTCTGGACACATATTCATAACTCAACCTAGCAGAGGACATGACTTTCTGTGTTACGGTAAAGGGGACAACGGGCATGGGGCATGGATGTCAGCCTTCCCACAGGTCTCATAGTGCTAGGGGCTTCTTGCAGGGTCTGCCTGTATGCATTGTGACAGCTTGACATGAGCAAAGAATAGCCAACAGATAATGCTATGGGCTTGGGCCATTTTCCTCCCTGTCCAGACTTGACTTTAAAAAGAGGATTGACTCAATTCATGTTGGATAAGGCAATCAATGGGTCCTGGCTATGAGGGCTGTGTTCTCCACTGTTGGAGGCCGGTTTCTGGGAATCACCAGTGGGGAGAGTGCTGTTGCACTCAGGTCCTGCTCGTGGGCTTCACCCAGGCATATGGTTGGCCTGCTCCGGCAGAGCTGCTGTTTGCACAACTTTTTCCATGGAGATGAATGGTTTGCATAAGGATATGTTCTGTTTCCTTCTGTTTCGTTGCTTTGTGCATCTAATGTACCTTCCCAATTGCACTTATGCATAGTCAGGCTCACAGCCTGAAATGAACTCCAGAGCATATGGATCTGACTGTGAATGAGAATGGTGAGCTGCTGACTCAGATGAGCACAGCGTGTCTCTTCCCTACCAACACCTCTGAATGGTGCAACATTCAGGTCAGCCCTCTAGTTACTTCCTAGTGACTCCTCCCCCCATTTATTTATGTTTAATCTACGTGAAGTGGCTCACGTTCCTCCATATGCTGGCTGCCAAGAGCCCAACCTTCATGATCATCATTGTAGCTCAGACCTGGAGCTGCTGCTGCAGTTATCAGTGTCATGCAGACCCATGGGAACATGGCTCAGGCTGTGGGATTCATAGTCAGCAGGCAATGTTAAGTCATGGGAGACCTCATGTGACCTCTTCACCATCAGCACTATTGTAGAAAGAGCTGAAAATAAGATGCAGATGACAGGCCAGTTGGAAAGTGTTTTCCGGCAGGGTGAGCTTATTGCCAATAAGAATCTGTGGGTGAACTCGAACGTGGCACTAAGTCTCTCATTCCACCAGTGCCACGGAATGTTCTCTTTACACAATGGAATGTTCTCCCCCATCTCCCCTCCCCCATGTGCCCACTAAATCTGTTTCAGGGGTTCCCCTGACCCTCTGGAGAAGATTTGTGTAGCTTCTTAAGTTCCCCATGCTGCAGTATCGTATCAGAAGACAATGGGAGATACAATCCCATTTTTCACTCAGAGTTGCCTTGCTGGAAGTAGCCTAAGAAGCCAGAGAGTGAAAGTTGGGGTGAAATAAATGAACAGGCATAGTGGGTGGAGGAATATTTTAAAATCAGTTTCCGTTTTCATCCCTGTGGGGATGAAAACTGAAAGTGACTCTTACATTGTCGTCCATGAGAGATATATGATTGTACTAAATTCACACAGGCATTTGTGGAAATCCCTGCATTGTGAGCAGACAGGTGTGTGGGTTGCAGTGGTGAAGCCACATGCAGAAGAATTGCTATCCTCTGTTGAAATGTTACTTGTGTTCTCATAGACTTCTCTGACTGGCTCGTTTTTAAATATATATTTATATCTATTTAAATATATATTTATATCTATATATCGTTTTTAAATATATATTTATATATATATTTATATCTCATCAACATTATGATTCCTAATCTCCTAATCTTCATGGGAAGCAATTGCATTATTAGGGGGCAACCATAATACACACCTCACCTCATCTTGTCAAGGTTGTAAGTTCTTGTTCCTGCAACATAAGCAATTTCTTGGCTATCCTCAGCTCCAGCTTAGTTAGGGTTTTGTTGTGCCCAGACTAGAACATAATAATCAGGGCAGCCACTTACAAAGTGTTGTAATGTGCTCCCAGTTCTCAATTCCCAGCTGGGGCTAGGCAATAGCCACATTTGACACCTGCTGAAGCTTCTAGGTCGCAGTTGACTGCAAGCACATATATGTAAAACAAAACGTAGTTGGCTAGTTTCTAGGATATGAAGACTGAACCTGACAAAATACTTGTAGCTAGGTGGAGCTGTTGGCAATTATTCCTGGCCATGCGCACAGATTCAAATTAGCACAACCTACCCACTGGCATGGGACGTGGGTGGCGCCGTGGGTTGAACCACAGAGCCTAGGACTTGCTGATCAGAAGGTTGGCAGTTCGAATCCCCGCGACGGGGTGAGCTCCCGTTGCTCGGTCCTAGCTCCTGCCAACCTAGCAGTTTGAAAACATGTCAAAGTGCAAGTAGATAAATAGGTACCGCTCCGGCGGGAAGGTAACGGCGTTTCTGTGCACTGCTCTGGTTTGCCAGAAGAGGCTTAGTCATGCTGGCCACATGACCTGGAAGCTGTACGCTGGCTCCCTTGGCCAATAAAGCAAGTTGAGCGCTGCAACCCCAGAGTTGGTCACGACTGGACCTAATGGTCAGGGGTCCCTTTACCTTTACCTTTTACCCACTGGCATGTAAGTCCCACTGAAAATAGTAGAAATTTGCCTAGTCCAAGAGCCATGCGTCAAGAGCCATGTGTGAATTGCACTGCAGTCCACACAGTTCTTAACCCTGGCCTTTGACACCCAATATATACGTGATCCCTTTTGACTGTTTTTAAAACAGTTGTATCCTGCCCTTGAAACCTCATGGTGAAGGGCAGGTGAGAAATTGAATTAATAATAATTAAATAATGAAAATGGCAACAATGAATCAGAGAGCCAGATTAGCTGCAGGTAACTTAAGGGTTACTGAAATGAATGGTGAAAACTACTTGTAACTACCTTGTCCCATTGATTTCAATGGAACTTAAGTGCATCTGTCCCTGTTCTGAATTGGGACCATGACATTTCACCTACATGAGTGTACATTGGTGTGGTGGGGGGGACTGTGTCCACCATCACTGGAAGGTAGTTAAGGCTGCAGCCCTTACACACACTTACTTGGAAGTAAGTTTAATACAGCGTGGTTTTCTTTTGAGTGGACATATATAGGATCGCACTGTAAACTGTCTATAGATGCTCTGCAATGCTTGTGACTAATTGGCAGATAGATTTCAGGTTGTGCAACACATTATGTTAATCAAGTGCATTATGGAGCTTCAGGGAATGATAATAACGAAGCTGCCCATAGAATTATTTGTAAAGAGCTCCTTCATGTTTACCCTCACAATTTCCCTGAAACTGAGGGACTCCCATTGACTGGATTCATCCGCTGGTGACTTGAAAGGGAGGCGCAGCTGGTACATAAATGTTTGGCAATGTGTTAACATTAAGAGAAGAACTGCATTCAAAGGAAAGCAAAGGCAAACAAATGCAAACAAAGCTCGCTGTGAAAGGATACCTGGACCGTCTTTCTAAAGAAACCAATGCACATGCCATGTGGATTTTCATATTCAGACCACAGGGCACAAGCCACTAGGTAGCTGTCAAACACAATTCAGCTGAATGGAAACTGTGTAAGAGCACAAGCCCTCCTATGATCTTCCCCTCTAGTACAGGGGAATGAGCAGCTGAGGTGCATAAATAAAAGGAGGGCTCCGTCACATCCTCTGCCTCTGCAGAGTTTAATGAATCCTTTGATTTTTCTCTTCGCTCTCACTGAAGAGATTGGGTGGGTGGGCTTTGGGGGAGACGACTCCATCCAGAGTTCTAGATTTTATTTTAAGGGCATTTTCACAGGTGTATCCACAATCCGATGGATCATGTCCATGTGTTAAAAGACTCCTTTTAGAGGGTTTGGTAAATGCCAAGCCTACGGCTGAAAAAAGGTATTATTCCGGAAGGGAATCCAATCTGTTCAGCGTGCTGAGAGATCACTTGCAAATAATGATGCACTTTTCACAACTGGAGCTGGTCTACGGTCCCGGTAATCATTTTAATTGTATGGCTGTGTCCGTCATGATAACTCATGGGGCGGGGGCGGGGAGTGAGAGGACATTTTTCAAGAACACCCTTCCACACGCTGCTTCCAGCAGGGTGATCAGCACTGTCCAAACTGAGAGAGAGACCACCACCTTTTGGGCACAGAAATCCTGGTGCCACCAAAGATTTGTTACTCAAAGTAAGCCCCCCCAGCCCATGTGCATTCAATGGTATTGGGGAAGGAGGGGGCACAGGACACGACGGAGGCAAAGAAGACAGATTTGCACAAGTGACATATCTCAATATAATTTCTAAAACTCTATTAATTGAACAGATAAAATACATCTTGTCTATTTCTGTTACAAAATATTAGCCATTTGGAGTCTTTGCTAGATGTGAGCACACCGCTGTTCCCAAAGGAAGCTTCTCTTGTACAGCAGGAAACAGGTACAGACAGACGGACAGACAGGTGCTCTCGAATAGCCTACACACACAGGTAAGTAACATTTGTTTTCTTGCTCGGAGAACAGAAAGAAAGATTCGGTGGGATGTGCCAAGTGACAACTGAGTGGAGAGGAAAGGAACAAAAACAGAGAGATCTTTAAAGCTTCTGAACCATGGAGCAGTGAAGAGACAATGGGCTTAGCAGCCACTAGAGTGTAACAGACATCACTCAAGAACTACTATCAACAGTTCTAGGCTCTAGTCTGGCCTCGTTGGTGGGTTCACAGGAGATGGAATATACTACGTAGGCCTGGCAGAGCAACATGTTGGAAATTCTCTCCTACCCCACAAACTGCTACTTCTATTTTTATTTTAAAGGCAGAATCTTCCTGGCAGGCATCAAATCCAGAGATCCAAGGGACACTGATTGTTTCAGATATCCCCTAAATTCCCAAGAAGTGCTGCTTCATAGCCAACCGTATTATGTGATGGTTATAAGAAGGTTAGGCTACAAAAGAACACACCGGTGCCCTATAATAACACTGCTGTGAAGTGGAAGCTGTTAGTGCCATTAGTGACTAATACTGCTTTCTTTGAGGAGAAAAAAACTATGATGTTTCTGTTCCAGTTTGAAGCCTAAACGCACACACATATATCTTTAGGAGCTGAAAAGAGGTGGTGGTGGGGAAACAAGGTGAAAATGCATTTTTAAAGTATGTCCTACAAGATACTACACTGTAATAGACAGGAAGTAATGGCTCAAATCATGATTTATTTTACATTTCAAATAGGGGAGGAAAAAGTAATTGAGCCTTTGCCCTACATCGATTCTCCAGACACTATCGGCAGCTTCGCTGATTAAACAATATCACATGGAGAAGCTGGGGAGGAATTGCCTATCCAAGACGCTGGAGGTCCTTCTACATTTGTGACTAACAATACTGAGCCAGATGGATCACTCACTCACATATCCACTGCAATAATCCTAGATGCCTATCTACACTGCAGACTTTACCTATCAAGGCCCTTCCCAGAGACCCAGAAATGGTGCCCCTTACACACACACACACACACACACACACACACACTTTATAGACTAACAGTGCCCAGGAAGAGGAATTTAATGTTAAATCAGGTTAACTCTGTAGTGTAGAACTGACATCCTTTACGTTAAAAGTTATGCAAAAGGCGCTTGTTCTTGCAACTCTTCTCCAGCTCTCATTACTTAATAGGCATTCCTTATTTCAGGTGTTGTAGCTCTTCAATGGGGATGGGGAACTTGCAACTCTCCAGTTCTGGCTGGACTCTAACTTCCATGAGCCCCAATGGTGAAGGATGAAGGGAGTTGTAATCTAATAACATCTGGAGGCCTGGAAGTTTTCCATCCCTGCTCTATAGAAGCCTTTGCTAACTTTGTGTGTTTTGGACTACAACTCCCATCAGCACCAGCAAGCATAACTGTACTGACTGGTGTAGTAGTACAAAGCATCTGGAGTATATCAGGTTGGTTGGTGAAGGCTGCAGAATATCCTTCATTTGGGCCTTGCTGGCTGGCTGTTGGGAGTTGTAGTCCAGAACATCTGGAGGGCACTGGGTTCTTGAAGGTTATTCTAGAGTGTCCTTCATTTTGGAAATGCTTATTAATCTATTGTAGCCGATTCCTAAATTAAGGCTAGGAAGCTATTTAATTGGGATGGAAGTGTTCAAGAGTGACTTGTACACAAAGATCATAATCCAGAAATATATGAACTTTCATCCTGCTGAAATTAGTGTGTGTGCATAACCTTGTGCTGCGTTATGGCCTAAGAATATGATGGGATGGATCTTACAGGTCTTTAATTTATAGAATGCATGACCATCTTCTAGCCTTAGTGGGTGATTATTCCATGCTTACCTCCGTAGTGTTGCATGGAAGCACACCATCCCAGCTTGACTATTTCTCTAGACAACTGCTGTTTGCTTCTCTTTTTAAAATACAGGATAAACCAAAGGCAGCGGCAGCTGTCAGCAATGTGGCATGGCTTGCAGACTTTCTTCAAGCAAAGCTCCCTGCTTAAACTTGTGACCACAAAAGATCCCTGCTGTTCTCACCACTGGAAAAAACGCCATCGCCTAAGTCTGTGAATTGCTTTGGGCAACATCGTCACACATAGCAAGTGGCACATCAGGTTCCGAAATCCACCACTCATTTAATATGTTTTAAACTCCTATCTCCCTAACTGCACACAACACTAGAGATTAGACGGACTGCAGTTGTGTATCTGGGAGGGCATTGGTGTGAACATTTTCTAATAGCTAACCAACCAGGCAATTGTGGCCTTTTAAACACAGACTTTAATTAACATGGACTTCCAATTAAATACTTGTGTGTCGTCCTCAAGAAACTCCCAGTGTAAGTATGGGACTACTAGACCTCAATTTTGAAGGTGATGGGATATGCCTGATTCTCTTTTTCAGTACTGTATCTCATGACTTTCCTAAACCACACACTTCCATATGACACAGTCCTGAAACATGAAGACATGTCGGTGTGGCCACAGTAATCTAGAAACTCATGCAAAGGCAGTCTTTTCAAGCCTGAACCCCTCCAGATATTGCTGGACTCCCATTCCCATCAACATGTCCAATTGCCAGGGATCATGGGAGTTGTGATACACAAAATCTGGAGGGTACCAGGTTATGGAAGGCTGACCTGGGGTGCACACTGAGCGTAACTGGAAACAATGTGTCTTTGGTTTCACCCGGGGAAAATTAAGATGGGCTAGCTTTGAGAACTGCTCAGACAAACACCAAAACACATACTTGCCTGTATTATGGCTGGCTTTTTATCTAATGGCCATGACTAATATCTGCCTAGGCTAGCCTCCCCCAACCTGGTGCCCCCCCATTTTGGATTGTAATTTTGGCTGCTTCCATTGGCTGCAGGCATCATGGCCAATGATCAAGAATTATGGGAGCTATAGTCAAATATCTAGAGAACATGAGGTTGGGGAAGGCTAAGTTAGGTCAACCCAGATATGCTCAAGATTTAAGAATGGCCTGTAAAATATGCATATACAACTAAACACAGTTGGTTATAACAGAAAGTATCTGGCAACCATTTAGAATAAGTAGAGATAGGCATTCCACATGGTTACTCATTATGGTTCTTTGGTTCACAAGCACTGATATTCTGCCTTCAGTGCTCCAAATTGGACTGATTTAGTATCCAAGCATTTCACATAGAAAATAACTCCAAACAATTGTACAGAAATCAACCCTTGTAAATGGAGGCAACATTTTCTGGTTCAATAACTTGAGCTACATATGGTGTTGAGCTCATAGTAGCCTTATACACTCATTCTTCACGGGTTTAACTTGACTCAGGACCCCAGGCCCTAGAACATACTTGAAATTTGTGAAATAATACTACTAGCAATTAGGGCCAAGAATAATTTCAGGGAGGAGGAGAGATTGGATAATAGCATCCTCCCTGCTCAGAAATCCCCTAGCCATTATAAACTACCCCGTTATAAATCTCCCGTTTGAATTTTGCCTTGGCTGGTCATCTCTGGTTCCAGCCCATACTTTTCCCCCATAGAGTCCCCGGATTTGCAAATCTGTCCCTGGACAAATTCCGTCCCCGGAATGTCCCCAGATTTGCAAATGTCCCCAGATTTGTCCTCGGGAAACGTGGCAGTGGCAGCCTCAGCAGCCCGGAGCCAGCCTGGTAGCGCAGTTCGCTCTGGCTGGCTTCAGGAGCTGCTCGCTGCCACTGCTGAAGGGGAACCAGGGACATCCGGCACTACAGATCTCCTGCCCCCTTCCCCCTTTGTTTTGACAGATCGGGGGAGGCTCGAGAGTCACGGGTGGGCGTTGCCCAGGAGGGGTGCAAGGCGCATAGTTTCTCTGCCAGGCAAGATGCAAAGCCCTTCTTTTGCACCGTGAAACATAAATGCGCAGGTTTTTTTAAAAAAAACTGGGCAACAGCCACCCGCCCATGACTCCTGAGCCTGCCTCAATCAGTCAAGACAAAGGAGGAAGGGGGCAGGAGATTGGGGGAGGCTTGGGAGTCATGGGTGTGTGGTGTGCTGTTGCCCAGTTTTTTAAAAAACTGTGCATTTATGTTTCACAGGGTGCGAAAGAAGGTCTTTGCACCTTTATACAATATGCATGTGTGCTTGGGCCCAGGGTCTTTTGCCTCACCATCCCCACTACTGACTCCCTGTTGCTACTCAGCTTCCCAAAAAAAAAGAAAGAAAAAAAAGAAAAGAAAAAGTGTCCCTGGATTCACTGAAAAAAATCTGGTAACCATGCCTTTGTACTTAATTGCAGTTAGCCAGAAACTTTCTTTTTATAAATAATATTGGCTGCTCTTTTCTTTCCTCCTCCCTGCTCCCAGCAAGTTGTATGTTTAGGGAATTGTGTGGGTGTGTGGAATAAGAATAAAATGCCAGAGAGGCCTGCTGGTGAATGGATTTGTTTCAGACCTTTAGAGAATTCATACTCTGGACCCTGCCCCCCCAAGGGCCACTGGGAGGCTGCACACACACCCTACCCCCCCCCCAGGAAGAACGTCATGGCAAAGGAGAGACCAAACTGGTCCAATCCATCATCTCGGGAAGGAGCAGCTGCTCCCAATGCTTGCTTTCCCCTCCCCATGTGTTTTGCCTTTTCCATCTTGTATTGGGGACTGCCATCTTTTAATAAATGGACAGTGCTTAGGAAATCTTAAGATACCTTAAACCTGTTAAATCACCACCACCCCCAAAGGCTCAGGAATACCCACTATTTGCTCACAGGGCCAAACAAGCAATGAAAGCGCAGCAAGCTGGGATTGGGGAGAATGAGGCAGGATAGCTCAGTCGATAGAGCACAAGACTCTTAATCTCAGGGTTGTGGGTTTGAGTCCCATTATTGGGTGAAAGATTCCTGGGTTTGACTGGATAACCGCCGTGGCTCCTTCCAATTCTACAATTCAATTATTCTATCTCTATCTCTATTTGGCAATAGAAGAAAGAAAGAAAGAAAGAAAGAAAGAAAGAAAGAAAGAAAGAAAGAAAGAAAGAAAGAAAGAAAGTTGATTCCAGTCAGTGCAGTCAGCACTGAGCTAGGTGTGACAATAGTATGATTCAGTATAAGGTAGTTTCTTATGTTCCTATCATCTGGTACTTTAATACAGTCATTCTCAATCTCCAGGCCTTTTCAAGTTAGAAATTAAACAGAATAGAGGAAGGGGAGAGACTGACATCTGAGGCAGTATGTCCTATGAAGCATATCTTCACATCATCCCAAATCTATTATTAATTACCCTGATCTCTCTCTCTTCTCGGAACTTCATAGACTGCCATAAATATTTCATCCCAAAAACAATTATTTCATCAAATACTTCAAGGTTTCTGTAGCCAATTTGTGTTAAATGTCAAGTGAAATTTAATTTATTTATCTAAACACACCGATCCACCCATGCTTTAACTAAGGAACTGTGCAGAAACGTACATGCCTTCCAAGGCTGCAACAGATGCCAAAAAAGAAACTGACAGTGATTCCTAGATGCTATGAACAGAGAGCCAGGTTAAAGGTTTGGGCCCAAACCTTTCAATCATTGCCCCTCTTTGCAAAAAGCTTTCCATTAAGGGGGAAGAGGTTGAATTGCATATTACACTGTATATTGCCTCCATTTCTCTTCCCTCTCCCCTTAAAGGTTACCAGTACTGTGGGAGGGGAGCTTCTTAGGTGTGTATTAGCTCAGCATTAATTCTTAATTTTGCAACTTCATGTCTCCTGTCTCAGAGGCAACACCTGGGCTACACAGGTGTGTACACAGGTAACAGGACACGGGTGACAACAGGGCCAAAGCAGGCATACTAAAAAGGGATAGCCCTCCCATTAGGCAACCTGAGAGTGGTGGTCTGATTTTTGGCTGCCATAAAAATAGGAACGGATCCCTCTGTCAGTTGATTCTTGCAGTTTCTCATTTTCCCAATCCTAAAATCAATTCTCTGCATTTCTGGAGCAATTTGCAATGTATGCATTTTTTTATGCATACAGTATATGCAATTTTGCACCCATGACTTGGCTGTAGAACTGCATTACAAAGTTCAGATAAGTGCGAAGTTTGAAGGACGGCTGTGTTCCTGTTCTTGGATTGCTTCAGAAAGTTTGAATTTGGTAGGCTTGCCTTTAGATGCAAGCTGAATCGAATTTCTCCCACACCTCTAGCAGAAAATCTTTAGTTACTTAATTTATTACTGCTGAATTCTCATTGCCAGAGAAGGAGAGGGGTGCTGGTGGGATTTTCTGCCTCAGATACCAAAATAACTTGACTTGACTTTGGCATTAGGCACCTCAGGCAGCAATTGATCTTGGGCTGGTCTGACTTGAAAATGAAAACTTAACAAAGCACAACCAAGAAAGATGCCTTGGTTCAGAGAAAGTGGGCAGGAAGGAAAATCCTTCTCTCCCTCTCATAATACTACAACCTTGGCTCATCCAATGAAGCTGAAAGGTGCAAAATTCAGGACAGACTAAAGGAAAAACTCCTTCACACAGTACATAACTGAACAATGGAACGGCTACCACAAGAAGTTGTGATGTCCACCAACTTGGACAGCTTTAGAGGATTAGACAAATCCACAGAGGATAAGGCTACTAATCATGGTGACTATACACTAGCTCCGGTATCAGAGGCAGTAGGCCTCTAAACACCAGTTGCTTGAGAACATGACCAAAAGAGTGCTGTGGTAGCCATGTTCTGGAAGTTTCCATGGGCATTTGTTTGGCCACTGAGGAAACAGAAATCTGGTCTAGGTGGGCCTTTGGTCTGACCCAGCAGGGGTCTTCTTACGTAGGGATTTTAAAGACACACGCACACACAGAAAGAATATGAATGCAGTTGAAACTAAATTTAGCATCATTCAGCGATAGCATTTGATCTAAGTCAGTGGCGGGGAACCTTTTCCATCCTGAGGGATGCATTCCCTTCTGGCCAACCTACTAGATGCCAGTGGTAGTTGGGGCCCGAGGCAAAAGCTGGTGTAGCAACCCATGTAAATCTAACTTTTCTATGGTAGACTTATTTCTATCCGCATCTATACCATACATCTGGGCAAGCAAGAGGCATTGTTAAGAGTCCAGGGACAGATTCCAGCAAGGTAGACACACATAAGAAGGCTGTGAAGAAGGGCCAAGGCTGAGGTGGGGGTGTAGCCTGGAAGAGGCCTGAAAGCCTGTGTCCATCCCACACGCCATGTGCTGGATGTGTTAAAGAACCACCACTGGGCTATAAAACAGAGTATAGAAGGCATTGCCTTATTCCTCAGGCCCTCCTCATGTGAATAAGCCTCATAATGCCCAAAGCAGCAAGTGTGCAGTAAGCAACCACTTGACATAACGTCGCACTGTAGCTCTAACTACATGGGTGCCTCTCCACTGCAGCAGGGCTCCAGCCTTGCCATCAAAACTGCTGACTGCTGTGTTTCTGCCTCACATGAGAAGTGAAAACCCAAAGCTCTTTTTCTCTCTCACACACACATACGCACACAGTCTTTAAAAATAAATAAATAAGAGACTTAGAACTTGTTCTGCCCTATTTCCAAATCCTAAAGTTGATCTTCTTAAGCCTCACAGGGAAATACGAGTGAGCAAGAGCAAAGCCCTTAAGCTAATTAATACTACTTCCCCCCCTCCCCATCTTTGCGCGCGGGGAGATATTTTTTCTAAAAATACAGCCATAGCCCATTTTAATACCATCTTTCTGCACGTCAGCATCTCTGGAAACAGCGAGGAGCTGAGCTCTGCTTTCATCTCCTCCCTCTGGGACTCCCCACCCACCTTGCCATATTTTGGGGCGGGGGGAGAGAGAGATGAGGACAGAACGAAGAAGGGACCAACCTGGTGTTAATGAGTTTGTGCTTACGTGGCTGGCTACAGTGAGACAGTATCAGAGCCTGCTCTGAAAGGTGGGATACAAATAATTAGCAATAAACAAACCCTTAATTCACTACAATATGATTTGTTTACATGTTCATAAAAGCAAAACAAAAGAGGCTTTGGATAATGAGTTGCTCCTTGCCTCTCCTCCGTACCATTTCGGCAAACTGGATTTCGTTTCATCTTCTTGGAAACGCTAAGGCAGGTTAAGGTCAGAAGTTCGATGCGAGCACACAGAAATGTCCAAAGCATGACTCAACATGTATGATGTGTTTCCCTGCCTGCGTGAACATCTATTGCTGATTCAGGATAACGTATGAGATAGAGGGAGGCCAAAGGAAACATGAAAGCAGAGAGGAGAACCTGGAATCTGCTCTAAAACAGGGACACTCGTGGCGTGACAGGGGGATGGATGCAGCTGCTACCCTGCTTCTCCCATGCCTTCTTTGCCCTCCTTTCCTGGGGGTGTCATACGAAGTCACTTGAGGTTCTGCAAATTGTTTGTGCACCAAAGATAGATTCTGTGTGAAGGAAGCACAAACGTTAGTGGAGAGCCTATAAAGGGGGGCTGTGGTGGGGATTTCTGAGGGGTGGGGATAGGCTTCCCTTTGCCAAATTAACCCTGTTCTGTTTCGTGAGATACCTCGCGGACCTCCTACAGGCTGCAAAGCGGGACATAAATACAATAAATAACTAAACACACACACAATTTTAAAAAAATGTGCAGAAGGCTCAGCCTGTCAAGATGATCAATCTGAGAAAGTGGCCATGTCGGGAAGATTTCGAGATCTATTCTCTGCCTTCACCCAAACTTCCCCAGAGCTGCCCAGGTCTTCCTTTAGTGAGCAGGGTCCATACACATCAAACCATAAGGGTGTGTATTTACATGTGGTGCATTTCTGATGGCGTCCAGCAAAGTTTTCTGAGTACGATGCAGAAGGGGTTTTTTTAATCTCCAAAGTGAGGCCATCTTTGTGTTCAGCTGTAGCATGAGGTGGGTGGGGAACAACAGTCTCCAAATTCCACTTTCCCTTCCTCTCTCTCTCTCTCTCTCTGGCTTTCCTCTTCCAACCAGCTTGCTGTGAGAGAACAAGACAGCCCCAAAAGGCAATGAGAAGAAAGTGTGATGAGTGGCACAAGTTTTCAGCTCCAGTTTAGCAAGCTGCAGTGGTGGCGGCAGCAGCAGCCACAGCAGTTCCTCAGCCCCAACAAGGTGGACTATCAGTCAGTGCTCTCCCCATAAGGGAACTCAAGTCAATTTTGGTCAGAAACCTGGGAATGGTCTGGGAATGGTGAGAAAACAAAGAAGCTGAAGAGGCAAGGAAAGAGAGACAGGAAATGGAATGGAAAACAAAGAGCAAAGAAGGCCAAGTAACGCCTGTCAGAAACAGTGGCAGAACAGCGCCATGTTTGTTGGAAGGGAGGTAAATGTACATGGCTGAATGGATGGAAGGCTGGTCAGGAAACATCTTCAGAAACTCTCAGGCAGTTTCCACAGGTTGGCCCCTCACAAACAGAACCAATCATTCCAAGAGATATGATAACCAACTTTAGTCCCATAACGGCGTGTTTGTGGCACAACCTGTCATTTACTTATCCTTCATTATTATCATTTGCTTTTCTCGCATGCCTTTCCCCGACCCCCTCTCTGGTTTTTTTTTCAGTTTTACTAAAAAATAAATCACAAACTAGATTTTTCTTTGAAGACCAAAAAAGGGTCCCATGGTTAAGTCTGTGCTGTTTGGCTAGTGCTGGTGGAGCTGCTACACTAGACTGCGTGAGCCGCTAGAATACCGGCGCCTCTGAAGCAAGGAGCTGGGGGGACAGGTCTGGTGCGGGTGGTTGTAGGGCGGCGGCGGCGGCGGAAGCGGGGGCTGATGGATGATTTTCACCGGGGTCCCTTGGAGCCCGCTGCCTAGACCGCGCAAGGGGGTGGAGCTGCAGGAATCAGAGGACACGTAGCGTGTCAGAGTCTGGTTGAGGGCCGGCTCCATGCGAGCGAGGCACGGCTTGTCCAAGACTATAACTTTGACAATCTGCTGGCACTGTACAAGTGTCCCTGCCGAGGCAGGGTAAGAGGGCACCAATGCTGTCTCCAGCCTCTCCCGCGGCATGTTAGGATGCGTGCTGGGCTGCATTCCACTCTCGAGCCCCGGGACAGAGTTGTGCTGGTACGTTTGAAGCCTGTTGTGAATTGACACCTAGTTTAGAAACAGTCAAAGAAGCATTAAATGTTACAAGACTTCTTCCCATCTCCTGCTAATGGGCTGCCCTTTACCCGACCACCCTCCATCAATGGACCTTCCTCCCCCATAAACCACAGCCCTGAATCTCCTCCTCCCCCCAACGTGGTCCTCCTTCCACCCCTCTTTCCCACCTCCCCACAAGCACGGCCCCTGAAAAGTTCCTTCTAGAAAATAAATATCCCCATTACAGCAAAGGCGGTGATGCTGTTTCCACATACAGCACAACCTCAACTATCCAGATTGAGCAAATGCAATCAAATTGTGGCACTTTGAGCAGGTCAGGGAGAGATTTTAACAAAATGAAGGCTGCTAATGGCCTGGCCCCAACTGCCTCTTATTCCAGGAAGAACAGCCTTATTGCTTAGGTTATTTTTTTTGTCAATTACATCCCCCTTTTCCCTTTTTTCCTGTTGTTATGGTACTTAAGAGAAAGAAAGCAATTGGAGATAAGGACTCTCTTATTTTTGCTTTGTAGTTATAAAGTTCCCTCTTTGACTGAGCTCTGTTCTGCAAGCAGAGTTCCTACGAAACCCTGAATCATCATGCAGTCCATGGACCAACGAGGCAGAAAGAGGGGAGGATAATTGAGGTTGCACATCTTTGCAAGGAGGAAAAAAAATGAGATTTGCTGATGCTCAGAGAAAGACTTGAGCTCTTCCCAGCTCCTGTCTTTCCAAGCAGGAAGGTGCACACATGACTCACTAATCTGTTTACAAAAGGAGAAAATTAAAGAAAGGAACAGGGACGAGAGAGAAAAAAAGCAGAAATCTGACATATTTCAGCAAATTTGCAGCTCGCTCTGATCCACTCGATGGTTTGCAAGTGAAAGGAAATGGTTTTACACACGCCAAAAAGGAAAAGGAAAAAAGTACCCATCTAGCTTGTACAATGGTTAAAAAAAGAAAAGAAAAGAAATCTGATGGAATGGCAGCAGATCAGGTAGTCTCAGAGAAAATGGAGATGCTCACTTCTGCAGAGGAGGAAGAAGAGGGAGAGGGGAGGAAGAAGGGCTTGAAGTGTCTTTGAAGAGAAAGCCCACAGGGTTTCCCAACATTAGATTGAAAGCAGGAACTAGGCTGGAATTGGGCTCCCTATGGAAAGGGCTATTTATGGTACAAGGGGGAGAACTCCTGGAATAAAGAGTTTCAGAAGGACACAGCTCCCCAGGAGAGGAGGAGGAGGAAACTAGGAATGGGAAGAGAAGGGTCTCTTCCATGATGGACAGATCTGGGGCCCTGTCTGCCTGATTCTGGAATCACCTGAAGGAACATATATTTGTGAACTGTCTCCTTGGAATTTTGCATCCCTGAACTGAAAACCCTTTATGGAGAAATGTTTGCAGGCCCAACAGCTGTGTATGAGGCCGGGGAGATGCCAGTCCCTCCTCTCCAGCAGCAGGAATGTCACCAGGGTAATGAAATAGGGTTTCTGAAACCAGCATGAACTGGGTCTGAGGAATTATGCCTGTGGCAGCTGGGTTTTTCCCAGGCCGTGGAACAGAAAGCTGGGGCATGGGTATAAAATGGCCTCTGTGGAAAGAGGCCTAATCAGCAAGAAAGAGGAGTTGGAGCTGGAAATGGAGGCTGATTGAGGAAATGCTTGTTTGCGAAGAACTGCAGCTCCTGCCCCTATGGCAAGTCACACTTGCAGGGAGATGGAGCTATCTGCTTGGTGAAAGAGGCTTGGGAAAGGACAAAGCTGGGGCAAACGAAATATTCTGGATATCTCTCCCAGATGACAGCTTTCTTGGTGAGCTGAGATCCACAGGAAGACTCCTACAACAGAGTCCTTGCTCCCAAATAAGGACAGGCAAGAAAGTTCCTCCAACAACCCTCCCCAAATTTGGAAATGATTGGCCTAAGCTTTCAACCTAAGAAGAGTCCCAGTGAATATGGGAAATGTTTGGTCTATGCTTTCAATATATGAAGCCTGTGACGAGGGCCCAGTGTCTAGGGCAGAAGAAGCTATGAGGGAAAGGTCATAGCAGTGAGTTTTAGCGGGGGGTCCTGCGATGGCGGTGGCCTGCCAGCAGAGTTCACCTCAGCTGTGTCTCTGATTTCTCCTGAAAGTGTGTTGGGTGGGGATGAGGAAGGAGCAGGTTAGTCTCCAGAGTTCGGGCGCTCGCTCCATGAAGGATGTGTTAACAGTTACTGAAACGGCTTGAAAAAAAATGCTTTGAAGTTTAATCTGGATTTGAAAGTTGTATTACCCGTCCTAGCAGTAACTTTTTATTGTATCTCTGGAAATTGGTAAAATTGTCAGTCTGGCAGGGGAGGCATTGATTAAAACCTGAGAAAAGAAACAACAGAGAATGTAAGAAGAGCTGAACTGAGGGAGAATTACTTACCTCAGCTGCTGTGTGTTCTACTTACCTCCACTGTGCTGTCCGGAACCTTCTCTCCCAAATCTCTTTTGGCTTTGAAAATAAAAGAGATCCCCTTCCTCAGTGATGAAATGCAATATTTACTTACTTATTTATTTACAATGTTTGCATGTTGCCCAATAACATAAAGTTCTCTGGGTGGTTTACCATTAATAAGCGTAAAAACAATTTAAAATCAATGAAACAAATCAAAAGTAGCATAAATACAGCAAGGAAACAAAAACTCTAACCCCACAATTAAAGAACAGATTTTAGAACTGAGAGGTCCAGACTGCACAAGTTTTTTAGAAGGTCTGGATGAGCAAAAGGCTCTTCTCCTGACACCAAAAAGAGCACAAAAATGGCATCAGGCGAATGAGTTGCTTAGGTCAGCAGTTTCTAAACCCAAAACATTCTTGAACACTGTTCAATATCCTATACATTCTGCATCTGTCTGTCCTTCCTCTCCCAGCTAGCTACTGAGTGGAAGGCTGGGTACCAAAACTGAAATCTCATTCTGGAAAAATGCTACCACACTGTTGAAATGTCTTCACATTTTTTGCCCCACGCTGATCTGCTTAGTTTCATCCAAGCTTGTGGCACCATAAGAAGGACCAGAAGAGGCATTTATCCCTATAGCTCTCATACAACAAACATTTTCTCTTCTTTGCTCCTTCCTGAACAAGAGTCACATAACTCACTTTGGCCATTTCAGCATAATGAAACCAGAAGTTAGACTTGTGTGACTAGCCTGTCCCTGCCATTAGGCACAAAGAGATAGCCGCCTCAGGCAGCCAGTTTGGTGTGTCATGAAAATTGTTTAGTTGTTTAATGTCTTATTATTTTAATTTTAGTCATAGGGGAAGATACACGTTGGATTTTCTTATTTGCTATTCCAGCTCAGGTAGAAAAACATGTTGCGCCACCCAGTTGAGTATCTCAGAGACTGTGCTTATACAATCTATTGCTGGGCCAACTCCAGTTCAATGTATACAGTTCTTTCCAATCAACATATATCAGCATGAAGTCTATAGCTGCAGAGTTTCCAGACTAACAGGCAGCTAAAAGATCTTCCAGGTTAAATTTCATATTCGGAGAACTACTGACTATGGAGAAACATATAGCAAGAGTAATAATGAGAGTGTGACCTCATGGAATGTATTCTTTGGAAAATACAATAACTTATTTTTTAAAAAAAGCAAACAACTTTAGCATGCTTCAAGGATCCATTCTGGAGGTTCAAAGAGACTTGAAGACATTTTGTCCTTCCTATTCCTGTATGCCAAGTCTCAGAGGATTAGCTAAGCTTCAGGGTAGGAAGTGAAGAAGAACCCAGAGAAGGAGACTAACCTGTTGGAGATCCTTGCTTGGACTGTATTTCCATCTGAGCTCCATTGGACTTTAAGGAAAGGTTCTTTGTCCCATGTTGCTTCTCCAGCTCCCCTGAGATACACGGAAAGAACATTTTTTTAAAGAGAGAATGGAGACAGAGCTAAAAAGTAGAGCAGAAAGAGAGAAAGACAGGAAGATATGGAAGTGGAAGCAACAGGAGACAAGCAGAGAAATAATGGTTAGAGAAAGTGTATTCATGCATGCACACACACAACGGACGTGTCTATTCTGTGCTTTAAAAATATTAAACATTTTAGCCCTGGAATCTACATCCTGTGCCAAGGAAACACAAATTCTACAACCAGTAAAAATTATGCACAATGAACATATTGAACATATTCAAAAACATTTATTTGGCCTGAATGGAATGGCAAGGCAATGAAGCTCTGCTTCCTGGAGTTCTCAGCTATTCATTTGTGTAGCACTATCCATTTATTCATTCCTACAGCTTGTAATCAGCTCCTCTGTGAATAGCTGAAGCCAGATTTGGGGCATTCCTTAGCTATCTGTTTGGGATAGGGGGAGACACTATAGGAAGCTGGCTATGGAACAGTTCTTTGGGAGAGAAGAATCTGGTAGGAAGTATCAATCAGTGCTAGTACACAGGGGAACACTGCAGGATTTTGTGCATCCAGGCAAGACAGATACAGTGGTACCTTGGGTTAAGTACTTAATTCGTTCTGGAGGTCTGTTCTTAACCTGAAACTGTTCTTAACCTGAAGCACCACTTTAGCTAATGGAGCCTCCTGCTGCTGCCGCACCACCGGAGCATGATTTCTGTTCTCATCCTGAAGCAAAGTTCTTAACCCAAGGTACTATTTCTGGGTTAACGGAGTCTGTAACCTGAAATGTATGTAACCCAAGGTACCACTGTAGTTAATTATCAGGCAAATTGGGAATGCACTTTATAGAGCTGTGGTTCTACTCCCACACCCACCCTGCAGACTTCATGAAAATTACTTCAGGACTCAGTGGACCACTTAATGTTGTTGTTGTTGTTGTTGTTGTTCTTCCACAAATCAAAGCACATGAACAACTCATGTTTAAAAACCCTTAGTATCTCTAGTGTGGTGGATGTGTCTGTTTTATGGATAAAGTTATGCTGGAGTTGTCAGTTTTATCAAGGTCAAGTGCAGATATTCTCAACTGTTCTGCACCCTTCCCATGGCTCATCCTAAGAATGAGTGAATCTTTTCCCCAGACTTAGGTTCAGTTTTCCACATTTCCACACCAGTTTTGGGGGCGGGGGAGAGAATTACATCCTCAAGAAAAGTCATCAGCACTTTAGCATGAATGTATGCATTTTGTATGCAATTTTGCCCAATAAACCATTTTTGCAAAGCAACCTTTCCTTATATAATGCATTTTGCATGTCACTTTCACTAATATATGCATTTTAGAAACCCTTTACCCTAATGTGTGCATTTTTGTCCACATTATGTGGCTTATTGTACTCACATATCAGCATCAGACGGAACAATCCAGTTTAAAACACTCGCTTTCTAATAAAATCCCCCCACCCCAAGAAGATACAGCCAGCCCTCCACCCTCATCCAGCTCCACAACCAAGGGTGCCATTTTGAGTAAGGGGCCATGACAGTTTACACCATCTCTGGTTATTCATTAGGAACATTTTATCTCTGGCAAACTCGCTAGTTCTAATGCTGAGAAATTAATGCTGCAAAAAATTAAGTGTGGCTTGCCCTAGATGCACATGCCAAAGGCATGAATCTTATTACTTGTGATTTTACTTCTGTGATTTTAAAATATTACAATATTTAAAAATCACAGAAATATTCTTAAATACACCAGCTTTTGGATTTCCATTTAATATTGAATATCTTCATTTTTAGTTAATATTGACTAAATTAATTTTTATTTAAATTTGCACATATTCAAGAGAGGACCGTTAAACCTTGTTGGGACACCTGCCCCCCTCCTGAAATCTGAAATGGCACCCCTGCTAACAACAGACACAAAAATACACAAGACACGGACATATGTACATACAGACAGAATGACTGCATGGAGTCTGGGCCACGCTGGGAGCCTTACATTCAATTCGAATCTGTTCTAGCTCCATCACCTCTGCTATTGACTCTTTTAGGTCTTCCACAAATTTCTGCATTTCCTCGGCTCCCAGAGCACAGAAATGGAGTACCTGTTTCTTCTCTGAGCCTGAAAGGGGAGTCACCAAGGTGATGCCGTGTGGGTAATCTACAAAAAAAGGAGAGGGGACATAAAACTAGTGTTGTGGGTTCTATACATTAAAAAGGCAGAAGCAATCTGAGAAGAGACCATAGCTCAGTGGGAAAGCAGATGAGAAAGCCCCCAAGTTTCATTCCTGGCATCTCCAGTGAAGAGGATCATGTGACAGGAGACGGGGAAGGCCTCTCTGACGAAGATCCTTGCCAAGTCAGAGTAGACAGTCCTGTGTCAGAGTAGACAGTCCTTAGTTAGATGGACAAGCAGCCTGACCTACTTATTAAGGCAGCTTTCTACATAATCCTACTAATGAGACCAATTAGTATAATAATAAACACAACTAAACGCTGCCAGGTTTGTTCCTGCTAAACAAGAGGATTGGTTGGTCTGGAATAAAAATCTGGACCCAGCTGGTTTATGGATGAGGGCGTTGGGGTTCTAAGGCTGCAATCCTATACCATCCCTCTCAAGTTAACCAGGTTTACTTCAGAGTAGACTGCACTATAAGTCTGCAATAGGCCACTCTTGAAACTGCACTTCTTTGTTTTGAATGCATATGAAATATCGCCTCAGTTTGTTCATGTTGATTTTTCCAAGTAACTCGCACAAATAAGCAGCTGTGCAAATTGAAATAGCACACTTTTGGGGGCGGGAATTCTGTAGTGCTGCATATGAACAAGTGCTCACATCCATGGAAGAAAGGGCCCAGGATGGAAAGACGATATGCATTTCCATGTGTACCAAAAAGGAGCATCCATCAGAGCACTATAATGCAGGTGGTGATATGGATTTGTGCATGGAACGACCTGCCCAAGTATTTCCAAGTACGAACAAACACCTAGTCAAAAATGATTGTGTACAATATTTCAGTACATACTTTCACTTATGCGTATGATTCAAACAAGAGAAGGCATGGGAGCTTAGTTTGCTGCTGCTGAGTCTACACTGAGAAAAGCACCAACTGACTGACACGACATAGTGTTTGCCAAATTGCAGAAATCCAGTTCAAAATGATCACAGATCATTTTTGCATTGGTGGGTGCCATTTGATGACAAAACCCAGGTAATTTGGAACCACAGAAATCTGGGAGAAATGGAGAGGCAGAGAGAATGTTGTGAGTAACCTGCAACAAGAGACATTTATCAGTTTGGTATAACATAGCACAGTGTGTTTCTATAAATTAAGTTAAATGTTAGAAGGATACATTCTCAAAGGCAGCATACATGAGTCTCTTTTTGCCAGCTATATATTTAAAACAAAGAAGTGCAGTTACATTTGCATCACTCAAGGGGCTTACAACAGTTAAAAACATTAAGGCACTATGCTCCAATACTTGCTTAAGAGCACAATTAGGCTTGCTTTATCAGCTGATAATATATCATTTCTATGTGGGGTTCCTAAAAGGTGTTTGCACCCTGTTCAAGCTTTATACAAAAAACACTGTATTGGATTAAATTATCCTGGATAACCTTGGAGTGGCTTGATGATGTGTTACCTTGTTAACATACAAATATTGTATGTTCCAACTATTAAACTTTCATTGGTGTCCAAGGTACCAGCTTATTGATTTTGGTAGAGTTTTCCTTAAAATAAACCTCAGCAAGATTACGTTGGTAATAGGTGGGAAGCCTGTGAAACATAAATGTCACATAGATGGAAACATTCCAGAGCAATTTAAAGTTTTGAAATACCTAGCAATTTGGTTTTCAGCCAACGAAACTAGCCATATAGATATAAGAAACACCAGGACTTTTTTGTGTGACAGTACTCACTTGTACACAGTATCGGCACCGCTTACTTTCCTGCCAATGGCAGCCATTTTGTGCTGGCACCCATAATACTTTTATATGAGTACTGGTACCTCATTTTAAAAATATAAAATAGCACCAAGGTCAAAGCAACAGGATCCTTTCAAGCCATACTCCACTCCTCTGCAATGCACAATGGGAAAATCCTTTCCCCAGCTTTAAAAGCTTGTGGTTTTTTTTACATCTAAGGTGCCTGCACAAATACTGCATGGTGCCAAAATTTAGAAGTTATGGGTAACAGGTGGAAACTGTTGCTTCAAACCACTCTCTCATTAAGCAGCAGGCTACGCATCTTTCCAGCCCAAGGCATCAAACTACTACCGCTGTATAAAAATTCACACTATAAATCTTGTCCTCCAGTGTCATCTGGCGAGTGACCAAAACTGTGACAAACTTACATTCATTCTCAAAGAGATGGAACTGCATTCCTAACAGGCCGACTGACTTGCAAAATGTGTACGTTGAAGAGCTTTTCTTCTTGGGGCAAAGCTTGAGAATCTGTTTGAGGACAGAGAAATGAAGAGAGTTTTTCAGATGCAACAGCAGAGGCCTTCCCTGAGTAAAACATAGTTGAATACTACCCCCAAGTTTTGTTCCCTTACAGTGACCTCATGGAAGGACACTTGGGAGTTACTCTCAGCTACATCATTTGTCCTCTGTGGTCATAATTCCAGGGCACTTACAGAAAACCTGCTTACTGGGCATTCATTCCGATACATTTGCACAGATGATGGCTGGCTCTTTAATGAGAATCCATTCTAATTTGTTTTGGAGATGTATTTTTTTCACCACTTTCCTTATTGCATAAATCCTGATCTTTCGGGGAATCAACTGCAATTACACCACCCAAATTATCCAGCATGTGATTGAATCCCACTCGAAACTAGAGTCAGTCTGGAAAGAACCCCGGGTTTAATTTCTTTGTGTGCAGAAGGGTGAACAATGGATTGCCCGTGAAAGTGTCTCATAAGGGGATACATTATTCATTCTCTAACCCCTTGTTAAAATCTACACTAGAAGAACATGTGAGAGACTGTTTCAAGCTTTAAGTAGTTGCAGGGACAACACCTATCTTTGAAGGGGCTGGATCAGGACAGCAGTGGCAGCAAGGGGTTAAAGTCCCCTTATTCCTCCATCATGATCACGTTCTGGATCATGCCCCCCATACCTGCTATTTACTTGTTTGAAGCATGCCGTGCAATTGCTAACTGCATCAAGTCCAGTTTGGCTCAAATAAATGACACCGTTTTAAAAAATCTGATAACTGTCACAATAACGTACAGCATAGGAAATTTAGTGAGAAATATGCTTTGGTGTTTCTTTTTCTACTCTCCAGGGAGTCCTGTCAAATCAACCTTGTCAGATTCACAGAGATTTTAACTTATCAGTTTCACCGAGCTCCTGTGAAACAAAGTAGAATGGATTAAGATGGAGATGTGTTTTTATTCTGCGGTGACTTTTCCTTTCACTATGCAGGGAAACATGAAACCGGATTCTCTTGAGTGTGCATCCACAAAGTTATTGCTTGCACTTTGCAAAAGTGTACAAACGCAGATAGTCCATACCTGCCCCTTTGTTTCCATGAATAATTGGCAATTGGCTCGGCAGGTAGCTGCAAGTATACTAAGTGCACACATGGAGCATACAACTTCAGTTCCATGCCCACATCACTGGCTCCTAACTCAGTTTTGGGCTCCATGCAAGTTACTTGTTTTCAGCAGCACAGCTCAGCTGGTTACAGCGTGGTGCTGATAATGCCAAGGTTGCAGGTTCGATCCCCATATGGGAGAACTGCATATTTCCTGTATTGCAGGGGGTTGGACTAGATGATCCTCAAAGTCCCTTCCAACTCTGCAGTTCTATTATTCTCTGAGTTCTTTCTCCCATATGAACCTGTCCACTCAATAAGATCATCTTCAAAGCCTCTGTTCCTGCCCCACTCACTGTCTGATGTGTATTGGGAGGCTGTGGTCTCTCAGTCATGCACCTAGACTATGGGGCTCTTTCCTGAAGAACATTTGCTTAGAGATGGAACTTATATAGCAAGCTAAGACTCTGCTAATTCATCTTAGAAAGTGTCAAATCCTTTGCTGTTTTAAGGCTGTATTTCATTTTGTTGTCTTATCTCTGCTGGTGCTGTAATTGTAATCTTTGAGTCATGGTGGGGCATAGTACAAGATGGCATTAAAGACTGATTTTTATATCTATCTATCTACACAAATACATACATATACATACATACACCAACAACAACAACAACACATTTGTTGCAGTGTTTGGAAGGCAGGTAGGTGATTTCATGACCGAATGCTTCCTTGAGCAAAAGAACAACCAGCAGAAGAAACCTCCTACCCACGGAAAACCAGCATATCACAGATAAAAAGGTATCTAAGCACCTTCTCCCTGATTGCTACCTTTCTACATAGAAGGGAGTTTCATAAGTAAGGGAGAATGCAACGCCTCACATCAAATCCAACCTGGAAGTCCTAGGGGAGTCGCGTGTCCTGTGCTTTTCCTGAACACTGGCTCTAAGTCCCTTTGCGATGCTGTGATTCTCAAGGCCAAAGGCCACTCACCACCAGCAAATCATTGAAGAGGAAGACCTCCCTCTGGTGAGCAGCTTGCTTCTGTACTTTGTTCACGTCTGTCACTTCGTAAAGTCGGCTGCAGCAAACTAACCGGCGATGTGGCACTGAGAGGACCTGGAAGACAGAGACGGAGTGGAAACAGTCCCCTTCCTTATCCGCCAACCCCAAAGAACTGCATGTTAAATGACTTCAAGCAAGCCTTTGCAATGGCTTTGCCCCACCACCATCTGCAGCCTGTTCTCATCACAACATTTTCTGCTCCGTAATGGCACTGAATGTACCAGAGCAGCCTCTCACAATTATGGCAGGCAGAGTTCATTCATTTCAAGACTTTCCCTGATCTGCAGTATCTCGCTACACCTGATGGAATTGGAAGACCTTGGTGCTTGCATGAGCACAAAAATATAATAGGGCCTGTGATGCAAAGTCTGCTAAGTGTGGTCCTTTTCTTGGAGGGAGAAGGGAAAGCAAGTTTTTAAGCCCCCATGACAGCACAGAAGCAAATAGAAACTGAAATGGCAATGTTGATTGTTATGGATCACAAGTGGAATCAGCAACAAAGTGTTTCAGGGTTCATCTTCCCTCATTAAAGGAACATTTCCTGTCCTGAGTTCCTCCCAGCCATTTTCTCCCAGCAGGCCATTCGACTCTCCACTGCTAGGTTTTCCATTTTTCTCTTCCGCAAGACTCACAATGTCCTATGATTACTGAGCACACATAGTCCTCTGCGGACTGTTTAGAAGTTTGTTCGTTTTAAAATGTATTTTTCTGCTTCTGGAAACCTCAGAGTCCTTCCAAGCATACCGCTACCTTCCTGTTTCTGTTTCTCAGTGGCCCCATTTTGGCTCCAGTCTTATTGGCACTCACCACCTGAGTTCACTATTAGAGGGAGTGATTTATACAGGGCTGTCACTGCAGATGGCACTTTGCAGAATAACATAAGCAAAAAAGGACAGGCCTCTGCTTCAAGGAGTTTATGGTCTAAATTGTGATGAAAGGAAAACAAAAGAGTGAGGACAGGGAGAGGAGAGAGACAGGAAAAGGGGGGGCATAATGTATATGTAAAATGCAGTTACATGTGCTGAAGCTTAATTTCAGTAGGGGCGAGGAGGACTAACTAACTAATTACCGCTCATGGCTTAGAAATCAGAGGGAGAACAGCTGGATCAGCACAGGAATATCTACACAGTGATTCTCCCAGGAAGGGGTAGACAAATCTGTCCATTTCAGCTTCTCTTGATTTCTCATTTTTTTCCAGTTTTAAGCTCGGTTCTCCCTATTTCCTCATTAGCCTGAATTTTTAAGGGGGAAAAAAAGTCCTCACAAAAATTTGTCAGCATTTTAATGTGTGTTTCTTCTAACTGATACATTTCTGTATGCATTTGGCCTAGTATGAAACAACCATCCCTAAAACAATGCGACTTCATATGTTATTTTTACTAATATATGCATATTTACATACATTTCCCCCCCTCCAAACATTCACATTTCTTTACACATTATTCAGGTTGGAGAACCACGCTGCAAAATTTGGAGAAGTGCAGTTAACAAAAGATGTTGGTTTGTGCATTGTTTTGGGAAGTGTGAATTAGGTGGGCTCTTGTTAAAATTAAAAGTGAACTGAATACCCCACACCTACTAAAAGGCCCTGTGCAGAACCCACCACCCTGTACACCAGGCGCATGTGGTCTCTGTACACACAGATGGGCCCTGAGACACCTTCAGCCTTTCGTGCCTTCCTATGGACTTGGCTTCCAGGTTACAAGGCAGGCAGGGTCTGCAAAAACGATTGCTGCCCGGAAAATCAGGCAGACGTACTCAAGACCATTTTCAAGGGCAAACAAAATAAAGAAATAACGACGCAAAAAAATAATAATTATAAATGAGATCAGAGAAAGAAAAGAGGAGATGGGCACATTAAAGGAAAACGTAAGTCAGAAAGAGAAGGCTAATCATATAATTCAGTGGCAGAACAGCACATGCTTCGAATGCAAAAGGCCCCTACTTCAACCCCTGACATCTCTAGTTAAAAAGATCACAAGCAGAATGTGATGGGAAAGACTTCATCCTGAGACTCTGTATGAAGAGGCCTTGCCAGTTCAGTGCGAAGCAGGGGTTTGTATCTCTGGCCCTCCAGACACTGTTTAGAGTCTATCTGCCACCCTCCTTGACATGCTGGCTAGGACTGGTGGGAGCTGATGGAGTCTAACTGGTTCCCCATTCCCAAGAAGGACAATACTGGGCCAACAGGACAAACGGTCTTACCTGGCACAAGGCAACTTCATAAGGGAAAAGTAACCGTGGAGCAAACATGATTGCAAGGGATAACAACAGCAACAACAGTAAAGCAGATTGCCTTTGTGATGGGCAAAAGGCTCACCGTTTTCATTCCAACAATGGATTTTTCTACTTTGGTGACATAGGTTACATGATCCTCATTTGATTTGAGCTCTCTCTGTTGGATCCTCTCGTAAATTCCCACCACCAAGTCCCGGGGAATGTCAGCTCCATCATCCACTCCTGTGAAGCATAAACAATGAGAACAGAGATAAAATATGAACCTGAGCTACAAGGGGGTGTGCTTTTTCAGAGGCTTGAGAAAGAGAAGATAGAGTCATGGTTGGCTGTGATAAATGCACATGGTCATATATTTCTGTCCCAGTAAGGGCTCTGGCCAAAGAAGAATTGCCTCTGCAAACCTGTTGGACCAGAGATTATGGGGAGGTGCAATAACTATAAATTTGTACAACTGCATTATTTTTTTCAATTTCATGACTAGCTAGTGATCAATTTCAAATGTACATATATTTACAAGATCAACAATGCAAATAGGCTCTTCTCCCTCTCTCAGAGAGGTGGCAATGCTACTTTCCTCCCTTTGGGCACATATATTTTAGCTATTTTGGTGTTATGTGCATCTACCTCTGGCTTGAATTCTACTTCACGCTGGGATTATGGCTCACCCAAGCAATGCCCTCACCTCTGAGGTTCCGAATAAAGTCCTCCAGCATCATTTTCCTGTCGGGTTTGATGTTAGGGCTGTACATATCCGTGTTGAGAAGGATGATGGCAAAGGCCAGGATGAAGATGGTGTCTGGGTTATGGAATTGCTGGACTACGTCAGGGTTACACATGCAGTACCGCTGGCTGCAGGTGGGGGAGACAAAGTCAACACACATGAATGGAATTCAAATGCCACTAATATATAGATTTAAATGTTTGGGGATCCTCAGATTACTTACAGTCTGACTATCAATGATGACACCAAAGTTTATTTTATTCCATAAAATCTATACACCACCTGACTGTTTAAAAAAAAATGCTTCAAAGTGGTTGGGCCTACAATCCCTGAGCTATAACTCAGAATAAAAGAACAAGTCAATCACTTTAGGTAGATTCAAAAGACCAGGAAGCATGTTAGATTAAACATACACAGCTTGCAGTGTATCAGTTGGTTCTACAAGCACACAAACGGAAAAGTCTGTTCGCCAAGAATAACTGATCCATGACAGAAATGGGCATCTGGGAAAAAAGACTTTGGCAATCCCACCCGCCATTGCACCCAATGTGTTTTGACTATACGTGATTTTGGCTTTAGGCATGATCCCTGGAACATAACCCCCGTGTATGTTGAGGGCTTACTGTATTTGAATATGTGCAGAAACTTCCCTGCAACAAAACTGTGTGCTTGTGGCAATCTTCTCAAAAGGGTCTGAGTTCTGCATGCCTCAGAAGTACTGCCAAGAGTACCACATGCCTCAGAAGTGTAGCACTAGAAACAGGGCTACTAGTGCTGTAGCACCAGCCCTCTGGAATCAATTACCAAATGAAATTAGACAGGCACCTGCTGAAGATGTTTTTGTTTAAGAAGGTTTTCCCTGACATGTGACCTCCCCATCATTTATGAAATTGTAAATTTGTAGGAATGGCTTACATCTGGTGAGCCTGTCAATGCCGTCTGGCTGATTTGTGGGGCAGCACAACACCAACCATAGCCACAAAACTGGGAAGGAGCAGCACCCTTCATGAGATCTTGGGACCCTACGCCTCGCATGGCCCAGCGGAATCTCACCACAGGAACCTTTAAATCCTACTCATAGTTTGGGTAAGGGGAAACTCCTGGCTACTCCTCAGACAGTTGACCTCCAACATTGGAAGCAGTTGCCTGTCAATCTGTACCACATCAGTGCGGCTCTTACCTGAAGGCTTCAATCAACCTCTCCACCTTCTGGGCCTCTCCCTGCACCCGGATGTGGGCTTGAAATTTCCGCAAAGCTTCATCAAGCTCCATGCCAGAGAAGTCCATCTCATCTACTACACAGCTAAAGGAAGGAGAAAACAAACAGCATCACTACAAGCATCGCTGCATAACAGCCTCCTTGGAGATGTACAAATGAAAAATGGGCCTATCACAACATCATGGAAGATCTCAGCAGGAATCCCATTATTCCTTCCTAAAAAAATCAAGATGTGACTACACCCCATCTTGCTTCTGTATCTTGCTCTCTTTTGGCCGACATCCAAGCTCACTAAGACAAAGCCTTGGGTCTACTGAAGATATATTTCAGTTATATTTTTATCCCACCCTTCCTCTCTAAGTAGGGCAGGGCAATATGCATGGCTCTTCCCACAAACCCCTCCTCAACATCCCTGTGAAGTAGATAGATTGAGAAGGTGGGAGTGGTCCAAGGTCACCCAGTGAGCTTCATGGCTGAGTGGGGATTTGAACCCCCAGGGTATTAGGTCCTAGTCCCAGCATTCTAACTGAATGCTAGTATTCATCTAGCCTTCTCCAGTCTTGTGTCCTCTGGGAATTTTGGCCTGTGGTTCCCATAACACCTGAACACTGTCCATGCTAGCTGGAGCCGCTGGAAGCTTTAGCCCAACAACATCTGGAAGGTACCAAGTTGGGGAAGGCTGGTCCACAATGGCTGGCAGTGGCTCTGCAGGGTTCTAGACAAGAGATTTCCTCAACCCTACCTGGAGATGGCAGGGATTGAACCTTGGGCTTTTTGCATGCAAAATGTGTGTTCTGCTACTGAGTTATAGCCCTATCCTAAATGGGAGCGGGCAAATGAGGAGAGGGCATTTCAGGTTAGCCTTAAGGTGAAGTGCCTTGAACAGTCCTGTGAGTATTGTACAGATACTAAAGTGTTGCCGTATGTGTGGACTCAAATTTGGGTGGAAATAACCCCCTAAACCAGCAGTGGGGAGCCTGAGGTCCATGGGCCGAATACAGTCCTTCAGCCCTCTCTACCTGCCCCTCAAGACTCCCCAGGAAACACACACACCCTCCTCCCAAAACAGACCCCGTCTGCACTCTGTACTCCATGAATGGCAGAGAGGTGTAGGGGTGTGCACGTCTGCAGATATCTCTAACTTGCAAAGCTGAAATCCATTGCTCCACCTACCCTTGCCTCTGGTCCTGCCCAACACTGGCACACAGCCCCAAAGGTCTCCCATGAGGAAATGCAGCCCCTGGACTGAAAAGGGTCCAAATACTTGGTCTAAACTAAGTCTCTGAAGAAGAAGAAAACTATAATCTGTCTCCAGTTGCAGAGACCTGGGTTTGGTTTTTTCCTGTGCCAGAGGAACTGTTGATACCACATTCAAGTATAAAGGGGAGAAAAATCAATGTGACTATTCCCCCAAGACAGTCTTTATTTTTTCCCTTCAAGGGGCAGATCAGAGGATGCTTGCAGAAGGAGAAAGAGCACTAAAAAGCTATCCCTCCTCCTCTCCCGTCCCTCCTCCTCTCTGTTTGTTATTTTTATTTTACTAACACATGCACTTCTTCTTCCCATGGGGTCACATCAAGGCTTCTTGCTGCTAAATGCTTAGCTTTGATAACTGCAGGAAATTTCCTAGTTAATCAATACCAGGTTCACCACTGCAGTCACCCCTGGAGACTTTAAAATTTGGAGGAAATAAAGAAAAAGAAATAAATACGTGAAGTGCATTGCGCTTCCTTGCACGAAGACACCATTAAAGACTGAAGCCTACTCAACAGAATGGGATCTATAGATCCCATCTTCTCCATCAAGGGAACATCTGAGGCTGCATTCTCCATGCCAGGGCATGGTTAACGACTGCAACCTAAAGACTTATGAGTTCTTAGCAGTTCTCTTTAATTTTGCCTGGAATGGCACCAGCGTTACTGTACCGTTATGAGTTTGGGGTGTTAAGCTGGGTGCCAGACCCCTCCAATCCCTGGATCCAGCAAGTGTTAGAATTTAATCAAGGCTTCTAATTCTTGGAATAGCTAGGCTAGCCTCCTGGTGAGGTGATAAGACTGGGTGATGGGCTATTAAGGGAAACAAAGGAAAAGGGCTCTGTGTGAGACTGCAAATGGTTGGGCCATCTCCCTCAACTCACAGATAGTTCAAAGGACAAAGCATTAGTGTAGGGTTGAGGTAGCAGCGATGCCACCCAGAAGGAAAGCAGTAAGAAGTGATCTACTTGCAGATCTCTGGGTAATTTTTATAGTAGACCAGAAAGACTCCCAATTATTTAACAATTCCAACAAACAAAAAAGGCGATTCTTATGCCAAAACTGGGGCACTGAATTGAAAAAAGAAAGAAAGAAGCTTGCGGAGAAAGCAGGAGATGGTTTGTGGGTGGCAAGGACTGTGAGCTCAGGTCTGCTGCTGAAAACAAATTCCTGGTGTTCAAGGATATGTTCCTTAATTCAAAATCTATGTCTGGCCCCTAGGCCCCTATGGGTCTGGGTAATGGGTCTTGGGGGTACAAGCAAAAAACAAAGCAGATCCTGTAACCTTTAAGCCTCTGCACAGCCCTGGTTTAAAATATATATTGCCTAGTTGAGTTTGATGGTGGGGGTGTGCATCAGTGTCTCCTAGCTACTTCTTCTTCTTGCCAGCAATATGATTATTCATGACAAATGCAAGAGCAAGAGGGAGGTGGAGAAGACAAGGGGGCTTGTCACATTGGTGTTTAATGTGAATTTGAGCCTGATTTCTGGGCATTGTTTACATGACACTACCCTCAACCAGAACCCATCCCATGTGTGATTTCCTAAAGTAACCAGCACAAAAATGGATACATAAAAATTCAAGACCTCAATACCTTAAGGACCTCCCCTCGCAATCCTGTGTTTGTCATCCAAGGCCCTTCTCTATGTCCTGCCTTCCCGAGAGATTCGGAAGGTGACAACACAACAACAGGCCTTTTCTGTGGTGGCTCCCTCTGTGGAATTCTCTCCCCAGAGAGGCTCGTCTGGTGCCATCATTACATGTCTTTGGCACCAGGTGAAAACATTCCTTTTTTACCCAGCCTATCAGCCATTAAATAATCTATGGCCTGTTAAATTGGTATGTGCTAATGTTGTTGTCATTGTTGTTTCATTATGCTGTGTATTATGTTTTTATTATTATGCTGCGTAAATTATGTTCTTAATGTACACTGCCCTGGGCCCTTTGGATAAAGGACAGTTAAATAAATAAATAAATAAATAAATAAATAAATAAATAAACAAAGCAAGCAAGAAAGTAAGAAAGGTAGCTACCTGCCAAAATATAGTACAACACGTGGCTTGGCTCTTTTATACATATCATATGTATAATATACATATTATTTCATGTCTAATTTTGCCTGTAATTAGTTGGGCTTTAAAAATAATAATAATACACAAGTGGTTCAGACATAAGCAGCTGCTTGATACAAGAAGTGGTTCAAAAGCAAGCAAAGATTGATTGAGTTGGAACTGCTTAATTACATGTATAAATTCCTTTAAAACAAGATTCCTCTTCCTTCATTTCTAGCCACACTGTTGAAGCTGCACAATATAGACAGGATTATCCCAAAGGTGCTCTCTTTAATAACCTTTGGGGATGTTTCAAGCATTATTATTCTGAAGGGAGGAAAAAATAGAGCACTGAGTCATAGAGAGAAGGCATTTTAACATGAGTATTGGTTATGCATGTAACAAACAAATAGGTATAGCTATGCAAAATAAAGACGATGTGTGTGTTTTGTAGCAAGTGATCAGATTTTAGCATGGAGCTTTTATAAATGTACAGACAAACAGCTGCACACAAGCTTGAAATCCATCAGATGCTACTGTTTGGCTGATTGTTACTAAAGACTCTCCTGGGATAGTCTCTTCTACTTTTCCAAACATCCCTTTAATGCGGAGGCAGGTTTACATGGACGGCACATAATAAACCTAAATAACACTGAGCGCCAGTAGAGCTTTAAAACACGGGGGGGCACAATTCTATTGTGCTTGAATCCAGAGCCTCTGAGATCACTTTCATCACAATTTCAACCATTGTAATTTCTTGTTGGTCCTTCTGCCCACAGGTAGCATCGCCAGAAGAAACCTCAGTGTCTTGCCAGTGCATATTCTGCCACAAGGCACCTAGGACAGGACTCATCGCAGCACCGGAGGCTCACAGTGCAAGGGTTTGGGAAAGGCAGGAAGCAGCTGTACCGTTGTGGGCCGGGGATGTGCTCAGCCAAGCGCAGTGACCTATTTTCCAAGCTTTTTCCGCTCAGGTGACAATGCAGCGGGAGCCAGCTTCCCACTAAAAGCGTCTGCAAAATGAACTCGTAGCCCACACTCAAGAAGGGAACAGAGGAGAGGCAGCCAGGTGGAAACTCTTAAAACCACAAGACACAAAGATATTAATAAGTAACAGCCCTCTTCCCTCCCTGAAATAAACAACTTCAGGGCAAGCTAGGGGAAGGGGAACTTGCCTCACGTTGCTCAGGCAACATCCCTGCTCACCAGTGGTTCCCAAGGTGGGGTCACAAACAGCTGCCCCCTCTTTACACCAATCTACCTTCCCTAATGCACCTTGCTTCCCTAGGAAGAATGGGTATATGCAATGTGGGGAATTGTGGGTAGGAAGACCGGATGCAAAAGAGCACAGTGTTTGAATTGTTGGGATGTGAACAGATGCTAGGAGAGGAAATATTTATTAGATATTATCCTTCCCTCCTCACGTTTGTGAGTTTAGCAGAGTGGCATCCATTTGCAGCTTAAAGGGAAGCTTAGCTAAGCTTGTTTTAGTCTTTTAGTTTAAGTAATCCAAGCAGAGGCGGAGCTAGCTGCTCCGGCACCCGGAGCGGCGCACATAGTGTGCACACAGGGGCGGGGCTAGCCGAGTGCGGGGTGAGCGTCCCAGGGGGGCGCCACACCCACCGCACCCCCCTCCTTCCTTCTCCAGTGAATCCAAGATGCTTTAAGGCAGATTTTCCTGGTATTTCCCCCTTCTCTCCCCCTTAAAACAGCAATCACACAATCAGTCCTGTAAAAGGTAAAAATAACATTTACTCACTCAGAATACTTGCTGAAGAGTAACAGATGTAGCAACTTTGTTCAGGCAGGCTTAAAATGGTAAAATCTGGCCACCAAGCCACTGGCCCAATTATTCATGTCAAGCTCCTCCAAAATGCCAAGACCTCCAGGTCCTTCAACATTTGCCAGATGAAATTGTGTTTTGAGTGAATATAAGGGAATGCTTAGGTGAACACTGAACGTAAGAAGAACCCTGTTGGGCCAGCCCAAATGTCCATCCACTCTAGTGTTCTTCCTCTTTCCTGCAGTGGTCAACCAGAAGCCCCCAAAAAGCCCCCATGAAGGGTTTGAAGGCAACAACCTTCTCCTGCTCTTGTTCCCCATCACCAAACTGAATAGGTGGGCATGGCCACCCCAAAGATATCTCTGCAGAAGTGACAAAATCAGTACAGTGGTACCTACAGAGGGAAAACAGCTATTGGACACACTTGACAAATAGATGCATTTGGATGAAAGGAATATAGGAAGCTGCCTTATACTGAGTCATGCCAATAGTCCATCCAGCTTAGTATTGTCTTCAGTAAGGACTCATCCACACTTTTCTTTGTCCCTAGCTTTTGCTCCACTGCTTTCCCCTGGAGAAACCTGCTCTTTAGTGCTAAACTGGAATGAAAAGCAATATGTGGGAAACCCCATAGTCGTTGGTTCCATTTCAACACCAAACCAGGAGGAAGCAGCAGAGCAAGCAGAGGTGTGGATAAGCCCCAAGTGACATTTCCTAGGAATGACAGAGATTGAAACTGGGACCTTCTGCATGCAAAGCAGATGTTCTACCTCTGAGCTATGGATCTTTTGTATGTTTAACAGCAGTCCCACATGCAGAAACTGAACAGTCCCTGGCATAGGGAAAATTGATGGGGAAAGCCTTGCCTCCTTAATTTCTGCCTGCCAGGCTGATGCTAAAGGCACAGGAGAAGAAACAAAGGCTGGCAACCACTCATTCAACCACAGAGGCTGCTGGTTTCATAGAGGAGATGAACTGAGAAATGTATTGCTGTTTCATTGTGATGGCGATGACCACGCGAAGCCAAGGGCATTTCCTTCCTACACAGATGTACTGAATTCCCTCCATGCTTTGGGGGAAGTGGGAACTTGTTCCTTGCACCTGTCAAGATTATTTATGAATTTGTTTCCAAACTGTCTACCCCACATTTGTAACCCGCAGGGCTCCAACAGCAGCTTATGGTTAAATACACACAAAAAGACGAAAACCCATACAAAAGGCAGGACAAGCAAGAGACCAGGACAAGCAAGAGAAATCTAGCTAAGGCACAACAAATGCCTTCCTGAATTGGAAAGGCTCAGCCATCTTTCTGAAACAAGTGAGGAGTTTCGTAGAGAGACTGCTGAGAAAGCTCTGGATTTGCCAGCCAGTCACCAAATCGCCCTTTGTTGAAGGGCTACAGCTCACCAGCACATGTTTTACATGTCAGATTCAGTTCCTGGCATCTCTGGGTAGGTCTGGGGAAACTCCATATCCCAGAAAGCTGCTGCCAGTCAGTAAAGGGAAGACTGAGCTAGATGTAAAGGTAAAGGGACCCCTGACATTAGGTCCAGTCATGGCCGACTCTGGGGTTGCGGCGCTCATCTCACTTTATTGGCCGAGGGAGCCAGCGTACAGCTTCCGGGTCATGTGGCCAGCATGACTAAGCCGCTTCTGGCGAACCAGAGCAGTGCACGGAAACGCCGTGTTACCTTCCTGCCAGAGTGGTACCTATTTATCTACTTGCACTTTGTGCTTTCGAACTGCTAGGTTGGCAGGAGCAGGGACCGAGCAACGGGAGCTGACCCCGTCGCGGGGATTCGAACCACCGACCTTCTGATCGGCAAGCCCTAGGCTCTGTGGTTTAACCCACAGTCCCTGAGCTAGATGAGGCAACAGCAAATGAGCTTCTTCATGCTGCACACAGTCAAACTTTAAAAGAAAATTTGACCAATTCATGGAGCAGAGGGCAATTGACGGCTCCTGCCTCTGATGGCTACGCTTTGCCATAACAGTTGGAGGCAGCAATGCTTCTGAATGCCAGTTGCTAGAAACAGCAGAAGGGGAGAGTGCTCTTGATCTCAAATCCTGCTTGCTGGCTTCCCACAGGCATTTGGTTGGTCACTGTGAGAAGATGATGCTGGACTGGCCTGATCCGGCAGGCTCTTGTGATGTTCCTCTGCTACTTGGTACATTTTGACTATTATATATTTCTGGGAGAGCTGAAAGCATTTCCTGTCATTGTGACCTTTGAGAAAGAACATAACACACCTGCTCATTCATCGAACCCCCTTCAAGGCTCGTCCTGAACAAACGACTACGCATTGCACAAAAGAGGCAGGATGGCACGTCCGTTTCCTGAAAGTCTGATCAGCTGCTTTCCGCCAATTTCTCAGTGGAAACAATGGAATTGCAAGCTCTGGACAGTAAGGAGACCAGTTCGCCCTCCAGGAAAATAGATCAGAGCATACTGCCCCCAATCTAACAAACAACCTGCTCCCATTCACCAGAATGCCTCTTGCATTCAGAAAAATAACACTCGCTTTGGAAACAAATTGAAGACGACAGTTGTGCCTGACCTTCCCAGAATCCTTCGACTTGCACAACAAACAGCCCACCCCCAGTGATGCTGCCAGCTCCATTCACGGAACGAGCCGTCCACTGCTTACCCAGCGGAGCTTATGAATGAACGGGGAGGGTATGACATTCTTGAGACAAAACATAAGGAACAAAAGGTGAACGGAATCAGGGCAAGATAGATGGACAAGAACAAAACGGTGGCATAGAAGGATGCTCAGGAGGGCGGAGGAAAGCAAATGGATAGAGATAATGACAGTGGGACAGGCATAACGGAGCTGATCTCTCAACCATGCTTAAGAAATTGAGAGTGGGCTACACAGGTCACTGTCGCTCCCCTCCTTCCTTCCCCTTTGGCCATGTATTCCCCCTCCTTTCTCAGTGTTTCGCCATTACAACTGCACAGATACTAGCCATACTTAATGCTAACCAGGTTCCCCATTGTGACAATAAGGACTGAAGGGTTTGCACACACTGATTAAGAAACATCTTAGCTGCATTCACCATGGCGAGCATCACTGCAGATGTAATGCTTAAGCCATAGTTTAGGCAAATCAGGGAAGGGTGGAGGGAGGAATTTACACCAGTGAAGGGAGGAGGGCAGAGGATGTTGTGTGCTTCCTTGTTGTCTGTTTCCACTTTCTTAGCAATAGGAAGCACTCATAATTTTTGGCAATATGGGGGGAAGAGGATGATAACAGGAAGATGCCTTATATCAGGTCCATCAGATTATTGGTCCATGTAGCCCCGTTCAGACTGCTGTCCATGGTCTCATGCAGAGGGTTTTCCCTCTTTCCTTTCTTCTGCTATTTGATCCTTTTACCAGGAGGTGCCAGGAGTTGGGTCCTTCTGCATGTAAAGCATGTGATTGGCCGCTGAGCTATTGCCCCTCCCTTGCAAGTTAGCCAATCAAATCTTATTAGTGCAGTTCCCTGTGCAGGTTTCTAGCAAGCTATTCACACCCAAAAGTCATTTGAAACCTCTTTACTATATTAGAACATCGGAGATAAGCCAGGGGCTTATTATGACCGTTGGGAGGTCAGCCTTCTCAGGGGCACACGATGGAGAGTTTCACAGCTTCTCTAAAAGGGATTCTATCATTCACTCATTTGATTTGATTAATCTAGCAAGGCTGCACTAGCTGGATCAATTCTTCCAGTACACATTTCAGGCGATGTTCATACAAGACTGAAGCTAGACAGGCACAGGAAGACGATGCAATTACAAATAATTTCAAACTGGGGAGTGCAGGGGAAGAACCGTGGTGGATTTGGAACTGTGTGCATTTGCAATGAGCAACTGCCATTATCACATTATCACATGCAGCTGGAGCAACTACACGCTCAAACAGCCAGTTTCTTTGGGTTTACTGTGAAAAAGGAAAACCAAAGCCTTCCAGCAGTGCTGGTGGATAGCTTGCATGGAAAGCAGTTCTGTTGGATGACTGGAGATAAGCATCTCAACAGACACATCTGAAAGGCCCTCTTTTTCAGTGACTTACGATTAATTTTTGATCATAATAGAGGCTCTTTCTGGGAGTAAGTGCAGCCCTCACTTTGGCTACTGGAGCAGGGGAAATGTGTGTATGTGAAACCATATAGTGTTGCTCTTAAGGAAGCCTGTCCATCGACAGTGAATGCATCGAGAAGAAAGGGCTCATGTTATGACATGCAGGGTAGATGGGATGGGGATGTTTTAAGCATGCCATGTGCTGTGTACTTTCTTCATTGCAGCTCTCTCCCAGTTCTTAATGGGAATAAATTCATTCAATCTGGGGGTTTTCCCCCTATGTGAACCTACCCAATTCATACTTCCTGCACCAGCAAGTGCATCAAAACACAGCTAAGCTTTCAAAATTCACACCTTTCTGGATTTTGTGGTGCACTTCTCAAAGCAAATGAATATATTAATGAAAATAATATACAAAACCTGATTGTATCAGAGGGGAATTGTTCGCAGAAATGCACATATAGGCCAAATTGCTTACAAAAATGAATATACCGGAGAAACACACACAATAATGCATATGGATTTTTTGTGTATTTTTGGAAGGGGAAAAAATTCGCTATCTGATGTAGAAACAGGTTGAACTGAACTTAAGGTTGCAAAGATGAGAAACTGGAAGAAACCAAAATGGACAGATTCACCCATCTCAAGTTATTGCACACTCTCTAGTCACCTCTCCCCACACAGGACCAAACAAGCAAAGAGATAGGGGAGAAGCGAAAAAGAAGACAAGGAAGCAGCCCAGAGCTTTGGAATTCCTGGTCCTGGGGAAGCAGTGAGGTCTCCTGATCAGCAAATTGTAGGCTGCTTTGGATCTATTTCCATTCGTTTGAAGTCTGTACCCAATCCCAACTCTCAGGCAGGTCTGGGCAGTGGAGGAAGCAGAGATGAGGCAGGCGGCCTTATTGAGGGGCTGGTTTCTAGAGTGCCTGTATATTAATGAGGCACTGCACAAAAGCCAAAAAAGGAAAACACAGGAGCTGCCCTTGCAGTTACAATCTAGAAAATCAAACACACACACACACACACACACACACGGGGGTGGAAGGCAGAGGAGGGAGAGCAGTTTGACACTGCCCAGGACAAATAGGGTTGTTAAGTGGCATTTACAGCCCATTGGCATAAAAGTGATATTCTCCTTCCTGTCGTTCTTGCTGGGGTGGAACAGGAGCAATCATCAGAAAGCAAGAGCCCTGCTTGACCAAACTGAGTGCCCATCTGGTCTAGCATCCTCTTCTCACTGTGGCAAACCAGATGCCTATGGGAAGCCTGCAAGTACTAGGCCCTGAGTGCAACAGCGCTCTGCCCACTTGTCATTCCCAATGACTGGCATTCAGCGACTTTTGCTCCTCTAGCTAGTGGCTAGGCCAAAGTGTCCTTCCTCTCACTTCTGCAATCACAGGACAACTGACAGTTTAACTGCCATTCCAGCTTTGAGGGGAGAATTAAGATTTACTGCAGATGCTTGTTCTCTGGATGACGGCTGAGGCCGGTAACCAATAACCTCTGCTGGTAGGGGTGCGACCTCCCAGTGGCTCTGGGTCCTCTAGCCTGTGACTGAAGTGACCTTTCCCTTGCTTCCTCAGATACACAGCTATCCCTCTCCCTATTGCTTCTGCCCTAGTTACTTTTAATTGTGGTGCTTGTCACAAGAACATTGGAGGGAGCATGAGCCCTTAATTATATCCAGATCGATATGCATGCAGCATATTAAAAAACAAAAACAAAGGGCGATCAATATTCATTTCACTGGTTGCAAAGAATTAAGCCTGGTGGCTGTCTGACAGGAAGAAGTGGACCTTTAAATTAGGACGCCTGTGCCTGGGAAACGCATGTATGCTGTCTTGGGGGTCCCATGATGGAAGAAAGGTGGGATATAAATGTACGTACTGTACATAAATGGGAAAAATAGTTCCCAGAGGAGAAGAATTTAAGTTGGTACTGTAAATACATCCTAGATAATCCCAAATCAGAGGAGGCCTGACCTGCATACAAAAGACATACTGGGTTGTATTCAATTAAGTTTTACTCAGTGTAGACCCACTGAAAGTAATGGAGGTCCATTACTTTCAGTGGGTCTACAATGAGTAAAACTTAGTCAAGTTCATTAATGTCCATGGGTTTACGCTGAGTAAAACCTAGCTGAATGCCACCCACTGTAATGCCATCACAGAGCAAGGCCTTTGAAACAGAACAGGAAAAGTGTGCACAAAGGGGTCTGGGAAGGGAGCAAGATAACAAGGGTGCTTGGGGGAAATTCACAATGCTCTGAGCCCACTTCCAAACCTGAACTGGCAGACATACCAGCCAATCAAACACTGGCTGAAGCTTCCTGCTTGCCACCACCGCCTCCTCCACTTGCCCGTTCCTCTCCTCTACCTCTGGCTATGGGATGTCTCCTTGGCTTTCCCCAGGCTAAGTCAATGGAGGACAGGATTGCAGGGTTGGAGCAGGTTGCAGCAGGGAGAGAGCAATGGAGCTAGCAAAGAGCGGCAAGGCTGAGGGTCTTCAGCAAGCGTTTGATATGCTGGTATGTCTGACAGCTCATGTTTGGAGCTTGAGGCTCCAAGCTGTCTTTACATCTCACATCTTTAGATATTTTAGCCCCAGTGATGCATGTCCAAGTAGCCTCAATCTGGTGTTTTGAACTGCAACTGCCCTAGGCTCATTGCTTCAATTCTTTGTACACCTTGCCTGCCATCACTGCGGATGATGTCACTGGCCTTGCTTGGGTCATGCTATTTATTAGTGCTGAGTCAACATAAAGAAGGTGGGCAATGGGGCAGGAATTTCCCCAAGTCTCTAACTGATTTGGGAGTGTAAGTGTCATTAGATATTTGCATAAGGATAATCCAGGTCCCTTGATTCCCAGCCTGAGCATTTCTCCCCTCCTCAAGTTGTTCCCATTTGTTAACGTATTATAAACCAGAATACAAACAAATCAGGCAGCCAGATTTCAGCTTCCTTGATGCTGTGGGCTTCTCCGCCTAATTTCAGTGGGATTATTCCCAATGCTCCCCAGATGCAAACAAGAAGCAGATGCATATTTATTTCAAATAAAGAATACCAGGAAGAGAGCAGCAATTGGGGGCGGGGACAGGGGGAATAGCTGCCAGTAGAAGGAGTTGTGGATGGTGGGTGAGTAAAAGAATGGGGTCTGGAAAGGCCACTTACTCTAGAACATCCCGGTTGAACTGTTTCTTGCTGTTCCCCAGGAACTCCCCGATCATCTGCCGGCTGAGCCCCTTGCGCTGCAACAGGAAATGCGCCACTCCAATCGGTGTGTCTGGTATGAAGCCCCGAGATATAAGGAACTGGATCCCCTTGTCTGGATTTCTGGGAAGTAGAGGGAGTCAAGAGTCAACTTGCTATTCCCTTCAGTACTTAAGAGCACAGCAATCTCAAGCACACGTCTTGTATCACAAGGGATATCAGAGCACAAGAAGAGCCCTGCTGGGTCAGACAAAAAGGCTCATCTAGTTCAGCATCCTCTTCTTGCAGAGACCAACCTGTAGGGAGCCTGCAAGTAGGAACTGAGTGCAACAGGAATCTACTACCCATTTGTGATTCCGAGCAACTGGTATTCAGTAGCGTTGCTGCATCATACAATGGAGATAGAACATAAGACATCATAGCTAGCAATTCCACAGTACTTATATAGGCTCCCCGTGTAACTCAGAATCCTGATTGCGCAAGTTTCTAAATGCATGCAGGGGGGAGGTGAGGATGGGTAACAGGGAGAAGCAGAGGCAAAATTAGCACATCCCCACTCTACCTTCACACAATTCAAATGGCATGAGGGCTTTAATGCCTGAATAGGGCTATTATGTAACTTAGATTGCAAGCTGTGCATTGTTGTTTTTTAAAAAACTGCAAATCACCTTAAGAGTTCCTTAGCAGAAAGGTGGAATACATATGCAGTAAGATACACAAATGGCAGTTACATAAGATCCTTTCTGTGGTGTCAACTTTTATTTTACTTTCTACTTTGCAGATCTAACGAAAGGAAATTTAAAAAAATACAAATATTGCCAGCTGACCCTAATAATATGAATATTCTATCAACCCTCTTTTATGGTAAATGTGCAGATTAAGATACACAGTCCATATGTCCAAATAAGTATCTAAACAAGATTAATGATTCCCACATAGAAAGGGTAGTGAGATCTTCAAGCCACTGAGTACTAGCTGGTGGGTGTTTATCTTTCCAGCCTTGCAATGTCATGTTAAGAGCTCACAGAATCCACTTTTGTTGTCTGTTCTTCTGTTAGGCCACATTTGCACCATGCATTTAAAGCACTATGACACCATTTTAAATAGCCATGGCTTCCCCCAAAGAATTCTGGGAGCTGTAGTTTGTTAGGGGGTCTGAAAGTTGCTAGGAGGCCCCTATTCCCTACCCAGAGCTACAAGGCCCTGAGTGGTTTAACAATCAATCCCTCTGACAACAGTAGCTCTAGGAGGGAAACAGCACTCTCAACACACTACAGCTCCTGGAATTATTTGGGAGAAGCCATGAATGTTTAAAGTAGCATCATGGTGCTTTAAATATATGGTGCAAATGTGGCCTTATACGTGGGCCCACCCCAGATATATAAAGGTGTCAAACTTACAGTCATTTTAAAAAAAAATGGCAGCCATTTTGGGTGCCACAATCTCTCTCGCTGCACTGTAGATCTGAAAAATCACTTTTGGGGGGCTGAGATCTCTCACAGCACCCAAAGTGGGCATTTTGGGATGCTGTGGTGTGCTCTCGTCACAAAAAACTCACCCCTATTTGTCAGTGTGAGAGTGAGGCGCGGGTCACGTACCTAGCCCGGAAATGTGTCCCAGAAGATGCACATCCTGAGTCTGAAAAAGTTTGACAGTATGTAAATTTAATCTGTCATCTGACTGATTCTGTTTGAAGTGTTGGGACTCTCTAAAAGGGATCAACTCTTTCAGTGAGACTCCAGCGCAGAGGCGCCACCTTTTCCAGAGGATTGAGGGGGCTGATGCGGCGTTGCACAACGTCCTGACGTCACGCATGTCCTGTGTCAGGACATCGCACATGGGGGCCCTCTGAGCATTGAGTTCATTGTTGTTTAAAGCTGAATTTGCTCCTTACGCCATTTACTTAGCATGCAGGTGTAAAATAGCCGCATGGAATAAGTGCTATGTAGGTTACCACACAGTAACATTGCCCTAAAACACTTTCAGTGCTCTACACAATGTGATTTACACCACAGCCTGTGTTGTTTATGGGTTGAGCTGGCAATATTTCCCCCTGTTTTCCTGAGGAGCTAAGCAAGTTTGGCTGGGTGCTGCGGGATTCCTACAGCTCTCCTGGCTTTCCCTTCCACCTACGGAAATGGCCGCCTACACAAACACCGCTATTATAGCAACACTGCATAATGAGGCTTTCTCCATTCCAGGAATTCCACCCACTCGCTCTGGAATGTGTTGCCGCTTGAAGTGCAGAGTCACAAATGCATTCAATCAATTTGCGGGAGGCTGTCACAATTCAGAATATTACTCAATAATTGCTCACGGGGGAGTTGCATGATTGAAGACATGGAGAACAAGGCCATGCAGAAGACCTCTTGGGCCACAAAGACCCAATTTTGTATTGGGCAGCGGTTATATAACGCTGTAGGTAAGCCACTGGTGTTATTAAATCCTGTCAGGAAGGTTTATGTAACCAAGCATCCCAGCATTTATTAGTGGTAGCAATAACAGTTGTTGTTCTGCGGGGAGCATTTTCTGTAACTGAAGGCTCATATACACAGCCAAATGGTGAAATGGAACAGCATCAAAGCCATTTGGCAACCAGAAGTCATTATTTTTTTATCATCACTGAGGGTGTTGCACAAGAGGTAATTAATTCCATTGGGGGAAAGCAGGGCAAAAAGCAGATTGAGACTGTGGTCCAAAATGAGGTACGTGTGCATATGGAGAGGAGGTGTGGAATAGCACCAGCCCTCAGCACTTACCACAAACTGTTATTTGCTTGAGTGTAGGCCATTTGGATTTTAAAGAGGGCCAATTTTTTGTTTATGTTGTTCTTCAGTTTGAGGCGGAAGGGATGCAGTATTCTGGCTGGCTTCATTCTGGTAACATGGGTGCTAGGCAATGAGCAAATATAATAATCTTGCACCAAGCCCCCAATGGATCAGTGCATCTGGCTGCTAACCAGGCTAGTGTTTAGAGTCCAACCAGGAATGTCTGTGGGCAGGATTCCTGCACTGCAGGGGGTTGGACTAAATGACACTCGGGGTCCCTTCCTACTGTACAATTCTATGATTCTAAGTATGTCCATAGGTGCAGCAAGAATAAGGCTAGAACAGATTGCCTATCCAGTAGGGACATAGCAAGTTGCCTTATACTGAGTCATGTAGTTCAGTATTATCTGCATGGACTGGCAACAGCTCTGCAGTGTTTCTTCTAGACCTGCCTACAGATGCCAGCAATTGAACCTAAGGCCTTCTGCACACATAGTAGACGGTCTGCCACTGAGCTGAAACCACAGTACAGTGGTACCTCGGGTCACAGACACTTCAGGTTACAGACGCTTCAGGTTACAGACTCCGCTAACCCAGAAATAGTACCTCGGGTTAAGAACTTTGCTTCAGGATAAGAACAGAAATCGTGAAGCAGCGGCGCGGCAGCAGCAGGAGGCCCCATTAGCTAAAGTGGTGCTTCAGGTTAAGAACAGTTTCAGGTTAAGAACGGACCTCCGTAACGAATGAAGTACTTAACCCGAGGTACCACTGTACAGGAGATAGGTAGATAGCTGGGTAGACTATATAGGTCAGCAACATCTCCACTCCTAGAGCGTGTCTGTAGCCACACAGACTAGCTAGCTGCTTCTCTGGTCTTTCTAACTTCTTTTCTTGGGAACCACTTAGGATTCTGCCACTTCTCTCCTTATTCATTCATGGGGGAGAATAACAGCATCTATCTGCTTGGCCCCAGACTTACCACAGGCTTGGACTGGACATGGTAAGTCTACAGAAGTCAACTGAGCCCATGCTCATGCCTGTTCTTCTGCTCTCCTCCACCTCCCTTCCCCTGCCTTAACTCAGCCTCACTTGAAGGAAACAGGAAACAGCAGGGTCTGGTTGCAGGTTCCACTGCCCAGGGAGCTGGCATTCCAAGTGGACCAGATGTGGGTGTGTGGCCCAAAGCAGCCAGGGGTTGGGTTCCAGTGGCGGCAAAACCAGAGGCTGGTTAAAAGCAGGCAGAGGTCCAGATCAGGAAAAGAGACAGAACTAGGCAATCCTTATGCTAGAGAAGACCTGTTCAAGTGGAGTAGACAGTTCTGAGGCCAGAGAGCTATAGTGCCTGGCCAGCTGACTGAACGCAAAAGCAAATTAGTAGCACAGCTTAGGTGGCGCTCTTGACAGCCACAGCTTGGGCCAGACAGATGTGCAGTATGGAGTTCTTAGAGCTGATCTGTGATTTCTCAGAAAAGGTTTTTTTCTAATAAAATTTCTGAGTATGTGTTTTGGTTCCCCTCTGAAAAAAGAGAGGACCACATTGCGGAATAGTATCCAAGTATTCTCCCTCTCCCTTGCCCCCACACAGTGCCCAGGAACAAGGCAAAGTCTGGAGTATTGTGTGGGATGCAAAATGATGGTGAGGTTGCTGACATCATAGCCACTAATAAAAGAAGCCATGCCACTGCCACTGGTGAGAGGTTGCTGTATCGGTTGGAGAAATCCCTACCTTTGCTTTGAATTTTGCTTTCGGTGAAATGTTTGTGACATACCTAATGCAACTGTGTCCATGCCAATTACCTTCCAGAAATGTCATCAACTCAAGTGGCAATACAGCCTTTCTTCTAACAGTCTTCACAGCAAACCAAAACACAGAACAAATAAAGTAGTCGGAATGTCCCTTTTGATTGCAAAGGAAGGTGCCCTGCGGTCACCCAGGTAAACAGCAAAGCCAAAAACAACACATTTTCTTTCTGCTGTGCATCTCAGAGCTGCTCCCCATGTAATGATTTCAAGTCAAAGGAAATACTCCAGCAATTCTCTCCCATAAATTTAGAATTACGAGTGGAGGTTCAGAGAGCTGTTTTAGGTACACTATAAGACTTGGGCAGAAAACCGACCTACATAGAGGATAGAAAAATCTGAAGGGCAAAACTAGCAAAATGTTTCTCTGAAATCTGCTGTCAGCATAATTCCAACTAAGCATGGGTCTAAAGGTGGGTGATGTAACCTAAGATATGCAATTGGCCTTTTTGGACACAATCAAAGAAACCAAAGCAATTATAACAAACAACCCGTTATTATCATGGTTAGTGTGTACAAATACTTATAATGGGCACAACCCAGCCAAAGATAAGCACTTTTTTCAGTCAAACTGCTAACCATGTGCTCCATTATCTTTTGTTCTTGAAAAAAGAAGCTTTGGAGCGTTAAACTTTGATCAGATTGCGTTCAGAGCTTTGCAAATTTTGGCTGACCTTGGCTGCCAGCCAATATATGACCCATTAACTGAGGCAACCATTGAGGTCCTCCTCCAGACATCCTGCCTTCAGGTGTCAAATGGGTAAATACCAGAGACAAAGCCTTGGGAGTGGCTCCCTGAATCTCCCCCTAAGAAATCCATTTGACACTTGCTTCTCAGTTCGTTTCAAGGCAAGTAAAAACTGTTTCACTCAAAGAGCTATTCTTCACATAGCAAATGAGAGTATGCTGACAACATTAAGGCAGCCCTCCTGCAATTTGATTTACGGCAGCCACAGGGCACAGGTTCATATGAAGCTGCCCAAAGTTTGGTAGAATGTGTTTAGGTTTTTTTTTAAAAAAAAAATTAAAGCCAATATATGATGATAGAACATCAGTCCTGGATCCAATTCTCCACTCAGCCATGAAGTACATGGGTTAGCCCAGGGTGAGTCATGTTTTCTAACCCTAAGTGTTGTGAGGCTAAAATGGGATAAAACCCTGTATATGCTGCCTTGAGCTCCCTGGGAGAAGGTTGGGGTAAAAATGCATATATATATATATATATATATATATATATATATATATATATATATGCATGCATGTATTTCAAGTTCTACATTCATATTAATGTTTGAGTTAATAAAATGAGCAGTCCCGGAGATACGCCATCTGCTATTACCATCCAACAAATGGAATAATAACCAACCGTTAAAGTGCATGACGAAGCTATAGAAGGGCAAATTACAATATTCCCCCAAGGATTACTGAGGTTCAGAGAATCATGCTGAGAGCCAATAGAAGAGGCCCAAAGTGCCTCTTCAAAAACCGAGTCCAACATGTAATGTTTTTGACCTCCCCTGACTCCAGTTTCCCGGCTGCTGTGCCTGGTTCCCTCCCCCCACCCCCAATACCTACAGCTATTTTTCACAGCACAGTGGCCTTAGCTGAGCGAAAGCAGGAGAGAGGGATAGGGGAGAGAAAGATATTAACTTGCTGCTGCCTGGTGTATAATTATACCAAGCCCGCCAAAAGAAAATTGGCAGCCAAAATGCTCACGTCAAAAGTGGCAAATCTCTGTGGAGAGGGCATGAAAACTGAGGTAATTTTTAAATTCTTTTTTAAAATCCACAGATGATAACTGGGATGTTTATGTCTCATTCTCACACAGCCCTATTTAGATAGCGGCCAGAGAACTCTCAAGTGCTGTGGACACTAAGCACTTGTGAGTCCTTTCTTTCCCCCTCTGTGGCACAGCTTCAGTGCAACTGCCTGGCCCACAATAAAACAGGGTCTGCGTTTCTTAGGTGGCCAAACCCTTAAACATGAAAGCAATGTGACTTGAAGGAGACAAACCCACTTTTCCCCAACAGCCTTTGTTGTCACAAATTGAGGAAAGCCACGGGAGATTAAAAGATTTATTATTATTAGCCACTTACATGTTAAAGAGGTTTAGCCCAATGCGGTAGAGCCGTTTCCTCATGGTGTCCGTGGAAAGAGTAGGAGATTTGCAGCTGGCCGGGTTTTCACAGTGATACCGCGGGAGACTCAAAATCATGGCCTGCAGGGCTTCCTTCGAAGACAACTCTGAGGCAGACTTCGCCGAGGTGGAGGTGCTGCTGCTGCTCAGCTGCTCTGAATTGTCCACATTTTCTGCCTCCGAGCCCTTGTTCTGCCCAGCCTCGTGGCTCGAGCCGAACTCCAGCTTCTGCACCATCATTTGTTCTTGGTCTGCTTCCCCTCCCGCCAAGCCGTTGGTGTTGACGTTCCCCTCAGTTGCCGTATGACTATTCTGAAGGATTCCGGAGTCAGGCTGCCCCTCGGAGACAGCTTGAGGCTCTTGGTTCTCTTTCCCAGCTTCCTCTGGGATTTCTTCTATTTTGGCAGCTTGAGAAACCCCCGCCTGGGTGTTGTTGGCAAGGCAGTTTGCCATAGACACCGAGGTAGATGAGGAGACGGAGAAGTTCTTGTTGTCAATCTGGACGGTGACGTCCCGGAAGGCCATCATGAGGGTGCTGCTGCTCTTTGGCAACGTATCTGGCAGCAGCCCTTCCTCCTTCTCTTGATCCTTCAGTTCGGCTTCCAAGTCTTGGTTTGGCTGCATCGCACTGAATGTCTCCCTTATCTGGTAGGAGCTGCCATCTTGAAGGGAACACATCGTCTTCAGGCTCCATGTGCTGAGGGCGTCATCTATAGACTTGGCCAAAGACTGGACTTGCTCGGTGAAAGAGTCCTCCAGCTCAGTCAGGGCCCCGCTTATGGTAGCTGGCAAAGACGGAGACCTCACCAAGGGGATGCCAACAAAGTTATAGCCTTCCACGAGGGCCTTCTCAGCAGAAAAACTTTCAGAGTTCTGGACTCGGACTTTCCTCAGTGAAATCCGCCGGGGCATGCGACTCTCCAGGAGCGAGTTCCGTATCTTCTCAAAGTTTTTGCTGAGCTGGTACTGGCGGAAGGCAGTCTGGATGGTGCAGGCTGCCCTCCGAGAGACCAGGTGGCCTCCATATTTGTGCTCTAGCATTTCGATCTGAAACAGAAAAGCAGCATTTTTAAAAATTGATTTCTGAACCAGTTTCCACTACTTAAATTTACAAAATGATTGCTCTCTAAATATGCTCTTGAGAATTCAATACTGCATTTGTGAGTCTCCTTTCCCTGCTGTGTGCACTGAGGGGCTCTGGAAACGATTTACTTGGCTCACAAAGGAATTGTTTCCTTTTCTTGCCGGGCCCATATCCAGTTCTACCTAGGGAGTGGATGAGATGATGCATCTCCCCCAATCTAAGCCATTATGTCAAGGGGGGCCAGGGTCCGTAGCTCCTCCCACACATCTGGGACAGTGGCTTCACCTCTGCTGTCTCAGCATGGGTACGCAGGAGCAGAATGCCCAAATGTTGCTGCATATCAGCGATATTTGGATGTTTCATCCCCAGCTGTACATATAGGGCCAGTAGAAATGGGACTGAAATCCCTTATGGGCAGGGCACACTCCCTCCCCCCCCCATGTGCTAGGCAGAGTATCATCCAATCTAGCCTTATGTATTTGCATACTCTGGGATTCCAGCTGTGCTGCTTAAAAATATTTATTATATGTATTTCTTAGAACAAACAATCCAAGCATATACATGAAGAATTAGAAACCTCTGGTCCACAGAGCAATCTTGGCCCATTTTAATTTTATATAGTTTAATTACCTTTTACCTATTATCATTCCTATATTTTTAACTCTCTGTGTTTTATTTACGTTTGTTTTAATTTTTGTGAGCTGCCTTGAGTCCTGGTTCTGGGTGGAAGGTGGGACATCATCATCATTAAAAATAACTCTTATGTTCCTCAGCAAGATAGGGCCATCTACGGACCAAAAACCTCCCTCCACTTCTAAATATTTTGCTCCTTTGCTTATAATAATCAGCAATGTAAGAACCATAAACGAGGGAGAAAAAGATAGTGGTGATGTGTGTCCTGCAAAGGCACCCCAAAAAGAACTGAAGATCTGGTTTAAGAGGTTAGAAATATCACCAGGGATAAATATCAAGAGGAGTAAGAAGATACAAACACCCTGGATGGGCTACTTATTGATGAATGCCCAGAAAAAAACCCACTGAATTAGTCAAGGAAACCATGGCCAAACTGGGCATTGTGCTCTGGCACATTCTGAGCCTGAATGCTCTGCCCGGTTTGTCTGAAGAATTTTTGTACCAAATAGTCTCCTTCTTGCTACCTCACTGATAAAAGCTTAACAAGAGGACCACTGGAGTGTGCTTTCGGTCCACACCATATACATCATCCCAGATTTGGTCCCCATGAATGATCATTAGGTGACAATGGCAGCGGTGGTGCTAATGCAGGTGATGGATGGAAACGGTGAAGAAAGCCGAAAGGATGGACACTAATTATCCCCGTAGAGATTTACTGAGACCAGGGTTGGCTTCGTTCTTCTTTCGCCTGATAAAGTACTTTGTTCTTCTTCAGAGTTCTGGAGGAAACTGGGGTTTGTAAGATTTCAATTAATAAAATGAATGAATTGGAGAGGGAGGGCCAAGTGATGGAAATCACCTTTGCATTGATAAGCAGACTACCATATGGGAACCCAACTGATCATGCTGCCACAGGAACACCAGCCGCTCTCTGCCCTTACTAATGATGCCATTACTTAGAACATCTGAATAAGGTTGAGCATCACACTGCATGATTCTCAAGAAACGTCCACCCCAGTTATTTCTCTCCTGCACAAGTATGTACACAATTCCCTCTACTTCCAATGCTCAGGTTATGAATGCTGTTGCATATGTAGCCAAAATGGCACTACCCTTGCAGGAGAGAGGTATCAACAGCTTGGAGGAACCCCGAGGTTTTGCAGAAGTGCACATTTTCTTCCATCTTCCCCTGCCTTGTCTATCAGCAATTACTAGAAACAGGGGCAGCAAAGGACGTGTATGTGAAAGCAAGCTTCCACAGGTGCAGCTGATACAAGTGTATGTGCACATATTGATGTGCATGCCTGTACATCACAGTGCTTATCTAGGGCCCACTGAACTGGCCGGATTCTTCTGCTGATGCACATGGCCATATGGGAACACAGTTGAGCACAATTAGCTGCACGTGAAGGCAGTCAGAATTAGGGCCAGAATTCTGAGTGGCGTAGAGTTGCGCCACTTCCCCCAAATTATTTTTGGATGTCTTAAGGGATGGATTTTGTCAATAAGTCAGAATCAGTTTGGGCTGAAGGTCTTTCTTTGAATAATTAAAGCATCTCTTTTTCCATTTCCCAAGTTCTAAGAGTGATTAGGAGGACTAAACTCTTTCTGCCCACTGGGCAGTACTCTAATGAATAAAACATTATTGCAACCCCATTTTATCCAGCATATGAGATGGACAGTAGAAGCAAATGATTTAGGATGAATTCAGATGGCCTGGTTGACATGTTGCCATGTTTACAATGATGCTGGAATGCTGCACAGGTCATATGAACCCTTCAGCACATGTCTGGGTTGCACTCTCTCATGTCCTGATCAAAGTGGAACTTGCTGAGTCACGATGCGGCAACATGTGCTGGAGACTCCACATGGCAGATTCAGCATTTGAATTGGGGGAAATGGTTAAGTGTACTAGCATTGAATTATTTACATTTAAGGCCAAAATCGTGACCAATCATTGTCCACTATAACAGACACATGGTATAAGCGCAGCAGACAATATCCATAAATTAGATTGTATCTTAGGCTTGTTACGCAGAAACTGAGAGACTCAGAGATATCAAATATCTCCGGGTTGCCTTGAGAGCCATGTTTTAGACATTTAAAAAGGGGGGGGGGATTGCCCAGGATATTAACTGATCTTATACCTTTTTGTATTTTTATTTTGTCTTTTTGTATTTTTTTTTTGTATTTTTTGTATTTTTGTTTTATTTTTATTTTTTTGTATGATAATTGCTGTTGTTTCTGATGTTTCTGTTTTACATTTGTTTTATGGTTCTCTTTGTAGGCTGTCTTGAAAATCTAGATTATTTGAATAAAAAGAAGAAAACAGCACCCTCACACTAAGCCCTGAGATTCCCATGAGGAAATAAGCACATTTAAATAAAGCATATACATTTTAAAAAGACAGATATATAAAATAATACTTGTGCAGTGAAGTGTCTCTCCTGTGTTCCTATTTGCTGCAAATAGCACTGTTGGAGACAAACAGCAGCGCCAGGGCGCAATTTTGCTAAGTAAATAATATGGGAGAAAGGGTTAGACTTTCACCACGTACTACAGTGCTGATGTGGATCTGAACCCCTATAGCAGCTTTTGCTAAGGATGAAGGCCTACTTATAAGCACACTTTTAAGTAATGTGTAGCTTGGAACCCTGAACATATGGCCTAGTTGTTACAAAGCTGAATAAAGCATACCTTGCTATTAATAAAGCTGAAAATGTCATGGTGGCCACAAGAGTAGGAACCATCAGCTATGTGGTTGACCACTTGAGGTTTTTGATGAATCAACAGCTTCTCTAGGAGTTTGTGCGTAGGGGTGAATAGATGGGAACCACTCAACCTCTCTCATTTGAAATTTTGAGATTTAATTGCTAGCCTGAAATAAAAGGAAAATTGGTCTCCCTTATACTACCCTGCAAAAATAGGCTGTCCTAACATGGTACAGTGACTGTGTGACGAGATTAAATAGGGCAAGTGACCTGCTTGCATCGTATAGCTTTCCAACATCTTTTCCCAGCAGAACATACAGTATTTTGTGCAGAGTGCCATGTCTGCCATCTGGGGCAGGAAGGAACTCACTACATGATGGGCTCAAGAGATGAGAACCTGGCATCATAGGGGTGACAATCCCCATGGTAGGTGTAACATGTAGACCAGCTGCCATCAGCCCCTTGAGAAGTACTTCTTGGGCATCACCTTGGACAAAGATGTGTCTGAATGCTCTCTTATGTACAAAAAATTCTAATTGGCTAAAAACTAGCACACCATTGTTGTCATGTGGGTTTGCTTGGGCTAGGAAGAAGAGAGGTCCAGACTTCTATCATTCCCTTACTCACCTTTCTTTCTGAACGAAAAAAGCCCCAAATGTTGTAACCTTTCCTCACAGGGGAGTTGTGTGTGCGCTTTAAGTACTTAAATTAAAATATGCTAATCTGTGGCTCGATTAACCAGGCAGCTTTTAGTTAGACTTGTCTAACCAATTAATTGATTAAACGTTGTCACGTTAACATTTGGGGGAAGCTGTTTAGAATTCTGTGCCAAAGATCCCCATCACGGACACATGGTTTTCTGGAACTGGGAACTGTGCCAGGCCAAGAAATCCCTGCTGTCTGGAGTGGAGCTCAAATGACACACATGCAATCACAGCTACGGCCAACACTTTAAAAAAGTCTTGCTGCACCAATCCCTGTCTATATCTGTCTTCTTGCTTCTCCCTGCTGCGTGGCAAGGCAAACCTTGACTGGAAGCCTTGATTTGGGGGAAAGGGCCATAGGGAAGTACGTATGTACATACATACATACATAATTTCATTTGTATGCTGCTTTTCCACAATTCAAACTAGTTTACAATGTGAACTAATGCATAACTACAACATAACAAAAGTGGTCATAAACAACAAACAAAACATTAAAAAATACGCAACCCAACTGAACTTCCACATAAATCTAAATTAGGTACTAAAAAACAACAGCAGCAACACCCCTCCCTTCAAAAACAATAACAACCAAACTCCAAACAGCCCAGTCCATTAACATTTCCATTTAAAACAGAGGAACTGAAACACTCTGAACTTGGGCTGGACTATACAATTCCACCTCCAGCTTCTTGTTCCCCTGATAAGAATTACCGTATTTTTCGCTCTATAACACGCACCTGACCATAACATGCACGTAGTTTTTAGAGGAGGAAAATCCGTAGGCATGCCACCCGTAGGCATTCCCTCCATAACACGCACAGACATTTACCCTTACTTTCTAGGAGGAAAAAAGTGAGTGTTACAGTGCAAAAAATACGGTAAATAAATGGCAGGAGCACAAACTTTTCTAAGCAATGCTCCCTTTCCCCAATATTATATGAAGGTGGCATTGCACTGAAGTCACTGAGGCAGGGGGGACGTTGTTTTAATAATGGAGGCAGCCATAAATGGCTTCACTGAATGCCTAAGCCCTTGCTGCAAAAGTAGCAGGAGATTTCTATCTGCCTTGCATGCAGAAAGTCCCAGGTTCCATCCCCAGCATCTGCAGGCAGGACTGGGAGAGGCTCTTACCTGCGACCCTGAAGACCTGCTACCAGTGTAGGCAGTGCTGAGCTGGATGGACCAATGGTCTGACTCAGTGTAAGGCAACTTGGATGTTTTCCTGTGTGAGCCATGAGGGTGAAACAGGTTTGAAAGTGGTTTAAGTGCATGACACAGACATGACAGTGATGGACAACCTGCTTTATAGGCAGAAGGTCCCAGGTTCAAATTATCAGCACCTCCAGGTAGGCCTGGGGAAGTTTCCTGTCTGGGAACCCTGGAAATCCACTGCCGGTCCATGGGGACAATGCCGAGCTTGATGGCCCAAAGGTCTGGCTCATCATCATCGGGGATATGCGTGCAGATATTTCTACTTCTGCATCTCAGTGCAAAAAATAAAGACTTGTGGAAACTTGTGCAAAATAAAGTTATGCATAGGACCTAATGCACAAGAGGTCTGGCACCTAGGTTCAGCAGGTATCTGACCTAACTGGTTGTTAAGACCAGGCCATACAATGAGATACCACCTTCTCAAAAACACTGTTAGCTACCAAAAGAAGTTTAAGGTTCTGTTGCTGATATTTATGGCCTTAAACAACTTTGGACCAGCAGACCACCTCCCCGGGTAGGGACCTAACCAAGATCTTCTAAGGGGACCCTGCTGGTTGCTCCACACCCAGCAGATTTTCACCTACAGAAGTGGGCCTTCTCGGTGATGGCACCCAATCTCTGGAATACCCTCACTTGGGCAATCCGGGAGGCAGGAATGATCTTTTAAGCTCTTAAAAACACATATCTCTACCCAAGCCTTTCTGGACTTTGACTCTTAATTTTTAATTCTGTTTCACACACTGTTCAGTTTTATCTGTGCTAGTTTTTCCCCCAAATAGAGATTTTTATTAAATTAAGTCAGCCTCACCAACCTGGTAGTGTTGTCCTGATGTTTTGGACTAAAACTCCCATCAACCTCAACACTATGCTTGCTGGGGCTGGTGGAAGTTGTAGTCCAAAACATCTGGAAGGCACCAGGTTGATGAAGGCTGCGTTAATCGGTAAAGTTTTCTAAAAAAATAAATAAATAAAATAAAATAAAATAAAATAAAATAAAATGAATGAATGAATAAACTATAGCTGGCTTATTTTTCAATAAGCTAGACTGCAGATGTCATGCACGCTTACCAGAGAGTAAGCTCCACTGAACACAGGGGGACTTATTTCCATGCACATGATTGTGCTGTTAATCTCCATTTTTCAGAGGCTGCCTGCTCACTGGAACAGAGCTCTGCTACTGCTTTAGCTTTCATTCTTGATCGCAGACTGTAGATTTAATTTGTTCATCTCTAGATTCATTAAATACCAATTGTACTGCATTTCCCAGGATTTTTTTGTGGGTTTGTTTGATTTCACCTATATCCTTTATTTTTTTTAAAAAAAAGTTCTCCATGCAATATATTTCCAATTATACTTTGTTGCTTCATTTTGCCTTTCTCAAGGGAGGTGGTGGGAACATTTGAACTTCTCCAGTTTTCAAACTTTTTCTGGGTTTAACTAGTAAGAAAGCAAAAAGAAAGGAAATGATTGGATTTTCAAAGTTTGTTTTGTTGGACCAAGGTTTGCCAACATAGAAAAAGTTGCAGTCTCTTCTTCTCAAGAAATAAATTCGTGGCTGATTCCTGACTTCTAGGTTTCAACGTGGGTCAAGGTGACACCCCCACACCTAAAATGTGAGAAGCATTGCCCTACCCTTCTTGAGGAAGCTACTTCAATTTGAATTCCAAGGGGGAATTTTGGCTTTTTGCGGGTGCTAGTTAGTTACTGGTGTCATCAGCTTTGGGTCAAATTTTTGGATGTGAAGGTATTTTTTTACTATTGGTGAGCTTTACACTCTTCCTTAAATGTTGGTGCATGTTAATTGCTGGTATTTTGTATTGTTCTGTTGTAGCAATAAGTATACTTTTTATCAGGCATTGTTATTATTCTACTGCATTTGGACTTCTTTTTTGTATATACATTTGCTGTGAATATAGATGCATTTGTGGAAATTGCAGTTTATAAATAAAATGACTGTGACTATGAGCAGTTTTATGTCCTCTTATATTTTACCATATTTATTAATGAAGCAGCTGATGGGCTAGAATGCAAGTTGGTCAGGCGAACAGATGTAGTTGACTGTAAGACTCCTGTACCTTCAATAGTTGTGTGTAGTTTTTTGGGGGTGGAGCTTGTTGCTTTTGTGTCACAGTGTTGCAAGAGTGAGGAAAAAACTTTGCATGCCAAATTCAGCACAGGGCCGGCCTTGGTATAAGACAAGTGAGGCAGCTGCCTCAGGTGGTGCATGCAAGCTGGTCTGTGCACGGGGTAAGTGGCCACCCCAGTCATTCTTCCTGATATACCTGTTGGAGGATGAAGCTGCGAGTGGCACACAGCCTGTCCTATGCCTTCGTGGAGGACACTGACCCATGTCCAATATTCAGGTAAGTTTGACTTGCCAGCCCAGCTGGCTTTTATACATAGAATGGGAGAGGGTGCCATCTTGTCCTTTGCTTCAGGCAGCACAGTATCTTGAGCTTGCCCTCGTTCTGTCCAGTTAGAATTTTTATCTCTACATCTCTATTTCCATTGCAGTTATCTGCAGAAGGCATAGAAATGCAAATTACAGGGGGTTGGGCTAGATGACCCTCAGGGTCCCTCCCAACTACATGATCCTACAAACCTTTCTGTTCAGCTGAGACTGGCTGGCGGTAAAGGAGATTCCTCTCTTCTCCTCTGAGCCAGTAGGCCAGCCAAGGCTCAAGAAATCATGGAGATGCCATTCCCCACTTAAGCTCAGCCTCCCCTTTGGCTACTCGCCCTTTAGCTACTGTCAGGGGCTCTTACTCACACAGATGGGGCATTATAGCTCCACTCAGCTGGTGACAGGAGGGAATGGGGATACTAAGATAAGAGGGTGTATCTGATGGCAGCTGCGTAGCCCAGAACAGATAAAATGCAAACAAACCGTCAGTCACTGGAGCAATGCGACTGCATGTGCAGTCCCCTCTTTACCCCCTTTGTTAGGAAATTCAACATCTTTCAGGGGAGTGCCTTTAAAAGAAATCTCCTTTCGCACACTTCTCCCAGATATGCAGAAACACACTGTATGTGGGTAATGCTGCTTTGGCTACAAAAGGTGAATGAATGTCCCCATTTTGCTTCCAAACAAGTTGGCAAAGAGCTACTGGTTTTTCTCTTAGACGTATCAATTAGCCAGTCAGGATTTTCTGGCACAACCAGCAAGGCTTCAGGCAACGGGTACAGTAAACTAGTACTAGCCAGTAAACTTTGGATTCTGCCATGTTCTATCCTATTCCATCAGATTCTGCTAGGTTCGATCCCAACTTGCCTGGCTCCTCAATATGCTGCTCTGACCCATTGGTTCTGCCACTGGTCAGACTCTGCAGGAAGTGGAGACGCCACCTCCTGACCAGGATTTCTTAAAAGATTAAAAGCTAGAAATCCCAATTCAGTCTTGCATCTTTGGAACTTTGGCATGACACCAATACATAACTGAAAAATCATTTTCCCAGTATACAACTGGATGCACATTATGGGTTCCTCTCTCGGTGTTCGTCCTCAGCCATCTCCAACTTGGTGCCCTACAGATGTTTTGGACTACAACTCCCATAATGCTGGGCTAGGGCTGATGGGAATTGTAGTTCAAAAACACCTGGAGGGCATCAGGTTGAAGAAGGCTGCAGTACAGGTTTCAGTGCAGAAGTTTAGAAATGTAATGAACTTGGACTTTGGATGGAGAAATGGATGCTCAGAAGGAGCCAAAACATTTATCTGGGTGAACAACAACAGTGACAATGAAGAAGTAAACACAACAATCCTCGGTGCATCTATTCAGTCCGTTGGGACTTGCTCCCAGCCAGGTAGATGTGTGATAGATGCAGCCAAAAACATGTATGCACAATGAGATCAGAAGCTAGGCCTGGCACCCATAAATGCAGTGAAGAACCAGCTCCTGATGCATCTTAGCTGCATCGTTTTCCCTGCATGGAGGTGCAATAACTGGACACGTTTCAGCCCCTTGCACTTTGTCAACCCATCTATGCTGCTGCTAAAGGCACAGGAAGGAGTCTATTCACATTTTTTTTTAAAAAAAAGACCAACACGTAAAACAAATCTAGGAGCTCATCTGCAGTGCAGTTGTGATATTCTGTTGATTAACTATCAGGTGTCAGGTCCCTGCTAGACCCAGGCACATAACACAGTGATCTAACAAACACCAACCCAGACCTACATGTTTTCATTTCCCTGGGGTTTGAACCCCCTGTGATAACTGCAGTGTATACAGCAGACCTTGCATGGCTGACTTTAAAAAGTGGGGAGCAGTGATGAATATACATTGCAGTTCTTCTGCTCCAGACACCTTTCACTGTGGGGGACAAAGTAAGGTATGCAAAGCCTCAGTCCTTGATCTGTCTGTCAGATGAGTAAGAGGACCAGTTTTGAATTGTGGGGTGCAGCTTGTATAGCACTGCTTGGTGAAGGGTCTGTGGGGTGAATGATGTATCCCTGGGTACCGTGAGCCAAAAGTAACAGGCACTGAGAGCTGGTCTATGTGTTGGTTTCGTGACAGAAATCTGCGCCCTTTAGGCAAATTTCTTGTCCTCTGGCTGAACTGTGCAAAATCCTGTATCGGGAACATTGAAGAGCAATGTAGAAAGTCAGCCTATTTTCCAATCTAGCCCTGGACTAGCTCTAGCTAGCAGCAGCTTTCCAGAATCTCAGGCAGAAAGAAAATGGGTGTGGGCATCTTTCACAATGTCTGCTACCTGCTCCTTTTAAATGGAAATGCCAGGGAATGAAGCCAGGGACTCCCTGCATGCAAGACGCGCGCTCTGCCTCTGAGTCACGGTCGTTTCCCACATCTGTTATGCCCGTTCCCCCCACAACCCACGTCAATGGCGGTGGTCTGCGGGGCAGTGGTGATGCACATGGAAACTAAGCTAGAGAGTGGATCAATGGCCCCCAGCCCGCCCCGGCCCCGTCTCCCACGGCATGAGGAGAAGCTGGTGTACCTGTTTATTCTTTAAGTCAAGGGAGAGCTCATAATCGGAAGCGGCGGCATGGGAACATGTGGCTGCCCCTTTGCTGCGCTGGCCTCTCACGGGGGAACCCGTATGGTGGAGGCTGGCCTTCTGCACCAAAAGGGAGCACCCCGCAGCCTGATCCGCCTGCTCTTCCTGCAGCTCCGCATGCCGGGCTTTTAACTTCAAGGTGTCGGACCTGCCTTCCTGTCTGCTGGCCTCCTTCGGGTCCTCCGCGTCACACCCGGGTTTCTTGCTGGCTGAACCGCAGGGATCGTCACTGTGAACAAAACGCAACGTTTCTCTTTTGTTTATTTGGTTTTTTTGTTTTTGTTTTGCTTTTTTGCATCCCCTTTTCATGTTCATTCCCTAGCCTTCAGTAGCTAATCGGCTTTGCAAACAGCCGCAGGGCATCGTCGCTGTGGTTGGGCTGAAGCACGGAAGCTCCTGGGCTCCGGTTAAAAAGCTGGCGCTGAGTAGGCCCTTGCACTACTACGAGGGGCGTGGCAGGGGCAGGGGAAACCATCGCTCTTTCCTCTCCTCCGCTGTGTTACACACCAAGGCCGTTGAGGCAGTATAAAGTGAGGGGAGGCCTACACCATCTGTGGCTCACCAAGCCAATACACACACAATGTATGGTAACCCACTGGGGTCATGACTTCCCCCAATTGCTGCTTCCCTGAGACTGCAAAAAAATGGGAGCCTTGTTGAGCTCCTGAGAGGCCAAAATGCTTAGCAGGTGGCCTACACTGGGTGTGTTCATGAGGCAGATATAGGCCAATCCTTTTCAACCAAGGCATAAAAACAAAAGTGTCTGTATTCAACTTATACGTTACAGGGTATGTCTCAGGTATGTGCAGTGTAACAGCCAAATTGTGAGATGAAAGAGCCCTGACCAAATCCGAGCCATACAACTCTCTGATGCTGTAAGCACCCTTATATAATGTGTGGCCTAAGGGAGAAGGACTTTTATCAGAATGTAATGATAACAGCATGAACGGAATATTTTGTAGGTCTAACTCTCGAAATGTGTGGTGTTGTGTAAGACTTATCTGTGTGTTTTTCGTTTAGGCAGAGTATTAGGTAATGTATTCTTTTTGGTGCTTGTTTTATATTTGTACTCATAGCTTTATGTACAAGTTTTTTTAAGTGGTAAGGAGGTAGAAGTGTGGTGAAAGCAGTTTGACAGATCAATAGAAAAAGAAAACCACCACTGTTAAAATTACTGCAGAACTTACTGCCAATCGGGGGAAATAGCCGAATTATGGTAAGTTGCTGGTTCCCTATTTGTTCTTTTTATTGCCTGAAGCCCTAGCCTGAGAATGTTTACTCAGAAGTAAGACCCATTGTGTTCAGTGAGACTCCCAGAAAAATGTGTGTTTTCTTTCCCTACAGACCTATGGAGATGAGATCCTGAATTCACATCTAGACTCCTCCCATCCTCAGGCACAAAACAAAAACAGAACAGAAATTATATCACTAACAGTAACACACAGTCAATGATCCAACAGACACTTGCACACACAAAAAGAAATTCAGTGTGCACTGATCTAAGGGCCCACCCTATAATTTTCACCAACACACTGACTTCTGAAACACATCAAAACCAAAACCTTCCTTTTAACTTTACACAGTTTAAGAAGTGGTTAGTGGTTTGGCAAGAGAAGAATAGTTGCTACCATGAAAATGAAAGGGGGCAGAAACTGGTACAAGAATGCATTTTGACGGGCACTCTTTGGAATATCAAACTTTAAAACCTCTTTTGCCTCACAATAGCTGTAAGCCCGAACACTTCCTACTAACTTGCTCCCAACTTCCTGCTGATTTGCAGAGCATGCTCCAAACTTCGCCCACATTTTCAGTGAATTCATAATACAAATTTTTGTGACATTACAATAATTTCCATGGCAACACACTGTGATGTCATGAAGACAAGAATATTAATGCATTGCAGGATTATGCAAGGACAGCTCTCCCAGGGAGAGAAAGAAAAAGAAAGCTTTTACTAATTCTCATTTCCATAGCAGCAAGATGAAGATGGAGCTGAAACAAGCAAAGGAGCTTTAGCACTAGGGGGAAAATACATGCAACAACCCACATTACACTGGCTTTGCTAAGGATCAACATCCCCTCAGAGACACATTGCACCGTTCCCTGGCCCTTATGCAGATAACCAGGAGAAGAGGAAGAAAGGAATATTGTGGGTGCAGAAAGGGATGATCAGAAAGATGATCAAGGCATGGGAGCAACTCCCCTACAAGGAAAGGTTACACTGTTTGGGTTGGGGTTTTTTTAATTTAGAAAAACAAGAGAGTAAGGGAAATAAAATAGCAATCATAGTTTATAAAATTATGCATAGACAGAGGGGAGTTTTTCTTCCTCTCTCATGAACACTTGAAGGTCAGGTCATCTAATGAAACTGAATGTTGGAAGGTTCAGGACAGATAAAAGAAAGTACTTCTACAGTGCATAGTTAAATATAGAATTCACCTCCACAGGGCATGGTGATGGCTTTAGAATGAGATTAGACAAATTCATGGACCATATGGCTACTAGTCATTATAGCTATATGCTGCCTCCAGTATCAAAGACAGCTTGCAGCTCACACTAGGGATCAGTTGCTAGGGTTCATGAGTGGGAGAGTTCCACTGTCCCTTTATGGGCTTCCTGTAGGCATCTGGTTGATTAGTGTGCGAGACAGGATCCAGGACTCAACGCTAGCGTTTGGTCTGATCCAGCAGAGGCCTTTTTATATTATTATGTGCCTTTAATAGTTACATGGGAAAGTAAATTTTGGCAGATGAAGCTTGTCATTTGGAGAATGAAAAAGAAGTTGTGCCTGTTGGAATTCCTTCTTTAATACAGCCAATAGCATATCAGACGGCCCTGTGCCCCTTTGGATCTGGTCACCCTAAGCCAGGCCAGCACAACCTCTGAAGGGATACCAGGTCTTTGGGCCTTCACCCTCTGAGGTTCCTCCTGAGGCAGAAGGGGCAGCAGGCCTCTGAACTAGTCCGGTACTCCAGCACGTTGAATTGCTTCTGAAAGTGCAGGTGTGCTAGACTAGCTGTCTTGCAGCCTGCCTGTGGTAACTATTGCACATGTAACTTGTGCATGAAGAACCAAGCAGTGCACAGAAGCAGTGCATTGTTCTGATCACATTGCTGCCAACTTGCTTGATGGAGAAGCTGGTAGAGAATGGGGAAGAACTTTTAAAATGGTCCCTGCGTGTTGCATAATGTCCTTCCTTTTCCCTTCTTTTTCTTTCTGATCTTTTATTTTTAGATTGTTAAGATTGTATTCAAAAATGAATACAGGAGAATTTAAAGACGGGAGAGATCATCAGGGGGTTTGGGCTGGGTGTTCATCAGTATGCGGATGATACATATTGAGGCTGAATTCTGACAAGACAGAAGTACTGTTTTGGGGAAACAAGGGGCAGGCAGATATGGAGAACTCCCTGGTCCTGAATGGGGTAACTGTGCCCCTGAAGGACCAGGTACGCAACCTGGGAGTCATTTTGGACTCATAACTGTCCATGGAGGTGCAGGTCAATTCTATGTCCAGGGCAGCTGTCTACCAGCTCCATCTGGTATGCAGGTTGAGACCCTACCTGCCCGCGGACTGTCTAGCCAGACTGGTGCATGCTCTAGTTATCTCCAGCTTGGACTACTACAATGCGCTCTACATGGGGCTACCTTTGAAGGTGACCCAGAAACTGCAGCTAATCCAGAATGCAGCAGCTAGACTCGTGACTGGGAGTGGCCATCGAGACCGCATAACACCGGTCCTGAAAGACATACATTGGCTCCCAGTACGTTTCTGAGCACAATTCACAAATGACTGTCCTGCAAGGTACCTTCGGATTGAAAAGCAGGTTACAAATATAATAATAATTGATGATAAGTTCGACGATGTGCTTGACAATCTCTCTATTTTTGCAGTTTCAAAAAGGCAGCAGAAACAGAATGTTTATTGTACCACCATACATGGCTGCTTACACGGGTTTGGCTGCCCAAGTTGTACAGAAGCATCAAAACAACTTCAAGCTCCCACTATGTCTTAAGCTTCCTGGCCTAGCCATTACAGAGGGAGCGAGGAGATGGGGGGGGGGGCAAACCCTGTAGCAACACAGAAAGGGAAACCTATTCCACAAGTTGTGGATCCCCAGAAACCCTTCCCACCCTTCCTGTTCTCTCCCATGAGCTCAAAGCCAAATAGAAATGTTAGTCTGGCCTCTTGCACCTTCAACACTTGGACAACATTCAGAAGTTCAGCAGGTGGTGCTTTTTCCTGACACGGAGGGATGCTGATGGAGGCAGATTCACTTGTTCAGCTTCTGCTTGTCCTCCAGCTTTGAAAGTCAATGGTACCCTACCAGAAAAACCTGGCAAATGTATCTGAATTGTGTTTTTTAGAGAAGATGCAGGAAGTTCTGCAGTAAACTAAGCTCCTTAAGCAGCCTCTGTCCTGAGAACAGAAGATGGTATCTGATGGAGGGGGAAACCCTTTCCTGCTAGCTCCCTAGGAGAATCAGAGTTCCAACCCCACAGTTTCTTTTCTGACAAAGGCAAAGAGAAAGTAGAGAGGTGGCACCATAGGAGTCTAGCTCTCTTTTGAGTAGAGTCTGGAGTGCACTAACAGATTTCAGTAAATTGTAAGTTTAGCTATGACCCAATTCTCCAGTGAATCACCTGTTTAATCTTCAAACCACAGAGATTTCCATTGTACTCCATTTTTATAAATAAATAAATAATTTGCCTCCCAACCTGTCACTGCCACTTATACAGCCCTTGTTGTTGTTTAGTTGTGTCCGACTCTTCGTGACCCCATGGACCAGAACATGCCAGGCACTTCTGTCTTCCACTGCCTCCCGCAGTTTGGTCAGACTCATGCTGGTAGCTTCGAGAACACTGTCCAACCATCTCGTCCTCTGTTGCCCCCTTCTCCTTGTGCTCTCAATCTTTCCCAACATCAGGGTCTTTTTAAGGGAATCCTCTCTTCTCATGAAGTATTGGAGCCCTACTGCTACCTATTTGGGGGCTTCTATTTATTATTATGGTTGATATAGTACAGACATGGGGTTGCTTTTTTCAGCCAGAAGGTCACATTTCCTCTTGGCTACCCCTATGGCAGGTCACTTGCCAGCAGTGGATGTGGTCAAAACAAGACTGAGCAAAGTGGGCATGGGCAACCCACATTCTCTCCCCACCAGCACCACCATACACACATGCATCAGCACACACACATACTGCTTTTCAGAATTTAATCTAGACCATATTCTAGAGCAGGCCCTTGAACCTTGATGCAAATCTTGCTCCAACAGCTAAAAATTCCTTGTTTCACTCCAGGATCTGAAATAAAATGGTGCCGCTAGCAAGCCTCTTCAGCTCTGTTGGGCTATAGTGGCTGTTGGTAGGAAAGAGTTCAAAACAGACAGAAGCAGACTCAAATGTATATGTTCTCTCATTAGGAGGACCTAGGTTCTGTCTTTGAGGCATATGAAAGTGTGCAATTTCCCATGCTAAGCAACCCCAGTTTGCTGTGCCCTTTAACAAACAGCAAGCCTCTCCCATTCCAATTTCCAAACTGTTTGTGCATGTCCAGCAAGGGATTTTACAAGGGTCACAACTCGGTCAGAGCGAAACCAAACAGTGCCGCAACACTGCGAGGCATTTTGCAGTGTGAGTTATTTCCGTGCTAAATTTAAAATTCCTAATCCCCTACTGTTTCAAGCTGCCTGTATGGTCAGAGAATGGTTGCAAAGTGTATTTTTAGAACAGGAATTGTAAGGAGAATTTCCCTTGCCTTTGTGTGTTGTATAAAGGAAAGGATGTCAGACCCGTTTTTATTCAGAATTTTCTAAAAGCCGCACATGCAAAACAGAAAACCAAAAAAAGAAAAAACCCCAACCCTTTCTTATCCTCAGGCAAGACACAAATTCATGACATGTCAGCTTAGTACATAAAAGGGGCCAGAGCTCGGTAGCTCGGTGTATGCTTTGCATGCAGAAGATCCCAAGCCACTGAGTGAATCTGTTTGGCGTTTTCCTTAAGGGCTGTGCACTCATTCGCCCTCGACATGCACACTGTATGTACTGAGAAAGCACAGCACACCTCCTAGCCCCAACCCTGGCATCTGTGTACTATCTGGCCCTGCCCTCCAACATCCGGGAGGGCAGCCTACAGCTCTACATTATTTTTCCACGAAGAAAAATTCTAGAAAAAATGGTGGTGGAACTCACCATGAACTCTTGTTCTCGTATAATGGAAATGGCGCCCACCTGAGAGGTGATGGAGCCAGGGGTGCCAACTTGAATAAAATATAACAAATAACTTGAATAAAAAATATAGTAAAACGTAATCAATCATATGTTGCAGTGCACACACACTATTTGAATGGCAATTCCCAACAACTTGGGGGAGCCAGCCCCCTCAAATATTTTATCAACCCCTAGGAGTTGGCTCCCATGGCCAGAAGTGAGTTTTGGTGAATTCTGGCTGGGGGGAAAGCCCTGGTCACAAGCATGGGAAACTTCCAGCCCAGCTGCCCCAAGGCGGCCCACTAGGGCTCACATCTGGCCCTCAATTCCTTCCAGGCCACACCCCACACACCCTGAGTGTTTTCACTGAAACCTGTTCTTGAACTCTGACCGGGCCTCTTGCTTGTCTGGAGAGAGAAAAGAAAGGGGAGTGTGAGAGTGTGCAGAAACCACTAGCCCATACCACAAAGGTAAAATGTGCATTTATTGCTCTGCCCACTTTTGTCTCTGGCTCCGCCCCTCAGTGGCATGTGACCCTTGGAAAGTTGCCTGAAAGAGAATTTGGCCCTCAAATGGGAAAAGGCCCTTCTCCTTTTTTGCTCTCTCATATCATCTATGCTTTGGGGAGGAGACTTATCTTTCGCTACTAACTTTGCAAGGCAAAGGGTCCCCTCCCCCTTTTGTGAAAATTATTACACTTTTCCTCCCAGCAGTTCAAGGTGACATAATTGATTCTCTCACACACCCATTTAATCCTCAAGTCATGAAAGAGGTTCCTTCAGAACAGGCAACAGGCATTTAGATTAGGGCTGTGTCAATTTTTCTCTGGCTTCAAGATTCTCCTTAAAAGTGAATCACTGAAATACCAAGTAATTGCTATTATCATGAATGATTACTAATAGCCATAAATAATTGCTGACTGCCTCCAGATTCAGACACAATCGAGGGTAATTTTTCAAGGAAGAAATTATTTTTCCCAGTGTTTATCTGTTAAGAGAGAGAGAGCTATCTCCATTAGATTAAAAATATGGCCTACAGTGAGATGTTGCGGCTGAAATATTTATTTCAAAGAGTTTATTCATCAGCAGCTCTGTGGAAAAAGCAAGACAATGAATTGGCTGAAAGCGTTGAATCAATTGGCAGCGCCATTAAAAACCCACAGCACCTATTTAACAAACAGACAACATTTATTCAAATACAAAATTGTTACCTCATTTAAAATAAATTTAATTAGGCAGCATCATTTACACATTGTCAAAAAAAGTCGTTAGGGTTTATATGAAACAGATGTAGTCAATTTGGTGTTGGGAATGCAATAGTGACTTTTTTTAATATTATTTTGCTGATAGCATTCCAAATTTATAAGAGCACTGCCGGATCATACCAACAGCTCATTGACTCTGCATTCAAATAGTGGGCAAGCCAGATGTTTCTCTGCTGCTTGCTCTTCCCGTACCCACCCCATCTCCAGCAGAAACAATGCTTCTAGTAAGAGAGGTGCCATTTCAGAGCTGAACTCGTCATGATGTGAAATGCTATTTGCGTTTAGTGTGTATGTTTTTTAGAAGCGCAAGTAGCGACTCCTGGGGGCAGGGGGCTGATAATATGGAATCACAGCAGGCAAGGAGAGAGAGGCAATAAACCTCATCACGGTTCTGATTAAAATCACATCTCCAGAGATGCTGTTTGCATTCAGAGGAAAGTTCCCATTGGCCTGGATCACACATAACATTTATCGTCCAACAGCTGAACTATAATTTGTTTTACTTCCGACAAACCATTATCTGAAGTCATGGTTTGTTGTTGGCTCCTGAATTTTGGTTTGTTTTAACTGTGGCTTGGAATCACGTGTGTACCCAGCACCCTTACTTTATCACGGTTTGTTTCACCACCTCTTCCCAGAAGCTCACCAAACTCCGAAGGAATGAGATGAGCGCAAATGCAGCAATGCAAAAGAAACTTTGAAGGAACAAGCCATAGTTTGTTGGATCATCTGTTTGTTTTGAAAATGTGTATATTAAATGAAAATACACATTTAACATCACATTGAGGTTGACACTAAGTTATCATGATTAGTAGCCTGTGAAAAAAATCTACCCTCCATTGATTTGGGCATGTTTAGCCTGGAGAAGAGGAGGTTAAGGGGTGATATGATAGCCATGTTCAAATATATAAAAGGATGTCACATAGAGGAGGGAGAAAGGTTGTTTTCTGCTGCTCCAGAGAAGCGGACGCGGAGAAAGAAGATTCCACCTAAACATTAGGAAGAACTTCCTGACAGTAAGAGCTGTTCAACAGTGGAATTTGCTGCCAAGGAGTGTGGTGGAGTCTCCTTCTTTGGAGGTCTTTAAGCAGAGGCTTGACAACCATATGTCAGGAGTGCTCTGATGGTGTTTCCTGCTTGGCAGGGGGTTGGACTCGATGGCCCTTGTGGTCTCTTCCAACTCTATGATTCTATGATTTGTCTAACCCCCCCTTAAACCATCTAAGGAAGTAGCCATCACCACAACTTGTAGCAGCAATAGTTATGTGTTGTGTGAGTTCATTTGTCTCTCCTGAATTTATTGCTCCTCAATTTCATTGTTTGATCCATAGTAGTTCTGGTACAATGGTGAGAGAAGGGAAACAGTTTCTCTCCATCTGCTCTGTCCACACCACTCATAATCTTACAAACATCGTGTTTCCCCTAAGTTATCTTCTGCCCTCATAGTAAAGGTGTGCCAGCCACTTTATCATTTCCATTGTCTGTTTCTGCATTTTAGGCACCAATGTTCATTGCCCCGTCTGCTTCTTATTCTTTAAACAGTTACCAATCCAGAAGAGGGCCTGCCTTCTTGACCTCATGTCTACCTACCTGGTCTTACTGTAAAAACTGAAGAGGCGAAAAGCTGCCGTCAGGGTTGCTCATGAGAATCTTTTAATAAAAAAATCTTAAAAACCAAGAACTCCAGAAAGCTTCAGCCGCAGGCCTTTGCTGACTCTCTTGTTGTTCTCTATGGAACCGAGAACTCCAGCCAGAAGCCATCAACTCTGCTATTGTGTACACAATTTCTTAATCTGGGATGCAAAAGGTGGATCACAAGTCCCTGATCTTGTAGCTTTCCCTCCAAATCGCTTCAAATAAAACTTGGTTCAAATGTTGGTAAGTGTGGAGTGACTGTTGCATAAATAAATATTTTAAAACTTCCTGCTTCCATCTGTTGGGTGCATTCCATGCTTTCTCTGCAAATGTCTGCGGCTAATTTTCAGTGAGGGTGCGTTGGAGCGTTCCAGTGCCAGCAACTACCTTCCATAGAGGCCAGTGGATATTTAAATGCATAGATGTGCAAATTTATGCAAACATTTTGTGCTCAGGCCTGGCTTTAGCACCTGGCAATTGGCAGGGCCCACTGGCACTTACACCTGCCCTGGACTCTTGGCCGCAGGCCTGGCTGGCAGCAGCACACAGCTATTCAATCCCCATCAGCTCTCCATTCTCCATTCCGTGTGGACAGCACTGAGCTATATGGATGCATGGTCTGAGTCGGTGTAAGACAGCTTTCTATGTTCATATTTTAAGTTTCCATTATTCCCACAATGTAGGGTAACTCCAGAGCATTTCTAGAAATTAAAATGGCTGCCTATCTGCCACTGCTACCACCAGGATCCACAAAAAAAGGTGGGGTCTATCAGAGTGCACTCTGCTGAGGATCTCCTTAATATCTGGAGCCATCCTGTTTTGCAGTGCACTGTTTAGGCAGATCACAGAATTCATTGTTTATCAGTACAGAACGTGGATGCTCTCAGTGCAGAATTGAATTCTCTTTTCTGAATGGAGTACATACCAGCCTGTCAATAAATAATAATAATAATAAAATAATAATAATAATAATAGTTTATTTCTTTTACCCTGCCCATCTGACTGGGATGCCCGAGTCACTCTAGGCAGCTTCCAACAAAAATACTGGGGAAAACAACGACCACAACAACAAACATTAAAAGGTTCCGAAAACAGGGCTGCCTTCAGATGTTCACAAAAGATTCTATAGTCTCTTTGACATTTGCTGGAAGGGCATTCCACAGGGCAGGTGCAACTACCAAAAAGGCCTTCTGCCTGCTTCCCTGTAGTTTCACTTCTCTCAGTGAGGGAACTTAACGATGGGGGTGGAGATGCTCCTTCAGGTATACAGGGCTGAGGCCGTTTATAGGGCTTTAAAGGGCAACAACAGTGTTACGTAGTCCTGGTGGCCACTCCCAGTCACCAGTCTAGGAGCCGCATTCTGGATTAATCGTAGTTTCCGAGTCAACTTCAAAGATAGCCCCAAGTAGAGCGCATGGCAGTAGTCCAAGCGGGAGATAACCAGAGCATGAACCACTCTGGCGAGACAGTGTCCAGGAAGGTAGGGTCTCAGCCGGTGTACCAGATGGAGTTGGCAGACAGCAGCCCTGGACACAGAGTTATCCTGCGCCTCAATGGACAGCTGTTGTTGGAATCAGGAAGCTTATCTTGCATGGAACCTAGACACACACACACATCAATGAGGTTTGAAAGCACCAGGGGCAACACAGAGGAAGTGGATGGAAAGAAGAGTGTTTTCTTCACTGCAAAGTTTAATTACGTTCCCTTTAACCCTAGACTCCTCTTGCCTTTGCATTATTTGGTAAACATGACCTTTTAGAGATGGAAGAAACAGATGGCAGCCTGAATTAGTGTTAACCGCCTGCTCGGCGCCCTGGGAAAGAAAAACTTGGCCTCTCAGCAGCAGTCTTTCTGCCACTTCGACTCATCTCTCTCAGCTTCTTGTCCCCAAGGCAGACCTGAACATCACCAATTTTGCTGACAAAAGCCTGCTGGCGCAGCCGAGCATAAAAAAGAATCCCACAGTTACAATGAGCTGAGCTGAGGGATGTGAGGCAGCAAGGCCTGAATGAGGAAGGAAATATATTCCATCCGACAAAAGGATATTCTTACATATAAAGCACATCACGTGACCACGAAGGTCCCTTTATTTACCGTTTGCAATGCAAACAGACATCAGCTTCATTCTTGTTCTCCTTCACAGAGGCCAGTAGGGTTTGTTATTGCTGTTCCCGCTTTACAGACAGGAGAACTGAGGCTGAGAAACTACAATTCAAGTTACCTTAAGACTCTCCTCCTGCACTGAAGGCAGCACAATAATAATAAAAGTGAAAATACTATCCCAGGGAGGCTCACTTGGTGTTGACGTATTATTGGAGCCAGACAAAGACATTTCTTTCCTCAGAGCCACTTGAGTGCTGTTTTATTCTTTGCAGCAGTTGGCTATCTATGGTAGTTACACTTGTTTTGTTAGAGCAGGCATAGGCAAAATCAGTCCTCCATATGTTTTGGGACTACAACCCCCATCATCCCTGACCACTGGTCCTGTTAGCTAGGGATGATGGGAGTTGTAGTCCCAAAACATCTGGAGGGCCGAGTTTGCCTATGCCTGTGTTAGAGGATGGGGGTGGTGGCTGTTTCTATGGTTTGATTGTCTTGTATTATGCTTCACTCTTAGGTTGTGTTGTGTATTTTACTATTATTTACAATTTGCTGTGGAACGCAATGAATAAAGCAACATAGCTATAGTAAGTAGAAGCAGCCGCTAGGCCTTAGCTATGATTTTGTATGTTGCCATTCCCTAAATTCCAACAGCTTAACATGTGTTAAATTACGAAAGTTAGAGGGCTTGTCCACACTTACTCTTGTCTCGTTGCTTTCCAAGAGGGGTGTGTGTATTCTTTAGTGCACAATCAGAGCAAAGAGCAATTCGAGTTTTCTCCAGATTGACTTTTGCTCCATTATTATTATTATTATTATTATTATTATTATTATTATTATCATTATTATTATTATTATTATCCCCGCCCTCCCCCGCCAGAGCCGGGCTCAGGGCAGCTAACACCAGTAAAATTACAATAAAAACATAATGGGGCGGGGAGAGAAACCAATTTAAAATATGGGTTAAAATGCAATATTAAATGCAGCCTCATTTTAAAAGTAGCCCATAGATCAAAACCGTAAGGGGAGGGAAAAACATAAGAGTCAGACTGAGTCCAAACCAAAGGCCAGGCAGAACAGCTCTGTCTAGCAGGCCCTGCGGAAAGATGTCAAGTCCCGCAGGGCCCTAGTCTCTTGTGACAGAGCATTCCACCAAGTCGGGGCCAGTACTGAAAAGGCCCCGGCCCTAGTTGAGACCAATCTAACCACCTTGTGACTTGGGATCTCCAAAATGTTGTTATTTGTGGACCTTAAGGTCCTCTGCGGGGCATACCAGGAATGTATGTACATGGGTCCTAGGCTGCATAGGGCTTTAAAGGTCAAAACCAGCACCTTAAACCTGACCCTGTACTCCACCGGGAGCCAGTGCAGTTGGTAAAGCACTGGATGAATGTGCTCCCGCGGCAAGGACCCTGCACTGAAGAGCAGGTTTCCCTGGGAAAGGAGCAGGTCAAGGAGGTAGCTGCTTGAACCTGTGCTTTCTAGGCAAGGGGCAAGCAGAAGAGTAGATGAGCACAGAGTAGACAACGGCCCTGACCTGGCCCAGTTCCTGCAACTCAGTCTCCACAGAAATCAGCAGCTGCATAGCACATTATTACACTATTTAGGCATGCACTCGAGGGCCCTTTTGCACATTATGAAGAGGTCAACTCAGTGCTCACTCAACAAATAGCTACAGCTACCTGGCAAGTGTAGTCCTGGTATACTATGAGTACTTCCAAGCATAACATTGGTTCCATTCACATTTTACATCTTTAGGTCTACACTAAAAAGCAACTTGGGTTACACCTAAAAAAAAATTCATTGGGAAGAGGTTTTGCATGTATATCTAAAATTATAATAAACTAATGAGACAAGTATGTCCTTGCAAATATAAGTATCACTCTGGTACTTAGCTGTCAACTTACAGATTTGAAAATAAGGGACCAGCAGCCTCGAAAATAAGGGATCAGCAGCCAAAATAAGGGATTTTAGTCAACCAGCAGCCAAATGAAGCCTCAAGCGGTGGTTCCCACAGCGCAGCAACCCGGCAAAGGGATGCAGAGGAGGAAATCACTACATTAAGATGCTGCACTGGTTGGAGGGTATGCTAAGCAGCACGTTGGGGCTGCCGTCGTCCTGGCACGAGGAGTTCCATCGGCCCTTCCCCACCCGAGAGGGAGGGAGACTCTCGCCCACGCCGCCCGCCAGCCCGGCATGAAGCGGTTGCGGCGCCGCGGAGGCCGCTGAAGCGCCGCCCTTCTGCATCCCTCCCTGTCCCTTCCTCTTCCTCCTCCCTCAGGCCGCCTCCTCAGCCGCAGCCGCTGATGCCGCCTCCGGCTTCCCCTGGCAGTGCGGTGGAAGTCTTGCAAGAGAGGGGCTGCCTGCCCACCCGCTGCCACCCGTCTCCTCACGACGTGCCCCCCTGAGGGGGAAAAGGGAGAGACGGGGACGCGGCAGCCCATGCACGCGATTGCTCTCTCGAGGCGGAGGACCCCGAGCTGCTGCTTCCCTCCCAAGCCGGGCAAGCATGAAACCTGGGAAATTTAAGGGACATCATCAATCCGGGACAGCAGCAGGACACAGCGCTGGGATAAGGGAGTTTCCCGCCAAATAAGGGACGGTTGACAGCTATGCTCTTGTACTCTCAGAAGAGAACCATGATTGGTTGCAGCTCCCTGCTAGGTGCACACTCTGCTTCAAACCCAGGTTTGTCTCTGTGGAATGTGTGAACTGGTCCTGAAGCCGAGGCAGGCTGATGTTTTAAAGTTATGAACACCTCTGTGTCATAGCAGGAAGAAATGCCTCTTTAAGATGCTGCTTGCCATCTGTAGAGCCTTTACTTTTCTCCAAAACCAATTTAGAATCTGCTGACCAATTAATTGGGTGAACTTTTTTTTAGTCTATCAAAATGTCTTTAATTGGTTTAACCTAATTGATTAATCTGCAGCAGCCCTGCTTTTGATTTCCTCTATTGCCGTAAAGGTTTGGTGATTTTATATGGTTACCGGTGTTGTGCTATTACATATGTGGTTTATATCAGCAGCAGAGAACCTTTTTCATGCCAAGGTGCCCACATTCCCATGTGGGCAACATGCCAAGGGTGGGTGGGGCCAGAGGCAAAAAGAATGCCAAGCAAAAAAGGAAAAATGTACCTTTGCACAGTGGGCTAGTTTTTCTTAACACTCAAATACCCCTTTGCTATTCTCCATCCACACAACAAAGAGGCATTATCACAGAGTTCCATTCCTGGGAGGCAGGAACATAAGAACACAATAAGAGCCTGCTGGATCAGGCAAATAGCCCATCTAATCCAATGGTCTCACAGCGGCCACCCTATGGGAAACCCACAAGCGAGACCCAAGAAGAAGGAGGAGAGTTTGGATTTGATATCCTGCTTTATAACTACCCGAAGGAGTCTCAAAGCGGCTAACATTCTCCTTTCCCTTCCTCCCTGTTATGTACTGAGTTGAATAGGATCCAAAATGCAGCAGTCTGATTGGTCCTAGAACAATGCAGCAGTCTGATTGGTCCTAGAACAATGCAGCAGTATGATTGGTCCGCAGGAGCCACCCAATCCAGCTCCAGGTGGAAGAGAATCCACAACCTGATTGGCTTACAGGAGAATCCCGGAATTAGCCAATCACGCGCAGCCCATTGTGTAAATAATGTATATAAAGCAGATATTGTGGGGGAACTTCCAATCCTCCTCAACACTATGAGCTGAATAAAGAGCATGAAATCCACTCTTGACTCCGAGTAGATTTCACTCCCCCACAACAAACACTCTGTGAGGTGAGTGGGGCTGAGAGACTTCAAAGAAGTGTGACTAGCCCAAGGTCACCCAGCAGCTGCATGTGGAGGAGCGGAGACGCGAACCCAGTTCACCAGATTACAAGTCTATTACTCTTAACCACTACACCATACTACACCAAGCACAAGAAAACTCTCCTTTCCTGTGCTTTCCAGAAACTGGCATTCAGAAGCATTACTACCACTGACTGTGGAGACAGGGCATAGGCATCACGGCTGGTAGCCTCTGATAGCCCTCTCCTTCATGAGAACACTCAAGGTGAGTATGAAGTAAGCCTGCTGAAAGTGTGGCCTAAGAAGAGTCCAAGGGGCCAGACAGATGAGGCTGGAGGGCTTTGGTTGGGGGCAGGCCTGATGTTCTCCACCTTTGAGTTATATGTCTCAACAGCATTCTTTCCAGGAGAGAAAAGAGTTGTGACCAGCCAGTAACTACAGTACCCATGCAAACAGAAATCAAGGCATTGCAGTAATAACAGTATACCTTTCAATACTTTTGAAACAGTATGGTGTATATATGCTCAAACCTTAAACAAGGGAACAAGGGAAAGGGTGAAGCAGGGTAAACACAAAATCACAAATTTGTTTTCTCTGTGTTTATCAGCCTCAGGCTCTCAACATGAGCTGCCCATAAAACACAAACAATGTATGATCAGAACGAATCTTCCAGGATCCGAAGTGCAATGATCCTTAATGCATTCTGACTTCTTCCTTTGAAACTTGTTTCCTTTCTGCTTCCTTTCTCTTCAGGAGGAAGGAACTCGAGAGAGAGAGCTCAAGTTCTGAAAATGTATGACATAACTGGAGTCTGCCTGTTTCCCCTCCTCAAAGCCCGCTTAAGAACGCCTCGCTTTGTTCACAAAACCCTCTCAAGTCACCTGAGGGCAGCCACAGAATCCGTCAGCAGCCAGGATGAAAATAGCTGCAGCTACTACAGGGATGAGTTTGCAAGGAACCAAAGCTTCGGAAGGAGAGAGCCAATAAATCCCAGCTCATGCTGTCCAGGGTACTACCCAACACGCACAAACAGCAGTCTTTACTTGTAAGTAAGAAAAAGATCTTTATTCAGGCAAGAAACAGTACAAGCCCAGTAGCAGACTCAGGAGGCATAATTCAGGAGTTCAAGAAAAGAGCAAGAAATTCCGGACTGGATGGAAGTGACAAAGATGTCCCAACAAGTTTCCCTGTCCCTTCCACCAAGCTTTTAAAGATGAGGCTTTTAAAGATGAGGCATGGTGAAGGTAGCCGAAGGGTACCTTGGTGAGTTAGCAATTTCCCCTGCATGTGAAGACAGGCTCTGGCTGATTGTGCAGACTAGACCAATAATGGGTCCAATGGCCAAGAAGCCATTTTCTGCACATGCTGGAGAGGGAAGTGAGGAGCAAGGGGGGCTCATCCACCTTGGAAGGTAGCTCATCTAGGAGAAGGAAACCCTAAACCTCCACTGCCTTGCAGGATATCTTCAGGAGAAGAAAAGGCTAAGGAGTAAACCTTACCCAAATCGAGAGTGGAGTCCCTAAGAAGGTTGGATAATGCCTTGTACACCTTCTTCCAGCAACTCCTGTAGCCAAGCTGGTGCTAAACACATTGCTCTGATTTCCTTTGGACCACGTGAGACCCAGTCTTGTTGTCTGGGAAGCTCAGGACCTCCATACACACTGCCCAGGCTTACACCCCAAGGAGGTCACGTTGGTGCTGCTAACGCAGCAGTTTTATTGCACCCCCAGAAGCAGACTCCATTGTCTCTCGAGCAGACGGATGCCAACAGAAATGGTTGTAAACCACTGCAATATATTTTTATGATACAGCAGCATAAGGATATGCTTATAAATCAATAAATAAGCAAACTACAGTTCCCGGGATTCTTTGGGGAAAGCCAGGGCTGTTTAAAGTGGCGTAGGAGTAGTTTAAATGAACAATATGGGTGTAGCCATTGTCAAGATAAAGATAACGAACCTGAATGGTTATTTTTAGCCTAAGCTCACTAACACCTGTCTTTTTCAGAATCTTTTTAGAAGCTGCATCTTGTGATCAAATACCCACATCCAACACTTGGATCAAATGGTAACTCAGCAGATGATTTGGCACCTTTTCCCACCCCCTCAGCCCTCCATCTCTCCTTTTGTAATAGTAATAGATCACACACTGATCTATTGCCAAGCTAAAAGAGACGAGAAAAATAAACTGCTCTAAGTGGTATTATAACAATTATTAATAATCTTAGAAGCATCTGGATGTGTCTGGTCTTTGGCTTAAGGGGTGCTCTGACAATACCAGACATCAAGGGGAAAGCCACATTAATTTTTGCAGAACAACTGCTGCTCACATCATAAAAACTGGAGGTACTTCTCTGGGTCATGAACTCCAGTGGAACCAACTGGCACAGCTATCTGACGCGGACCTCAAGGGCAAACTGATGATTGCCTTTTCTCTTCTTTTTTTTTTTTTAGAAGATCAGTGCCAAAGGAAGAGGGGTCCCACCAGAGAAATTCAGTTTCAAAATGAACTGCAAAGAGCCTTTTGCACTAGTATTTCCGCCCCCCCCCACCTCCATAGGTTAACAAAGTTGATAACCGCTGGCAGTACTGTGTACTAATAGGGACAGGTGGACACACCAGGAAAATGCAAGGCATTGGGAAGCTAGTGAACCAATTCTGCATCACAGAATTTGAAAGCTGGAATTTTCATTCCATCAGTAATTGGAATGAAAAAGGGGGGACCTTCTTCAAAGTGGTGGGTGTGGTCTCACTAGCAATTGACCACAGGTTTCCCATAGCAAGCACCACCAGAAGTGTGTGCGAGTCTCATGCTGCATACACAACATATATTTAAGGCACAAGACTTCTCCCAAAGAATCCTGAGAACTGTAGCTTACTCCTCACAGAGCCACAATCTCTAGCACCTTTAACAGACTGCAGTTCCATGGATTCTTGGGAGGAAGCAATGTGCTTATAATGCACCAGGCATAGGCTCATGTACTGCAGGAGTCATGGTATGATAAGGTGTGGCACTTGGCTTTGACTGACAAAGTTACACAAAGCTGTAGAGTGATGCATGGATTGGTATGTATTTATGTTCTTTATACATTCTCACCTGGAGAAACCTAGACCCCATTGAACTCATGGAATTTTTTGGCTTCGTTATTCAGCTTAACATGCTGCGATTATTTTCGACCTTATACATGTCATGACTGCATTTTGATTTGTCACTGGCTGCTGATACGTATTATTTGTTGTTTGCATTGTTTCCTGTTATTCTTAAGAGGCGTTATATTATGTTGTTGCTTCCTTTTTTCCTGTGGCTCCTTTGTACAGTGTGTCTCATTTCATGGGCAGCCTTGGCTGGCTCCATGACTCTACCACGCTCTTGAAATATCAAATCAAACCCTTCACGAGCTCCTCCATCCACAACCTTGTGCTCTTACGTTAGAAGTGTTTAGCAATTCAAAGTTACAACGGGGGAGGCAGCAGCCTGACCAGACTGTAGAGAGAACTGGTCCAGGACGAGACCCAAGAAAATCGATTATATTATGTTCTTCACTGCTAATTGGTGCTGAGGCTGCAGGCAGACTCCTGGTTGCCGTGATGAGTAATCCAGTGGGCACTTTAGGAATGAGTGCACAGCTGTTTGATGCCTAAACTGTATTGAGTTGGAATTTAATTGCTCCATAATCACGAAGTAAACACTTGCCAGTTGCATTGATCATGTTTCAAGTCTGATCTAAGCAGCACTTTATACACGAGAAAATTAAACTTCAAAAGGAAGCTAACGCATGCAAAACCCATGGGCAGGGAGCCCCCCTGCCTCCCTTCTTTCTACAGTAATTAAAAATCCACCTCTGCTGGATTTCAATTTCTGGAACCTTTTCCAGGTGCAGCTTGAAACTCCACCTCCATCCACCAAAGCTGTTGTTTCCCATATCCAGAACTGTGTGAGCCCCCAATTCTGCATCAATGCAACATAACCTCCATCACTACATGAGTCTGTGCTATACAAAAGGTGCATCCAATGTCTGAACTTAGTAGAGGAAAGCTGAACCATGGAACTCCCTGCCAGAAGGAAATTGCTGCGGCAAAGAATTTAGCAATATTGAAAGAGGGATTAGATACCCACAGAAAATTATGTCAGCAATTGCCTTGTGATTATGCTAAACTCCACCTCCACTTGTCTCCATTTTTTACTAACTCTGTTCCTCAGAAATTGCCGGCCATCTCTCAGAGTAGAAATCTCTGCTACAGATGATACTTTAAGAAGCAACTGGGGAAAGATTATACAGATAGTGTTTCCCACAGGACAAGGGAACAACAGTATTGGATCTATAATATCTATTGATGTTGCTATTAAGAATGATTTCTATACGAGTTTGCTCTAAAGGCAATACATACCATAATAATGTGCAATAATAATAATGCATAGTACTGTTTTGGGGCATTAACTTGAACAGCAGCATGGTGGTTTATTTATCTGGTGGTACTAGCGTAAAATAGCACAGAATCTTTGGTCATAAATACTTAGTATACGTATATTTTGTATAAGGTAAAAAGGTAAAGAACCCCTGGATGGTTAAGTCCAGTCAAAGGTGACTATAGGGTGTGGTTCTCATCTCGCGTCAAGGTGAGGGAGCTGGTGTTTGTTTGCAGATAGCTTTCTGGGTCATGTGGCCAGCATGACTAAACTGCTTCTTGTGTGATGGGACACCATGATGGAAGCCACAGTGCGCGGAAATGTCATTTACCTTCCTGCCACAGCAGTACCTATTTTTCTACTTGCACTGGTATGTTTTCAAACTGCTAGGTTGGCAGGAGCTGAGAGAGACCAACAGGAGCTTACCCCATCGCGCGGATTCGAACCGCCAACCTTCTGATCGGCAAGCCCAAAAGGCTAAGTGGTTTAGACCACAGCGCCACCCGTGTCCCCTATATTTAGTATATGTATATTTATTATATGGTAGAGCATGAGACTCTTAATCTCAGGGTTGTGGGTTTGAGCCCCACATTGGACAAAGGATTGCAGGGGCTGGACTAGATGACCCTCGTGCTCACTTCCAACTCTACAATTCCATGATTCTATGATTACTGGGGATCAGAGGTGAGGAATCTTTTTCAGGACTGCAATCCCTTGTGGGCAAATTTCTTGGGACCACAAGTCAATAGTCGGCAGCACCAGAGTCAGAAGGGAGCAGAGCAACGGATGTGATTCTTACCTTGTACAGGAGAATATATTCCAGCCACCCAACAGTCAGGGGTTTCCACACACATACGCCACACATTCTTCTCTCCATCCGGGCAAACAAGAAACATTGTCATAATTCCGGGACACATTCTAAGCTGCCCCAAGCACTGATGGAGACTGTTGAGTAGGACCAGTGAGGGATGTGGCCTGGACAGAGGACCTAGCTTGGAGGAGGACCAGATAGAGAAGGCTGGAGGGTCATCTTCAGACTCTTAAGTCTGAGGGTCTCCAACTCTGTGGGGGATAGATTGAACCTCACAATTTGTCTCCTTTATTGATGCGAGGAGTTATGTCTGAAGAGACATCAGGACTTTGTTATCCAATTGCGAGTGAAGTGCCTTTCAAAGCAGAACAGTGTGGATGGTTATGATTATGTGCAAAATGGCAAACTCATTCTCTGAAAGTGGATCCTTATGTGGTCTAGAAACAGCACCATCTTTTGCACAAGAAGGAGATATTAGCATGCCTGGAGGAACCTCCAAAATGTGTACAAATACAAAAAAAACTTTAGGGAGGGGAAGAAAACCTAGGGTGGAGGAAGAAAACCAGCCCGATGAGAGCTGAGCACCCTCAGTGACCACAGAATGCTGGCTGATGGAGGGGGAAATGGAAAACAAGGAGGGGAGAAGGATGGAGGGTGTGGCTGGCTGGGACTCTGAATAGAAGCACGCCACACTGCAATCAGTTGTTCTGTAGATCATTGTGTAGACCACTTTTGTGTCTGGTGAAAAGCAGAGATAAACAAACTGGAAGCAATGCATTCCTCTTGGCCAGGCATCCCCAAACTCGGCCCTCCAGCTGTTTTGGGACTACAACTCCCATCATCCCTAGCTAAAAGGACCAGTGGTCAGGGATGGTGGGAATTGTAGTCCCAAAGCAGCTGGAGGGCCGAGTTTGGGGATGCCTGCTCTTGGCTCACCCACACATGGATCTTCAAAAGGACCACAGAGTTAATTGGCTGCATGAGTCCCCTTTAGCATCTTCTGCTTCACGTGCTTTGGAATGCTTTTCTCCACTGAAGGCAGGGTGTAGAATTTCTGTGCTGTCGTTCCATTCATCACCACAGGGGAGCCCCGACCAGCTTCTGTGATGGACACTGAACCCCCCCCCCCCACTGAGAACATCGCATGTGCCGTTCCATCCCATTGTGCTTTCTTGCGCAAAAGCAAATGTGTGGGGTGCCGTCGTGTCAGAGGCGGAGGGTTTGCCAGGACCATTTTAAAGGTCATTGTTCTGGAATGCTAAATTCCACCAGAGTGAGACTTGGAGAAATGGTGAGGCAATTACTGGCCTATTCAAATCCCCAGAATGCAGGCCTGTCGCTAGCAGATAAAAGCTGGCAGAGAAACAAGGCGCTTGTTCTTGAAATTGTGGGGTTGTGTCTATATTCAGCAGCGCAAGTAAAGAACAGGGCACGCCAATGACACAGCCTTTGTCCAGTCTTCCTAACTTGTTAATTGGGATTGGTTTGCCATGGGTCTGTCGAAAATGATGTTTGGCTCAGGGTTGTCATAAACACAGGGTGGCCATGGCTGGTATTCAGCCTATTCTGCTGCCTCAATTTTTAGATGATGCATGCTATTGTTTTCTAATTATTCTATTGATATAACTGTGTAATTGTTCATTTTATGTTCTGTAACTCTCCCTGGTATCTATGGGTGGGGTACAAATATTTTCAGTAAATAAATAACTGCAGAATAGAAAATTATTTAAATTGCAGTACTCATTTCTAATTTTGCGTCTAAACATATAAATGAGAATGTGTTACTTTTATGCAAATCTATATCCCCTCTCACCATCATTTTAAGCGAACTGCAAGTGGCCAGAATGTCGGAGCTCCTGTTGCCTTGTCTCGCCCCCTCTCTGCCAATACCCATGATGCGTGGCAATAGGAAGGTGCAAGTGGCCATGATGCCACAGCAATGTAGCCCTACCCACTGGCTGTTACTTAAAGTGATGGCTGCCTCTTATGGAGATTCAGAGATAGACTACCCCTGATCCATGTAGGTTCAAATTCAATGATGGCTAATAGCTATCCTGCATTCCGTCAGTGTTATAAATGATTGCCATTTCAAAAGGAAATGAAAGTAACTTAGTGAGGCTCCTTTCATTCTCCCTCCCTAACCTGGTTTTCCATTTTAATTTATCTTAATTAATTATTTCTTTTACCACGTCATAGTGCAACGGGAATCCCCAAGCCATTTACAAATCCCAACAAACCCCCAAATCTTATTTTTGATCCCCAACCTGCCAGTCAGCATTTTGTGCCCACTAAGCATGTTCAGTCGTCATCGGACAGGGTTTTCCTTTGAGGGTGGTGTTCCTTCCTCAGGTGTTGTTTTTGTTATTTCCAAAAAACAAAAAACCACCACAACCCATCATATCTAAAATAAGCCTAAAATCTGAGGTTCAGTACAGAAAATTATATGGCGTGGAACATATATAAAATTTTACTAGATATAACCCATTATAATGACATTTTTACTAGTTTTTATTCTGTTTAATGATGCTTTCACTGATTCCCTCCATAGAACCATTACACATTCACCAATTATCAATTTAATGTTATTGTACTTCTGTAAGCCATAGGGTTCCCTCCACACCTGCTGATATCTAGCTCATATGCAGGGATGGTGCCATTATAGTTGAATAAAGAACAGTACTCAAGAGAATGAATTTGCTATTAGCAAGTAGGACGTATTTATGTATTCCTTCCTTCCTCAAAGGAGCTAAGGGCAGCATAAATGGTTCCCTGTTTCATCCTCCCAACAATTTGGTGAAGTAAATTAGACTGAAAGACAACAAATGCCCCATGGATACACACTGAGCCTTGTGGCAGAGCAGGAATTGAACCCGTGTCTCCCAGGTCTGAGCCTGGCTCTGAAATCTAGCCCAGTGTTTCCAAGGTGTTGGAAGGTCCCTATCATTCTCAGCCAGCTGAGTCTATGATCAGGGATGATGGGAGTTGTAGTCCAACAACATCTGGAGACCCAAGGTGAAAGACACTGGTCTAACCACCACACTAAACTTGGCCACATTTTTTTGTACCAGTAATACCACATGCCAAGTTAGTAGCCCAGAATAAAATGCAGTGCAACTGGTTGAAAGTGAATCTGAAACGAAGTTTCACATACAAAATGCATAACATTTTCCAGATTTGAAATGTCAAGTTTTGAATTTAAAATATATATCTAATATATATTGAAGCTTCACTTGTTAAATGTCATTTTAGAGAACATTTGAGGTGAAAACAAATCTATTCAACCATTCCATAAAAGTAGAAATCCAACACACACACACACACACAGTTCACTAAGTTAAATATCCAGAAACTGAACTGTGCATTATTGAAATTCCATTTTCCGCTTCAGAGACTTGGCTATGAAGATTTAGAGCATGGTGGGATTGAATTTCACCACATCTTTAGGCAGGGAGATGTTTCTGTTCCTTCTTCCTAATCTAGAATTTGGGCTTATTATGACCAATCAAAAGGCAGTGGGGGCAAAGTGAAGATGTTTCAGAAAAGGACAGTGTGTGTGTAGATGTTTGCATGAAAAGAAAAAAAGACATTCCAGGAACTGGTATTTGTCTGTTTGTGTTTATCTTAGGAACACAACAAGGCAGCTGAAGGAGATCCCCCACTCCACATTCATGCACACTTAAAAATCAGGTTTAGAATGCCCTGATTGAACTTGCAATGGAGCAGAGCTCTTTGAAGAAAAGGATTCCAAGCTCAGCAGGCATTGGAGTCACACGGCCATACTACTAAGTGTTGCCAAGTCAAAAGTCTGTCTTCAAAGAGAGGGCTACTCAGCTGACACCCTGCTTCTGGCTTCCTATAGGCATCTGGTTGGCCGCACTGAGGACAGGATATGGGACTAAATGGAGCCTTTGGTCTGATCCAGCAGACCAGCTCTTCTTATGATCTTACCAAGCCCCACACTGCTACGAGGGCCACACTACTATGAGCACAAAGGTGGTGCTTTAAACCTGTTTTAAAGGGGGGGTCCTATGGCCACTTCATAAGCACACACACATACTGACCACTCAAAATTTCCCCCTAAGTTCTCAGTGCCTGCATTCTTTCGCAGGAAACACAAGTTTTCTTGGGAAATGATTGCAATGTTCAGGACAGTGCTATCCAGAATAGATTGTATATCTACACTACACATATATCTTGGTTTCAAGAGTGTTCAGCCATCATGGCTTCCTTCAAAGAATCCACTGAAGTGCTGAGCATTCTCTGCTAGACATTCCATTTTACAGAACTGCATTTCCCAGGTTTCCTTGAAGAAGAAAAATGTCTAACAAACCTATTAAGTCTGTGGTCTATAGGTATGCCCAAAGACAAAGGCTGCATACGCACCATACATTTAAAGCAAATTACACACACACACACACACACACACACACACACACACACACACACAGGAATCCTGGAAACTGTAGTTTACTCCTCCACAGAGCTACAATTCCCAGCAACCTTAACAAACCAATGGTCCCAGGATATTTGGGGGAGGGACATACTGCTCTTTAAATGCATGGTGTGTATGCAGCCTTAACAGGACATTTGACTATCACTTTTGCAGAGGAAAACACCACCCTTCCCCTCCCCGCTATTCCTTACTGTTGATAAGCATCTTGCAGCTTCTGCAAGCCATGGTGTGGGGGGGCAGGTTTGCTCCAACCACGCTTTCTGCAGTGGAGGAGGAGGCGGAGCCAAGCAGCCCGCCCACTCTGCTGCCGAGGCCCCTGGGTCCCTTGAAGAGACAAGAGTCACTTCTCCGTTTATACTCCTTATTAGTCCCTATTCTATTTAATCGGCTTAGACTGATGAAGCGAGGCAGCGGCAGGGATCAGCCGGGCTGTTTAATTAAAGGATTGCGGCTCAGCCCTGCAGTTTGGGGGTTTGTGTAAATGAGCTGCAAGTACATTATTTAATCCATCGCACGGAGACGAGACGAGGCATTAATGAAGAAAACTCTAATTAAAACTAGACGGCTGGCAGTTATTAGCAGCATCACTTCTGACAGGCTTTCTCATTTACAATAAAAAAAATTAAATAAAAAAAATAAAACTGCCTGTTCAGGAAAAGAAAAAGGGGAAACAGGGAAGAATTCGCTCTGTGTTATGTAATTTAAGATGCAGCAGCAATAGGCGAGCAGAGCAGGGCGGGGTGGAGAGAGCAGGCCTCTAAATCAGGGCTTAGCCTCATCAGGAAAGCCAGTTAGACTCCTCTAGAAATATGGCTGCCTCAGCATGAGTTCTGTTGAGCTAATACTAAAGATCTGATTGGCCCCAAGTGAGCCGATTTAGCTGACTGCTTATTCAGGATGCCAGGCTAGCTCATTTAAGTCCTGATTGGTCTCGCTTGCTCACCATATTTTCTCAGGTCCCCATAATTTTTAATATATAAAAAAATAAAAAAAATGTCCAGTAGCACCTTAGAGACCAACTAAGTTTGTTCTTGGTATAAGCTTTCGTGTGCATGCACACTTCTTCAGATACACTGAAACAGAAGTCACCAGACCCTTTTATATATAGTGGGAGGGTGGGGTGTGGTTTTTTCTCAGGAGGTTAGTAGGAGAAGAGATAATTTTTAGTTATTCTATAAACAGAGACAGGTCATGGAAAGATGGACCTATTGCAAAAGGATTGTTGTAATCAGGTGATAAAACAAGGGCCATTGTGCCTGTTCCACAAGAAGGGCCAGCCCTACTATTGGGTGGATGCTGGGTGGGGTGATGTGGGCAGCTGCGGTGAGGTGTCCATATAGGCTAATGCCACTATACATGAGACTTTGAGTGAAAGAAACAGTTTGCACACTGCAAAAAAAAAAAAAAAAGCCTCTCTGCATTTACCATAAAATTAAAGAGCATTTTGCATCGCAAGAACAGGTTCCATTCTGGTAGGAGAGTTCTGCAGAACTGTGCGAGTTCTAGAGACATAGGCAGACAGGAAAGGAGATTGTGTGCTCCTAGGCGGCACATGTGCGAGATTAAGATAAAAATGCAAGTGTGCAATCCAATTCTCTGTGTTTGCCATAAAATCTCAGCCAGAGAGCTATGTTTCTCCTTGGACATAGCAGGAATTAGTTACGCACAACTTTTCTCTATTATAGCATCTCAGCTTGTTAGCAACCATCAAAGTGCTGAGTTGGGAGTTTCTGCAGTTGCCTGATATAATAACTTCACCACATCCCTAGCGAGAGCGCCTCGATGCAAACTACTTTGGGGAGGACGGGCATGATTACAAGTTACAAGATATATTGTAATTAATTCCCCTACATTCCCTCAATTCCATGGTAAATGCAACTTTGCTATCGCAGCGCTCGCTCTCAAGGGGAAAGTGCATCAGTTACAAGATCACTTGTTGTCAGTGCTTTCTCAAGAGCTCCACCCCTCCCTCTCTGAATATTCATTCCATCCCTGGAGAGATCTGCAAATGGGAGGGCAACTGCATCAGTGCAGCAAATAAGATAAACCCAGTGTCTTGAGAATATTGGCTTGAGAATATTAGTTTTAAACTGCTTCTTTCTGCCTAACCAGGAACCTGTGTGCTGCACTAGCTTGTAGTTTGAAACGCCACTGGTGGGATTGCGATGGAGCCCGAGTAAGTGGTAATTCAACTTATTTGAATTACCTAACCTCTGGTGCTTTCAAGACATAACACATTGAATATTACAATTGCTGTTTCATGGGAGAATTTTTTTTCATGCTTCCACATGGTATCATTATTGTTTCATCGCTATTCCAGAACATTTGGGCCATCAACCCATTTTTTACCACATCTATCAGAAAAAAATCTAGCGAGTTCTGCAATATTTCTGTAGTGTGGAAGGTGTTTTGCACAATTTTCTGCAAAACAAGGGAGGGCAAATCAGGGCCAGTAAAGGGAGTGACCTGGAGAGAGGCTGTGTAGCTAGAGGAAGAATGCGGCCAGGGAAGAATCCTGAGCACCAAACAGAGAGGGTTGGGGGACTGAGCTCAAGATAATCAAATGCTTGACTAATAGGTAATACTACCAATACGGAGCTAGTTGGCAGGAGTGGGGACAGATTCACAGTCAAATTCTTTAAAAATGCAGTGCAGTTGAAATAACAGTTGTTCTCACTGTTCAAGTCTGTTCAGATGAACATCAGGAGCTTTTTCGCAGTATTCTAAAATTTAAATGGGCATTGATAATAATCCACATCAGGAATCATTATTTTGTTTCCAAACCTGGCTAAGTGCCAGTTCAGTTAAGTGAGCCAACTAGGAATGCAAATAGAAGGTGAATGCACCGTAGCAAGTGAATTAATGTAATTGTTTTGTAAATAAATAATTAAATAAGATTATCATATATATATATAGACAAGCCTTTCATCTGCATGCTTAAACAGAGGAACCAATGAAGGCTTGCTATATCCAGTACAGGGGAGGCAGGAAGCTTGGTCACAGGAAACAAACGTGGAGAGGACTGCACTTAAGCTTTCTTGCCTTGCTTCTAGCACCTTCTCCCCATATTCAGTGAACCACCACCATTTATTTTGCAGCCCCCTCTGGACCTGCAGGCCTCCTAATTTGTTCCCACCAACTGCTACTAGAAGCATCCTTAGCTGAAATCTCTTTGGAAAACTTTTTTGGCTCAAGGGCAGGGCTGTGTCTGTGTGTGTGAGAGAGAGAGAGCGCATGTGTATGTATGTACTGTATAAAGGTTTCACAAATCCAGGCTTCCCCACACCCAACTGCCACCACCTGTTCAGGTTGTTTTGGAAGTGGTGATGCTTCTGTTCTTCACTTGCATTGTCATGAAGCCCATCCGGAGCGAGGCATTCAACAGCAAATTATGCTTCCTGCTCTCACTCTGATTTGACTTCGCATGTGTAATAAATATTAAGGAAATGGCACTGGGCAGCAGCAAGGAGTATGAACACCACCAATGTCAAATAGGGTGCATACGTCACATATTAGTTGAGGAAGGTGGGGACCTTTTGGAGCATTTTGCCTCAACACTGAATAACACTTCTCTCTATTGTCATTCCTTCTATTCTGTCCCTTCTGCCTTGAGCCTCCCCCAACCTGCAGAAACTCCCAACAACTCTCATCAGCCCCAGCCACCATGGCCAATGCTTAGGGATGATGGGAGTTGTAGTCCAAAACATCTGGAGGGCATCAGGTTGGGGAAGGCTCCTCCAACATAAGAGAACCATGCAACTGGGGCTGGGAAGGGAAAGTTTATCCAATTTCATGCTTGTGCAAAAAAGAGAGGACCCCCTGCTGGCCACTTCTCGGTGCAGCTAATCCCAGCGTTTTGGTTGTGAATGAAATGAAGCCTGCATGTTTTGTGTGCAGGTGAAAGCAGGGAAGGGAAGGCCGGAGGAGGAACACAGGAGCAAGCAGGGTATGAATCGACAAAGTTTCCCACCTTGGAGAAGAGTCTGCAGATGAAGACTTCTGCTCAGCGTCAGCTGCGGGGCAGCAGAACTGGTGTAAAACAGTCTCATTCCTGTAACAGAAGACAAACAGGGGCTGGTAAGAGTTCGGCTCACTCACTGGCAAGCTAAGGGGGTCATGTCCTCTGGTCCACATCCACTCCTGGCCACTGATTCCCACTGCTGGTGTCGGTCCTTTAAGAGATAAAGGAAAACTTGGATTATTAAAAAATGAAACTCCTGCACCATGTCAAGTGATCAGCAGCCTAACCCTGAAAGCCAATCCAGACAGTCCGCAGAGCATATGGAACAGTCGTCACAGGACAGCACCATCTCAGATATACACGGGATGTGTGCATGTGGCATTTCATGCTTGGATCCTCCTCTTTGTTAAGATCTTTCCAGAAAATCAAGGAGAATGCTTGGTCAGAAGGCTTCTTGCTGTTCTACCTTCATATTATAAGAGAGGTGGGGGAGATGCATGGCAAAACATACAACCCGCCCCCAATATAAATATCTGAATTGGAAAAGTCATGGGCAGGACTGTACCATGTGTCTTGCTGAGCATCTTGTTCAAAACTCACACATAAAATCCATGTAGTTGGAAGCAACACATTAAACAAATTAATCCAGTTCCTTCCTCATACTGGGCTGAAGATGGACATGTCTGCTGTCCATGAAATATGCCTGTCTTCCCCAACTTACTAGCCTCCAAACATTTTGGACTACAACTCCCATAATTCCCAGCCAGCATAGCCAACGATCATGGAAGATGGGAGCTATCCAAGAATGCCTGGACAACAGCAGTTGGGGAAGGCTAGTATACACAAAAAGCTATGTGTATGTTATTTTTAATATCACTCTAAAAATGATTATAAAAAAGAAAGTGAACTACATGGATTTACATTGCTCCCGTTATTTGTTATTCCAAAATAAAACCATTATTTTTACATAATCAATTCTGCTGTCTTCCTTCCCGCTGCTGAACAATATTGGTAAACTTTGTTATAGAAACCACATTCTGAAGCACCAGCTCATTAAAGATGAGGGCACTTTATCCTTCCAGTTGCTAGCAATTGCCATGTTAATGAATCTCACAAAACCTCACAGTCAGAATCATCAAATGACCAATGCAGTTGAGCCAATGAAACAATCTGCTGGAACGCCACATCCCATCATCTCCTCCACAATTTTATTAATACTTCTAACCAATAGGCCACAATAATTTGGGGCTCTCCAAAAACAAATCTGCAACAAAAATGCTCCTGCACTAACAAGATTAAATTTCCAACAGCGAGTATTATTACTGTTCAAGATCCCTTTCAGCTTATATATTATGCAGACTTATACCCCACCTTTCAAATACTTCATAAGAATGGCTTAAAATAAAATATTAAAAACACCATAAAGTTACTTATAAGCTAAAAAGAGCCAGTCTATAACAGCAGCACCCAAATAAAAGAGATCAACCAAGTTAAAAACATTCAAAGTTTGGTAAAATAAAAAAGGACTTTGCCTGCATTCAGAAAGGCATCAGAGGCAAGTCCACCTGGGGAGAACAGTCCTAAACCAAGGTGCCACCACTGAGAAGACCCTTTCTCAAGTGGTCACGTGCTGCACCTCAGATGGTCTGGAACCTGGGGAAGGGATGTGAAGTTTCCTGCCAAGGATTATGGGATTTGTAGTCCTAGTCCCAGGCGGTAATAGCTGTTCTGCTGAGGACTAGGAGTGTCCACTTCTCCCACTATCTCACCATTGCCAGAAGCTAGATTTTTGGGGCAAGAGCCAATAGCAGAGGATGGGTGAAGTTAGACAGATCTTGTAGAGTCTGCAAGCAATTAGTGCCTTGATTCCACTTACAAGAATTCAAGCAGGAGTGCTCAGTTATGCCCTGTTCAAATTCTCTGGACATCTCTTGTTCCATGCTTCCCTACCACAAGCTACAGAAGTAGATATGACAGCTGTCTTGTATAGCTATGCAGGGTTTTAAATCACACACGGATGGGAGGCGCCTTGCTTCAACCCTTTGCCTGCCTTCACAGGATGAAAGTGAGGTGCCAGGCATGGCGGGGCTTAGCAGCAAGCCCTGATCAGGCCTGTGTTTTTGCACAGGACACAAAGTTAACCTAAACAAGGGTGCAGATGTTTCTTCCATTTCAATATGAAGTCTGAAATAAGCTGCAGGCTAGTCTTAACTTTTTACTGTCACACAATTTTCCCAACCCCATTTTAGGTATTTTTTAACATTCCCAGCATAAGGATGAATTTTGTGCAGCTCAAAAGCTCACATATTTCTTTGTTAGCAGTGCTAATTTTGATAAAAGTTATTCGTTTTATGACCCTGCGTAGTCCAAAGAGCAATCCTATAAAAGATGTGGCCGTGTCATACAATGCTATAGAAGAAGCTTTGGCACAAATTCCAGGCACAGTCCAGCCTTCACCAACATGGTATATTCCAGATGTTTTGGATGACAACTCCCATATTTATGCAGACTGTGCTGTCTGGGGCAGATAGGAACTGTAGTCCAAAACATTTGGAGGACATCAGGTTGGCAGACGGTGCTGTATCCTGTCTGGCTCTGCACAAACCCATGCTTTGGCCCCAGAATTCTCTGCTAAACCTTATTAAAAAAACCAACACCCCAGAGGTGCATCCATCAGGTTATGTGGTCCTGTACCTTGGGATGCCTTTAGCTGCTCCAGCAGTCTGCACAACAGAAGATGGATCTCTGCATGCTAGGCTGGATCTAACTGTTAATCCCTCTTGTTTATTGGAGATATAAAAGCAGCCCCTTGTAAGCAATTTTGCAAGTTCTGCTTGGCTGGCTCATATCTAAACTGTAATTTTCCTTCAATAACTGCCATTGACACACTCGCTCCCACCATGCTCGCCCCAGGCTGTATGGGGACCCACAACTGCAAGGGAGAGCAGGTTTTGCCATTTGCCACCACTCCCCTATGTTAACCAGCTCTCCCCATATTATTATGGCTCAGTTTTAAGAGCTCAGTCACCTGAATGGCCTGTACCTGCCAACAAGCTGGGCCCGTGCGCTTGGAAAGAAAGCAGCACAGCCTCCCCTGACCTCCTGAGAGTGACTCACGCCACAAAGATGCTCAGATTTTGCAGCACGATCCTGTGAATCTACTGCTTACTTTTGGACACCAGCATTATGTAATCCCCCAACCACTCCGCCCGCACTGCGAGGGGTAGCCAGAAGTCTCCATGTGTAGGGTTCTCAGCTGCTTTGTCAATCCCCTCTGGTTCTGCACTTTCCCTGGGACTGATGCCACAAAGGCAGATGAAATAATGGGAAAGTGAACACTTGGAAAGAGGATTAAAAGCACACAAGTGGAGGGTGACTGTGTCCTTTCCTTCGCCAGAAGCCAACATAATCATTATTTTGCTAACTGAGTTGGATTGCTTTAAGCACCTGCAGAGATGGCTGAAGAATCACAGAATCTTGGATTCTTGCATTTGTGACTCTGCAAGCCAGGTCATTCCATTGTCTCAAGGCTGCTGATCTCCAAGGGTTTGCAACCATTCCGGGGCTGGGGGGAGTAACCTTGGTAGACCATGTGGCTTTCCTCTGAGGCACAATGGCGAGGGTGGAGATATAAGTATCCTGCAAGACCGAATGTGCAGGGTTTCCCATGCAACCACCAAGGCTTACCAAGAGAACCGCAGTTAACTGCGAAGAGATCCGCAACAGCACAAAGCCGAAGAGTAGGAAGGCAATTTATATAATCTTCCTTTTCTTGGCTTTGGAAATGATTAAAAAATGATATAAATATTAAACCCTGAATGAGCCGCACAAGAAGGCTCTGTATAATTCCTGACACAAACTGCCCTGCAGATTTGCACAGACAGATGGCTAAAGATGGAACTATAAAAAGTCTGAGAAATGGGAGCACAGATTTAGCAGGTGGGAAGAGGGGAGGCAAGATTATAATTTCCCACTTCTCCATGTTTTTTTTTTTCCATTTGCTGGGAGGAGGGTGGAGCAGAACCTCAAGGGAACATTGAGAGCTATGCTATTCCTCTCCTAACACCAAACGTCTGACAGCTGCCCAATCCGTCAGCACCCCTTCTTACCCTAAAATGCTACATGCATTAGTTTTCCAAATAACTTTTAATATTTGTCTTTGATTCACAGAACAAATTGATTGTATGAAGCTGACTTCCATCTAGCTCAGTAGTGTCTACGTGTTTTTATTTCAGTTTGGTTTTTATACATTTTTTTTATACATTTCTACTGCTTTTATCAACTGCCTGTTAATGTTCTAACTGCTTGTGTTCAATTTTAAAGGGGTGTAATGTGGCTTTAATGGGGTGATTATTTTATCATCATTATCATGATGTGTTACCCACAAACGGGTAGCAGCTTTCCAGGGCTACAGGAAGGAGATGGCACATTTTGCATTCACAGCATGTCCTCTTTGGCCCCAGCCTAGCTGAAAAGGGCCATTGCACAGGGACAAGACTTTCTGATAAACAAGGCATGCAAACTAAATCACACATTATTATGACATACACACTCACACACCACCAGACACATATTGCCATGGCATAGATGTGTACATGTTCACACATGAAATGCACCATTTTCCTTCCATATGGAAGCTCTCCATCTTGTGTTGGAAATGTCATTTGTGTGCTGGCACACTCATTCATTTATGTTGGATTCCGCCCCTGAAGCAAAACAATACTGGAAACCTATTGCAAAAATCAATGAATGAAATAATAGGTTTTAAGGTCCAGCTTTGACCCTGCTTTGTTTGACAACTTATAAAAGAAAACATCACTTCTATTACTGTGGCAGCCAAGGGTGATTTACCCCAAATACTGGAAAGCAGAACCAGAGACTTGTTAACAACCTTGAAGGTCAACTAGTTCAACTCCAAGTTCAGTGCAGATCTGCAGTCGGTGGAGGTTGGTCCATTAAGCCAAATGGAGGACTGCCCAACCAACCTCACTCTGCTCAAAGCCAGACCATCACCTGCTTGCCTTCTGATTTGCATCCAGTCCAGGAAGAAGGGAAATGGGACAAAACTACAATTAGTAGGCTCTGTCTTTCTTTGGTTCCACCTGCTGTTGGTCTCCTTGCCTTCCTCCCTACCAGTCCTAAAGGGCACCAGCCATCACTCTCTATCATGCAAGATACAAGAACAACATCTCTGATAGACGGCAGCCGTTTAGATATCTGAAGATTGCTATGGTGTCACTCTGCAATCTCCTCTTCTCTAAGCTAAGCATACCCAGGTCTGTTAACTATTCCTCAAAGGACTTGGTTCCCAGACTCCTCACCTTCCTCTGGACATCTTACATTTGATCAATAACCTTCTTAAAATCTGACACCCATAACTGGTCAGGGTGTTCCATAGGTGGTGGGGAAAACATAGAAAAAGAGTGGGGCTATTTCTATTAGCAGTTAAGCGGCTAAGAAAAGCACAATTGTGTCAAAAATAACAAGCTGTGTTGGTGTAAAAGACAGCAGGCAATAACAGGAACATAGCTGTCAAGTGTCCCTTATTTGAAGGGACGGTCCCTTATTCCAGCGCCATGTCCCGCTGCTGTCCCTTATTGATGGATGTCCCTTAAATGTCCCTTAAATGATGTCCCTTAAATTTCAAAGGAAGCAGCTCCTCTCCCTCCCTCCCTGCTGGTCAGGGAGGAGGGAGGCTCCAACTGTGTTGCTTGACTGTGTTGCTCACCCAATAAGAAGTCTAAGAACGACTGGAGGGTAGAGCTTGCATGCCTTGTGTGTGGCTAGTTAATGCAAGCTGAGGGGGTTTTTGAATGCTGGACGCCATTTTGTTGCACGTGCTGCTGCAAACTTTGCAGTGCAAAGCCAGGCCGGGGAGCCATCTTAAGTTGAGGCTGCATAGGCCTTGTGGTGCATGTGATTCAGATTCTATTCAGTTGAACCTCTGGTTACAAAGTTGGTTGGACAGTGTTCTCGAAGCTACCCAGCATGAGTTTGACCAGACTGCAGGAGGACAGGAAGACTGGAGTGCCTGGAACAGGTGAGGCTGCAGGTCCCTTATTTTGGCTGCTGGTCCCTTATTTTCAAGGCTGCTGGTCCCTTATTTTCAAATCTGTAAGTTGACAGCTATGAACAGGAAACCTTTCTTGGAAAGGAAAACTGGATGTAAATTTGATTAAAAGTAATTAGCTGTAGTGTATTATAAATAGTGTGGGGGCTTTTATTTTAAAAAGAAGCATTCTATTCTACGTGGGGTTGTCTGAATGCTTCACGTATGACAGGAATCTCAAACTTGGCACTTTTTATAAGTTACAGGCATATAAGAAGCTTGATTTATACCAGGTCAAGCTATTTGTCTGTGTCGGCTAGAACGTCCTGCTTTGGCTGGCAATGTCTTTTCAGATTCTCAAGCAAAGATCTTTCAGAGCATCTGCAACCTCGTCCTTTTAACTGGAGATGCCAGGAATTGAATTGACAACATTCCACATGCAAAACATGTCTGCCCGGCCTCTGAGCTATGCAGGCAAGCATCAGTAGCAGGGCTAGCCCATCAGGAACTACGTGGCTCAGGCAGCAGATGGAGAGGGTGGCAAACTGTGCACTCCTCATTCGCCACCAACAGGGCCAGTCAGCCACCCAACCACTGCTGCAAATCCACCAGCTGGAGAACTGTCCAGTCAAGACTGTTGCTGCTGCTGCCTCTCCTCCCTTCTGCTTGCCTGGCCCCTTGCAGTTGTGGTGCAGATGTCCCTGCCTTTGCTCTCAGGAACGGGTCCTTCCTCAGAGTGAAGCGCTGTGGCAGGTGCCACCCAGAGAGTGCCTGAGCTACCAAAATACTCTCGGGCACTTTAAAATACAAGTTGAATTCCTTTGCTTGGATTTTTAAAGTGCTGCAAAGCAGCAGTAGCGCAGGCATTCTCTGGACCCCCCTGCCCACAATGCCTCGCTTCGAGGAAGGAGCCGTTCCGCAGCCTGAAAGCTCCAAGCACCCACTCCTCTGCTGCAGCCAGGAGGGTGGGGGAGAGGAAGAATGCAGAGCAAGTGAGCAGTGCAGGGAGGAAGCCAAAGCAGAGGCAGCAAAGGAGGAAAATGAAGGAGGAGGTGGCGGCAGAAAGGAAGATGTGACAGCCCTAGGGAGCAGGAGGCGGTAATGGAAGGCAGCCCAATGTCAGTGGCCCAAATCAGTAGCAATTCCTTGGGAGCGAGAAGCACACAGGCAAAAATAATTCAGAATCCCACAGGAATTCGTTTCACTTTCTCCAGAATTCCTTCAGATGTTCTGCGTGGATCCTCCATGTTCCGCTTTAACTGGAAGTTGGCGAAAACTCTCCCCGCAACCAAGAGAACAGTTCGCTGGATTGAAGCATCACTCAGGAAAGCCTTTTCTCTTGGCATGTTGCATATGAAGAGATCAAAGTTTGGAACCCAGCACCTATTTTAGCACCTGCTTTAATCACCATTAAGCCACCTGGCACAAGTACAACTCATGTGAACGCCTTCTTGGTTAAGCAACAGCTATTTCCCATTCACTATCATTAACACTAAATCGGTTTCTTGGGAGCAGTCCCAGCAGAACAGCTGTGCGGAGATACTGTGTCCTAATGAATAATGAGGATGCCCAAATAGGCTTGGGATGAGTCCCAGAGCATCTACACCACAGACCGAGGTTCACAGTCAGGACTGCTCTGAAATCCAGGTTTGCCACTTAGAGGCTCAAACCACTCCGACCAGTTGAGGCAAGTGCCAACTGTGACCTCCTCCTCTTGGCAGAGACAGCCTAGTCACCAGCATCTGTGCTCTCCCAGCCTTCATATTAGACTACTGTGACATGCTGTATGTGAGGCTGCCTTTGGAGACTGTTCAAAACACAACTGCTAGGCTGCTGACTTGAATCATCTCTCTCCAGCACACGGGCAGCTCTCTGGTGCTTATACCACACTGGCTTCCTGTCACTTTCCAGCACAATTTAAAGTGTCAATGCTTCCTTTAAAGCCCTGAATGGCTTGGGAGCAGTGTACCGTATCCAACACGAGCCTGCCTGCACACTGAGGTCATCACTAGGAGCCCTCCTCTGGATGCCTACACTATGGGAAGCAGGTGGTGGCAAGGGAAAGGGTGGAACCCTGTTACGTACACAATGAAGCAGATTTATTTGCTGTTGTTCCAGATTGAAGGATCTAAACTGAAAGGTCCAAATGACAAGAAGGGGCTGTTGTTGTTTTTTTACTAAACATTACAAAGGATTGCCTAGTAGTATAAGCTGTTCCAACAGTGGAACAGACTGCCTTGGAAGGTGGTGGACTCCCCTTCATTGGAGGTTTTTAAGCAGAGGCTGCATGACCGCCTAGAAGGGATGCTGTAACCGTGGGTTTCCTGCATCAGCAGCATTTTGGGCCTGATGCCCCTTCGAGGTCCCTTCCTGCTCTGTGATATGATGTGCTTTGAAAACTCCGAAAGCCCACCCCAAAGCTGAAAGTATGACGGCACCTTCAATAATGTCTGGTGCAAGGTGGTCCCAGGAACTGCATGTAGCCCAAGGCCTTTTTTGATGGCCCTCAGCAACATTTGACACAGCTGCGCTTTGGGAAGGAGCCATGATGGCTCTGACAGGGTCCTAGCGTTCTGCTGCTTCCTTCCCAAAACCTAGTTAGTGCTTTCCCAGCTTTTGGAAGGATGTGGGAGGGCTCTAGGACCCTGCCAGAGCCTTAACCTTCTTCCCAAAGCCCAGTGCCTCATTTACCCGGCTCTGGGAAGGCAGTGCAGGGGTTGGAGGGGGTGTCAAATTTTGGCCTCACACACCCTGCCCCCCACTGTGTGACAAGGCTGTGTGCGCCCCACGGGTTCTGTGTCAAAGTGCTCTTGTGTCCCACTTGTTCTGGGAGGGTGGACTGCCCTGGTCTAGTGGGTAGCAAGACAGCTGTGTTGCTCAGTTAACATGCATCAATAATTTGAAGTCATAGGTAAGCACTGCAGCTGCCTTCCCAAATATATGCAGGTGTTTGCAAGCAGGCTGTAAATTGGGGCTGGAGATGCACCTGCGTTGCTCGCCAGATGTGGTTGGGACCGCCAGCTCCCTATTGGTCAGGGAGGATGGGAAGTGGGAGTCTAGCAGCAGATGGAGAGGGCCACAGTTTCCCCAGCCCTGCTGTAAACACAAGCCTGTGCAGATTCATTGTGAGGCCCTGGGCAAGTCTTAGTCTCAGACCCCAATCCATCAAATGAAAATGAAATAGTGTGACCTATTTCACAAAGCTGCTGTGAGAGCACTCACTATAAAGAGAGTAAGATTGCGGGCGGGTGGGGGTTGGACTGCTTTAGGTTTCTCTCACAGGCAAAACTTATGAATGTAGGGCACCATCATGTAAATTGATGAAAATATAAATTTGCACATGTATGGCTATTAATATTTCATTTTATTGTTGCTGTTAAATTTATTACCCGCCATTCACCAGCAGGTCCCTGGATGGGTTGCAACAATTTAAAATTCAGCATTAACAACAGTTGGAATATATTAGAGTCAGAGGAATGGGGTGGGTCCTAAAAACACACATCTTAGGTGTCAAAAGCCTGGATAAAGAGTTACAGCTTCAGTATTCACTATAATGAAGGTGCCAGATGCAAATATGTAGAGAGGGAGTTACACAACACAGGAGCCACCACAAATAATGCCATCTCCTGGGGGGGCACACACACCAAACTACTGAGGGTGGTGCAGCTACCAAAGAGCCCCCCTCTGCAGATCTTAACACCTGAGATGGTCTGCAGGGAAGACGGCAGTCTCTCAGCTATATGAAGCCTAAGGGTTTTAAACACTGCCATGAGCGGGCTTCCGGGTTGGCGCCTCCGGCAATGGCGGAGCTCCTCCGATCGGGAGGGACTTGCTCCGTGAAAAGCAAGGTCTAACCGCCACGGCGAAGGCGGAGACCCATAGAAATCACAGGCGGGAGAAGCCTGTGAACTTGGGATTCGGCTGGCACCTTTTGCGCCTCCCCTACTCGCGGGGAAACCCTGTTTTGGGGATCCGGAGCGACGTGGGGTGAGTGGCGCGGTGCTTTGAATCGACTGCTTCTTTCACGGAGTGAAGCCGCATTGCTGCTGCTGGAGAGCGCTGACTTTTTCCTGTGGACAATTGGACCTTAAACAACTACCCGTGAGTAGACTGGAAAATTTGGATCTTCAAATATTTTAATTTGGCAACGAAGCGGGAAGGCTCTAAACAGGAAGTCCGCCTTCCGCTTTTGTAAACAGACTGAAGCAAAGACGTTACAAACTAAAGTCTCTGAAAGTTTTTGATAAAGGATTAAAATTCCATCGGTTAAAAATACAAAACCCCCTTGGAAGCAGGAGAAGAGGGGGGAAGTCGTGAACCTAGTGAGAACCTGCAGGAGAGAGTGAAAAGCAAACTACCACTGCTCTGAACCCGGGAACAGTCTGCCTGATGACGTTTGGGGAAGGTTCATTGACAGAACGGATTTGACAGTTACTTAAAATTGGAAAGATACTGTTTCCATTGATCTCTTCTGAGTTTATCAAAGGGAGGAAAAGAATAAGTGAAAATCGAAACTGTTTCTGTGCTTGAAAGAATTGATACAAGTTGAGACTGTTTCCCTCTAGAGGGAGCATGTGAAACTGTTACAGGAGTGTAACAGGGTAAGCTCCAGCTGCAAGATAAAGTTTCTGAGAATCAGAAATTGACCTTGGACTATTCAAAATGCTGATAGGAGAAGGTATTGTGACTGTATTATATAAGATAAACCATTCACTTGAACAGCTGCATAAAAAGGCAGATGACATGATTTCCAAAATTGACAGCCGGGAACAGAAAGTGACCAATTTGAATCAAAAAGCAAGCAACAATACAGAAATAATTCAGGACTTGGAACAGGAATATACCTTGGTAGGACAAATGGTGGAGGAAAAGGAGAAAGATGCCGTTGCGAAACCTAAGGTAGTTCAAGCAGGATCCTCAGTTCTACAGAAGCAAATTGAGGATTATAAATTGAGGCCTTGCATGATTGATTCTAGCAAAAGCCAGATTTTGAGGATTGGACCCTGGCTTGGACTGAAGAACGAAAGTTGGAAAGATCCCTTTATTCAGGGACCAACTGACTTTTGGGACATGGGTTTGGGCCTGGAGGAGCTTGAAGCTTTGGGGGCCTATGGATTTGGAGGAATCCTGAAATACGTCCTGAAATACCCTATGGACCTTAGTTTCAATTATGGAAACTTGGCTGAGCTGTTCAGAAGGAAGAAAAGTTTTGTTTGGTTGGAGTTTTCCCGAGATTTGCTCCTGAGCATTAAATAATATGAAGAAGATCCGCAGAAGGGACTTGGAAAAGAATTAAGAGCCTCGGATATAAGATCTCCAGGTTGATGGACTATATGGATCTGACGGAAAGGACTGGCAGAATCCGAAACCAGGGAGAAGAGAGGATGGAAGAAGATTGGGAAGTTAAAGTTCATATTTAGAAATTTTGTAAAATTAATGACTGTTAGAAAAACCGTGGAATGATATTATATGGATTTAGTAGAAATGTTAGAAGAAGTTAAGTATAGATAAGTAATTTAGTCTTAAAGGGAAATAAGGTTAAAAAATATGTTATTTACAAGATGATAAAAAACAGAGAAAGATGGAAAGGATTTGCTGAAATTAGAAGAACTGGAATACAAAAAGGGAGGTGTGAGGAAGTCGAGGAAACAAGGAAATGAAGGATAGAATATGGAAAAGGAGAGATGTATTTTAAATTGTTTTTGTTTTAATTTATGTGTTTAATCTAATGGGTTTGGGTTGGGTTTTATAATATTTGTATACTGTATTGTATTGTGGTGTTTTTTCACTTTTTTGGTTTTTTTTTCTCTTTCTTTCATGTCTTTATTTTTCTTTTTTCTTCTTTTTCTGTAACCTTCAAAAGTAATAAATATTATTTAAAAAATAAAAAATAAACACTGCCATGAGCACCTTGATTTGGGACTGGAAATGAACTGGCAAGCTATGCAGCTGTTTTGGAACAGGGGTTATATGAGTTCTTATCTGGCCACCACATTTTGGACCAGTTGAAGTTTCTGAGTCATCTTCAAGGGCAGCCCCAAGTAGAACAAATTGCAATAATCCAATCTGGACATTACCATCCAAAGGAGGTTATAGCTCATGAAGTAGCCATAGCTGGAAACAGATACGGCTAGCCATTGAGACCACCTGGGCCTCAAGGGACAATGTTGGATCCAAGAGTACATCCAAGCTAAGAACCTGCTCCTTCAAGGGAAGTGCAACCCCAATCCAGAACAAGCCATCTTCTTACCTCCTGGGCTCAAGAACTGGGAACACATACCACCTCTATCTTTTCAGGACTGAGTTTTGATTTGTTGGCCACATCCAGCCCAAACACCTGTCTAGCACCTCAGCCATCTCTCCTGTTTCCCATGGAACAAAGAAATATAGATGAGTGTTGTTTGCATGTTGGGGATACTTCACTTCAATCTTCTGATGACAGCACCTAGCAGTTTCATATGGATGGGGGACACCATGGTATTGGACAGAAAAGGTAAAAGTAAAGGACCCCTGGATGGTTAAGTCCAGTCAAAGGCGACTATGGAGTTGCGGTGCTCATCTCACTTTCAGGCCAAGGGAGCTGGTGTTTGTCCACAGCCAGCTCTCCTGGTCATGTGGCCAGCATGACTAAACCACTTCTGGTGCAACAGAACACCGTAAAGGAAGCCAGAGTGCATGGAAATGCCGTCTACCTTCCCGCCACAGCAGTACTTATTTATCTACTTGCACTGGTATGCCCCCCACATAACTACAAATTCTGTAAGTCTACAAGGTCCCCCCAACCTGGGTATTATGCTTCTTCTGCATCTAGGGTGGCCAGATTTAGAAAAGGGCCGGGGGCTCCTGCATTTTTAACAGTTGTGCAAGAGAAAAAATTCCAGCAGGTGTTGCATGCAAATGACACCTGCTGAAATTCCCTTACCTACACAACTATTAAAGGTGAGGGAGCCCTGGCCTATTTTTGCACCCACCTACCCACTCAAATCCCATCTTTCACTGAAAAGCACAGGGCAGCTTAGGTGGAGCTACGAGTGCTCTCCCATCCATGCATCAGTCTGTTCAATAATAGCATGGCTATAGCAGTATGTTCTGTTTTCAGACCCTCACTGGGCTCAAATGTAAAACTGAGCTGCTGGTTGTTTTTTAAGGTTGTGAATCAAGCAATCTGGAGGAAGTGCTGCCAGTTGATTTCTTTGTATTAAGCTGTTGTTAAAGGAGTGAGAGAACAGCAGGTTGTGTATTCTGGTCAACTGGCAACCCCTAACAAAATTCAATTACAACACCTGCTTTTGGAGTGATTCACATATCAAGAAAAATCTAGATGCAGGACATTTTGCAAGGTGCAAATTATCCTGCCAATACCTTGTAATCTTTCTGCAGGAAAAATATTACATCAAACTTCTAAAATGCTGAGTCACGCACGCATACCAACCCAGGTTGCATAGAAAGATTTATTAACTTAATCGCAAACTTTGGAATTGTTCCATTTCTGCAAAGCTGGAAAGGAATCTGCCCTTTAAATCTTGTCCTTCCTTTCATATTAAAATGGGCATCAAAATTCATGTGTTATCCAAAAGGGTTTTCTACAGTTTTCATATTCTGTCTCATACCAAGTCACACTACTGGATTATCCAGCAATTTAGTCTACTCTGGCTCGTATCAGCTCTCCTGGGTCCTAGGAGGAAGTCTCAGTCTTGCTACCCAAGACTGTCTACCTCAGCCTTTCTCAATCTTGGGTCCCTAGATGTGGTTGGGCTACAACTCCCATCATTCCTAACCAGCATGACCAGTGGTCAGGGTCACATAATACTCGCAAACTGGTTGGATGCCATGAAATAAGTGGCAAACTACACATTTCATCGAACCTCTGGTTTCATCTTGTATGTTTTATCTGCAAATAGCAGCTGTAGGAGGCTCCAGTCAGGACTGTGGTGAGGTAGGACTCTCCCTAGTCCTCACTCCCTCACCAACCTTTGAGTGCTTTTATATGGCGAGAATGCGTTTACGCCTCTTGCTTGCTTGGAAAGAAATGGAGGTATGTGCCAGTACATACAGACCGCTTTGCTGTAAACTGCTTTGAGGGTTTTTTACCATCAAGCGGTGTCTTACCTTTGTGAAATAAATAAATATTAAAAGTGCAGAAAGGATTGCCATCTTCTGCATCCAGCCACTCTAAGCCATTCCCAAGACTTAATTACCTGCTTCCCTGATGTACAGAGATGGGATGAATACATCTGGAACTGAACCCAGGTTGATTCACAAAGGGCAGAATCTAGTTGCAGTCTCTTCTCCTTCCCAGGCCCCACAGAACAAAGCAGCAGATCTTGTGGGAGCAGATCTTAGCAGACTGCATGCTCACCAATGTATGTTCTTCTGCTCAAACAAGCAAAAGCTTTAATTACAAAGGAAATTAGTAACAGCGAAATGCTCATTTTTAATTATGCTGATGAACGTTCTCTAAATCCTCTCCAGTTCTTCTGGTCTTAATTATAGTTTGTCATACTGATACCTTTGAATATGGATTCATCCCAAAGAGATTTTATTTTTTTAAAGTCTCACTCTTTGTGCCCATGTGCTGTGTTAGTGGAGTTTAAAAATGAAAAATAAGCAGCAAAATAAAACACCACTTCCTTTTTGCCCTTCTAACATGCATGATGAACCCTCATGAAAGCTCTAAGATTTTATCTGTGAAATTGGTAGCCCTTTCCTTACTCTTGGGATTGCGAGGTCCCGGTGGAATTTTAAAGATTAAATTACTCAGTCTTGAATAAGAACATCCTTGGATGAAACATAGAAAATGTGCCTCCATTCATTTACACACATTTGTCTGTAATGGTTTCTCATTTTAATTTGCTTCATTTATTTCTCCTGTTACTTCCATGCTCACCACCCACTTTTCTGGGTAACTTTTTAATTCCTTTAACAAAACAAAACAAAAATCCAAAACAGCGAGAGAGGTAAAAGCGGCGGCAGCCAAGGGAAGTGGTGAAAGGAAGAGGACAGACAGACAATCCAAAGATATTCTAAAGATTACCATAATCAAATTTCAGCCTCTGCAATGGGAGCCTTGCAAGGTGAAAGGCAAAGCAATATAAATCAGAGCTCTTTTCAGAGATCATCTGGGACTCCATAAACATGCAAATCCCCTGCGTCTTAAGATGGAAAAGGCACAATTTCAACTATTCCAAGGGCCCTGATTGCCATCTCATTTGTGTGCCACTTTGGACCTCTGCTGGGCTTGATGGAGTCATTCTCGATACATAATAGGAGTGAGAGGAGAAGTTGCCTTTGATTGGCAGCTGGCATTTCCACAACTGCAAGATAGCAGGGCAGCATGGGAACTCACGATCAAGTGCCAATCTGGAGGTCACTAGGAAGTCAATGGGGAGGTGCCATCCCCACACAGGAAATTGCAGGGCAGTGGCAGCAGAGTCATGAATCCCTCCGTTCTGCTGCATTTCAACTTCCTTTCTCCTGAGGGCAAAGCAGAAGCAGAGCTGGCTGGCAGAGGAGATAAAATACTGGGGCTGCGGGAACTGGGCCTTGTAGGATTCCTCAAGTGCCAACCTGTTTCCCCTGTTTTGCTTTGTGAGGTGGTCAAAACACTATAGGCAAGATGTGTGAAGGCCTGCTGCTAGTGGCATGTTGGAGAAGGACTTGGGAGACCAGGTTTCAACTTGCCATGAAGCCCCTTGGGCCAGTCACTGCCCAATCCTACTTCAGAGGGTTGTTGTGTGGGGATTCTATGAGGAGGGGTGAACCACGTACACCACCTTGAGCTCCTTGGAGGAGAAAAAAAAGTGGGATAGAAATGTAATAATACTAGTCAAAGGCATAACGGGCTGGCGAAAGCTCAAGCATCCAGCCAAAGAAAAAGGATTGCACACCAATGAAGTGTCAAATGAAATAGATGAGGTCAAAGGATTGCTTGCTTGCACACACACATCCCAACACACAAGCGCCTGAGAATGCCCAGGTGACACTAAGTGTTGTTACGCTCCAAAAAAGAAAAAGGTAACTTTTGGTCACATCCCAGTTGAACCATGTGTCTAGGGGGGAAGGTCTGTAACAGGCTGTGACAGGTTTTCATTAGTGCCATTGTTTTGTCTCACTGCAGATGAAATGGAGCTTGCTTAATTATGCTTAATGTGCCATGGAGATTAAACACTCCTTCTTCAAGGTAGTGGTGGGTGAATGAATTTCTATCTACCCTGGTCAACCAGGCTTCTGGCTTTTGCCTTATCAGGGAGGTGCAAGCTGCGTGGGAATGTTAAGGTTTCCCATCCATCCTGGGTTTTTGCTCTTTAGGGTGGCTTTGCACCTATCTATCTGAACAGCAACAGCACCGGGGAATTAAACAACCAGCCATGTGTCCTACATTACAGAGACAGCCGTCTATTTGAAGGGATATAAAAGGACAGTCTGAAAGAGTTTCTACTTGAAGGGCTGTGCAGTCCAGATCTGTTGAAGGGAGAGCAGACAAGAATCTTAATGTAGCCCATCAACAGCTAGAACCTGGACAGCAAAATGAGCAAGTAGACAGGTCACCGTTTCCCCCACTAAAGGAAATGTATTCCTATTTAAATTATAGAAATGATTTCTACATTTGCATCTTTGTATACAAATTAGACTATGCAAATATTGTACAAATCTGTGCCCACTTTTGCCCTCTTTGGAGTGATGTATTTCTGTTTTGGTGATGCGCAAGTGGACATGCTTACTGATATTCAGTTAATTTATTTTTAATCCCCGATGGAGTAGGAAAGAGCAGCTCCACTGAAATCTGGGGAGGGTTGTTTTTTTCTTAATTAGACTTGCAGGCAGAAGAAGCTCTAAAAGACTCACAGGTTCGAGCTGAGACGGCAACCTCATTATACAGGTCCAGATAAACATCTCAGAGATGTTCTTATAAAACTGCTTGGCAGTACTTTAAAAACACTGATGCAACAGAAGCCTATTTTGATAATTGGTCAGACCTTAATACCATCAGATTTAATCACCCGAGTCTTTTTTTAAACAATGTGTAGGTTGCAGAAAGAAATGACTTCTACATTGCCATAGAAAAGGGTAGTTTCCAATGGGGTTTCCCTTTCAAATTGATTAAGGGTTTCCCCTCAAGGCTGAGACTGCCCAGGAAGAAGAGGGTGCAAAGAAGGGCTGGTAAGGGATGTAGCCTGGAAAGACTTTCAAGGGCCAGACAGAGAGGCTTAGAGGGCCACATTTGTCACCCAGGCTCCCCATCCCTGATCTCCAGGGTCTTGGGTGAAGGTCTTTCCAAGCCATGCCACCAGAGGTCTAATTAATGGAAGATGCCAGAGTCAGAACTTAGAGCCTTCTGCATCTCCAAGTCTTCTCCTAGACAAAAGGTGTTTCAGTGATGCAAGTACCACACCAAAACTGAGCTCCCGGAGCTTAAGAGTGTCTGGGCATGTCCAGAGTGGCTTTCCTTTCACACCAAATGCCTAGGCTTTAGGGAAGGAATTAGAAAGCCCCAATGCCTCATATTACAAAATTAACCGCTATCTCTCCCCAACATCAGCGAAAGGAAACTTAGTTTTCTCCTTCAGTGGAACTGGCTTGATATTTCTGGAATAATTAATAGAAGTAATTTTATGCTTTATTAATAGCCCAACTACACAGCTGGATGAAGCATCCCATTGATGTTACTATGGGCAGTCTGTAATGAATTCTGCAGTATTTCTCCAATAAATTACTCAGCGCTTTGGGTATATTATTCACCCACCTCTGTTTAATTGGGGAATGTCATGGCCTGTTTTAGTAATTCAGAGCTGCACTATAAATTTATAAAAGCTGGGTCAGATATTTCTAAAAAGAAAGGATTTCATTAGACTAGAGAACCCATGCAGAGATACTCATGTATAAAAGGGGGTACTGGCAAAACAAACAGAGCATGAGCATAATACCACTCTGGATATACATTCATGCCTACAGATATATTAAACCCTTCCACTTTCGCTGAGCAGTGGTAAGTCACCCGAGTTTGACTTCTAACTGGCTGCCCTATGGAGCTGGTAGGTTATGTTGGGTTTGATGGACTCCAAGCTGTGAAGACTATAAACTGATGCTACAGTCCTGCACTTGCTCATCCCACAAGTCCTGGTGCCCAAGCTCTTTGCAGCAGGAGCCTGGGCCAAAGAAGGCTGCTGGATGAAAAGCAGGCTTCAATGGAATTAGGAAGCATGGTGAGAATTGGAGCGAGGGTACAAGCACCTTTGAATTCTTCCAAGAAGACTCATGGCAAACACTGGCTGGTCACAGCATGCTTGTTTTTGCTTGCAGGCAGTCCCCTCTGCTGCTGGGTACCCTACCCTGAAGCAGCAACAAACTCTTGATAGGGAAACAACAGAGGGCTCCTTCCAAGACAGGAGCGGCTTGCAGGGTTTCTCCTCCTTCCCCTGACTGTAAAGTGAAGATGCTGCTGTCACACTGGCGGTATCACTGGCTGGCCTCTTTTTCTACCGAGAATTATGGGCATTTAGCTACAACCCCAGTGATCCGCAGCGAATAGGTACTGTCTTCATTGTACACACAGTTTGGAGAAGAAGGCATCATCAGGACCACAGAAACATGACTCAGCAGTCAGGCCATTGGTCCATCTGGCTGGAAGTGGCTCTCCAGGGTTTCAGATGGTGGTACCTCCAAGTCCTACATGGAGATGTGGGGGACTGAATCTGTGACCTTCTGCATGCAAAACAGCTGCTCTACTGGCCTTCCTCCAAGCTGGCTTCTCCCATCTTCAAGGGAACTGCCTCTAGCCCATCTGCTGCCCCATCGGGGACCCCAAAGTAAGCTTTTTCACTTGGGCATGGGTAAGCAGACAGCAAAGAGAACCAGACTCTTTGAAAGCTGCTTTTTAAATGCTCAAAACATACCGCTTGGAGGTTTTCGAGCACACTAATGGAATGCTCAAAGGGCCCAAATCATTTTCCGGGCGAGCATAAGGTTGCTCACCCATCTCTGAAGCGAATGGCCTGGTGCACTGCAGCGTATCGGGGACAGCAGCCATCCACTTAGCTGGTGACACCAGCAGAGGGGAGGGGAGAGTTATGCCCATGGGGAGCCACTCCACACCTTGTGCTTTGTGCGTAGATGGGGCAGGACTGTAGCCTGAAGCTTTCGAATCTTGCCTTTAAGTGGCAAAGCACACACTCTTGTTTATTCATGAATGCAACTGCATGTGGAGGATTAAGTGAAGCACTTCACAAGCTTTGAATTTGAGCCAAGTTAATTTTCCACATATGGGAGAGCTCGCTGCTGAGATTCCAACAAGTGGGAAAGGGATCATTCTCGTCTGTGCAGTTCATTCCAATACACTGATCCCTTCACATTAAACAGAGCTGTGCATTTTCTGATGTTCGACGCAAACACAGAAGGTAGTTATTTAATGGTGGGCGGGCGGGCAAATCAGTTTGCTGAGAATATATTTTTAAAGGAAAGTTTCTAGCCTGTATGTCTCTGAGGATTTAGTTGTTCTTATATATAGGATTTCTATCCTCAGTTAATAAGTTGCATGTAGTAGCTTAGGAGGGAAATCATTTGGAAGAATGCAGAGGAAAGGAGAGGAGAGGAAAGGAAGAACAAACACCATCATTAAAATCATAAAACAGCATAAACATCTAAAACGAACCACGGGAGATTAAAACATTATTCCAGTCACATTTTAAACCCAATCATACCCATAAGTGCTCAGTTCCCCAATGATTTGACTCAACCTTCTAGCTGCATTTCAAACCCATCCATATCCACAAGTTCTGAGCCACAGCGTTTTATCAGTCTTCCCAACTTCACTAAAATAATGTATTTGTTCTTATTCTGATAACTTGTTGATCCAGTAGTCAAAAGTGGACAACATGCCAGGCAGCCAGAAATGACTCACCAGAGTGTCTTCATTACCACTTTACATCAACCCACTACTGCTATGGAAACCCATGTTTCCAGAGAGGAATCACATTAAATGCACTAAACTACCAGAACCCTAAAAAAAATAAAATTGTTCCACCACACTCCTGGCAGCAAGAGAACCAACATGTCACGCAACAGAGTGTTTGACTTAGACCAGGGAGAGCCAGATTAAATCCCTCCTCAGCTAAGGCACTAACCTGAATCAGGTTCTCCCTCTTGCTTGTCCATTACCACTTTACATCAACCCACTACTGCTATGGAAACCCATGTTTCCAGAGAGGAATCACATTAAATGCACTAAACTACCAGAACCCTAAAAAAAATAAAATTGTTCCACCACACTCCTGGCAGCAAGAGAACCAACATGTCACGCAACAGAGTGTTTGACTTAGACCAGGGAGAGCCAGATTAAATCCCTCCTCAGCTAAGGCACTAACCTGAATCAGGTTCTCCCTCTTGCTTGTCCATTCTAGTTATAAAGCTACAATGTCGATTTGGGAAAGTGCCCCATCAGCTTTAGTCAGCCTTCAGCCAGACCCCACCTGCTTGCCTCCTGACTCCAGCAGGTGGCCCTGACTCTCAGCTTCCTCCTCCTTAGCCTCAGTTTTGCCCTTGTAAAACTCAGCAAGGACAGAGCTCAAATGAGTTGGCTCTGTCTGACATTGCCTATGGCTCAGCTACTGCTGAGACTTCCAGCCCAACCAGTTTTGGAACAGGGGTTATATGAGTTATATGGGCATCAGACAACAAGGCGGGGGAAATGCCACAAATGCCACCTTGGGTAAAAGGCAGGACACAAGTGAAAATATATATAACAAAAGTTTGACTGGAGCTAACTGTAAGAGCACACTGCAAGTTTACTCTTAACCCTTGCCAGAATTGTTGCATCTATACACATCTCTTCACTGCTTGCCGCATCCTCTCCGTGTGGCCGTCTCAGGTAGGCTTCACTCCTCCTGGCTTTCTTTATTTGCTTACGCAGCTTTCTGACTCTTGCCCTTAATTCCCATTGGATGAGCTTCTCCAGCAACCACATATTGCTTTTACTTCCTATGGCCCAGTTGAAGATTTTTAGAGAATTACTATCTGGACATTTGCCTTAAGGAAATAACCCCTTCATTCATCCTGTTCTAAAACTTAAACAGAAGCCAGCAAGTTTTTAAAAAATGAGAAAAAGGGAGGCACTGATAGAGGATTGGACAAATTCATGGAGGATAAGCCTATCAGTGGTTACTAGCCACAATGGCTATGGACTGCTTCCATGGTCAGAGGCAGTAATGCTTCTGAATGCCAGTTGCTGGAAACTGCAGGAGGGAAGAATAACAGAACTGTAGAATTGCAGAGTTGAAGTCCTCTTGTGCTCAGGTCCTGCTTGCAGGTTCCCCATAGGCATCTGGTTGGCCACTGTGACAACAGGATGCTAGACTACATGGGCCTTTGGCCTGATCTAGCAGGCTCTTCTTGTGTTCTTGTGTTCTTGTGACTCGCTTCTGTTTCATCTCAAGACAGTGCGATGTAAAGAACCTACGACGGGTGTCCTATATAGGCAATAATTGGTGGAATTCACTATTCACTAAAACAGTTTTCCTAAACCTGCTGCCTTCTACATTTTGGACTGCAGCTCTAATTGGCACGACCCAGGCAGGCAGCCTCCCTGCTGGCTGGGGCTGGCTGGGTGCAGGACAAAATAGTTGGAAGTGCACAAGGTTGGGGAAAGGTTGCACTGGAAGCTCACAAAAGATGGAAGAATAATTATCACTAGTAAACAATATCTTCAATGCACACCAAGCCTTTCGGGGATATAGCAGGCTAAAAATTCAAAGAAACGAATAACTCTCCTATTAAAAGAATAGAATCATAGAATCATAGAATCATAGAGTTGGAAGAGACCACAAGGGCCATCAAGTCCAACCCCCTGCCAAGCAGGAAACACCATCAGAGCACTCCTGACATATGGTTGTCAAGCCTCTGCTTAAAGACCTCCAAAGAAGGAGACTCCACCACACTCCTTGGCAGCAAATTCCACTGTCGAACAGCTCTTACTGTCAGGAAGTTCTTCCTAATGTTTAGGTGGAATCTTCTTTCTTGTAGTTTGGATCCATTGCTCCGTGTCCGCTTCTCTGGAGCAGAAGAAAACAACCTTTCTCCCTCCTCTATGTGACATCCTTTTATATATTTGAACATGGCTATCATATCACCCCTTAACCTCCTCTTCTCCAGGCTAAACATGCCCAGCTCCCTTAGCCGTTCCTCATAAGGCATCGTTTCCAGGCCTTTGACCATTTTGGTTGCCCTCCTCTGGACACGTTCCAGTTTGTCAGTGTCCTTCTTGAACTGTGGTGCCCAGAACTGGACACAGTACTCCAGGTGAGGTCTGACCAGAGCAGAATACAGTGGCACTATTACTTCCCTTGATCTAGATGCTATACTCCTATTGATGCAGCCCAGAATTGCATTGGCTTTTCTAGCTGCCGCGTCACACTGTTGGCTCATGTCAAGTTTGTGGTCAACCAAGACTCCTAGATGCTTTTCACATGTACTGCTCTCAAGCCAGGTGTCACCCATCTTGTATTTGTGCCTCTCATTTCTTTTGCCCAAGTGCAATACTTTACATTTCTCCCTGTTAAAATTCATCTTGTTTGTTTTGGCCCAGTTCTCTAATCTGTCAAGGTCGTTTTGAAGTGTGATCCTGTCCTCTGGGGTGTTAGCCACCCCTCCCAGTTTGGTGTCATCTGCAAATTTGATCAGGATGCCCTTGAGTCCATCATCCAAGTCGTTGATAAAGATGTTGAATAAGACCGGGCCCAAGACAGAACCCTGTGGCACCCCACTAGTCACTCTTCTCCAGGATGAAGAGGAACCATTGATGAGCACCCTTTGGGTTCGGTCAGTCAGCCAGTTACAAATCCACTGAGTGGTAGCATAGTCAAGACCGCATTTTACCAGCTTCTTTACACGAATATCATGGGGCACCTTGTCAAATGCCTTGCTGAAATCAAGGTAGGCTACATCCACTGCGTTCCCTTCATCTACCAGGCTTGTAATTCTGTCAAAAAACGAGATCAGGTTAGTCTGACATGACTTATTTTTCAGAAATCCATGCTGACTATTGGTGATCACAGCATTCCTTTCTAGGTGCTCACAGACTGTTTGCTTAATGATCTGCTCCAGAATCTTCCCTGGTATTGATGTCAGACTGACTGGGCGGTAATTATTTGGGTCCTCTCTTTCCCCCTTTTTGAAAATAGGGACAACATTTGCCCTCCTCCAGAAGTAGTATTTGTTAACCAACTGCTAATATTAGTAGGCTGAAAGACCAATCTGAGAATGTTAAAGTGATCCAGAAAAGAGCCGCTTAATGGCGGTGGGGGGACAGGACACTCAAAGTTTAATTAATTGTTAATCCACTATTAATAGTTAATTGGCTGGAAAAGTTAATAAGTTGAGAATCCTATTAGTGACACAGAAAAGAAGAAGTTACATGCAAAGAGAACTAAACAACTGGACTTAATTGTTCAATTATTCTCTCGGAAGAATAAAAAAGGAACATAATCAGCTGGTGAGAAGTTTGCCATAATTTTTGTCCAATTCAGTCCTAAAGACTATCATTCACGCCTTCTTAACTTCGAGGTTAGATAATGCACAGTCTAACTGGGTGACTCTAGATGAGTGTCCTCGAATGCACTGGCCTGCCTTCCAATAGATGTAGCCACAGATCTTATTACATCACAGCTTATTACATCACTGCTCCAGCATCCGCAATGGCTTCTTAGTATCTTACAGGCAAAATTCAATCTTCTGGACTTGACATAGAAAGCCCTTTGTGGCTTCAGTCTTATACTGTCCTCAACTGTCCAAAACAGGCATGTACTAAAATTATGTACCTATGCAATCTGAAGTAATAGGCCATTATATGGCATTTGATCAGAAATACCACTTCCAATCCATTGCCCACAGCTCTGTTGCACAATTACTGCTTTATTGCACTAGTCTGGGCTGCACTTTTACTCATGAGCATTGCCTTCTGGCCCTAATGCCCTCAGCTGCTGGTGCACCGTTTTCGTATTGCATTAGAACCGACTGGAGAAAGGAGGGTGAGAAACTTCAGGGTAGCCTGCAGTGTACATTTCCCTTTGAGGAATGCCGTATTTTTCGCTCTATAAGATGCACCTGACCATAAGACACACCTAGTTTTAGAGGAGGAGAACAACAAAAAAATATTCTCTCCCTCTTTGCGCAGCGCCCCTTCAGCAAAGTGGCAGGAGAAATGGAGCCTGTTCCAAGGATTAAGACATTCTGGGAGATGATCTATAATGAAATGAAAAAGGTATTTAAATATACCTTCCTGAAGAAACCAGAGGCCTTTCTCCTGGGCATGGTCGGCCAATTGGTGACAAAGAAGGATAGAACTTTCTTTATGTATGCTACAACAGCAGCAAGAATACTTATCGCAAAGTATTGGAAGACACACGATTTACCCACCCGGGAAGAATGGCAGATGAAGCTGATGGACTACATGGAACTGGCGGAAATGACTGGCAGAATCCGAGACCAGGGAGAAGAGTCGGTGGAAGAAGATTGGGAAAAATTTAAAGACTATTTACAGAAACACTGTAAAATTAATGTTAGAAGGATGCTGGAATGAAGTTATATGGCTTTAGCAGAATTGTTATAAATAATTAAGTAAAAATAGACTGTTAATGGGCCAAAGGGGAAAAAATAAGGTTAGATTGTGTTAAGATAAATTTTAGGACAAAAATTGAGAAAGATGGAAAGGATTTGCTGAAATAGCTAACTGAACTAGAATACAAAAAAGGGAGGTGTGAGGAGGTCATCGAAAACAAGTAAATGAAAGATAAGATATGGGAATATTGGATGTGTTTTTAATTGTTTTTGTTTTTGTTTTTGTTTTGTTAAGATAAGTAGTGTTTTTTGTTTTTTATGTATTGTATTGTATTGTTTTGCTTTGTTTAACTCTTTTTCTTCTTTTTGTAATCTTTAAACTCTTAATAAATATCACTTATTTTAAAAAAGAGAGAAATGGAGCCCGTTCCATTTCTCCTCCCACTTCACTGAAGGGGTGCTGCGCAGAGAGGGAAAGCTGCGCAGCGCCTCTCCAGCGAAGCGAAGCCAGGAGAGCAAGAGGGATCGGTGCACACCGATTCCTCTTGCTCTCCTGGCTTCAGCGAAAGCTGCGCAGCCTGCATTCGCTCCATAACACACACACACATTTCCCCTTACTTTTTAGGAGGGAAAAGTGCATCTTATAGGGCGAAAAATACGGTACCTGGCTGCAGCAAACCCCTCAAAGTCACAACCAGCTTATACATGCATGGCATTGGATTTTAACCTCAATGCTGTTAACCTCAATGAGCCCTCGGAAAGTGGAGAGGGGCCAGACACCCCAACAAATCAATAAAGGATGGTGATTAAATAGATTCCCACCTGCCTGCATGTAATCTATCTGCAGCAGAGATGGCATGAGTAGAAAGAACAAGGAACAAGAACTGAATATTGGATATGGTAGAAAAGAAAGCCAGGCTTATCACGGCGTACCTCGAACAGGCAACAAAATCATACCTTTAGCCAAGTGATTGCCACGAATAGTGCAGCAAATCAGGGTGCGGAGTAGGGGGGGAGAAAAATACCATAGTCCCAAGAAGGGCTCCAGCAGGAACAGGTAATAGTATCACTAGAGCCTCAGACACAGGCAGCAGGAACGTCAGAGAATGCTTTTCACCACACTAAAGAGAAGAAAACGGAGGAAGAAAACGTTGCCTCACATAATTGATTCCCATCTGTAGTTCTGCAAGGCAGCTCACAGCTAAATGCCAGCAACAGGGTAACCTGCGGACTGGAGTCTTTAGTCTAATAGCTGCAACATACAGAAAGGCTCTACATGCTTTTAGAGCAAATGCCTAGTTGCTATGCAAAACGGTTATGCATGTACCAGGTCAATTAACATGTTTCCCTCCTTTTGTGTACAGACTGCACCAGACCTTAGCTTTTGGCACAGGGATAATGTCTCAGCACTCATATGGAATTGCGGGAGTCCCAACAAACAAGGAAATGCTATTTCTGCCTTTGCACTCCACTTGCAAAGAAAGACACCTCTGCAATAGGACCAAACAGGAACATGACATCATTTCCCTTCCCATGGGGCAGCTAATGCCATCTATCCCATGTGAACAACTGCTTTCACACTAGGGGGGAAAGTGTCGAGAGCCGGGTTGTTGAAGCAACAAAGAAAAAAGGAAGGTTGAAATAAAACATTTAGATTTCTCTGCAGTGTGCCGTTTAAGGGTTGTAGCATGGCCAGCACCCACGAAGGCATGCAGAGCAACCTTGAATGTGCGCACTAGGAAGGAGGCATAATCACTGGCAACCAAAACAGCAATTTCCAGCTAATACCACTCCTTTATTCCTTTAAAAAAATGAATATCAAATATGGATTTATATAACTGATCTGATGTATGGAATGTTCTTGAGACCATATGAAACCATAAATCATCCTGCAAGGACCTTTGGCCCTTCAGATCAAGCCATTGGCCATGCTTGCTAGGGCTGCTGGGAATTATAGTTCAGTACATTCGGACACAGGTGGCGTTGTGGGTTAAACCACAGAGCCTAAGACTTGTCGATCAGAAGGTCGGCGGTTCGAATCCCCACAACAGGGTGAGCTCCCGTTGCTCGGTCCCTGCTCCTGCCAACCTAGCAGTTCGAAAGCACATCAAATTGCAAGTAGATAAATAGGTACCGCTCCGGCGGGAAGGTAAACGGTGTTTCCGTGCGCTGCTCTGCTTCACCAGAAGCGGCTTAGTCATGCTGACCACATGACCCGGAAGCTGTACGCCGGCTCCCTCGGCCAATAAAGAGAGATGAGCGCCGCAACCCCAGAGTTGGCCACGACTGGACCTAATGGTCAGGGGTCCCTTTACCTTTACATTTGGAGGGGGGGCAAAGGTTCCGCCACATGCACCTTAATTTCCAACATCCTAGCAGATTCTAGTGTGAACAACAGCCCACGAAACAGCTAGGCAGTTATGAGCAAGCTTGATTCTCACTATCTAAGACTGGCGAAGCGGCTGGGGGAAGGACCCTTTCCAGTCTGAGAGCTGTCCTGCCTTTTGAGAAACTTTGTGAGAGCCACTTCCTAAGTGGTGGGCAGGGACAGTGGCAAAAACACGTGGAGCAATTGGTGTAAATTTTACCTTTGTACAGTATGGGCTAGTAACTACACACACAGAGAGAGAGACCCCTCTCTACCCTTCAACTAGACAAGCAAGATGCTTTATCAGGATGCAAGGATACATTCCAGCCAAGCAGAAATATTTAGGCCCAGTGAGTGGGTGTGGCCTGGAGGGAGGGGGTGTGGCCTTGGGAGAGTTCTGAGGGCCAGGCAGAGAGACTTAGAGGGCTGCATTTGGCCCCTGGGTTTGAAGTTCCCCACCTGTGAAGTACAGCTTCTGGGCACCAGGGCTTTCCAGAGAGCAACTCTTTTAACTTTCCTCCATGTAGGTAAGAGGTGGGGAAGCTGTGGGTCTCCAGGTGTTGTTGACTCTAACTCTCATCAGCCCCAACCAGTATGGCCAATGTTCAGAGCTGAATGATCACTGTAATACAACACTGTATAGAGGGCTGCAGGTCCCCCATCCCTGCTGTGAATGAATGGCTGAGACTCACACCTATGGGAAATAGCGAAGAGTAAAACTTTCCTTCTACAACCAACAATGGATGGTCCAACCTGCAATGAATTCTACATGCTTTCCTTCTAGACTAGCAGCTGATCAACCCTAATTGTGATGGAAACTTTACATTGGAACGTAAGTAGCTGCCTTATACCAAGTCAGGCCATGGGTCTATTTAGTTCAGCTTCAGCTATACTGCTTGGCTCTCCTCTTAGAGATGCACACAAAAGCCTGAGCTCTGCACTATGAAGTTATGGCTGAACTTCCCATAGCCGAGAATAAATCATCACAACTGAGTTCCATTCTCACAAATCTTCATGTAAAAGTAAAGCAATCCAAAGACCAGGCTGCATTCTCTTGCTGCTCTTTTATTCTGCCAAATCTAGCCCCATAAGCATTCTGCATTCACAAATCTATCTGCACATCTGTTTTCTGACAAAACAATTCTCGCCGTGGCCTCAAACATGGCTTGGAAGAAGTTAAATTGGATGGTAGGTTGCTAATAGGCTTTCTTTTTTCAATAACTTGCAAAAAAGTTTTCTTTGGAGAAAGTTTCTCTTCTCCTAAGAATTGCCAGTGGAGGAAAAAATGACAAGACTGCCTAGATCTGCAAAGCAGAATGCTTTTGTGACATCCACAGCAAGCAGGTCAACTTCATCTCTCCCTTCATACCCAGGAGAAGGGTAAGCATGCTGTGTCCAGGGCAGCTGTTTACCAGCTCCACCTGGTACGTAGGCTGAGACCCTACCTGCCCGCGGACTGTCTTGCCAGAGTGGTGCATGCTCTGGTTATCTCCTGCTTGGACTACTGAAATGCACTCTACGTGGGGCTACCTTTGAAGGTGACCCAGAAACTACAACTAATCCAGAATGCAGCAGCTAGACTGGTGACTGGGAACGGCTGCCGAGACCACATAACACTGGTCTTGAAAGACCTACATTGGCTCCCAGTATGTTTCCGAGCACAATTCAAAGTGTTGTTGCTGACCTTTAAAGCCCTAAATGGCCTCAGTCCAGTATACCTGAAGGAGCGTCTCCACCCCCATCGTTCAGCCTGGACACTGAGGTCCAGCGCTGAGGGCCTTCCGGTGGTTCCCTCACTGCGAGAAGCCAAGTTACAAGGAACCAGGCAGAGGGCCTTCTCGGTAGTGGCGCCCGCCCTGTGGAACGCCCTCCCACCAGATGTCAAAGAGAACAACAACTACCAGACTTTTAGAAGACATCTGAATGCAGCCCTGTTTAGGGAAGCTTTTAATGTTTGATGTATTACGGTATTTTAATATTTTGTTGGAAGCCGCCCAGAGTGGCTGGGGAAGCCCAGCCAGATGGGCACGGTATAAATAAATTATTATTATTATTATTATTATTATTATTATTATTATTATTATTATTTATTATTATTATTCCAGGATTATCAATCTGGCAGTCCTACCTGTGTGCCCACCCTGCCCCTACCTCACTGCCACCCTGACCCCACCTTGTCCCAATAAACAACAGTGATCCTGCAGCTAAGAGGCCAGCTTTGTGGCACCACAATGCCACGCCAGTCACTCCTGCTCATACCTGTTTACATGTTTATTAACCCTCTGCCACTGACTGAGCTAACCCAAACTACTATCTAGCAACCAAGCTACAGTACCTCAGAATGAATTCCTTACATGCCTAGAGATGTCCTAGGAAAGGAGTGATGATTGCCTTGTATAGTAGGACTGATGGTCCAATAATTGCCATTTCTAGAGGGAAGTTATCACGGACCAGTTTTTGTTTAGATCAACAGGCCTCCTTTCCCACTTTGTGAAAGGCTGAATTAAATACACATTAAGATGTATGCACTATTTATTAGTTCTGGATAGCCTGCATTTATTATGCTGCCTCCGTGGTATAATTGTGGCTGGCAGAAAGAAAAAAAGAGGAAGAAAATATATATGGGCGGCTGGGGAACTGAAAAGCGATTTTATGCACATCTGCGCAGACAGGCCAGCCTTAGTAAGCAGCTGTGGGACCCTGGCGCTGGAGGTGGGTGATGGGTATGGGAGAGAGTGATAGCTCTGCACACAAGGCTAGGACTAGAAAGTTATTTGCTGCCTTAAAGTGTGTTAAACTTGGCCCAAATATATCAGAAACGAATTTCCCGATTCACTTTCTTTTGGGCAATCCCTTCCAAACTTTTGGAAGTCTTCGGTAGGTGTCAGAAGTTCAGTGGGGGGGGGGGGGTTGGGTCTGTCTCACCTCAACTAAAAGAGAGTTCCATAAAATACCAACACACAGCTCTTAGTGGATATGAGTGGGGGATCACTATCAGTGATATGGGGATATGGGGGATCAGGCAGTCCCTGAGGTATCCTGAGCCTAGGTTGTAAAGGGTTTTGTAAATGAATACAAGAACCACGAACCTGACAGAGGAGCCTACATTGTGAGCCACCTTAAGATGCCTGCATAACAGCATCATATAAATGTTTCAATAAATAAATAATATAAGGATAGCAGAGTCAGCACAAAAGCTAATGTGTCTGGGGAGGGATTTCTGCAATCAAGGCGCCACCACACAGAAGGCCCTGACTGCCCATCTTCCTTTCCAAGGTAGCAGAGCCCAGAGCACAGCCTCAGATGATGATCTCAGCAGATAGGCAGGTTCACAGATGAAAAGGCAGTTCTTCAGATATTGAAAGGCCTGACCAGAATGAAACGTTTTGAGAAAGGCAAGACTTCTGGCAGCTTCATAACCATTAGAATAATCTCATGAGAGGGGAGTGCAGCCACCAGAATGACTTCTATAGAAGAAGGGGTTTTTGTTTTCCTTCAGAGGTCTCCCATCCAACCACTGACCAGGCCTGATTCTCTCAGCTGATGAAATTTGACATGAGCATAGCCCAAGGAGTCATAAGCGGCATTCCATTACACACTGTTAGACACACACTGTTTCATCTGTGTGGCTGTGATAAAGACCTGACACAGCCTGTTTGCTTTAGCACCATCCTGAAAATCATACCCTATCATTTAAGTATCTTTGCTGCTGGAAACAGACAGCTGCAGGCAACAAGGGAACAATCATACTCGATGAGTTATTGTATTAGATGGTCAAGAAATCTTCAGTGAAATGAAGATTTGGGATGACAACTGCTTTTGTGGGTTTCCCTCCCCAACACACACACACACTGAGTAAAAACTGAGAAGGAAGCTTAGCCTTTGCAATTATCTACAACTTTTAAATGATAATTGAAGTTCAAATAAATAAATAAATAGCACACAGGGAACAATCAGCCTAATCCTCTCCCAGGTGCACATGTCAAGAATGTTTTCAAAATGAGAGCCTCCATCTAGAACAGCACATAGGAAGTTCTAAGGTCACATTCACACCCTACATAGAAAGCACTCTTACACCATGTTTAACAGTCACTGCTTCCCCCAAAGAATTCTGGGGACTGTGATTTGCTGAAGGGGCTAAGAGTTATTAAAATACCCCTTAGATAGCTATAATTTCCAGAACCCAGTGTTCTATCCTATACTATTCATATGAAAGATACTTTAAATTGGACCAGAGTTAGCCACCCAGAATGATATGCAGCTTTATTTAAGACTTGGGTCACATTCACACCATACATTTAAAACATATTATTTAACGCACCTTTAAAGCAAACAGCTTCACCTAAAGAACCTTGGGAACTGTAGTCTATCAAGGGGTTGGGAATAATAGCTCTGTTGAGGACAAACTACAGTTCCCAGGATTCTTTGGGGGAAGCCGTGTGTTTCAAATGCATGGTGTTAATGTGACCTCAAGTCTGGGATTGCCTGTTTGAGACTTGCTTCCTTGAGTTTCTAGCTGGAGGTCTCAGTGGAGCTGTCCAGGGTGCTACCTGCATCCCAAATCTCTCCCTTTGTTTTGCCTTGCCTTGCTTCATGCTTGGTCTGCCTTGCTTCACCCTGATCTGCCTTGCCGTGCTTCACCAGACCCTGCTTTGTTGGACCTTGAACTCCTTCACACACACACACCAGAACTCTCAGGGCTGGGAGGGGGAAACTGATGTCAAAGACAGCCCATCAAGGAGCACTTTGCCACTTATGAAACCATGTGTTCCTTTACATCATAAAAGACTGTGGAAGGACCGAGCCACCAGGACACTTAAGGATATTATTGTGCTGTTCTGAGAGCAAAGCAAGACCCGCCTTCAAGTAGTACAGCATGAAAAATATATTCAAATTCACGCAGAAAGTGCTTTCAGATGTTGAGTTGGAATCTCCTTGCGTATAACTTGAAGACATTGGTTCGAACCCTACCTTCTGGAACAGGAGGAAGCAAACTTGATCCATCTTCCATGTGACAACCAACCCTTGAAGATGGCTCTCATATTTCCTCTTTTCCAGGCTAAACACACCCAGTTTCCTCAATTGTTCCTCATAAGGCTTGGTTTCCAGACCCTTAATCATCTTGGTCGCCCTCCTCTACACACGATCCAGCTTGTCAATATCCTCCTTAAATTCACCTGGACACAGTACTCCAGGTGTGACCTGGCAGCCATTTACACTGGAAAATTGCAGCAGGATAGGCAAGCTCTCCCTGTATGCCGAATGTGGAAGGGAGTTGGTCATAAGTACTTGTAGCAACAGGGACAGAGGATGGAGAGAGAATGCGCCTTTTTACATATTTTCTTATGCAGGGCACATCCAAACCAAAGGAGGAGAAATTCTGCTTTAGGCAAGAAAGCAGCTATAAAATGTACACTTAGCAGCCTGAGGCATTCAAAGAATAGGATAAACCTCCAATACTATTCATTTTTCAGCCATGGCATCACTTATAAAGGAGGACAGGCAGCACTCAGGAACACAGAAACAGGAATGTACAGTGAATTCTATAATGCAAGAATAATCTTCTCCATAGATGTGCACAGGATTGCACTGTAAGTTATAATCAGAATGTGAAGCTTGCCTTTCCGTCAAGTAACTGCAAAGATCCAACACTTGGCAGGGGGAGACGGAGGCAAGCTATTTGCTGGGGAGAGTTTCCCCAGCCCTTACTCTCTCCCAGGGCCACTTATGCTAAGAAGATGGCTATGGAGGAGCAACATAGGAACATAGGAAACTGTCTTCTGTTGAGTCAGGTCATTGGTCTATCTAGCTCAGTACTGTCTACACCGTCTGGCAGCAGCACTTCAGGGTTTAGTGTTTACTTTACAAATACATTTAATCCCTTTTAAAGCCATCTACATATGTGGGTAGTGCTTAGGCATATCACAAACAGGCAGCACAGATCTACCAACCGGAAATTGGGGGCAGGGGGTAGAAAACTGGAAAAAAGAAAGAAGGAACCATGAGAGGTGTCAACTATACAAGAGGTCTATGCTGGGAGGAGACATAAAAGGCAAATCCTGAGCTGTGGAGAAGTGAAATGCACCCACCAAGATGATGGAAAGGATGCCTAGTAGGTAAGGCACCAGGTATGCAGTCCTAGAAGGACTGAAACCCTCCTGAGCAGCCTCACCTGAGCCTGCAAAGAGCCTCACTAGCTCTGGAAGAGCGACTTCATAACCTTGCAGAGTCTTAGCTCTCTTTTTTGTAAAGTTTCTGTGGCTTTGGGATGCATCTCAATTAGAAGAGAACTTGCTTTCCAAAGCAGCAGACCCCTGACTTCCATGAATACGAAAAACAACTAAAATGTAAGAAGCAAACAAACATCACAAGTAGTTTTGCAGCTCCTGACAAGGCACCTATCTGATAACTGGAAAGTGATCCATCTTGATGTTTGTGTCCCAAATATCCTGCAGTGACTCCTGTTTTAATTAACCCAGCCTTCGGAGGGAGAAAACTGAGTACCATCGGCCTTCTATTTAACACCCTTCGTGAATAAAATTGCTAATGGATATTGCCGGCACCAGACTGATTACTGGATCCCACATGAATTCATCAGCATAAATCATTCTGCAAAAACTCATTTGTCTTAACAAGTTCTTGCATCAATGTTCTCTTTATTATCTCATTTCTGGAAGGTCTGCAGGCGGCTTGCAGACCTTCAAGCTTCTAATGCAGAGGGCAGAGTGAAGAGGACTCATTAAGCATTCAAAACAAGGGACTCTAATGATGACCAAGCCTCATATTATAGAGCATTAAAATGAAAGGGGAAGACACTCTTATGGAGACCAGTTTTACAGCCCCTGTTAACAAATGACGAAAAAGCAGCAAATGACTCAGCTGCAGCAATTGCAGGGCCTAGCAGGGGACCCACTGAAGGTGCTGGAGGAAACTGGACACAGCTTTCAAAGGACCTGGTGGAAGAGTTCTCCTGGACTTAAATGTTATTGGCTGAGAATATGACTCAGCTCAGTTGGCTCAGAATATGGCTCAGAATAACCCAAGCTATTGGGGAATTGCTCCACTTTTCCCCAAGCCTTGAAGTCCATCCAATTTCAAGTTTACTGCAGTACCTTTTGGGGAAATGAAATTTATTGGGGCACTTTGCATCTGGTGCACTGTGTGGCACCACACCAGGCGCCAAAGGCAGGGGCAGAGAAGGAGAGACGAGACACTGCCTGCCTGCCTTTCCTCCCTCCCACTTTCTAACTCTGTTGCTGTAGCAGTAGCAGCTGCCACCAAGAGAGTGAGTGTGGAGGAGGAGGAGAAACGTGGAATTTCTAATGATCCTGATGAATGGGTTGCGCTTGTACTCTGTTCTGAGGGCCATGTGGAGGGGAAGCATGGGATTCTCCTCTACCTCAGATTAAAACCCAAACCGGGGAAGAATTTAGGGGTTGTAAATTTAATAAGGCCCTGAGAAAAGTAGCATCATGTGGCTAATCTCTGTTCCAGAGGCATTCCAGGAAAATTAAGATGGCTTTGGCTGCATGGTGCCAGGTGGCCCTACTGCTGCTTGATGTGCAGACCCTGTCATTCACCCTTCCACACCCTGATAGTGCTTGAGGGGCTGCCAACCCCCAGCCCCACCCTGGGCAAGAGTGCCAGTATAATATGTTGCCTACAAATAATTGGACTGGGAAGTTCAGGATTCAAATCCCTGCTGAGTGTATCAACATAACCTAACCCAAACTACTTCACAGGGTTATTGTATAGATAAACCCATGTATTCTGGCAAGCAATTCAGACAGGTAATTTGATTGTGTCTTTGTGCTTTTTTAATGTTGAATTTTTTCGCCACATTTGTTGTTGTTGTTTAGTCGTTTAGTCGTTTCCGACTCTTTGTGACCCCATGGACCAGAGCATGCCAGGCACTCCTGTCTTCTACTGCCTCCCGCAGTTTGGTCAAACTCATGCTGGTAGCTTCGAGAACACTATCCAACCATCTCATCCTCTGTCGTCCCCTTCTCCTTTTGCCCTCCATCTTTCCAAACATCAGGGTCTTTTCCAGGGAGTCTTCTCTTCTCATGAGGTGGCCAAAGTACTGGAGCCTCAGCTTCAGGATCTGTCCTTCCAGTGAGCACTCAGGGCTGATTTCCTTCAGAATGGATAGGTTTGATCTTCTTGCAGTCCGTGGGACTCTCAAGAGTCTCCTTTAGGTAATTTTATTATGTCTACTTGTTTGTAAAGTCTGATTTGTTTGTTTGTTTGTTTATTACAAGGCTATCTTCCAAGGATCTCAAGGTGGTGTACATGGTTCTCCTTCTCACCATTTCATCCTCATAACAACCCTGTGAGGTAGGTTAGGTTAAGAGATGTTGCCTGGCCCAAGCTCATCCAGTGAGCTTCATGGTTGAGTGGGGATTCAAACCCTGCTATCCCAGGACCTAGTCCAACATTCCAACCATTATGCCACACTGGCTCTTGTATTTGCACTTTCTTATGAATATTTCATATTATTTTATGTTACCTGCTTGGGTGAAGTGTTGGCATTTTTATGAAGCTGTATATATACATCTTGTTAAATAAAAGAAAATAAAAATATCCAACCCTGAACTCTATCCAGGCAGAGGAAACAGAAATGTGTGCAATGTCACCAGCCCACTTTGCAGTGCTGGAGTGACTGTTCTCCTTCATTGTCGATACAAAAATAAATAAATACATCACACAGTAATGAATTGGGTAATCAGCTTCCCATGAGTGACATTAGAACAAAAGGCTCTCTCTCATCTCTCATTTGCACCTGTTTACACAAAGTCAGGCTCTGGTGGTTTGTGCCACTTTGGTCCTTTTAGCTTCAAGCTTGAAAGGAAAAAAGAAAGTTTATCATGTCGGTTCCGTTCAAAAAGTAAACCTCCATCCCCTAATCCCTCACCACCTTCTGTTTGGTTATGCCTGATTTACGCTTCTGTTGAACTTGATAGATGAATCTGCAGCCAATTAGCCTGGGGGCTTTGGACAAACAACAGAAATGGCAATCCATCATTGCAATTAACACTCCCGTTTGTGCCACGGCTTGCTTAACCAATAGTTGGCCAACCTGGGGCACGGAATACCACAAGTTGCACGGGCAGCAGGAACATGTGTTGTGGCTGGTGGAAGAACAAGACCCGCCATAGGCCTTCCATTTCTAGACTTTGCTGCCTACTTCCTGGCTCAGCTGATTAGATGCATACTGCAGAACAAGGCAGTAGACCGGATTACTCCATTCCAGGCTGCAGGTAGATTCCTGGCATTGGAACTGGTGCTGCCCACTGTGCCACCTCAGCTTTCTGATGTCTTACTGCACACACAGATCAGGCCTGAGAAAGGCGACACTTTTGAGAAGTACTAGCAGTAAAGTAGTCATTATGGGCTTACGTCAGGGGTTGGAAACCTGTGGCCCTCCAGAGGTTTTTGAGCTACAACTCCCTTTATAATTGGCTATGAAGGCTGGTGCTGATGGGAGTTGGAATCCATGAGTCTACATCATTTAGCTTTGGTGTGTGCATATGATGTTCAGGTGCAAATCTGCAAACAGGGACAGTCCAAGACACTTTGCTGCTCCGGGTAAAGGACAACATGGCACCCCCTCACCATCCCGCATAGAGAAGTGGACTGGACTGGCAGAGGACTCTCATTTCAAAACTGGCAATAGGATTGTGTCTTCCACTACACCTGAGGCAGCAGGCTGGTTTGGGGGGACAGGGACAGGCCATGTGACATATACAGCTCTGCCTTCCAATAGAGGAACAGCTGGGAGGTTCAGAAGGGACAGACTCTGGTCTTCAGAAATTGCCACTCTGGCTCAATTGGCCGTCTCACTCTATCTAACACTAGGGCTGGCCCTGGTTGCAAAACCCTTTATAGCAAAATCAGTATTTCCCTTATTCCTTTCATTCCTGTTTGGTATCAGGTTTCATGTTGTTGTTGTTTAGTCATTTAGTCATGTCCGACTCTTCGTGACCCCATGGACCACAGCATGCCAGGCACTCCTGTCTTCCACTGCCTCCCGCAGTTTGGTCAGACTCATGTTTGTAGCTTCGAGAACACTGTCCAACCATCTCGTCCTCTGTCATCCCCTTCTCCTTCTGCCCTCCATCTTTCCCAACATCAGGGTCTTTTTCAGGGAGTCTTCTCTTCTCACAAGGTAGCCAAAGTATTGGAGCCTCAGCTTCACCTTCAGGTTTCATACTATGCTATATTTTAGTTACTAGTAATAGCAGAGACTGGTTCTTTAGCTCTTGCTCCTTGAGATTTTGGGGGATGTCCAGAGTACAGCCTGAGAATCTCCTGGCTCAAGTTGGGCGGACAGGCAACATGAGTGGTAGAAGCTTATTACCTTGAAGAGCTGATTTGACCCTAGGTTTTGAGTAACATCCAAGCCCATCAAGGAAGTGCTGACTTGGGTCTTCGGTCAGGATTCTGTGGCAGCAGCACCTACCCATTGAGATCATCATCAGAGGCCCTACTGAGTGTCCCACACTCCCCCAGTCATTGTTGGAACCAGAGAGAGATAGAGAGAGATTTCAGTGGCTGTGCCCATTCTTTGAAATGATCTCCTGAGGAAAACTCATTTCAGCCCCTCGTTTAGGACCTTCTGTAGTAAATTGCCTAGTTGTTGGACTGGGACCTGGAAGACCAGGGTTCAAATTCCCACTCAGCCATGAAGTTCATTGGGTCAGTTACTTTCTTTCAAGATAACCTACCTTAGAGGGTTGTGGTGAGGATGAAATGGAGAGGAAGGGCAGGAACCATGAGTGCCACTTTGAACTTCTTAGGGAAAAGGTAGAATGTAAATGTAATAATAATAAGGTTATTTTAAAATGTGGAATTTATACATTTTGGCTGATTTCTAATTGTAATATTTCATTTCCCAATGTTTAGGAGATATAGTGGTACCTCGGGTTAAGTACTTAATTCATTCCGGAGGTCCGTTCTTAACCTGAAGCACCACTTTAGCTAATGGGGCCTCCTGCTGCCGCTGCGCCGCCGGAGCACGATTTCTGTTCTCACCCTGAAGCAAAGTTCTTAACCCGAAGTACTATTTCTGGGTTAACGGAGTCTGTAACCTGAAGCGTATGTAACCTGAAGCGTATGTAACCCGAGGTACCACTGTATTTTGCTTAACAGTTTTACCATGTGGAATTTTCCTTGTATTTTCATAGCTGGTTTTTTTTATCCATAATGCTTATTTTGAACCCAAAGAGGATGCTCTGTTTAATTGTTACTTTCTGACTGTGGTGTTGAAACTCCAGATATAAAAACCCCTTTATTGATACGGATTTGCTTATTTATTTATTTATGAACTGATTTCCATGACGCATCCCGAAAGCGATTTACAATTCTTCACCACAGTTTAAAAACTAATTCAATTCTGTGTCGCCAGAACCGTTCTGCAATGACTCTCTCAACATTTCCATTCACAGAGCAAGTCAACATAATCCTTTGTAGTGGAGGATCTGGTATATTATTCTCTAGAAATTCCATTAGCAGGTATTGTTAACTTGCATTAACTGAAAACCATCACCAAGCTGAACTGATTGAGAACAGACTGTGCCACTGAAAGGGAATAACACCACGTAGCTCCCTGGATAAACAGAGCATTAAAGCAGCCAGGTCAGTACCTGGTAATCATCCTACACTCATCATTTTGATGGACAGGACAAAATTGAGATGTCACATTTCTAGATTCATACCAAGTTCCCCTTGATATGAGTTCATAAATATGAAGCTAAACAGCGCCTTCTATGGCATTTGGGAATCTTTTTTTTACATAATTCATATGAATTTTTTAGAAGAGGGAGATGAATAACACTGGGGTGGTGCCAGGTTCTGCATGAACAAAGACCTGCCCTTCTTCCACCTCTGCCAAATGTACCGCTGCCCTACAACAAATCAAAAAACCGAATCTGCAGGGATCTTCTGCTAACGCTTCCAAATCATGTTCATGCAGTTCTGTATAGTCATTTTGCCATTTCCTAAGTGCATGGTGTTGACTTAATCTCATAACGCGGCTCTTCCTGAGTCAGGCTCTTCTTGAGAGCCAGTGTGCTGTAGTGGTTAAGAGTGGTAGACTCGTAATCTGGGGAACCGGGTTCGCATCTTCGCTCCTCCACATGCAGCTGCTGGGTGACCTTGGGCTAGTCACACTTCTTTGAAGTCTCGCAGCCCCACTCACCTCACAGAGTGTTTGTTGTGGGGGAGGAAGGGAAAGGAGAATGTTAGCTGCTTTGAGACTCCTTCGGGTAGTGATAAAGCGGGATATCAAATCCAGACTACTACTACTACTACTACTACTCTTCTTCTTCTTCTTCTTCTTCTTCTTCTTCTTCTTCTTCTTCTTCTTCTTCTTCTTCTTCTTCTTCCTGTGCCCTGTCCTGTTCTTTTTGCCTTATACAGAGTCAGATCATTGGGTCCATCTAGCTCAGTATTGTCTACACTCTCTGATAGCAGCTTTCCAGAGTTTTCAGGCATCTCCCAGCCCTACATGAAGATGCTGAATTGGACGTGGGTTCTTCTGCCCCACTACTAATCTATAGCCCTTCCCCATCAGGGTAACTTTCTTTACAAGGGGAGGAAGAGATGAGCTTGCAGCATTGCACCCATGCACCAATTCAGTGTTTACACACACACACACAACCTCTGTGCCAGTAGTGCTAGAAGGGGATAAGTCTGTGTAAATAGAAAGTGAAGCAAGCCATGAAAATAGAAGTCTATAAAAGTAAAGCTATACCTGAACTGGCAGTGATTAATCAAGAAAGTCATCTTGAGTTTGTGGTAGACATCTAACTGAAACCTCTGCATGCAGCATCGGGGAGAAACAGAAATGCCATGCTATTATTAGGAAAAGGACTGAAAATCCTTTTCCTGCAGCATTGTAATCCCTTTTATGTAAGTATTTGGTGCAGTTGCATTTGGGATAGTGTGTACGGTTCTGTACACTGCATCTCAAAAAAGATGTTGTAGAACTGGTGGGTCTGTCAATGTCTGCTTCTCTCAGTTTCTCTTTTTAAAACAAAGACTTCGTGAAAATTTATCAGCATTTTAGTCCAAAGTTTCTCCGAATACGAACATGCTTTTTATGCAATTTTGAATGTAACACACATCTCTGCAAAGCTATTTTCCCTGATTTAATGTGTTTTTGCGTGCTATTCTATATGCATTTTAATGCACACTAATGGCCTAGTATCTGCATATGATGTTTCGTAAGCATCACCACCCAACTGCAATGTTGTTCAGGCAATTCCATCAGTTCACCTCCAGCCATCACTGGTTCTGTTGTTCTACTGGACCCCTCCAGAACACCCGCATTCCAGTCTCCTTGTTTATTCATCTGTCACCCATTTGCCCTTAAAAAAAGAAAGAAAATCTATATGCACCATCTCTCAGCACCTCTCATTTCAAGCCTGCAGTACAACTTCACTAATGCAGCAATGATACATTCTGGGAAGACAGATGCCGAGCCTTAATGGACTTTGGCATATTTTTGCAATCTACCAAAATATTGGCAAGTTTCTGCAACATACCTTATGTTGTTATGACTTCAGCAAAAACTAATAATAAATTTGACCTGACTTGCAACATACCGTAATTCCCTCCAGGGAACAGACTGAAATCACTTCCGTCAGTTCTGTTCAAGGTCAATCTAGACCTTTACATGAAGCCTGTGAAACTGAAGGCATAGTCTGTGAGTAGATGGGGTATAAACCATAATTCCTCCCACTGATGTCGGGTTATGCAGCTGCATGAACATAAGGAAGCTGCTTTATACTGAGTTCAGACCATTGGGCTACACTGTCTGGCAACTCTCCCTGCCCTAACTGGAGCTGCCAGGGATTGAATCTGCACACAAAGCAGATGTTCTGCAACTGAGTCTGCAGAGGAGATGGAAAAAATTGTTCATAGGCAAGGGCACGGCTTACGGAGTACAGGAGTCACCCACATTTCAGGCTTACTTAATTTAATCAATTACATTTATATATATATGTTGTTCTCCATCTATGGAATACTCTCCCCAGGAAAACACACCTGGTGCCATCACTGTCAGTTTTTAGAGGTCAATCTGAGACATTTTTGTTTACTCAAGGTTTTATGGTATTGCCAGACAAGCATTTCAGGAATTTTGAATTGCACTTAGTTTCAATTTTGGCTTTTTGACTGATTTTATCTGTTTGCCTTTATTTTGCTGCTAACTCACTTTGAGACATTTCTTTTTCTATAACAAGTGCAACAATTAACAACAACAATACGCGAAGCCCACAAAACATGTACATATTAACCCCTGCTTATTTTACGCTCACAATAACACATCACTATCAGGCACAGGGCTGGAGGTGGCAGGAGAAGAGGAATACTAAAATGAGGATTGACTTAAAAGCTGAGAGATCCTCATTTACATCAACCCAAGTCTGAAGATGAAGAGTGAAGACTGGATTGGTCTCTGCTAGGTGCTTGCAGGTATCAGGTTGCAGCTAGGATTCTGGAATGATGCAACAGTGGCTTATCTCCATTTTTGGAAACAAAAATACCCAGGTGTAACCCAGTTCTGAGTCATGCCTTAAGGAAAACACACTGGTTCCTGGTTAGGCACAAAGCAAATACAAAGAAAAACATAGCAGTCTTTATATTAGAAAATCCAATGTTTGATTTTCATGGTGAATAGGCAAAAATGTAGCAAAATTGTGTAGTCTTATCCTGGCAGTTAAGGGTGCATGAACCCTTCAAAATGCAAAGTTACTTTTCAGGTGGTAGAGGTAGAAAAGCATGTGAAACTCTCCAAGGCATATTAAAACAAGGACAGGGGTCTTGGTTTGTAAGAGGCAGGAATTGGAAAGATGGGGCTCTCTGATATTCACAGTTGGACATTACCTTTACATTGCAAAATAGTGCACAAACTCTTAGGTTTTCCAGAGTTCCCCCAATTCCTGCTTCTGGCTGGTGAGGAATTCTGGAGAACTTGAAAGCTTGCAAAAAAAATTGGCAACTTTTTTTTTTTTTTTGCAAAAAAAGAAAAAATCCTAACAGCTATTGCCCTACTGCGGATTTTGATGTGTGTTTTTCCTCCAACATGGCTGCTAGAAAGAAAGAAAGAAAGAAAGAAAGAAAGAAAGAAAGAAAGAAAGAAAGAAAGAAAGAAGTAAATGGTCTATGACACTGCCTGCCCATCCCAACACCCATATTTGTTCATACTTCTCAGTAGAGAAATACTACTAGAACATCAGAAAAGTTCAACCAAATCAGATGAAGTGCCTACAGTTCAGCATCTTTTTCCCAAGTGACCAGACACAAGGAAGATGTCTAGCCATCACGATGACCAGTAGCCTGGAGCGTACAATGTCCCCAATGCAGCTGCATATTCAGACATGTTGATCAGTTAAGGGACTGCCCTGCTGAAAAGGGGTTAGCGATGCAGATATAAAGAGAACTTGAAGGGAACTTTGGTTTCAGTGTGCAAAGAAGTATACTTATCTGAGTTGCAAATGGTTTTTTTTCTGCCATCATCTTCTCACAGAGCAAGACTCTCAGCTGGGAGGTAAATGCTGCATATATAACTTAATGAAGCTTACAGGCCGAGTTGGGTTTTTGCCTCATCAAGAATGTGGGAGAAGAAAAAGAGTTTTGGCCCTACAAATTACCGTTTGCTGCTAATCAGGACAAGGGAGCAAAGCATTTTGCAGCCTCAGTTTGTATGTCAAACAGGAGAGGTGAAGCAATCGACTTATTACCAGAAATAAAAGCTGCAATCCTGAATCCATTAAGCCATGCACTTCCACCAAACAGAGCCTTGCCTTGCCAGGGCAAACAATGCCTGGATTTTAACATATGCTTATGACCTCACACTTGCATATCCTTTGATCCCCAGTTAATCTGAGCCCAACCTCACCATGGTCAACCCTAAAATCTGTAACTGAGCCATGCAAAAGGAAGATGGAACAACATCAGGAATGCCTCTGAGCATGTGCAAAGTGTATTTTCTGTGCCATTAAATCAGGTGTGGTGAACCTTTGGCCCTGCAAATGTTGCTGAACTGTAACTCCTATCAGCTCTAGCAAATACAGTCAATGGCTAGGGATGGTGGGCACTGCAGTTATGCAACATCTAAAGAACCAAAGGTTCTCCACAACTGCATTAAATGAGCCACGGCCTACCTGCAAGCAGCCAGCAGTTCGTTCCTCAAACTGCCTCTAAGGAATGCTCTATGAATATATATGTGGAATCCTTCTGATGAAGGTTCTGGAAAATGCAGGTGGCAGCTGTTAGAAGGGGAACAGTTCCAGCTGCATATTCTATTTTCCGCTTCACTGAATATTGCCTGCTATCCCTGTGGAAAAAACCCACAGAAATGCCCCTACCTGCTTTCACCATATGGGAATGGGGCAGTGACTACAGGGGTGCATTTTGGCTCAGATGCAAATTTAAATATTTAAGTAAAAACTTTATTATTTTTAAAATAATAATAATAAGGGTAAAGGGACCCCTGACCATTAGGTCCGGTCGTGACCAACTGTGGGGTTGCGGCGCTCATCTCGCTTTATTGGCCGAGGGAGCTGGCGTACAGCTTCCGGGTCATGTGGCCAGCATGACTAAGCCGCTTCTGACGAACCAGAGCAGCGCACGGAAACGCCGTTTACCTTCCTGCTGGAGCGGTACCTATTTATCTACTTGCACTTTGACGTGCTTTCGAACTGCTAGGTTGGCAGGAGCAGGGACTGGGCAACAGGAGCTCACCCCGTCGCAGGGATTCGAACTGCTGACCTTCTGATCAGCAAGTCCTAGGCTCTGTGGTTTAACTCACAGCGCCACCCGCGTCCCTTCAATAATAAAAATAAAGCAGGTCTAATTGTTCATCACTCATTATACTGGTGCATTTGCAATGCACAAAGTTGCATTATAGTGAGTCAGACCATTGGGTCCATTTGGCTCAGTATTTCCTACACTGACTGGTAGTGGCTGTCCAGGGTTTGAGACAAGGGTTTTTCCCAGCCCTACCTGGAGATGCTGGGGACTGAACCTGGGACCTTCTGCATGCCAAGCAGATGCTCTCTCAGTGAGCTACAGAACTCTCCAAGTTGCTGATCCTGCTCCCTTTCCTCCTCATTGCTGTCACTTGCTTGCCTGCCAGGAAGAGAGTTACTAAGCAAGCAGGGAGATGATTCTCCTTTGTCTGCTGCTCCACCATTGCTTGGGCCAAAATGAGAGGCGGGTGGAGTAGAAGGTTGCAATAGTGAAGAAGAGGAGCAGATCCAGGGGCAGGAGCAGTGAGTGGGCCCCTGACACATGCCCAACCAAGCCAACAAGATGGTTAACCAGCTGTGCTCTGGTTAAAGTACAGGCGAAAAGCCGAACTCAACACATGGGTGCATCACCATGAAGGAAGAAAAAAAGGAAATGTGTATCACATTTTCCCGGCCTCACTGAGGCAATAACACTTCATTTATACAACACTGCTGAAAGAGAGATAGAGAAAGAGAAGACAAGACATGAAATAAATAACAGAATTGAAAGAAGCACCTGAGATGGGAATCTAAAGAAGGGATTAGCGACCACTTTGGGCAAAATAATATAGGTAAGGCTTGATCTTGAGAAGTCATTAAGGAGTGCCAGAGTGGACTTTGCTTCCTGCTCTTGCAGCATGCTCACAGAACCAACTTATATTTTCTAAATGCAAATAAACCACTTTGCTGGGCTTTAAAGCATCCTTTAAAGCAATGGGTGGATTCACAATCTTTGAGGGCTAAACACACATTAAGTACAAACACACGTAACTGGGGTTTTGTTAAAGTTGTTCCTTTCTCTCAGCCAGGTTTGCTTCCATTTTCAGAGTCCAAGCAGCATAGTGGCAAAACTATAGGGACTGTAGAGACCTGGTTTCAAATTGCCTCTCAGCCATGAAACATGTTGGATAACATTAGGACAGATTCTTCGCCGCTCTCAGCCTGACGTACCCCGTAGGACAGTTGTGGTAATAAAATTTGGGGCAAGATAGGATATAATTATGTGCCTCATCTAGAGCTTTTAAAAGTGTAAACAAAGAACTGGACACTCCTGCCCCCAATTACATTAGCACTGATGAGGGAAACAGAAATTCCACATAGAGGGATGAATTTCCACAAAAGCAGGAGATTCTTTGCTCTTGGTGAGTGCAGAACTCAGGATGTGTGGTAACACAGTAAAAAAGAATGAAAAACATTTTGCAGTCATGGCCATTTCATTAAATTTAACTGGTTTTAATTAAAAAGTTAGCTTACATTTGGATCCTCCATATTTTCTTGTCATTTTGCAACACGCAGTTAATGAAGTTCTCAAACGCAGCGCCAGTTCCAGCTGCTCAGTTTGAGATGCTTATTCGTTCAGGCCACACTGCCACCTTTCAGATGAAAGGCTAAAAGCCAGAGTGACGAGCCTTTGCCTGGCCCCTAAACATATATCAAGATGAAACCAGGCATGCTGCCCTGGGGAGAGAATTCAGAAAGTGAGGGACCACCACTGAAAAAGGCCCTGTCACAAAGCAGGCACCCAAAGCATCACATTCAGCAGAACCGTAGCTAGCCGTTATACAACATAGCCTCCTCTTTGGGTTCATGTTTGTCTCATCAGCCTTTCTTTGCCGCCACTGGTGCCATTTTACCGGAGTGACAAGAGCCGTCTTTATCAACCGTTTGGCCGAAACTGCAATATGTACTTGAGAAGCACAAGGACTGAACGCCCGCAATCCCAAGCCACCTCTTTCACAGCAAATCCAAAGAAGAAGAGGAGTTTGGATTTGATATTCCGCTTTATCACTACCCTAAGGAGTCTCAAAGCGGCTAACATTCTCCTTTCCCTTCCTCCCCCACAACAAACACTATGTGAGGTGAGTGGGGCTGAGAGACTTCAAAGAAGTGTGACTGGCCCAAGGTCACCCAGCAGCTGCTGTGGAGGAGCAGAGACGCGAACCCGGTTCACCAGATTACGAGACTACCGCTCTTAACCACTACACCACACTGGCCACACTACACCACAAAGCATCTGTTGTACAGGCCTGCCGTGTTTCTACTGTGTCCCTTACGCACACTGTCTTAGCAACAGCTCTTGACCTTGTTAGCCTTCTAGCCCGGAAATAAAACTGTGGAGCCCTTGAATACAAGCAGGTCTTATGGACCTCAGGCAACCTTGTTAAAACCCCTGCTAGACGTCCACTGGTTGAATTACCACCACCCCTGAATAAAAACAAATGTCAGACAGCATTCTTCAGTGACGACTGAGCATAGGAAAGTTTTGCAGTGCGCAGTGGCAGCACATATGTTGCGGGCGCCTCTGGTGGTTGTGGCTGTGCACCCCCCAGGGATGGTGCATGAACCGGGGTGGGGGGCAGAGGGTGAATGGATTTACTATTTGTGTGGGAAACCTGATACATGACAAACACAGAAATGATACATCCATGTTAAATGGAGGAAATATCTGAGGTGACCTACTGACGAGGACAGTACTGTGAAAAATATGCCAGGAATCCTACTGAGTCCACTAAATTTGCCCTGATGAAGCAGCCTCTTCCTCATTAGCTGTAAATTACCCAAAAATCCTCCAGTACACCCCGGTCTATCTTTTGCCTACCATGGTTGGAAGGAGAGTGAGACACACTTATGGACTTTTTCTTTCTTTTTTGCCTCAGATGCCAAAATAACTAAACAAGCCTTGGGTGCTATGTGCCATTTGCTGCTGCACCTCATGCATCAAAATGTTGTACATTGGCTTTGGTCCAGTTGGTGGACCTTGGGGCACTTGCGTGCACGCTCTCTCTCTCTATATATATATATGATTGATCTTGCCATTCAAAGTCAGCCCACTCCAGTGCAGGCCTCTTAGCCAGCTTCCTCCCAACTTTGCTTCTTTTCCTGAAGGTCAGAATTTCGCTATACATTCTTCCTGCTTAGCAGGCAAACCCTCTAGTTCAAGGATGGGGAACTGCCATCCTACCTGCCTGCCTTGACCCTGCTAAGGGGTCCAAACTGGTCCACAGGTCCATTTTACCAAAGCCATACCCACCTATCAGCTGTCAGCAGTGGATTAAATGCACTGGCAAAGCAGACTCTGCAAAGAGAAAACCGAACTCTCCACTCATCAGCTGATGTACGGGGAAGTCCTCGTGGGTATTGCTTCACCAGAATGTTTCCTGTGGGTCCCACCTACCCATCAACTTTGACAGGTGGGTGGGACCACTCCCACCCATCAGTCACTTGCTATAATCATGATGTCAGATGACTGAAAGGTGGGTGGCTCTGCTCCTGTCCGTGGGTTGAGAGGAGATAAAGATCTGGCCCACCAAGTCATAGAAGGTTTCCCACCTCTGCAGTAGTTATTTATCAAGCATTAAAGTTGTGCTAGGTGCTGTGTAGTAAAGGCAAGTCCCTGTCTCCAGCTTACTAACCTATCATACATTATTATTTCCTTCTTCTTCCTATTCTTCTCTGGCTGCAGCGCAACTAAAGATAACACAAGAGATGCAATTTTGTAACAAATCAAATAATTCCCCCCCATCTGTTGCATTGAGAACATTTCTTTCTGCTTTCTCAAATGGTCTTTCCTCCCCGAGGGGAAAATAAAAGAAGGATTCTTATCAGAGATAAAGAGGAAGAAATAAACCATAACTGAATGCTGAAAAGAGGAGAGAGAAAATAATAAGAAGCAAATTCACAGTTGAGAGAGAGAGGTAGATGAAATCCCAGGCAAATCCAGGAGAAAGAATAATCTAGCAGACAAAGCAAAGTAAACGAGAAACTGTGTGGGGAGGGGAAAGATTGGATGGGCAAGGAGACAGTGGGCTGTGTTCTCTCACACCTTGAAAAGCTAAAACCAATGAGGGATCAGGAAACTATTCCAGCCAGCCAAAGTAGCATCTCCAAGTAGCTATTCCAAAGTAATATCCCCAAGATGTATTCTTATTCTCAACCACCAGACAGAAGGCAAGAACTCTGCCTAGCAGTAAAGAAAAAATCTCTGCATGTCACATATCTGTGGCTAATTCTGACCATGAGCACATTTTAATTCTTGATGTGGCGTTCTAGTGAGCATTTGCAGTCACTACACTATGACTGCGTGGGCAGTCTGTTTCTATGCTGCATAAACAAAGGATTAACAGTTTACACAGTATAGTATTACAAAGCATTTGTGTTGTTAGAGAACACACGCAACAACAAGCTGATCCCATTCTTCAAAACACAACCTCAGGCAATTATGGTACCTGATTACTTAGGCAGCTTTGTAAACTTAAACTGCAGTGAACTGAGGTCTGCCACAAAGCGTATACCTAGCAAGGAGCTTGATCCAGTACAACCTCTCTAATGATGCACCTGTGAGAGACACATGGTTTCAAACATGTGTTTCTCACATTCACAGTTTTCACTTTTCAGCTGTACTCCTCAGATTTTTCCCTGGCAGGACTAGAACCAGGAAACCACAGATCTGTGCACTTATTGTCCTTTGTGTTGAGCCACTCGGGCTACACTGGTTTGAATGTCCATTGGGTTTCCAGTTCCAGTGGTGCCAGTCGTCAAAGCTGGCTTTGGCTGTCCCTGACCTGCAAGGACTAAAAGCGCTTCCAGGTCAGGTTATGACTTTGCCTGGGCAACAAGTCTCTACTGTGCCTGACCCCTACCTTCTGACTTCTGGACAATGACTCCTTGTTCCTGACTTTTGGCTCCCTACAGCCCAGCACTGACACAGACAAATAATAAAGTACATGAGAATTGGACCAGCAATGCTAGGAACTGCTTGCCAATAGTATGTTCCTGGATAAATACTTCTGGTTAATCATAAACAGGGTTGTGTCTATCCTGCAATGTCACTAATGCACTAGGCAAGACACAAATATCCAGCACAGAATTCAAAATGCAGGGAATTTCCACTTTTAAAGAGGGATCATGATAGTCTTGGAAGGGTTTGGGTATGCCTAGTGAGGAAGAGTTGGAGGGTAAAATGAATGCTAGAAAGGTTTTTTCCAGCTGAAAGGCGAATAGGGGTATCTGTTCCCTGCTTAATGTACTTGTTCAAGTCTAAAAAAAACAGAATAAACAATGTCAATGTATTTAAATAAATGCTAATTTGCATAATTTAAGCTTGATAAATTAGCCAATCTAATTGAATTTAGATTAGGTTTGGAAAGGACTGTAACTCAGAAAGTTGCACAGATCAAACTCTGATGCCCCTAGTTAAAATCATTTCATACAGAAGGCTCAGAGAGGTTCCTGCTCAGATTCTTATGTATTTATTATAGGATTTCAGCAGAAGTGTTCCAGGGTAGATTATAACAATATGGTCATATATTTAAAACAAATAAAATAAGAATTTAAATAAGAAAGCAATACAATCTGTAAGCAGTTGTGTCAGGCTTGTTATCTTCAGTTCTGACTATCTCTAGCCAGTCTTTATAAAGTGAATGGCATATGCAACTTCTGGCTACTATTATATCATCCCATCATCACCAGCTAAGGCGACCATGCCTCCTTCTCCCTAATGGTTTCAGGAAAAGGAAAAGCAATTTTTCATTAAAGTTTTTGTTCAATTAATAAACCAAAGAAAATTTACAAACCAAAGAAAACTCACGTACAATCAATGAAGAAGCAAAGAATAAATCAGATATCAATTCAAATCAGTATTTTAAAAAACGCTGTGCTTATTAAAAAAAACAAAAGAATAGTGTGGCACCTTAAAGATTAACTACAACAAAAACATAATTAGTTATTTCTATATTGCCCTTCACAAAAAATGGTGACAGTGTGGTTTAGAAATGTAAGATAATATAAAAACATAGCAAACAAAAACATTAAAATAATTATCTTAAGTTACATAATTGACATCATAAAAGTTAACTCATCAGCCACTAAAAGTCTATGTCTTCCAGAATGCATTTGTGAAATCATGGGTTAAACAACTCGTTGTGTTTCCAAAATGGTGACTTTGCCAATGAATTATCCAATAGGAAACAAAAAGCCTACTGTATCTCAGGATATCTAAACAAACAATTTTCTAATATACTCTAATTTAGCTCATTTTCCCCTGCATAGATCCCACACCTTTTTTTTTTAAGCTAAGCTGGTGAATTTGGATCCTTCCCCAGTTTATGAGCAGCACCCAGTTTAGCATCTGGACGGAATGAGCTGAATTAGCCATCACAAAACGACACATCTCCCTGCCTTGTCTCACATCGTGATTTCATGTCACATGCTGTTTCTATTTGATGTTAAGAGGAATTTTAAAAAGAGACTGAGAAACAGCAGCAGATGTGGCGCTTACATCACATTTAGCCCTAATAATAGTTTGCATTATCACCACCCATTAATAAGTCAGCCAGAACCACCATTAGACAATACGTGGTCATAATCCTAATTTGTCCTCAATACATTTTTTTTTCTGACAAACCCAAAGAATCAGATCAGATTTTTGTTTCACAGCATTTAAAGCATTAATTGACTGTCCCTTTACTTCAAGTGGAAGACTTGCTAGCACAGGATGAATTCTGCTTTTCATAAATCTATTAGGTAAGATAACTGATCAGTACCAAATTTCATGTATGTCAGGGGGTGTTTAGTTCAAATAAACTGAAGGGCCAAAGTCTTCACTCAAAGTATGTCAAGGGGTAAAGCCCATACTTTTTCCTAAAAAGTACCTTTTACCTGAAACTCACCACACTGCCAGGATGCGCCATATCTCCAAGGTAAGATATGTTTGTCCCCTACCTATTTTTTCATATATACCATATTTTTCTGTGTATAAGACAATGCTTTTTGCTTTAAAAAAATTGGCAAAAATTGGGTTATCTTATACACTATCTTATACACAGATAGTGAATGCAGAGGGGAGACATGTGATTAATGGTAGCAGCAAGCAGGAGATTGGCAGAGGTGATTGGTGGCTGCGGCAAGGCCTGCTGGCAATTGGCTGTGGCTGTGACGAGGCGGGCAGGTGATTGGCGGCTGCGGCAAGTGGGCGGGTGGGCTGTTGGTGGCGGTGAGCGGGCAGACAATTGGTGGCTGCGGCGAGGTGTGCAATTGGCAGTGGCTGTGGCAAGCAATCAGCAGTGGCGGGCAGATGGGTAAGCGATTGGCGGAAGTGACCTCCCCCACACCACCCCCCAAAAAGCTAAGCAACTTAATTTCTTAATTTGGGGTTAAAAAAATAGGGGTCATCTTATAAATGGGGGTGTCTTATACACGGTAAGATAAGGTACACGCACCAACCACTTAATAAAAAGATCTCTAAGGGGTATAAAATATTCATTTAAAAAATAGCAATAAAAACAGACATGAAAAACAGTAGACATAATACAACCAATGGCTTCAAGTTACAAAAAAATGAGATTCCAAGCACACATCAGGGAGAACTTTCTGACAGTAAGAGCTGTTCAACAGTGGAACAGACTCCCACAAAAGGTGGTGGACTCTCCTTCCTGGGAGGTTTTTAAGCAGAGGTTGGATGGTCATCTGTCACAGATGCTTTAGTTGAGATTCCTGCATTACAGGAGGCTAGATGACTTTGGGGGTCCCTTCCAACTCTACAATTCTATGATTCTGTGAATTATCAAAATACAGATAAAATCAGCAGCTTAAAAGGGCGGAGGGGAAGGTAAAAAAATTCCAAGGTAGGCTTGTCTAAGCAGCATAAAAGCTTTTAGAAGATGTCAAAAACCATGCAATGAAGGCTGCTGCGTAATACAAATAGGCAGTAAATTCCAGAGAACAGGTGCTGCCACACTAAAAGATTGATTTCTCACAAGTGCAGAACAAACGTTATGTGTCACTAGTACATGCAGACTAAAGATATATTTGTTCACAAATGTCTCCTGCAATCCCAGCAGCTGGTGTTATTTATATTGGGTTCTTAAGGATATACAGTATTCTTAGTCTTTTACTGTATAGATTGTATTTTTATTGCCGTTCACTCCCATGGAAGGAAGGGTAATGTAAACATGAAATCAGCAACAGCAGCAACAAAGAGTGACCCCCTCAGGTCACTGACAACAAGATGGGTCAGTAGTGCCTGCACAGGGTAGTAAGGGGAGCCGTGGTTTACAAGAGAGACAACTGAAGGGCTAAATGGCTGTGCTGCTTCAGCCTGTGGATAACCGATCACTTTTTTAAAAAATGTTCCTTTATGATTTCCTAAAACCTTTCTGATTCTATATGGAGGAGCATTCAGAAGAAACATCCCTCTACCTGCAGCCTGAATTGACAACAGTCCATTCTACCATGTCTGGGTTTTATCAAGTCCAAGCATGACCTCAGCTGGCAGAAATGTGTTTCATATTACTCAAAATAGGGTCCTAGTGTACTTTAATCGATTGGTTCCAAGAGTCAAACTAGCAGATCTAGAGTGCTCTATTGCTCCTAGCGCCCTATAGTGTTGACAGCATCAGTAAAGCCCTTATTTCTGCTGCGATGGAGCAGCATTCTTAAGTAGTGTCGCATCTTGTATGGTTATCAGTTCTCCACACTAGGATCTCTTTGGCTGGGTTCCTTTGCCAAAGCCTTCACTTCTCAGCTTGAATTTCACAGGGATCTGTCCTTAGCCAAGGGCTCTTTGTCCCCCTGCCTGGCATGTCTCACTGCATCCATGCCACTGTCCACCCATTTTGCTTTGCCAGGCTCTGATGCATTTTTATGTTGCACAAACCTGATTATTCCGTTCATGCCATGCAATTTTCCTTGCTCTCTAAGCAACGGTAAGTTAAAATGACTGCTGTATATTTATTTATGTATTACATGCACATGACCCTCAAGGAGCCCAAAGCAGCACACGTACCTTATCCTCATAAGTGCCTTGTGACACAGGTGAGCCTGAAGGAATAGGACTGGCTCAAGGTCACCCAGTGAGTTTCTTGGCTGAGTGGGGATTTCAGCCCAGTCCGAGTCTGACACAATAACCCAGATACAATTCCCATCATCCCTGACCATTGGCTATACTGTCTGGGGCTGATGGGAGTTAGACCCTAACAGCCTCTGGAAGGCCCAGGTTCCCTAGCCCTGCCTTAACCACGGCATAAAATTGCTTGCCCACATGAACAACTGACTCAGATGATTTAATAAATAGGGCAGTTCACAATGATCACAATGCCATCCTGAATTGGAACCAACCCAGTTAACTCAGTCAAGGAGTTCTATAGAATGGGGTTCTATTGTACCCTGGACTTATAAATAGGCAGCATGCATCCATCACCCACATGTAGTACAAGTTCTGCAGACTCCTATTTGCAATAAATGTTTTGAAATAACTATTAATATCTCTTAAATGACAGAATGTCTATTAAAAGGCAGAATTCAAAACAGTTCCTTTGGTGAAGGACTTTAATTTGCTGCTCGAAATTTCCAGCTGCAATTTTTGATCATGAATATACTTGCATATTTGCTTAATATTTCCCAAATATTTGACACACCATGACATTTGACTTGAATATTCAATGAATGAATGACAATTGCTATTTGGCAGTTGATATGTAATGTGTATTTGACACCATTTAATGGCTGACACCCATTTATATTGTTCATGCAATTGTTTTAGCATCTGATGGATGACATGCAATGGTATTAGTCAGGTGATTAATTTGATGCCTGCTAAAGCTATCAAGAGATGGCAATGACTTGAGTTTCACATTTTGAGGTTAGAAGTTTGTATTTAAAATCCAAATTCTGAAGTCTGAATTTCACTTTCAAGAGATGAGTGGCAAAACTGGAAATGTTGGTGAATTTTGAGCATTTGCAAATATTTGTCTCACTTTTTATAGTCTTCTTTACATATTGAAGAATTGATGTGGGATCTGTTTTTCCATGGTTTCATCCGAGGGCCTTCTGATGGTACCCTCATTGCAAGAAGTGAGGTTAAAGGGAACCAGGCAGAGGGCCTTCTCAGCAGTGGTGCCTGCCCTGTGCAATGACCTCCCAAGGAAATAAACATCTATCTGACTTTTAGAAGACATATGAATGCAGCCCTGTACAGAATTTTTTAATGTTTGAGGTTCTTTGTCTATTAATATTTTGTTGGAAGCCACCCAGAGTAGCTGGGGCAACCCAGTCAGATGGGTGGCATATAAATAATAAAATTAGTAGTAGTAGTAGTAGTAGTAGTAGTAGTAGTATCATCCCACTGCAGTGCTGTCTTGTTCAAAGGTCCACCACACAGTGTGGATGAAATCTCAAAGGTCCTTGACTCACCTGCCTGAGATCAGGAGTAATAACTGGGCCTGCACCATTAAACCTGTTAGTAGTGGAGTGTCCTTTAATCATTACAGCAAAAGCTGTGGATATTTGGCTTGAACATCACTGCTGTAACAACCTCCATTTCTTGATGCATATACATGTTTAATACATTTTAAACTACAGATGAGCCAAATATTTTCTTCTTTCTAACTCCTTAGGAAAAGGCAACTTTTGCAGAATTTGTGTGTGGTACCTGCCATTCCCTTCCCTCACAACATCCCATCATAATGCAAGTATTGAAGTACTGCTGGGAATACAAAACAGTGCCTAAGTCGTCAACACATCTACTCAACTTTCAGTGGCAAAAGTGGGCGGAACTACCATTCGGAGGAGAAGAAGAAACCTGTGATACCACCATCTCCCCCTCAAGAAACAGCCTGCAATTTTTTCTTCTCCCTACAGAAATTCAGTAAAATGGTTCCCACCCCACAATTTCTCTGCCCACAAATAGGGTGAACATTATTCAAGAGGACATTGGGACACAACTCTGTTTCAAACAGGCTGATAGCTTAGTTGCTGTCCGTGGTACTGAATCTGTTCTGTGTCAACTCTTCTGTCCTGAACTCTAAATCTCTTTTAACACCGTGTCGCTGGTTGAGCCTGGGCATTCAGCTGGAAGGATACTGTTTCAATTTTTTGGGAGGCATGACAGAATCACAAAGGAGGTGCATCAGCACTGCAAACAAATCCAGAATGCAGATAAATATGTGCACTTCATAAGTTGATTTGCTGCCATAATTTTCAGGGTGACATCCTTGGGTGATGACAGAAGATAAAGCCTCAAAGCATCATGGCTGAATCTGAGAACAAGACATTGGCATGGAAGACAGTCAGTCCTGCGTTTCTTATTCCAGCTGTGTTCAACCCATGCCCCTCTTTAAATCCAATCACTCAAGATTCTGAGAATGCAGGATCATTACTCAATTATACTCATTTTACTGGGGCAATGAACAAATATAGCTAGAATTATTTTAACACGAGTAATGGCTCATAATATTTACTCTAATTTTAGTGCTAAAGTAAGTAGCTGGTTGGGGTTGTGTAACGACTTTATCGCAGAGAAAATCCATTATATAAAGAACTAATGCATAGCCTGCTTTCCCCCCCAAATGGAGAACAGCACCTCCTGCAAATGCAATTTCTGTTTGAAACTTACATAATTGTGTTTATTGAACTAAAGAAAAAAAAGAACATAATGGCCTCAACTCTTAGCAAAACAAAACCAAAAAAAACCCCAAATGGTTCTCATATTTATCTTTTTGTTCACATCTTGTGAACAGACCTACGTAAGACCTATGTAAGACCTACGTAAGATGCAATGTAACCCACTGCTGGAGGGCAAACTGCGTGTTACACACATAATGCGCATAATGAAAATCCCAACTATTTTTAAAAATAAGAAACAGCCTTGGAAGGCAACGATTATTCCTTGCCCCACTAGGCATTTTCTGCATTCCTTTGCACAAACACACACAGGAAGGGAGGGGGAGAGAGGGAGGGAGAGGGGGTTCCATATCTGTGTCTATAAAAGTAATTATACATCTAGAGCCCAAGTGAGAAATGGTTGAGGTGAGTTTGAACAGAAAGATGGGGAAGAAAGAAAGGGTGAAGTTCTAATGCTTGGGAAAGTATGGTTGGACACACAGAGTAGCTGAGCTTGGTTTGTTGGCTTCTCCCATCACAAAGAATACCTACAGGGGACAAAAATGAAGGCAAATACAGCAGAGTTCAAGGGTGGTGCATCCCTAAGAAACTGGGGGGGGGACCCAGCACTAGATTGGGTTTATACCATATGACTAATCACTTCTGTTGCACGAACACATCTTTGATTCATCAGAATCAGGTTTCGTTCTTGGCAACGCAAAATTTATTCAGATACAAGGAGGATGCAAGTGTCTGAAGAACACAGACCTCTTGATGAGGCAAGAAAAAAGTTCTCAGCTATTTCATGTTTCTTTTCCTTGAGGGCCAACATGGCAACCATGCGTTAAACCATAGATCTACTGAAATCTACCGAGAAAGTTAGTTTAGACATCTATGGGCCTTGTAAATTGAAGTGAATTACAGTAGGATTTATTTCCAAATCAACATGCAGGGGATTCAACTAAACGTTAGGGCTGCAAGTTTATGTACCCTTACATGGAAGTAATGCTTACTTAACTTCTGAGTTACTTCTGAGTAAACATGTACAGAATAGCACACATTATCCAATCCCTAAGCTCTCAGGGCATGGTGTTAAGAAGAGGTAGCAACCCTGTGGCCCTCCTGATTTTGTTGGACTCGAACTCCCATCAACCCCAGGCAGTGTGGTCAGTGGTGATGGAAACTGCAGTCCCACAATGTGTGGAGGACCACAGGTTAGCTACCCCTCATCTTAAGGCAGCTGATGAAGTTACTTTAATTAAGCTAAGCAGGCTTTTCCAACAGAAAGCCAACATGCTCAATTCTCACAGGATTGGTTTGTGCCCCATAGATAGATAGAAAGATAGGTGAGAGATAGATATAGCTAGCTAGCTAGCTAGCTAGACTCTGTACTTTTACAAAACATTAGGATTCCCCAAATATGCCAATACCTTGCTCCACACTGACCACAGTTTGACTACATTTCTGCCAGAATTTCCCACATGAGTTCATTATTGGAAGGCTTCCCTCCCTCCCCCCCTAAAAACCCCCCACTCTACTTCACATTTCAGACCACACTTTATTATTCAGAAACGCCCATAGCTGATTATGATGGTGTAACAACAACAAACATTGCACACTGGCACTCTCTATTCGTAATTGCCTTGAATATATTTAAGAGCAAGCCTTTGAACCATGCTGCGATCTTGACTCCCTTTCTCTCCTATGTGCACACACTGAAAATTCTACCCTCTCCAACAAAACTCTGACTTGACGTTACCATACGCTAGCTGTGCCACCTCCTCACATCTGTATTATAACAATAACGCTGACTTTCACTATAAGGGTGGTATACACACACACTCAACAGCTGTATAGATGCTCTTTATTACTATTGTGTTCTTGTCCTGCCTGTGTATGACTTGACCAGTTGGCCATTTTGGGTCAGAGGATGCTGGACAAGAAAAGCTAACCCAGTAGCCAGGCTCTTCTGACATTCTTATTTACACTGGTCCTTTTGCCTGCAACACTGACCTCTTTGATGCAAGCAAGGTGGCACAATCTGTGTCATTCAAGCGGCCCAGCAGTCAGTATTCTGCATCGTCAATAATTATTTGGGTTTGATGACAGTTACTTTAAATAATTCAGACTAACAATGTTTATTCGTGTTGAGCATGAAGCCATGAAACACTTTCATGTCTGCTTTTTACAGGTCGGCGACAAAAAAAGCCCCCAAACATTGTAAATTATTGGATTCTAATTCTTGCCTTTCCCTCCCCCCCCCCCACAAAAATGGTTCAGACTCACAACCAAGTTGTCTGTGTGCCCAGGAATGCCTGTTTGGGGCTTCTGATTATGCAAGTGAGCCCACCGAGAGAATTCTGTCATGATAGGAAGGCAGCAGGATGTGAGACCATCTAGGTTAAGGTGTGTAATTCTTCCCTTGCTGTAATTCAATCATAAAAAGGGTCTTGAGGGAACAGCAAAAAAATGGGGATGGTTGCCTAGTGTTCTGAAAAATGGTGCGGGGGCAGAAATTATGCTCCATGCATCTGGGAGTAATTTGAAGCTGAGTCTTACAACAGGAAATTGTCTGATCAAGGTAGCTTTCTTGCCTGCTTCTGTCGGATACTAATCTGACATGCTTTTCTGGGGGTAGGAGAGGGGGAGACACCAAACATTCCAGAATAGATTACCTTATTTTTAATTTAATTATTTTTTGCATTTGGGTGAGGGAAATGATTGGCCTCTAAAGATTTAAGAGCAGCACTCGTGCAAGAGGTTCTTAGACAGAAAAGAGGGATGAAATGGAGCAACCAGCCTCATTCCCGCAGTAAAATCAACACATGCACCCCCCCTCCCATCTATTCCTCCACCTCTCGTTCTGCAGGAAAGATCCGCATTAGGCCTCAACCACCTTTTATGCATAGCAGCAATTAACAGTTCTCTGCATAAGTGATCTCTTTCTTGCCAGAGAAATAATACTCACTGTTATTAGAACTATAGTGTACAGTTTTGTGAATCTGTATGTGTGTTTTGGTGGCTTTTGCCTACAATTCCTTTTAAGGAAAATTTACAAGGGAAAAGCATTATGAACACAGCATCACCAATCCACACAATGCTTCACAGCACAACATAAATGAAACAAATCCTACCACCTACAAGGCATTTAAAATCTGCATCTCTACAAATGGAGGAAGAGATGGCAGAAAGAAGAAAGGGTAACAGGGGGTGAATGCACAGAAAAATGCAGTTAGACTGTCTTTCAGCTAGTGGATGGGGATTCAGGGGTTAAAGGCTTAGTGGAAGAACATAGGAAGCTGTCTTGTACTGAGTCAGGACACTGGTCCGTCCAGCTCAGTCCGGTCTACAAAGACACCTTCCAGGATTTCAGACAGGGGTTTCTCCCAGCCCTACCAGGAGATGCCAGGGATTGAACCTACAACATTCTGCATGCAAAGCAATGAACTATAGTACCCACTCTAAGTATATATGACTCTACTTTTATCCTGTCTTGTCCGAAGCTCTGGTTCAACCCTGACATCTCCAGTGCTCAGATAGCAGGTGATAAGAAAGCCATTTCTCCATCGGAGACCCTAGAGAACCATGCTAATTAGAGGGAAAAGCTAAACTGGGCTAGATGGGCAAGTAGCCGCTCTGAGCCCAGCTTCGGCTGGGATATAAATAAAAATTATTATTATTATTATTATTATTATTATTATTATTATTATTATTATTCCCATCTCAGCTGTTGCCCTCAGGCTGGGGACACAAAGTACACCTTCTCAAGATTCACGAACACTTTACATTTTACCTTTTGCTTGCTCTATCAAGATGTAAAAACTTTTGTATTTCGCAGCCTGTGGCTCTACAGATGTTGTTGGACTACAACTCCCATCATTCCTGACCATGGCTGATTGCAGTTGTTGCTCAGCAATGCCTGGAGATCCATAGGTTCCCTATCTCTGATTTAGCTCATGGGTAACTACAAGTGTCTAACTCAAGTGTTTTCCAGACTTGGGTCTCCAGATGTTTTTGGACCACTACTCCCATCATCCCTAGCTAGCAAGAACAGTGGTCAGGGATAATTGGAAATGTAGTCCAAAAATAGCTGGAGACCCAAGTTTGGGAAACACTGCTCTAAGTGAGCTAAGTGAGAACCTGCTGGGGAGAAATTTAAACCATCTCCAGTATAACAGATGTAAACTTTGCTATTTAGAGTTACTGGAATAGGGAACACACAGAACTATAAGAAAGGAGATGAGCCCATGTCACAAAACTCAGAATGTGAGTTTGCAGCCTGAGCCACAAACATGGATACACAAATGGCCTGTGTTCAACATGACTGAAAGAATCCTTATTAAGTATCCTCTCTCACAAAGTAACATCAGCAAGGTTGAGAAAAAGACCTTTCAAACTGGTAGTTCCAGTTATCTTGAATTACCTCCTTGGGGAACCTCATCAGTTCCAGTCCTTATTTCTCTTTAAAAATTAATCCTACAGAGTAGCGAAGGTGTTCCTGTATTCTTGTTCAAACATGCCTTGCTATTACACCCAAAAGACCGAGATTTTTAGCTGGCTCTTTATTTCTGCTTGTGATTCTCTTTCATTACAGCTCTGATACTGTTTTTATAAAATGATGAACTTACACATATAAGTACAAAAAGTACATTGAGTTCAAGAAAGACAGGACACTTTTAAAATCAGAATTTAAGCTAGTTTCATTTCACAGAAGCCTCCAGATAGCACCCTGATCCTAAGACTCACCAGTAGTGCATCAAGTGCTTAGGATGAGGAATGCCAAGAGCTACACCAAATTCACAAAATACAGCATTGTACTGGCACAGTACAATGGTGCCACAGACCAGCAGACAGAGCTGAGTTTGATAAGCTGTCATCCTCAGAACAGGACTTCTTTGAAAGCAAATGCCACTGAAATCAATGGGACTTACTGCTGACCAAGTATGAGCAAGACAGAGATGGAGAACTATTCAAAGGGTAACTTGGTTGAAGTGCTTTGTGGAGTACAGCCTAATAATACAGACCACAAGAAGTTCTCCTTCACTATTTTACCTGTCTATTTTGTTACTCTGCTACCCAACCTTTCCTCCAGTGCATATGTGGTGTTGCTAGATGGCCACACATCCAAAAACTAGCCACATCAAGATATACTAGTTTCATCAATGTGGTGGCCTCATGTGCCTTCAGAGCACACCCTGAGACCCGGATGGATGCCAATAGGCCCTTTTCATATCTATCTAGAATGACGGGGGGATGGGGACTGCAGCACAGCTCCTCCTCATATACCTCCAGTACCTGTAAAAGGGAAACCATTGCCTCCAGGTGACTGTAGACCTACCATGCCAACAGTGTTGGCACAGGAAGTTACAACATCAAACCAGTTTCCTATGTGACTGTTTCACTTCCAAGGTCATAAGAACAGGAGGGGACATGATGAAACCACACAATGCCAGCACCACACCAGGAAGTGTGCAAGAGAACTCCATGCAGGAAAACTCCCCAGTGGATCATCCCCTAAGTAAAAGCCACCCCAAAGTGCTCTCTGCACGATATGCATTCCCAATCATGATAAATGAGATCTTTAAAAAGGTAAAGGACCCTTGACAGTTAAGTCCAGTCGCAAACGACTGTGGGGTTGCGGCGCTCATCTCGCTTTACTGGCCGAGGGAGCTGACGTTTGTCCGCAGACAGCTTTTCTGGGTCATGTGGCCAGCATGACTAAGCCGCTTCTGGCGAAACCAGAGCAGCGCACGGAAACGCCGTTTACCTTCCCACCAGAGCGGTACCTATTTATCTACTTGCACTTTGATGTGCTTCCGAACTGCTAGGTTGGCAGGAGCAGGGACCAGGCAACGGGAGCTCACCCCGTTGCTGGGATTCGAACCGCTGACCTTCCGATTGGCAAGCCCTAGGCTCAGTGATTTAGACCACAGCGCCACCCACATCCCTTTTATGACATCTTTAGCTGAAGATAATAGAAGGACTAAGCACGGGAACTTAGTAGCACAGCAAATGTGTTCAATCTGGATTTTATGAAGTCCAGAGCAACCCCCTTTCCATTCTGTGCTTTGCACAGTGAGCTCTTCTAACGCATGACTACAGTGTCTTCAAAGCAGACTGGTTCCCAAATGATATCACAGTAATGATATCATAATAAAACAAGGCCTTCGAGTGGTCCTTGAAGATGAGAGGGCATACATATACATGCAGCAGAATGAGCTGTCTGCAGTTTTGTTTCCAAAACATAATGCATTTGCAAGGCACTACAATATCATTATTCAGCCCTTTCAGGTGATGTGGGGAGGGAATCAATTCAAGCCTCTTCTACCCATACATGATAGTTACATATTAAGGAATCTCATGTGTGTACTGCTTAGAGAGTGGCCATTTTCTACCCCGATTATCATTCCAGTCAAGCAACTGGAGTCCCGGATCAGACAAAAGAAGCAGTTCCAAAAGCAGCTACTACAGCATTTAGGGTTCAAATTACAACTGTGAAAATACTAGAATATTATAGACAAAAGGTGGTAGAGATAGCTTTGCTCACGCATGGTTTTGAACATAGGGTACTTTCAATAACCCATATTTCCTGTCACCACCACCTCCCAACCCAAAATTTACTGCATAAAAAGACCCTGATATTGCCTTGTAGGCACTTGGGGAATATTCAACACAGTAGTCAAAAGCAGTAAAAGATATTTCAAGAGGAAGTTCTTGTTATGTATAAGGGGTGTTTAAGACAAATCTCCTAAACATGTTGCACTTTGCATCTTTACTCAAACTTTTTCTCTGGCTAAGCTATAGAATAAAACAGAAGGCTATCTTAATTACGGTGAGCAGAGAGGGCACCAGGGGTTGCTCTGCTGTCTCCTTTCAACAATGAGTGCCAGAGTCCTGAAGACCTTCCTACCTGGGCATTTGGATAAGAACTAACCAGGTATAGACCCATCCCCTTCTTCCCTGTTTGCAATAAATAAGATTTGTATCCCAGGAAAGAGCTATTCAGAACCATGCATTGAAACCGACTCATCATTCTGCTTAGTGACGTATGTGAGAAATTAGGAGGAGATGAAAGGGAAATCTTGCCAATACTACATTTGTAACACTGGCTTCACTGCATAAAACCCACTAGGTTTGGGGTTTTTAAAATAGATTTCTGAAATTCCTCTCTAACACAGTCGTTTTTACACTGATATAGTAGCGCCGTTTGAATTGCATTTCAATACGTGGAATTTGCAGCAGAAGAGACCTTCCAGCTTCATTTGGAGGGAATATGGGCCCGATCCTGCAATTTATTTACCCCCTGGCAAAACACATACCTGCAAAACGCGTACTACTATTAGTCAATAAACACGATGTTGACTTTTTGATTACAAGCTGCTCATAGCAAAGGGATAGCTATAGTTTGGAGAAATTTTCATTTTGCACATTGGGGAAAAGATGACTACCATTATGTGTTCTTTTCTCTGACCAGCCTCATTCAGAGAGAAATGGGCCACCTCTCCAAACAATGAAAGATCCCACAGTTCTGCTGCTAGTCCCATATTTACAGAAAACATCCTATATACAAATGAAGATCAGAAAAGATTCCCCACTTACAACAAATGGGAGAAGATAGAAGCAAGCAAGAAACCCACTCCTGAAACTATAAATGAAATGTTGTTCATGGGCCTCAGTGCCATTAAAGTCAAAGGTCAAGGCTTGAATTTAAAAACGCAACTTTACTTCTACATCCTTGAAGTACCTGCAAGTGAATTTTTATTCTTATCTCTCCCCTGTACCATAGCAGCTCTGGCTTCTATCATCCACATGTATGCAAAGAGGTTAATGGAATCTGTCGACTGAAAAGACCTTGGAGAGAAAGGTGAAATATCTCTAAGCTAGATGCATTTGCAAAGGTACTAGGCAATTACAATTCAGTTTATGCATAACCCAGGAAAAAACATAATTCTTCTGTACCACTTTAGAACCTTCATTGCAGCAAAATTTGAGCTCTTGAATAACACATATGCATATATAAGATGCACACACGAGCACACAGTCACACTGTACACAAACACACAACCAGGCTTTCTTTGCTGATAAAGAAAACCCCTTAAAACAATTCTTTGCCACTTCAAAAACCGAGAGTCACCCAAACACACTATATAAACCCACAGGTAAAAGAAATCTGAATCACAAATATACGAAGGGTTTGTGTCAATAGGAAAAGGTATCTGCAATGTTTTCCTACTGCATCTTTAATGAAAGGGGAAATCCTAGTTGTGTAATAGGAGCTATTACGGTTTGGAAATTTTTGTTCTGTAAAGCAGCTGCGATGCCCAAACAATTGAGCAAAATCTGACACCAGCCTATGCCTTCCTAGGAAATCCTTCTTTCCTGCTTTGGCTATCGCAAACATATTTACAACCGGCAGAAAACAACCAAGGCATGCTTTGCAACAAAAAGGGGGGAGGGGGAGAGTGGCTTGTGTTTTCAAAAATGTAAACTTCTTCTGACGATATATCATCACACATAGGAGAAAGGAAGCTAGGAAGCAGGGAACTGAACGCCTCTTGCCTAGGCAGCATTTCGTTTCTCTGGCATCCTATGGAAATTGGAAATACACCGGGGAAGGGATTTCCCCACCCGCCCACTCCGTCAGATTGCAGCGGCAGTATGCGGGGCAGGATCCTTGCTCCTAGGACCATCTTCCTGCCGTCTTTTGAACCGGATTGCACACCGATGGAGACGGCAGCGTTAAGCGGGGTGTATGAAGGCTCCAAATAAATGAATTTCTCATCTTTGGGGCGGCGGGGGGGGTGGCTCTTGGCGACCCAGAGCCCCCTCTTTCCTCCTCGCCTCCCTCCCCCTTCCCCTCCCCTTCCTGACTTACTCTGGTCTCCTGCTCAAGACGCCTTTGGCGATGGCCGGGGGTGGTTTGTGCTGGAGCAGGACCGCGCAACAGCTCTTCTCCCTGCCGTCCTTCTCGGGGTGGTGGTGGTGGTGGTGGAGCGGAGGGTGCTGGTGGGGGGCGGGGGTCCGGCTGCCGCTGGGGCTGGCCTGAGCTGGCTTGCTGCTGCTGCTGCTGCTGCTGCCGCTGCTGCTGGGAGGCTGCGGAGGCGCCGGGAGCTGTTGCGGGTGCTGAAGCTGCTCCTGCCGAGGCTGCTCCGGAGGTGGCGGCGGCGGCAGCGGCGGCGAAGGCTGCTGCTGCTGCTGCTGCTGGCCCTGGGGAGGACCCGGTGGGCAAGCCGGCGGCGGAGCGGGGAGCCGGGGCTGCTGCTGCGTGGGCTCTTCGGGCAGCGCGTGCTGCTGGCGGAGGCTGCGGTTCTCGGTGCTGAGCTCGTCCAGGCGCCTCTCCAGCTCGTCGATGCGCTGGCGCTGCGTGTGGATGAGGCTCTGCTGGTTCTGCACGATGGCGGTGAGCTCCTTCAGGTAGAGCACGGCGCGCACCGGGTTCTCCAGCAGGCTCTCCATGCCCCGCGGCGGGCCCCGGCGCCCGCCTCGCCTCGCCTTCCGCCTGACAGGGGACTCCGGCCGAGGGGAGACGAGGAGCAGCGGCAGCAGGAGGAGGAGGAGGAGGAGGATGCCGCCTCCGCGCCCGCGCGCCTTCTCCTCGCTCCCTCGCTCGCGTGGACACACGCGCACACGCAGCCCAGAGCCTACACACGCAGCAAGGGCGGCGGGCGGCAGCCTCGCGGCCTCCGCGTCACGCGCAAGCGGGGCGGGCCCAGGGCGGAGACGCGCCGCCCACCCGTTCGGGCGGGAAGGAGACCGGGAGGCCGGGGCGCTTCCCCCGGGGAGACGCGGGCGAGGGGGCGAAGTTGGCGGCGGGCGTGAGGCGAGCAGGGCTGGAGAGAGGCTCGTGGGGAGGAGCGCGTGACGAGACTTTCTGGAACAGGCCTGCCCTCCTCGCCCCTCCCGCCCCGCGCAGGCGGGTGAAGGGAGAGAAATTGGGGAGGAGGGGGCAGCAGGGAGGGGCCGGGCAAGAGGGGCGGCGGGAGGAAGGAGCGGGACGGAAGGGGGGAAAGGGGAGCGGAGTCACGAAAGCAAAAGGAGAGGGTCCGGGAGCGTGAGGGAGAAAGGGGGCCCTTTAGAGTGGGAGCAAGGAAGGCGGACGACGTGCGGGGAAGCAAGGATGTGGGAGAAGGAAGCGAGGTGGGAAAATAAAGGGCTGTGTGGGAAAGGAAGGGGCATAGGGCAAGTGGCTGCGCGCGCACTTCGAGCCCACTCTTTCCCTCGGGGGATTCTGGCCACTGTAGTTTGCCCCTCAGAAAAGTAGCGTTCCCAGCTACCCTTAACCAACCACAGGGACCAGAATTCTTTGAGGAGGGGAGAATGTGCTTCAAAGGTATAGCGTGCCTGCAGCCTATTTGCCCCGCTACTTTTCGCTGTATACTGTGGCTGCCTTCCACCCCATTTATCCCCCCCCCCATGCACTCCCATCAACACCAGAAGACCTGTTCAACGTGCCCCTTGGTGCGGACAGAAGCAGTTGGCCATTTCTGTTGTGTCACTGGCTGGGCATCGTGCGCCCCCTCGGGAGGCCTGTCTAGACCCATCCTTGAGCAGATTCCATTCCCTGACCAAAACATGGCAATTTGGGGAGCTTTCGACAGAAACGGTTAGCTAGTTGTGGGCTGCTGTGTATTCTTCTTCTGCAGCTTTCCGCAGCCAATTGCTGCTGTGTTATTTGCTGATCTTTTTTACTTTTTGTTTTGCATGAAGGTTGAGTTGATGTTTCTTGTTTAGATTCTTTTTGGAGAGGAAAGCAGGACACCATATGCAGTATATCATATTTCTTAAATATCAGCACTTAGTCAATAGCATGAAAGATTCTTCATTTTCTTTTCTACCCCTTTCTAGAGAAACTGCTGTGTACCACTCTGCCCAGATTTACTCTTCTTCCCTCGCTCTCCTGTTTCCCTCACTGCTTTCTTGCAAATGCCATGGAACAGTTCCGACTTCCAGCCCCGTGAGCAAGAGGAGCTGTTACATCATAGAAACCCCACAGCCATCTGATGCGGCAGGCCTGGGTTGCCTTCTTTTTTCCTGATCATAGGAACTAATTTTCTAGATTTTGCCCTTAATATTCCAGGCCAGCATTTTATACAAAATGTGCCGAATAATTCTGGCATGCTTTTGACTGGCATTCTCAATAACGCTCTGGCATCCGCTTCCTCTCCTAATATGGAGCAGCTGGAAGAAAAGAACATAAATCCCTATGAAACAAAGGTATATTTATTGGTAACAGAAATATTACATCCCCTTCCCCTTTCCTTAAAGTTCTGTGTGAAAGTCTCCTTTACTGGTGTATTTTATTCTCCTATTCTTATTGGTATCATTCCCCAGTTTGCCTGTTTCTCCATTTTCTGCTTAATTTTTAAGGATAAATGTTATAGCTCAAACAAGAGTGAAAGTTGCACTTCTCCTTCTTCTGCTTCTACTTCTGGCTTGGAGCCTTTACCTGCAGTCTCAGAAGAGTGTGATATTGTCCTGGTTATTCAGCCAAGCAGGGAAAAGAATTTTGCATATGCTCAGAAGAATGGAACCTTTTTGGGGGCCACTGTATACCATCTTTTGGGACGCGGGTGGCGCTGTGGGTTAAACCACAGAGCCTAGGGCTTGCCGATCAGAAGGTCGGCAGTTCAAATCCCTGTGATGGGGTGAACTGTTGCTCCTGCCAACCTAGCAGTTCGAAAGCACGTCAAAGTGCAAGTAGATAAATAGGTACCGCTCCAGCAGGAAGGTAAACGGCGTTTCTGTGCGCTGCTCTGGTTTGCCAGAAGCGGCTTAGTCATGCTGGCCACATGACCCGGAAGCTGTACGCTGGCTCCCTCGGCCAATAAAGCGAGATGAGCACCGCAACCCCAGAGTCAGCCACGACTGGACCTAATGGTCAGGGGTCCCTTTACCTTTTTATACCAGCTTTTGGGGAACGATTCATGTCCTGCTTGTGTAGCTTGTTAGAGGTATCTAGTTAGCCACAGTGAGAAGCCAGGTGGGTTGACTAGATCAGGGATGGGGAATTTTTTTCAAGGGCCTCATTCCATTATAAGGAACCACATGCCAGTGGTAGGTGAGGCAGAGACAAAAAATGTGGGGAGTGATTCTTACCTTTGTACAGTAGGCTACATTCCAGCCATGCAAGAGCCAGGGGTTTCTATACCTATACTCACACACTTGCTTAGAATCTGAATTGTAGAGTTAGAAGAGGTCCTGAGGATCATCTAGTCCACCCCCCTGCAATGCAGGAATCTCAATTAAAGCATACATGACAGGTGGGCATCCAGCCTCTGCTTAAAAACCTCCAATGAAGGAGAGGAAGTTCTCCACCCACCCACCCACCCTCCATTCAAACAAGCAAGAGGATTATTGCAGTTTTTAGGACACATTCCAGGGAGGCAAAAGCACATGGTGGGGGGCGGAACAGAACAGAGTTGGTGAAGAGTGTGGCCTGGAGAGACTTTTGAGGGCCAGAAAGGCCTGGAGGGCCACTTTTGGCCCCCAAGCCTAAGGTCCTCCAGTTCTGGACTGGATGGACCCTTGAGCTAATCCAGCAGGGCTCTTCCTATGCAGGTCGCAGGTCATTTAGAGCCAGAATGAATTGCTAAAGTTGAGCCAGCAACAGAGGCCAACAGAGTCCAAGGAGGCCATTCAACATTAGGATGAAGAACAGAAGAAAGAGAACAAGAGCCAAAGGTAAGAACAAAGTAAGAGACAGTGTAGGTAGTGTAAAAGGGCTGCTTCAGCCATGATTGTCATGAACTATCTGGCTGGCAGACTCCAGTCCTGTTCTCAATGGATTCTCACCTGTTGTCCCAGCTCTTGATGAAACTCCATTCTTCCAGTTGCATGCTGGACGGCAGCCAAGGCTCTTGGAAAAAACCTGAGCTGTAGTGTCCCGGGTGTAAATGCTGTAACTTGAATGTTGACACAGAACATTTCTACTTCATATTTCTATGATATTTCTGTGTTCTATTGTCACAGAGCATGTGAAAGTTTGAATTGGCTCAATTCCCACTGAAAATTGTCGGGAAGATGTGGACTAATCATGTATACTGTATATTGATAAGTGGCATGCCACCATCACAGTGTTTCTCACAGGAATTTAAATTAGTGGGTTGGATTATCTGATAGTGAGAGATAAGGGGTGAGATTATTCACCCTTGGCAAATATGGGCTCAGGCTGTATAAGTGGGGGAAGGGGAGTAATATTTCATAGTCATGATTGTTTCGTTCGATTTAACAAGTTTTAATTAAAGCTAGTTGTACTTTTCTCTTTCTGTTAATTTTGGACAAATCTGTTAATGCTGTGGATTTATAGCCAGTTGCTTCACGTTCAATTCCACATAGCACTAAGGCAAATCATGGCTATGCATGAAAATAACGACTCCTTCTCTCCTCTCCCAGTCCTGCTACTTCTGTGCTAAGCTGTTTGGCTTAGTTCACTCCAAAGCAGACATAGGCAAACTCGGCCCTCCAGATGTTTTGGGACTACAATTCCCATCATCCCTGACCACTGGTCCTGTTAGCTAAGCATCATGGGAGTTGTAGTTCCAAAACATCTGGAGGGCCAAGTTTGCCTATGCCTGCTCCACAGTGTGAGCCATAGTCCAGGTTTGTTCATGGTTTATCATTTGTGGATTGCCTGGTGGTAGAGATAACCCACAAGCTCAGGGTCACACATAATGCTAAGTCAAACCATGGATTAGTTCTAGGTAGCATAAGAGCAGTAGAACCAAGGGAGGAGTGAAGTGGCCATGATTTTTGCGCCATGCACTCATTAGTGTTTAGGCATAGTTTGGTTTATTATTACATGCCAACCAAGCCATTTGGTTGATAAATACTTATTCATTAATTCACATGATCAGAAAGAAGGGGGTGTCTAAGAATGCAAAATTCTATACAGTGATTGGGGTGGGGGTAACAGTTGGCTATAAATTGTCTTTCAAAGTAACCAATGATGAGTCAATCCTCACCAGGAAAAATATTCTCTCCTAGAACATGGCAACACTACATCTGACAAGTTGTTGTTGGGGGCAGGAAGTGTACAAATAATTTGGGGGAGGGGGAGTTCCCTACTCCATCATTATGCTGGGTGAAGGATGTTTTGTATACTGCAACAACAGGAGAGGGGGTGGGTTGCAACTCTGCAAACATAGGGTGCTTCTAGACAGGGGCTTAGTATTGTTAATGGACTTTTAAGGTATTGCAATTTATGTGATTCCCCCCCCCACCCCTGGGAAGGGCCAATCTGGATTAAATGGGGAGGGAAATAACAGACTCATTTTGATGCCAACAATGCCATATGGATGCTGCAAAAATCAAATAAAATGCATGCATGAAGATCACCAATTCCACAATAAATACCTGTCTGGAAACACCCACAGAGAAACACTGCACCCCCTGCAGGGTTTATGCCAGCGGGCACCAGGAGACCCAGTTTCATATATGGCAGGCTTTGCTGCAGCAGAGCCCCAACTTTGCTTTTATAGGAATCATTCACTTCTATGGGAGAAATAAAGAGAGACCCCAGTGACCTCAACTATTGAGAATCAAGCCTAGTCCTACCTGCACAGCACCTTGTGTTGGTTCCAACCTGTGTTCTGTCTTGGCCACACTGCAGCGTGGAGGAATTATTGGAAGCTGGCTTCTATACCTACAGGTTTCTTATGTTTCTTTTGCAATTTCCCAGAAGATTGAGCATTAAGTATGATCAATAAGCCTACAGTGTGTTTCTGTTTGGGGTTTTCGCCCTCCTTTCCTTTAAAGCAAAATGAAAAATGTTGTCTTCCATCGAAACTGGCTATCATCCAATTCATCTCATTAATGTGAGGGAGGCAGCTTATGAATGGCACAGCTCAAGCAGATGTGTAGACAAGACCAAATAGAAAACTCTTACAAGCTACCTTTCAGGCAGCTTCAAGAAGGTTGCCCCTTCTCCCTGGAGACGCTCCAAGGCATGACCGGAGTCCCTACGCAAAAGTACCTTGGTGTCAGAATTTGCACGGGCAGAGCTCTGTTCATCAACATTCTGTTGCTGACACCATCATCCTGAGCAGGCATAATATCAGGCAACAGCTGGAGCACAGGGGGAGAAATGACAGACAAGCAACGTCCAGTTTTTACCCTGCATTTGTGCTTGTGTGTGTGCACGCGTGAGTGTGTACATATAGAAAAAAAAACAGTTTAATAAGAGCACAGCAGCCAGCATTATAGGAAGCAAAGCTGCTTAGCTGGATTGAAGCATCTTAGGTGATAAACCTGCATCTGGGTTGTACCACTTCAGCAAGGCCATTAAATGGCCCTCCGTCCAAAATTACCCCTCCACCCTGAAAACTAGATAGCCATGAGAAGGACTCTAGCTTACTTGTTCCCTAATATGTTAGCTTACTACATGGAACGAGTTGTTTTGTCTACTGAATTTAAGATTCAGTTGCGAGAACTACCCCCACCCAGCCCTAGCTGTCTGAAGTGGTGCAGCCCATACACAGGTTTAGCACCTTAGTGAGAAATAGGCTTGAGAAGCAGTAAGAATTACCTAATGCAGGACTTGGAGCAAGGGATATGAACTGGCTTTGCAGATGGTTTGGGGGAGCTCAGTCCACATTGAATGGGAGAATGCCTGGAGTAGAGTTGGGCCAATGGGAAAGAGGAAAGAGTAGAATGCCTGAGACAGGAACTGCAGGGCTTTGTTCTGAAGAGCCCTCCTGGATCAGACCAAAATCTGGATTTTGTTGGCCAACCAGATGCCTCCATGAAGCCTCTGAGCGAGACACAAAGACAATAGCCCTCTTCTACTCTTGGTCCCAAGCAGCTAGTACCCCTTCACATTTACTGACTTTGAACATGAAGATTGCATAAAGCCATTGTGACTAGTAGCCAGTGATAGTCCTCAATAAATTTGCTGGCCCACTCTTGATGCTGTCACCCCCACCCCAGTCTTGTGGCAGCTTTCATTCCTGTATTTCATCCAGAGCGCACGTTATTAATTTACATGTTTAGAAGTCACAGTGTGGGTCCAGGATTTGGGGAGTGTTCAGCAGTTTATTCCCAAGACATAAGCAATCAGAAAGACCTCTGGGGTTATATAAGTCTGACTCCCATCCTGCTGTTGCAATTATTCTATGAAAAACTGCTTGCTGTTTGCTATAGGTCAGCTCCCTTAACCTACACTTCTCACTGCCATCAGTGTGTTTTTTTCAGAATTCACACACACACAAACACATACACACACCAAGAAATACATCTATTTGGTTAAGACTGTGTGCCACAGTGCCATCTAGTGATCTATGCCATGGCAACAAATAAAAACGATGGCTTCATTCTTCCTCCATTCCCAAGTACTGTAACCAGCCTAGTGTTCCAGCTGAGAGATCTAGTGTCACACAGGGTGACCGGGTCTAAGGTGGTAGGGCTCCTGAGTCATTAACAGTAATGCAGAAAAGGGAATGTCAACAGATGCAGCTCCTTTTTTTAGCCCTGCATGCCAATATTAAACAGTGGTACACTAATTACAGTTGTACCTTGGAAGTCCATTCTGGAAGTCCATTCGACTTCCAAAAAGTTCAGAAACCAAAGCGCGTCTTCCGATTGGCTGCAGGAAGCTCCTGCAGCCATCGGAAGCTGCTGGAGCCCCGTTGGACGTTCGGGTTCCTTTTTTAAAAAAAATCATCTTTATTGAATCAAAACACAAATATATATACATACACAAAGGCAAAAAAGAAAAGATCAGGACAAGAAAAGAAAAAGGACACAAAGACAAAAACATGCAAAACAAGAATTTGCATTCTTATACAGTCGTTCATTGAATTTCTAAATAAAAGACTTCCAATTCTTCTCATTGTACTTGTATTATTATTTACATTTAGCGCACAGCCTTCTATTACCCTAATTTGTTTTCGTGTACTCCAATAAATTAGCATTTGCACATTGTATTTCACAAGGATCAGTATAATTCTGCAAGGAGATTATTTGGACAAAACGTTTTTAGGTAATCTTTGAATATTTTCCATTCTTTGTATACTTTCTGGTTTGAGAGCCCTTACTTTCCCCGACATTTTTGCCAGTTCGAGGTATTCAGTCATAAGTATCTGCCATTCTATTATTGTGGGTGCTGTTTCATTTTTCCTGTTTCTTGCCCCTAATATTATGGCTGCTGTTGTTCTGTACATAAACAATGGTCTTATACCTTTTCTGATTTCTGCTGACATTATTCCTAGGAGGAAGGCTTCTGGTCTTTTTCTGAATGTAAATCTGAATAGCTTTTTGAATTCATTATATAATTTTTTCCAAAATTCCAGGATGACTGTGCAATTCTACCACATGTGTAAGTATGTCCCTGTCTCTTTTTTGCACCTCCAGCTTGGTGATCTACCTTTATACATTTTATTGGAGTGTGGTGCGATTTATAAAGCATTTTCATTACGTTCTCCCTAAGATTATAGCACGCCATGAATTTTATATCCTTCCTCCATAATCTTTCCCATTGTTCCATATACAGTGGTACCTTTGGTTAAGTACTTAATTCGTTCCGGAGGTCCATTCTTAACCTGAAACTGTTCTTAACCTGAAGCACCACTTTAGCTAATGGAGCCTCCTGCTGCTGCTGCGCTGCAGGAGCACGATTTCTGTTCTCATCCTGAAGCAAAGTTCTTAACCTGAGGTACTATTTTTGGGTTAGCAGAGTCTGTAACCTGAAGCATATGTAACCTGAAGCACATGTAACCTGAGGTACCACTGTAGATATTATTTCCAAGATCTTGTGCCCATCTCACCAACTTTAACTTGCTCTACTTTCACTTCCCATTCTAAAAAATAGTTGTATATTCCTGAAATACGTTTTCCTTGATTGTGAGTTAGCTCTTTTTCAAACTTGGATTTATTTATTTTTTGCCAGACCATCTCTCTTGTCTAAACTCAATCTTTGGTTTATTTGAAAGTATTGGAGCCAGTCTATCAAGTGGCTTTTAATTTCATCATATTTTTTCAGGATTGGCTTATCTTCAACAAATTCTAGCAGTACTCTATAGGTGGGCCATTCCTTTTTCATATTCCTTTTTTTGACTGCTATGGCTTCTGCAGGAGAGGTCCACAAGGGTTCCAAAGAACATTCACAAACCGGAACACTCACTTCCGGGTTTGTGACATTTGGGAGCCAGAACGTCCGAGTACCAAGACGTTTGGGATCCAAAGTATGACTCTACTATATTTTTAAAGAAGTATTACATGGAGGGGGTGAAATACGAATTGTTTGGGGACCGGTTATCTTTAGAATTACTTCCAACCATGTTAATGTGCCTAATCCTTGAAATTAGAACCAGAGGGCCTGTTTTCCAGCCCATAATAAAGCTCCATGGACAGAGTTTCATTGGTTGTGGCACCAAAGGGTGTGGAAATCTCTAGGTTAACTATGAAATTCACTCCCCAAAGAGGCAGTGATGTCCACCATCTTGGGTGGCTTTAAAAAAGAATTAGGCAAATTCATGGACGATAAGGCTATCCATTGTGACTAACTGATGGCTATGTCCTACCCCCACTGTTGAAGGCATTGTGCTTCTGAGTACCAGTTGCTGGCAACCGCCGGAAGAGGGGGTGTTGCTGTTCTCAGGTCCTGCCTATGGGCTTCTCCAGTTTAAGATCTTCTTACATTCTCAATAACAGCAGGGCAATAGACCCAGCATGGGGAACCTTTGGACCTGCAGATGTTGCTGAACTACAACTTCCATCACCCCTTGCCGTTGGTCATGCTTGTTGGGGTTAATGGGAGTTGTTCAGCAACATCCGGTGGGCCTGAGGTTCCCCACACCTTCAGTAGGCAGAGCAAAGGCTTGTCATTATACAAGACTATTAGCCAGGCATAGGCACATTCGAGCCTCCAGATATTTTTGGGACTACAACTCCCATCATCCCTGACCACTGGTCCTGTTAGCTAGGGATGATGGGAGCTGTAGTTCCAAAACATCTGGAGGGCCGATTTTGCCTATCCTGCTATTAGCTGTAAATAGGATTTACTTTACCTGTGGAGCAAGTCATTTTCAGGCCTAAGACGAAGGGCAAGATGGTGCCCCCCTGCCCATTCAGTGTATAGAACTGGAACGGAAGTTCAGTCAGACAAATTGCCATTTGTTCAAAGAGGTATTTTCACTTAGGCGTACCAAAATGTCTGGTGTCTTTCTGGATGTCTAGCAACTTTGACTTAACATTTGATCTCCTTGAAGATACATTTTGAAGCAGGCCTCCTGTTGGAGTTAAGACAAATAATCTTGCCATAGTTTGGTGTCATCTCTAGAGAGATTTAGAGTTTTGTTTGAGTAATGAATGTGAGGCCTTTCTTTTACGAGTGTACTACTTTCGTATCAGGATCCTGCAGTGTTATGAATGTTGATGCTGAAACTTCATATATTGTACCAACGTTATTAAATATTTGTTTCACGTGTATCATTTTATTTATAAGGGGCCACTTTGTTTCTCTTCTTTACCTTGTTTTGTTATCTCTTTTTGGATTTGGTCGCTCTCCACTGTGTTTTGGATTGCTCAGTGCTAAGAGCATCTGCTTCACCTGCAGATGGACCCAGGTTCAATCCCTGGCATTTATTTATAGGGCTGGGAACACTCCTCCCTGTCTAGAACCCTGGAGAGCTGCTGCCAACCAGTGTACAGAATACAGAGTTCAATGGCCTTTCTCTGTATTGGGCTGCATCCTCTATTACTTCCCACACCCTTATATTCCCTGATGCAGCTGTTGCATCTCTTGCCTACTACTGCTGTCTTCTTCTTTCTTCACCCTTGCCTTCTGGGCAACACACCTGGAGCCTTGTTTGTTACAACAGGTGGGGAGGAAAGAGGACCACCAGATGAGAGAAGCTGCAGCTGCTGAATTGTCTCCCACTGTGTTGGGAAATTTAAAGAGACAGTGAAGATATCTAGGGCCCAGCAACTCTAGCTAAGCTCTCTTCACTTAAGATTGGCTCTTGTTCTTTTAATGTCCTCAGGAAAAAAGAAGGCTGGATTTCCTTCTACAGACCACTTCTGGACCACTCTTCTTATTGTGCTCCACTCCTTATTCCTGCCCCCTTCAATCTGGCTTTGCTTACCAGTTTGATCCCTCTCCTCCTATGTATCTCTGCTTCAAACCTATTGGGCGGATTCCTAAACTAGCCTCCAGTTTTGGCTCCTTCTTAATGTGTTTCTGGTTTTACTGTTGCTCAATACTTGTGCCCTGATCCTGCTTGCAATCTTGTCAATGCTGATCCTGCTATTACACGTTGACCAGTTATCTGCCACTCAGTTCCTGTTCAGCCTCTCCCAGCATTGAACGAGCTCCCTTAAACATGCCCACATTTCATGGATACCCATTCTCCCATCCATTCTGAACAAAAGAGAAGTCCAAAGAGTTTTTCTTTCTTGAGGAAGAATGGCAGTGGTTGATGTAGGTGCCTTTCTGCACCGACTGGGACCATGGGGCAAGCTCGCACTGTTTTGTTTTCTTCTCATTAGATGTAGCAGCCATTCTACATCTACATGTTATGCTACACACCATGGTAGCCATTTTGGTTCATGCCATGCTTCCTATGGCAGCCATTTTGTAACTGACATCCATAGCGCTTTCTCAAGATCCACAAATGTACCAAGTTGCCCAAAATCGTTGGCAGCGCCTGCTGCACAAAATGGACAAGAAACGAGCTTCTGCTCTTGAGTAAAAGTTCTTGTAGGCATTAAAGGGAGTGGTTTGAAAGTGGAGTACACATTCAAGGAAAGCTCAGTAATTCTAAGCACGGTTTATGAGCAGCAGTGACATAAGTCATTTATGGTAATACTTCCTTGAGAGCTTGGCTCAGCACAGGATGTAACAAACCTTTTAAGTACATCATTCATTTTGGGGCCATTAGTATCAAAAGTGCTACTCACAATCTTGACATTAAACATGTACAAGAGCACCCAGCCAAATCCAGAGGATGCCAATCTCCTTTTCACTTCAGTGGGATTCTAGGGAAGCCTTGATGTGCATTTGTATTAAATTGAAATATAAAAACATTTAGTATTTTTTCTTTCTTTTTTACCACATCTATTTCATCTTGGTTCAGTCCCCAGCATCTCCAGGTTGGGACTGAGAGAGAACCCTGTCTGAAGTCCTAAAGACCCACGGCCAATCAGTGTATTCAGTACTGAACTAGGTGGACCAATGGTGTTGCTCGATATTAGGCAGCTTCTGATGTTCCTATGACATGCCTTAAATCAGTCCCGCTATTCACAATGTTTAGATGAGGAATGATGTTGCTGGTACAACAAAAATGGCATCACCCACACACAAAGGGGGATGGGGAGAGCAGCAGGCTTAGGCTAAGTACCAAAAAATGTTGTGGGCAGGGGTGGAAAAACCTTTTAAGCCTGAGGGCCACATTCCCTTCTGGGTACCCTTTCAGGGGCCACTTGTCGGTGGTGGGTGGGGCCAGAGCCAAAAGTGAGCACAGTCAGAGGCAAAAGCGGGGGGGGGGGGGGAGTATCAGATGTGAAGTTTACTGGCAGCCCATTCAGATGGGCAGAGTACAAATAATAAAATATCATTACTGCTACCTTTGTACAGTAGGCTAATTTCCGCACACACTCGCACACCATCCAAGCAAGCCGAGGGCTGTAAGAGCTCAAGGACCCATTTTATTGGGGTAAAGGCACTCCAGGAGGGCGCAAAGCAGGGCTGGTGAGGGGTATGAAGGGCCAAACAGGGGGGCTTCATTTGGCCTGATGTTCCCCATCCCTGCCATAGGAGGGAAAGCAGATGGGGGGGAACCTGCAAAATAGCCTTATAAGGACTAAAGATGCTCTGTGGGCATGGAATTCTGAGGGATTGTTGGGTGTGGGGAATGTATTGGAGCATCATGGAGGAGAATGTGGCTGGCTGATTGGAGCAGGGTACTGGAGCACATTGTGTTCCAATGTATTTGTGCAGGTCCTACTTTTTACATAACTTATTCATAACTATCATATGGTAAGTAGTGAGTGTTCTGCTCTAAAACCCTTCCCACCATGCTAGATAATATCCCTGCCACTCTGCCCACAGGCATTAATACTCCAGACACCTGGTGAAAGGTTGGGTGGGTGCTTATGCATAAAGAAGACTATGCTACACAGATTAAACGGCTTTAATGAGAACAAAGAGGTAAAAACAAAAAAAATGAAGACAAATAACTTGCAGCACTCTTGACCCAGTGTTAACTTCACCCACTACTGTTTAACTAACGACAGTGGTACCTCGGGTTACATACACTTCAGGTTACAGACTCCGCTAACCCACAAATAGTGCTTCAGGTTAAGAACTTTGCTTCAGGATGAGAACAGAAATCGTGCTACGGCGGCGCAGCGGCAGCAGAAGGCCCCATTAGCTAAAGTGGTGCTTCAGGTTAAGAACAGTTTCAGGTTAAGAACGGACCTCCGGAACGAATTAAGCACTTGGCCTGTGGTACCACTGTACTGTTTTATTCAAAATGCTAGTTTTGACCTAGAGTGCTCAGGACTCCAACATCTTCTGGAACACCTCTTGCAATATGAACCTACCTGGACCCTTTGAGCTTCTGAGGCCCTTCTCCAGGTTCCCCCTCTGAGGGAGGCTTGGAGACCAAAAGGTGTTGAGAATGGAGAGGGTCTTTTCAGTTGTGGCTCCACAACTGTGAAACGCTGTCCCTGGTGAGATACACCTGGTGCCTTCACTTACATCTTGGTACCTGGTTAAGGCTGACCTTTTTCCCTAGCTAGGCATTTGAGGGACAGGGTTTATTTTGGTCTGCTGTTGTTGGACTACAGCTCCTATCAGGCACAACCAGCAGGGCCAATGGACAAGGGTGGTGGGAGTTGTAGACCAACCATATTTGGAGGGCGCCATGTTGGCTTTGCCTGCAATAGATTGTATGAAAATTAGCCAGTTGCATGGTGGGCTGTTTGCCTGAGCGGAAGAAGCAAGGGTAAGCTACAAATAACATCACCCAAAGTGCAAAGTACCCATCTCCTGGGATGCTAGAACACTGGATTTGTTCATCAGCTGGTAATGCAGTGTTTAAAATATGCATACATCCATGTACCAGTAGTCAAATAAGCTATTTTAAAAAAGCATTAGAGAAAACAAATCCTTTCTGGTTAACATGCTTCACATTTGTCTAATTTATAAAGCAGTATGTCTCCCCCTTGCTTTGGATATTTTTCCCCCTCATAACCGAATGAATTAACAATGAAACAGCCCCATTGAGCCTGTATCCAACATACTGTGGAGTTTTGTGACAATATTTTGAGGAACTTTGCAGAGAATGATGGAAATGGCAGGTTAGAGATCAAGCACGCATGCAGATAAAGGAATCTCACATACAGAAGGTGTTATTAGAATTGGGCTAAACACACATAAGCAGAGCTTGCTTCTCTTGGTTATTTGGTTAAATAAAGAAGAATTCGTTTGAACCTTAGATCCAAACATGGGGCAGAATACTCTCCAGTAACAGAGATCCCCAGCAGAGGTTTTAAAACACAAAACATGCAGCAAAGGAAAGCATGGGACTATAGGCTGTTAGACCTGTTAAATGTTCCACTTTAAGTCACTTACAGTGTTTCCCCTTTCTACAGAAAAAAAACACAGTTTGGTAAGTTAAAATTGTTCTTAGTTGCAAACTTTTCAAAGGTCAGATTCATGCATTTTTCCATACAGCAGCAAGAAAATACAGGCAGAAATATTGTGTTGTAGAATATGGTGAAAAGCTTCTGAACATGTGGTCTGAGATTATAGCAATCAAGCTCACACATCATATCTGGTTAGGTTCACGTGGTGGAAAAGAGTGAACAAGAAACTTGACTTCCTTCCCAGGTGAGAGGGTGTGACCTAGTTAAGTCTAGGAGAATAGCTTACTCTATGGTCTTAACTCCTTCATGTATTAACTAGAACTAAGCATGTTGGTTAAAATGATGTTGAATTTCCCACAGCTTATCCTTTCAACCTCCACAGAATCCTCCACTCAGGTCCTACCTGTTTCCATTGGCCCTGCACAACTAGATGAATGCTCAAGAATGGGCCATGCTGGACAGAATAAACACCTTTCTCTCTCCTTGTTATAATACTACCAGGGATGTGTGGAGCCTATACTGGGCACAGAGCACAATCCAAGATGGAAGCACACATTAGGACAGAATTAAAGGAACATGTGGCCCTCTAGGTGTTGTTGGGCTCCAACTCCCGTCAGCCCCAAGCAGCATGGCCAAGGGTCAAGGATGATGCAAGTTGTAGTTCAGGAGCATCCAGGGGGCCAGAGGTTGCCAAATCTGCAACAGGACATGAGTCCCATCACCTTAACTTTGGCAATGAATGCACAAGGCAGCTGAATAGGCAGCAATACACAAAGACCTGGCTTTGTTTTGTTGGGACATTTGTCAGGGTAGCCATAATTACATGTGATTCCAGCCATCCTCCAAGTAACCAAAGGCAGAATGCTTGAGGAATATTCCATTTTATCTTAAGAACTCTGTGAAGTACCGTAGATTAAGCTAAGATATAGTAGGGCCGACTCTACCATTAGGCAATAGAGTTATGTGTCATGCAGTTTGCCTTACACCCCTTAGGATACCTTGCTGCCCTCTGGTACAGTGTAGTACTTTGGCCCAGGAACAGAAGTAAAATTCATCTATCACTCTGCTCAGCTTCTGCCCCTGTAATGTGGGAGGCATAATTTTGTCCTTTGTCTCAAGCAACAAAATTTCTTGAGCCAGTCCTGAGAAAGTGACAAGTACAAGGTACCCCATGAATAAAGATGGAGAATGTTGAACTTGGACTAGGGAGATACAGGTTCAAATCCCAGGTTTGTTATCTTGACTCCCTGCCCCCCGCCCCCACATTGTTGTTTTTTTCCATTCTTTTGGTTTGTTCCCAAACGGTAGTCTGTGGACTGCCATTAATCCATGGCATGTCTGTGGATTTGTGGCAGAAGTTGGGAGAAGGCACATCTATCACATTAAATATTCACATTGAATTTTAATTGCTTCTTTTATTTCTTATGTTGCATTTTATTGTTTTACGCTTGGAATTCCATGGAATATTATAAAACACAGTGTGTAAGAAATAAAAGAAGCAATAAAAATACAGCCGAAAATTATACATCGTCTACCACAGCTCATGATATTTGCCACAATGGGCGAAAAACCCATTAAGTGGTATGCCCAGACCCTCAGCAATTTACTAGTTGTGGAGAACAGGCTTAGGAATCAATCCACATTTGAAGTACATTCAATGCATATTTAAAACATATGACTTTCCCCCGGAGAATCAGTAGGAACCATTGTTTGTTAAGGGTGCTGGTAGCTCTGTGAGGGCTACAGATCCCAGAATTCTCTGGGGGAATCCATGTGCTTTAAACGTGGACTGGATGTGCTTTGAAGATCAATGCTGAAATAGACACTTCTTGCCTCACAGCTCAATCTCTACTTTTTTTACATTTATTAGCTTTTGATAGAAGGTTAGTCATGGACTCCAGCACACTTTAGATAATGGCCTTTTGTAACTCTGGAAGCCAGTACTTACAGGGTTTAAAGCTGCCTTTTTCTTGTTTTGTACATGATTAAATCATTGAAGGACAGATCTGACTAGGAAACAACTCTGGGTGCATTTATTTTTTGCTTGTGAATTTCCTGTCTGCTGTGTTCTCTTGCAGAGATCAGCACATGAATACAATACCCATTAACGGGGGGGGGGGGGAGTCATCCAACCATGACAGAAAGAAAGATGATAAAGACAAAACACATTTGCAGAAGGGGGAAAAATTGAAGCCCATCCGAAAGAATATATGCCTCTCTAAATCATGACCAATGAGTGTAATTAGAATAATAAGCGCATCTTATCTGTGGCAGAGCCGTTCATCACAAACCCTTCCATAGATAACAAGTTGCTTATTCTTCCTGCCCTCCCTTCATGCGGAGAATCCCAAAAACAAATTTCAGTTTTCTAGCCAAGTTGACGGGAAAATGGCTGCCAAGGCCAACAGTGTAAATCCAATCCATCTCTCAAAGGGAAAGTCATGTTTATCAAATTAAATGAGAGTGGAGAAAGAGAGAGGGAGAACGAGAAACCAGCTTTTGTGTTCTGCTAATAGGATACATAATGCGTATCATATGCATATAGCCAGGGAGGCCAAGAGTGTAAAGAAAATGTTAGTGGTCCTGGCATGCTGAGAGTGTTTTTGCACTTGGCAGTTCGTCCCATCCCTGGGTTACTGCTGGGCGTGCTTCTGCCGCTGGAAGCAGCAGGAATGGGAAGACTTTGGCCCTCAAGATGTTGCTGGACTCCAACTCCCATCAGCCCCAGCCAGCATGACAGATGGTCAGAGACGGTGGGGGTTGTAGTCCAACAACATCTGGAGGTCCCAAGGCTTCCCATCCTTGCTTGGGCTTCGATTGTGTTGTTGTTGTTTAGTTTAGTCGTGTCTGACTCTTCGTGACCCCATGGACCAGAGCACGCCAGGCACTCCTGTCTTCCACTGCCTCCCGCAGTTTGGTCAAACTCATGCTGGTAGCTTCGAGAACACTATCCAACCATCTCGTCCTCTGTCGTCCCCTTCTCCTTGTGCCCTCCATCTTTCCCAACATCAGGGTCTTTTCCAGGGAGTCTTCTCTTCTCATGAGGTGGCCAAAGTATCGGAGCCTTAGCTTCAGGATCTGTCCTTCCAGTGAGCACTCAGGGCTGATTTCCTTAAGAATGGAGGGCTTCGATTAACCCAGCATCAAATTACTTCTGGGATGTATGCAGTGTGTGAGTCCTCTATTTCTGTCTCCCCTCTGCACTTTGCAGGTGTGGGGGACTCCCTGGTCCTGAATGGGGACCTCCCCTCCAGTGCAACCCAAAATTGGCTCTGGGGGATTAAGAGAACCCCCCCCCAAAAAAAACACGTTGGGGGGAAGCTGCAATGCTAGCACAGATGGGACGTTCACCATAGGCCGACGCTGCATGCTACCCATAGAGCACAGTGATACAGCAAGTACAATAATTCCCTCTACAATTTCCTTCCATGACAGTGAGAATAAATACAGATATACTGTATTTTTCGCCCCATAGGGTGCACCGGCCCATAGGGTCACCTAGTTTTGGGGGGGGAATAAAGGGGGGGAAATTATTTTTTTTCCCAGGCGTGGGGCTGGGGCGGGGGAAGCCCAAGCTTCCCCCGATCCCAGCCCCCAGAACAGGCTGATCTCCGCAAGCCATGGGAGGGCTCCCGCGGCTTGCGCAGAGCTACCCGAAGCCCGGCGCGACTGCTCAGCGCGCCCAGGCTTTGGGGTGCAGGCAGCTCTCCGCAAGCCGTGGGAGCCTGGCAGGAACTCCCGCGGGCTCCCAAGGCTTGCGGATAGCTTCCTGAAGCCTGGAGAGTGAGAGGGGTCGGTGCGCACCGACCCCTCTCACTCTCCAGGCTTCAGCGAAAGCCTGCATTCGCCCCATAGGACGCACACACATTTCCCCTTCATTTTTGGAGGGGAAAAAGTGCGTCCTATAGGGCGAAAAATACGGTAATAACTCTATAAGCTTAGTCTACATTGCAGGGTTGTTGTAGGGATTAAATGAAGAAGGGAGAAACTTATGTACACCACACTGAGCTCCTTGGAGAAAAAGCCTCAGGCAATTTCACTCTCTGTGAAATATTTGGAAGCAATTCATATTTATGCAGGGGTGGGTGGGGAGGAATCTAGCCTGCTGCTAATTTCCTGTCTGAGTGGTGCAAAGATGTCTTTGTTTGAATGACAGTCGAAATTAAGCTGTAAGCAATTTTTTGCAAGCAAAAGCCCACAGGGGAAGAACTACTTTGGTATGCTAAGCCATGATGGCCTTGATCAATGCCTAGCAAACTGATCAACTGTACTGAAGCAGTCAGCACCCCTTGAATGTCCCAGAAATCTGAGGAAAGCATGGACGATCCGCTGCCTAGGGGCAAGCTTATTCCACATGCAAAACTAACCCGCTAATTGCTTTCACCAAAATGGAGGGGAGAATGTTAGCATAGCTTTGTGACAGTAATTGAACCTAACCACTAGTCATGATATAGGGTGAAAATCCACCCCCCACTTACTATATATATACAGGGGCAGTGGGAACAGCCTTTAGAAAATGTATTGTTCTATAAAATTAATGCGCAACATAATGGACGGCCAAGAAGTTAAACTGGGCAACTGTAAAGGATTACAACACTAGTCAAAATCAAAACTAGTAATTAATTTCTTTTCAAGTGACAGTCTCTAGGAAGCATGTAAATTTGTGCACATAGCTCTCCAGGCATGCTAACATTAGTATGTTAATCACGCTAAGTACTTCATGGATTTTTGTCCCTAAACAAATATTTCAGGTGAACTTCTTTTGGCTATTGGGATTTTTAAATTTATTTTTAGATATTTACTTAGCAAATGAAATTAAAATGGCATTCTTTTACAGATTTGTTTACTAAATTAGTCAAATCTACAGATTCCACTGATTTAAGGCAGTAGAATGTCATCTGACCACTCACCCCCCCCAAAAAAATTTCTGTATCACAGACCTCCAGCAGTTTATACCCTTCCAATGCAGCATAATATCTCAAACTGTGTGTCTGATCAAGTTTATTGTTTTGCAAAAGTTTAGAGGAGGACCTGAGGCGGATTAAAATGAAGTGAGGTGGTGAAGCTAGCAAGAGGTCATAATCTCTGGGTGTCTATTGCATTCACACATCACGGTAAGCCAGCCTTCCCCAACTTGTTGCCCTCCATATGTTTTGGACGACAGCTCCTGTTATCTCTGACCATTGACCATGCTCACTCTCACAAGATGTAGTGATGTCCCCCAACCTGGTTGGCTTTAAAGGAGAATTAAGCTGGCCATGATGGGTACGTTCTCCCTCCACAGTCAAAGGCAGTATGCCTCTGAAGACCAGTTGCTGGGAGTCCCACGTAGTGAGAGTACTGCTGCATTCAGGTCCTGTTTGTGAAATTCTCTTTCTTCAAAATTTTTTATTCATTTTATAACACAAATAAAAAACACAAACAGAAAAGACAAACAATACAAACAAATTCTTGTCACATCCTTATTTTTCTAAACATTGTTAAGTGGGCTTCCCCAAGTCCGACCTATCTGATTTTCATTTTATTTCATCTTTAGCAGTTTACATATATCATAATTTCTAACCATCTTTTTTTATCATACTTAAAATAACTTCACATTTTATCTCTTACAAATAATACTGTTTTAAAATACCCTATCTTCTACTTCTAACCCTACAGCCTATATCCACTTCCAAAGCTATTCTAAGATTTATATATTAACGTATTTTTTCAAATATTCCTTAATGTGAAATTCTCATAGGCAGCTAGTTAACCCCTGTGAGAACAGAATGCTGGACTAGATGGTCTTTTGACCTGATCCAGGAGAGTTATTCTTATGTACAGTACTCATAGGACAGACACAGAGACTGTAGCAGTCAAGGTTTTCAAATAGATTTGATAGTCCAGATGATTCCAATGCAGATCTGTTCTGGTGTTGCCCAGAGCTGTCTGTATAACCTTATTTAAACTCTTTGCTTAAAAAAAATGCAGACTTTTTTATTTGACTGTGTTTCTTTTTTAAAAAATAGTACATTGGCGCTTTCTCCACAAGGCTACTTTTGCAGTCGCTTTGTCCTTAATGCTCTTTGACTTTGCTGTCCGAGCCTTATCAACGCCCAGCCCACTTTGCCATTTGCTGAAAAGGTCAAGTTCCAAAGTTCTTTTGCACACACTGCTTCCCATAGAAGGAAGGCAGATGGAAAGAGCTCCAGGGGATTTTGTGCTGGAGAAGAACCACCTTGAATCACTGCTCAGGAAGGGATGCAGCTTGACTCCACAAAATATGGGTGACAGTTGTAAGGAACAATTCTGTAAGCCCCACGCTTACCCTGATTGCGTGATAAATTATTGGGGACACATTTTATTTGGTCAAATGTTTTTAAATGGGTTTATCTAACTGATGGATATTTTTAATGTTGCGTCCCTATCTCAAATGCTCCTCCTCCTCCTCCTCCTCCTCCTCCTCCTCCTCCTCTTCTTCTTCTTCTTCTTCTTCTCCTCCTCCTCCTCCTCCTCCTCCTCCTCCTCTTCTTCTTCTTCTTCTTCTTCTTCTCCTCCTCCTCCTCCTCCTCCTCCTCCTCCTCCTCCAGTGTGGTGTAGTGGTTAAGAGCGGTGGACTCGTAATCTGGTGAACCGGGATCGCTTCCCCGCTCCTCCACATGCAGCTGCTGGGTGACCTTGTGCTAGGCACACTTCTCTGAAGTCTCTCAGCTCCACTCACCTCACAGAGTGTTTGTTGTGGAGGAGGAAGGGAAAGGAGAATGTTAGCCGCTACTCCTTCGGGTAGTGATAAAGTAGGAGCCACTACTCCTTTGGGTAGTGATAGTGTAGTGATAAAGCGGGATATCAAATCCAAACTCTTCTTCTTCTCCTCCTCCTTCTTTGGCAATCACTTGTAGCCGAGTAAGATTGTCTTCCATAAACACGGTTTTAACAATGAGTCCGTAAGTGACTGTGGAGGCCAATTCTGGATCCACACATCCTTCCACAGTGGGGACATTGGTTTCTGGGTGGGCGTTGGTCACGGTGTGGATTTGCCAAGCGTGCCTTCCTCTTAGCACTTTTCTCCCTTGCATCCTGAGTTTGAGTGTCTTCAAAGCCCATGACACCTTTGGTAAAGGCTGTTCTCCAACTGGAGTGCTCGCAGGCCAGTGTTTCCCAGTTGTCAGTGTTTATGCACATGCTATAGCACAGCTGCAGCTCTGAAAGATAAGCAAGAGGATTCTGCTCATTGCCAAACTAATTGCCACCCTTCACCATAAGGTCCCAGGGCAGGTTACAACAATATATATATAAAATACAAGTTTGAAATCATGCTAAGCAACTTGACTAAGGGCAGATCCACACCATGCAATTAAAGCACATTTAATGTACACTGAAAGCATATGACTATAGCTTTCCCCACAAAAAACTACAATTCCCAACACTCTTAGCAAACATATCCTCTGCTACTGAACTTGATGGATTAATGCATTAATTAATTATAACTCATATAATTAATTGATCAGCATTTTGGGTTGCAGCCCAGATTTTAAGTCTGTACATGTTGACCTTGAGTCTTCTTCTTGTTGTTGTTTTTGCTGTTATCATGCAGAAGTTTATAGGCTGAGCCCAGTCCTAGTTCCTTGAGATTCCTTGATGCAAGGATAAAGGCAGACAGAATGCTCCAGTTCTAACAAGCTACAGTTCCCAGGATTCCTTGGGAAGAAATCATGTAGCTTTTGATGTATGGCATGCACACAGCCTTAAATATCAGATGTGCTGAGCAAGGCCAACCTTGTTGAGGACTTGTGTGAGACTAGCAGATGGATATCAAGGGGGGAAACTGCCCTTGAAGAAACTTGCTGCTTTCAAGTGTCAGATATGCTAAGATACATGTCCCCGTCCCCAGCTCTGATTACCCTTTCTTCCCTTCCATTCTAATAAGATAACTACTTGTTTCTATATCTTTTTCCTCAAAGCTGAGCTTAAGAAAAGGGTACAACTATAATTTAGCCAAAGTTAAACACCTCTTAAGTCTCAGTCATTTCAGCAAGTGCTTTAAATCCTTCCTGCGGAAATGGATTCATGCCCAGGCTTCATGTATGTCCTTTTTTAATGTATTTTTAAAGATTTCTTGGTTTACAAAAGTATGTGCAATGTCTTTTTTTTTCAAGTTACATTTTCTACAGGTCAATTTCATTTGTTGAGACATTAGTGTTTTAAGAGAGCTTCCTTTCCTCTTCAGGGGTAGCAGAACAGAATCAAAGCTTCTGAAATAACAGTCTTAGCTGATGTATTAATACGATACTACTTCCCATTTTATTACCCCATGATCTCATTTCCACCTCTGCCTCAGTTCTCCCTCTGATGTAGCTGCAATTGCAGGATACCATCTTCTTCAGAAATTCTCAATGCACCCCTGGTGATGTCATTAGAAGGCATCCTATTTCAGCAGAATTAGCATCATTGGTTGAATGAGAGAAGAGGCTCTTTGCTAAAGAGGAAAGGGCAGTACCTCTAGTGGGGGAGGCATGTTGTGCTCCTTCTGGGGTAGTTTGCCCACCTATGTTCCCCATCCTGCACTCAGCTCTCACCTGCGGCTCCTAGAAGCTATCCATATGCAGCAGCGGCCACACCCTGGGGTCAGCTTCGACAGGCCGGCTAAACCAGGTGAGGGTAGCCAATGGGTCTCAAACTCTCAGTGAATTAGGGACTTCTTCTGCATGCAAAGACAGACTCTGTGCAATTGAGCAGATGAGACCAATAGTGGGTCCAAAGGTCAAGGCAGTTTCTGCACAGGAAGTGAGGGACAGGTGGGATTCATCAACCTGGGAAGGTAACCTATCTAGGAACAGGACATTTCTGATCCTAAACCTCCACTGCCTTGCAGGATATCTTCAGGGAGTGGGGAAAGCTAAGGAGTAAACTACAGAAATCTGGAGTGGAGTCCCTAATACAGTTAGATGGTGCCTTATATGCCTCCTTTGAAGGGCAGTCTGGTTCAAGTCTGGTTTCAACAAGGGCAAACAGGGCCTTTGAAGTTTCCTAACAGCAGTCAGCACCTGAACAGCAAATTGAGCAAACCCACTGCAGGCCTGAAATAGCATTTCCCCACCCCCACCCCTCTGACCAATTAGATCCATTCTTCTTCCTTAAAGAAGGATGTACATGATTACTGCTCTAATTTCTCCAATCCCTTGCAAAGTTCTTTGCATTCTTTCTTGTATTCACTGGGAATGTTTCTTTATAAACATTTATAAATTGCCACTCTGCTATAAATCACTCGAGGCAATGCACAGTATGTGAAAACCACTCACAGTTTACAATTCTTAATAATCCTTTAAAAAGAAATCCCGGTAATACAACAACCTGCAGTGAATGAAAGAGGAGTTGCAATTAAACAATCTCCATTAGGTACCGCCAAAGGCCTGTTGGACAGGCTTTCATTTTTCTAAAACTCAATACAGATACCCATATAAATCAGGGTCCACTGCATCTCTCCCCAATGGCTTGAGCCTGTCTTCTGTTCCATCTGCCATTGCAATGTGTTTGACAAGCATAGTGACCAATGCATGGAAAGCAGATTTGTACTTCTGTTGTGCCCCTCCTTTGATACTTCAGGCAAGCTGCCTATTCTTTTTATTTTTTTTACTTGTCATATGCAAATTTATTAAATTAAATGTAGATCAATCTCTCGCCTTTCAATTTTGTTTAAAGCAGAATCAGTTTCTGAAACATTGAAAGATTGCTCTGGGGAGGAAGGGGAGTGAGTTAGTGTTTTCACCATTTCCCAGCCCCAACAGGAGGAATGTGTTTCACCTGAGCTTGATCTACGTTAGAAAGTTATACACCTGACCCAAACACAGTGAGTGCGCTTCCTCAATAGACTCACCACTAAAATTATATCTGCCTACAGTCCTTGTTTAGCATTTGGTTGGTCACTGTGAGAACAGGTTGCTGAACTAGATAGGTTACTGGCCTGATCCAGCAGGCTCTTCTTATGTTCTTATATAACCCACATTCCTCCAAAAACTGCATATAGTAAACCTTCACCCATGACCCAAGCACAAGAGCATTCTCCAGTGCTTTCCAGAAACTAGCATTCAGAAGTATTGAGGCCTCTGAACACGAAGGTAGAGCATAGTCATCATAGCTAGTATTAATTGACAGCCTTATGTTTCATTAGTTTGTCCAGTCCTCTTTTAAAGCAGTCCCAGTTGGTGACCACCCTGTGAGAGTGAGATCCATTGTTCAGCTATGCAGGCTGTGAAGAAGGACTTTCTATTATCTGTCCTGAATCTTCAGACATTCAACTTCATTGAACGTCCATGAGCTTTCGCGTTACAAGAGAGGGGGAACAACTGTACTCTGTCCACTTCCTCTGCACCGTGCATAATTTTATGAACTTTTATCATGTCTCTCCTTTTCTCTAAACTAAAAAGTCCCAAATGCCTCAGCCTTTCCTCATAGGGGGGCTGCTCTATCCCCTTGACCTCCCTGAAGAACAAGTCAAGAGGAAAGATGGGACAGCGATACCAGGGGGAAAAGGATGTTAGAACTCAAGTAGACCTTGATGCTCAAAGAAAGACCCACTGAGAAACCTGGGCAAGAGTGATATCATTCCTGACCAGTTTCTCCTGGCTCAGCCTCCTTGGTTCCCACTTGATGGCCACCTATGGCTTAGCTCTGCCTTTAGCTCAAACCTTGGAGTCATTGACGCAACAAGCTGTTCTCTTTTGATGTCCTTCTTCCAGGTCTCCCTACATGCCTTTTGCCATTCTACCAATTGGCATCTCTTCAATGGCAATGCCTCATGACAGCCTTCTGGAGATCTTTTGGCTCCTCCAAAAGAGCCATCCCAGTTCATTGGTGCTAATTGCATTCTGCCCGCTTCCTTCCTTGCTTGCACTCTATCTGTTCCATCTCCAACGTCTCAAGTTGAATATTCAAAAGTATTGATTTTCTCCAGGCCACTGACATTTTCAGCGCGATCCAGATTGTTTTATCCCTAGCAGGCTGACAACGTGGTTGCCACTGCAGAAAATGATGTCATCTGCGTATTAGGGACACTGTGCACTCAGTTCAGCATTTTTACAGTTTCTGCAGTAACTGAGAGGATTATCTAGAGATGTCATGTCAGGGCTAGTTCAAATATAATCAGGAACAGGTCACGCCACACTAGACTTTCAATCACCACAGCATTGTATCACAATGCATTTGGCAACCAGCTTCCTCTTAACAATATCACCTATACCCTATAGCTGAAAAGCCAAGGGACACACACAAAATGGTGGGGACCAGTCCTACCATCAGGCAAAGTGAGCCAGCTTCCTCCCTGCTGAGGGCAGGGAGTAACAGCCAGGTGGCAGAAGAGAAAGGTGTTTGTGGCATGTGGTCAACCCTTTGCGCTCTAAACAAGCCTGCTGCTGTGGGAACAATGGAGGGTGTTGTTCCATTACCACTGCAATGGGGTAGAGACTCAACTGCTAGTCTTCTGTGCTTTGTACACAACTGACTCTCTCTGTCTTTTTTAACCTTAGGTGACCAAATGTTGTTGGAATACAAATATCGTCCCTAGCTAGCAGGACCAGTGGCTAGGGAGGATGGGAGTTGTAGTCCAACAATATCTGTGGACCCAAGGTTGAAAAAGGCTGGAGCGGGGAGGAAAGAAGAGGAAGGAAACATTCCACACAGTGCTTCACCTCAGGTGACTGAACCTAGTGGGTGCCTTCAGATATGGATCACAGATTAGTTGGCTCTTAATCTCGGGGCAAAAAGATTCCTGCATTGCAGGGGGTTGGACTAGATGACCCTCATGGTCCCTTCCAACTCTACAATTCTATGATTAGGCACCCATAATTCTTACCAAGAATTTTCAGATCATTGAGGCCTGGGGCCACCTAGCAAGTTCACGGCAGAGGTGAGATTTTAATGAAGTACTTTCTGGTTCAGCTTGGCTGCTGTGCTAAATAATTTCTAGGATCTCATCGAACACGTAAACACTACAGCCTCAGTTCATTGACTCTAGTACAATCAGGCAATTAGATATGTTACTGATAGCTTAATACCTTGATGGTACAGTGTTAATTCCCCCCAGCCCAGTTTTTTTTTTAAATGAAATATCCCAACCTGCCTCATTCTGGGGTTTCTTTCTATCTCACCACCGGCTTCCTTCCCATTCTCAGCAGGGTCCTATGGTCTTGACAGCTGCCAGTTCCCCCCGTCCTCTTAACGCTGGGTTTTCTGAATTGGATTGAATTGGATTTTTATCTGAAGTAATTGTGAAGCACTTGAAGAGCTTTCCATCAGCCACAGAATAAATAAAAATGGATTGGAATAGATTGGATTACTGCTGCTTCATCCGCTCCCTTCTTTCTGGTTCTGACAGGCTCCTACACCCACACATGTGCTCCGTGCTCAGAGTTGCTTACAGCTTGTTGTCTCGCAGGCCTGGTCAACACACGCAGCAGGCTGAGGTGGCAGAATGAACTGAATTTTTTCTTTGGCTTATGATTGCGTTTTTGAAGGCTCTCCTGGGCTGTAGAGCCCTCCAAGAATAGAGGAGGAGGAGGCGGATGGACGAACAGTAAGGGAAGTTCTTGTGCCACCACATGATATCCTGAGCTTGCAGGGCTGGTTGTGAGGATGTTCCACCTCATAAGGATCCACCTTAGCCTCACGACACCTGTCCAAGCATGTAGAAGCCTACCCCTTTGGCACTTCGCCTTCCCCTACACCTGACTAAACTACCCTCCTTTTACACCTCACCCACCCCCTCACCTCTCCCCTCCCAGCTTGGCCCCCAACATCTCTGTGAAACGCCTGGGCTGCTTGCCACCCTGTCGTCATGCAGACTGCAGCATGATGGCAGCCTTACATGTCTGTCTGTCTGTCTGTCTGTCTGTCTGTCTGTCTGGTGTGCTCGCTCTCTCTCTCTCTCTCTCTCTGTGTGTGTGTATATATATATATATATATATATATATATATATATATATATAGCTTTCAACTACTTTGTGCACCACACCAGCCTTTCAAGTTCATGTTCCACTATTATTATTATTGTTATTATTATTCCTACTACTACTATTATTATTACTATTAATACACCACTGCTAGGTCGCTCATGGGAGAGCTGAGAATCACTTTTTTAAAAGGATCCCCCTACCTGCAAATGAATCAGTCAAGAAACTCAGCCAATTGTTCATTTATTTCAAATGCGTTTTAATTGCTCGGAATCACAAAGGAGTTCCGGAGGGAGGAAAGAGCAAGCACGTGAATGTGAGTCACCACTTCTCAGCAACTTCCTTTATTTCTTCTTCTCTCTCTCTCCACCCCCCCCCCCCACCATTCAAAGCAGTAGTACACAGAAGTGGGAAGACAAAAGGAAAGGAAAGCAGAGGAGATACTGTGCTGCAAGCTGCAGGCCCCCAGAACGAATAGGAAACAATGCGTTTGTGAAAAGATGGGTTCTGAGAATGCCAGCACACCTACCTGCTCAAACTGCAGCAATTTACACCCACATTGAACATTCCTTTCTTACTGCTGGTATTACCACTTCAACGGGGAACAAAACTATTTCTGTTTCTCTCTGCTTTATCCCAGGCTGCAAAGAAAAGTTTTGTCTAGCTGGTATTTCCCTGCATCGAGTCGGGCCAGCATTACCCACAAAAGCCTTTCTCCCCAGAACAGCAGCCACACACACCCCTGAATTGCTTTTATTTATTTTATGTAAAAACATTCATATACAGCTTTCCTTCCTGTTAGGTTTTCTGGGTGGTGTACAACCAGTTAGGTTGCAATACAGAAAAGCAATAGTAAAAGAGAGACCGCTGTGATGGACCATAAATTTAGTGCTGCTGCCCCTGCTTGTTCCACTTGCCTGGGTGGAATGTGTCACTGAACTGTGATATTACTTGTTTACTTTAATTAATTAATGATAGTGTCTCTAGCTTCTCTGGGTGGAGAAAGAGGTGTGTGGAAATCTCTTGACTTTTACGTAGCTGGAATGCAGCAGACTGTGCATAGGTAAGAATCTCATTCATTGCTCTATGCCATGGGTAGGCAAACTAAGTCCCGGGGGCTGGATCCGGCCCAATCGCCTTCTAAATCTGGCTCGCGGATGGTCCAGGAATCAACGTGTTTTTACATGAGTGCAATGCGTCCTTTTATTTAAAATGCATCTCTGGGTTATTTGTGGGGCAGAGGAATTCGTTCACTTTTTTTTTCTTTCCAAAATATATTCAGGCCCCCCACAAGGTCTGAAGGACAGTGGACCGGCCCCCTGCTGAAAAAGTTTGCTGACCCCTGCTGCCTCTGATCCCAACCACCATTGTCGCATGGTTTCCAAAAGGTTCCTCATGTGGGAATCACCACTGCATTATGGGTTTAATGTTGAGTATAAACATAAAGCTAGCTGTCAGAACACCAAGGCAGGAGAGATCATATCAACAAGGAAGTGCTGTATATCCACTTCCACCAAAAAGTGATGCCACCATACTTGTTTTGTGGACACAACTAATCACCTGTTGCATTTTTGCTTACACTACAGCTGTTACGAACAACAGTGTCAAATTTCTTGCAACATAAAGAACAAAAGGCTAGTATTTACTGTATTAAATGTGGCCTAAGTGTTTGTGAATCAGATGTATAAAATGGTATCCTTAGTTGGCATATACAGTGGTACCTCGGGTTAAGTACTTAATTCGTTCCGGAGGTCCGTTCTTAACCTGAAACTGTTCTTAACCTGAAGCACCACTTTAGCTAATGGGGCCTCCCGCTGCTGCCACGTTGCCGGAGCACGATTTCTGTTCTCATCCTGAAGCAAAGTTCTTAACCCGAGGTACTATTTCTGGGTTAGCGGAGTCTGTAACCTGAAGCGTATGTAACCCGAGGTACCACTGTAATCTACACAAGGAGATACTGATAGGGGTTGGGTTAGGAAATGTACCCCCCTGTGTCTTTGGAACCCCTCTACCTAAAATTTCTCTCTGTAATGTGTGTGTGTGTGAGAGAGAGAGAGAGAGAGAGGGTGAGAGAGAGAGGGAAATCTGTCAACTGCGACAATTAAGAACAGCCTTTTGGATCAGGCCACTAGCCCATCTAGTTCAGAACCCTGTTCTCAGTGATCAAACAGATGCCAGTGGGAAACCAGCAAGTAGGATTCGCGCACAAGAGAACTCTCCCCCTCCTGTGGTTTCCAGCAACTGGTATTCAGAAGTACTGCTGCTTTTCACTGTGAAGGCACAGCATAGCCATTGTGGCAAGGCCTCTCCTCCATTAATTCATCTATTTTAAAGCCATCCAAGTTGTTGGCCATCACTGCCTACTGTGGGAGCAAGTTCCATTGTTTATGTGTTGGCTTCATTCATTTGATGAAATAAGCTATAGTTCACGAAAGTTCATGCTGGATTAAGGCTGCAATTCTATACAGTACACATTTACTTGGGAGTAGGTCCCGTTGAACTCAGTGCTGGGTTTCCTTCAGAATAGACATGTGTAGGTAAAGGTAAAGGTAAAGGTACCCCTGCCCGTACGGGCCAGTCTTGACAGACTCTAGGGTTGTGCGCTTATCTCACTCTATAGGCCGGGAGCCAGCGCTGTCCGCAGACACTTCCGGGTCAAGTGGCCAGCGTGACAAGCTGCATCTGGCGAGCCAGCGCAGCACACAGAACGCTGTTTACCTTCCCGCTAGAAAGCGGTCCCTATTTATCTACTTGCACCCGGGGGTGCTTTCGAACTGCTAGGTTGGCAGGCGCTGGGACCGAATGACGGGAGCGCACCCCGCCGCGGGGATTCGAACCGCCGACCATGTGATCGGCAAGTCCTAGGTGCTGAGGTTTTACCCACAGCGCCACCATGTGTAGGAGTGCACTGTAAATCCGTTATTAAGGAACCACATTAAGGAACATAAAGAGCCATGCTGACCTGTAAGCAAAATTCCAAAATTCATATTAGGGCAATACATTGATTCAGCCAACCAAAAACATCCACAAAATAATAGGCAAGCTTTTCAGCAGGGAGGGGAATTGGCAGGATGAGGCTCTGGTTGCACCAAGACCTGCTGGAAAGAAGAAAAATACAGCGGTTGATATTTCTGGCTATAAAAGCCCCCTAACTTCTCTCATAACTTTTATTCGTATGCTAACTTTCCATAGTTCAAGCCATGCCGACGGCGGCTTGGAATATGAAAAAAGTGCATAATTCAAACATAACAAGTCATAAACATCAAAACATAAAAAATACACAATTTTCACATAAATCGTAAGACCTAAAAAACTCCCGCAAACAAAATTAATACCGATAACAGCAACAATTCCCACCGCTGCCGCAACAAAAACCCCTAAATTACCCCAGCCCAAGAGTCTCCCTCCCTGAAAACAGACGGTTGCTTATTATCCTTATAAACTATACTGGCAACTTTGCTCCGCGCTTTATATTAAGAAAGAAGGCAGGCTGCAGAAACATGCAAGGCACCACGCAGATCGCAGCAAGAGGACGCCTAGACCGAGTTCGAGAGATCAGGTCTTTTGGAACCTCCGAGGATCCGTAGGCACGCGAAGCCTTGCCAACGGTAGGCGGAAGCAAGAACAGCTGGAGCCGGTGAAGCAGCCGACAGCCCTTGTTGGGGCGGAAGTAAGTTTAAGGTGCGGGCGGAAGTCCCGCGTCGTGCTGCTTCCTCGCTGCGTCCCTCACCTCCTCGGTTGCTAGGAGCGGGGCGGCCTGTCTCGAGTCTCTCCGTGCAGGTGAGAAGCCGGGAGGGTCCCTCGCAAGGCTCGCCCACCCGGGCCCGAGCTCAGACGGGGAGGTGGCGGCTCCGCGGCCTCGCCTGTTCACCTCGCGAGGGCCTCTCGTAGGGCAGGAGCCGCCGCTTGGGGTCTGGCTCCAGAGCAGAGGGGTCGGTGCTCGTATAAGGTAGCTGCCTTTGAGGAAGGTTTGGATGCGAAGGGCCGGAAAGGGGAGCGGGCTATTGGGAAAAGGAATCCGCGTGCCCTTAATTTACCGCGTCAAACCACTTTTAATCCGTGTTTTATGAAGAATAGTTTCCCAGTGTCCGTCGCTCGAAAAGACTGAATTCCAGCCTCCCTCTCCTCACCTGCAATGCATTACAGAGTGATTTTCTCTCTCTCACCCACCCTCGGGTGTCTTGAGGAAATAGAGTGTGCTGTTGTTTTTAACAGTGCTGTTGTTTTTAACAGCGCTTTTCCTATAAACCGGCAGCCTTCTGCAACGTTTTGTCCCATATTATTGTTGTTGTAGTAGTTTATTAGATTTCTATAGAGTCGGACACGACTAAACAACAACAACAACGTACCCCCCCCCCTCATCTGAGAATCATAGGGCGGTTTACAATCTTCTTTGTCACTATATCTCTGCACTACAAACTGGTTCAGTAATTTTCTCCCCACCACCACCATCTGGGGAACCCTGACAACTGTAGTTCTGTGATGGAGCGAGAGCTATGTCTTTTTATTTTATTTTAATGATTCATTTCGCCCATGTTGTTGTTGTTTAGTCGTTTAGTCGTGTCCGACTCTTTGTGACCCCATGGACCAGAGCACACCAGGCATTCCTGTCTTCCACTGCCTCCTGCAGTTTGGTCAAACTCATGCTGGTAGCTTTGAGAACACTGTCCAACCATCTCGTCCTCTGTCGTCCCCTTCTCCTTGTGCCCTCCATCTTTCCCAGCATCAGGGTCTTTTCCAGGGAGTCTTCTCTTCTCGTGAGGTGGCCAAAGTATTGGAGTCTCAGCTTCAGTATCTGTCCTTCCAGTGAGCACTTAGGGCTGATTTCCTTCAGAATGGATAAGTTTGATCTTCTTGCAGTCCATGGGACTCTCAAGAGTCTCCTCCAGCACCGTAATTCAAAATTCATCAATTCTTCGGCGATCAGCCTTCTTTATGGTCCAGCTCTCACTTCCATACATCACTACTGGGAAAACCATAGCTTTAACTATACGGACCTTTGTTGGCAAGGTGATGTCTCTGCTTTTTAAGATGCTGTCTAGGTTTGTCATTGCTTTTCTCACAAGAAGCAGGCGTCTTTTAATTTCGTGACTGCTGTCACCATCTGCAGTGATCATGGAGCCCAAGAAAGTAAAATCTCTCACTGCCTCCATTTCTTCCCCTTCTATTTGCCAGGAGGTGATGGGACCCGTGGCCATGATCTTCGTATTTCGCCCATAGCTTGCGTTTTCTTTTGTGTCATGCAGGTGGGGGACCTGTGGCCCTCCAGATGTTTCTCCCATCATCCCTGAACATTTGTTGTGTTGGCTGAGGTTAATAGAAGTTAGGAGTCCAGCAACATCCAGAGGGTCACATATTCCCCATCCTTCTATAGCGTAGTTGGGGCTTCCCTACAATATCTCACCTGCTGACTGGCCCCAGTTCAGCTTATGCTGCAATCCTCTTCACACCTATCTGGAATTATGCACCTTTGAACTCAGTGGGATGTGGTTCTGAGTAGTCAGTAACAAGCTGAACGTAAGTTAGTGCTGTGGTGTCATTGCAAATGAGGTGAATGTGATTTTAGAACCATTGTTTTAAAGTTATGGGAAGCAATAGTTCCACTTTGTTCTGTACAAGCCTGACTTCATCTGGAGTACTGTGACCAGGGTTTTTGGCACCACACTGTAAGAAGGAGTTGCACACTAGAACAGGTTCAGAGGAGGCTCTGCAGTGCTCATTAGCATGAGCAAGCATGAGGAGAAATTGAAGGAACTGGATATGTTTAGCAAGAAGATGGTGGAGGGGCTGATAGTATACTTCTAGGGCTTGGAGGGTTGTCATGTAGAAGAAGGTAAGGACTTGTGCTTCCTCAGAGGGCAGTGCTAGGTCAAGTTTCAGAGGGTATACTTTTATTGAACTTCTTGGTGTTAAAATATTTGGCAATGGAACAATTCAGAGTATTGGGGGCTCTTGGTTACTGGAAGTGGGTCAAGCTGTGTGTTGGGAGCACCCTATTTGGATTTCCCTTATCAAACAGGAGGAGGACTGAATGGTCTATAAACTGGATGACCTGTATCATTCTATAATCTGTTTGTAGGATTGTGTTGTTAGCTTCAGTAAGCCTGAGATAAAATGTGCCTTTGAGACTGTCCCATAGGACACGGGTACCAAACAGAGAATCCTCAGTATCCTTGCCAGTATACATGATTCTTTGGGTGGCATAATGACAATTAATTTAGTATAAAAGCAATGTGATTTGTGCTGTGAATGTGTTCTGTGTGTTTGTAACTTGACTTGCACAAGGCTGTTTGGGCTGTTGATTGTTTAAAGGGCAACTTGTATGAACAAAACATTGACCTCTCGTAGCATATAGGGCTTGTGTGTACCCACCCATAGAGTGTTACCCTAACAAGATGTTTCCATGTGATAGTTTTTTTATTACTTGTATTGCAATGAGCATGGGAAGCCTACATGGTTACAGTGTACATCTGGCTGCCTTCTGTCCCATATGGATAACATTTATACAAACATTAAATTGCACTGGAGAATTTCAAACATGCTTTTTTGGAATTGTTTGGAAAAGCCTCAAATAGATTCTATGCTACAGGTGAAAACTAATATAACTGTTGAGACTTCCACTCTCAAGAACTAGGATTTCTGAGTGAGAAAAGTTCCTTTTAACTTGTCTTAGTGCTAGCGTAACAACATGGAATTTGGATGTAATGTTAAACCATAGTGTAGTGCTACACAAATGAGCCTTAAGTTCATGCTCATGGCTGTGCTCTGGTGCAGAAGCAAGGAAATCAGAAGCATCTGTTTCTGTTTTCAGCTAGCCTCAATTTGTCAAAGGGTATTTTCTGATCTTGGATGGTTTTGGAAAAACAGTGGTTAAAATAACTACTGGTACAGTTTGTCCCAGTTCTGGTGAAATGATAACCTGTGGTTAGAGAACTGGATGCTTCCAATCTTACTGTGTTGGGGTGGGGGAGGTATGCATGAGTCTCAGGACCATAAACTGTGGTTTAGTGTTACATCCAAATGCAGCTACAGAAGCCGCCACGTGAAATAACAGAGAACACTCTTGTGTTTGCCCACTTTGACAGCAGTCTCTGAAGTCTCTACCAACTTTTGTTGACTGAGATCCTGAGAGGTCAGAGACTGAACTTTTAGACTTTCTGCGTGCAAAGCATGTTCTTTGTCAATGAGCAGTGGCTTTCCAGTATTGCATTGGCATAAATGCTGGGTGGTTGACCTTTCCAAGTTGTTTCAGACAGCTTGGATAAGCTTGGACTCGCAGGCATTGCTTAAATTTATTTTGATTTTGTTTGAGAAATGTTATTCACTATGATACTTTTAAAGAGGACTTTTTGTGTATTTGGAAAAGTTGTCCAGATGCTGAGGTGTATCTCATTGAGTGCACACTCCTACTAAATGTGGCATGAGCACCTTTCCTGGGTCCCTCTCGCATCTTGTTTCTGCGTCGCTTCTTGCTCTCATCTAACATTCATGGTTCTGATTGGGCTGCATTTTGTTCCCAGGCCTAAGTGCCCTCACTTCTAGTTTAGAGGAACAGTCACCTCAGCCACAGAAAGAGGATTTAATGTAATTTGTGCAAAGCCATGTGGCCAGCAGTTGTACGGAGTCAGAAATCCACATATTAACCATCGAAGTTGTCCATAATTACTGGTATTTTCTTACAAGATAAAGGCAGTCTGTGAAATAAATACCATGTGTACTGACATTTAACGCGGCAGCAAAATTATCGCACGTGTTGTGAAAGGGATTTTCTAAGTGGCATAAATGCAGCCCTTTTGAAAAGGAGTCCGGCTGGCTTATTTAGTAGATAATCACGATTAGCTGAGGTACTAGTTATTTGCCCTGAGGTATGTTAACTGAAAACTGATAACCTGCAGAAAGAACGGAAATCATTTATAGAGTACGGATATACAAAATTATTGTAAACAAATTAACACGTTAGCAGGCTTAATATAAAAACGTGCAGCAGTGGAAAATAAATGTATATGGAACATAAGGGATAAATAATAAATTGGTTTAATTTGGAAATGCAGTAAAATATTATAAAAAGAAGGAGCTACAGAAAGAGGGGAAGGGGAGTCAAAATAAGATATATATGATTAATTGTTTGCTTTTCAAGTTTTTTTTTGATGTTGTAAAACTAATTTTGTAAAAAAAATTAAAACAGATAAACTGCACACAAGGTTTGAGTGCATTTTAAAGCCTATCTCTTACAATTCAGCAAAATGTTTACAGAGCCTGACTCCAGTCTGAAGATGCTAACTTGTCCGTTCATTTCAGTGGGTTTTCTCTATGACTTAGTCACATACCACCCACTGTATAGACACCTACCCACTGAAATTATTATTTCATGCATCGGACAAATGATTCACCTCTAAACTTTCACCTTTTAATCTCTACATCTTCCCTCTGCACTGGAAAATGCAATATTATTGCATCTGTTGTTAACATTGAACAAGTTGTATTTTATTTTTAAATATTAATGTAGGTTTATATAAGCAGCAGAGCCTAAGCAGCCTGTAGGGGCTGATGGAGCAAATGAATGAGCCTCTGTCCAAAGCGGGCTGCACGTTGTGACTGTGGGTTGTCTTGGGGGGAAGGGAAACACCCCTGAAAATGGGGGGGGGGGAGTGCCCCATGTTGGATGAGCCATCTAGAAACATCAGAATATCACCAGTGGATTGTGATCTGCATTTTGAGCAGCACTTTCAGGTTTCGCAAGAATATTTCTCTTCTGCATCATGCTAACATGACTGCCCCTTTGGAATATATTTTTTCTCATTTGTTTTTGTTGGGGTGACTCGAGGAGTGGATTAGGGGGATAGGTGCAAGCCATTCAGAATGCAGCTTTCAGAAGAAAGCTGTGGGGAATACATTTCTCAGTTTTAATCGATGCATCTTGAATGAGATAGGACCAGCCTCTCCAGAGACTCTCCCTCTCCCCAGTTGCCTCCTACTTGAGGCATTAGAAGAAGCTGCAGGGTATTGGCTGGTTCTCATTACCCAGGTCTCCAGCTGGTGGCATGCATTAAAGCTCTGAATATTACTTTGTGAAATATTCGTCTGTATACTGAGTGCTTGCAGTTAAAGCAAGTGATGGATTGAGCTGATGACTAAGCTTTGCAAAATGTACCAGTATTTTGTCTCAAGACATTTTCTGTTTTGATGCTGTATTAAACCCCCTTGTGTTCCTTGTAGAAATGATTTCACGAAGACAGTTCTGTTGTAAATTTCACTTTGATGCTCCTGAGCCTTGGCTTGTAAATAGTCTCTTACCTGGTCAAATGAAAACTCTCAAGGCAAGCTGCTTTTATAAAATGGAAGCAACCTGGTACTCTCCAATCCCCAGTTCGGACTTTTACTATGCCATATACAGTATAGCACAAGGTATGAACACAATAGGTGATAAAAACATTGCAGCCTGTTAACTTTTGTACATGTAAAGGCAGCAACCATTTTAGGCGTCTCCAATTGATGCACAATCGCTGGTGCGTGAGTCCTTTTTGACCCAGAATAGGGCAGAACAGGGGTGTAATGGCAGGGCACAACAGGACTGAGGTGCAGCATGCTTATTCGTGCTCCACCAACGTGCATGGGGGCTGGGAACAGAACCCCCACACAAAATAGTTACCATCTGTAATTCCGAAGTTGACAGTACATGTTAAGAACATTTTAGATATGCAAACTGTTGTGGGGGTACTTATTCTTAGAGAATCCTGTGGGAGAAACTGTAGCTGTTCTCATTTTAGAGGTATGGAAACTCAAGTTGAAAAATGATGGCTTGCTTCACAGTACCATATCTTGGTCATTCTTTCCACGGCCCTGTAAACCAATTCATATTCTTTTTACCATATTATAGATAATAGGGCTGCTGTGGAAACTATGGTTGAGCAAAAATCTGGGACTTTTTATATAAGAAGAGTCTTCCTCCATGGCTCTTCTCAAATTATCATCTGGTTTCCTCATCAATATTAATGTTACTGTTCTATTATACCTGCAACATATATCTTACCTTACCCAGGTTTGGGGCATCAGAGTTGTTTTATTACATTTTTTTACGTTCTTGCTTAGGAGGATTGTACTTGTTGTCTCCCCAGTAATTCTTTTAGAAAATAATAAAGAAGAACCACCTTCATAGATTAGCCTAAAGCCTTATCTATGAATATATTCTGTTTCCCACAGTGACTAACCAGATACTTGTGGGAAGCCCATTGACAGAACATGAGGGCAGTGCTTCCTCCCTCCTGTTCTTGCTCCCCTGTAGCTGGTACTGAGATGGCTACTGTCTTTATGAGACATACAATCTGATTCACAGCTCAGTCTCTTAACCATTAGAGCAGGAATGGGAAATCTCTGGCCCACCAGATGTTGTTGGATCACAGTTCCTGTTATAGCTCATCATTTGCCATGGGATTTTGAGTAGACGAGCATCTGGAGGGCCACAGGTTCCCCATCCTTGGAGAAGACTAAGCCACCTGAAATAACGTTACTAACCACTGACGACACTAACTCTGCATTTTGATCCGCAAACACTGGGGATCTCAATCAACCCTGCCTCTAACCTCTCATTACTAATGTTTATAAAATGAATACAGGCGCTGCTATGATGAATGCCTTTGTTGTGATCAAAATTCTCCACTGCCTAAAGTAAAATAAAAAAAAAGAAATGACTCGGTGAACTGTTAATAGCATTTGCAGTGGTGTTAAAATTTAGCTTTGTGCTCAGAGGGAGATTGCTGGAAGGCAGACGTGCTGTGGAAAACGCTGTTACAAAGCCCACATCAGCAGAGGTGGGCACAGCAAACACTTTTGCAGGCTGACCCGTAGATCTGTGTTGAGATTTTTGTAATGTATGTGGAACTCTTGAGAGGCTGAACAATATCCTGAAGAGGCGAGTTTAATACTGCATCTTCAGAGTCCTTGAGAGGAGTGGTTCTGTTACTGGTAAAATAAAATAAAAATGTGGTCTCCAGATCTTTTTGGCAACTTGGCTGTGTCTGCTACTTCTTTCTTTATTGAGGTAGATTTCACTATACAATAGCTGCCCTTGCAAAATGAGACAGTCTACACAATGACCACTATCAACAGTGCTGAGATGAACATTTCTACTATATTCTACTAATACTAAACTCTGCGTGTCAATCCTTGAAAAAGAGGAGTTAACATCAGGCTCAGGGGAAACCTGGGGTTTACAGCACTTCAAAAATGTTTTGTTAAAGAAAATAAATACATAAAATCCCCTCCCAAACTGCTCAGTGTCTATGGAATGATGGGTAACTCTGGGGTGGAGTGGGGGCACACAGAAAGGCTGGGAGGAAATGCAGTAGAATATCCTGGCTAGAACCTTGCAGAGGAGCACTCCATGTGGCAACATTTTTTTCCTGCTCTCCGTAGCACAAAGTTTCTCAAGTGTTTCTGCCAGCCCTCCATTCACAGGGCAAACTGACCCTCTGCATCCAACCACGGACGGTGTGACAACTGGCCTTTCTGTACAATCTCCTGTTGCTGCTGTTGCTTCAACTAGGCTTCAGGCCCCCGTGGGTTGGCTATGAGATGTGTGAAAAAGCACATGAAAGGTTTGCTGTGCATTTATTGTAATCCTTAGATGAGCAGCCTTGTGAGACGAGCTGCAAACTCACCAAGGAGTTGGCAGGCACCGTGGTCCACTCTAGATCCTGCTCACTTGTCTTAGTGGCTTGGCCACTGTCATCAGCCACAACCTGCTAGCATGAGGACCAGAGGTTGACAGGACTTTTCTCCTCATGGCAAACCTTACAGGACAATTCAGAATAACTTATGAGACAAGCACTTTGGAACCTATTTCCTTGCTTGTCTGCCTGCATTTTTTGGTGTCCATAAAATGCAAACTCCTGTTTCTAAGCTCTGTTGCCTGCGCTAATTTGCTCCTGTTGCCTTATTTACATTGATTACTTTGGCTCCTTTGGTTGCTTTATACTTGTTGGCTGATTTCCCTGGTTCCATCAGATCTGTTCTGCTCTGCTGCTGTTCCATTGCCTTTGGCAAGTTGACAGTTGTGGCTGACTTGTTGCTGCTGAGCGTAACTTTCCCCCTGCTTCTGTATGTCTACAGAATACAGTGGTACCTCAGTTTACGAACTTAATTCGTTCTAGAAGTCCGTTCTTAAACCAAAGTGTTCTTAAACCAAGGCACACTTTCCCTGCTGAGGTCTCCCACTGCCAGTGCCCTTCCACCGTTCGCTAACCGGAACACCTACTTCCAGTTTTGTGGAGTTTGTTCACTGAATTGTTCATTAAAAGGGCTGTTCATAGACTGAGGTACCACTGTATATTGGAAGTGTTTTCTTTCCCACACCCAAGTTTTTGGGTCCCAGTTCTCTCTTTTCCCTCCTTTCTTAGAAATACGGCTGCTTTTTCATTTGCAGAAACCCACTGGTTACTTAAATATAACTTTAATAAGCATGTGAGTCATAAACTATGGGACAATAGCACTGTGTTTGAAAAAATCTGGGTGTAATATACATCTATTCTGTTTCTTTTCCCATCCACCCACAACTTTTGGGGCCCAGATGGGCTTCTCTCTTACATTGGTCCACTGTATTTACAGCTTTGTAAATCTTGTTTGTCCCTTGCATGGGGTCTTAATAAGTGTGATATCTCTGCTAGGTGTGATATCTCTGCTATTCAACTATTTAATTATCCCACCTGGTTTCTTTAAAAACATTTTTACTAGTCTAAAGCTGAAATATTAGTGGAACTGGAACTAGACTTTTTTTTTTTACACCAATGGTATTGATTTTGTAGCTTCATTTTTTTCCTCCTCTAACCATGCCCACTTAGCATCTATTCCTTTAAAAAAAAAAGGTAATTTTAACTTCTAAACATTATAATTGGCACCTACCACTAAACCTTATGACTGCCTGCAAAGAGAATACATATATTCTCAGGAGTGGCCTTTTAATAAGTACTAGCAAAAGAGCTGCTGCTGGGATGCTTATATAAAGGACAACTTAATACATAGCGGATAATGTCCTCTTTCCCACTGAGCCCCCAAGTGCAGAAGCTTTGATCAAAAGGTGTGTTAGGGGATACCCCTTCCACAAAGGCAATGTATATATACCGAGTACAAGGCTATTAAGGATTTCCTTAAAGGTAGAATGGTAAGGGCTATAAAACTTCTGGCTTGGAGAAATAATGTCCTTTTCAACTGGGAATAAGCCACAATGGCCTGGTTTGCACATTAACACTAAGCCAGAGCTTATTTGATCATGTTGTAAACCAAGTCCAGCCGACTAACTACGGTTTGTTTCAGCTAACAAGCCATGATGTGAAGCTATGATTTGTTGCTGATATATGATCCATGGCTTACTTTTAACTGTGGTTTCGTGTTACATCTGAATACAGTAGTAGCCTTATTTAACCATGGTTTGTTTAGCTACCCCACCCCAAACACTCATCAAGTTACAATGGCCCAGGGCAAGAGCTTCTGGAAAACAGACAAAGCTTTAGTGAAAAAAGATGTGACTTGTCTGTGGGACAACTCATAGTATTATTGCGTGCCATCCCAATCTCTGAGGGGAGTGAGATTCCAGGGATTCTAGGAGCTTACCCTAAGGTTGATGTTTCCTTTGGAATGAGGTACAGTGAAGACTGTGGTGTCTTTATGATATATGGTTTATTTACTACCTGAGCCCCTGATGGAGGGATTCACAGCTTTAACACCCTGAGATGGTCTGTCTTCTCCCATAGCCACAGCCTTGGATTTCAGCAGAAATCAGGCATGGCTATCTCTCGACCTTTTCAGCCTGCCCCTTTTTCTTCCGGCTTTTAGCTCACATAACTCTAGTCTCCACTCTTGCCTTTTGTCTATTCCAGCAATTGAATCTATGCAGGATCCAGGAACTAGAAGCAGGGCTCAGGCATACAGCTTACTCTTGCTCCAAAAAAGCAAGCAAGCAAACCCCAAACCCTCATAGCAGTATGTTGAACAAACCAAGACTAAAATGGGCCATAGCTTAGTATTATGCAAAAGCAGCCACTGGCAATGTGATATACACCCCATATTTTGAATCAAAGTAGAACCCACCCCCTTTGAGCAGCTGTTTTACTCTACCTGGCAGGGAAATGTACGTGCAGCTTTAGATTACCTTCATAATACAGCAGAGCTCTCATTGCCTATGTAGGTCAGCTGTCTCTAGCAGCCAATACTGTGGGTAAGCGTTCTCTGATTCATCCATCTGATTACATTTCCTCCCTAGGATTTTTCTGGGGAGATTGCCAGCATGGGTCTTGTGGGTCCTGGGGGTTTGTGTTCTCCCGCACCACGGTCTCACACCGTCCAACCAAGAAATGCCACATCTCATCTTGCAGGCTCAAGGAATTCCCACGTTTACGTAAATGTGTGATTTTCTTTTTCCATCTTTCACTTTTCTCCACAACGAGGGAATGGGCAGGGAAGGAAGCATGCACACCCAAGACTTTCTTCCCAGATATAATTTGAGAGTGGCAGAAAACCTGAGTGAGGCTGCGCCTTTGCAAGCACACTGCTGTAACTGTCTGCTACTGTAAAATGTATGTTTTCCAAATTGGAGAAGTTAATGAAAACGTCAAAAGCTTTGACACATTTCATCTCATGCATCAACATAATATAAACCATTCAGCTGAAGCAAAATATTTAACACTTGTCAAGTGTGCTTGTTGGAACTTCATTTAATGCCCCATCCTTGGTAGCTGGATTCAAGTCAGTCTAGTTCTTGCTCAAAGGTACAGGCATTAGTTGTGAAGATCCCAGAAGAAGCACCATTAAAGGGATGGACACTCATGGTTATATGAATGAATTGCTGCTTGCAAGATGAACTAGGGTAGAGGTGGGCAGCATCTTCCATACTCTCTTATCACAGTGAATCTTTGGGTATTCACAAAACATTTCGCAGCATGAAATGTTTTTCTTGTAGAATGGGAGAAGAGGTATTGTTTTCCGGGTTAGTAGTCATGTTAGTCTGTTTCCGAAAGAGCAGCAAAGAGTCTTGTGACGCCTGAAAGGCATAACATATTCTGACAAAAACCTTTGTGGACTAGATATACATAAAATGTCCTACGTTGGGAGGCATATATACACATGGTTTAGGAGGGATGTGTGAGAATCTTAAGCTTTGATACTAGTGGGGTAAAAACCCATTATCTCTATTCAGGCCACAGGTGATAGAACTGAACGGTGGTTTCATGCTGGCTTCTCCCCTTGAAGTTCCTTTGCTCAAGAACGGCCATTTTAAGGTAATTATATAGGTGGAACAGCTCAACACTTTTGGTGAAGTATAGTCAGCGCTGAAATTTTCATAGGAATGGGAGCAGGAATGGAAAAAGATCTGTTTGAATGCAGGAAAGTATTTTTTAACATGGTTAAATCTCATGTAGGTCTCTAGGGAGCATTTAGGCCTCAAGGGAGCACTTATGCTCACCTTTTGCCTGATGAATGAGAGACAGTGCTTACTTGACTTGTAAAATAATAAAATGTAGTAAATTGGGGTTGTTTATAGCACTACATGCACATTATCTCTGTAATGCTTATAGCCACCAGGAAAGCTAGGCTAGTATAATTATCCTCTTAATAGTGGCTTTCTTAAGGACTGCTTGTGAGTTCATAGCTGAGCGATTTGAACTGGAGGCTTTCTGACTCACTTAGCTGTAGCTTGTGAATTTTTTATTTTTTAAAAAAACCCAAAATGCAAATTTGGCATCTGTTTTTTTACAGTCAGCTTTCTTTAGCTTTGTCACAGCTCAACAGGCAGCTGCCTGGACTGGCAGAATTTTAGGAGCACCAGGGTTATCATCCCATCCCAGAAAAACAGGGATTCCCCAGATTCCAGTTCCTTTTTTCTGCTCCATGCAAGTAATGGGGATTTTAGTGAATATGGAGCAAAGAAGGCAAATCATACTGTCCTTTGGTTCCCCCCAAATGCTTGAGATATGCCAGACTCTTATTATGCTTCATAGCTTAAATGTACCCTTGTATTCAAATGAGGGACGGGACGTGGCTAGTTATTATCTGATTTAATGTTTTTTTAAATAAAAAGATATACACCGCTTGATTGTAAGAAACCTCACAGCAGTTCACAAAAAGATAAAACAATAAAATCGAGAAAAAATCACAGCCATACTTTAAAATATACAAAAGTTAAAATACTAAAACAGATTAAAATTACCCCAGCTTTCTAAGCGTCTGGGTAGGCTTGCCTAAACAATAATGTTTTTATCGGGTGCTTTAAAAAGTACAGTAAAGGCGCCTGCTTGATCTCAATAGGCAGGGAATTCCAAAGTTGCAGATGCTGCCACACTAAACAATTGAGTTCTTACAAATGTGGCATGGGTATTCTGTGGCATCTTCATTATTCTCATTGAGAACCAGCCTGATTAACTTTCAGGCATAAAGCACACACTTGCAGTAGATTAAAGAGGGTGGACAAGAGTTATAGCCTTCCTCTTCCTTCTCCCGAGAGTAAACTGTTAAGAAAACAGCAAGGTTGTGTTCTTTGGCTGCAGAGCAGGAGAGCAAAGCAAATTGTTTTTTAGTGCTGGAAAGCAATTTTGTCTCTTAATAACCTCGGTGCTGACCCCATCCTGAGATAATCTTTGTCCAGAAGCAACCCAACCTGCCTTTATTTTCTAGCTTATTGATTTCCAGGGCAAATAAAAAGCTGGGCCCGAAGAAATAGGACACGTCCCTTGGCAGCCATTCCCACTGGGGTGTTTCCTACTGGTGATTGCTAGGTGCTATTAAGACCCACTTTCTTGTGCAGCTTTGGGGTGTGTGTGTGTGTGTGTGTGTGAGAGAGAGAGAGAGAGAGAGAGAGAGAGAGAGAGAGAATACAGAAGCACTCAGGGCTGCCTCAGTTTGTAAGGAGCACAGATTCTCTCTTTTAGTGCCAAGTGTAAAAGATTGGTGGGATGAGCATAATGGGTTTGGTCATGGTCAGGCTGCATAGGGTTTCCTGTACAGTGGTACCTTGGGTTAAGTACTTAATTCGTTCCGGAGGTCTGTTCTTAACCTGAAACTGTTCTTAACCTGAAGCACCACTTTAGCTAATGGGGCCTCCTGCTGCTGCCACTCCGCTGGAGCACGATTTCTGTTCTTATCCTGAAGCAAAGTTCTTAGCCCGAGGTAATATTTCTTGGTTAGCGGAGTCTGTAACCTGAAGCGTATGTAACCTGAAGCGTATGTAATCCGAGGGACCACTGTACTCAGTGCAGTGTCTACAGATTAGTTGGCAATGACTAGATACAGAGGGAATGTGCTCTGGTTTGTAGGAAATAAGCATGAATGGGAAAGGAAGGGAGAAAGCTATAAAAAAAACCAGGCCTATTTTACACTGGTGGGGCATACTTCTATATCAGCTTTGGATTAAAGTGGTTTCCCCTCCCAAAATTGAAACACTGAACGAGAGTTCCTGCAACTTCACATGACCATTAGTTCCTGGATTTCCTGGAGAGAGAAAATAGCTATGAAGCCAAGTTTGGGAAGAAAACATGTTCTTTATCTAGATATGGACTCCACTGTGTCTTCATATGACACTTTTACTTTAATTTTTCTAACGTGTAGTGTGGGGCAGGGGTAAGAACTCAGTTTTGAAACTTCTCCAACAGCCTCTCCACAGAACCTATTCCTGCTTTATGTGGCAAGGGTTTTTGCCATGCGCTTGTCATAGATCACAGAATGTGAAATTGAATATCACTACACTAGCAAGTCACAGGCATTCAGGGCATTGTGGCATGTGTTTGTCTGTGTGTTTATCAACACAGTTTTCCATTTTATAGTTTATAACATACATTTGCCAGGCATATGCCAGTGCATGTGTGGCAGCACCCTCATTGTGCCACGTGAATTGGGAGCAGTGGTATTTCTTCAGTAGGGCAAGAGTATGCTTTTATTTACTTTTATCTAGAAGGACTCGAGAAACAGAGCCATCTAATGTGTTGTTCATTCAGACTCCCAAGCACGTCTTCATAAACGCAAGAAGAGCCTGCTGAGTCTGGCCAGTGGCTCATCCAGTCCAGTGGCCAACCAGGTGCAGTTTCCAGCAACTCATGTTCAGAAGCATCATCTGAGTACTCTGACCATGGAGGCAGAGTGTATCTGTTGTGGCTAGTGGATAGGCTAGTTCCCTCCACATACAAAGAAATCTAAGCTTAGGTCAGATACCGAAATATAACCACCATGCCTTCCAAATTCCAATGAAAATCGCTGAGAAATGGGTACAATGGTACCTCGGGTTACATACGCTTCAGGCTACATAGGCTTCAGGTTACAGACTCCACTAACCCAGAAATAGTACCTCGGGTTAAGAACTTTGCTTCAGTGGCAGCAGGAGGCCCCATTAGCTAAAGTGGTGCTTCAGGTTAAGAACAGTTTCAGGTTAAGAATGGACCTCCGGAACAAATTAAGTACTTAACCTGAGGTACCACTGTATTCTGAATTCACCTCCTAAGAAAAGTCCTAAAAGGGGGGTAGCCAATGTGGTGCCCTCCACATGTTGGACTGCAACTGCCCATTGGCTCTGCTGGCTGGGGCTGATGGGGGTTGGAGTTCAACATCACGGACTGTCTTTTTCTTAAAAGCGCTTTTTAGTGTGGGGTAGGGAGTTTTGCGTCTGACTGTGAGGCCTCAGTGCCTTGCATCCATGGGACCAGATAATGGGGAAGTTAGCTTTGAAGCTGGCCTTTTCCAGTGTCTTGTCAATTACTGAAGAAAATAGGAAAGGATGTCAAAATGGCTAAGGTGTTCCTTAAGATCGGCACTTATCTGTCTGGAAGGAAGTATATTGTGATTGAAAGGACAATGAGGGTGAGACAGCTCTTGCTTCACTGCTCTCTTTCTGAAAGGTGATGTGCCAGCTTCTTTTTAATAAAATACCTGGGCAAATTTTTAATTTATATGCAGGTTAGTGGAGTCCAAAAGCCCCACCCCTTACAAAACAGAGATCCCTGTGTTGAATTTGATCCATTCAAGACTGGTACATACCACACCACACCCTGACAAATCCACTAATACTCATTGGCTCCCCCAATCATGGCTTGAATTTGCTCAGCAGCAACCCAGGGGAACAGGGATTTTTAAGCTTAACCAATGAAAATCAAGACTCAAGAGTGCACCTGAAACAAATCACTTAGGTTTTTTTGTGTTCAGAGCTTAATGGTAACATGAAAGTTTATAGAATTTATAGGAGATAGGTTACCTAAGATAAATATCTGAAAATAAAGCAAGTTACGTATGATGAAATTCATAGCATCTTAAAACAACTGGATATAACACAGCAATGAATTAGTGGTTTAATAATGGTATGAACTAATGAATAGTATTGGCAATGCAATCAGTCTCCTAACTCCGTTCAGCTTATCTGGTTGTGAAGCAGTTGTATGTTTCCTAGTATATTAGATTAATAAAATTCATAGTTACCAATTAAAGGTAGTAGGCTAGGCTTTGTGGTGTCCAGTTGGGTGAAGCATGCGAAGCAAGGCAAATAACACAGCAAGAAAGAAAGAAACCCTGAATATACCAGTTAGTAAGAGAACCAGGAGGGTGGACTTTTCCATCAATTTTGCATTGATTTTGCTATGGGTACACCCATTTAAGATGTAGACCGTGAAGTACAATAATATTTGTTGATGGGGGAAGAAAGTAACTGGGACCCCTTCTTTATCAGTGGGTTTCCACATAGGGCACTTGGACGCATCCCAGCCTTGGCTTGACAAAACATGATATGCTTTCGCCTTTGTATTGGCTTTGTGACTTTTTCTGCTGCTGTTGCCATGATGCAAACATTTCAACTAGTACAGCAACAAAAACTTGCACAGAAATCCAGGCAGCTTACACAAACATGTCACAGACACAACAGTGGCATCCATCTTGATCCATCATGGCTGCTCAACTTGCCATCATAACTGCTGGTTATGCATGCACAGCTGGACCCTGATGGGGACAAGGAATGGCTGAACTCCTTTGTGGAACTGGGCCTACCATATCTGACAAGGTTATGAAAACTCTGCTTGTAGCAGCCAATGGAAGATGCTGCTGGCACTTGAAGGTCACTAATACTCTTCAGGCAAAAGAAGGAGGGATTTGAAAAGAGTGGGGAAGCTGTGGCCTTCCGGCTGTCATTAGACTTCAGCTCCCACCAGGATGAGAGCCATAGTCCAACAGCATCTGGGGGCCGACAGGTTGCCCACCCCTGTCTTAAATGTTGAGCTGTTAAATAGATTGAGAAAAAGCCCAGATGCCCTTCACAGCCCTACAAAGTACTCTGGTGGGAACCAAGAACTGACTTGTCTAAAGCACTCATGGGACTCTCTGTGTTAGCATCAGTTATTTAATGGAATGGGAGATAATTTGAGGCTTTCTTCTCTGATAGACACTGACCCACAAGCATACATACAAGCTGGCAAGCTGCTTAAGAAAGGGGTTTCCTGGTTGTAGAACAGATAAGAGACGGTAAGTTTTAGTTGACCAAATACTTTAGAAATCCATAAAGTTTCTGCCACGGGGAACACTGAGTGTGTTCAAAATGAGCCCCTGAGGTTAAAACTTCTCTTTTTTTGTTGTGTGTGTGCATGTTGCTACAGGTGGGGAGAGTGATGTTGCCCTCAGGTCTTGCTGGTGGACTTCCCATGGGCATCTGGTTGGCCACTGTCAGAAAAGAGTGCTGGACTAGATGGACCCTTGGCCTGATCCAGCAGAGGTCCTTCCTTCTTATGTTCTTTTCTTGTTTCCTATTTGATGTCAGGATAGCTATTGCCTTCTGAGGGCAGGGGAAGCTGTCATGTAATGCTCTCATGCAACCATGCATTCCAGAAAAGCTGTCATGAAGATGGCTGATGGGAACCTATTATGTAGCTAAATGGGCCTCGGGAGGATCTTTCTCCCACCATCCTTCACAGACACGCTGCAGTCCACCTTGGCGAAATTTGTAGCCACCGTTTGGAAACTCATGGTTTAAACCATTTGTATGTGAACATTTTGTCTCTTGTGTGAATCAGGACGTTAAACCTTCTGCGTTCCAGCTGCCTGCTTGTGGGACACGCTTTGAACTACTGGCTTTCTGTCAAGGGAAAAGATAGCCACCATATCTTTGAAAGCTGCAGAACCGTTTGCCTCTTCTGCCAGCTCCTCTGTGTACTTGGACGGGCTGTGCCTGCCCAGTTTAATTAGCTCATCCTGTGACTTGGGAAGGAGGGCACAGCTGGAGATAACAATTCCCTGTTGGGGCACTTGCCCACTTTAGATCTTGGGAGGCTAGCTCCACCTGGCCTCCCTTGCTGCAGAACAGTGCATTTTGACAGTGAATGTGGCCCAGAGCTGTTTGAATTAAGTTGATGTTGGTTCTTAAGATCTTTATCCAGGCTCGGCTCATCAGCACAGAAGCTGTATTTAGAGAAGTGCCAGGTAATGAGAACAGCCAAACAGCCTGTGAAGTGCAATCTGCTGGAGGGCCTAATTACACCTATACTTATGCTTCCCCCCCCCAGCTCTTCCTTCCACCCATCAGATGATGATTAGACCTATTTATAGGGGCAAGTTTCTTATTATTCAGTGCAGTGAAACTCATGCCAATCAAATCAGTACCATCTGCATCTTTGATTGCTGCTTAATAACACCATGGAACACAGTTTAATTAAAGCAGGGTATAAATAGACTTCAGCTTCCCCCCCCCCCAAAAAAAAACCCTTCTTCATTTTGTCTTACCTAGGTATCTGCCACCTCCTTGCTTATTCTAAATAAATGCAAATTGAAGGTTGCTTGACTTGGAGATCAACACATCTCCACCCTCAAATAGCTCTGCTGAATCAAGAGTTTATCCTCCACTCTCCAAAGATTTATCTATCTGATTTGTGCTCCTTCAGGACAGAATGCATAATGCTTTCTCCCCATTGGATGCAAATACAGACAAGAGGACCAATAATCTGCTGGGCAACACAGATAGGATTTGACAGAATGGCAGTGTAGCTTCGGAAGGATTTGCATTTTCCAAAAACTACATGCAAATATCAAACTGCTAATAGAGCACTAAGGAACAGCATTTTGTGGGTGTGCTTAAGAAAGCTTGGGCAGAATTGCTGGATGTTTTCTGTGTCCACAAAACTTTCACATCTGAAGTCTGCTACCATGAAGGGCTTGTGACAACTATCTCCTCCCTCCTCTTCGTCCAGAGCACTTTTATTTTATCTGTGGCACAGTGAACATTACAAAACATGCAAATGGTACATGTACCCACAATCACAAATTGGTAGCAGATCTAAACTCCTTCTAGGACAAACACTAGGGAAGCAGGGACAATTCATAGTACTAATATGCAACACTAAAAATTATCAGTACAAATTGAGATTAACACCACCAGCAAAATACTACTGTGGATGATCCTCTTTGCAGTTCATAGGGGACATCTTTAGAAAATTGCAGTGAATTTGTTAACCTAAAGGTGGAGACCTTGTTTGTAACGGTTTGATTGTGGTGCACCAACAGATCACAGAAACTATCAGACAGGGTCCAGCCAGTTCTTGTCCTCAAAAGGTTCTGAGATCTCTCTACAAGGGACTCGTTATACCATGTAGGCTGTGCCTGCACTTTCTAGGATCCTTGAATAACCAGCCAAGCAGACGCAACCTTTACATGGACAGTTTGTATGCACATAAGTCCTCTTGGACACTGTGCTAAAAATTTGTCTCAAGTGGGATCAAAATGGCTGATTCTGCTCTCTGTGTGTCCATTCAAACAAAAGGTTAAATACACCCCTATATTGCCCACTTGTGTTTGCTAGTTCCAGAACCTCAGCACAATTTTGCTGTTTTTCAACCTGAGGAATCCCACTGCGGTTAGATGTGTTCCAAAAAAGCTTTCCAATTCTTCTACTTGACATCCCTGCTGTCCTACTACTTCTCATCTGGAAGCGAGGTGTAGCCCTCTCAAAATGGGCCACTGCTTGGCCCACTTCTGTCTGTCACAAGGGAAGATAAAAGCCTCTTTGACAACTTTTCATTTTTTAAAAAAAACACTGCAACTTCAAGGGTGTTTCTGGCTTCTCCTGCCAGTCTGTCATTTTGAATTGATATTGCTCAGCACTCCTGACTTATTTTGATGATGGAGCTGCCAAATCCTATGACCCACTGTCTGATGCTCTCTTTATCACTTCTTCATGGGGGGAACAATCTCAGTACCAGAAGGTGGTGGAGTAAATTCCGGTTTGTCGGATGAACTCTGTTGGCGTAAGCTTTTTCCTTTTCCTTTTGTCTTACCAGTCTGCCTTCATCTCCTAGTAAGAAATGAATCCCACTTGGACTTCTGGGCACGTGCTTCTAGAGGAGTGGAGCTGGTGCTAGAGGTTTGCTGGGTCGACCAAATGCCTGGGCCCCTGAGGTTCACTTTGATATTCTCAAGCACCCAGTGGAAAATGAAGGGTTGTGTTCCCCTCCCCAAATCCTCTGTAGCCTGACAGTCCCCAAATCCTGGTACAGGCCCTGCAGAGGAGTAAATCGGGGAGCTCTAATTCCATGTAGCAGCACTTGGATTTTTGCAATTACTAATATTGTGTACAAATAATGGTTAGAGGCACTAGTTGGTGCATAGGTTGTGAGGATGAGCAAAACCAACTAACTCACTAATGCAGTTGTGTCTGTGAATTTGATCTGCTCTTGCATCTTTGAAATAATTGCCATGAGCTTATGATCCCAGACTCTCTAGAAGTCCAAAGGGATGGACTTGGAGGTAACAATCAAAGTTATCAAAAGCCTTCTGCCGTAAAGCTTTGCATGGCACTAGAAAACTCGGGGGTTGGCAAGGCAACCTTTTGGAGCTGGTTGTTGGACTAGAACTCCATCGTCCCTGGCTATTGGCCATGCTGGCTGGGGCTGATGGAAGTTGTTGTCCATAGCATCTGGGGGGCACTAGGTGTGGGGAGGCTAGAATAGAACTCTACTCCCAGGAATCAGGATGCTGACATGGGCATGAATAAACTTTTAACAAGCTGTTGGTTGTCTTCTCAGGCAAAAATGGCTACTGTGACCCGGAAGTATTTCCTTGAGGGACAGACGTACTCAGTTCCCCTCATCCAGCCTGACCTCCACAGAGAAGAAACTATTCACCAGATAGCAGATGCACTTCAGTACCTGCAGAAAGTCTCAAGCGATATCTTCAACAGGTATGGTTCAGCCATATTGTGTGGTGGGAAATGGAGAAGTACATTATGTGGGTGCTTAATCACCCACTTAGGTTTTTTTAGCCTCTGTGTGTCTGGCAGTCCAAGAAGTGGAGAAAGCTAGGATCTGAATAGGCCCAGATTACTGCCTGCCCTCACATCTCTGTGTGATGGATCAGTGTTGTGAAAGCAGCAGCTCTGTGAGTCCAGACAGCCCTTGCCCTTGCCTTGTCCCCCACACAACAGAGGAGTTGATTAATGCCTAACAAATTAAGGATTGGAAAGTCTCCCCCTGCCCCCCCCCCAAAAAACCCAGATGATCAAAATTCTGGTAGCTCTCCCAGCAACAATAATATGTTAGGAAAGTCTCCTGTAGCCCCCCTGCTATTCAGAAATCTAGTCCAGGATCTTTTCCACAGGAATGTTGACGGTAACCAAAATTGTGTTCGCTATTTTGCTTGGTACCACCTGTTAAGATAGTCTAAAAGGGCCCTGTTCTGCATTCCTTATTTGCGTGTTGTTGAATATCTATAGCAGGCATGGGCATCCTGGCCACATTCCCCCATGCTCAACCTTCTGGGGCCATCTAGGTTGGCCAGACATGCTCCACTCTCCATGCTGGCAAACCAGAGGCCTTATCACAGGTCAAGGACACATTCCAGTTACATGAAATCAGTAGAGGAGGGTGCAGAGCAGGGCCAGTTAAGAGCAAGGATGTGTGTTGCCTGGACAGAGTCCCAAAGACCCTGCAGAGAGACCTGGGGCCACATTTGGAACTCCAGGCCTGAGGTTCCTCACCCATGACATAGCAAGTATCAGGGCCTTACAGCAGTAGCCTCATGTTTATGGAGCAATCTCCATCTATGTCTCCCCCAGCAGCTTTTAGGAAACATGGCAGAGCCTGTCTACCTTGTAAAATGAGACTGAATTACTATATTGGGCAGTTATTGCATTATGATTTGAATTGTCACTGAGACACAAGTGTTACTCTGACGTTGCTTAGGTTTTTTTAGTCTATTAAGTTGCTGCTGTTCTTAAATGGAGTGTTGTGTATCTATTCGTGGGCTGCCTCGAGCATATGGAGACGTGGGATATATAAATGGTCTAAATTAAACAAATCAACCTTCCAGTTGCAGCGGGGCTGTCAGAATTTGGAATACCGCAAATGGGTGTTGGGGGTGAGGGTGCCACTTTCCAAATATAATTCAGCTTTCAAGAAAGCGGGTGCGATTTAGACTTCAGGCGTTCTTTGTTCTTACAGTGTTAATTCTGAGCACTGTTAGGCTGTGACAAATTAAGTGCTGTTGCATCAACAGCTACACCGACTGTAATATCTTATTTCTGTACCCTTGTCTACATGCACATCACAAATGTAGCCTTGGATCTGTGTGGTTTTAAAACAGTACAGTGGCACCTTGGGTTACATACGCTTCAGGTTACATACGCTTCAGGTTACGGACTCCGCTAACCCAGAAATAGTACCTCGGGTTAAGAACTTTGCTTCAGGATGAGAACAGAAATTGTGCTCCGGCGGTGCGGCAGCAGCAGCAGGAGGCCCCATTAGCTAAAATGGTGCTTCAGGTTAAGAACAGTTTCAGGTTAAGTACGGACCTCCAGAACGCGTTAAGTACTTAACCCAAGGTACCACTGTAATGTGCACTGAAGAGGCTAGGTAAGGTAACTGCTGAGAAGTGTATAGCAAAGCCACTCTTTTCACCCACCCACCACAAAACAAGTAAATGTTAAAAATGCAAACATTCCCAGTGGCCAGGAATTGCAAGTGGAGCTTGTGCTGTTGCAGTCAGGTCTTGCTTGCCGCAGTCCTGTCAAGTCCAGCATTCTGCTGTCATAGTGGCCAACCAGGTGTTTATGAGAAGCTCGCAAGCAAGACATGAGCTTAGCAGCTTTCTCATGATCCCCAGAAACTGCTATTCAAGGGCATTCTGCCCCAGATGCTTCCCCTTGTACAGAAGCAGAAAGCAGAATGTCAGGAAGGGATGTCTACAAGATTATGACAAAAGATAGAGGCAGGACTCCAGTTCACAGGTGGCCCATTTTCTTGAAGTGGTCTTACACATTACGCTGGGGTGACTAACCTGCAACCCTCCAGATGTTGCTGAACTACAACTCCCATCAGTCTCAGCCAGCCCAGTCAGGGCTGATGGGATCTGTAGTCTGGCAACATCTGGAAGGGGGCACAGGTTAACCACCCTTGCTTTCTACCACGGGAACGTATGAGTTATTTCTGTATACCGCAGTGCCCCTCCCCTCCTTCCCTGGGAGAAAGGGCTCCCTCTCTTAGCATGCCTGTCACACTCAAATCTCGGAACGCCAGCCGTGGCACTGCTCCCTTACTCTTGAGTGCACTTCTGGCTTGTAATTACTAATTCTTTCCTACAACAGGAGGGACTCCATCAGGCCTTTTGTTTGCTTTGCCTTTCCTTGGAGCTCTCTGATATAATTAATAATGATTCGGTAATTATGCAGGCGTCTGATTAAAAGTTCCATAACCTTGGGTGTTCTGTGCCAATCAGAGGGAAAGCTTTCAAGGTGAGAATCTCACCACTTAGCAGAGAATGACCTTTTCTTTCTGCTATCTTGAGATAAGATGTATGGATCTCACATTTTTTTGGGGGGGGGGGAGCTCTGGCTTATCAGGGTGAAGTGTTAAGCTTTGAGCCTTCAAAAAGAGAGCTGTGCTGAGAGTATGGATTGGAGTGCCTCTGGTGCAGCATCTGCAGTGAACTGGTTGAAAGGACTCTGGGCATTATATCACACCATCACAGGACTTCTTTGGGATGAATGTGCACTAAGATTTTCCCCTCATCCTAAAGGTGTTTTTGTCTGTAATGCAGGACTCTGCGTCTGCTGGTGTTTTACTTCTACCTGAATGCCAAAAACTGCTGAAACTTGACTCCCAAGGCTTTCAGCTTATGTTTTGAAAAGTTTCTAGATGCCGTGTGTAAAGATTTTATTGGAAATGTGTGTTGAAAACTTGGAGGCCAGAGGAGTTGGATAGCATTCCAGTGATCAGAGGGTGCGCTGCAATGGCCTCTATGTAACTTATTGTCTCTCCCCATACCTGTCGCTGTACCATAAGCTTCTTAATCCATGACCTGCAGAATAAATGGCGCAGATCTGCAAGATGTTGGGGCTGCTATTTAAAAGCCCAGAACATGCACAATCCTTCTCGTGTGTTCCGTGATAACCAGTTCAAGAACTCTTTGCATAGGCCAGGGCAGGTATCCAGCAACTAGATACAACCCAGATGCCCCTGAGCTTGCAAAATAGGGAGGCCAGGTTTTGTGCTTTACAGAGGAAAGTCCTCTATTTGAAGGGCTGTCTAACTCGAGTGCAGTTTAAAGATAAATCAGTTCTGAGAAAGGGAGGATGGAAGGGTTCCTGAAACAGCCCATCAATGGCTAGCACTTGGATTTCAGACTGAGCAGGCAAACAAGTCACATTCTTCACAGCCTTCCCTGCTATATACATTAGCATATGAAAATTTTATGTTTATTTGTGCCCTGTCCTGCCCTTCTTGGTAAGTCACCACTCTATTGCAAAACGACTACCGTGTGCTCCAGTAGCACATTAAAAAGGGGGAAAGTGGGAAGCTGGAGACAGAATGGTTGCTGTCTAGGACATCTGCATCAAGAGTTGGACAACTTTCCAGCATTTTGAAGTGAAGCATTGTCGGTAGTAGTTCAGATGTCTGCTGGTTGGCCATCATTATCCAGGCAGGCCAGAGATCCCGCACACAGAGGCGTAGGAAGGTCAGGTGGTACCCTGTGCAGAAAATTTCTTGTAACCCCCCCCCCCATTTGAATTTTTTTTTCTTGCCTGCAAAAATGGTTTTACATTATTTCATATTTTCTTACAAAGGAATGTGGATTCTGAGCCTCTGATAACAAGTAGGCGACTATGGACAGATACTTAAATCTACAGGATGGATTGTGTTTTGGCTTGTGTAATTTTATTTTATTTATATTTATTGTTTGTTTATTTAATAAAATTTATTTTAAAAAGCCTGCAAAGTGGTTTACCAAAACAAAAAAACAAAAAAAACCATAGAGGTAAAATCAAGAAAAATGAACAATCCTACTTTAAAACATACAAAAACAAAAATATTAAAATTAAAATTACTTCAGCTTCCTAAGCATCTAGGTATGCTTGCCTAAAGAAGAATGCTTTTAGCAGGTGCCTGAAAAGAGTCTAGCAAAGGCATGTGCTTTGTTAAAATTTCATCCTTCACGACATAGGAAAACGGCCAAGTAAACAGCTATTTTTGTGGAGGAGGGTCAAGATATTAACTGATATGCATGAAATTTCATATGTAGCTATATAATCCCTAGTGCAGTAAGATAAGACCTTTGGAGCAGGCTTTTTTTAAAAAAAGTTTTTTTATGAACCGCCCTAGTAGGGCAGTAATTGTTCCTTGATAATTTGTCACCCCCTCCATGATGGCACCTGGGGCAGACCGCTCCCCGCCCCCCTTTCCTACACCCCTGCCCGCACAATGACCTGATTGCTCGCCTCCCACAAGAGAGTTTCCACAGCAGCTTTGGAGACCAATCCTAGCCAGTCCTTATAAATTGCACAGGACTCAGCCCCCTCGTATCCTGGGTTCTAGCACTTCAGTTAAACAAATGTTCCCAAAGACACGCTGGGTACATGAGTTGCTCAGTGTAGGTAGGTGGCAGGCCAGAGTCCGAGCTCTTTTTTAAAAGCACATAAAAATGGATGAATTAAGTTTTATCATGCCACAAAAGAAGTTCATGCATTTGTTAGTCTTTAAGGTGCCAGGAAGCTTTTCGTTGTCCTCATAACAGACCGGCATGGCTACCCTTCCAAAATGGAACACTGTCCCTGCTGCCAAGCAATACCTGCTAAAAACTTACTGGGGAGATTTGTACTTGCCACCCTTGCTCACCGTAATGCTGTGTACACATGTCGTGCCGAGTGACGCTTGATCGAAGCCACGTGCGTTTTGAAGAGTCTGGGATTTTGCAGGCAGGACACTTTGCTTCCGAAAGAAACTGAAGGAGGTTTTTAGTGGCACTTGAAAAACAAGTGGCCTCTGCTCTGTAGCCTGAGACCTTTGGCCCAAGCCGATTATCAGATCAACTTTGGATGCCACCAGGGCAGTGCTGGCATAGTAATTTGGGGAATTCTCCCTAAATAAAGAGGAGGCTATATTCTCACATGGTGGGCGAGGGGAAAAGAGAGGAGCAAGTCATGAGAATTGTGTAGCATATACAGACTTCAGCCTGGATTGGGTTCAGACACATCCACGCAGATATGAATTTCCAGTAGTGGGCATCCTTGGATTTATTTCTGCCTTGGCCCTGCTTACTTTGGGTGTCATATTTTTCCTGACTTCCCATGAGCATCTGGTTGGCTGCCATGCTGAACTACGTAGACCTCTGGGCTGCCATGCTGAGGTAGGTAGACCTTTGGTCTCATTCACCTGGGCTCTTCATATGTTTTTTAGTCTTTAACCTTTTGAGGCCCTAGCTTTAAAATGGGCCTCTATGTTGCAGGTAAAATTTGCACTTTTTTACCTGTATATGTGGTTCTCTTTCTCCTCCCAGCAGCCACAGTGCATGGTATTTGTGGTTTCCCTCTCCATGAATCCTAAGTCAGATGGAAACGTGGAAATATTTGGAAACCACACCCTTTGCAGTCAGGGCTAGATTTAGGTGTGATGAGGCCCTAAGCTACTGAAGGTAATGGGGCCCTTTATATGTCCAGCTAGCCCCCTAGGCTCTGTTCTCAGTATGGCAGCAGGGGCAGATTTACGGCAGTGTGAGCAGTGTGGTTGTCAAGAAGGGCGCCTTCTCAAAGCCCGTTAAGCGCTTGCCCGGCTTTGGGACGGAGATAGGGAGGGCTCTAGGACCCTACCAGAGCTTCATGCTTCCTTCCCAAAGCCTGACTTAAGGGCTTCAAATGGCCTTGTACAGGGCGGCATATTTCCAAGGTCCCCAGTGGTGGCGGAACCAGTTGCGCTGCCCTAAATCCGCCTCTGTAGTGAGCAATCCTGCCTGCCATCTCTCCAGAAGCCTGCCATCTTCTCTGTAATCATAGAAGCAATTGACATTAGGAGAATAGAATGGTTGTTTCCTGCTGTGTAGACATACCATTCCGTAATGGCTGGCAACACAGAGCAGCACCATTTTATAAGCCTTACCGGCATAGCCGCTTGTGGGACTTACAGGGCATTTTGACTCCTTCCCTGTCCTTTCTATATTGCAGTTAGCAGGACCTCATAAGCAACCCCAGGGATCTTGGATGGAATTGCAAATGGCATCAGTATATTTCTTAAAATGCAGCATAGATTTCAGGACAAGAGTCAAATGTTGTTGAATGAGAGCAATACGCCCACCAATTAGGGACCAGTGCCCTGGGAGAACAGTGCTTTGTATCGCTTAAGGACAACTTGTTCTAGCATCTCTGCATGGTGACTCTCAACTCCCCAGGAAGGCGTGTTACTCACTGCATGTGTATGCTTGCTGGCCCCTAATGCATGTATACCCTCTAAGCAGTTCAATAGCATAACGTCTCTTAGGCCAGCAAATTGCGTTCTGGGAAATGCCAAGTGCAGAAGGTTGATATAGTTAGCTGCTACATGCTTCGACTCTAAATGCCTGGTGTATTTAGCAAATCTGGCTGCAGTTCTTCCTTTCCCCATATATTATACGAAGGTCAGGCTTCAGAAGAACGCTCTTCAGCTTGCTAGGATAGTTAGCACTTAAATGGCAGGGAAAGGCCAGAGCAGAATGGTAGAGTGTCTGCTTGGCATGCATGCAGGATGTCTCAGCTTCAGTTCCAGGTAAAGCTGGGAAATACACCTGTCTGAAATGCTGGAAAGGTGAGCTAGTTGGACCAGTGCTTTGACTCTGCACAAGGCAGCTTCCTGTGCTCATACATAGCACATCCAGAGAGAAGTTGTGTCCTTAATCAGCTTTGGCTGTGGCCAAGTGTGGAAGGGTCATGCTTGTCTGGACAGGTTGCTCTAGGGTGGGGTCCTCTGTCATGGCAGCTTGGTCCGGAAGTGTTTGGCTCGTTCAGCTACCCACTCAAGGGCTGAACATGCCTCTCCTGAGAAATTGAGGAGGCCCTAGAGGAACCACTCACTTCCCAGGAGGAAAGAGTCGTAGAGATGTGAAGGCTCAGGAAAAAAGTGGGGAGGGGACCCCATTTTCCTTAGTTTTTCTCCTGAAGCCCTTTGTTTACTTTGTTTTGCCCGAAAAATTGGACATGTGAAAGGATAGAGAAGCTTGTTTGAGTCCCAGCATACCTTCAGTTTTTAGAGGTCCATGCCTGGATAGCTCAATTGGTTAGAGCATGGTGCTGATAATGCCAAGGTTGCAGGTTCGATCCCTGTATGGGACAGCTGCATATTCCTGCATTGGAGGGGGTTGGACTAGAATTCAGGGGTCAGCAACCTAAGGCCCATGGGCCAGAAGTGGCCCACGGAGGCCGTTTAACCGGCCCATGAGCTGCCCCCAAAGCGAGCCGCCCATTTGGCGATTACTCGTGCTAAACCAGCACGGTGCAGGGACTCTCTTCCGCAGCTCCGGAAATCGCTCCTGCACATGCCCAGACGCCGGAAATCGCTCCTGCGCATGCCCAGACGCCAGAAAGCGCTTCTGCACAGGCCCTAATGCCGGAAATTGCATCTGCGCAGGCGTGATTTTCAGCATATGGGCATGTGCAGAAGCGATTTCCGGCACCGTGGACACGCGCAGACGCAATTTCCGCCGTCATGCTGCGCCAACCCAGCCCACGGAGGATCTCCGCAGGAGTGATCCGGCCCATGCCCAGTAAGCCTTTCTGACCCCTGGACTAGATGATCCCTAGGGTCCCTTCCAACTCTCCAATTCTATGAAATTTGACGACAAATGCAAAGAAGCAGCCACTGATAGTGATAGCTCAGCAAAGGAGACTGATTAAATTGGTTGGTGCCTGACAGAACCTTTATTTGGGAACTTCGTGTGAAGGATGTATCTGGTTTGCTCAGGTGAAAGGGAGGGCAGTGGGTTTTTTGTGGTGCGCAGTGCTTCTTTTCCATTATAAAAAACCCTTAGATATCAGCAGACGTGAACAAATTTGACAACCATCTCAACATCAATGCTATCTGCACACTCCTTTAAATAATTCAGCAACACTCTCACCAAGGAGGTTTATCTCTGGTTGCATGATATACCAGCCCCCTCCCCACCCATTTTTTTCGGGTCTCTTGTGATTTGCAAGAAGGCATCATATGCAGGTTTCCTTTGCCAGCCTTGTTTGTCTTAATAAAAGCGGGAAGGTCTGCCTTTCCCCATCACAGTCAACCCCTAAGCCCTCCCACTGGAGTTCAATTTCATGTTCTTTTCTTATGGGTACGTTTCTTCCACTCATTGGGCCCCCAAGGAGCAGATTCAGAGAAGTCACTTCACTTTACAGGCATGCCTTCAGTCAGAGGTTTGGTGGGGAGGGAGCTGTCTGGAAATATAACACTCTGCAGCTTGAAATATCTCTCACTGCAAACTCCCAGCAACAAAGTGGGGAGGGAAGGGAGAAGAAGTGCGAAAGGTCTGCTCTTCACACTTGGATGGAAGATTACGCTATCTCTCCCTCTCCCTCTCTCTAGTCTTTCCTTTTTGACTAAATGTACTGTCAATGGGCCGTGTCTGAAATTAGAAAGGGCTCGGAGGCTGGGGGGGGGGCACGTAAAGTCTTTTGTTAACAGACTCATGAAAAAGGACAAATCTCTCAGTAGTTTGAGGAGAAGAAATTTCTCTGTGACCGGAGAGATATAGGACAGCACCAAGGATGTCAGGAGAACTACACAGGACCCGTAACTGCATGGAAAGATTTATTACCGTATTGGCCCAAATATAAGCAGCACCCGAATGTAAGCTGCACCTTTAAAATCCAAGGGGAGGGGGGAGAAAAAAAAGACATTGCCTGAATATAAGACACTCCATTACAATTCTGCAGGCACTCACACCCGTTCCATTTTACCGTATGTCTGTTTCAGCAGCGATGTCGTAAAAGCCAGTTTTTGTAAGGTCGCGAATTTAAGCCACAGTTTAACTTTTCATGGTTAGAATTTGGAAAAAAGTGAGGCTTATATTCCGGCCAATACAGTATGTGTGAACACAACACAACTTTATTCAGGGAGGTAGCCATTTTAAAAACCAACGTGGATGCCAGAGGCCTTGTTAGGGGGTGGCCTAGGGACTCCAAGCCCTAGGTCTTTGGGGCAAGATGCCTAATCTCCAATTCTTACCCTAGGGTTGCCACACGTCCTCAACTTCCTTGACATAGCTGGTATTTTGCCCTCTTAACAGTGTCTGGGCGGAAATTGCTGAAATGATCTGTATGGCAGCTCATGTTGGAAGTGTAGATTTTGTCGAATTTCATTAAAAATAGCTGAAGAACTCTTTCTTGTTTTGAAGAAGCTCAACAACTTTGGGCAAAACTCAACAACTTTTGTGTCCATATTTCCACTTTTTAAAATACGACAACCCTATCTTACCCCTTTTTAAACTTTGTTTTCTTATTTTAAATGGTGGGTGGTTGTGTGGCAAAATGCAGTTCTAGTGATACCCAAGTTGACTATCTTAGTTTGCCCAGGGGCACACAATGGATATTATTCAGTACTCTCATTCCTGTGGATTTTTGGCTGCACATTGAAGCTTCCCCTCCCTCTCTTTAAAAAGAGAACTTTAAATGAGCTAACACCACCAGCATTTTACTTTTTAAAATGCTAGAGCAGTGTGCAGGCCCCTTCAGATCAGGGATCTGCCTTGTGCTTATGCTACTTTGTAAAACACCATGTAGACAGATAAACTAAAATCTTAAGAACAAACGAGCAGCTTATACTGACTACAAAAAGGATAAGGGAGTTAGACAGGAAGACCTATAGGAAGGGCAAAGATGAGAATGGAACAGCAGGCAGAAAAATCCAAGTCAAGCGGCAGAACGAAGAATGCAAACAAGAGGTTGGGAGATGAGAAATGAGTAAAATCAACAAAGAGAACATTGCAATAGTGCAGATGTACGATAGCAAGAGACGGCCGGAAGAACAGCAGTGTTGACACAGAAGGAAGACTGGATCTTAGAGATTGTGCAAATGGAAGTGGCAAACTTATGAACTGATTTGAACTTGAAGAGTGGAAAATACAGAGGAAGGAAAAGCTGCAGGAAGTTAGAAGTGTGCAGTCTACAAAGTGTATGTCAGAAGTGATACTTTTTTTTTTAAAAAAAGGGACTGTTTTGCATCTAATCCTAAACATGCAGCTGTAATAATACTCATGTCAGTGTCATTTAATGAAGGCTGATGCCCGAGTCAGCTTCCTTTTATATACTTGCTTGAGTATTGTTTAGCGCAGATTTGACAACCATCTTCCAGTCTCCACTTTACCAATAGCACAATAAAGATTCACAGATTTTACATGAAGGTCCCACTACTATAGATCTGAACAAGAAACATACGTTGGCATCTGTCTGTCTCAAGAGATAATAGAAGAGTGTGCCGTTGGGGGTCAAGTCAAGCTGTTGGAGAGTTACAATGCCTGCTGTGGCTGTAGAGACCAATACGGAAGAGACTTGTTTTGTTGCAGCTGGGCCAGAAGAAGGCATCCGTGCTGATGCAAATGTACCATAGCGTTTCTTCTTTCTACACTCCTCCCAGTGGTCATTCCTCCTCTGGTCACTTCTGTGGATTCATGACCTAACTTATTGTCTCCAGGCGCTGTTGGTTGTTGAAATCTGACCTTGCCTGCTGAATTAAAGCTCGGTTAAGCAAAAAAACTCTTTTCTGTGCATCTGATAAGATCCAATTCAGCAGGTGCGATTGAATTTTCATAGGGCACAGCCGTGGAACAGTAAGAAAAGCTCTTGGACCCGGGGGAATTACCGTATTTTTTGCTCTATAAGACTCACTTTTTTCCCTCCTAAAAAGTAAGGGGAAATGTGTGTGCGTCTTATGGAGTGAATGCAGGCTGCGCAGCTATCCCAGAAGCCAGAACAGCAAGAGGGATTGCTGCTTTCGCCGCGCAGCGATCCCTCTTGCTGTTTTGGCCTCTGAGATTCAGAATATTTTTTTTCTTGTTTTCCTCCTCCAAAAACTAGGTGCGTCTTGTGGTCTGGTGCGTCTTATAGAGCGAAAAATACGGTAATTGTTACATAATACAATTGAAATACGGGTCAAGTGAAAGTGTGGGTGATCCCTTGGTGTCGCCAGTCCCAAGCTGTGGGATTGGGCAGGCATCTCTTCTTTTGACTTCCAGGTGTCTCTTGAAGACTTTTTTAAAATGTCAACAGGCCTATGCAATTGTTTAACATCTTCTTCAGCATCCAGTTATTTTAATGATTGTTCTGTACAGCCAATAACCAAATCACACAAGAGTTCTGTTCCCGCCCGCCCCCCACATGTGTCGACAGGGCACATATAAGCGGTTTTTTGCCCTGCCTCAATTTCACCCCCGTTCTGCCGCCTTCTGGGTCCATTGCGTCAATTGGATGTGCCCAAAATGGCCTCCGCCTGTATTACTTTAAGAGTTTTTAAATGTTGCTGTACGCCTTTCTGATGTTTTGCAAGAGGGCAGTATGTAAGAAATAAATAAATAAAATAGTTCTCCACACAAAAAAATAGTTCTATACAGACTGAAAATTCCATTTTGTTGCAGGAGGGGAGGTTAGGGTAGAAGTCTTCTTCTATTGGACACACTGACTGTCTGAATGGGTTTTCCCTCCCTCTTGTATGGGGGAGCATTCAGTCACGTGAGCCCCCACTTTGCTCCTTGAAGTGGTCCAGTCCAGGCAGAGGACTGGTTCTCTCTGAGAACCAGGGGCAAGGGGGCTGTAGCACACATTATGCAGCAATAGTGGAGCTGCTGGCTATCCCAGCTTCCTGACAAGTGTGCCAGTATGTAGGCTTATCATCTGTTACTTTTTCAGTGTACATATAAACAACATAATGTGTGAGGAGCCTTGTTTAAAGACAGCTTTTACCCATGACAGATGGCCAAGTTGACTTGCTTTTATACTAAAAACCTCCAGTAACTTAAACCCTTGCCTGTTTTTAAGTGTCATTATGATAACAAAAAATGGGTGAGCATGCAATGGGGCTTTTAAAAATAATAATGCAAGTGAAAAGCTGAGTTAACAATAGATGCCTGCAACCGCAACTTGCAAAATGTATATAAACTGTTTTTTCCAGAATGATAGATTTTGTGTACTTATGTAACTGTCTGTTCAATATTTCCAAGTCAATTTTACAATGTTTAATTCGTCAAAACAGTCAGATGAGATCTTGCTTTGTTCCATCACTGTTTCTGCATCAATAGAGAAGTTCCCCGTCAAGGTTATGAGCAGAATTGGTAAACATACCGAGAATCACCGTAGATTTTCTCTCCCAGACCCATTTAAACTAGTGCTCTGTAGAAACTTGTTCTCTCAAAGGTGTTTCGTTGCTGCGAAAAAGGCTTCCATTTTTCTACTGCTTTCTCGGGTATTATTATTAATATTATTAATTGTCTTTTATATCCATCTCAGAAGGGACACGGGTGGCGCTGTGGGTTAAACCACAGAGCCTAGGGCTTGCTGATCAGAAGGTCGGCGGTTCAAATCCCCATGACGGGGTGAGCTCCCGTTGCTCGGTCCCTGCTCCTGCCAACCTAGCAGTTTGAAAGCACGTCAGAGTGCAAGTAGATAAATAGGTACCGCTCCGGTGGGAAGGTAAATGGCATTTCTGTGCGCTGCTCTGGTTCTCCAGAAGCGGCTTAGTCATGCTGGCCACATGACCCAGAAGCTGTACGCCGGCTCCCTCGGCCAATAAAGCGAGATGAGCACCACAACCCCAGAGTCGGTCACGACTGGACCTAATGGTCAGGGGTCCCTTTACCTTTACCTTTATATCCATCTCAAGGCAGTTGACAAACATACCCTTTAAACAATTACAATACCAAAAAACAAACAAACCACAATTAAAAATAGGCTTAGAAACAAAAATGAACACCTAAGGCAAAATAAGCACCTTTTAATCTAGCTGGGAAAATGTGTCAAAACAAAATGTATTTAATAGTTTCTGGAAAGTACACACAGTGGATTCTCTAGCCACACTGAAAGCCTTGCTCTCAGTTACTGTGCAGTGAGCTACTGATATTTTGGGGTCTTTAATGAGAAATTCTCCTGCAGAACGCAGGTGGTCTCTCAGGTAACCCAATCCTGATCTGAATAGGGCCCTTATATGTTAGTACCAAAAATCTTCCAATTAACCCTTGTTCAGCTCCATCCTGTGCTCTTAAGGCGATGTCATTAAAGAGCCCTGAACTGCACAGAGGAAACCATGTCCATCGTTCTCCCTACCCTACTCCTTCAATGGGCACCACCCCTCCCAGAAACTAGGGCAGTGCTTTTGGAGGAAGGAGCTGCATAGTGGACTCATTCAGTGTGGCCTAGGACAGGGACGTCCAACTCCCAGGGGAAAAAACTGGCAGTGATCTGGAGTTCAGAGTTGTTGAGCTTTTTTTTTTTAGGGGGGCAGGTCAAGGTTGTTGAACTTTTTTTAGGGGAGGAGCAGAAAGTTGTTGACTTTGGGGAGGGGCTTCTCAAAGTTCTTGCCCTTTTTTAAAACAGTAAGTGTGCGGAATTAAAGTAAATCGCTCACCAACAGCATCCGGTAACAAACGAACACAGTGCAACAGCATAAACGCAATGCAGGGAAAGACCGAGGGGGGTGGAGGCATTGTTATAAACAATGCGAGTGATCCTGCGATCGACCACGGTAATCTGGGGATTGACCTGTTGATCATGATCGACCAGTTGGACACTCCTGGCCTAGGATGTTTGACATTACCTGAGCATCGTAAGACGGAGAGGGTGTATGGGGTGTTAGGGGAGGAGGAGTACCTCTGGTGGGGGACACCTTGTGCTCTTTCTGGGGTACTTTGACCACCTGTGGTCCCCACCCTGCACTCAGCTCTCACCTGTGGCTACTAGAAGCTGTCAGCATGTGACAGTGGCCGCACCCCAAGAATGGCTTTGACTGGACGGCTAAACCAGGTGAGGGTAGCCGATGGGTCTCAAACCCTCGGTGAATTAGGAACTTCCCCTGCATGCAAAGATAGGCTTTGACCGGTTGAGCAGAATAGACCATCCAGTAGTACGTCCAGTGGTCAAGGAGGCGTGCACTTGCTGTAGAGGGAAGTGAGGGGCAGATGGGGCTCAACAACCTGGGAAGGTAGCCCATCTAGGAGAAGGAAAGCTCTGATCCTAAACCTCCGCTGCCTTACTGAATATCTTTGGGAGAAGCAAAGGCTATGGAGTAAACCCTGCACAAATCCAGAGTGGAGTCCCTAAGATGGTTGGATGGCGTCTTGTACACCTCCTTCTGGCAACTGCTGCAGCCTAGCTTGGTGCCAAATGTATTGCTCTACTTTCCTTTGGACCACATCAGTGAGGCCGAGGGGGGGTCTTGTCACATGGGCAGCCCTGGACCTCCAGGCACACTGTCCAGGCTTCCGCCCCAGGAGGCCACTTTGGTGCTGCTAAGGAGCAGTTTGATTTCACCTCCGAAGGTGCACTCCATTGTCGCTCAAGGCAGACGGATGCCAGCAACAATAAGACGATGTAGCCCTTCCCTACTGCAGCAACACGAAGAAGATATTTTAAAAATTGGAGGTCTGAGAACTGATACCTTTTTAACTCTGAGGAGCAACTCTATTGAAATGTAAAGTTTGGAAATCAAAGCAAATAGATAGGGTGAAAACAAGCCCTGTTGAATCTGCTGCAGAAAAAAACACACCCTTTCTCCATGTACTGGTAAGTGTATGGGTGAGATGTCTTTATGTCTGCCTGCGTTCAGCCTGACAGCTCTGATCTTTACAATTCCCCACAAGGCAGTTTAGCACCTCCCTAAGTGGGACTGTCTGCTAGCATTTCAGCACCTGCAAATCAGGCTCAAGGAGTAATCAAAGTGTGATAAACATTAATTAGGATAATCGCCAATAGCTTAATGGGGGTGGAAGAAGAAATCTTGATTACGTTTTTCCCTCATGGGAATTCTACCCGTCAAGTTTTTGATTGCACTTACTCAGACATGAAATAAGACGTGGAGAAGCTGCTTTGAATGTGAAAGGGGGGAAAGAGGCAAACAAGTAGGGCTGGGACGTTTTTCCCCCCTTGTGACTGAACACTTGAACTTATTTGGCTTTCCTGTGGGGAAAACATACACACACAATAATTTGTTGCCTTTCAAACTTTTGAGGGGAAATTGGCATTTATAATGGTCTTTAAATGCATCCCTGATCACCCATAAATTGGAAGTGTCTGCTGTTTCCCTCTGTGCTTTCACGAGCTAATAATTGACTGTATAGAAGAAGTTTTGTGCGGGGGTTTTATTGAATGTGCAGCACTCTCCAAGGGCACCGATGTCTCCAACTCTCTCCTGACTCTGAAAAGCCATTGCCGGCCTCCCTCTGCCCCTCCACACAGGAACAGCAGTTGTCTAAGCTGGTACCATGCTTGAAGGAGAGAATCGTAGAATTTTAGAGTTGGGAAGGTGCACCCAAAGGTCGTCTAGTCTGACCCTCTGTATTGCAGGAATCACAGCTGAAGCATCCATGGCAGGTGGCCATCCAACCTCTGCTTAAAAACTTCCAATGAAGGAGAGTCCTGCAACTTTTGAAGAAGTCCATTCCACTGTCAAACAGATTTTACCACCAGAAAGTTCTTCCTGTTGTTTAGTCAGAATCTCCTTTCCAGAGTCCTACCCTCTGGAGCAGGAGAAAGCAAGCTTGCTCCATCCTCCATGTGGTTTTGTATATATTGTGGCATTTTATGCATTGGGACTTGCAGTTATTTTTATTATTCATAGTTTAGTAAGTATTGTAATTATTAAGAGTGAATTTCTAATTATCATTTGCTGATGTTTTGAGAGTTAATTTTATAGCGTACTATTATATTCCAATAGATTATTAAATATTACTTTATTTGATATAAGTCGTTTCATTTTAAAGTTAGGTTTTATTATTACCTTTTGTATTAGATCAGATTATTATAAGCTGTGTGTTCTTTGTGGTATATTTTGATGCTGTAAGTCGCCATGTGCATAGCAATATTGAAGGGCGGCATACAAATTAAAAGTGAAATGAAACGAAATGAAAATTCATTCTTGGCCCTGCACCCAAGTAGTGCTGTGGCTGCCCCACACTCTTGAACTCATACGCGCATACACACACACACACACACACACACACACACACCTCTGCCCACCGCAGTGCTGAGTCTATACTTCAACTCCCCCTTTTTACTGTTGCCACCCAAACCTGTGAGGTCGGGGGGGTTGTGTGTACACAATAGTTTCTGTCTGGAATTCAGCCTTGTGCTCACCCTTAATCTGCCATTTTGCATGTACGAAAGATGGGCTTCAGGAGCTCCTATGCTTGGTGTCTGCCAACCTGCAAAACCACAGGGCATTCCTGCTGGCAATTGCTTGGTTTCAGCGCCCAAGGCTGGCAGCTGTACAGACCACCTTTCCCTTTGCCTGGCCTCTCTCTCTCTCTCTCTTACTGCTCTATCCTATACATATGCAGTAGGTCTTAGGGGGACAGTCATTTAATACTTGAGCTGTTTTATCCTCTTGTGCTGTTCATTTCTCATTTCGTTCTGTAATGTTCTTTCTCCTTGACTGATCATTTACTTTTCTACTTGAGACATGAAATTGGAGTTGCTTGGTATTCTGGGATGGTCTACTTCGCAGCTTTCCTTGACGTTTCTGGTGCTCAGCTGTAATTGCCTAACCTCCTCCCATTCTTTCGGGGGCCCTCTCTTTATTGGAGTGAGTTATTGTTAGTCGATTTGTGCCTGCCTAGGACCCAGCTACTGATTACAAATGACCCTTCGATGACTTATCTGCCTCAGGCAGTTAGTGCCGGCTGGTCTCTTGTTTATCGAGCAGTTTGGCACATATTAATTGCGAACACTGACCTCCATTTCTGAGCCATCCCTAGCCCTGTATTGCCCTGTGAATCCAAGACCTTATAAACCACCCTGGCGTTCACTCTCTTTAACTCCTAACATGGCCTCTCTATCTTATTCAGGCCCCTCTTCCATCACTGCATGCATCAAATCCAGGGGCAACAGCTGCTACCAGAGCATTGGTGCTTTATCCCATCAGACAAAAGGCACTGCATAGTTGTGAAGATCACCGATGAACAAAGTTACGCTCTCACTTATGCATTAAGAGTATGGATTGACAAAGTTGCCGCAAAACATGGAGATTCTGGAAATGCACTGGTCATCTGTATACAGGTTAGAATAGGGAGCTTATGAAGAGGCCAAACAGACAAATCCAGTGTCCATTTAAGTCCAAGGGTAGCCAATGTTTTGCCCTGCAGATGTTGTAAACTAACTTCTATCAGCTCCAGACAGGATGGTCAATGGATACATCCTGAGAGATGTAGTCCATATCAACCGTAGGCCACCATGTTGACTACCCTGATCAAGCCTTAGCATCCTGATTTCAACAGTGGCTAACTGGGTGATTCTGAAGGACCAGCTGACAAGGTCATGACGGCAACAAGGGCCTGCCCTGCTATTTACCTGCTGGTATTCAGCGTTACATGGAAGCTGAACATGGATAATTTTACAAAGTCTTAACGCCAAGGTTGCTGGTTCGATCCCCATATGGGACAGCTGCATATCCCTGCATTGCAGAGAGTTGGACTAGATGATCCTCAAGCTCCCTTCCAACTCTATGATTGTATAAGGAGCTCAGGGTGGTATACACTTTTGTCTTCCGGTTCCATATTTTGTCTTCATAGCAACTCTTGAGTTATATTAGGCCAGGACTGGGGAACCTGTTGAATCAGCCTCAGCTAACATAGCCAGCGGTCAGGGATGATGGGAGCTGTAGTCCAACAACATCTAGAGAACCTCACATTCCCTATCCCTTCATTTGACTGTGAGATGATGACTGACCTGAAGTCACCCAGTGAGCTTCATGGCTGAGTAGGGATTTGGACCCAGGTCTCCCCAGTCTTAGGTTGATACGCTAATAATCAAACCAGGTACAAGGAATCTTTTCCTGTTAAAGGTTGCATTCCCTCAGGGTTAAATTGAAAGGGGACCAGAGCCGAGCATGGGGGGTGGGGAGCCTTCCTTCCTTCCCCACCCAGTGGGCTACCTGGGGAGGGTGAGATCACTATCTTGCCAAAGATCTGGACAGATTCCTTGCAGAGCAATCACTTCACAATTGGAGGCAGTAATGCTTCTGAATACCCGTTGCTGGAAACCACAGGAGGGAAATGTGCTCTTGTGCTCGGGTTCTGTTTGTGGGTTTCACCTGGTTTGCCGCTGCCTGCTGTTTACCATTCTGCTACAGAGAGCTGGCCATCTGAGACCCTTATCGGTGATCCCCCAATCACCACACTATCTCTGTCCTTCTGTCTTGAACAGATTTATATTCTAGTGCTTTTGCAATTCAGAGAAAAGGGGCAGATGCTGGTTTGTTTGAACTGTAGGTTGGACTCACACCTTTATCTGCCTCTTAAAGAAAGAACCTCTGCAGCTCTCTCTTTCTAAATGTGTCCTTAAGACTCACCTGAAAGGAATCCTTGATTTTTCATAGCAGAACTTCAGGCTGTACTTAGAGAGGAGACATAACACTGTATTCCAGCTGGTTAAGTCAAGGAAGCCCTATAGTATAAGGTGAATATAAAATACATTCCAGATCACAGCCCAACTACAATTGGGTGCATGCAGATGGCTGTTTGCCAAGTAATTTTTGCCATTGCTGTTACACTGTGGTTGTGATTCCCTGTAACCACTTGGGAAGTAAGTCATCTGCATTGGCTTGCAACTTGGGAAGGAAACCTTGGCAAGCTTCTGTACCTGGTCAGAAATTTAAGGAGCAGGAAGAGGAAGGCAATACCAGTGACCAGCTTACCAAGTGGTCACATGCATGATGTGGTGACTTCTCAATTGTTAAAATGTTCTCTGTCTTCATCCTTAATTCCTGTTTGAACCCCATGGAGCTTCAGTTAGTCACAACTCATTGCCCTGGTGCTCTGAGTGTTGACTTGCTTCCTTTGTGGATTGAGAACCCTTGCAACAATATCAGTATCATGTGGGAAGAGGACAGAAAGGAAGAATAATAGAATCACAGAGTGGTAGAGCTGTAAGGAATCCTAGGGGTCATTTAGTCCAACCCCCTGCAATGAAGAAATCCTGCAATTCAGGAATCTATTGCCCAGCACAGGACTTGAATCTGCAACCCTGAGATTATGAGTCTCATTGCTCTACCAATTGAGCTACCCCAGGAGTTAAAATGTGAAAGGCTTAAAGGCATGTGCTTTGCATATTTAAGATCCCAGGTTTAGTCCTTTGGGTTTTGAGTTTAGGGATCTTAAGATATCAGACCCGAAGGCCACAGAAAGCCTATTCCATTCAGAGTAGATAGAACTTGGGTGGGCATGCTGTTAGTCTGACTTGGAATAAGGCACATATTCATTCGAAAATGAAAAGGTAAAATGATGCTGGCATGCTCAGCTGAGCAGTTTTTTCCTTTTCAGGTGGAGGTTATTGGAGGTGCCATTGTTCACTGTGAGGCAGCTTTCGAAATCAAAGTGTTCTTCTTCTTGTTACAATATTTTATGAAATATTACAAATACTCAGTGACAGTAAATAGCAGGGAAAGTTCCAAACTACGGTTGAAATAAATAAAAATCAAAGTGTTCTTGCTCATAGTCACACCTGTAAGTATAGAGTCTACTCTAGGATGCAGTGCACAAGTAACAGTGTGTATCCCTCAGTTTCTTGGTTTTATTTTTAGGTTCTCTACAGATGTGTTGTGAATTTGCTGCCCTAGCAAGGCTGCAGTAACAATCACTTTGTACACCTCCCTTAGTCAGCAACAATTGGATTATTGACTTGGGGATCTTATATGCAGTTTGAGCACTTGTATGTGCCTCGGGCGGAGATTTTGCTGGCACTGGTGAAAAGCTCGGAAGGATTAAATTTGGGTGGGAGGGGTAGGTTTCTTAATGCGGGGAGGGAGTAAAGGCAGGTGCAGAATGAAGCAATGTTAGTTATTTGGCCTGCCCACTACATTGCCACTCCAGCGGAGCTCAATTCTAATATTTTCCCATCAAAACAAAACCAAGCACTGTCAGACCCTCAACCCTGTCGCTTGCTCAATCCTTTTGTCATCTAACACAAGCGAAGTGTTCGCCTGGTCACTCAGCACTGCCAAATCTTGGAGGTGGTTTATAGAGGACAGTGTAAACAACCACATTGAGATCCAAGAAAGCTAAAATGTTTGGCAGACGCAAACTGACGGTAGCACAGGGATGGGGAACCTCAGGCCCAGGGCTCCAATACGGCCCTCCAGGCCTCTCTGTGTGGCCCTTGGAACTCTCTGCAGGCCACATCCTTCAGTAGCCCAATTTCACACTCAAAGGGCCTTTCCCAGCCATAATGTGTGCCTGAACTCTGATAACGCCTCTTGTTTTTCCAGACGTAGGTTAGAGAGGGGTGTGTGAATGTGTGTATAAAGGTAAAATTTGCATTAGTTGGTCTGCCCACTTTTGTCTCTGACCTCACCCTCCGAATGTGGCCCTCTGAAGGCTGCCCAGAAAGGAATGTGGCCCTCAGCCTGTAGAATGTTCCCCACCCCTGCTGCAGACAAATGCAGAAATAGCAACACAGAAGCTGGTTTCAGGAGGTCACAGGAAAAGTCTGAAAAGTGTGGGTGGCTGAGCAGTTAAGTGGTTTGTTGGCTTAACAGTTGAGTATTTCGTCTGAACGTTGGATTCTTTCTTAGGATTTCCCAGCAAGTGGAGACTAGCCGGAAACAGCTGCGGGCTATTGATGAGAGAGTCACTCTTGCTCAGGCCAAAATCGAGAAGATAAAGGGCAGCAAGAAAGCTATCAAGGTACCGCATGCTTGCTGTGGCTACTCTTCTGAAATCCCTCACACTGGTTTGACTAAAGGGTCCAGCTAATTATTGATGGGAATCCTGGTGTCGGTGGATTCTTGCAGTTGCCCAGTCTAGATTTCACCCCCTGCATTTGGCGTCTGTACTGGAAGAAATGTTTTCCCTGACCTGATGGTCCAAATACATTCCACGTGCAAGGAAAGCCAATGTGATGCCCTCCAAATATTGGTGGACCTCAGCTCTCATCTTCCCTGACCATCGCCCTTGCCAGCTGAGGCTTCTGGGAGTTGGGGCCCTACATGTAACACCAGTGTCCCCTTTATGGACTTTAGTTATCCTTTGATTTGGGTCGGAGGAAGAGGAAGTTTTCACTGGCAGAAAAATGCAGGGCATCACAACCACAAATTTGAGGTGTTTGGAATTTTTCAGAGCTCTTATGCTGAAGCACAGCTCTAAGCTCATCTGCAGCAAGCCTCTCTTCTCCTTTTGGAGGAGTGGGGGTGGAATTCTATTGCCTTTAATCTCCCCAATTCAGTTTCTCCTATTAAATCCTAGAGCATTACTGAGCCCAAAGGATGTTCCTCAATAGATGCCCCTGCTTTCCAATATTCCAAAGTCCTCTTCTCTTTTATTATTTCAGCCGCATTTCTCCCCCTCCCCCAGTGCATAAAGTGCTTTGCAGTATTTCTATCTTTCTTTCATTAGCAAATGGCTGAGTTTGAGCGTTACAAGTCAGAGATGAGGGTTCGCCCACAGTCACTGGGGAACTGTTTAGCTGAGACAGGGCTTAAACTGATTTCCCCCGTCTGGAATCACATTGACCCACAAGGGGTCTCGCTAGTGACATGGCAAGTGCTCCATTCTCATATTATGCCTATGATTTTGAGTCCACTAAGTGCATTGTTGTAAAGGGTTCTCCTGGGAGGGTGCCCTTAGACAATCCCACCTGTTCAGGAGTTCCTTGGAAGAGGGATGCTGAATGACCATGGTAAAAACCAACCCTGCCAGGTAGTACCTGCTGCTGCCTGTTAGTCCCCCGGCCTGAGCCAGGGGAAACTCAGGCTCTTTCTGGACATCCTTGGGATTCTCAGAGGCAAAAGACAGACCAATCGCTGTCCTTTGAGCCCTGAGCCCACAGTTATTCAACAGCATAACGCCAAGCACACAGGTACCAGATTTAGAGCCACAGCAGGATAAGTGCAATACTTTATTAAGGAGGGTATAAGCATAAAATCCACTTCCAATAAAAGACAACTAAGAAAAGGCTCACGGTGCAAAAATGCATTCAGGAATTCGAGTGCAGAGGAGGAAATAACAAAGCCAGCTTCTCTCGCCCTAATACCAACCATTAAAGTTATGGGCCCCACTGAGGTAGCAGGCTACACCCAGGCCTGCATAGAGGTTGCAATTCACAACCCTTCTTTGAGCCAGGGCCATCAGACCAAAGTCAAAGACCATTTTAATACAAAGCACTCTGCATATAGAGAAGGGTAGATTTTGCTTAGCCAATCAGGGTCTTGGGGCATCTCCCCTCCATCGCTGGAGGGTGTACGTTTTTGTACAAAATCTACATTCTGGTTGACCATGCAGCTGCTCAGTTAAGTCCTGCGCATTGTGACCTTGGCACCAGACACTCACAGGTGGCAAGATGAACTAATTAATGGAGCTTTTCCCCCTCAGTGGAGACTATACTCTAATTCTCAGTAAAAAGCCATTTTAAAATGAGTCAAAAAGGGGGAGTGATTTCTTTGCAATTATATTTCATATCTCAGAGTGCCTCAGCATGACTTGTAGGTTTATTGCACGGGTAAGGAATTAAAAGCTGGGAATTGAAGGCACCCAAATGCCATTCATAAGTCCTAGCTTTGCATTAACAGACTGATCCCACATGTGCTCACTTTCCATCGCCACATTGAATGTGTCCAGGCAACATGCCCTTTTCCTGTTCGGGTTCTATTTCTCCCCTTGCGCTTGTCCTCCCAGGTGTTCTCCAGTTCCAAATACCCTGCTCCCGAGCGGCTGCAAGAGTACTCCTCTATTTTTGCCGGTGCTGAAGACCTGGATGCACAGAAACGACCAAGGCGCAAGATTCAGAGCAAGCACAGAGTATTAGATGAGAAAACTCTGCAGGTAAGGTGAACGGGCAGCTTGCCAGCATCCTGTATCCGCAGGGACGGGTTTGGATTTTGAACAGTTGGGATGTGTGGATGAAAGCCTTAATTGGGGCGGCAGGAATAGCATTAGGAGAACCCTAAGGAATCAGAAGTATGGCAGAGAACAGGAGGGTTCTCTACCCCTGTTGCTGTATCAGGGTACCAAATCAGGGTGGCAAGTGTGTGTGCATGCATGCACATCCGTGCATCCGTGTCTCCTACTGATTGTGTCACCCAAAGGTGGGGGACAAACTGCTTTCTGAGTTGTTTTGGGGCCCACATGGACAGGCTAAGGAAGAAGAGAGGAAAGAAGATCTCAGTTCCCTTGGTAATTGTCTACTTCTCCCAGGCTCTGGTCCGGAGGTTTTCAAACTCTTATGCCTAGGAAGTTCTTTGGATAGTTCTTAAGGTGTTCTCCATAACGTGAGCTTCCTATTCACAAGGAGCTCAATTTCAGAGTGTTGTGCCCTCGCTAGAACATTGGAGCTACTGAACCAGAGTCTGTGCCCACAAACCTGGAGTATTTTTCCTTTTAGCAAGTAAGTTTTATAATGCAACTGGCATCTCCTCCAGCTCTTAGGATTCCCTCTGGGATTCCCTTGTTGGCTGTGGAGAATCAGCCAGTTAAGTACCCAAGAGTGGCAAGCAATATAGCTCACCAATCATTTTACAGGTCTTATTTTAGCCAGGGAAACGTTCTATCCTCAAGAGGAGTGCTAGCATGTGATGCTGCCTTCCTCGGACGTGGCTAACATGCAGTTCTGGGACCTGGAACAGATGGGAAAACTCTTCTCTCTTTTTTTTTTTTTCAGACCAGAGATCAACTATAAACTGCTTCTGGGGAGTACTCTTTCTTTCCTCCTTCCTAGAGAACCCAAAAATAAAGCTGCCTTTGAATTATTCAGCGCCTTAAACTTTCCTGCAGTTTAATGGAAGCAGAGTCTGTCACAGTAAAAAGTGACATGAATATTTCAGACTGGGCTCGGAAGTCACGGGAAGTGTGCGGAGAGCTTGTTAGCCCACCCAAAGGCAGGGCTGCTCCCAGCTGCTCCCCTCTGGCCCTCGCTAGTCCGCTGGAGTCTGCCAGTGGCATTTGTCAAAGGGAGGCTGATAAAATATGCCATGTGCATCTCTCTGAAGAACACATAGCAGGCATATCTGGAAGCATGTTGCTGGTCCTCACAAAGATGGCCATTCAACTCTCACGTATTCTCATGAAACAAAGCAAAAACAACACTCTCCACCACTGAGTTAAGAGTATCAGTTAGCAGATGGCGGGGAAAGATCTCTGCCAAGAATTTTAGTGAGCCACTGCTGCTTTGGGCTGGGTGGGCAATCTAGTCTGTTTCGCTTCCCATGTGCAAGGCTCCAATTTAAAAATCTGGAAAGTACGAGTTGGGAAGACCTCTGTAGAGCTAGCACCGCAGTGGAGTATAATTCTCCATTTGATGTTTGAATACCTGCTGAACCCATCACACCTATGCTATAGCAGGGAGGCAAGAGCGAAGCTACACCGTCATGAGAGATGCGAAGCGAGACCCATCAGACAGAGTGGCAGGCATGCAGTGCTAATTGAAATTTATCAAAGGGAGGCTTTTGCAACCACTCGCTGCTCCAGGACTAAGCGAGGACAGGGAATGCTGCTAGCAAAGGCATCAGCACTCTGTGGTGCTTAAAAATTAAATGTTGATGCATGAATATTAATGCTCTCAGGGAAGGTTTTGTTTCTGAAGTTTATTGACCCCTTCCCCAATAACAGTTCGTCCTTTCCTTTTACCTTGGAACGTGTTAAGATGTTCATTTCTCAGTGTATTTCAGTTTATCTACAGAGTCTCTCTCTCCCTTACTCAAAAGTATGTGTGTATGTGTACCATATATCATAGCATCATAGAGTTAGAAGAGACCCCGAGGGTCATCTAGTCCAACCAAATCCAATTTGAAACCATATGGAACCCTGCTTAGCTTTTTGCAAATGTGCTAGCAGTTTTATTGCTGCACTACTAGGTATATATGTGTACACAGAGAGAGAGACAAAAAGAGAGAGTGTGTGTTTTATTGATGAGATATAGCTATATTTCCAATAAAGCAATATCATAAAACAGAAATACAACATAAAAACAAGTTCAATGGCATTATGAAAACAGATGAAGCAGGAATTCAGTAGTAACAGGGTCCAGTCTTATGGGTCACACAGAGCCTGGGCAAAAAGGTATGTCTTTACAAGACATCTGAAGCAACTGATTTGTGCTGCTCAGCGTACAGCGAAGGGAAGAGCATTCCACAGTGCAGGAGCAATGGTGGGGAAATGAATATTTTGAGGGTCACCACCCTGTGATACTCTGAAGGCTGCAGTGCCATGGGCAAAATTCCCCAAATGATCTGAGCTATCTTAACAGATCTATGCAGGGGCAAGTCATCTTTTGGGTTTTCACAAGACTCTGAACTACTCATACCTTTAACCAACCAAACCCCTCTATCTTTAATCTCCCCCCACCTCCAAATCACCCATTTGACTTTGGGAAGAGAGCAGGGGAGGCTACTGCAGAGTCAAAGAAGACATGGCAGGCAGCACTTGGAATAGGTGAGATGGTGAAATGGGATAGGAGGACAGGGAGGCCAGCTTGCGTGTCTTGATTTTTTACCTGTGAAGTGTTAGAGAAAACGTCTTCTTCCTCTCTTCCATCTAAGTACTTGGCTGTAATCATTCCTGTGCATTTGTGGGAGGGGAGAATGCAGTGCTATATTTGGAGGACAGAGTTGCCATGGGTGGGTGGGTGAAAACCTGACCTCCAACCTTGGTGGGGACTGCACAGGGGGTTCCCTGAACTGGAGCAATGTCTCTTTCAAAGGCAACCCCAGAGCGCACAGGGAAGGAGCAATGTTGTTTGACCCACCCACCCCTCTCAACCCAACAGAAAGTGTGGCAAGCAGTACAATGCGCTTGAGAGACAGAGGTGGCGCCCCATTTCCTGGGAAATGGGCAAAGAACCCGCCGCCTCGTCTACGTTGTTGACAGCTGCATTGCTTCTGTTTTGCAGGAGAAACTGAAGTACTTCCCAGTTTGTGTCACTGCAAAAGTCCATCAGGAAGACGATGCAGAAGAAGGTCTCGGAAGCCTCCCTGGGAATATTAGTTCTCTGAGTTCTCTGCTGCTCTTCAATACCACAGAGAACCTGTAAGTGTTGCCTGCTAATGGATGCTTTTTGCTAGTCCCAAGTGGACTGAAATACCTGCTGTGAAGGACGGTGACACCCTTCTGCAGCCCCAACCCAATACAGTAGCTCACTACCAACAGATGAACCTCCCCTCCTTTTTTCTTTTCTTGCCACGACTCACTTATGGCAAGGGATGAAGGATTCTCATGGCCTTACAGTGGTCTTCTTGGGAGTCAGGAGACTGCCAGCCAAATTCAAAGTCTGCCTGGTCCCTTTGGCCTGTCACCCCTTCTGATCTCCCACACACGTTAAACCAGTAGCGTACCTTTTTTAGTTGAAATAGTCCAAGCAACATGAGGGACAGCCAACACCTGAGTGTGCCCAGTAACCAGTACAGCCCAGAAATCCAATTAAGCAGTTTATTTAAGAGGTGCATTTTTAAAAAGTGGAGAGAAGGGGGAGAAACAGAGAGTGTGCACAATCCAAAGGGTAATAAAACACCGAACTAGACTAATTCATTCTAAACTAGGCAAACAAACACAGCACACTGTAATCTCTGAAGCTGGCAGCCCCTGCAGCTGGTTGCAGGATTTTATTTGTAAGGGCTCTTAGCCTGGATGGGCTCCTGATTGACATGTGACTCCAGGGTAGCCCGTCAGAGAGGCTACACATAGCCAGGAAGGTGCAGACGACACCTTTCTGGAAATTAAGAGATTGGGCAGCTTCAGTGTTGATTCCTGCCCAAGTGGTCCAGCTTTCCTTGTAGATGGCCAGCTTCTCAGGAGGAGCTGTGACTTTTCTAATGGACATAGTGGAGGACTGGAGAATGTGGCTGTCTTAAAGGAAACAGGCTAGGGCAAGGCAGAACTGCATTACACCTGCTGAACTTGTTTTATTTCTGAAGCAGCCACACCTGAGAATCCCTCTTAGCCCTGTTTCTCCCTGTGAAACCCACCCATCTGAAGCCTGGTTTCCTCCCCAGCCTCTTCCTATTATGAGGTTTCTCCTCCCTACTTCCCACCCACCATCTACTTGTTCCTTCCGCCCCCCCTTTTTTCTTTTTTTGTCTTCTCATAAATAATTGTGCTTATAACATTCTGAAGCACCAGCTGCGTGTGCACTTGAAAGAGGTGTGTTCTTGGGGCAGTGGATTTGCCCTGGACAACAGTATAAAAAGTAAGAAATGAAGGGGGAGGGGGAGGGGGGAGGTTTGAGCAGAAGAAATGTCAACAGGTTGATAGATGTGTCCCTGCTCTTTCAAGTTCCCCTTTATGGTACCCTCAGATCTCAGTTCCTGCTCTATGCCTGTGGAAGAATACTTGCCCTTGCCTTGGGCCCTAGCTGGTGCAATTTTATGCAGTTTTGTGGCCCAGTGAATTAAATGTGAGGATTTTAGATGTTTGTCTCTGCTGCAGCTTCCTTGGGCAAGGTAGAATCTTTTAACCTTGGTTTTTCATCAGCAAAATGGGAACAGTGATGATCTGGCTAGGGAGCATGAACAAAATTTAAGGAAGTGAAGATACAGATGTTTCAAATCTTCCTCCGACTTGTGAGTTGCTGTTGTCTGACTCTTCAAGGTTACTGTTTTTGAAATTCTTTTTTAATTTTTTCAAATAAGTTTTGTTAGTTATCCCACAATAAATCAGAGGTAGAACTGCTGTCTGTTGTGTTGTTTTGAGGGAGATCTGTGCAGGTTCAGGCTTGTGGCAGCATTTCTTGGCTCTCTGTGGAGTCTGCAAGAAGGTGAAATCCTGATAATTGGAGCAGGAACTCATTTTCATTTTAGTCTGGTCCCACATTCCTGGCTGTGTGAGTCTGCTATGCTCTGGTTGAGATGGACTAATATGATTTCCCCCCCTTCCTTCTTTGTGGCCAGTTACAAGAAGTATGTTTTCCTTGATCCTCTGGCTGGAGCGGTAACCAAGACCCATGTGGCTCTGGCGACAGAGACAGAAGAGAAGCTCTTTGATGCCCCGCTCTCCATCACCAAGAGAGGACAGCTGGATCAGCAGGTGAGACATTCTGGGGTGTGAGGTTAAGGAGGCAGGGAAGGTTTAGGTTTCTTAAATGTGTGCGTTGCTTCCCACTCTGAATGTCCCAAAGCAATTTATAACCACCGTAGAATAATATTGCAGTGATTAAATCACACAAACGTTATTAAAAACAGATTTAATAGTACTGTTGTTATCATTGATGCTGTCCAGGAATGCAAAAAATGCATTTGCCTGATGCTGAAATGAACTGTTTGGTGCCAGGCAGAGTTTTCTGGGGAAAGCAAGCCATAAGTTGCAGGCTGCTGGAGAGACATCCCATTCTGCCATGACTCTCCACACCTCCCTCAGATGTGGCATGAAGAGAAGGACCTCAGAGGACTTATCTCGGGGTCTGGGGAGGTTCACAGAGGGGAAGGTGGTCTTTTTTGGTGCAGGTGAAGAGATTCCCAATGGCCTGTTTTCCCAGGGCTAGGCTCCAGGTGTTGGTGATGAGGGTGTCCTCTGAAAGAGATCCGTTGTCTCCCCACACCTTTCTGAGAGGCCTGTTGTTAGCTCTTAACTACCTCACATTTGATTTCAGAGAAAGAAGGGTCACCGTGAGCTTGCCAAGAAACCGGCGAGGGCCAGTAGCACGTACATTAAAAAAAGAAATGCCAGTTTATCATACTATGACATATTTTTCCAGGGTCTGAGAAGAGGGAGACTCTGGTTGCCGTTTCTCCCCATGTTCCTCCTGGTTGTCCTGCTTGGTGTGTGTGTATCTTGCTGTTAACCACAACTAATAGTCTCACTTTTTGTGTATATTCCAGGTGGCTGAAAATTACTTCTACGTGCCCGATCTAGGGCAGGTGCCCGAGATAGATGTGCCTTCCTATCTGCCTGACCTGCCTGGCATTGCTGCTGACCTCATGTACAGTGCTGACCTTGGGCCTGGCATTGCACCTTCTGCTCCTGGCCCTGTTGTACTGGATCTCCCCACCTTCAGCACCGAGACTGCAGAGCCCTTCCGGCAAGGTATTCCTCCTCCTTTCTTTGCCATTAACCAGCCAAGATGGCTATACTCTGCCTCCACAGTCACGGGCAGCAATGCTTCTGAATACCGGCTGCTGGAAACTGCAAGAGGGGAAAATTCTCTAGTGCTGGGGTCCTGCTTGCAGGTTTCCCACAAGCATCTAGCTGGTCACTGTGAGAATGGCCATTGGTTGATCCAGTAGGCTCTTCTTGCCTTAAGTAGAATCCTATGCAAGTTCTGCTAACTTTCTACATTATTCGTTGTCTGTTGCTGAAGGGTAGGTGGAAGGAAAGGGAGAGCATACCGATGTTAGCTCTTTTACACACAAGCGGCGTATCCAAAAGGACTGTCTCCGTATGCTTTCTTACTATGTCATCTGAACGCAGGGGAATGAATAGGGCTGCCAGGTTTGCAGACTGCCAACTCATTTTAAGTAGGAAGCGATGACCCTTGATCTCTGCTCCTGATGTTAATTATTAGACCCAGAACACCCTTGATTTAGTTTAATGGTTCTGGTGAACATTGGGGAATAGTGATTTGGGGCTGACTTGTATGGTGGTCCTGTTTATTAGGAGGTTTGGGGTTGTGACAGTGTCTGATTTGGTTGCCGAGGGGCCAGACCATTTCCTTCTGTGAGTTATTACTATTGCATTCCGCCCCGCCCCTCCATGTGTGTGATAATTGTGTTTTTTCTTGAAACATGGGGGGTACAACTAATTGCTGTCCTAGAGGCCTGCAGAATTGAAAACTCTGGAGCATCCAGGACAGGGTTGGGAAACTTGTGGTGCTCCTGATGTTGGCAACTCCCTTCTATTGGCTCCAGCTAGCATGGCCAATGGTCAGGAGCAATGGGAGCTGTAGTTCAGTAAGAGCTAAAGGGCCACAGCTTCAGCACCCTCCGTCTAGGGGGCAGGACTAGTGATGCGGAAAGAGGGCTCGCGTTTGCACTCCCCTTTCATTTTGTTAATCTTTATTCCGATGTCCCTCTTTCAGATCTTCAGGAGGGTGCACCCCCACCACCGCCTCCTCCCCCACCTCCACCCCCACCACCAGCAAGTGCTCCACCTCCCCCACCCCCTCCTCAGGCCCCACCTCTGTCCAAGTCTCAAGGGAGCAAAGAAAGCAGTGCAGCATCGTCAGGTAAGGCTGGCACTCTTCTGGGTTATTTGGAAGATTTAATTGTAATGCAATTGTATAGCCCTTTCACATGTTCATGAATATGCACAGTCTAATTGTATTTCTTACAACAGGGGTGGCTAACCTGCAGCCCTGCAGGTAGAAGGGTGGGGAATATTGCTAGACCTCGACTCCCATCATCTCTGACCATTGAGCCATGCTGGCTGGGGTTGATGGGAGTTGAAGCCTAGCAACATCTGGTGGGCCACAGGTTCCACACCCCTGCTCATTACTGTCCCCCATATGACAGACTTGGGGTGCAGAAGGAATGGGGAGGAGCTGAGGCTGACAGTGGCCTACCTAAGTCCACTTAGCAAGTACAGGGCTGGGGTGAGAGTTGGACCGAGGACTTCCTGGTTTGCAGCTCAATCTCTCTAGCCATTACGCCAGCATTTGTTAAATTTGTAGTTAGCCTGACCTCTCCTTTAAAGATTTTCTCGAGCTTGGAAAAGGACACCAGCAGGCCCTTAGTCCCTCCCCTGGGATTGGAACCTAGAGAGCAGGGGGACCTTGAGGGAGGGAGTGGAGTGGTTTAACATGATGCTCAGGAAGCCACGACACAAGAACGCCAAAGTTCCCAGGGCAAAAACAGCAGAGCTCTTTAGCAAGGCATCTTGCCGCATCCTTTTGGACCGGTCCCAAAGCCAATTCAGGCATGCAGTCACTGCTGGGGACCACAGTGCGGGTATTTTGAAGAGCCCATTTCTCTCCCTCTCTGCAGCTGCTGTTCAGGGGGCACCAAAGGAGGTTGTGAACCCGTCGAGCGGCAGGGCCACTCTGCTAGAGTCCATCCGCCAGGCTGGCGGCATTGGGAAGGCCAACCTCCGCAGCGTCAAAGAGCGGAAGCTGGAAAAGAAGAAGCAGAAGGAGCAAGAACAAGGTGCTGGCTGCTCTCCCTGTTCTGTTTCTCCCCCAGTCAGAACCAATGGGTTGTGTCAAATGCGATCAAACATGGCGGAGCCTAAGATGCCTCCTCCAGCAGACTGGACCCTGTATTTACTGACCACATTTAACCTCCAACTGCAAGACTACATTACTGCATTTCCTTAGGAATGACTTGGCTGCTGGTTAGAAAGGTTATTATGGGAAGCGTTCTCATACTGAGAACCAAGGAGGCAGGTTAGAGGAAGTGGCCTCTTAAAAACGTGGCTTAGCCTTTTTCTAAGCCCTCTTCACTCTCTGCTTGGGCTACATCACAGCCTTGCATTTCCTTAGGCCTGGTTCAAATAAGCTGTGTGGCGCTAATAGGGCCCATTTGGTCTGGTAGGGCAGGTGGCAGGGAGACAAGCACAAGGGGTTTTTGAGTCAACTAATGCTAGGTTTTGTCCCAATCTGCCCAGCCGCGAGAGCTAGAACCTTTTTGCTTTTTAAAAGGAAAGCTCTGGACCTGGTTTCTGTGCTCCTCTGGCACTGCAACACACTCATAGCCCTGCCCATGTATTGTATACCAATATTGCTACCGACTTTCAGAGCGGTGCAGGTAGAGCAATCCCACCAGGTTTCCCATTGACTTTTTAAACATGAAGTCTGTCAAGTACTACCTATCTATCTATTTGCCAGCAGACTTCCGCTACTTTCTGCATTCCGTTATCGTCTGTCTGATTTTGTGGTTTTGTTTCCCCCCAGTGAGAGCCACAGGGCAGGGTGGAGACCTCATGTCAGATCTCTTCAACAAACTGGTCCTCCGGCGCAAAGGTATGTTAAGATGCATCAAACTGTTCCCTCTCCAGGTTTCTAGCAAGGCAAAAAGTTAGGGAGCCTCCTGATGGCAGAAAGTATGGCTTTCTTCTTGCAGTTGATCAAGGGGTTCAGAGCCAAGTGACACATTATGCAGATTTAGATTCCCCCCAGCACTTTTTTCAAACCTTCAAAAACAGTTCTGTGTGTGAGAGAGAGAGATTCCACATTGGGGGGGAAAGTCAGGTGCACTCCATGTCCCAGGTCACTGTGGGAAATGCTGGACTAGATGGGACTTTTGCACCCTCCTGTCCAGCAGGAGGGTCTCATGCTGACTAGTAGAATTACCTGCTGCTCTGCAAGTTCTGTCAACCGGGTGGCTTGCTGTATTTTTTGCCCCTGTCAAAATGAATTTGGATTCTCCAAGTGTTCCAAACTAATCAGTCACTCAGATAATGTCAAGAGGTTTCTTGAGTGCTGGATATAAACACTCAGATATCCCAGCTAAGCTGCTCTTCTTGCCCTCTGCTGCTTGTTAACTCTTCCTCCTTCCCCAGGGTTTTAAGGCCCTTTTGGGTGGGGGAAAGGGGCAGGGAGGGCATGGCAGCAGGGGTGGCAAGGGGCAAGCCCAGCTTGAGTGGAGCAGTGCTCAATGGATGGCTCCCTTTCGCTTAAATTGGGGCTGACCTGTTCAAACCAGATGCACCCAGCCCTACTATGAATATTCACACCGTCTCTAGGTTTCATCTGCACTAGAAAGGTATTAATGTCACTCCCAAAAGATTGGCAGGTTTGCCAAATCAAGCACAGCTAGAAGACTTCTGTAGTGGGTGCACTGCAACGGCAGGACTCTTCTCTCGCCTCTCCACCACGATTCAGTTTGCTCCCAGATCTGTTGTATCTGGAGCAAAATCTATAGCCCCCTACCAAGTGAAACAGGCTCCAACTGTGTTTCTTAATGTGAAACTCACTGCAACAGTCTGAAAATCCATGTGCAGCCCAACAGCACGGAAGATGCAACACCAGATTGCTTTTTGCTGACTTGGCTGTGATGGCTGTACATAAGAAGAGCCTGCTGGATCAGGCCAATGGCCCATGTAGTCCAGCATCCTGCTCTCAGTGGCCAACCAGATGCCTCTAGGACAGCAGCAAACAGAACACAAGCACAAGAGCTCTCTGCCCTTCCCATGGTATGCGGACAAATTACTGCCCCCACATTGACAGCCCTCCTCCTCCTCCTCCATGAATTTGTCCAAAATCCTCTTTTAAAGCTTTTACCTGTCCTAAGTTATTCCAACATTCAGCCTTGTTGGATGTACACAAGTTCTAGCGTTAGATAGCGAGAGAGAGAGAGAAAATCTTCTGTATCCACTTTCTCCATGCCCTGCATAATACTTTTCTCTAAAGTCCCAAATGCTGAACTGCTGCAGGCATACTGGAGTCCTTGAGTTCCTGAGAAGGAAACATGAGCAGTGGCAAGACAAAATACTTGCTAGGGAATTAGGTCCAGGCCTGACCATGGTGTTCTCTGAGGACTATGAGGCATTCTCTTCCCATTAAGCCCGTAATGAGGAATTTCTCTCTCCCATCACCCCTGACAACTGGCTATGCTGGCTGGGACAGGGGGCAGCTATAGTGCAAAAGCAGCTTGTAGGGCCAAAGGTTCTCTGTCCCTGCCTTAAGCCTTCCTTTCCTGGGACTGGCACAGGATTCGACAGGCGGCTTCCCAGTTCACCCTGCTTCTGTTTGCTGAGCTAGTTTGCTTCCCTTGCCCTCTAGCTCACCGGCTGCCACTGGCTTCATGCAGCATGTGCTTTCCTTCCCCCCCCCCCCAACGCAGGCATCTCCGGCAAAGGGCCTGCAGCTGGAGGAGACAGCAACACCCCCAACGTGCCAGCGGGCGCCTTCGGCCGCATCTCAGATACGATCCCCCCTCTGCCACCACCCCAGCAGCCAGCTGGCGAAGAGGATGAAGATGACTGGGAGTCCTAGATCTGCTCTTGGGACTTTGTTGTGAGTTCACTTCCATACTGTTAACCTGGGACGACTGCCGGGCTGAAGAAAGCACTTCAGCAAGGGGCAGCCTCTGTTCAGGGACGCACTGGTCTCATCCAGAGATCGGATGCTTGTCTTTCCCCTTTCCCCGTTCTGGCTTGTTTCTAACTCTTGCCAAGTATGCTTATTGATGGACAGCTGCTGCTTCCACCCAGCTGTGTGAACCTTCTCAAGTTGCCCTCTCTGCAGGACCTGCTGCTCATGCTCAGAAGACCAAAGTCAGGTTAGTTTCTCTACTTCTGAGAAGAGCTGCCCCTGCAATGGGATGGGATGGGATGCATGAAAGAGCATCATCAAGGCCGTTATGGTCAGCAAAAAAAAATTACCTCCTTGGTCTGAGGCCTGCAGGGGAGAGAGACATGGGCTTTGAAGGGTGCATAAGGACTGGGAGAGGCTTTTTATTTTCTGTCTCAGCCCACTTTTCTATGTAGTCGGCTGTGCAAGGAAGCAGCACCCTGACCTGTCAATGCAATGGAGTACTGATTTTTTAAAAGTCAGATGCAAGTTAACTGCTGATTTGTTTTCTGCTATGTATCTTCAGTGCAGAATGTAAAAGACAGAATTAAAAATCTGATACCCAGGAAGACAGGGGTGATGCCACTTTTTTTTGCAACCGGCGCCACTAAGCTTTTTGGGGACAGATACACATACGCCTTGCCCCATTTGAATGGCCACAGGAGCTTAATTACACTACTGTAGTATAAAAAACCTCACTCTCCAGTTTTCTTTCTCTGCCCCCAAACAATAGGAGATCATCATATACCGGAGGTAAATCTACCTCTCCCCTTTCTCCTTACCCTCTATTATCTGTGGACGAAAGATTACATTTGCTTATGGTCACATTAGGTTAAGGCAATGGAAGCTCTTTCTAGTTGCTCTGGGGAGCACTTAACGGCTGGATGCATCTTTAACAGGGACGTATAATTGGCCGAGAGTTCTTAGCTATCAAATGGCTTTGTATATTATGATCTCCCATTTATATAATACTTGAGGAACTGTAAAAGGTGGGTCCCACTTTTAATGCATGGAGGGCTGTAAGGAGCAAGTGGTTTAACGAAGCCTTCCGTTCTTTAGTTCTTGCATGCATGCAAGATCTGTGCCTTCTTTCCTGAGGCTTTAAAAGGGATCACACTCTCTTCCTTCTCTCCCCCTAAACACAGCTTGTCTTCTTCCCTGGATGGACCAGTAACTACTTCACCAGTCCTGTGGCTGTTGCTCTGACAACAGGAACTTTTTTGCTTAAAGTTCAGATAAGCAAGCTGAAAGCTTAGCACTCCCTTTGCTGAAAGGATTTATTCAGTTTAAACTTCTCATCAGCCAGGCTTACAGCTTCAAAAGCTGAAGTGACCCCAGTCAGTGTCCTCCTGACACACGTTCGCTCTCCTTCACTTTGTAGTTGGTCACATTCGAGCAGAGGGGAAGGGGAAAGAAGCTTTGGCTTCTCACGCTTTAAAGCATATTTAAAACAGACCTCTACAATTCTCCAAAACCTCTGCTTGGGTTTTCTCTCCCTCCCGTCTGAGCCAGTTCTAAAAAACCAAAAGCACGATTTTTCCATTGACTTGTCTGAGATCCAGGCATAGCTGTCAACTTTTCCCTTTCCTTGCGAGGAATCCTATTCGGAATAAGGGAATTTCCCTTTTAAAAAAGGGAAACACTGACAGCTATGGATCCAGGACAAAGTGCGTCAGTTCCACTAATGAAAATCCCTGTAATGTCTGGGAAAATCCTGACATATGGCAGCCCTTATCTATAGAGATGACAAGAGAGAGAGGGGCCCAGAACCACCACTGGTGCAAATATGCAGGGGGGGGCGACTAATGAACAAGGGATACAGCTGCTCACTTACCCTCAGGAACAGAGCAACTCTTGTCTAGCACAAATAGAAGAGCACCCCTCTCCTCCCACAGGGCTTCTGTAACCTGAACTCATAGTGCAACACAAAACTCCTTAAGCATGAGGTTTGAAAGAATGCTTTAGCTATTGAGAAATTCAAAAACAATATTGATATAAACAAACATTGAAGGCACTTCACACAGAGGGGATGAGGCAGCTGCAAGCATTTCCGTTATCTGAAGGGTAGAGACTCACAACTTGATCTCTTCTCCACATGAAACTGCAGAACAGAAAATGGAAATTACATCAGGCGTGGAACCACCAGAAGCAGCAAGGAGCACAATCCCAACAGCCGAGCCATGAGCAGGCGTTAAGCACCTGCTGGAACTGGGGAGGGGGGAGGCAGAACTAACTAGTTCCAAGTTTTGCCCCCACCATTTCTCCTGCTGAGTTCTACAATGCCAACATTGAGGCGACACAGGAGGAAGCTGCTAGGCAGGGCCACCCCCATGGAATGGATGTAGAGAGGTGACAGCCTAGGGGGAATGGGAAAACTCAAGGGGGGGGGGGAATGACTTTTCCCCAAGCCTTTCCCTCCCCCCCCCCAAAAAAAAAATTGAAGGGAAAAAAGGATTACGAAATACCTTCTTTCCAAACAATACACAAATGTTTAAGGCCAGGTGTTAATATATTTAGCCTCCTAAAATTATTTCTGAATCTCTTAACAGGAAGACTTATTTGTAAAACTATATACGGTATCATTACAAAACACATACACCGAGGACAAGCAAGCACCAAGTTGTATACTCTCAAATGTAAGCGCAAGATGTATTTCTGCCTCTTGGAGGGCACTGCCATTGTCACAAGGGAGAAGGATTCAGTGCCTTCTTTGTTTGTGGCCCTCTCATTGGCACAGCCGGTGCATGTATCTGCCCTCTTAACTAGACCTCAAATAACTTGGAGTGGGAGAAAGAACTGAGCAACATTAATATTGTTGCCATCCAATTCATGCTGCTACAAAGACCTTCTTTGGAGGTCTTTAAGCAGAGGCTTGACAACCATATGTCAGGAGTGCTCTGATGGTGTTTCCTGCTTGGCAGGGGGTTGGACTCGATGGCCCTTGTGGTCTCTTCCAACTCTATGATTCTATGATTCTAAATATGTTGGGCCAAAAACTCAAAAGACAAAAACGTAAGCGATGGTAACACCACTTCTGCATTTGACTGCACAACAAGGCCAAGGAATGCAGCCTGGAATTCTGCCAAGCACATCCCTCCAGCAACATGGTGGCAAGAGCTTTGCTCAATACAGCCGCCAACTCTTCTTGCTTTCTTACACACTTCTTCCATTTTCTGCAGCATGTCGGGAGGGGGAACCTGGCCTATGCTTGGAAATACACCAAATCAAGAAATAAAACGAGATGGAAAAAACCAGAGGAAAAAGTATTTCCCCCCTTTCAATAGACATAAAATTTATGGAAATTTCGAAGCTAACAAGATTTAAGAAAGAAGGCAGGCATGTGATGATATTGGTGAGCTGGTGTTCCACACATCCTCATAAACCAACCTCCATTGCAGGCCATGGTATCTTACAAATGCCAAGAGTCTCATTGTGTGTGTGTGTGTGTGTGTGTGTGTGTGTGTGTGTGTGTGTTGTGGGAATAAGCAGAGCCTGGCATTGTGACTCACCTTTCTTAGTGCTGCAAAGGCTGGCCCAAAGACAGGTTTGGTCTGAGTCCTGCTCTTGATCCACTGAGGTAGTTTGTTGAAAATAGCTGGGCGGGCATACCTGTGATCTAAGAGCACAATGCTGGCAAAGTCCTTTTGATGGCGAATTGCTCTCCCTGTTAAGAGAAGCCACACACACACAAATCACTCAGCTGTCAACTTATTACAGCAGGAGCAGCCAATGTGATGCACTAAGGCAACCTTACACATGTTCACAGAATTACTGCCCCCCCCCAAACGTATGAGATAACCGCTGCATGAGAAAGAAAACTAGTTCCTCTTCTAGCTTACAAAAGCGTCCTTGCCCAGTTACTGCTATGGGGAGATTCTCTCTTACCATGAACAGCTAGGCATGTGGCCATTTACAAGGCTGGGTTAACGTGACGGACGGCAGCTTGAGGACTGCGCAAAATTATTGACAAGTTGGTACTTTTGTTCCTGTTGCTTTCACTGCTTGAGGTTCAGGCTACATGCATCAGAAATAGCTGCTTCTAAATTCTGCCAGCCCACAGGAAGCCACCATCACTGCTCTTTTGGAGAACATCAAAACCCACTTGCGAATTCTGCACTTACCTATTGACTGGTTGACTGCTTTCATGCACAAGTTCTCAATCAGAGTTCTGCCTGGTGCCTGGCCTGCAGTTTTTGGCTGGAGGAGGGAAACCAAGATGACAGAGATAGGTAACAATGAGCAAAGTATCCCCAGAGTCAAGAGCCTTCCTGACTACCCACCTTGAATGCTGCAGCAGTTTCAGAGGGCAGCACCAGAGCAGGTATGAAAGCAGCAAGGACTTGAACTACATTTTGACCTGCCAGTCAAGTCAGGTTGCATATCCAGTACTAGCTAGAGCTGGGCTTGAAGAAAGGGTAAAAGGAGGAGTCAGTTTTCAAAGCTCCACAGTAGGGAGCTATCTTAAATAATGGGGAAACACCTGTCTAGGTGTTTAGCTTTAGAATAAGGTAACGACATATGAATTTCAAAGCCTGAGATTCCATCTTGATTTGGGCCCTGCATAAGAAGCAAAAATAAGAGGTGTCCCAGGAACTGAGCATGGAAATGTGCTGCTTGAGGTACAAACACATATCCTGCCTGATTTACCAAAGAACCACCCCTCCCAAAGAACCCTTACATCACGAAAGCAACAGCGCTATCTCATTCCCAAGCCAATAAACAGCCAGTGCTCTCCACGCACAGAGACATTAAGGGCAATTAATACAACATGCATGGCTCATGCACGACGAGCGAATCGTGTCACAGTATCAAGGAGCCATGAATCAGCCACCTAAGAGGAACTGTGCACAGTTTCCCCCTCACCTCAGATGTAATAAAGTTTTCAGCTGAGGCTGTCTTATGAGCTCCCTGTGAAGAAGCCCTAAGCGCTGTTCTGCCTGATGCTATGAGCCTCTGTTACCAGCCACTAATTTGATACTGCAGTAGTTAAATTCCATTACAAGGACCAAGCTGTTAACCTCATGTAAGAAGGGGGAATAATTACAAGCCTCTCTCACTTAAGATGAATGGGTGTGTGTGTGTGTGTGTGTGTGTGTGTGTGTGTGTGTGTGTGTGTGTTTAAGCACTTCGGGTTTCAAAGGAGCAACATTAACTTTCTAATTTGGGTGGCCAGTGGGGGGAGGGAGGTGGGGGGGGAAGTAGCTCTTTCCCAAGAACAGCAAAAAGGTACATGGCTATGAAAAGAATCTCCATAATGCAAGCGTGTCTCTACACTGCTTTGCCACGTTGCAAAGCGGATCCAGCAAGAGTGGAAAGGGGTGGACAGTTACCATAGTCTTGTCAAGGTACGCCATTTTCTCTTGAAGTTCTGGAGACTTAATGTTGGGGTAAGGCATGCCCACCATGATCACACACCTAGGGATGGGGGGGGGGGAAGGCAAGAGAGAAAGACAAGACACCCACCCACCAACCACAGGTATTTTGTTAGCTTTTGTAATAATACTGCAATGCCCCTTTTAGCAGGAAAACGTCAAAGAGGCCATGTTTCATCCTAACATTGCATTAATAGGATTGTGGAGCAAGTACATTAAATGCAAGACAGTTTTCCTCCTCCTGGAATCATGCAAATAAACTGAAACAGAATTCGGGCAACCATTTTGTGCCCCGGGGGTGTGTGTGTGTGTGTAGCAGAAGGAAGTTTAATCTAGTGCAAGTTTGCTACATGTTCAAACCTGTGCCTCTAAGAGGAGCACTTCTGGCTCAATTCAATTTCTGAGACCTATTTTAGTCCTCTTTGGGGTAGAGCGAGCCTTAAGAGGAAATGGCCGCATCTTGCTAAAGGCAAATCATCGCTTAAGGAAGTCCTTCCAACATCCAGAGGCTGCAAGTCTCCAGTCTATGCATTTAATAATTTTATTATTTATATGCCACCCATCTGACTAGGCTGCCCCGGCCATTCTGGGCGGCTTCCAGCAAAAAAAAAAAAACAAACCCACAGTAAAACATTTCCTTTGCCCCTCTACCTCACTGCCAAAATCAAAAACTTGAACTAGAAGAAAGTATTTATTTCAGCTGCAGAACTGCACTGGGGAGAAAGGGTTAAGGGGGGGGATTTCCACATCTCCTGATCACAAGCCAGTCATTTACCTTCCCAGGTCATCGGAAAAATTGATTCCTTCGCTCATTTTCCCACCAACGACAGAGAACAGCAGCGCTCCTGTCATGGGGCCTCCTGATTGGCTGCAACGCTGCATAAAAGAAAGCCCCGCCCCCAGGGGGTGGGTGGTTAAAGGCTGGAAAATGAGCCCACCTCTGGGCCAAAGAAGCAGAGTTCGGCTTAGCTGATACAAGAGTATTGCCTTTCCCCACTAAGTACCTTAGCAGCCTGCCAGCCCCTTGGCTCTCACCTTGATGCACTTGGCATATTCAGCCAACACCTGCTCCACCTGGTTCGCTCGCTTTGGTTCCTGAAATATCTGTTTAAAAAACGCAGAAAACGTCAGCTGATGGAGAGAGATGCTGAACTCCCACAAAGCACATCGTCATTATCAGTTTAGATGCATGTTGTCTTTCTGCACACAAAAATCATGCTGAAAGTTGCTTAATACAAGGAGATCAGCAATACATCACAGGATCAGCCACTGCAAGAACAATTTCATAACAGCAAACAAACTTAACAGAATACAAAAAAACAAAAAAACAGAATTTCAATTCAGTAAGTGTAGCAACATTACACCTCCAGGCAGTAGCAAAAACAACAACTCAACCTTGGTCCAAAATATTCCAGCAGCTGATTCTAAATTCACTACAGATTAGACAAGAATCAGGTGAATCTGACCAAATATGGAGGTTTCAGCTTCCCCACTTAGAATTAAATGCTCCCTTGGCATTAGCAGTTCAGGCAGCATCATAGCAGGAAACATGGAGGAAGACGACAAGAGACTTGGCACCGGAATAACCCTCTTCAGACCTGTGTAGCATCTGCACCATCACAACAAGAGGATCTTTGCTTTGCTTTTATTTTTTTTAATTAAAAACACAGATTTTGTCAGTAGAAAACTAAGGTTCAAATCCTCAACTGACTGTGATGCTCCTCAGTTGGGTCCTGGGCAACCTGGTTATGAGGTTGAATGGTTGCTCCTTGGAGGAAGAGGACACAAACTGAGAATCGTGCACCCACAACTGAATGGGTTTTTATTATGCAATGCCATATGTCCCGTTTGCTCATGATTTGTTGTGCTCACAATGAACTCTCAGGATTTAGCTCTCCAGGTTACAGAAGCTTAATTTTCGATTTGCAAAATAAATTTCAAATGGCCCTCATCTCTGGGCTCTTGTCTGCCTCCGCTGCAAACGAGCCAAGCTTGCTTTGAGAAAGCATGGAGCAGTGCTTAATCTAATTTAGACCCAAGTACACCAATCAGTCGCCCAGCAAGTATTGCTTATTCATTATTGGGGGGGAGGGTGGGGGGAGGGGAATTGGACGTATAAACAAACATCCTCTCTGCTTCACTGTGCAGGCAGCAGGAACAACTCAAGGAGAGGGAACAAAAAACAGAGCAGAGGACTGTAATCAGCCAATAATGGTTTGATTCCGGAACGAATGGCTTCCGCTTAAAAGCACCAGCAGCACCCGACCGAGCAATTACCTTCTTTTTAGAGGCCAGCTGCGTAAGCACCCCAGTCATCTCCCAATGCGTATAAACCTGCTTCTCGTACTCGTAAGAGGGGAAGAAGCACACCATGCCCCCAGGGACGACGTTGCACAGGTTGCAAAGGATCCGTCCCACCTCAGTCATCTAAAGAGAGAAAAGAAGCCACCACAATCTTTAGGGCACCGGATTCAAAAGCCACTGCCTGTTGAATAAACATTCACAAACTTCTTATTGATAACATCTAGATAGATAAATTAAGGATCTGCATAGTTTTGTAACATACAGAAAATAACATATGTTGATAAACCAGAGAGAGGAGCTGAGGGAAGTCTGGGGGGAGGGGGGGCTATATTTTGGGGAGGGAGGGAAAAATAGGGGGGATTTTTAAGGATGATATGTTTTTTGATAAACTGTTATGTTGAAATTACTAATAAAAATATTTTAAAAAACAAAAGCCACTTCCTGTATTAGGCCCAATATTAGGCCTAGAGGAAGGGGCTAGCCCGCAAGCCCCACCTCATTTGTCCTAGCAGCGGTGGCTTATTATTTTGTACGAAGCGCATTGCCAGTTCTGAAAAGGCTATCAAAATGGAGTAAGTTTTGCTACATCCAAACAGCTGCTGTGATAAAAGAATGCTGGGCTCGATGAGTGCCTGGTCTGATCCAGCAAGGCCTGTTGCATCTCCCCCCCCCCCCCCAGCAAGCTCAAAACATGAAGCGACATATCTTGAACAGTCAAAGGAGTGGGACGGATACTGACCATCTGAGGTAGGCCTCGCTTCTCATAGGTGAATTCCAGCTGCTGGTTGGATGGGCCGCTGCAGAGGATGATGGGTAAAATGTTGTCTGGGGGAATCACGTGACCTGACAACATATAAGCAGGCAGAAGGAATGAGAGGCAGTGAAGCTGAACAGCCATCCCTCTTCATAGCCGCTTGGAAGCAAAGCCGTATCCGAGCCCACCTCTGGACCCACAGGTCACCAGCAGATTTTAGTGGTCAAGCAAATTGTGTGGTAAAGGTAAAGGGACCCCTGACTATTAGGTCCAGTCATGGCCGACTCTGGGGTTGCGGTGCTCATCTCGCTTTACTGGCCGAGGGAGCCAGCGTACAGCTTCCGGGTCATGTGGCCAACATGACTAAGCCGCTTCTGGCGAATCAAAGCAGCGCATGGAAACGCTGTTTACCTTCCCGCTGGAGCGGTACCTATTTATCTACTTGCACTTTAACGTGCTTTCGAACTGCTAGGTTGGCAGGAGCAGGGACCGAGCAACAGGAGCTCACTCCGTCGCGGGGATTCGAACCGCCGACCTTCCGATCAGCAAGTCCTAGGCTCTGTGGTTTAACCCACAGCGCCACCCGCGTCCCTAAATTGTGTGGTACAGTCACCTTAAAGAGAGCCACTAAAAACACAAGGTGTAATTTAATCGGAGCAAGGATTCCTTACTCCCTGACTGAACGCTTGAAAGTCACAACTGAAGGGGTGACACGGAAAGGAAGGTGGGATGCGAGTTTGGCACTGACACCTGTGCATAACGCAAGTAGCTGTGGATTCTCATAGCAAGCACTGATTCTGTCTGGGGACTGGCATGAGCCACACTGACTGCTGATTTTGTGACATTTCTTCTCAGCCTGGAGATCTGTAAACAGGCATATTTCCATGGTGACACCCACGCCTTCAAGATTCTCTCCTCCTAAAGAAACGGGTCCTTGAAACAATGCCCTGAATCACTCCTACTTTGGCAAGCAGGAGAGAAAGATCATTTGGCTCTTAACTATCATATGCTAATAGCAAATTCGATTTCCCAAGTGTGAATCCTTACACAGCCAAAAGGGCACCATCCACAAACAAAATGGGGGGAGGTAGGAATGCTTAGGGAAACCCCAAGGTTTGAGAAGGACAAAAAGAGAGAGAGAAAGCCTAAGTGGACACCACACACATACACACACACACACACACACCAGTCCAATGCAGACAAATTCTCAGTGGGCAAGGAATGACAACTGACTTGGGGGGCATGGGTTGGAGTCTGCTGGAAGCAGGCATGGCTGGCTGGAACCCTGAATGGGAGCAGTGTTTTGTTGCAGGTCCCACTTGTCCCAAACATGATGTCCCTGTCCTACACAGTCATGTTCATATGGCAGGAAGCCCTAGCTAATTCACTGGAACTTGCAGCCATCGTTGCATTTTCCATCTTGGGTTTTTAAAGTGGAGGGAGGAAGACAGCTGTTCTGGCCCTTTTGCTTTCAGCTTATTGCAAGTACAGCTGCATTCGCTAGTATGGATGCTGCCAGGGATTCCCCGTGTAAAGTGGTGCTGGAGGTGGAAGGCCACTGGGCTGCAGCATTTCGGCAGGCAAGGATGGAGCAGGGAACGTTTTGCTACACACAGTGCCATAGCAACAGGCAGGCAGGGTCCATCTGCCCACTGCAATTTGCAATTACATAATAGTAATTTTAAAAGCACTCCTTTCCCTTCCCTGTCTCCCAGGCTCACCGCAGGAGAACTCCTCGATCCTGTCGTTACCAACACCAGCGCAGACAAGCAGCTGCTCCCGGAAATCGGCCACCTGCAAGTCACAAGGCTTTCATAAAAATCTAGGAAGGCTCAAGCAGTAGGCAGGGCTAGATGGGCTCATGTGCTCTCCCCTTGATTTTGGCCAAGGTCACCCAAGTCCTCCTACCCAGAAACCAAATCCTGCTACCTATGCAGGAAGCTGCTGTATATACACCAGTTCATGCTACTTGTCCATAGAGCCCAGTATTGTCTACTCAGCTGGCAGCAGCTCTAAAGAGCTCTGCTAGTTGAGATCTTTTTAAGTGTAAATTGCAAGAACTGGACCTGGGTGTCCTGCATGCAAGGAATGAGCTCCCTTAGCAAACTATTGTCCAGTCAGACACACTGACCCATTGCACCACGGGAAGAAGCCATTCAAGAGACGGAACCAACCCTCTCAGCATATCGCTTCCCTGTTTCTGAGATGCCTACAGAACCTCCCAGAATCTCTTTCACCCACAAGGCAAATATTTCAATGGTGCACTGTAGTAATATTCAGCTGTGGTTGCTAGCCTGCCCTGTGACTTTAGCTGCCGTCAAGCTAGCTTTTATGATTTATAGCTGTTTTTCTGCAATTTTATTGAATCTGTATCTTGTCATCTGCCCTGGGAATCTGCTAAAATGAAAGGTGGGTTATAAATGCACCTAATAAAATAAATAAGCAAAACAAAGAGCAGGTCCATCTCTTTCCATTGCATCTCCAGAGCACACAAGTAAGAGAGCAACTTTCTAATAAATTTACATCTCTGGTGTGTGGTCTTTTCTTAATTTTTTTTCTGGGCTCCACTATGTTTTAAACTACTGTTGCTTACTCTGAATTTTTTGGAACTTTAAAAAAAGCTTTAAATTATTAATGTTGTATTATCTTGATTTTATGCTCTATAAATGCCTCGAACAGAACTTTGTTCAGAAAGGCAGCCTAAAATAAGTAACGTTCAAAAATAACATTCAGAAACCCTCAGTGAAAAGTCCTTCAGATAATGCCTGCGTGGCAAGACAAACCCAGATTTGCAAACTATCCTTTTAAGGCTGGCTATACACCAGCAGGTTGTCAACATCGCAACTGAACTGTGACACCAACCAGTTGTGTGCCACATGTGGAAGACCAAAGTGGCATTTGCACCACAAGGTTGGTGTAATTATTAGGCTGCATCCAGAAGAGTAAATGGCCACAAGATCATTTGCAAAGCTTGTGCCTTCCCACATTTCAGGAATACAGCGCATACCCTGACCATTTCTCTTATTTCTGTCCATCTGACTTGCTTTTCCAGATGGTGCAACACTATCTCCCTCAGTCCCACTGGCCATGCTAGGAAATGAAGTACAGTACTGCCACCAAGTGGCTCCTTCATCACATTGTCAGATTTTATTGTATTCCTTTCTATATTGCAAACACAGAACCATTAGAGTTGGAAGGGACCCCTGGGGTCATCTAGCCCAACCCCCTGCAATGCAGGAAACTGCAGAACCCCATCCAGTTTGAAACCATACCAAACCCAGCTTAGCTTTGCAAATGTGCTAACTGTTTTATTGCTGCACTGCTAGGAGAACATTATCAGATTTCAGTTAAAAGCCAAACATCCTAAAAAATAAAAAACTGAAGCAAGATGTATTCAAGAGAACAGCAAGGACAAAATGGGCCATCTAACAATGTTTTTTTAAAAAAACAAATGCATCTTTTCCCTTAAGGTTTGCTGAAGTAACGAAGCCTTTTACAGTTGACACCTAAAGCTCACAGCAGATGGTGCCAGCTTGATGTCATGAGGCAGAGAGTTCCACAGTCCCCATGACGCCACACTCAATGCACAACTTCTCGTCATGGACAGCTGACATGCCTCAGTGGCCGAATACGAAGACTGTGCAGTGGTCAAGGGAATAAGGTGGCCTTTTTAAGTACACAGGAAGGTGCCTTATACAGAGTCAAGCAATTGGTCCATCTAGCTTAGTACTGTCTACACTGACCGGCAGCAGCTCTCCAGGGTTTCAGGTAGAGGTCTTCTACCAGCCCTACTTAGAGATGCTGGGGACTGAACCTGGAGCCTTCCACACGCAGAGATGCTCTACCACTGAGCTGCAGTCCTTCACAGTACGCAGAACGCAGGTTGCTTTGGGCTTTATAAACCAATGCTAAGGCCTTGGAGACAGAGCACTGGAAGCCAGTGCAGCTCCATAATCATGAACTAATGAAGTTGCACTGTTTTTATCCTAGTTGCAGAATTTGGGGCAGGAAGTATTGTAACCTTGCCCAACGGGGGGCTCGAACCCACGATGTCTCATGCTCTACCAACTGAGCTATGCGTTGTTAAAGCCCATCCTCCTCCCTCTTCCCCAGTTATGAAGGGGCTTGTACTGGCCTTGTATGGTACAGCTTTGAGCTATGGGGCTGTAAAGAAATCCATACCAACAATTTTCATACCTAGTTATACGACCATATGAAGCTGACTTAGACCAGATGAGACCACTGGCTTCATCTACCTCGGCATTGTGCCCACTGATTGACGGCAGCTCTACAGGGTTTCAGACCGTGAACATTCCCAGCCCTATGTGGAGATGCCAGGGATTGAATTTGGGATCTCATGTGTGTGTGTGCACGTGTGCACACGCACACACCTTAAGCAGGAAAGCAGAAGTAACAAAAACATTCCTCCCTGACTTTTGAAACATGCAAGACAGCACAGCCCCCTTCCAACTGGGATTGCTGGTTAGCTATACACCCAAGGTTTACTCCTTTCCCCACCCCCAATATTCTGCAGCTCCACTTATACGCTGCCAGCAGCTGGGGCTCAGATGCAAAAAGCCTGGCAGAGACTGGTCCTGCCACCATGGTGTTACTGAAATCCTGATTTTTCTGAAACGACCCCTCCTGGCAAGATCACTGCTTGAAGGTCAAACACAAGAGGCTAAGGATCCAGGAGTTATCAAAAGAAGCACAGGCTTGAATTTCAAATAAATAAATAAATAAATAAATAAATAAATAAATAAATAAATAAATAAATAAAAATAAATAAATAAATAAATAAATAAATAATGTGAGCGAAAGACTCAAGGAGGCACCTTATAAACCTAGCAGACTCTGTTCTTTTGCCAGGAAGGGCCTGCTCCATAAAGGTTATGCAGTATTTGCTTAGGTTGTGTACACCACCAGTTTAAAGGGGATTTGGGGCCTCCAGTTGTGCAAGTGTTTGACACCATCCACATATTGTTGTCATCCAAAGGGAAGCCTACACTCCCCCTCCAACGCTTATTTAATTCAGATTTTCCTGATCCTTCGATAACATGATAGGAGAGGAAAAACCTGACATAAAATTGTTACCCAAAGGAGGGCATTCTGAAGTGCATTATGTGAGCTTTCCCCTGCCCCCTCTTTATGTGCATGGTGATTGATGGGTCCCATCTATCACCAAGGTTACAATACTTCCTGCTCCAAATTCTGCAACTAGGATAAAAGCAGTGCAACTTCGTTGGTTAACCTTCAGTGTGAGTTCACAGCTTCCTAAAGACAGCGTGTAGCCCCTTCTACCACTGCCTGCTTGTAAGCAACTGCTCCTCAGATCAAACAAAAGTCTAGAGGTGTCAAGAAATGTCTCTCACCGGCTGCATGGTGCCTCCAGCAATGACCACGGCCCGACACTCCTTCAGCACCTGGGCAAAGTGCACCGCCGGATTCAGAAGAAGAAACTTGAGGCTGCTCTGAGCTAAAGTGCCTGGAAAAGGAAAACAGAATCATAGAATTGGAAGGGACCCCAAGAGCCAGCTAGTCCAATCCCCAGCATTGCAGGAATCTCAGCTAAAGCATCCCTGACAGTGGGCCATCCATCTACCCAACACTGTAATTTCGCCTAAAGATACATTTTGAGAGCATTGGGGGGCGGGGAGTTTGACAGCACCATCGCTGCCTGTACCAGAAGAGCACTGTTGGTTTTCCTGTCCCACGTCTGGCTCCAAGCAAACAGAGCCTTGCGGATTTTCAGGCTGCTGTGAACTAAAATTGCGGGGGGGGGGGGGGACTCTCTCAAGGAGAGAGTGGCTTCTCACAGAAGCAAGTGGCTTTTCAATCCTTGGCCCAGGCCTCATCTGTACCAGCAACTGCAATTTTAGTTAGTTAAATAATGTACTTAAAACATACGCCCGTCAACTTGCCCCGTACCTTGCCGGGTGAGGATGACTCTTCCATCTTGGTTTGCGTTTGTGAGCGCAGCCAGGAACCCCTCAATGTGCATTAGGGGAGATGCCATTTTTGGCTGCTCATCCTCAGCCTCTCCAGGGGAGCTGTGCTGAGTCCCTGCAGACCAAAAGAGCAACCTCAGCTGGTGAACTTAGTGCCACAAAGCCAGGGGATGCTCAGCAGCTAGGAGGGCAACAAGCTCAGAAGACCATTTTCATTCATACCACATCTGAAAATTGTTAATGAGATCAAGCAGAGAAGCTGATGAAACTCTTGCCAATGCAGGTTTTCTGCTCGTGGTCTAAGTGCCCTGTGTAAAAATGCCCATGGCCCCATCAAAACTTAATTTATTTTGGAAAGAAGGAAAAAATTCAAGCTGAACTGAAGAAATGGCATTCAGGAAACAGCCTCAGTAAATTAACTTGCTCCCCAGGGTGGAGTGAATGGACACACCCTGGTCCACATGGACCTGAAGCTCTTGCATGCTTGAAAAGGCCCCATTCATTTCCACAGAGTGAGCAAACCCATACACGTAAAAGAATACATGTGGGTCATCTGATTCCATTGAGAGGAAGGGCAGCACACACAGGCAGAGGATACACCAGCATCCCCATGGGGTTATGAAATCACTGCAGTGGCAACCATTATAATTGGTTCTGCCTTTTCTAGCCCATTTCACAACTCAACACCTGAGCCCACCTTCCTTCTCTTGCCTCTTGTTCAAGGTTTGCAGGAAATTCTGCAAGCCCGATATCTTCTGGTCTTCTTTCCGAGTTTTCAGAGCTCCAGACGCCCCGTACCTTTCAACAAAGCCAAAGAGCTGCCAAAATGTAGACAGATTAGAATCAGTATTAAGGTATTGCCCATAACTACTGATTCTACGCTCAGGGACCTTTCCTGCAAAGTCTGCAGAATCTTGCATGGTAAAAAACAACAACTTTAGAACCCACTGCAACTTCTACATTCAGACAATGTACACGTTTGGCTATAAAGTGATGCCCAATTGGCTGGGATCACTTTAGAAAGGAGATGAAATATATTTCATGCTATTAATTCTTTGTTAAGCTTATTATTATTATTGTGTTGTATTATTATCATCTTGCATTTTTATTCCTCTTTGTGGCTGTTTTAATTATTTTTTTACTTTGATGTTTTGCTTGATGCATTTGCAAATCTTATAAAAACATTTTTAAAAAAGTAAGGAGACAGAAGCCCTAACCAGGAATAAAATGGTATCAAAGCAGCAGCAGATATGGGAACAGACCGGGGGGGGGGGGGCACCAATATTTTCATTAATTCCCCCCCCCCCGAAAATAGTCCCCCCCCCCCCAGTGCTACCTTTTCGCTCTGAAAATTCAAACTGGCAACCATTCAGAGCAACTTCATATGTGACCTTTTGTGTGAAATTGCAGAAATCAGTTCCATTATGTACCTCGGATTTTCTTTACAGGGGAGAAAGGGGGGGAAGAGTTTCTAGTCCCCAAGACTGCAGAGAGAAACCTGCAAAAATGTTGCAGCAACAAGCAGCTTTTGTACAGGCATCTGAGCAAAAAGTACCTGCCCCCACATTCTAGCAGAATAAAAGGCAGAAAGAACAATACCTTCCTGCTGATGAGGCTTTTCGCACAGTAGTGTTGAACCTGTTGGAAGAGAGAGAACACACAATGGAATGCTCTTACTCATCTTATTTGCTTAGCTCCATATCCCAGCCGCCTCTGTTCAACTGTCACAACTCAACTACTTTTATTAGTTGCTCCAGCAGAAGACTGAACTACACTTCACTTCACAGGTTTAAGTTAGAGGTGGATTTGTAAGAGGCAGAAGCAAGCAGTCCTCCAAAGGATTCCTACCACGCTCCAAGGATGCTCAAGCTTCGAGAGTTGCCACTCTGCCACTGCCATGCATGTGGCTGGCTCTTCCAGGAGGAGAAAGTCCTTGATCATTGTTAAGTAACATACACATGCATTTTCTTCTGGAAAGATGGAGTATGTTCCTTGCCAGTAGGAAACCACCACAGTAGAGAGGAAGCGGGGTAAACATTTCCTCCCCTTCCTGATCTGCTAGGTTTGCATGCATGGAGTATATAATTTTTAATGCTTCTCCGAATAAAAGAAGAGCTGACAGTCAGAAACAGAGTAGCCCATTTTATATTATCATTCTGCTTAGATCAGGCCAGGTTTCAATAGAGGATAAAAGAGGGGATTTCCCCCCTTCCTGATGTACTTTATAGCCCACCCTATTGTTCCATCACCCTATTGTTCCATTTGTAAACTGTTTGAATTGGTTTTAATATTGCGTTTTTATATTGTTTTCACCTGCCCAAAGACCTTATGCTGATGGACAGGAAAGAAATTCAAGAAACCCTATGAATAAGTTTTTAAAAGTGTAATACTACAAACAAGTGTAGATAATATCTATTAAAATAAACTCAGAAGATGCTGCGGATGATTCAAGCAGACCTATCTCACATAAACACCTGGGAAAATGGGTTACGTTTTAAGCTGGCACCGAAAGGAGAATGTTGTCAACACCAGGGCAGGGCCAGAGCTAAGTGGTGGGGAATCTGATTTGCATGCAAAAGGGTCCAGGTTCAATCCCTGGCAGCTCCATTGAGGGATGGGAACATCCTATGCCTGAAACTCTGGAGAGCCATTGCCAGTTAGTGTAGACGATACAGTGCTAGATGGAACAATTTGATATAAGGCAGTTTCCTATTGTCCTTATTCCATGGGGAGGGCATTCCACAGCCAGGAATAGGCCTTCTCACCACCACCACTTTAAACTTTGTTGCTTAACAAGTCTAGAGGAGGAAATAAAAACACATACTGGAATGCAGTATGTTTTGATTTGGAAACAGAGCATATTATTATTATTATTATTAATGTACCACCCTTCATCAAATGATCTCAGGGTGGTTCACAAGCTAAAAATACAAATAAGTAGTTGAAACAAAAACAACAAAATACTCTTCAGAGCTGGGACATGAGTTCTCAGCTTCACACAAATCCTCACACAAATGGAACCAATCCATTCCTAACCTTGAAGAGGTTGATGTTGTCAATCTGGCACTGGAACAGAAAATCATTGATAGATTTCAGCTGCACCCCTGAGGGGATGGGAAAGAGAAAGAGAGAGAATGAATTATCCTAGAGAGATATTCCTTATTCATTCCTAATTAGGTACCCCATATATCCAGCTGACCCATGTCATTTCAGACATTGGAGGCATGACGTACCTGCTTGTGGAATGCTCTGAGTGTTTGGATTCTGATTTATATTTCCTGTAGAACACAAAGAAGATCAGAGCAATGAGAAATAGTTTACAAAAAAGCCACTCTGAATTAAAAGTGCTGTTTCCCAAAAAATCCTAAACAGGGAGCTGAGATGGCAAGGGCAGAATCCTAAGTGCACATATTAGCTCATGCGTGCCACTGAAAGCAGGGGGTGACTTCCAAGTTGCCATGCTTAGGATTCTGCCATAAAAAGAATCATTTACAGCTGCAGAGAGCAGCTGCCTAGAAACTGGTACCTGGAGTACCGTGTCTACTTCCGGGTTCAACGTATGATTTCTGTTTATTGTTTAAAACTGGAATATGTCCAGAAGTGAGCTATCGGGTGAGGGATCAGGAAACCACATCTATATGAGGGAATGGGTAAAAAATGTGGGTAAGATACTAACTGCAGATGAGCAGACTTGCCCTCTGTTGCTCCAGAAGGACTCATGGGTAGAAATGGAAAGGAAGCAGATTTCAGCCAAACTTCAGGAGACACTAAGAACAGCAAGAGCTATTTGACAGTGGAATAGACTGCCTTGAGGTGGGGCAGGGATGATGGGCTCTCCATTGCAGGGGATGGCCAACCACTTGTCAAGGATGCTGTAGTTGCAGACCCCTACAATGAGCAAGAGGCAGAAGTAGATAATGTCTAAGAGGCCACGCAGTTTTGAAGTTCTGTCACTCTTCAAGGCTGCCACCTAGAAGGAAACGTTTCGTTCCAGTGCTGTGCATTCACGGCTGTATCCCCCCTGAACACAGATTCCAATTTGCTTCTCATTAAAGGGCTTATTGCATTTGTACATGCTTTAAAAAAATAATTCAGCAAGCAATTTGGAATTTGATTACATTAAGCTGGTAGCAAGTTCGGTAAATACAGGAAGTTGACTTAATTATATGGCGTATAGCCAAAGCACGAGCAGACACCTGGGGGGGGGGGAGAAAACCACGTGCAATAAGCAGATTCCTCTTTATGCACCTCTTAAAAAACCTTCATTTTGCTGCATAGTTTCCTGTTAGAATGAACAAAAATGGCAACCGAGAAAAGGTTGAGGCAGAAGTGGAAGACAGAGGTGACCGAAGGAGGACTGGGTTGGGGAAAGGGGGAAAACAAGGTCAGTACAGGCAACTGGGACTGTTCAGGCTCTCCTCAATTTTTCTCTTGCATATTCACACACAAGATAATTCAGAGGCTCCCAGAGCAACGGGAGCCCATATAATGAGGGATTAGCTTCATCTCCCTTGAGACAAACACTGTCTCTCAAAGTCTGGTTTGGCTTGATGCCTTTGAGGAAAGTAGCAGGAACCTGTTCCCACCAGAGTGGAAACCAACAAACCCACATTCTCTCTTACCTCCAAGAACAGCCACAAACTTCTCCAGCAGAAACAGAATCTGCTTAATGTACATCAGGTTCTTTGCTTTCAAGCGCTTCCTATTACAGAAATAAAATGGTGTCTCAATGCAAACAGGCAGTGCTCCTGACACAACAGAGCTACATTGGGCTTTAGAATTATGCCCCCGGTGGAGACAATGAAGCCCTTGGTGGTGAATAAACACTACCACATATAGACGGACAACTATGACTGGCGTCTTATAACAGCAAACCACGTATTGTTGTTTCACAGATGAGCAACCTCATCTTGGGACTTGCATGCTCCCCCTCCTTTCCTCAACATGCAAAGGGAGAATATAGTTTTAAATTGTTTTACACTATCTCTGCTAGAAGGAAAAGTTTTGTACTGTGCTTTATGATTTTTTTTGCCTTTTCCCACAGTTGAATTTTTAAAACATGGCTGAGCACGTGTGAGAAAACATGCACTGCAGTGCAATGTTGCTCTACTGCTGCTATGCTATCTGAGGCGAAGCCATGGTTTGGCCTAGTGCTACATCCAAACCTAAGACTGGGGTTTGTCTCGCTCCAGACAAACCAAGAGCAGGAAACCAAGAACAAACCTTTAGTTACAGCTCGTGGTTTGTCTGAAGTGAGACAAACCGCAAGTTCTGATTTAGGTATAGCAGTAAGCCAAACCATGGCTTAGTCCTACACAGCACAGCAGCAGCAGGTCCCAGGGAAGAGGGCTGTGGCTGCCATCCAAGAGCCTACATGTTTGCTCATTGGTGCAAAACCATGGTTTGGTTTTAGCATAATGTCCAAACTGGGCCATTTATGATGCTTGTTTCTACTTTGTAAGCCGCCTGAATAATTTTACAGATTGGCAGTCATGTAAATTTTGATAACAAAAATAGCAAAAAGCCCTAGTTTCACACTGTGCTCAAACACGTCAACTCGAATTGTAAATAGCTTTACCTGTAGCGCTCCATATACTGCAACAGCTGGGAATGGGCGCAGCACAGCTATAATAGAAATAAAATGTTGGCATTGAAGGCAGCTTAAAAGAAAAACCCACCACTGCGGAAATGTAAACTCTACGGTGGAAGACCAAAAAACACACAGCAGAGCAGGGGCTCTGAGGTCTGGCTCACCTGAGAACCGCTAACCTGGGCACTATAGATGCAGGTGAGGGTATCTATCAAATTGTGGGCTTCGTCAATGATCACCACCTGATCCTTCAGCTTGATCCCAGACGCACTTCTAGTAGCTTCATGCAGAAGCATTTGATATGGCAACACCACCAGCTGAAGGAGGGACACAGGCTCGGGTTACAAGGGTGATTTGTCACATTTATGGGACTAAAGGTAAGTAAGGTCCACCACACATGGTGCAAATGCATTACCAAAACACACACACAAAAATAAGTGTGAACAGGAAGATTCGTTTGCAAACATGGACTACTTTCTAGTACCCACTGAGTGTACTTTCAGTGGCAAACCCAAGGTTGCCAGTGCATAAAAGGCAAAAAGGTCCTGGGAGAGGCATATAAGGCAGGAGGCAACAAACGGAGCCCTTTTCCTCCATAGTAGAGTTAGGCAACAGGGTGCCCTCAATGGTCAGGAATGATGGGCGCTGCAGTCTACAGCATCTGAAGGGCTACTGCTGCTCCAACAGGGCAACAGTTCGAAAGGAAGGCACTACCAGGTTTCTGCTGCCAGGCAATTAAATCACTTTTGGTTGATCTGATCTGGGCCGTATCCAACAGCATCCCCTCCGTCGACGGAAAGCACTTTAATTAATCAACAGCGATGGGGTGGAGGCAATTTCTGTAATTTATCTATCTCCCAACAGGACTAAGTCTTTTACATAGCCAATTAAGGCAACTGATGGTACTAGGAGAGGTAAACTATTTAGGTAATTCTAACAATTGACAATCGTGAAGTCCAAGTTTGTGTAAAAGGTAAAGGGACCCCTGACCATTAGGTCCAGTCGTGACCAACTCTGGGGTTGCGGTGCTCATCTCGCTTTATTGGCCGAGGGAGCTGGCGTACAGCTTCCGGGTCATGTGGCCAGCATGACTAAGCTGCTTCTGGCGAACCAGAGCAGCGCACATAAACACTGTTTACCTTCCCACCGGAGCGGTACCTATTTACCTACTTGCACTTTGACGTTCTTTCGAACTGCTAGGTTGGCAGGAGCAGGGACCGAGCAACGGGAGCTCATCCCATTGTGGGGATTCGAACCGCCAACCTTCTGATCGGCAAGTCCTAGGCTCTGTGGTTTAACCCACAGCGCCACCCGCTGTGTACTTGGCTCTAAACCTGCTTTCGCCTACTTTATTTTATAGCCCAGTGTTTGAGGCACACACAAATGCAGCACCATGGTTTTCACCTGCCTTGCTCAACAGCTAAAGAATTTGAGGCTAAAGGAAAGCGGCTGGTTTGCTTTTTTGTGGGGCTCACCTGAGCAGCTGGGATAGCGTATCGGCTTCCATAATACGGGCAGGCCTTCATTCCCTTCCCCAGAGTCACCAGCTGCTCGATATCTTTCACCTCCACCAGAACTTCATCCCGAAGGAGCTGCATGGGCTCATAGGAGTAAAATGGACAAACTGTTCGGCTCACTCGCCTTTTCTTCCCTTCTGCCTCCTCTCCTGCGTTACTCTTCTCTGGAAGCGAAAAAGGTCAGAAAGAAGAGCTGTGAGAGCCAAGTGAAAATATTAACATGAGTGAAAGCAGTGCGAGGGTGTTTTTTCTAGAGGGCCGATTCCCCTTGAGGGCAATCCACCAGGGGCTGCAAACCGCTGGTGAGCAGAGATAAAATTGCTCTGGGGACATGGCTGGCTGGAACCCTGAACAGGAGCACTCCATGCTGCAACATTTTACTGCAGGCCCCACTTTACTGATGATGGTAGAACCTGCCATTGAATTGCACTATACAATACCACCAAGGCAACTATCTGTGAACAAACAATAAATGTCCATACAAATGGCAAAAGTCATTTTAACTAACTGAATGACATCATCCTCTTTCTATGCTCCTCCCGATGGAAACACGCAGATGGGGATAGATATACCCCTGCTTTAAATCAATTGCATGCTTTCTTCTCTTGTATATTATTTACCACAAAGCTCGATGACTAAGGTCTGTAGCGATGTTGGAGCACTGAACCACTGGTATATCACAAGTGGGCTCTTTATTACTGCATTTGCAATTGTTCAAGATAAAGTCCATTTTGGAAAGAGAAGAAATAAGCACTGAACCACTGATATAATACAAGCGAACTCTTTATTTACTGTGTTTGCAATTGTTTTAAGATAAAACCTATTTCAGGCACATACCTCCATATGCAGTGGGAGTGCCCCAAAATCCAACTATTTTGGACAACAACAACCATACAAGAAATATGTAAAATAACCAAGCAAGTATTAGAAATCACCCCAGAATTGGCCTTACTAAACATCTTCCAAGACAATAATGCCCACTTACACCAAAAAGAATATATAACCCACCTACTTTCAGCAGCCAGAAACATCATAACCAGACACTGGAGAGACCTGTCAGGAGTAAGCATGGACCAATGGTACCAAATAGTATGGGAAACAGCCTTACTAGAAAAATTAACCAATAAACTGAAACTGACACGGGGACAAATAGAAGAAGACGCCTTCACCCTGGTATGGCTCCCCTTTATCACACACACAGCCCAAAAAGTCAATGACAAAAATCCACCAACAGCATACAAATCAATATGGCTAACCTGATCCAAAACACCCACCCACCTCACTCACACACAAAACAAAGACCACCACAGCCAACCACAAATGAACAACCACACCCTAGGCCAACCCCAACCTCTCTCGCCAACAAAGGAACACAAGTGAACACAAATCTCACCACAAGTGAACAGCAAAGAACCAGCACAAGCAACGCTGACACCAAACCCTACATATAGTAAGTAAAATAGAAACATCACCACCCAACCCCCCCACCTCTTTCCCCCTTTTTTTCCTAATGTCTCAACAAATGAAACTAATTTGTAAAAATGTTACATGGGGGGGGGGGGAATATGAGACATTGCACATACTTTTGTAAATCCAGAAAATCTTTAATAGAAATACATTTTTTTTAAAAAAGATAAAACCTATTTGGGAAAGAAACTACTTTTGCAATTTTTATGGAAGTTTGTTGTTTGTTTACAGATATCTGCCTCTGTGATATTATCTTGTGTCGATTGCCGTAGTCATTGTATCACCACCCTGTTCCTTGTTTTACTGAAATACACTAGGCACCATTTAAGTCATTGTTCCCAGCATGTGACACTTTCCTACCATGTTTATTTTTCTGCATCTCCATACAACGGTCGTTGATGAGTTGGACAGCTCCCAGGTGCCTCACGTCCTCATTCACACAGAGGTTCTGAGACAGGTAAGGCAGGAAAAAGCAGAAACCAGTTACAAAAAAAAAAGAGACATTCACAACATACACGGAGCAAAATTACGAGAGGCGAATTGTTTGAGGTTTTCTCGCGGTTGAAACGGAATATAACAAACATCGAAAGACTTTATTACAAATCTATAAAGCAGCAGGTTAGAATAATTACTTATAAATAATGAAATAAAAGTAATAGGATTATGTTCCACAAGAATAACTGATTTATAATGTATGGGTTGTATTCAATGAACCTAAATTAGTTATGCCCATCAACTTCAAGCTCAGAATCGGACTAGCACTGACTGCCGCCCTATATAGTTATATACTTTTTTGTATGTATGTATAGGTAAAAAATTAATAAACCATATTTAAATGTTTGTTTCCCCCTCCAGCACCTCAGAATCTTTGGAATGGAAAATTGTTTGTGATTATCGTTTCTGCGGTATGAAGTGCCATAAGCATAGCAGACACACAAATCCAGGACGAAGGGTGTTCAGTATTTGTAATATCGCAAAGGTGTCATGCTGCTCAGTATCCAATTTCTTACTCAGAATTTGTTATTTATAAAGATGATTTTTCTGGTTTGCATCTTGAACATTTTAATTAACTAATTAAATAATTATCATTACCACCCGCCCTTCAGTCTAAGGTCCCAGGGTGGGTTATGACCATTTAAAATGCAACATTAACAACAATCTTTAAAAAAAAATTACAGAGAATACAGTCACAAAAATCAGGATGGGTCCTAAAAATACAACAAACCGGGGGTGGGGGGGAATGCAGCAATTCCTAACCTTGTGGCATTTCACTATATATATATATATATATATATATATATATATATATATATATATAGCACTGTTTCAACTGCTCCTAAGTGCCACCAAGAAACTATTTCCACGCTAGGCAGTTCTAAGAATAGACACGATGTAGATCACAAGGTGTTTCCACAATGACAATACATTCAGTTCCTCCTCTTCTCCCCATAAACGTTTAGAAAGGGAGACACGTGACGTAGCATCATCACGCCAAGTGCTCCCTTGCCCCATTTTATTGACTGATGGGGGCAAGATCGCACAAGGCAAGCAGGATACTCCATACCCTTACTCAACAGCTCCACAGTGGTACCTCGGGTTACATACGCTTCATATTACAGACTCCGCTAACCCAGAAATAGTACCTCGGGTTAAGAACTTTGCTTCAGGGTGAGAACATAAATCGCACGTCGGTGGCGCAGCAGCAGCGGGAGGCCCCATAGGCTAAAGTGGTGCTTCAGGTTAAGAACAGTTTCAGGTTAAGAATGGACCTCCAGAACAAATTAAGTTCTTAACCCGAGGTACCACTGTATTAAAGAATTCAGCAAATGGACGGGGAGGGCACATACCACGTGTGGGCTGAGCCCCTCACCCTCGTCCCTGACCTTCACATTTTCAGCCCATTTCGAAGCCTCTCTGTAAGAGCATACACTGATAACAAAGTGGGTTGGGCAATCACCATAAAGCTTTCAAGTGCCTTAGGCTGAATGTGATTAGAACCTCCCTTCAGGAAGGAAGGGCCAGGGCCAGCACGCAGACTGATGGTTGGGGCAGGAGCAGTGTGCACAGCCCTCACACATGTGGCGGAACACCTGGATGGACCAGGGGAGGGGAGGAGGAAGTAGGAAAACAGCTAGCTAACTTTGATGGCAACCCAGTGGTCAGCACTGTCTAGTTCCACCCATAGGGAAATTTCATTCGCAACCCAGCTTCCCCAAGGAAAAGCCGAGGGCTACGCACCTGCCTAGACCCCAAGGAGACCAGTCGCGTCTCCTTGCCGAAAGGGCTCTTCTGAACCTCATGCACAAACTGAGCAAGCTGCGAATGTGTTCGGCTGCAGTAGTAAATCTGAGGAAGAGAAACAGAAGAGAAATACAACAGGGAACCAATTCATACCGGGCCAGTTTAGAATGCAGGATTTGTGCTCTCTTTCCCTTGCTTCTGCAGTAGGACAGAGGCATCTGCAAGGCCTGCTCAAAGAATACAAAACTTTGGCTCCTGGGGGGCTCACTCTGGCGCTCAGGCAACTGCTTGGGCCCATGCATCTCAGAAGGGACCAAACAGCCAGAAGGGAAACATTTTGTATCCAACGGCATCAGCCTGACCCTGGGCTCACTAAAGCCAGATGTGAACATCATTTGAAAAATAGGCAAAACTCTTCTACTTGGTATGGACTTCAGCAACTGAGATAGTGTCTGGACTGAAGGTAGGAGAGTCAGATGGGATTCTCACTGGATTTTAACTGTATTATGTGTGTATGTCTGTGTGCAGTTATCTAATTTGAGCCTTAGAAGCTGGAGGAATTCTTGCCAATTTGTCATGAAATTTCCCACCTACAGATTTGAAGGACAGCTGCTGGAGCAGGAACCAGATGCCCCTTGAAGCCTTACCTTAGTTACATGCTCCTCCTCTATATCTTCATCATCGTCTTCTTCACTTAACCTAAGGGGTGAAAGCACAATTGTGTCTCTTTCCTGTAGCCTCTCTGAAACATTTGTGTCATAATCCAGAGCACGTATGACACCCTCTCTCCTCGTCTTTAAGCAGGTCTCTGTCCACATACGACAGAGAGCCAGCACATTCCTATTTAGCAATGCGAAGGCGCAAAAGAGGAAAAATAGAGTGGGGAGGACATATGTTTCCCCTCATTTTTTTCTGATAACTTTGCAGAACACGGGGGGGGGGGTGAGACTTCCTATGAAATATTTTCTTTTACATTGAGTGAAATGCTTTTCAAGATACGCCATAAAAGACAATCCACAGCATTAGAGGAGGATTATTCTGGCATACCCAACCCTTAAACCCAAGTTGCACTTCTGCACCTAGAGGGAGCTGCAATCTTCATGAGAAGATCAGACGGGGCCTTCGCTGCTTGTGAATTGCTGCTTCCTTCTTCTTGGTGACCACTAGGTCTAGTATGTGATCGTAGGACCAAGTAGAAGAGGAGTTTGGATTTGTTATCCCGCTTTATCACTACCTGAAGGAGTCTCAAAGCGGCTAACTATCTCCTTTCCCTTCCTCCCCCACAACAAACACTCTGTGAGGTGAGTGAGGCTGAGAGACTTCAGAGAAGTGTGACTAGCCTAAGGTCACCCAGCAGCTGCATGTGGAGGAGCGGGGAATCGAACCCGGTTCCCCAGATTACGAGTCTACCGCTCTTAACCACTACACCACACTAGCTCTCAAGTAGCCTGCTTCTGCTGCCCCTTTATCTTGCCATCTTATTGCCGTTCTTACCTACTTCCCACTTTCTTCTCCTCATCGCTCTCGTACTCTGCAAGGATAAGATCTTCCTCACCCCGATCCAACGGCTCCAAAGTACCCAACTCATCCGGGTGAGACAACATGTCCTTACTGAGCTGGAGTAGCTGCTCTGCCTCTTCCTCCTCCATCCTCTGAAATAAGCATAATGGAACCGTCAGCCCCTCCAAGTCAATTAGCTCACTGTCCTATAAGGAAAGGCTTGAGAGTAGCCTCCAAACCCTTAGCGTTTAAGGAGCTTAGTGTTCAACCCCCAGAAACTAGAGAAAAATGAAATTTGTACAAATTTCTTGGAGAACACAAGCAGTAGGCAGCTACTGTGTCAATAACAAGAGCAATCAAAGCAGTTGCGGGGGGGGGGCAACCACTCAATACAGCAGCCTTATAAAGAATAACAAGTGGGGCCTTCAACAAGTGCAGAGTATTCCTCTTTAGGGTGCCAGTCATTTTATTCTGCTCCCCTGGCTAGGTTTTTCATCATTTTCTCCCTGCCAATAGCTAGTTAGCGTTCAATACACGAACCACGGAACTCTCAGCATTCCGGGAACCACAACTTATCAACGAAGCTGCAATTAAACATGGCTGGGATTGTGCTGTTGGCAACCGAAGGATAGGCCTGTGGTATCCGAGTCCTCTCACCTTTCTTTTAGAAGTGTATTTCAGCTGCACATTGTGGCGAATTTGCTCCAGACGTTCTTCTCGCTTCTTCCTCCTGACCTGCTCCTCCTAAAAATTGAAACAACAGTCTGTGAAACTCAACCACAAGTCCTGGAACGAAAACAGCAAGCCGTTTTCATACCCACTGTGAATCCCAAGCACGTTAGAGCCTCTCAACTTCAGTCTTTCCTAGATTATATATGTTTCTAGACCACCTGGTGCATAAGGTTTTAAAACAGTAGCTGTAACCCAGTTTTCACACAGGTGGCAGAGGCTCGTGAGAAAATATCCCAGAAGAATCTTTCACTTTATATGTTTCCCCCATTTCTAATTTGCCTTGTACTCAATGGGCAGGCAGAATCAAGATGGTTATGCAGTAGTACAAAACACTATAGATACTGTCATATTTAACAAGGAAATGTAGCACCTGGTACCAGCTATTGGCTCTATGCAGGACTGCAGCTATATGCCATGAGTTTTAAACGTTTCAATTAAGTATTTTCCTTATGGTTTAGACAGCATTCTCTTTCGGGTTTGGAGTTACAAATTATTATTCTATATTAAACTAGTATTTCTGGGTTCTTTAAGGAGATGGCATATGCAAAAGATTTAAGGGTGATGCTAAATGTACATGGCTCAGAGAGAAGAACTGAAGCTACAAGATGAAAAATGATTCCTACATCCACTGTCTACTGACTGTGCCTCCCTCCACTGTTAGCGAGGCAATATGCCTCTGAATACAAGTTGTTGGGATTCACAGGTGGGGAGAGTTGCTGTTGCACTTTGGTCCTGCTTCCAGGCATCTGTTTAGCTCTGTGAGAACAAGATGCTGGAGAATAGCCTTTGGCGTGATCCAGCAAGGCTTTTGCTATCTCTTATTTTTTTAATGTTCTCATTATTCTTTTACAGTTACATCTCTGAATTCGCCACCTAGACAGGATTTGCTCTAATTAATAAGCAGCATTACCTTCAGCCTGTGAACCATTTCCCGTTCTTCTTTCTTCTGCACAAACTGGGTGATCCAGTCGGGCTCCCCGGCCGATGCCTGGCTTCCCTTCTCAGGCTGCTCTTTGGCACTCTTCCCATTACTGCCGTTTGCCAGCAGGCTGGCCTCTTCCTGTCTCTTTTTCTCTTCAAAGTCTTGGAGCCACGAGAGGGCTCCACAAATAAGACTCAAAGATTTCCCCTAAAAATAAAATTCAGAGTTGCTGCTGTTGTCTTAGTACCACTTATTCAAGAATCTAGGCAGCTGCATTTAAATTTAGAATACAAAAGCCCAGACATTATTTACAGTTCCCAACAAGCCAGTACCTGTTTGTTGTCTATTCACGACGACAGATTATTGCTGCAACCCACATAGCCAAGCATTCTGGGTGGCTACAGCACTTTGGGGAAGGGAAACTCCTGTATCCAGGGCAGCTGTTTACCAGCTCCATCTGGTATGTAGGCTGAGACCCTACCTGCCTGCGGACTGCCTCGCCAGAGTGGTGCATGCTCTGGTTATCTCCCGCTCGGACTACTGCAATGCACTCTACGTGGGGCTACCATTGAAGGTGACCCGGAAACTACAACTAATCCAGAATGCGGCAGCTAGACTGGTGACTGGGAGCAGCCGCTGAGACCATATAACACCGGTCTTGAAAGACCTACATTGGCTCCCAGTACGTTTCCGAGAACAATTCAAAGTGTTGGTGCTGACCTTTAAAGCCCTAAACGGCCTTGGCCCAGTATATCTGAAGGAGCGTCTCCACCCCCATCGTTCTACCCGGACACTGAGGTCCAGCGCCGAGGGCCTTCTGGCGGTTCTCTCACTGCGAGAAGCCAAGTTACAGGGAACCAGGCAGAGGGCCTTCTCAGTAGTGGCGCCCTCCCTGTGGAACACCCTCCCACCAGATGTCAAAGAGAACAACAACTACCAGACTTTTAGAAGACATCTGAAGGCAGCCCTGTTTAGGGAAGCTTTTAATGTTTGATGTATTACAGTATTTTAATATTTTTTTGGAAGCCGCCCAGAGTGGCTGGGGAAGCCCAGCCAGATGGGCGGGGTATAAATAATAAATTATTATTATTATTATTATTATTATTATTATTATTATTATTATTATTAGAGCCCGAGAGCCACTGCCAGTCAGTGTGGACGACACCAAGCAAAGTGGGCCAATGGTCTGTCTTGCTGTGAGACAGCTCCTTATGTTCCTAAGCAGCAAACCACACTATTTCTCCCGTTCCCTCCCCTCCTTCCACAGCACCCCACTCCCTGGCTGCAACCAAGTCCTGAGAGCCTTTCCTCCATGTTGCAAGGCATTCCTTCTCCAGCCACAGGAAGCTCCCACAGCCACCTTGAAGCCTAGGTAGCAGAAAGATGAGGAATCGTCAGCGCTTCAAATATTATTAAAAAATAAAGAGAGAATTACTGTGCCAGTTGGGCTTTCAAATATACCAATCTTCCCAGTCTCCAAGACCTGATAGAGTTTAGCCATGAATTCTTCTTGAATGGGGTATGGCACATAAGGAAATGGAAACTTTGTTTTGGCTTCTTCTTGGCTCTCCCCAGCCATCTCCTGCAAATGAAAAAGAAACCCATAAAACAGTATTCTGAATCACCTTAACCCTGACTATATATAAACTAGCATTTCTACAAAGGCGGGCAAAAAGGACATTATCAACACAGCTGAAATGAAACATTACACGAGCACAAGCGAGGCCTTGTGGAGGATGGTAAAGATGGCCCTCTCCCATTATGTGCGCATCTGAAGTTATCCCAGGAACCCAGCCAACAGTGGAATCTATCAAAGATTACACCAAATGCCTACAAGGCATTCCAAACCACCTTATTATTGTCATTATTTATTACATTTGTATCCCGCTGCTTGTCCAAGGAGCTCAAGGTGCTACAACTTCCTTTCCCCCCTCTTCCCTTTTTATCCTCACAAGACTTTGAGGTTAAATTAGGCTGAGAGACCACGACTGGCCCAAGGTCACACACTGAGCTTCATGATTGAGTGGAAACGTGAACCCTGGTCTCCCAGGTCCTAGCCCAACACTCTAACTGCTATGCCATGCAGGCTCTCAAAAGACTGCAGCATTGCTAGATTCCTCCTACCAGGCCAGACCATTAGTTTAACTAGCTCAGTACCTTGACTGGCAGTGGCCCTCTGGGGCTTCAGGCAAGGAGCATTATCTGGGGATGCCAGGGATTGATCATCTGCATGCAAAGCTGACGAGCTATGCAGCTTGTGTTAACTGTGCCAACAAGGTGGCAAAACGCTGCTTACAGGTGCAGCAATCTACACAACCAGCTTCAACTAAGATTGGCATATCTGGAATACTGCAGCTGGCAGTAGTGTCCAGGCAGAAATCAGCAAAAATGTCTGGGGAAATCAGGACGTATGGCAGCCCATGTCAGCAGTGTTGTTTTTGCCGATTATCCCCCCAAAAAATAGCTCAAAAACGGCATGTTTTTTGCAATTTTGCCAAAAAAAAAGGGCAACTCTAGCTTCAACCTTAATACTGGGCCTACATTATGCCGCTTAAAATGGTAGAATTCTAGACTCTACCACTTCAAGACTGCTGGTGGGGCGAGTTGGCATCTTTGAACACTCCCTCTATACACACACACACACACCCCTCCCATATGCCCCATAGCTTTTGTGCTGCTTCCTGTTTGTGTAATCCAGGACAAACTACAGTAATTCCAAGATATTAGCGAGACAGGTAAGGCTGCATATTCACCAGTACACCATGGAGCATCTCTCCCTTTCATACTCTGTACTTGTTGCACAATTGGCCAAGTACTTAAAACAAGATAGGCTACTGGTGGTTCAGAAAAACATATATGCCATCCTGCACACACATGCATGTGATTTCATTGCAAGCCCTGGCTAACATCTCAGGAGACGAGAAGGCGGCATTTTAGAGCCTCAGTGTTGGGGGGCAGGAGGCTCCAGAACCTTGTAGGGCTGGGCTTGCAACACAATCCTATGAGGGCCACAGCGTTTTTCATGAAAAACCTCCCCGGTTCTAATTTTGGCGCCTGCAGGTATGCCTAAAGAAGACTCCTGTTGCAAATCTTGCACAGCTGCTGCCAGTCAGCGTAGACCACGTTGAGCTAGGCGGACCAACAGTTTGACTTGGTAGGAGCTTCCCGCGTCCCCTCCGCGCCCCCCCCCAAAAAGAGAGGTCCCACTGTACTTCCTGGCAAGAGAGCACACGATTCCTGGAGCACGTTTCTATTTCCCTCCGCGAAGCGCCCTACTCAGCCACCTCTTACCCCACCTTCTTGTCCCTTTGCGGCCACTCTCTCCCCGCCCCCCCCCCATATCCCGCCGCCACGGACCCTCCTGGAGTTGCTCGAAAGCGCGCCAAACTGCGAAGAGCTGCTTCGGCCCGCCTCCCTCGCCGCTGACGTCAGAGGTTTCTCGAGAGAAGGAGCGAGCCACTCTGCTGTTAAGGCCCCGCCTGACGGGGCGGGTTGGGTTTTTTTCCCGCCCAAATTTTATTGGCTAGGGAAAAGTCCCGTGAGCCAATCGAGTGGGCCGCCCGGGGAAAGAAAAACAACAAGAACAACGTGACACCGCCTCCGCGCGCGCCGTTTCGTCACCAATGGGAAGTTGACTCACAGCGTGTACACTCAGAAGTATTCCCCGTTTATTTTTATTTTATTCTATTTTATTTGCGCTAACATCCCATTCCTCCAAGAGCCCGAGGTGGCATGTACATCCCTTTCCTCATTTAAACCCCCACAACAACCCTGCGAGGTAGGGATACATTGAACTTCATGGGATTTGAACCCTGGTCTCGCAGGTGCTAGTCCCACGCTCTTATCCACTACACCAGGACGACTTAATCCGAGGGAGAGTCTGGTATAGGTTTCCCAGTCAGTCTTAATGCAAAAACCAACAACAGCAAAGGGTGGCATCAGAAGCCTGCTAAGACTGCAGTCCTATACACACTTTATTTATTGCATTTACATTCTGCCTTTTCTTCAAGAAGGATCTACATGATTCTCCCCAGTTTGATTTGATACGTCGCAACAACCCTGTGAGGTAGCTTACTTGGATGTTTTATTGAAGGGTGAGACTATACACACACACACACACACACACACACACACAGACAATTAGAATATAAAAACAACAATAGATGAAACTAGAAACCTAAACAAGGGGACAGACTTCAAAGCAAAGGGATGGAAAATCATAAAGCTGCAACCCTAGGTGGAAGAGCAGGACTTGTTTCTGAGAAAATATCCATGGGATGATATAAGGATACTTCCAAAGGGACAATATTTAGCATTGCCCACTCAGTGTGGGAAACCACTGTATGCTTTGTAACTGTCCATGCTTCAATATGCACCTGCTGCTGCCTTCTTTCATAAAAGAGATAACAAGACAAAGAAATGTTGCAATGCCACACTAAAGCATTTAGCATAGACACACCCTAAGACTGCCATCCTATGCCAAGATTCCCACCCCAAGCACATGTCCCTGGTAGCAAGTGCCACTGAACATAGTGGCATTTACTTCTGAGTAAGCATGCACAGGACTGCACTGCGAGTTAGGTGCACTTCAATCCACGGATTTAAATTAGTTTTGGCAAGACTTTTCTAAACTTTCTGTTTTCAGGTGGAAATTCAATCACATACCAGAAAATTCGGGTCGTGCCATTACCGTTGATTGGGAGGTCTCGCACAACATACTTGTAGAATAAATGTTCGTTAAGTAGCCAGCATTGTGAAATATTCCTGCAAACAAATCAGAATCAATGCTCAAGGCTACCTGGAAGCACTTTAAATGCCTAGACTGAAATGCAAAAAAAAAAGGGGGGGGAGGAAAGACCTCTAACCCCTCATTGCAGTTCATTCTACCTTTTAAATATGAGGTTTTCTAAATTGTATTCCCTCCCCCCTTGAGCATTAACCCTTGCCTGCAACCACTGCTGTATTCTCTTGTTTTATTTCATCCCTTCAGGTGTTAGCACCTCTTATTTACATCCTATTTGTAACCTTATTTATTTGGAAGTAATCTCCACTGATTGTAATCAAATTTATTTGCATATAAGTGGGTTTGGGATTGCAACCAAAATTACTTTGTATTGCTTCCAGCTTTGCATTGCAGACTGTGCTTGTTGTTTTTCTTTTGGTTTTATTTATACCTTTCACAGAACAGTCAATCTTCAGTTTGTCACATATGACAGTGCACGCTATCTAATATAGAAATGAAAACCAGGGCATGTTGTTGTTTTTACAGCACACACTGCTTTTTCAAATGAGTAAGTAGCCCACATAAGTAAATCACATAGGAAGCAGCCCTACCTTAAAACTGCAACCCCAAAAATATTTAGGCTTATACAAGCCCTACAAAATGCAATAGGCTTGGTTAATAGGTTCAGGCCTACAGGCTTGCCAGGTCTATTAAGTTTGCTAGTTTTCTACACACATACCCAAATAATATATATATTGCAAGGGCTAAGTTCTCTCATTCAGATATATCACTCAATTCTTTTGTGCTTTATTATGGTGTGCTTGACAACGCAAAGCTAATGTGTGAACTAATTGATATAAAAAGTACACAGGAACAAACCTTGGTACCAAGTCAGAACATTGAAACAGCTAGCATTATTGTGCATATTCACAGGTAGTAGGTATCCTGAGTTTCAGGCAGAGGTCTCTTCCTGAGCCAGTGTGGTGTAGTGGTTAGAGTGTTGGACTTGCACCTGAGAGCCCAGGGTTCAAGTCTCCACTCAGCCATGAAGCTCACACTGTGACCAGTCAAAAACTCTCAGTTTAACCCTATCTCACAAGGTTGTTGTGAGGATAAAACGATGAGAGTGAGAAACATCTATGCCACCAGTTCCTTTGAGGGACGTTGGGATATAAAGGTAAATAATTATAATTATCATCATCAGTTTAGAAAGATCAAAACATTTCAACAGATATAGGCCAGAATTGGCCTCACTGCTCTTTCTGCTAAGTTGCAAAGAGATTGGCCACTGAAAGACTTGCTGGGAGAGGCCAGGCAGGTTCGTGGAAGGTTCTCCTCTCCATAATTCATTTTGCAGTCCCTGCGATACCCATACGTCAGAACATAAGCAGTTTAAAAAAATAATACAGGGTTCTCAGCCAGTCTGATTAAAAAATTGCCCCCACAGATTTAAAACTGTTAAAAAGGTTGTAGCCGCACTCAAAGGAGTACTCACCGCATCCTTATTTCTTGAGAGAGATGACAGCCAAGTTCATGCCCAGCTGGCTCCGCCATCAAAAGCGGCAAGTTTCACACGAGGAGAAGAAGCAATGCAGAATCAGGCCACACCATTTCACTGGCAAAGCTGAGAAGGGAAGAACCTTGCTGCCCAGTGATGTCACAAGCATTCCTGGTTACCTAGGCCACGGCAGGAGCTCCTGGTTGGCCTTTCATGCCGCTTCCCCTTGATACCCCACCAAAGCAGTGGTCCAGCAAACAGAATAAAGTGAGGATTCAAAAGATCCCAGGAACTTCCTTTATCTGTACAGCCTGCTAATGGTTCCTCCTTTAGACCGACCCTGTGCCCAAAGCCTCAGCAAGGAAGATGAGGGAGCATGCAGCCACACAGGTGTCCCTGTTTGCTCTTGGTGAGTGAGACCGTTTATCTGCCCAAGCCTTGGCCAACCTAGGGCTCTCCAGATGTTTTAGACTACAACTCCCATCAGCCCCAGCCAGGCACAGACTGGGGCTGATGGGAATGCTGGCTAGGGCTGATCTACACATTTCCTTACTCCATGAACCTACATTGTAGAGACAGGGCCACAGAATCCTTCAGTCAACATCGTCCCCCGTGGCCAAGGATGCTCCGGGGCTTTAAAAAAACCAGCGCTGGCATTCAAAGCACAGCAGCCCAAGTTGTGGGATCTATGCCTTGCAACCTTGATACACATTATAGAGGCTTAAGCCAAGGCTCACACCTTTGCCTCTTTTGTTTGGTCTGCGCAGTACTCTCAAAATGGCTCCTCGCTGCAGCAGACACACAGATACAAGAGCCATCGCTAGCTGGAATGCCACTCTCAGATGCCGAATATGAGCACTTCTTTAGCATCCTTCATAGCCCTCGTCGAATCCGTGCTGTTTGCTTCTTAAGAGCCATGTATGGCTGCCAGAATTCCTTGATCCGGGCACTGGACCAGTACGAAAACCATGGAGTCGTTCCTGAAGGTAAACAATAAGAATGACAGGGTTGTCCCAGATTTTCTGTAAACTGATTGGGACTAGCCTTGGGGAAACCCCAGCTCTTAGATTATAACAGAGCTCTTTGCAAGACTGCAGCTCCTCTGAAACCTTAACTAAAATAACTTTTGCCAAACCTAACTGGCAGTCTTGTTTTGGACATGTTTAAAATCAAATATGGGAGGAACCACACTTGCATCAGCTCCTACTGCAGAGATAGCCAATGTGGAGCCCTACAGAGATTGTTGCATACCCTCCAACATTTCTCCAATGAAAATAGGAACATATTATTATTATTATTATTATTATTATTATTATTATTATTATACCCCACCCATCTGACTGGGTTGCCCCAGCCAACATATATAAAAACATAATTAAACATTAAACATTTAAAAAAACCTTCCCTATACAGGGCTGCCTTCAGATGTCTTCTAAAGGTTATACAGTTACTTATCTCCTTGGCTCGGGAGTCCCATAACTCTGTACCTGGCAACATTAAATTCTGGATAAATTAAAATGATGGGGCAACCGCTACAGATGGTCTTTTTGGAAAGTAGGCCTGCTGTTTGCCCAATGCTCAGACCCCAGCAAGGTGGCAGAGCCAGGCTGGACTGATGAGGAGCCCTTCTGAGTCACCAGCCAGCAACTGCTGGCGCTGATAACTGATAACAGTGCTGATCTCCAAGTTGCAACTGCAATTAATGTTTGGTCATGCCAAAGGGGTCAGCACCCAGATGAAGGGAGACCCCTACTGCAAACCCCTCTTTCAGATTCCCGACAGTGGGCACGGACCATAGGAGCCAACACCTTGGGGCCGAAGTCCCTTTGGCCCCCTAATAAAATATTTGAGGGGGCCGCCCCCCAGTTGCTAGGCATTGCCATTCAAATGGTGTGCATGTGTCATACTGCGATCAATTATGTGGGGCTCACCTGCCCTCCCTCCATATTTTATTCAAGTTGTCACCCCTGGTGCGGACCATGATGATACAATCACAATTATAGTGAAGCTGTGGTAGGCAGTGTCTCCCAACTGAGATCAAATGGAAGGAGTGGGAAGGGATAGATCACCTGCTCTTCTCTAACTCTCAGCCTCTCTCCTAGGGCGGGTGTGCTCTGACTTGGAAGAACATTCAACTTTCCCAGATTTTTGTAACCTTGCTTTTTATCGCTGCGCCTTGAGGAAGTACTATGTGAAGGTGAGGGAAAGAGGCGAGCCTGGGAAATCTATTAGGAAGAAAGGATAGCCCAAGAAAACAAGGAGCTATGGCAGAGGTAGATAAAAAAGAAGGGGAGAGCCTTTCAAGGAAAGGAGGTTTGATCCCACTATAACTTAGGTCTCACTGAATACACCATTCATTCGCTCTGCACATAACACTTAACCATAGTTAGAAACCATCTCTTTAAAATGAGTTTAATTGGACTGTCTGAACCAGACTTGGGGGCTTCACCAAGGTTTGTTAACCATGAACAAACCATGCTCGTAACTCATGGTCTGTTCTTGGTTATCAAACTTGCCATATGTGAACAATGGCTGCCAGTCAGTTTGTGGACAGTACTGAGCTGGCGGACCAGTGGTCTGACTCAGTATGAGGTTATGTACATGTTCTACCTTTAAAACACCTTTCCCCCTCAGAGAATTCTGGGCACTGGGCTTTGTTAACAGTTGCTGGGAATCATAAATATGTGAGAGTAAAAATACAGAGCACAGAATTCTTTGAGGGAAAGGAAGCACTTTTAAGGTGTCATGTTTACAAAACATAAGGCAGCTTTGTCTGTTCCTAGGCCTTGTGCTCCCTAAAGTAGTTGGCTCCCCTCAGCTGTGGTGGAGGATGTGACCCCATCTCTACTGTTGTTGTTAAGGTGTAAGGCGAGCTTCTGTATGTGGAATGAGAAGGGTGCCATCTCTGCCCTAGGCCTTGAGAGGAAGGGGTGGTGGTGGTTGAAAAAAGGATGTTTAGTTTTTATGTGGGTCAGTTCAATCTGTTTCTGAAAGCTTCAGATGTGAGGTTTTCCCTTTTGGCCCAAGGGATGCAGCTCTGCAGTAGAGCACAAGTCTTGCATTCAGTAGGTCTCAGGCTCAACCCCCCATGTCTCCAGGAAAACTACTGCCAGTCAGTGTAGACTGTACTGAGCTAGATAGGCCAATGGTTCTGACTCAGTATAAAGCATCTTTCTAGAGAAATAAGGAGGAGTCCCAATGTCTGGCTATGTGCAACACCAGACATTTAAAGCACATAGCTCCACCCACCCCAAGAATCCTGGGAACTGTAGTTTCTTAAGGGTGCTCTGTGAGGGTGGAACTAGAGCTCCCAACAAATTTGCTTAAAATGTAAGGGGTGTACGCAGCCTCGTTCAAAAGAAAGGCAGAGAACTGATAGCTTTGATGAGCTGCAGCACCCCAGAGAAAGATTTTTTTTTCCGTTTTGCATGCTGATTTTATTTTTCTGTTTAGAGGGTTCCGTGCCCAGGTGACAGGAACAAAGCAAGGACATTTTTACAGATCATCAGCCCCCCGACAGAACCTGATGAGATTGTGCAATCATCTATAGAAGAAGCTTTGACAAACCTGCTCAGGGCCTCTCCTGCAGCTTCCATGACCACCCCAGAGTTGTTTCCTGAGCTTCTCGCAGCCGTGTCGCCCTCTACGACAGATGCTGCTAAGTTCTTTTCTGAGCTTCTCCGCGCCCCCGCTGCTCTGGCTGCCACAGAGTTGGCTCCTGAGCTTCTTGCTGTCACTTCTGACAAAGCTACTACAGAGCCCTTGCCTGACATTTTAGAAGAGCTTTCCCATGTGTCCTCTACAACCACCATTGCAACTAAATCCCCACTGGAACTTATCAAAGAGTCTTCTCTCAAGAACCTCGCCCAAAGTATTGCCACCATTGCAACAGAATCTCTGCTGGAGCCTCTTGTCACGACCCCTGACCCAACCACTGCAAAGTCCTTTACCGAGCCCCCCATGGCCACACCCACCTCTGCCACAGGGACCACTCCTGCATTTCTCACCACCACTGTTGCCACTGCGGAGTCCATTTCCAAGATGACTTCTGCCCCAACCACTACAGAGCTCTCGTCTGGAGTGCTTTCAGGGTCTTCTCCTGAGCCTCCTGTATCCACTGCTACCTCAACTGCTGCAGAACCCTCACCTCAGCTCCTCAGCCCCTCTCCTCCAGTCTCAGCCAGTGGGAGTTTTCCTGAACCTCTCACCACCACTGTGGCAACGTCCACAGAGTCCTTTCTTCAGTACAACTCTACCTCTGCTGCCATGGAACTTCAAGAATTTGTTGATGAGCTCTCCACCTCCACCCCCACCCCTTCCCCCACCTCCACCCCTTCCCCCTCCACTACCCCCTCCCCCACCCCCACCCCTTCCCCCACCTCCACCCCTTCCCCCTCCTCCACCCACTCCCCCACCGCTTCCCCCACCTCCACCCCCTCCCCCACTTCCACCCCTTCCCCCTCCTCCACCCCCTCCCCCACCCCTTCCCCCACCTCCACCCCCTCCTCCACCTCCACCCCTTCCCCCTCCTCCACCTCCACCCCCTCCCCCACCTCCACCCCTTCCCCCTCCTCCACCCCCTCCCCCACCTCCATTACTACTCACTCTGCCTCAAACGCTACTGAATCTCCCCCTACACTGGACACCACCACTGAACTCTCCACTTTCACAGAATCCTCTCCTGATCTTGCCACCACAGGATCTGAAGCCACGACTGCAGCATCCTTTCCCACAAGCCCTTCCGCCACAAAAAGTAATATAACCACTGCTGCTCCCGACAATACTAGTGTTGCCACAACTGCAGAGCGCTCTTCTGAGCCTCCTAACAGCACAGTCACCACTGCTGTGGAAAGTTCTGCCACACACCCCACTACTACTACCACTGCTGCATCAACAACTACCTCTGCCAAAGCTCTGTGCCTCTGTGTCTCCGAATCTCCCACCCTGCCCAAAGAGGCCACCACCACCACCAAAGTGCCCTCGGCTACCACGTCCTCCACAATCACGACTTCTCCCCAACCGTTTGTCTCAACGCCCTCTGTTACCCAGAAAGAGACTCCCCAGTCCAGCTCGAGCAAGCCCACTGTCATCACCTCGACGGAGCAGCAGAAAGCTAAGCCTGAGGATGTGGTTGGGACCTCAACTCTGCTGACGACTGCAACAAGCCCCATTGTTGTCACGCAACAGGAGGAGATCCCCAAGCCCCAAGAGTACCTTCAACCTACTGCCAGCTTGGCGGAACTCTTCTTCCGAGTACAGGATAGGAAAGTGCAGCAGTTGATGCAAGCAATGCGGGATCTGCTGACCAAAAGAAGAGGGCAGCAGCAGCAGCAAAAACAGCTGCGGCCCACATCTTCACAACTGCGGAAGACACCGACTCATGCCAGCAGGCAGAAGACGACTAAGCAGTCGCCAAAGCTCAAGGACAGACTTCAAAGATGAAGGCATGCAGTCTCTTTGGTGTCAAAGAAACAAAGTCCAATGGACAGGCTCCAGTCTGGCATTCTGGAGGTGGAACTACTCTAGGGCTGTCTCCATAACGGGTTGCAGCTCATCCGAGTCAGCTCTGAAGTCTTCCTTAAAGCGGATTCCCCATTATCTTGAAGCAAGGCTGGGGACCAAACTGATAAAGGCTTAGGTTTTGGAGTTTTGAGAAGACAACGGTGCGGATGGGGGTTTGGAATTCTGTGAACTTGCCCTGGGGCGTTCCCGGTTTCAGCCTAATTTCCGTGGAATGAAGAATTTCTCTCATTAACAGGCCTTCTTTAAGTTGGAAGGTGGCTGGTCCCTGAACGGAGGAGAAAGCAGGGAAATGACTTCTTCTCCTCTTTTGGGTTTCCAGACAGGACAATAAATAAATGCGGTGTTTTGCAGAAAGGGTTGGAGGTCACTTCATGGGATCTAGAGGACACTACATGGGCCACCTGCAAAGTAGATTAATTTCCCCCTTGCATATGGAAGAACTGCATGTCTCATGTTCCTCACAACCTAGCGCATGGTCAGCCAACATGACAGGGAGGAGAGAGGAGGGGAAACTCCTCCTGTAGCTCGTTGTCACCTTTGTTGCTGCTCCTGCTCAACTGACAAAGGGAAGGGTGCAGAAGGTTGTGACAACTTTCAGTAGTGGGAAGTGTCAGCAGCAGGAGTGGCCAGTGGGGAGAGATGTGGGGGCAGGGAGGTCAGGGCTGCTTAGGTGCAAGAGCAGAAGCTTGGTCCACCAGTGTCCCCTTATAAACCTAGTGTCCCTACCACCTCCTCCTCCTCCTTCATGGTAAGTGCCAGCAATGCCACTCCTGGAACACCAGGTCCACAGAGGTGCCCCTCCTTGCCAACAGAGATGGGTCAGAATGCTTCTCTGAGCTGAAGAAGAATTCAGCTCATAAAAGTCACTGTTCATCTTGAGGTAGGTGTTATATGTCCTCAGTTCATTTCCAAATCTGCTCAGGAGAACTTTTGACAGTATTTTTAAAAGTAAAGACAGATGCTTAGCAACAGAACCATCACATTGAATCTAAGATACACGTACCCTTTTAGTGCTCATTAGACCAGAAAGCAATGAAACAGTAAGCGGACAGGTAAGAATTTGCATGCTATGCCTGGGAAGTTTATTCTTCAGCATTATTTCTTGTGTGTGTAAAGCGATGGTAATGCAGCAGGATTCTGACAGGCATCTTGATTGGCCACTGTGAGACTAGGATTTTGGATTAGATGGGCCAGTGGCCCCATCTAGCAGCCTCATCTTATGTTCTTACTCCCTTTTTCAAATGCTGCTTGTAGACAGAGTAGATTGCTATAGCAAAATGTGTGCTCTAAGGGAGAGGAGTGTTAGTCATTGGGTCAGGAGGGTCACATCCAAGTCACAAGCTGTGTGTTTAGGGTTCAGAGAGAAATCCAATTTTGTTTGCATTTTAATGGGAAACTATCTAATTAGCACGTCTTGAACAAATGCTTGAACCAAAACAAAAGATGCATTTGTTAGTGAAAATAACATTCAGGGTGAACTATATCATAGAATCATAGAATCATAGAGTTGGAAGAGACCACAAGGGCCATCGAGTCCAACCTCCTGCCAAGCAGGAAACACCATCAGAGCACTCCTGACATATGGTTGTCAAGCCTCTGCTTAAAGACCTCCAAAGAAGGAGACTCCACCACACTCCTTGGCAGCAAATTCCACTGTCGAACAGCTCTTACTGCCAGGAAGTTCTTCCTAATGTTTAGGTGGAATCTTCTTTCTTGTAGTTTGGATCCATTGGGGAAGCGCTCGCAAATTGTGCACATTAGTCAAAACAGCATACAAAAATGTGTGTTAGGAGAAATTCACACCAAAACAATGGCAAATTTCCATGAGGATGTGGAATAACTGAATTTAAGACTGAAAAAGAAAGGAAAACGAAGAGGAGCTGAAGTTGATGGATTTGTCCATCTCTTTGTGTGCCGTCCCCCAACGTGTGCTTTGCGTATACAATATCTCAGGTCTCATCCAGATAATTTCAAATTATAAGAATGGTCCAAACCAAGGCACAATGAAGTGTCACCACTTATTTGCTAAGGAAGCTTTGCCAACGAGGCAAGACTGGACATGTACATATTCCAATTAGCGGCAAACCTGAAATCTGGGAGGCACAGTTGACTTCTAATCTACAGTCTCTTTACTTATTCAAAGCACAATCCTATCGACCTGATTGTTCCCCCCTTCCGAAAAACCACAAGGCAGCAAAAGTAATCTAATTCTAGCTCAATTGCTTAGTGACCTGCATTGCTAATGCTTTAAACAAAAAAACTTTTATTTTTACAACTGAGTAGATTTCCTTGCAGGGCTGTGTGCCCTGGGACTGCAAATGAGTCTATAAGAAGTTAAGAATAAATATTCATAGCCAATTAATAAATATTAATAGAAGTATTTGGAGATGTATTTGCTCTTGAAGGCAGAAGACAGTATGAGAGAGATCATTATATATTAGGACCGTGATGAATAAAAATAATATGGTATGAGGTACTCGTCTTCAACTGGTGAGTTGGGGCAAGGGATGGATAGATCTGTCAACTTTCTTTCAGTTTCTCATTTTCTCAGTCTTCAGTTCTCCACACTTCCGCATCCGTTTACAAATATGCATTTTAATGCATATTTCTCCTAATATACACATTTTAATGCAATTTTGCCCGATACACACATTTCTGCAAGCTATTTCCACCAATTTAATGTATTTCAGATGAGTTTTTCACTGATATATACGCTTGGATAAACTTATATGTTTAAAGCAGTATCATTCTAATCACTTTATACATGACTTCCTCCCCAAAGAATCCTGGGAAATGTAGTCTGCTAAGGGTCACCCCTATTCCCCTCACAGAGCTACCGTTCCCAGAGTGGTTTAACAATCAACCCTTCTTCCCAAGAAATTTCGGGAAATGGATGGAGAAGGATGGAGAAAAATTAAGTTTCGTTGGCAAGTTGAAAGTCACCAAGTTAAAAAGGGTGATACACTTGGCTGGCTCCCCAAAGTGGGTGTTTTGCCCTTTCCAAATGGAAGCCACTGATGACCACTATGCAATCCTGGCCAAATCATGGTTTAGTGCACCCAAATGGGTTCCCAGAGTGATTGCAGCTGGTTTACCCCTTCTCTGGTCCTGCTGATGAGCTATAGATCCACCACACTCAGACTGGTTCATATTGAACTTCCCCCATGCAAATGTGTTCAAGGAGACACGTGAAAAATTAGTGTAAAATGGGCTGCATGTGTAGAAAACTGGCAGACAACTTGGAGCAACAGGATTCGGTTCTGTAAGAAATATGAGGTTTTCAATAGTTCTCAAGTTCTCAGTTTGGGGAGGCTAAGGTAAGGTCCTTTCAATCACTGCCATGCCCCACTGTTATTTAAATAATTACTTCCACTCACATGGGGTCATTTTCTCTGTTTTCTCTGTAACTGTTGCCCCAAAGTTGAAAATTAAATGGACACCATGAAATGCAAAGCCCCAACTTTTTCATTATAGAATGACATTTTCGCTGAAGCCCTGCAACTTCTGGTAATATGGATTTCTGGGTATTCTCTGTGCAGGGCATCTTGTACCCTTAAGTAGGTGTACGTACTAGCTGGCTCCCAACTCCCATCTACCCCAGGCAGCATATCTAATGGTGGGGGGTGATGGGAACTGTAGTCCAGAGCATCAGGTTGGGGAAAGCTGGTATGCTGCATTAATAGTGAAGAATTGCTACATTTGTGCTACTCCCCATAATGCATATGTTCATGATGATTGGCCTGTATGAGAAACAGGGCTTTTTCTGTGGTAGCCTCTTGTAAATGGAATTCTCTGATGGAAGATACACCAGATATGCTCCACTGGCCCTTTAGAATGACCATGAAAAAGAACTTTTCTGCACTGTGAGTTACTAGGAGTTAAGGCGACTTTTAGATATTTCCTTTTCATTGGAATCTTTGTGTTTGCTTCTATTTGGTGATTTCTTTAAATACACTGCAGCCCTCTCAATCACACACATGAAAGCACACAATGAAAGATTCAACTGCACCAGGCTAATTGAAAAGCAGTCTGGCAGAAGGAACTCAGACACGTTTATATTGTTTTTATATAAAATAGACATCTATATACATTTGCTTTGTTCAAAGACTTCTTTGATCATAACCTCTGTAGGCAAAATTCATAATTTGACAATGAAAATAAAGGACCTTTCAAAATCCTGTTATCACTGACATACATCCCACTGCTAAATTGTGCATTTAATTGATGGAACAAAAACAACTGATAGTTCAGAAAGGCAAAAGTGATGGAGACAAAAGACACAGAAACACCACAGCTATGCAAAATTAACTTCTGCTTGTTGAAGTAGATTAACGGCATCCAGTTTCAGCAGAGAGATTTCTATATTTTCATAGAAGCCACAGCAGTGACCCAGAGACTTTTCAGAAAAAAATAATTTTCAAACAAATTCATATAAACATCACAAGGAAGTTCAGCACATATTTTCAGAGATTACCATCATCAATGGTGACACTTTTCAAACACCATTAACAGCCAAAGCAGGTTTTCTTGTTGCTGCTTGTTATTAAGTGTACATAGAAGCAGGCTGCTTACTTGATAAAACTATTGCACATCCCCCTTAAGGCAAAAAGCCCTTTAGGACTAAATTTTCACAGATGAAAAAGCAGGTGAGCAATAAGCCGAAGTGCAGTGCGACTGCAAACAAGAACCAAGATACAGAAGGACCTTGGCAGGTTCTTAAATGAATCAATCAACTTATAGGCTGTGAATCAATGAATCAATCAACTTATAGCTTCCCAGAGGTGGTGTTAGGAAAACTCACATGGCCTACAACATTATGTTTGTTCTGAGTCCCACCAAGGTTGCTTGTCAAATTGATTTTGCGATTTTCATACCACTCAGTGCTAAGGGACGGATTCAGCTACCCCATTCCAGTAGTGAAAGGACTCCCAGAAGCGCAATAGAACATTCCCACCCATGCATCTCCCCTGAATCTGCTCTGGAGGTTCGTGAGAACCCTCAGATCAGTGCACCCCCAAATGTGAGATCATTCCTTCAGGCAAGCAGAAATGCTTGTGCTGATGCGAACCATCTTCTTAGCACTACATTGAATTCCAGCCCATACCTTTGCCACAACTAGGCCCCACCCACCAACAAAAGCATAAGAAAGTGCTGATGCACTAGGCACATGTTCATCTTGTTGCAGTTGTCATGGGCACCTATTGGTAGGAGACTTTAGCTCGGTGATAGGGCACATCTTGCATGCAAAAGGTCTCCATTTCAGTCCTGGGCACCTCTAGTTTTAAAAAAAGGACCAGGTTGCTATGAGAGCTGAAATGCAGGTATCTCTCTAAACTTGCACATAAGTGATGCAATGCAGTTCTCCAAACAAATGTTTACAGAGATGCATGTATTAGGGGGAAGTGTGCATAAAAAAATCAATATATAAGTAAAAAACAAAACAAATGAAATTGCTTGCAAAAATGTGTATAAGAAATTATAAGAAATTGCTTGCAAAAATGTGTATTTTAGTCAAAACTGCATGCAAATTTGTGTTTATCAGGAGAGATACACACTAAAATAATTTTTGTGAGGATTCTTTTTTAAAAAATGAAATTAGGAAATTGCTGCAGAAAGTGAAGAACTAAATTCAAGATTTGACAAATAAGAAGAGCAAAGAACAGAAATTAATAGATTCCTCCATCCCTGCATGAGACCCCCAGGCAGCTGCTGTCCATCAGAACGGACATACTGGGCTAGATGGAACAATGGTCTGAAGACAGTTTCTTATGTTCGTATGAATGGTGTCCATAAAATGTAAGACATTTTTCACCCGTACCCTGTACCTGGTGCAGTACTGACATTTTAAATTCAAGATGCCACAGATAGATCCTGGGACCTTCTATATAGGGGGAAAAAACACATGTATTCCATCTCTCAGCAGGCCCTGGAGCTTACTGTCAAATCTTTTGTTGCCATAGCCACTTAGGAGAAAGACCTAGAAATTCCTAGCACTTCCCTGTGTTCTGCAAAGCAGGATCAATAGGCATGAGAAATCTGCTCGTTATGCAAATGCTCACCTAACAAATGTTTTCCTGAGAGCACACTGCATTCGGATAGCAGGACCTGTGCGTATGTTGTTTGTAGACTGGAGCAATAGAATTTCCCCCTCAATAGCTTGCTTTCCTTTTTAAATAAAATATAATCCTAGTCTTCACAGTGACATAGAGAAGCAGGAGCTCCCTTTTCAATGACTTTGCCACTTGATATGATATTGAAATATATATAATCTCCATACCCTAAATTTTATCCTATTCCCTCAGAGCCATCCCTTCCTTTTGGATTTGGCCAACATCTGTCTGTACAGGTCTGCTTTGAAAACAGTACTTAAGCAATATAAGAAGAAAACTGCCAAGCAACATTATTATTATCTGTAATGCAAAAAAGGTGTCCATAATACATGCTGTGCAGGCTAAGTATATGGCAGTAGCAGGAAAGGAGCCAGAATATTTATAGCTGCATTACGTCGGTGAGCTATGAGAAAAAAACAGAGAGGAAGAGCTGCCTTGTATTTATGAGAACAAGATCAATTTTATTACCAATTAACCTGCTCTATTAGTTCAGCAGAAGTGGGAGAGAAATCCATTGTAATGTAATTAGACAAATATGAATCCTTATTTAAAAGTGAGCCTTTCACTAAGACTTTCCTGATTCACCTACCAAAGGGGCCCGAATCAGACCATCAATGGAACCATTCCTGTTATTAAAAAAATAACACACGTGATTCTCTTGTGTATATAGAGTTTGGTAAAACTGCAGTCACGGCATTGGGAGACAATACACAATTAAATGAATTGCTGCGTTAGTTGGCATGAGGTTTTAAGCCTATAAACTGTTACTGCAGGAAAGGTGCAGCAGAACAAGAAGTATAATCCTAAAGAGTGTTCATCTCTTTTCTCCAGAAATACTACAACTTGTCTGATCCCAGCTGCATTTCCAAAACATGTCAACTGCATTGACTATTTTTTATATATTGCATTTATATCCTGCCTTCCTCCAAGGAGCTCGAGGTGGCATACATAGTTCTCCCGATTTTGTCCTCCTCCCGATTTTATCCTAACAACAGCCCTGAGAGGTAAGTTAAACTGAGAGTGAGTGGCTGGCCCATGCCATAATTGTGGCTGGGTAGCAGATGCAAAAGGAAGTTTATTCTGGGTTGGGGGGCATGGAAGAAGACAGCATCCACTTCTGCTTATTGACTGCAAAATCTTAACATATTGAGGAATGTACACGGCTTGAAAGTGGCTTGCTTTGTTTTAGGAGGGGTTGGTTTTAACCCCTGGGAAAAGCAGCTGTGAGCAAGCTGGATTAAAAGTAATTTTCCCCATCAGACTTGCAAGCCAAAACATGTAAAAGTGAAGACAGAAAGGCTGACAGGAAAAGATTGTGACATGGATGCCTTTTAGTCAAGACAAACTCATATGACGGCTCTGATGGACATCCTTGGGTTGTATTCAATTGTTACTCTAGAGTAGATCCACTGAAATTAACGGGGCTAAGCTAGTAATAACCATGATTTCAATGCATCTACCTCTGAGTAAAAGTCCATGGACTACAACCCTTTATTTTAATACTATTTCAGGTCTAATGTACAGAGGGACCGCTATCTTTTCTGCAGCCACAATGGATTTGGGATGGTTTCTGATTACATGTACAAATCTGCCCAAATCTAAAGCCTTCCCTTCATCAGCTCTCTCTGCCTCCTTTTGAGATTCAGGGTGATATTGTGTGAGTTGAATGATTCCACTTACGGAACTTTTCTTCCTCTCCTTCTCTGTGCACACCCTGTGCCATTCCCCAAATCTACTCTGGAGGGGTGGGGGTAACCCCCAGAGCATACTTGGGGGAGGGTGCCAGGAGAAGGAGAAAGTAGCATTGCACAAGCAGAAGTCGTTCCACTTGCACAGTTACGTAACCAAATACAACCCTAAGTCCCCAGTGTCAACACCTGGCAAAGGTAACTAGATTAAAAAGTGGTAACCATACTAAGACAGGAAAGCTTTACTTAATCATTATCATTAAACTAGCAAAACAAAAACAAAAAAACTTGTATTATCTCAGATCAAGGAGACAGATTTTCAGGACGCCATTCCTTAAAAAAATAATGTGTTTTCCTTAAGTTATAAAAATAAACGCAATGTGTACATTCTGGATCTATGCAGCTGATATGTAGAATGATAAATAATGATACTTATATTCAGTGCTTTTTTTTTCTTAAAAAAATGTTTAGGGGTACTCTCATTTTGACTCAAGAAAATCACCATTTTATAGTTCAAATCGGGGGGAAATAAATACAGTAAATGGACAAAAGTATGAAGATTCACAAAATGTTTAGGGGTATGTGTCCCCCTGCGTCCCCCCAGGAAAAAAAGCACTGCTTATCTTGTTTTACAAATCTAATTTCTTCTTGTCTTTCAGTTCTCAGATATGTTACAATTAGGTTTCTAAGTATTATCAAGAAGTATTGGCTTACAGGGAAAGCTATAGGGGCTGCAATCCCATACTCACTCACCTGGGTCTGCTCAGTGAGACTAACTACAGAGTAGAAATGTATAGGATTGCACTGTAGAGTATGGATGCTTGAAAATGAAATATACATTTGTGGCACTGTAGGTCTCCAAAGACTATGGTACAGATCCAGCTGCAGTGAGCAAATCATAAGTTAGGCACAACTTGTTCCGTTGTTTTCAGTGGGCTGTAGTCACACCTTATGCCAAAATCACAAGTGCATTTTAATTATCACTGCGGAAAGAGATTTTAATTTTCACTCTGGATTTTTCTCTCACTCCAGCTAATGCAAATCTTACCTTTCAAAAGTTATGCTCCGCTGGTTTTTAAATGTCACTGCAACCCTTCCCCGACCAGCTACTCTAGTTGCAAATCTATGTAGATTGCCCTGCAACTAGACTGGGATATCATCATACACAAATTCTTGTTGCTTTCCATATACCACTTTTTTTTTTTTTACCATACTTTCTGCCACCCATTCTCCAGTGAAACTGTAAAGTTGCCTTGCCAGTTTTTCTTTCCTTCTCCCTTACTGAAGTAATTAGTGTGTGCTGCATGTACGTACAGTGGTACCTCAGGTTACATACGCTTCAGGTTACATACACTTCAGGTTACAGACTCCGCTAACCCAGAAATAGTGCTTCAGGTTAAGAACTTTGCTTCAGGATGAGAACAGGAATTGTGCTCTGGCAGCGCGGCGGCAGCAGGAGGCCCCAATAGCTAAAGTGGTGCTTCAGGTTAAGAACATTTTCAGGTTAAGAACGGACCCTCAGAACAAATTAAGTACTTAACTCGAGGTACCACTGTATATGCTTTCCTAAAGGAAAATCAGAAACTTCCCCTCTCTTCAGCAGTAGCCTGGAGACAGGGGAAAGGGCCAGCATTAGAGAAAAATAAGTCCACAATTATGTCAGTTTCACTGGAAAGCAGAGAGGGCAGGGACAGTGAAGAAAATATGCATTCATGAGATTGATAAGCATTCACCACCCCCCACCCCAGTATCAATTTCTCCGTAGAACACAGGTGGGGGTAGTGCAATAAATATTTATGGATGAAACTGACAACGCTTCTCCCGCGCTTTGGTGCAGGGAGGAGAGATGAGAATGTGAAAAACGCATCCCAAATGTGTTTAATTCGAGAGAGACAGAAAAAGGTAGGTGGAGGATTAAAAATGCATGTCAACTAGAATGCATCAGTTCACAGGTGATAAAAAAAAAAACCCCAGGAAGGTTGGAAGGTGATTGTAAATCCATATTTCTCCATGGTTGTCAATCAATTTAAATGACTGATACAAGGACATTTAAAAATTGTATTCCTGTCTCCCCCAGGCATCGCAGCAATGGGAGTAAAGTTCATGCGGATGGATGTGAAATCTGTCCAGCACAAGTTGGATCAGAGCCTAGGTGCACAATCTACCAATGAGTTATATCAATGGGGTTTGTTCAACAGAACTTCATGCTGGATTGTATCATGTCTCCCACAATAGTTTTACTGGGAATATCTATAATCATTGGGCTTACACGCTTTGCCAAGAACAACAACATTTAAAGGCATGCTAAAAGAAATGCAGGTGATAAAATGGACCTTAGATAAAAGTTAACCAACTTCAGCTGCCTTGAGGCCAAAAATTAACTGCTGGAAAACTATTCCCACCCCCAAACCCCTCTAGGTTTTTGCCCCACCCTGAAAGCTCAGGGTGGTGCAAAGAATTTAAGCAAGCAAAGGGACATTTACCAGTAAATCTTTAAACATATTTCTGCATCTCTTGATGCCCCATCATATCTACTCTTTTCCGCATTCTTAACTTGTGAAGTGTCTTGCTGCATTTGCCGTCACAACAACCACATGTAATAAGTAAGCGCTATACACATTTCACAGATGGGGAATGGGAGCTAACACACAATGACTTGCCCAAGTCCACAGCAGAAGTGGGACTTGAACCCAGGCCTCCAAACTCTCAACCCACTGGGGCACACTATCTAATTATTAAGGCCACTCAGAGTAATGATATTTTTTTCAATAAAGATATTGAGGTCCACTTCCTTTGCCACTCTAGAATGCCTTGAGGCATTTAACAATTTCTGCCAAAGTTTCCTAAGCTGCCCTTTTGCAGACAACAGTGATTAAGTACTGGCAACCAGCAGCCACCAAATAGTGCATATGTGGGGGGAAGGTATTGCCCTGCCAAATGATGAGCATCTGCCATTCTCCAGATTCCTTAAAGTGTGGTAAATTACCAAACAAAGGGCACAGAAAGTAGTTACATGCATATCGCGATTAAATTATTAACTGGTAAACAGTCATCAGTATTCGTTTGACAGAAACTCTAAAACAAAACAGACACAATCCTCGTTGAGGCCAATGTCTAGCAAGAGGTAGGAACAAGTTGGACTACAGCGCTTTGTGTTTTAGTAAAGCGTTCGCTGCCTGTTTCTCGGCTGCAGACTTGTTCGCATAGCAGAGGTCTTGCTGACGGAGGGCCTCTTTACGTGACGTCATGAACCCCGTCAATGCACACGACGTCTGAGCTCTTTATCGAGCATGCGGAATCCTCGTTTTAGTAGGATTTAACTTTATTCAATCAATGGAGCAAACATTGAGAAGACAAGAATCTTTAGAGGTCTGAGGCATCTGAAATATGCTCTGAAGAGGGGGTCACCAATGTGGTGCCCTTCAGACGCTGTTGGGCTACAAATCCTGTCATCTCCGACCAATGGCCATACTGGGTGGACCCAACGGGAGCTGCAGTCCAGCAAAATCTGGAGAGCACCATGTCGGCCACCCTTTATAAGCTAGAAATATTAACAACTATTCACATACATTCCCCCTCTGTGGTTGCTACCTTCTCTGGCTTCATAAAAATAAGAGCAACATCCACAAGTTTAGCTACATTCCCAGTAGTGAAAGATATCACTTATGCTGCAGAGAAAAGTTAAATAAATAACGCTCAAAAATAAACACCAAATCCCTGTGAGCTTCCTTCTTCTCTACCATATTTATCTTTTATCTCATTTTTTATTCAGTGGGAGAAAGAGAATCTCCATATGGAGATGGGCAGAATAGGCCTCAAAATCCCTTTCTTCACTCACTCCCCTGTGCCTCGTGCACAAATCAAGTCCACAGACCATTGGAAAATGATCCCATCATCTCTGTCTTCAGCTGAGATCCAAAGAGCCACTGGTGTGTGCTTAGTGGACCTTCTAAGGCCTTCCTTCCTTCCTCCTTTGGAGGAAATTCAGTTCATTGGCTTTGCACACAGACAGGTTCAACCCTCACCATCTCCAGGTAGGACTGGGAATGTCCCGTCTGAAACCATGGAGAGCTGCTGCCAGTCAGTGTAGACAATACTGGTCCGACTCAGTATAAGGCAGCTTCCCATATACTCCCAACAACCTATTGTGCCACTACCTTACAAGCTGTCCTGAAAACTTAGGATTGCTCCTGAGGTCAGCCTCTGAGGCAAAACAAGGGTCTATGATTTGGGGGGGGACCCAGTGTGCATGGGTTCAAGTGCAACTTGGGACCCTAATATCATTGATATGGGAATAAGCCATATGACAGGGGTTTTCCAGAGCTGTTTCCCTCCGTTCCCCGATCTGGCGCTTCCGTTCTCTACAAAAACAGCAACCACCCTGTTATTTGGATCGAAGAAAAGCAGAGCTACTAAACTTCTAACACTGTGTGAGACCTTCAGTACAAACTGCAATGAAAAAGACTTTTCATATGAGTGACTTCTTCTGGAACTGCCCTCATGATCGAAATATTCAGCTGAGAGCTAGTTGCACCCACCTCCTCTTTGGGTGATGGAGAATTGCTTTCCGGGAAATGCAACCAAAATCCCTATTGGGGCCTAGAAGGGGGCTGCTATTTCTTTACCTCTTTGGCTGCTGCCCACTATCTTCTTGGCCAATCAGGTGCCTGGCTTTGGTAGGCCTCTATGGTAAAATATTCTTTATATCAAGACTGAATGGTGGGGGCTGCCTCCTCCGTTCCTTGCTGAATCAGGCCACTGTTTCACTTCTCATAATCATCCCAGTGCTTGATGATGATGATGATGATGATTTTTAACAAGTGAGAGACATGGACGTTATATAAGCATTTCCTACTGTCAGCACTAATGGAAAGTAGCATGAGGCAAACCCAAATATAATTCTGGATTATGATGAGCTTTGCGCCCATCCTTCAGCTCATCCAGAGAGAAGCAGCAGGACTCCCCATAGCTTTCTGGCGACTCCAGCATGATTCCCATGTGCACCCTTCTTAGTCTGGGTCACCACTGCCTCCCCGCTAGGGGGAAGTTCACTTCTGTTTTGTGTGGGCTTCGGGGCTTCCACAGTTTCTGCTCATCTCCAGGAGACATTGCACTCCACTGGCTGTCCCCCATTTTTATCCCCTCTCTTGAACTTCCTGCAGCCGTTTCTCCAAGCGATCCAGTTTAGCCAGATTCTCTTTCAGAAGCTTGCTGTTTGGAACCAGCTGCAAAGCTTTCTTATAATAGCCACGTGCCATGATGTAGTTGCCCTGCAGAAGGAAAGGGGGAAGGAGGAAATCATAGCACCCGTTGCAAAGCTCCTGTTGCTGAAATGCCATTCCTAACAGCCCTGTCCTAGTCTCACACCCCATAGCTACAAATGTGCTGACAGAACCAGCATGGAATTGTGCAATAGTGAAGGGGTGTAGCCTAGTGGCCAGAACACCAAACTTTGTCCCTGGTTCAGATTGACAAAGTAGGAACTACGCAGACCTATGTCTCAGGTGGTTGTTGGACAAAGGAATCTGCGCTATAGAAAGCCAGTGTAATTTACACCGGGGTAAATTATGCAAGTGTAATTTCCCCCAATTCCAAACGCCTTTCAGGAGCAGGGCTACTGTCAACCAAGCCAGCCTGAGCCTGGAAGATGGAATACAAGCCTTTAAAATAATTCATTTTTGCCAGGTTAACTTCTGTTGAGTTTCTAGGTCCTATGACCAAACTGAAAGGAGTTTGGAATAGGGATAAGTCCCCCACTGCTGGCTTGCCCCCCTCCACACCACATCCTTTTTGCAGGGACTTACTCAACCCCTAGGGGACATGGGCGGCGCTGTGGGTTAAACCACAGAGCCTAGGGCTTGCTGATCAGAAGTTCATCGGTTCGAATCCCCGTGACGGGGTGAGCTCCCGTTGCTCTGTCCCAGCTCCTGCCAACCTAGCAGTTCTAAAGCACGTCAGAGTGCAAGTAGATAAATAGGTACCGCTCCGGCGGGAAGGTAAACGGCATTTCCGTGTGCTGCTCTGGTTCGCTAGAAGTGGCTTGGTCATGCTGGCCACATGACCCGGAAGCTGTATGCCAGCTCCCTCGGCCAATAAAGCGAGATGAGCGCCGCAACCCCAGAGTCAGTCACGACTGGACCTAATGGTCAGGGGTCCCTTTACCTTTTTACTCAACCCCTTCTGAGCCTTACACCATCAAAGTACACTCTGAATAAAATATTCTAATATATATATGCCAAAATGAGTGATTTGATGGACCTCCGACTCCTTTCTTAACCCTACCTAGTTATCTCTGAATCACTTTCTTCCCTTCTTTGTTCCTCAGCAAAGGACCACATCCATTGGCAGAGCTTGCAAATCTTCTTACCTTGATATGCTCAATCCCTCCCATGTTCATCCAGGCTTGTGCTTGTTCCGGGTTGAAGTCTACAGCAACTTTATAGCTCTAAATTAACATGAAAAACAAAACAAAGCCCAAATGTTGGAACAGTCCTGCCCACAGTGTGGAAATCTCAAGAGAGGCCAGTAAAGGAATGTCACTAACATGCCTTTCTGAAATCTCCTCAGAGCTACAAGTGATTTCAAAAACTGCTTCACAGTCTTAGGTGCTTACAATAGGATGGTACCATTCCGTTAAGGCTCTGAAAAGCTATTTCTTGGGAGAGCAGGTGGGGGAGGCAGGGGCACAGATTGCAAACCAGAACCTCAGGAGGTTATAATGCTTGCACTGAATTGGAGGAGAGTATTATGAATCATAGAGATTTCAGAAAGGAGTGTCAGCAACATTCCTCCAGAAGACTGGGTAATAAAACACGTGCTTGATCATAGGAACGAGGACACACAGTGCTGAATCTTAAACAGACCAGATTTACAGGATGTCTGCCTGCATCTCTGGCTTCACCCCTTTGCCACATAAATCGAGCAGCAGTTTCAGGGCACCCAACTGGGGGAGCAGGGATACAGGATTGCTAAAGTGCCTTCTTCATGGGGCACCACATTTGCCTCATCATCCTCAGCTGTGTGGGGGCCCACTTGTATGTATACCAACCAATCTGAAGAGCTGTGTGCTACATTAAATGAAACAGGTGGCTGGTGAGTTAAGACAGCCATGTGGTTTTTAATTATTATTATTATTATATTTACCTCAAAAGCTTTGTCCAGGTGATTTTGTTCTCTTAGCTGGTTTCCTTTAGTGAAAAAGAGTTCTGATATGACTTTGGGGTCCTTTGGTTTCAGCTGTAGAGCTTTGTCTATGGCTTCAAGCGCCTGAACAAACACACAAACAATGATAAATATGCGTCATTTGAGCAGAACTCCTATAATATTTTGATATTTACTCTTAAGTGCTGATTCACACGTGTTTTTAGGTGTACACATAAACACATGTAATGTGTGAATGAGACACATTTGTATCATACAGGTATTCTCATCACAGAACCAGAACTGGCTGTGGTTTTCTGACAAGTGTCCAGCCGGTCACAAACTTGGTTTTGCTTCTCCACAATGTGTGGAACAGATCCAAAGTCAGAGGTGAACAAGGGTGAAAATGCTTTTGCAGACTTCATAATATTTTGTCAGTAGTCTGTACCTTGATGTTCCTGTCCCCTTTTAACACTGAGGAAAACATCCCTACTTCATACTGAAAGCACCAATATTTTTGTTCTTGGACATACAACCCTTCCCTTTGCTGCACTACTGATCAGGCAATTTGTGTAGCTAATTGGTGCCATTTTTTTCTGGCAAGAAAAGTAACATTTCACCAGCAGTTGGATCCTCAGTACCACTTGCTGAAGGAAGTTGGAAAATGGAGTCTCTCCTCTACTTCTCCAGAAAAGTCTCTTCTGAGAATCAGGGAACCCTACTGGATAAGATTGGTGGTTGATGGGAGGTTGATGGGAGAGGATGGAATTACATCAAACTAGGCAGAGTTGAGGATGGTTTCCTGAACATCTGGAGAGGCTTCTTGAGATTGCTGAAGGAAGGAGGGGATGAGAAAACTCATTCCAGCAGCTTTCTTCTGCAAACGGTTCTTAGACCCAAGCTGAGATCTTAACACTCAGTGACAATACATGCACAAAGCCACATGATGTCTGGGTTGGCTTAAGGGTTATTGCTATCCATCATTTTAGGACTAACTCCACCTGATGGGTGGATAAAGACTGATCTCCTAACCAAGTGCTTTGACTGGAAGATTTCCCACCAGAGCAGCATTCCTACCTTGTTGTAGTTCTCTTGCTTGCTGTAGATGGCTGACAAAAGGCGGTAGCACTCCAGGCATTCTGCCTCCTCAGTCACAATATGATTGGTCATTTGTTCCGCTTCCTTGGTTTGCCCCATCATTGCTAAAACTTGAGCCTACAAAAAAAACCCAAAATAAACAAACCCTAAAATGTGTTCTGATTGGAGGACCTCATATTTACAAGCATTCTGTGTCATCACAGGAGTTTATAGGATGACTTTCCAATTCTATCAGAACGCCTCACAGACCAATGGCAACTAATCAAAGGCATCTCCCAAAACGATACCTCTGACATGATCTGTCTCCCTTTTTCTCTTTTACTGAAGAAGAACAGGATATTTTAATGCTATCATCACCACAGAGGGGTGTCTGTGGAGGGGATATATTTATTCAAAATGTCCAGCCAACCAGATTGGTAGCTGGGTTCCTACTGAGGATATTTGGCAAGCCAACGTGACAGTGATGTGGGATTGAGGAGTGGAGTGGTCATTTTGTGGTATTATGGCAGCGGACAAAGCTGCATTGCAACTTTTGAATAAATGTTTACTTTAATTTTAAAAAATCTTTTTTGAAAAAGGGGGATGACTTTTCAGTGAGTGAGCATTGCAACACTGGAAGCTCACTGGATGAGATGTTACCATGGAGAAAGCCACACACCTCAACTCAGGGAGTGGGCACCAGAGCTGGATGATAATAATCTGAACCCCTGGCTGGTTTATATGGGAGCAGGCCATTTTTCAAATGCTCTGGTCTTAGCCCATTTAGAACTTTATAAGGCTAATCTCAGCACTTTGAATTGAGCCCAGAAGCAAGCTGACAGCCAGTCAATATCTCTAAGTACCAGCATTACAGTTGTTTAGACTAGCTGCTGCCAGGGCATTGATAGTCAGATCACTTCTCAACATCAGCTTTGGGAAACTTGGACTCATATACTCCTTCCATATTCCTCTTCCAGCATGGCTGCAAGGAAGAAATCAGAAGCTTGCATTTTTTTCTTAGAATGACCACAGTTTAATATTACATCCAAACCATAAGCTGTGGTTAATTTTAACTATGGTTTGTTGAAACAAGCCAACTTCTTAAGCTATAGTTTGAAGTTGCCTTGTTTCAACAAACCATAGTGACTATTAGCGACAGTCTGTGGGGTTTGAACGACACAGCAAGCTGTGCTTAACTGAAAACAGAAGCAGGAGTCTCCAAACTCTTCTTCATAGTCATGCTGGAAGAAAAGTGGGAGTGTGCAAACCCAAGGCTTGGGGATGGCTCATTCTCATAATGCAAAACCATGGTTTAGCGGTACATCCAAACAGTCCACTTCCTCTCCCAGACCTAACTGCAAGCAGAAGCAACTGCAAAGCTGAAATCCACTGACCTTCACAGAGTCAGGAGTAGAGGAACTGTTCCTTTGACATGGAAGGTCAGTTGCCCTTGCTATGGTTCCAGTGGTCGGTATGATATAACTCCCCCTCCTCTGCCACACACACACACACACACACACACACACTCACCAGAGCGAGTCGAGTCTCCTTGTTGGATGGTTGAAGTGCTGCAGCTTCCCTGTACACCTTTAAGGCGTCTTCATATCTCCCTGTGTTATAATACAGAGCTCCAAGAGGAGACAATATTTCAGCCTTCCGTGCTACTTTCAGTGCCCTAAATGTTGGCAACCAAAAGGAGGGGAGCGGTGGAAACAAGGAAGCAAATAGCATGGATTGAAATGTGCCTGCTGTTAGGCTCCAAAACAATACACGAGCAGTTATATAGGATGCTGCCTCATACAGAGTCAGACAATTGGTTCTCCTAGCTCAGTATTGTCTATACCATTAGGATTGAGCTTGAGACCTTCTGCATGCAAGGCAGATGTTCTCCTACTGAGCTACAGCCCTTCCTAAGGTTCACAACAAGGCTTTCTGCAATCGGGGGCAGGGAGGATATTTCATCCAGCCTTCCCCCTGCCCCTCCTTCTGTCATCATAATCTCTACTCCCCTCACCTATTGATGCCTTGAACCCCAAGAAAGGAATTAGACGCCTTGAACCCCAAGAAAGGAATTTGACACTATAAAGTGGCACTCCCCCATCCTGCCTTGCCTTACCGTTTGTACCAAGTTTCAGCATCTTTGTTCTGCCCCAAGGAGCGATACAGCCTGCCGAGGTTCACCATGGCCACATGATGATTGGGGCTAAGCTGAATGGCCTTCTGGTAGTGGGAAACTGCAGTCTCTGGAGATCCTAGGAAATAAAGAGGGTTTGGTTACGGCTTCTCTTTACATATCTTGCAAAGCTATTATGGATTCTGTTCGTGCTCATATATTTGGGAATGCATATGAAAACCAACCACACCTTCAAGAAGAGTCTGAAAAACTGTGTTCTTCAACCCTAGGTCACCTGCATCTCTTGCATTATTTGTAGAACGTTTTAAACCCACCTTTCCTCCAAGGCAACCAGGATGCCACACATAGCCTTCAACACATAGCAAGGGACTATGAGACACTGGGCAGGGAGCTGAAGAGCTGCGTGGAGAACATGGAGAAATGCTATTGGGTGACAGAGAAAAGGCGGAACTACTCAACACCTACTTCGCCTCTGTCTTCACCCAAAAGGAAAGTGATGCCCAGCCTGGTGATAACAGAATAAATGATGTAAGGAGAGAGCTGAAGCCCAAGATAGGAAAAGAGGTAGTAAGGGAACATCTAGCTACTTTAAATGAATTCAAATCTCCAGGGCCTGATGAGCTGCATCCAAGGGTACTAAAGGAACTTCCGGGTGTAATTTCACAGCCTTTGTCTATTATCTTTGAGAATTCTTGGAGAACAGGCAAGGTCGCTACAGACTGGAGGTGGGCAAATGTTGTCTCCATCTTCAAAAAGATGAAAAAGGACAACTACCGACCAGTGAGCTTGACATCAATACTAGGGAAGGTCCTAGAACAGATAATTCAACAGTTGGTCTGTGAGCATTTAGAAAAGGATGCTGTGATTACTAAGATCCAGCATGGGTTTCTCAAAAATAAATCACGCCAGACCAATCTGATTTCTTTTTTTGATGGAATTACAAACTTGGTGGATCAGGGAAATGCTGTGGACATAGTGTATCTTGATTTCAGTAAGGCATTTGACAAAGTCCCCCATGAGGAAGCTGGTAAAATGTGGGTTGAACGAGGTAACTGTTAGGTGGATTTGTAGCTGGTTGACTGACCAAACCCAAAGAGTACTCATATACAAAGATTCTCCAAATACACACAAACATATTTATCCTCACAAAAACTATGTGAGAGAGGTTAGGCGGAGAGATGCTGATTAGTCCAAGGTTACCCAGTTCAACTTAAGAACCTTCAGAAAAGCCTGCTGGAGAAGGCCAATAGTCCAGCATCCCGTTCTCAAGTGGCCAACCAGATGCCTATGGGAAACCAGCCAACAGAACATGAGCACAAGAGACCTCTCCCCTCCTGTGGCTTCCAGCAACTGGTATTCAGAAGCATTGCTGCCTCCAACCGTGGAGGTAGGCCAAGGCCTTCATGGCTAGTAGCCACTGATAGCCCTCTCCTCCATGAAAAGAGAAGAGCTGTCATAGAAGAGTGGGGATTTGAACCTGACATTTAAGTGCAGCATCCCTAATCACTATACCACACAGGCCAGCCTAACTGACCCCATAGGACTGATGTGGGGGGGGGGGGAATGCATTGTTCATGGAAGTTAGTGGGTGTGGAGATTACTTGCTCAAGGTAACCATCTGCACTTGACAGAGGTAGTCTTTATTTATGATGTAAATAAAACCATAACATACTCCTCTAATGAGGCTTTAAAGCAGCTTGCAAGAAAAGCTTTTTTTAAAAAAGACACTAACATTTTTTTAAAGACACTAACATTAAATAGGAAAAACAAAACAGCACAGTTACAGGTATTTTATTCCTTCTATCAATAAATAGATTGGTTTGGTTTAAAGTGTCCTTCCGTGGCAAAACCTAAGACTGTATTTATGCATCGCCACAGGATGGAGCTGCTTGACTGTATTTTTCATGGACAGACGTGACAGATGAAATTTTGGAGAAATCCATTACAGCAGAGAAGAAGAGAGCAAGAGAGCGCTCAAGCTGTGTGTAAACTGATTAAGTAGTATCATTCATCAGTGTCTTATGCTTAAAAAAAAGCCAACAACCCACAACCGATGTGTTGATGTTAATTTCATCCTGCAGAAAAGTGACAGATTGCTAGCCTTGGGAAGCAAACAGCTATTTAAGATAAATTTTGTACATGAATCCACTGCCTGTCACATGGAAACATCTTCCACAGCAGTATGCATACATAATCTGCATGTGAAATGCAAATAAATACGTCAAGGTTAAAAATAACCAATGTTTAAGAATTGTAAAATAAAAGGGAGGGCCCTCTTGTTAATTTCACTTTATTTGAAACTTTCAGTCATGCCCTCAAGGCCAAAGCATATTTACAGTGATTCAAGACCCTTCAGCTGTTTTATTCACGGCAAACTCCCATCTCTCACAGCAATAGAATCACAGAATTGTAAAGTTGGAAGGGACCCCGAAGGACCATCTAATCTAGTGTTTCCCAAACTCGAGTCTCCAGCTGTTGTTGGACCACAACTCCCATCATACTTGACTGCTGGTCCTGCTAGCTAGGGATGATGGGAGTTGTAGTCTAAGAACAACTGGAGACTCAAGTTTGGGAAACACTGATCTAGTCCAACACTCTGCTACACAAGAATATGCAGCTGTCCCATATGGGTATGAAATCTCAACCTTGGCGTTATCAGCACTCTAATTAAGGGAACTATCCAGGCCAATCTAGATGACTGTAATGAACTCTACCTTGGGCTCCCCTTTGTGCTTACCTTCAATGCTAGTCCTGTACAGAGCAGACCTACTGAAATTAATTATCTTAAGCTAGTCATGTTCATTAACATCAATGGGTCGACTCTGAGTAGGGGTAGCACTGAATACCACTCTGAAGCTGCAATGGCTACAGAATGAAGTGTCTTGCCTCTTGGCAAGAGTGCTAGGAAGAAATGCCGTCTGTGCCTATTGTACCTGTGTTGGTGTTCTGTAGCTTTCAGGATATGAACTGTGATTCTGGTTTTGATTATAAACCTCTAAATGTCTTAGCCCAGAAATTTTCATCCTTTTTGAGTCCACAGCTCCCTTGACCAACTACATTCTTTCTGTGGCACCCCTGTGGGGCTGAGGAGCCCAATTATGTCACCCTTTGCCTGCAGAGCCAGCAGCCCCTCACCCCTTTCCAAGCTCTCTCCCTTCTGGTGTGCTCCCTCAGCCTCCTCTCTTATCCCCTCTCCTTGGGACTTCTCTGGGAAGCCGCCGCTGCCGCCCCTGGTCTCTGAGCTGCCCCCTCCCCCAAAAGAGGTGCTTCTTCACATTGCCCCACAGGGGCCAGGGAAGCACCCCCTGGCCAGCGCCAGAGGCACCATTCGCCTGGGAAGCTTGTAGCCAGGGCTGCTGCAGCAATCAGTTGTGCAAGCATTTGGGAGGCAGAGACGCGAGAGGGAATCAGAAGAGGGAGGGAAGGAAAGAGGGACAGAGGCCAGTGTTGCCCACGGCACCCCTGACTATCACTCAAGGCACCCAAGGGTGCCACGGCACACTGGTAGAAAACCACTGTCTTTGCAAGCCACTTTGACTTTACTTATTTTATTTTTATTTATTCATTGTGCTTATATTCCACCTTTATCTCAAAGGAGCTCAAAGTGGAGTACATGGTTATTCCCCCATCCTCATTTAATCACAACAACAACCCTGCAAGGTAGGGTTAGGCTGTTTGTTCCGATTCTGCATTAAAGAGTGGCCTTACCTGGGGGAAAGCTAAGGGGCAAAGCAAAACAAACAAAAGCACTTGGACACTGACCGGGAAATGCCAAGAAATGCAGAGCAAAGTTAAGTGTGGACTCATTAAGAGTATCTCTTATACGATCCATCTGAATACTGAATCCATGTAACAAGAGGAATGTACAAAAGAATTACCAAGTGTTTGGAGTTCAAGGAGCAGGTTAAACCTGAGCAGCTTCTGAAAGCAAATTAAAATGTTCCTGGCTGAGCCACAGTTAAGCTAGTTAAAGCTTCATATTATTGTAAGCATTTTATCCCAATGCCTTAACTTGCGGTTTCGGAAGAGTCGGGGTTGACAGTGACAGGCCTCTCAGTCACCTCCGCTGGCAGTAAAAGCTCAGATGGCAACAGAAAGATTTGTCACAATCCCCAGCACTTTTAATTGCTGCGCTTTCCCCCTGTGCTGTCAAAAGCGTCTTTGGGGAGCGTGGGAGCAAGGAGATATATGACAGTATGAGGGCAAAATTGAGTGAGAGACATATTCCTCAAACCGTCCGTGTGTTTCTTATGCCTCTGACTTTGGAGACGATGCTAATAATCACAGTCCGTGAAAGGAATAAAAATGGCCCCTTTCATCACCTATCCAGGCTTCTTGAGGCAAGGCTGTGCATGCAACGGGCTTTTCAGAAAACTACTTTTTATTTTTCTAAATTTAAAGCGCTGAGATTCTCTACCCTGACCTCATCCAAGACCTTTGCAGAAGAAAACAGACTTGCAGCCTAAGGAGCAGGTGCCTGCCCTCTCATGCAGAATGCAGATCAAGGCAAAGAGGAAGAGTTTCTCCCAGCACAGAAAAGCAACTCTGGCACTGCTTGGTGTCCAGGGGCTATTCTGAGGCTACAATAAGCTGCTTAAGAGGAGGAGAATGGAACGAACCCCAATAAAGTAGGGATATTAAAAATACATATATAGAAAACATCTACCCTACATTTCTATCTAGCAAAATATAGAACACAGCTCATTTCATTGCAGTAAAAAAAAGAGGGGAGAGTTAGATTTCAGACTGGCTGAATTTTTTATTTTATTTTAACACAATAAGGGTGGAAGACAGAGAAGCGGTATTATTCCAAAGTGTATGTGTGCCAGGATGAATTGGGGAGGTTTTGGATCTGCTGGATCTAACGTTCTTCCATTCCCTCAAATCCTACCCCCAAAACCCACCCAGGAATAGGTTTGAGGGTGGGGAAGTACAGCAGCGTTAAAGCTGGCATATTTCTTTTCCCTCTGGCTACCCCATCACTAGCATATTCTCTGGTTGGTGGAAAACTGGCTGGACTCAAGATTTGATAGTTCTTCTACCACAGGGTGCCTGTCACCACAATACAAAGGGAGGAGGATCACCAAAATTTACTTTTCCTACTGTGGCTTTCAGAAGTGTTAATATGCACCTTCCCCCTTATTTTATGTCTGAGAAATGCTTGCTGCAGCAGTTGGAAGCCCAGATAGTTATGTAACCTTCCCTGTCAACAGCTCAGCCAATTGTCTGAAGTCTGTTTTGGAATGGGCAACCTGAGAGCCAAAAGGAGTGGCTTACTTTCTTGGTCCACTATTCAAATTCAAGTCAATGTAAGACGTGCCATTTGCAGTGACTACTTCTATTATGTTTGTGCCAAGGAGGGAACCAAAGCTACAGAAGCTGGATCTGAAAGACTCCGCATTCTGTCATGAGTCCTTTGCTGAGAAAACATACGTGCCTCCTTTTCCAAGTCACAGCATTTGTGTTTGCACAAAACAAGTCCACTGCAAAGCCTGGTTTTCTTCTGTAGCAGCTGTACTCTTCCTCTAGGAGCTGATGTGCAATTCTGAGCCACCACTGAGCTGCAGCAGGAAAGCCTAGGAAGTGGCCGAAGCATACATGGTTTCAAAGTGGTCATAGTGCATCACCATCAGGATATGGTAGGCAACCCTTTGGTGGCCCAGACAGAAAGCAGGACAACACTCTGCTGGCTTGAAAAGACAAGCATGTACCAGGAAGGTTGCCAGCTGGACATCACTGCTAATTGCAAACCCTTCCAAGCGCACTTCCAATGACCACCCGATGTGGATGCTGTCTCATGAATTTATTCATTTGCAGTGTGATCCTATACACGCCGATCAGAAATATGCCCCCACTGAGTTCAATGGAACTTACTCCCGGGAAAGTGTGCATGTGATTGCTTGGCTGGGAGTAAGCCCTCTTGAACTCAATGGTGCTTTCTTCTAAAAAACATGCACAGGTTTACACTGCCAGTTACCTAGGGTTTTAAGGACCTTAATGTCTAGTGCTCACTGCACACCTGCCCTGATAACCAGCTATGCATCTTTCTGCAGGTGGGAGGGACTATGCTAACACACATACACAAACCATTGTTAAGGTTGGAGGGTGGGGTGTAGGATTGTACTGTTACAATTCTTCTCCTTTCATTATGCTTGGCCTCATTTACCCTCCCTGACATTTAATCTCTCTGGTTGTGGTGAACCATGTGGTTTAATTTACAAATGTCCGTGACATCACCAAGTCACATGTAACACTGCAACATCATAGACAAAACCGGACTGATCACTGCAGTTAATCAGCGGGAGGTGAGGGCAGATGAGGGCAAGAGGGAAAAGAAGGAAAATGCAGAAAAGGAGCAGCAGCTGAACCGGGGACCAAAAGGCTGCTGAACAATTTTGAAGTAATTCGGGTATGGTTGCAGCAGGTATCAAAACTGCCAAAAATGGGAATAACTTTTCAACACATATGAAAGTTAACTAAAGACAAATTGAGACGTTTTGGTTGATTTTCACAGATGGCTACAAGAATGGGCACATTCGCTTTCGGGCACTTTGAATTACACAGATTAAACTAATTGTCCTCTTGGTTCAACCAGAATATATCTAATAACCCCAGTGCAGTGTGTACTTACCTGTGTCTACTAAGAAAACCCCATAGTTATTGTGCAGATCGGAGCTCTCAGGACAGTTCTCTATTCCAGCCCGGTAGACTTCCTCTGCTTCTTTTAATTGGTCCTTAACACAAAAAGAGTTAGCAAACATGGTTACCCAGAGGGCTATCAGCCTTGCTACTCATGGCTACTTGTACATTTCTTTCCTGGAAATGCTTATGGGCTTATTGGGGAAGGGTTCCGAATATTTCCTTCTGAATGCATAGGAGACTGCTTGAGAATGTTATGCAAGCCATTCTGAGCTCCTTGGAGAAAGAGACTGCCATATAAGAGACTGAAGTACATTAATAGCACTGATGGAAACATAATGTTCCCATGAGAACAGAAGCTCCTGTGATATGCTTGAAGGTGAGCATGATGCTGCCGCTGCCCCAGATAGGCTCAAGAACAGAGGGAAACGCTTTCTGCTTGCATGGCAGCTGCGCCTGCACTTCAAAGAACAGTGCGCTGTGAGGCATAACGCTGAATCATATCCATGAAAGGGTCTGCACTCATCGGGGTCAAGAAGTAGACAGGCAGGTGCTGTGTGAGATATCATCATCACACATGGTGAGCTTGAGAATAATCTGAGGCCACAGGAGAGATTTTCACAGATAAGCTGCATATATTCTAGATGGGGGCATATGATGTGCGAAAATCTTTTGTATTTAATTGTGTTCAGATTTTTGAATCTGAATTATGCAAACTGAGCATATCTGTACATTTAAGGATTTTACAGCATTTATTCTCCTTCTGTTAATCTTCAGGAGGGACAAAAGCTTTGGGAGCTGCTAGGTCCTAACAAGGCACAAAGGTCTTCAGGACACAAGGAAAATTGGCTGTTGGTGTAAGTGTACCACTCTGGAGTTTTGGCAGAAAATAATTATTCATTTCACAATCCATGAAAACTCGGCAGAATGGAACTGGGTGGGTTCACTCATCCCAAGCAAATATATTTGTTTTATTTAAAGGCATTTACATGCAGCTTAGTATTTCAAAAACTTCTAAGCAGTGTACAGTTTAAACAATATACAATTAAAACAAAAATGCAACTAAAACAGCAATAGAAAAACACATAAAAGCATATAGAGGCATTGCAGACATGTCAAACAGGGTCCAGTCTTACAGGCCAGGGAAAGCCTGGACGAAAAGGCAAGTCTTCCCAAGATAGTTTTCTAAGTTGCTCATCAGAGAAGGACCCAGACATAGATCAAAACGTTCCTGGTTTAGGCCCCAGATACTGGTGTTGGCTACAACATGTTTCCTAATTTCCAGTGCGGAAGCTGCATTGGCCTCTTGCAGCTGTTTCCTGCATGCTTTTTGTTACGTTCCTCCCCCTCAGGAATTTTTAAAGCACCCACACCTCACAGCTCTTGTGGCCCTTTAAAATCCACTACATGAGCCTTCCATCTTTGCTTTGCCATGGTTGCAGCAGGGAAGCTTGAGATGACACAGCTCCGAGCCCCTGCTTTGCAAGCAGAAGTCCCAGGTTCAATCCCTGGCATCTCCAGTTAAAGGACCAGCTATCAAGTTGTGGTAGAGTCCTCTAGTTGGGACTGGCAGCAGTAGATAATACTGGGCTAGATGGATAACAGCTGGAAGGCAGCGTCTAATGCCCCTTTGACTCCAGAAGGTGTTTTCTGGAGGAAGAAATCTGCACGGACTGCAAATATTGAAGCCCCCCAAGTCTCCGCCACCAACGCTTAAGTTCCCCTGAATCATAATCTTGTAGTTTTCAATCCTCAATAATACGATATGCTTCTGAAGGAGGATTCCTGCCCAAGGCATCCATTTTGGCTTCATTAAAAAGCAAAGCAAAACCTCATTTGATTCTAGATCAGGGGTCAGCAACCTTTTTCAGCCGTGGGCTGGTCCACCGTCCCTCAGACCATGTGGTGGGCTGGACTATATTTTGGAGGGGGAAAATGAACGAATTCCTATGCCCCACAAATAACCCAGAGATGCATTTTAAATAAAAGCACACATTCTACTCATGTAAAAACAACAAGCAGGTCCCACAAATAACCCAGAGATACATTTTAAATAAAAGCACACATTCTATTCATGTAAAAACACGCTGATTCCTGGACCGTCTGTGGGCTGGATTGAGAAGGCGATTGGGCCGCATCCGGCCCACGGGCCTTAGGTTGCGTACCCCTGTTCTAGATCAACCAGAGACACAAGATCAGCTGCCCAATGCCAGTATACAACCAAATCAAGCACCACCTTCTGAACTTCCGATGTCTTAAGCATTCCAATGGGAACAAGTTTCGGGGGGTTGGGGGACCCAGAAGAAAAACAGAATTGTAGAGTTGGAAAGGACGATAATCATTTGGTCCAATAAAGGGGTCTTTTGCCCAACGCAGAGCTTGAACCCACAACCCTGAGATTAAGAGACTCATGCTGGATAGCTCAGTTGGCTAGAGTTTGGTGCTGATAATGCCAAGGTTGCAGGTTCGATCCCCGTAAGGGGGAGCTGCATATTCCTGCATTACAGGGGATTGGACTAAATGATCCTCAGAGGCTCTTCCAACTCTATGATTCTATGCTATCTCTGAGCTATCACTATAATGCTTTGAATTTCACAAGCATCACAGAGAAGCGGCTTTTCTTAAAGGTACAGAATCTTCAAAAGCAGCGAAGTGCTCGCAGTTAAGTTTGGGGCTCACTACAACACTGGCTTGTGTAATCGTCCTCCCTTTGCAAGTCTGCTCTCATTTGAAAATCACCTTTCGAGGGGAGGACAGGGTAATTACGCTGACTTACAGCCCAACTCCCTTGAGCATGGAACATTAATCTTAAGTGCCCCTTTTTACAACTACTGGAGCAAAGGAACGTCAAGGCTCATTTTAGATTCTTACATTGCAAGGGGAAACGTGCCGTGCAGGATCAACTGAATCAATCAGAAAGCTCCCTCCTCCTCCCTTTCCCAGATTATAATAAAAATAAATCCAGAACCCACAATTAATCAGTCTGCTTACTTCATAGTAGCTGCAGAGAGTGTGACTTCTACCGCTTGACCTGATCCTCCTGTTAGTCTGGCAGCGTGGGAGCGCTAGTAGCGCTGCTGCTTCATGCGCCCTCAGGTAACTTGCCAAGCCCCACACCATGCAGAAGGAGCCTTTGCTGCAGCTTCTGTGCACTCCCAAAACTAACCCAGTCTACCAAGGGATGGCACTGGCAATAGGGAGGAGTCAGAGCTGCACACGTTGCTAGAGTGCAGCCTCCCCAAACCTGGTTCCCTCCTGGACTACAACTCCCATCAGCCCCAGCCAGCATGGCCAATGGTCAGGGATGGTGGGAGCTGCAGTGTAAAAAAAATATCTGGAGGGCACCACGTTGGGGAATGTTACCATGGTGGAAGGAGAAGAAGTGCATCAGTGACTCCCATCCCAGTGGGTAGGGATCTAATAAGACATTGGGGCTTCCCTGTAGCTACTGAGAGAAGATACTTTCCTCATCTATTTACAACTGAGCCAATGCTGCTCCTCCCACAATGTGGACACCATGTTCACATGCTACAAAGTTGTGGGGAAGGACCTTTCAATGGTTCTGGGAGCAATGGCAACCCCAACCATGAGGGTCATCCAGTTCAACCCGCAAAACCCTGAGATTAATAGTCTCGTGCTCTACCGACTGAGCTATCCACTTGCAGCACATCTATTGCCCTGGACCATTTTTAAAATTAAAAGTTGATGAGTCAGTGAAGACCCGTATATTTTATTTATTGATTAAATTTCTATATCTCCTTTCATCCAAGGATCACAGGGTGGTTCACAAGTGACCCAAACCTATGATTCTAACAGTTCACCAAACTATTCTTTACGGATGCTTCATGTTATTACCTCCTCAGATGAGATAATGTCTTGAGGGAACAGGCAGATTGAGAATGAGCCTCTCCTATTACCTTTTCTATCGTTGTTGCAGACAAGAAGTTTACTGCTGCTAGGGGACAACTGTTTTTGACTCGCAACCTCTTTGACTCAATATTAGTTATTGTTCTAATGGCCTTATGACCGGTGCTCCACAGTATTGAAAATCCATACTCTTTAAGTCTGTTGTCACTGAGAGCAATTAATTTCGTTTATTCTCTGGAGGTGGTTCAAAATGAAGACAGCCTTACTCATGCCCCACCTGCAAAGAGGAAAAATCAGTATGCGGCACTGGCTCCCAACTCTGCATGCGATGATAAAGCAACCCAGCATCAGAATCCCAAAGGCAAAGCCCTGGTTTCCTTATCCTTGCACTATTTTCCATATGGCCTTATCAACCTACGTAGATGTAACAGTATACCTACAGTGAATGAGAGAAAGGATGCCAGCCTACAACAGTGCTTTTACTGACATAAGCATTCATTTTCCATAAGTAAACACAAATAAATGAAAACATTTCAGAGATGCTTCTGACATGTTTTACATATTTGCAAAATGAGGCACCTGCCTCATTGGGAAAGGCAAGAGGTACATCTTCAAAAATTGCTGTTTGCTAACCCTAACACTAACCCTATAACACTTTGCATGCACAAAGTCCACATTCAGTCCCAGGTATTATCTAACTAGGGCTGGGAAATATTCTCTTGCCGTATATTGCAAGTCTGTGTAAATAGTACTGAGATACATGAGCCACAAATGACAGCTTCCCATGTTGTACGTGCAGCAAGGAACACATGAATGTGCCTAACATCCCTTGGCGTGCATGAGACTTTTGGTGGGCGATTATGCAAGTTTAGCAGCTGTTGCCTCCACAGCTCCATGCCTCTCCTGAGCAACAGAATAGAAAAAAATTATAGAATATGGAGGGGGGGACCACCACAATATAAAATGCATCATTTATACAGGTGGTATAATTCAGGTACAGAAACTGACACACAACTGGGGCTAGGTTGGTATAGAATTGCCTTCATTTTTAACAATTTCATGGTTTTTTTCCTGCATGGAAAGTAGACATCTCTTATCACAGGCATGTGTCCAACAGAGCTGAAAATTAGCATTAGTATACAGTACAAAGCATAGGTGGTGAACTGGAATGGAACTGGTTACCTGTTCAGCCAACAGTGAAGCGAGGCTGGAGTAAGCATCTGCAAAATCTGGTCCATACTGAATGGAATCTCTCAGTAAGAGAACAGCTTCTTCCTTCTTCCCCCGGGACCTGCAAGTCATAGGAATTTGGATAGGGGAGAGAGAAGGCAGTTCTCTTAACAACTTTCTCAGCTCACCAATTGATTAAAAATACCGTTAACAGACTCGAAAGTGCCTGTCTTCTCCTTTTCAGAAAGGGCTAGATAATTAAATTTTCTTCTATCGAGCGTCTCCTGGGGCAATATCATATTGCACAGCCTGACAGCACAAAGAGGAGTGGGAGCAGCCACTGGATATGAGCTACGTTGTGGTGCCTTGGCACCTGCTGGCAACATTTTCTGTAGCCTGCTGGGCAGCACATGCAATCCCTACAAAAGCCCCTTCCCTCCCTTGTCAGCACTTCTTTCCATTTGCTATTGTATTGGGGCAACACAAATCTCCCAGGGAACCTGAGTGAAGCAAACCAGGCTGATGGAAAACTCAAAATACTGGAGGTGGGGGAAGATGAGGATCTGTATAAGGAACTTTGTGGTTCTCACTGTGAATCGTGCAACCCAATCTTCCCAGTTTCTGACCGGTACTCCAGGAAGGAGGCAGAGGGAATTGTTTTTCTCTACTTCTGAAACTCCACATAAACTAGAGATGCTTAGCAGTCTAATTTTACATGCTGGTTCTCCATATGTGTTCCAGCGTCATGCTGAGAGGAAGAGGACCGCAGTGAGCTGGGTTGGTGTCGTTAAAACATATAGCTAGTCAAATCGCACATCGTGCATTTAAAGCAAATTTATATGGCTTCTCCCAAAGAATCCTGAGAACTGTAGTTCACCTGCCACAGAGCTACAATTCCCAGCACCCACCACAGGCTACAGTTCTCAGGTTTCTTTGAGTATCTGGGGTTAAAGCTAGACTTTATGACATATATGTGGCCGAAGTTGAAAATGACAGCTCTGTGCCACCTCCTCTCTCTTCTCTGTAACATTTTATTAATAAAGAATACAGTATTATTCTGAGAATGTGACTTCATCATGCTTCACGTGTTTTGTATTACTATAGACATTACTGCAGGGGAGACACTGGGCAGCTGCTTTCAGAAGCAGACAGGCCTCTCTTGTGTCCTAGCCTCAGTACACCTGCAGCCGCCATTTCCTGTTTAAAAGGAGTAAAACTGAAACAGAAAACATTGTGCCCAGCTATGCAAATAGGTCAACTTATATACATCAGAGCCTACTGCATGTAAATCTGACAGCAAAGGAAAACACATTGAAAGTCATACACTGCCAAGTGCAAATGTATAACCTGGGAGGGGAAAGTTTGCGGTTTCTTTCAGATGCTCATGCCAGCCTTAGCTAACAGCTCCAGATGCTGGCGGAATATTGATGTACTGTGGAAAAAGGAGCTGGCAGGCCCAAAGCACGTTCAGTAATGACAAACCATAGTTTATTGTTACGATTAAATGCAGCTAGTGCCATTTTGATAAACGCTAACTCTACAAGGATCCGGTGTAGGATGCCTACCTTCTTTTGGCTTTCCACCTGTTCCAAGTTATTACTGTCCATAAATTCCACTGTGGTCCACCTTTTAAAAAATCAGCTGCAATATTTGCCTTCAGAATTGAAGTCCCTGAGAAGGGCAAACTACAAATTGCTTAGTGAGACCTGGGCCTCCCGTGAATCAGCAGGAGACGGCTCGACAAATGAAAAGTTCCCCAGAAGCACTGATTAAGGAGCACACTTGCCCTCTGGGAGCCATTAGCTTTAATATCTTGGACTAAAGTCATTTACTGGTAGTCTCTCTCTCTCCCTCTCTACTTCTGACTCCCATATCTATAAAATCAGCACAGGGCATGGTAAGCTCAAACAGGCCCCATTTTTTCATGTCTGAGGTTGCCATAGGGAAAGGCAGGGATATAAAAGTGAAGAGAGGAGCATGATGAAGCTCAACAGTAATTGAGGAAATAATGAGAGGGAAATGACACTGCTTCTGTCACTGCCTGCCCATGCCGCCATCTTGGCCGCTCACGAATGAAGAGCATAATATGACATTGGACTCCATACCGGTTGTCTCCCAGTCTGTCTGTGAGGAAGGCTTTCTAAAGTTAGATGCGAACATGTGCAAACAAAGCACTAACAGGCATGTAAAGGAAAATGGCTGAGGGAATCATTTTGAGTGTTGAAGTGCCCTTCTGTTCAGCCATTTCCCCTCCATCTCAGCTGTCTTAGCTTTATGGCATACATTTCTGTGTAATGAGCAGTCTTCCTCTCAGACTTCCAAAGCCAGGGATTTTACTCCTTGAGGGCCATTTCCCAGAGCGTATTTTAAACCAGCTGGAGCAGGCTCACAAGCAACTCCCACATTTAAAAATGCAACGAGGGAATGGTTTGTGTGTGTGCTGCTTCAAGAAAAACTATATACACAGATGCTTCAGCAAAACATTTTCTTTCTTAGAAGTTGGCCTGTGTGCAAAGACCCTTCCCATACCTACTTCCAAAAAAGAGACAACTATGCCAGAACGTGTCCCTTCATCTCCTGCTTCCAATGTAGAACATGGGAAGAGGCCACAGCACAGTAATAGAGCATATTCTTCTCCTGAAAATGGTCCCATGTTCAGGCCCTGGCACCTCCAGTTAAAAGGATCCAGTAGCAAGTGAGAGGAACGACTTTTGCTAGAGAACCTGGGGAGCCACTCTTTGTCAGAACGGACAATACCGAGCTGGATGCACAAATGCAGAAGGTACAAGGCTTTGAAACAACTCACTTGCTCTGCAGGTTCTCTTCAATGTACTACTCTTTGCTTGTAATACATTGTATGTACAAGGGATGGGAATACAGAATAATCCTTTTTCTGGGTAAGCAGCTTTGCAAGTAACCTGTGGCCCTCCAGATGTTACTGAACTACAACTTCCATCAGCCTATATCCCCTACTTTACACTTACAAAATAACTGTTATCAGAAAATTAATGGCACACTAAAGTACAGACAATACACCTGCATCTTTAAACACCCATGGCTCAAGCAGGTGCAGATACCTGGTTGTTTAACACTTGGTATGTCATCTACATTTTCATGATAGACTACCCAGAACAGTTATGTCTGCTGCATACATTTTCATGATGCATAAAATCAGGGGTGCACTCAACAACACAGACAAGCTATCGTCTCTCTTTTTTTTAATAAGCTGGGAAATTTAGAAGATCATATCTGTGGCTTTGCAAATATTATATATTGCCCCACCACCAGCACCACTCAGTTTTACAGCAGGGACATTTCTTTCTTTATAAAGCAGCAGATAGCTAACCTACTGCTCTCCAGAAGTTGTGCAACTCCAACTTCCATCAGCCCCAGTAATAATGGTCACTAACTAGATGTGATGGCAGTTGAAGTCTAGCAATATAGGAAGGACCATAGGTTAGGCATCTCTGGTGGACAACAGTTGCTTTGGGGAAGGAATGCCACAGTACAATATTGAAACTAACTTATTGAAGCCCTGTCAAATGAAGGCCTATGCACCTTCCCCTATCCTGCTGAATAATGAAAGGTCAGCTAACTTGTCAATTTATAGATCATCAACTGAGGCCCTTCCTCATGCGCCTCCTCCACGAGAGGGTGGCAATAGGAGAACGGGCCTTTTCTGTGGTGGCCCCCCGCTTGTGGAATGCACTCCTCCGGGAAGCTCGCCTTGTGCCTTCATTACATATATTTAGGCGCCAGGCAAAAATATCCCTCTTATCCCAGGTCTCTGGCTAATTAAACAATCTATGGCCTTTTAAACTGTTTGGGGGGGTTATTGTTTTTGTTTGTCACCATGTTATGTATTTTTCTGTTTTCATAGTGCAAACCACCCTGTGATCCTTGGATGCAGGGCGCTACACAAATGTAATAAGTGAATAAAAATTCAAATTAAAGCATCTGAGGTCACCGGCTTGAGTATCTGTGGAACATTTCAGTGACATGGAAAATTGATGACTGCTCTGGCAAAAGATTTGGCAAGAGTGAAGGAAATGCCAGTATCAGAAGTTAAAGGATTAAGAAACCCACTCAGCAGCAGTAAAAAAATCTTTATTACCCACAGGCATGCTTCTTGAGCACCATGTAGTCTTCTCAATTATCCTCTTTTTTCTGTTAATGGCTTTTTTTTTTATTTGAACAGAGAACAATGTGCATTTTTAAAAGAGATAATAAAAAGATTATAGCATCCCTTATGTGGCAGCCTGAATTACATATGTTGTTCTGGCCCCATTCCAGACAGAGGCTCCGTTTTAGGCAGAGAAGCAGCTGACATACAATTACACACAATCAGTCATTACAATCAAGACTAGATAAATGTGGTCCAGTAGACAGGAAGTTGGATTTAGATTCGGAAGTCTGCCTCTGCTACATTGGCTTGTTTGGACCTAACACTAAATTAGTGTATGGGCATGAGCCTTGGGCTTACATGCTGGTGCAGTAGCTTACTCAAGAACAAACACTGGCCCATTTCAGATGTAATGATAAAACATAGTTTAGCCACACAGGAACAAGCCTTAGAGTGACACCCCCACCCCTCTGGTGTGGTCACAAGGAAGAAATTAGAAGTTGCCACTGCCTGGTTTCAACTAACCAGATTTTCTTGTTACATCTGAACTGGGAATTCTGGTTAGTTTAAATTATGGTTTGTTGAAACAAGCCAGAATCATAAAGTGTAGCTTGTTCTTAGCTTGTTTCAATAAAGCATGGTTTAAAGCAACCACAGTTTCCCCCTGTTGCCCTCCACCTCTGGGAACATTCTAGGCTGTTGCCTGGCTCACAACCCAGTGAGGGTTCTGTGAAGGCAATGATGGTATTAGCAGTCTCTTTCACATGGGAAACAGGGCTGTCACACCTCACACAATGGTGCCAGTCTGTCTTGTTCCCACTTACACACATACATTTCCACAGTGTGCAGCTGCTGACAAATACAACTAGTATCTCCATGGAATTTTTCCGGGCTTTTGAGCCTGCTGGCATTTCCATGTGGCCCCCGAGGCCTACTAGTGCAGGCTATCGGTTCTGCTGAATAGGGCAACTGTCTTTCAGTGTTAAGTTTCCCATCTGCTTGGTCCACCATATGAAAGAGTTGAGGGTGAAACACAAGCACATGATTGCACAACACACTGCAAAGTCAAACAGCATATAAACATTATTTAGCAGTAGTCTGAAGAATTATGGGCTATGAAGCTCTTCCTGCCTGTGACCAAGGGATCTGCTGCAAGGGGGGGGGGGGGAATCACTCGGCGTATGTGCTTGTTTCCTGGGGGCAAGACGTATATTGCAGGAAAACAAAGAACCTGGCTGGCTATACTTCCTACCTTCTCTGAATTCACTGAGTGAGCCCATACGGGCTGCTGGGGCAGAACCAGGAACCTCCAGAGCTGTGCTCTGCTGCCCTATAAACAGTTCCCTGGGCTATGGTACCTTTTCACAGTTCACTCAGCCCATCCTGTCTGTTGGATTTCCCTGACCTACTAGGGCTTCTAAAGTCTCCTACTGACTGGCTGTTAGACCCGGCTCCCCTAAGGGCATGCAATGGACAATCACATCAAAATAAGAGAAGGGCATCATCTCCTCTGGACTGGAAACAAGCTGGGCTATTTTCTCTGTGTGAAAGAGTATGGTTTATTTCTAAGCCATGCTGAATTTGAGTCACAGAAACCCTTGATCCCCCAAATCCCCACTTCTCCCCATAACACATGCCCAGTTAGGGCAGTAGCTCTCCAGCTGCGGGGAGACAGAAAGAGGGAGGTATCTCTCTCACTTCCTCTCCATTCTGCTACTGACACTGCAGTCATAACAAGGAGCTCCTAGTGTGCAGGTGCATGCTAGGTGCACTACAGACACCTGCCCACCTCACCTCCCATCCAGACTGGAGCTGTCTGGGAGCTCCAGTAAGAAATGCTGAAATTGGAGAAGGCAGAGGAAACAGAAGCAGCAGTTTAATCAGAGAAAAGAAAGGGAGGCATGAAAGGGGACTCTGAGAAAGCAGGAAATTAATAGTCTTGCTGGGGAGAATGGGAAGCTGTGATTGCTAGGACTAAGCTACTAAAACTAAGTGATGTGGAATAAGATGGCAAAATTAACTGTAGTACTTTAGGTTGCAGGTGGAAGATTTTTATTTTTTAAAAAGAGATGTTCAAACTATGAAAAGTTTCCTGCAAGTAGAAAACCAGCACAGCTAGGAGAATGCTGGTCTACAACAGGCAACCTTCGGCCCTCCAGATGTTTTGGCCTACAACTCCCATGATCCCTAGCTAACAGGACCAGTGGTCAGGGATGATGCGAATTGTAGTCCAAAACATCTGGAGGGCCAAAGGTTGGGAATGCCTGGTCTACAACCTCTTTCCCTTCATTATGTCTCAGTTTTCTTCTTATGAAGTTATCATTTGGGGGGGGGGACTATGCAGCACTCAAAACTAGTATCCCCCTACCTGGACTCTCAGGTGATACAGTCCATTCTATCACATTCTGCTTAATGCACTGCTCTGGCCAAAGGTAAGGAGAGAGAATGACAACTAGTGTTCCTTTACTCTTTTCAAAGCTGCTCAAACTTTGCTGAATATTCACACATAAGGTGCCCCCCTCCTCCAGGGCATCCTATCTCAAAATCCAACAGAACAGAGAGCACTTTTTTTTTTTTTACACCAGGATAACCTTCTGCACTGATTCTCTTCCTCTTCACTATCACATAGGGAGGAAAAGAAAATGACATCACAAGTTTTTTTAAGAAGATAGATGGAAACAAAGCCAAGGATTCATAACATGCTTCCGATCTAAATGCAGTATCTAGTCCACAGATGGGCCCTAAGGCAAAACTGGAAAACTGGAAGTGGTTTTGTTTTCACTGCAAAAGGGAAAATGCAGCTAGCCAGAAATATTTTATCTGAAACAAATGTACTGGTTACAGGGTAACTCTCTCTGGAAACACAGATCATTACGACTGATGGTTATCAGAACGCACATGGGAGCCAAGTATCCAAAAGTTAATCATAAACACAACTCCCTCAGTTTTGAAATTCCAAGTCATCTAAGCTCCATACTGATGGTGGAAGTTAGTGATATGCTTACAAAACAGTTTGGGCATGCCCTCAGATGCAACATGGAACCTGCAGAGCTCCAGATGTTTCTGGACACCAACTCCCACCATCCCTATGCTATCTGGGTCTGATGGGAACTGGAGTCCAGCAACATCTGGAGGGCTCAGAGGTTCCCCAGCGGTGTACTTAGAAGTGGTTGACTAAAAGTTATAACAATATGCATTTGAATAATTAAGACTTACCTGGGGCTGAAGATGGAAAGGTTCTGAGGACTCAAACATCCTCCCAAGGCAGTCAGACCTGGCTTTGATTTGCAAGAACAATTTTCCAATTGAATGACTGAATGAGACCATAACCTACTTGAGCAGATTTCCAAGATTGAAGAGGGCCCGGTTGTGCTGTGGATTCAGCTGGAGGGCTCTGCTGTAGTATTCCTTTGCCTCTGCCAAGTCTTTGGTCAATGTCCCAAGGTTGTTCAGGGCACTTGCATGACGTGGGTACAACCTGAGGGTACAAGAAGGAAGTTGATTATCTTGTTGTAAACAAAGGAGGCCATCAAACCCGTTTCAACACAGCCTCAAACCCATTTCAACACAGTTAATACCCTGCTTCAGTGTGCAATCCCATACATTGTTACTTAGAAGTAAATGTGTTCAATGGGGCTTAGTCTCAGGTAACTGAGCATAGGACATCAGCCCTTTTATGCAAGTATATGAAAGTGAATAACACTAGTTGCTTGGATGCAACAGAAGACTGCTATTGACTGTCATGTCCTGCTCGTGGGCTTCTCATGGGTATCTTGATGGTCACTGGCTACTGTGCAAAGCAGAATGCAAGACAAGGTTGGCCTTTGTCCAGATGCAAGAGGGCTCTTTTTAAGTTTTTATGGCATCAGAATGTCTGCTCCTCCTCTGCCACCATTGCCTGTCAGTGAGGCCCTCAGTATGCCCTCTCCCTCTGTGCTTGATCTAGGCAGCCACCCAGAGAAGGCAGGTGGAGGACTCTGTTCCATCTTGTCGCTCTCCTCCGTGATCACGTGCTCAGAGAGGATGGGCTAGCAACTGGAATTTAGCAAGAGCAAGACAACAGAAAGAGAAGGCACAGCAAGGCCAGGAAGCTCCAGGGTTGGCAGCAATGATGGCAAGCCAAACCTAAGCTTCTCCCATTATGGTGCAGGGTTAGGTCCTTGACCACTGGACATGCTGATTGGAGGTCGCAGTCCAATACATCTGGAAGGCACAAGGTTGGGGGAAGCTGCCGAAAACATTACATTTCAATAGAGTTTGCCAGGGGATTACTGGGGCTGCATTCCTACTCTGCCTTTTTTTTAAGGGTAGAATCTGCCTGACATGATCTTGCATCCCGATTATGGGACAGGATACAGCCTTCATTCTAATCTACAGCTCCGGTGCCTGAAAGGAGAGACAGCCTGTTTACATTTAATCCTGTCGGCTTTATTACAAAATACGTACAGCTTTCCCATTTGGAGTCTCTCTGAAAACACACATGCGCGGGCACATGCACAACGGTATATATGTCACCGGTAATGGCAACCATCTGCAAGCAATATCTCTCTTGCTATGTATCTCATTAGGCACAAACTCCTCTTTGCTTCACCTAATCAAGTGCCAAGTGCTGCATTATTTATGAAAGAAAGCTGAATTTCATTAACACTCTCACTGGGGCATCCAGTTTTTTTGTTTTATTTTTATTTTATTTTTTAAAAAACCCCAATCAATTTCCCCATCTTTCTGAAATCCTAGGCATTTGCGTTAAAAACTTCCATCTCCTTCACAATTATAGCAAAAGGCTCAAAACAGTGCAATTCATTATGCCACTAGAAAAAGAAATGGAAGTAATACTTTAAATCAGGTTCAGCTTTGATTTCTGTACACAAGAAAAGCAGGATGTGGCGGGGGGGGGGGGGGGCAAAATGAATTATTCAGAAGACTCCTTCAATGGTGCCACTGCAATTGTCAGGATAAATTTAGGCAGCCTGGCCTTGAACTATTAGAGGTACCACATACACTGCACAAAACTTCCAGTATCAATTATTGTCGCAGTCCTTTGTAGCAACCATTGTTGCTGGAGAAAAGAAGTCTCTTTGGCTGCCAAAGAATGGCGAAATGTAGCTTCAACACAAAAAAGATGTCAAATAGAAATGGATTTTAATTTTTTAGAGAAATGTTAACTGTTCTTCTATCTGAGACACTTAAAAGTTTTTTTTTTCCCATTGCTGTTTGACATCTCAGTTAAACTGGTGGTGGCAAGGCAATGCCAAACTCAACCAGGGTGGAAGGGAGAAAGGAGGAACTTGTTGCCATGGATACCATCGACAATCAAGCAAATATACTGTATTAATTCATCTTTCGTTTGTGTCAGGAAGCAGCTTAGGAAGCGCTGCAGTGAGAACGGGCTGTGGAACTGGCCAAAGTTTAAAGGAGCTCTGAATTTAGGTCAAAAGCCAGGGCTAAAGTTAAAAACGAATGCTTATGAGGCTGTCAGTTTTCAATGGTGAACAAGTAGTTTAGACTGGAACTCAGGCAACGGGCAGTATCCAGAGCTGGTCTGCAGAAAAGGGCAGGAACACAGATAAGCATGCAGTGGAGCAAAACAATTAACTGGTTTTGCAATGTTAGGCAAGAAGAATAAGAATAACAGAACTGTAAGAATGGAAGGGATTCCCAAGGGTCATTTAGTGGGGTCATCTGGGGCTTTGGAGTACGTTGTCAGCAATATGCTGATGACACACAGCTCTACTTCTCCTTTACATCTGCTGGTGAGGCAGCCGAAGTGCTGGACCAGTGCCCTGCCTCTCTAATGGACTGAATGAGAGCCGACAAACCGAAGCTCAATCCAGATAAGGATTGAGGCACTGTTAATGGGTGGTTCCCTAGTTTGGATGGATGGGAGGACTGCCTGCTATTGTTGGGGTTACTGAAGCAGCAGTTATGCAGCTTGGTGATACTTCTAGATTCATTGCTGTCACTTGAGGCTAATGGCACGAAGCACTTTCCATCAGCTTGGGTGACCCAGCTGCTCCCCTATCTGGACAGGGATAACCTAACTGCTGCAGTCTATGCTCTGGTAACCTCTAGGTTAGATTACTGCAACATGTTATACGTGGGGCTGCCTCTGAAGACTGTTCGGAAACTTCAGCTGGTGCAGAATCCAGTGGCCTGGTTGCTCACGAGGGCAAGCATGAAAAGGGAGTAGAGTAGCCTTCTTTACTCCATCCTGAACCCCTCCCCCATCCTTTTTGTGTAATGACAGGGATTCAGAAATGTAGCAGTAGCATGCCAGATATTGCAATCCTGTTTTCATACTAGCACTTTTTAGAAAAGAAAACCAACAAGGAAGAAAGCAAGCGCAAGAATAAGAAACCCATTCATTCACTTTCAGATGCTTCCAGACAGGGGTTTGATATTGTAAACAGCTTGTTCAGATATTGCAAACGAGACATTGGTAGAAGACGTTTTTTAAACATCGGATTTCCCCCAAAGAGGAATATGATGGATTAAACAGAGGGAGACACAAGCTGACATTTTTATGCCAACAGTGTTGGATGAATGCTGCAAGAAGAAAAATTTATGCATGAGGAACATCCATCCCACAATGAACACCCACCTGAAAGCACTCTTTATGTTAAAAAATAGGCAGGTGTTTGGATTGGGGGGTGGGGGAGTCTGTTTAAAAGCTAATCAGAAAAAGAACTGGGTAGGGCTTTCATGGAAAAAGTAGTTTATTTATACTGGACCATGTCAAGGCTGGTTTGTATGAACCTGTGCATGGGGGGGGGGGGTGTTTGTATGTGTGTTTCCCCATGTGAGTCCAGCCCAGTTATAAGCTGAAGTGATTGCACTGGGGCCATCCCCAAGTGTGAATGACTCAGCCCTTCTATTTAACAGCTCTCTGAACTCACGTAGGTGTTTAAATTACTGCCTCCTTTCACCCATAGGTAAAGGACGGAACATCACATCTCTCTTTATAACATTACAAGGAACACAACAACATATTCACTGTGTCGTCCTACTTATGTAGGACCTGAAATACTGCGCGACAACCCCATCCTTGTCTTGGCATCCTGAGTTGTGTCAATCAAGGACTCTTCAAAGGGTGGAGTGGTTGATTCCTCCCTGTACAATCAAGTTGGGGGTTTTCAACACCAAGTGCAGTATGTAACTATCTCCGTCAGCTCAGTTGGGGTTCTCTTAAAGTGAAGGTAAAGGGACCCCTGACCATTAGGTCCAGTCGTGACCGACTCTGGGGCTGCGGCACTCATCTCGCTTTATTGGCCGAGGGAGTTGGCGTACAGCTTCCGGGTCTAAGCCGCTTCTGGCGAACCAGAGCAGCACACAGAAATGCCGTTTACCTTCCCGCTGGAGCGGTACCTATTTATCTACTTGCACACTTTTGACGTGCTTTTGAACTGCTAGGTGGGCAGGAGCAGGGACCGAGCAACGGGAGCTCACCCTGTCGCGGGGATTCGAACCGCCGACCTTCTGATCGGCAAGCCCTAAGCTCTGTGGTTTAACCCACAGCGCCACCCGCGTCCCTTGGGGTTCTCTTAGGCAGCACTATAATGTCCAGCCTGCCTTGATTCCCCAACACAATATACATTCATGAATAACAGGCCCCAGTCTGTTGTGGATGCCTTTGCAATAAGACAGAATTCCAGCAGCCTCTTCTCCTCTGGCATTGATGATGAACAGAGTCCCTAGCTTTTTTTTAATGGCCCTCTGTTTTTGCCCCCATATTCAGGTAATCTGAACCATATCCACAGCCTTCACATCCCCTCCCAACTTTACAGCAGTTTCTAAATTGACATCCCATGGTAGGTATGATGAGGTAGGAGAGAAAGCAGCCATGTAATTTGGGCGGGGGAGGAAAGCGGTGAGCTGAGCCATAGGATTACTAAATTAAAAAAATACCATTTAACACCAGACTACACCTTCCCGTTCTTTAAAATAACACCCACACAAAAACAGCAGAGGATCCAGTTTCCTTCAAAGCTTCTCCATGAGTTTTTAAAAATTTATATTTGAAACCAGCGTGTCTGGGTTCATTTAAACTTCATTAAATCTCTCTCTGCCTTTACACTCTGAATGCGTTTCAGCAAAGGGCTGCAGGTGACCTTGGACACCATCTGGGATTTATTTCTGCAAAGAATTAAAGTGCCAACACCTTTAGTCAACTTCTGTTTTTGTTGTTCCTTTTTTTTTACAAGAACTCAAAATGTTCTCCGCAGCTTCATTTACGAGAGCCATAGCCATCCTTGTTCCTAATGCATTAAGTACTATTATGGGACCTGGATCAGTCTTTTGGAATCATTTATTGGCGTTTGGCCTTGGTTTGATTTTACGTGGGACTGCACCAATATTCCTTTTGTGCCATGTTTTACTGAACTGTCCCTGTGCATTGGTAAATAAGCACATAGAAAGAATCCAGACACAACCTATGCAGAATTATATCAAGGTTTCCTCTTTTCTTTTTGTGCTATATATCAGTGAAACACCCACGTAAGAATCTTAATGCAATCATGTGTATGATCACATTAGGAATGCTTTCTACCAGTGACACACCCACATATACACAGCAGTCTGTACAAAATTCAGAAACTAAACCAAACCTTAAAAATGGGAGAATTCTGATGCACAAGTTCCACTTCAGAGACACTGGAAGCTGCTTTATACTGAATCAGGCAGTTGATTCATCTGGTCCATCTAGCTGAGTATTAAGACTTAAGAGCATCTCTCCAGTGTTTCAGAGGGAGACATCCAAGCCCTATCAGGGATGCCAGGTCTTGAAATTGCTCTGCCAATGAGCATCGGCCCTTTTTGGGTGATTTGGAATTCCAAAATCAAATAATAAATTGGCTATTTCAGAAGTATCCCTACACTGCTGTAGTACTTTGAAGATTAAGATGGAAAAAAGTAATCCTGTCTAAGCCTAGAATCTCATTGAAAGCTTCATGGAACTCCTAAACTCCAAGTGAACATTTCCTCATTTTCAGCATTGGAAAAAATGTGTGTGCCATCTCTGTCTCTCATGTCAAAAGAGAATGGGACAATGCTGAGCTCTGTGTATACATTTCTGTCCCATCCTGTGTTCATCACAACAGCGCTGTTTCTATTCTGCTACAGACTGGCTTCTGCTAAAACCAACATTGTTCGCATCACTATGACCAAAGCTAACATAATTTATTACATAATCAATTTCAATGGAAGGGAAACATTGAAAACAATGCAGAAAATAATGCCCTTGTTTACATAACATTTGAGAACTATAAAGTCGATTTCTGTTCCTGACCTCCAATGAATTTCAGCAATTTCTGCTCCTTCACAGATTTCTGTGAAGAAGATCTTCATATCTAGCTTTATCCCAACGTGTGGATTTCCCAGTCCACTAGTCACTAGCACAGATTTCAGGGGAGGGGACATCAAGATGATCTGGAGTTGCTCAGCATCCAGAATGCTTTATGAATAGTTGCCAGGAAATCACCACCATCATCATAGTCACTACTTCACTTTGGTCAAAATGTGGGATAGAGAGGTGACTGTGGTTACCCATGAGAATCATCCTAATGTCTTCCAACCCAGCTTCAGGGGCAATTGGCTCATTGGTCTACCAAAACACCAATAACAAGGATGAACAGAGAGCGCAGATGGCAGACAACCTGAGCCAAATGTTAAAAAGTTCACTAATTTGCTGTGCAACTGAAGACATACAGAAAGCTGGTGTCCTTGCACCGATGCTTATAATAATGTTTAAGAGGCATTACATTGCAGTAGCTCTTCCTTAAGTAAAAGCTATATTATAAGAGATGTTAAGTACCTCAATGGTGTGGAGCAGGACTTTATATATTGGAGCAAGGAAAATGTATGAAAATTGTATGGGTAAATCTAGGTCCCAACATTTGGGCTTAAGCTACTGTTTCTCCTATTTTTATGAGCACTCCAAATCTGCAGTCTAGAAAAAGTTCCTGTGCTGTGCAATCCTATGCATGTTTACTCAGAAGTAAGTCTTGCTGTGTTCAGTGTAGGTTACTCCTAGCTAAAATAATCTTTAAAATAAGCAATAGAAATGGTCGGCATTTCCTTGTTCACCATTCTTCCCAACAGAAGAAGTGTTTACATTTGAAATTTTCAACACTTCAGGGAGGAATGCCTGTGACACAATGTGACTCAACTCCAAGTCTGGGCAAATGAGTGAAATGAATTTAATGAATTCATTTTGTTTCAGCAGTGCCCACTGTGTTTTGAATTTCATCACGGTTAAAACGAGACCGTTTGCGTTAGATCACTTGGTAAGAAGCAGCCTTTTGCTGCTGACAGGCAACTGCAGCCAGAACTCAGGGAGATGAAAGACAACTTCCTTCTCTACTTGCAGTAGGGGGGCTGGAGATTACATTTTAGGGTTGTCTAGAAACTCTGGTGTGCTTTTCCCACTTCCCTTTAGGCCCAATAAGAGGTGGTGTTAATTGTATCATTGCAGCTAATACGTCTAGCATTTTCCGTCTTTGAAAAGCTGCCCAGGGAACAGTATTGTGACTGTGGTGTGCAGGAAAAGTGGGATTTTTTTTTTTAAAAACAAACACCTCCCTTCCTGCTGCAGTCTCCACGAAAAGCCCTTGTCACCCAGCTGCTATTTTTTCTGAGAGGGAAATATCCATTGATCCCAATGAAAAATCCCTCCTAATAAGAACAGCATAAGGCCATTTTCACCAGGACCATATTGAGAGGGTTTTTTTTAAAACAACAACAACAACAACCATGTTTTAAACCTTCCCCACATAACATGCTGTCCTAGCCCAAGTACCTAGCCCAAATCCTGCAGCTGAAGGACTATTTAATCATACGGAAGATGCCATAAATTGCATTTCAACCACCACTCCATAAAGCTCAGCACAGGTGCCAACTTAAACAAAATATGGGGGGCACCTGCCCACCCTCCCTTCTCCCCACACTTCTCTGGAGAGCACTTTCCTCCTCCACATGCAACTAGGCACAAATCTCCCCTTCCCCCAGTCCCCCACAAGAAGTTTCTGCCTACTCACCTGCCCCAAACCTGTTTGCTTCTCCTACCAGCCTGCTAACCCACTTGCCTCTGCCCAGCTCAGACACGCTCGGGAATGGCGCCGAAAGCTGAGAGCCAAGTTGGGAAAAGAGTGTAGCACCCAGCTTGGGGGGGGAGGTGGCTGCCCAAGGGGGGGTTAAATATTTTATGGGGGGGACCAGGGTGCCATAGAGTTGGTGCCTATGTTGTCCAGTACTGTCTACCCTGAACAGGAAGCTTCTTTGTGCCAAATCCGACACTTGGCCCATCTACTTCTGTATTGCCTACACAGGCAGACAGTGGCTGTCCAGGGTTTCAGCCTGGTGACTCTCCCAGCCCTACCTGAAGATGCCGGGGATTGAACCTGGGACCTTCAGCATGAAAAGCAGATGCTCTACCTCTGAGCTATGCCCCTTCCCAGTCTTTCCCCAGGATATCAAGCTGAGAAATCCCGCAGCCCAAGTTAAATCAGGGAATTAGGAATGGACGTTAGGACTCTTCTGTAAGCAAAGTGTGTGCTCTGCTTCTGAGCTGTGGCCCTTGCCCAACACGTAGGAATGGCAGCACAGCAGTGAGCCACAGCAGGCAGAGATAGCAGCACCAAGCACTGCAGCTAGAAAGCAAGGAGTGTGCAGCGCTGCTTATCAGCAATGCTGCGTTTTAATGAAGAGGGAGAGCCTGCACACATTTTAATAAGAAAGGCTTCAATGACACATTAAACATTCAGCGCAGCACTAGAAATTGAGCATCCCAATATTCCTATTCAATCTTACACACATTAATATGCACACACTGCGATGATTAGTCGTACTTTGTTTCATCTCAGATGAATACTCTTTGATCTCCTTGCAGCAGGCGTCTCCTGCAGAGCTGGCAGCAGAAAACCCGCTATAGTGGCAAGTATTTTAAAATTAACCTTAGGGGATAACCTTCACCTTCCAACAATCTGCACTTTTCTTTTTTTGCAGCCTCTCTCTCAGTTTCTTTTCTTTTATTTTTTTAAAAAATAGTTCTGCCAAATAGCATGATTCTCTTCTTTTCTGGGGCCAACTACAGCACACCTGGCAAACGACCAGAGAGCTCTATTGCAATGATTTCTCTTTATTGCTTCACTGCAAGTAAGCTTAAAGGTTTATAACCATTATCACCATTCCAGAATATCAACCGCTCGTGAACTCTGATTTAGACACAGCTCAGTTTGCATTCCCCAAAAGAATGAGCCTTTCAAGTTACACTTAATTTCCACCGTCTGTGCTGGGCACACAAGAAAAGAGTTTTTGTCCAGACCAATAAATTTGCATGTAGAAGTTTGCTTTACCTTAATTATGGCTCCCTCCCATGCGGTTCCATTTCTGAGACCCCCACAACAATTTTTGCAATCGTCTTTGGTGTTATATATTGTAGAACAACTTTTTGGCCTACCATGTCTCCACATTATGCCTTTTCTAAAAAGCAGACTGTCACCATGGCCAGCACATGCATTTCCTAATTAGACTTAGCTACACTAGTAGAAAACAATGTTCTAGAAGCCTTGCTTAATATGTAAGCACTACAATTTAATTTAAAGCCTGTCCCTCTCCTTTGAAAACAGATGCCAGTGTGAAGCTGGCCTTTGCAGCAGAAATATGGATTTGTGTTTGGAATGTGAACATTGTGTTCTGTCTCGTGTCACAATCTTTGAGGAAGAGATCATGTCAGAAAGTGGATATTGGAGCACCTTCCACAGCGTTGGGACCATTTTTACATGGGCAGAGGGGGGAAGTGTCTAAGGGGGGTCATGACTGAGATACATAAAATTGTGCATGGTCCTGAGAAAGCAGATATAAATTTTCTCACTGTTTCCCATAATATGAGAATCTAATGAAACCAACTGGCCAGAAATTTAGGACAGCCAAAGGGCATTACTTCTTCACACAACACATCATAACCTAACCTCTAGGTTAGTTTACTGCAATGTGTTACACATGGGGCTGCCTCTGAAGACAGTTTAGACACTTCAATTGGTGCTGAATTCACCGGCCAGGTTGCTCACAGGGGCAAGGTGCTTTTGAGCATATAGCACCAGGTAAAGGTAAAGGACCTCTGGATTGACTGAATGGTTAAGTCCAGTCAAGGGCGACTATGGGGTGTGGCGCTCATCTCTCTTCAGGCCATTTGTGGCATTTGTCCACAGAAGCTAGAGCACACGGAAATGCCATTTATAATAGCACCAACTCTGGCCCAAGAGCACTGGCTGCCAATTCGTTTCCAAGCCCAAAATTGACCTATAAAGCCTTAAATGGCTCAGGACTGCAATACCTCAAGGACTGCCTCTCCCTATATGACCTGACCCAGACTCTGTGATCATCATCTGAGGCTCTTCTTTCATGTGCTCCAACCACAAGAGGCCTGGAGGATGGGAGCATGAGAACAGGCTTTTTCTGCAGTGGAATGCTCTCTCCAGGGAGGCTTGCCTGCAGCCTTCATTGCATATCTTTAAGCACCAGGCAAAAACATTCCTCTTCTCTCAGGCCCTTGGCTAATTAAACAATCTGCGGCCTTGTAAATTGTTGGGGCAGTACTGTTTTGTTTGCTGTTAGGTATTTCTGTGTTTTTATACTGCAAACGACCCTGTGAGCCTAAACTGAAGGGCAGTTTATAAATTTAAAAATTAATAAAATAATAAATCATTCATGGAAATTTGCCAACCCCAGATGCAAGAGGAGGAGAAGATCAGGTGCCAGAAAACAGACACCCAGGAATAGAGGGGAGAAGCCCCCGCCTCTGTTTCTAGATGTCAGACAGAAACGAAAAGGGTAGAGATAGCTACCCTGCTTAAGCTCCTAAGTATCATCAACTGCACTGACATGTCTCAAAAAGTCATCCCAATGAAGTTTCGAGTTTGGCAAGGTGGTAGGAACATGAACCGCATCCTTTCTCAACTCCTGTTTCTGTCTGGGCCCCGTGGAGGCCTGGAAGCAGTTAGTTAGAGGGGGCGGAGTCTCTGGAGAAGTGACTTTGTTTGGGGAAGAAATCAAGAATCAATAGTTATATATGGCCAGCCAGGTAACCTTTTAGCTTTCCAGTATCATATTGCCTGCATGAGCTGCAATAGCGATTTCCAACCATTATCTGGGTGGTGCTGCAGCACAGCAAATATCCGTAAGCTAAAATGCCGGGCCCCTGCTGCCAGTTTCCTTGGTTTGTGCCTCAAATGCCTGACATCTCTAGCACAGGGCTAGTGTGATGCCCTTCAGATGCTGCTGGACTACAATCCCCATCAGTCCCAGCCAGCAGGCCCAATCATAAGGGATGGCGTGGGCAGTAGTCCAGCACACATGCCTGTACACATGGAGGGTACTGCTTTAGCTACCTCTGCTCTAGGGGAACTCCTGTTCCGAATCATGCAACCTAAATGGTACTTGAAGCCTCTGTGTGCTCTTCCATGACCTATTCCCATGTTCCTGCCCAAGACAGGACCGAACTATGGCCAGGCTTCACAATCTACCCTTCAGTGGCAAATCCGCTTCCTAAAACACTGACTGCTGCTTGCTAAACTCCTGGTGCTGAATCCCTGATTTACGTCTGCTGACATTCTGGCCAAGGCTACTTGCTTCCCAGCTAGCTGCACCAATCTTCCAGCTGCAAGGAAACCGACATAGTAGCATGAAGCTATGTTTATTTTGCCCACATAACTTAGTTGCTTGAGTTGAAAAGGTAACAGATCAGAGCCGGCAACCACGGCTTAATTCCAAGTTGCCAGGCAACCGCACATCCGCCAGTGAAGTACTTTCAGACGGCGCTACCAGCAACTTTGGAAAGCGGCGCTTCTGGCCCTTCATGGGGCCATAAAGCACCGAGCTGGATGATGCTCACAATGCTCTGTAAACAAGATCGTTGTGGGCTATATATCTAATGATGCTTAATTAACACTCCTGGCAAATCAATCCTAAAAACAGCCTCCTTCATAATTAAAACTCTGCCAAGGAGGAGACAGCACCGGAGCTATGGCAACTTGATGCTTGCTGAATTAGGGGAGGAAAAAGAAACGGGGGGAGGGGGGACTCTTGACAGCAATTATTGTGTGCTTAGACTAATTCACAAGCAGATGGTTGCACTTAAGCACCAGTGAAGGAGAACTGCGTGTTACTGTCAGCAGGATGAATAGAGAGGCTGTGTCGAGCAGTGGCTAGCTTTCCATCAGAGAAGCCTGGGGCAGGCGAAAACCATTATTACTTACTATTCATACTCTGCCATCAGCATTCATGAGTCCCTTACAAGCTAAACAGGTAAGTCACTGATTCCAAAGGAGCACCGTGGAACCACTTTAGACTGTCATGGCTTCACCCCAAAGAATTGTGGGAAATGTAGCTTGTTAAGGGTTCCGAAAGTTGTTAGAAGACCCCTGTCCCCCTCAAAGAAGGACAGTTCCCGGAGTGGTTTAACCATCAATCCCTCTTCACAGGCAACCTTTGAGAACTGTAGTTTGTGGGGAGGAATAGGGGTCTCCTAGCAACTCTCAGCAGTCTTAACAAACCACTGTTCCCAGAATTCGTCTGGGGAAGCCATGGCTGTTTGAAGTGATATCGCTTTAAATGTGGTATTGCTCCCCTCCCCTGATTCCCTCTGAGGCTGGTAAGCCATGAGGAAGATTTTGGAAGGTTGCCGCTAGCTCTCCACTGCCCCTTACCCACCCGCAGCCCCTCTGGGAAAATCACTGGAAAAGCTACTTGTGAGCAAATGGCTGGTCCAGCAGCTTCTTCCTCACATGAGGATAAGCCGCAGTACAGGCAGAAACAATGGTTTTTGAGGAGAGATTCGAAAGAAGGAAACAAACACATTATGGAAGAATCTTTCCTATAAGGGGGCATCAGCAAGGAGGGATGGGAGTAGCCGTTTAAGAGAGCTGAGGAAAAGCTATGGAAAGCTTTAAAGGAAAAGACATGGGAATCATTGCAGGATATGGAAGGGTATGGGGAAGCCACTGAACAGAAATGAAAAGGGACTTCACTATGAAGGGGTATCACTGCTTCAATATCTCCTCTCTCTCTCTCTCTCTCTCTCTCTCTCTCACACACACACACACACACACACACACACACAACCACACCAATTAACTCCCAAGTGAGATTGGCTGCTCCTTGTGGGATAAATGAGGCTGTGGTGATGCCACATTTCAAATTGCTAGATGTTATGGGGGAGAGAAGAGGAGGCGAAGGCACTTGTGTAGCTGCTTCTGTCAGCTGTCAACATCCAGGTTCATTCTCCAGAATGTGAGGCTGACAGACTTAATTACAGAACTATAATTAATACATACTTGTGTTTAATAAATATTACCTGCCAGTTTACGCGGCACTTCAGATTTGCAAGGTGCTTTGCAACAGAAGGGTGTAATCACAATAACTCAGTGCTATGGATAGATGGATGAGTCTATTACCAGCCCTGGCCAATTCTGTATATGCTCATTCCTAAATCAGCTCTGCCCTCTTTCTGCATTAATTTGTGAGTTTCCTTTAAAAAATGAATGAAAATACATACATTTTTTTCTCAGTGCACACAATTCTAAAAGTATTTTATCCTAAAATGTGCATTTTGTAATGCACATTAGTATGGTTTTTGAGCAGAGAGGTGTATTGCAAATTTCAGATAACTGCAAAATATGAAGGATAGTAGCATTAGTCATGCATTAGTCTGGGAGGTGTGAAACTGGCCAGCTCACATTCTTCTAAAGCATTTTCAGAAGCGCACAGCTTGTTTTGTCCTCAGTGATTTTTCAAAGCTTCAACATTTTCTGCTCAGCCACTAGAATGAAGGGGAACTGATCAGTCAAGCCAGGAGAAATTCTGTTCTGAAATGCCTGCTTTGCCTTGTTCTTATGCACAGCTCATTAGGGTAGCTAGCCTTCCTAATTCTTTGTACTTTGGCCACAAGCAAGGACAAAAATCCAGGAGGAAAAGCAGATAGACTCATTTGGGCTCCACATTCAACATTTTTTAAATGTCTGGTAATGAAATGCAAATAGTTGGCTGTGCAAATTTCTTAGCAGCATCCTGCTGTATGGAAAAGCTTTCCATGTGACCTTAAAGGCATTTGGCCCAGAGCCAAACTAGAGTTACACAGGAGATGCGTGAACAGTTCCTTAGCTTTTATTTATTTATTTTTTGAATGAAAAGCAGCTGTGGGAGGCTGCCAGTCTGAGCAGAGGAAGGAGAGGCAGGAGGGGTTGCTTAACCCATTCCCCTTCTGCTATTTGTATGCTCACAATCAACATCCTTAATGAGTACCCCCAACCCCACAAAACTCCCAAGGGTTCTAAAAGCAGCTTGGAGAGGAGCAATACAGAGATGCTTTTCTACTTCTAATCACGGCTACCAATACTTTGTTTCAGTGGGTTTAAATTAAAACTAAACTAAACTAAACATTTCAACTATGTTTGGTTGGTCAACATAGCATATTATAAAAAAGACCAAAAAAAATCCATTAGTGTGATATGACACACAATTAGCAGTATCTGCTAATAGCTCTAAAAGGTAAAGGGACCCCTGACCATTAGGTCCAGTCGTGGCCGACTCTGGGGTTGCAGCGCTCATCTCGCTTTATTGGCCGAGGGAGCCAGTGTACAGCTTCCGGGTCATGTGGCCAGCATGACTAAGCTGCTTCTGGCGAACCAGAGCAGCGCACGGAAACGCCGTTTACCTTCCCGCTGGAGCGGTACCTATTTATCTACTTGCACTTTGACGTGCTTTCGAACTGCTAGGTTGGCAGGAGCAGGGACTGAGCAACGGGAGCTCACCCCGTCACAGGGATTCGAACTGCCGACCATCTGATTGGCAAGTCCTAGGCTCTGTGGTTTAACCTACAGCGCCACCTGTGTCCCAATAGCTCTACTTGGAAACTAAGTAAAGGTAAAGGGACCCCTGACCATTAGGTCCAGTTGCGGATGACTCTGGGGTTGCGGCACTCATCTTGCTTTATTGGCTGAGGGAGCCGGCGTACAGCTTCCGGGTCATGTGGCCAGCATGACTAAGCCACTTCTGGCGAACCAGAGCAGCTATATTTGTGTAATTAAAGAGACTGCATTTAAACTTAAGAATCCTCTGTGAGTACGCTTGTAAACTTGAAATGTCCAGGAAGATATTTTATCAAGACACTATATTTAAACATAAGCACTCTCTGAGGGGGTTTATGTGATGTTATGAATTCCAGAAAACCCACAGAGTTGCAGTTATCTCTTTCTGGGAATTAATTTGCCAACAGACTAATTTGCAATGAGAAACATTAATTCATACCAACCTGTTGTCTATGTAAATGAAAAACTCTTGTGCCTGTCGTATGAATTTATGCAGATAAAGCTTTAAGAGGAGTGAGCATTCACTGCTGATTCCCCAGAGCATCCTGTCCGAGGCAAGATACACTGCCTGCATACTTAGGTTCTGAATATAAAGAAAGACACTCCGCAGGAGGCATAACAAGGAGCTGGGCACAAGCTATGAGCATTTCCCAAACACATTTATGAGGAAGTCAGTCCCATTGAACTAACATGAAGGTTTAGGGCAGAATAAGTTAGTTCAGTGTGGGACTTCTTTGCTGTTTGCATTGATCATGTCTGCTTGGATTCTGTCTGCATTCTGTAATCAGTAAGGGGAACTGCACAGTGCCTTACATATATCAAGTAGGGTGATTCTGTGTGCCTGACACTCACAGAAATAGCTCAGTCTCCCAGGCTTGCAGTGGAAACAGAGCATTTGGAGGTAAGGTACTAGAGCCTCATGCTAGGAGTCCCATTTGAAACACACACACACACACACAGAGAGAGAGAGAGAGAGAGAGAGAGAGAGAGAGAGTTCCATAGATTGTAGTGGCTTCAAGTGCAAGAGCCTAACTCTCTGTTAAGACATTCTCTGATGTACCTGAGGCAAAGAACACCATCTAGAAAAGGTCCCTGAAGAAAACAGCACATGCCCCAGGCCTGTACAGAATAAAAACAAGGCATATACCCAAAGTTCCAGAATCACTGGTAATAAACATGCTTCCTAGTAATAAAGATGCTTATAGACCTCCTGGACCAGCCAGTTTGTGAGAAGGTACAGCATGTGAGAGTGAAGAATAACAGCCACAAAATACATCAGAGGTAGGGCGTTGGAACCGGCCTGTGGGCCAGATCCATAATTCCCTCAATCCCCACAGGTGGGTGGGACTGCCCACCTGTCTACCCCTTGGTGTCCTAATGATACTTGAGAGCATGCCCTTCAAAGAGGTTCACTGTAACTTCCAACCAGATGACCAGCAGTTACAGGGAGCCTCTTTGAAGTCCTTTTGGAGGAAGCGCTTCCGTTTCAAAGCGCTTCCCCCTCCACGAAGTGCTCTGAGTCCCAGCCGCTTTGTCTGCAGAGGGGGAAATACTTCATTTGAAAACATCTGTCATGTTTGGTCATTGATCAAAAAAGGCAAGAATGAAAGCAAACAGAACCTTCCTAAGAACTTACTTGAGGGCTGTTTTGTAGTGGTAGATGGCTTCACTGTCCCGACCTTGGTCTTTCAAAAAATTGGCATAGTTGTAGTGCACCTTGGCATTATGGGGCAGAGTCTGGATGCCTGACCTATGAACGAGAAACCACATAGGAACAGTAACAAACACAGTTTTGCTTTTTATTATTGGGATTGCGCCTCTTGATAGCTTGCCGTAAAAGGTACTAAAAATGAGGCATACTGGAAACCACGTACTTGGAAGAAACAGGGTGTACCTCTCAAACCAAACTGTAGTTTTGTTGAAATATATATATATATAAATAATAAATGTCCAATAGCACCTTAGAGACCAACTAAGTTTGTTCTTGGTATTAACTTTCATGTGCATGCACACTTCTTCAGTCTCCCCCATCCTCCTATGAATGCCTCAACTAGAAATATACCACCAAGCCATCACTGCCAAAATCATACTGTATGCACACACTTCATAGCCTGAAACCTGGTTCCTGACCCACTTTGGAAATTATTCTCTAATTAAAAGAGGAAATAATAAATATTCATACCCCCCAGCCAAGTAGGGAAAGGTGGGGAACAAATTACAAGGCAACACAAAATGTTTTTCCCATTTCTATTTCCTTCAATCTTGCGACTAATATTTTCCATGCACATTTGCCCAACGTGAATTCCTAAACTCTAATATTGTTGCTCCAGAAAATACATAGCAATTGAACTGGCTGGGGGTGAGGGAGGAAAAAACACATACCACAGATTTGAGAACAATGTCCCAGTGTGGTTTCCTTCCGCACTGATTGCTATGGAGTTTCTCACAGACCAACCTGCAATATAGTGCGTTGGCATAAACTACAATCATGTTAATAAAGCCAACACAGGTGATTTAAAAAAAACATTTTAGGGCACATGTGATCATAAAAGAGGTTGCCAAAAACAGAATTCTCAGCACTCTCACAAAACTACAATTCCCAGTGCTGAGAGATGTGGCATACAATTTAAACCAATTAAAACTGGGTACCACTGGAAAAATTTAAGGTGCTTCCAGCTGGGAGGCTTAGTATCTCAAATGGGTTTTTGGTGACAGGTTTTTGCATATTTTCTGCAAAAAAAAAAGAGGAATTAAAAAGGGGGGAAATATAAACCGGTATTTTGATGCTGATGATGTCATGTGCACACAATATAAAACCTTGCATACATCAACAGCACCAATCCCCCAATAAATACCCATGTGGAAGCATCCATACTGAGCGTGACATTATCACCCCTCCGTTCTGTAAATCATCACCGCCAGTAATAAAGTGTTCCACCATGATAAACCGTTTGCTGTGCAACCTCCTGTTAAATTGCTGTCCATTGATCTTTCCCAAGTGTATGTGTTTGGAACCTATTACATAATTCTGTTTGCAAAGCACAAAAAACAAGTGGGACTACATGCATCACGCTGCTAGTTCTGCAGAGTTAACGTGCATAAATAAAAAGAAGCAAAAGTGTCTTTTCAGGGGTGCAGAGGGAAATCATTCCTAGTCAGCACATTTGGCTCACGGAGCAGCTTTACTGATTAAGGATAAGCTATTTTTAGACAGGTAAAGAGCACCATTTTAAAGGTTTAATCCCCAGTGGAGGAGAGGCATTGCCTAGCGATCCATTCTCTCTCTGTCCCACACTATCACCTGCTCATAGGGTGGCTAAAACACATATTGTATTGTTCACATTCCAAGTAATATGTATTCTTCAGGTAAGGTATGAAAAATATTACTGGTGGGCCTTGGAGAACCCCAAGAAAGCCAAAATGTTTCCCCAGCCTTGCTGCCCGCGCCTCACCTTAGATCAATCTTACCTGAAAAGGGACTCTCTTGACAGCCAGATTTCATTCTGCTTCACTGTTTTCCATGAGAACAGCAACAGCAGCAAAGCCGAGAGGGTCGCTGCAGTGGCTCCCCATTTATTTAGCCACATACAAAGCTTGTTTAAGCCGTGGACCAAGAGGATGCAGTACCCCATACTGAAAAAGCAATCAGGGAAGGAGGAGGGAGAGAAAAAATTATAGCAAGATGCAACGGTTGAGGTTCTTTCACAGAGGTTAGCATAACCAGCAAGAGAGCAGGTCCCTTGCATTATCTGGTCTTCTCTCACAGTGGAGCAAGATATTGCTAGATGGAGTCATTGCTCCTCTGCGTCTCTTTGTTCATTCTTCAACATAACTTAACACATTGCATGCTGCAATTTCACTACATCTTGCCCAGCTTCCACTGCCTAAGTCAATGATGTGAGGTAGGGTAACACACGGTGAGGTGACATCCTGTCAGATGTTTTGTTAAGCTAGACCAGGGATGAGGAACCTTTGGCCCTCTGGATGTTACTGAACCCCAACTCCCATCAACTCCAACCAGCCTAGCTCAGTGGTGAAGGAAGATTAGAGTCCTGGCTCTCCATATGTTGCAACTGCCATCATAATTGGCCAGCTTGGCTGGATCTGATGGGAGGTAGAGTCTCCTCATCCTGGGGTCTTCATCCCTTAGTTGAATGTTATAAGGGAGAAAGTGCCAAGACACTCAGTGTGGTTCCTGCTCCTTCTCTCTTGGCAACATCTAGTTGCACTTTGGTTCTCAAAAACCTGTAGAACATATTAGGCAACTCCAGAAGTTCAATTTTATGATACAAATATTAAATTGGGGTAGCCAAAGTAGTGCCTTTCAAGTGTTGCTGGACCACAATTCTCATCAACTCTACAGGGAGTTTTAGTTTAGCAACAGCTAATGGTGGCTACCCTTGGTTTTAACTGTCGGGGGCAGGAATTGTAATTCTGCAATACATAAAGTTGTATGAGAGTAGCTTCCACCATGGCTATAGAAGCCAAGAACTACCCACGCTGGAAGAGTGGCAGACGAAGGTGATTGACTATATGGGACTGGCCGAGATGACTGGCAGAATCCGTGACCAAGGGAAAGAGACGGTGGAAGAAGATTGGAAGAAATTTAAAGTTTACCTTAAGAACTGTTGTAAAATTAATGAGTGCTAAAATGTCATGGGTAATGTAAAACAGAATTGCAACGATAAACGATTGGGTTAGAGAAAAAGGATTAAAGAAATTGAATCATAAGTATCTGAAATTAGGGGTTGCTGAAAAAGTTTAAAACAGGGATGCAGAAAAGGGAGGTATGGGGAAGTCGTTGAAATAAGGTTTAAGAAAAAAAGGTGATGAAATTATACGTGTTTATATGTTTGTTTGTTAATGTGTTATGTTGTGAATTGTCAGTTCTTGTCTGTTAATATATGTTGTAAAACCAATAAAAATTTATTATAAAAAAAAAGAAGCCAGGTAGTCAGTGTACCTGGGACAAAAGAACACAAACAAGCACATATACTCTGTCCTTCAGATATTATAAAATACATGCTCTCCCCATCACAGAACTTCCGTGTTGGAAAAAATAATGAGGGAAGCAGCTCCCCATGGGTGTGATCCCAAGTCATAGTTCCTGGGGAGATTGTCCAAGGTCAAGGTTTTCAACTATTGTCCTTGGCAAAGTTTTTAAATCTGGAAGAAAATGCTCCTTCAACTAAGATCCTCAACTTTGGTCTACCTCATACTGGCTGGGAAACTCAGAACAATATAGGACACTTCTAAGACTTTAGCCTTTTCTGACTATCCATTTGGTGCCACAGCTTTTAAAAGAACAACTAAATAGCCAGGGTGCGGATGAGGGGAGAGAGAGCAAGGTCATGGGATATATATTTTTTGGAGGAGGTTAACCTTTTGTCAGTAATGTTCCAATTCAGAGCTGGGTATCACCCCACAAGCTTGCTATTCACAATGGGAGGAAAGCTCTGTTCCCACATGCCACATAATGAGGGGAAAATATGTTAAGTACACTACATTCTGTTAGTAATTATAAGATATAGCTCTGTCTTTTTTGCTATTGCTTGCTCTTGTCTTCTGCACACTTATTTGCCTAATGCTGACATATGGTTTAACATAATCTTGAACCAGGCCATTTCTTTTGCCCTGTTTTGGTTTTTACTGCCTCTCTCCCATGCTAAACTGAATTGGTTTTTAACATGTTTTAATATAATTTTTAGCATCATTGTTATTATAATTATGTATTAGCTTTTTAATGTATTGTTGTTTAACTGGAGCATTTTGTCTGGAGCATTTTCTTTTTAATATAAGCTGTTTGTGGCTTATAAAGGAAGGGGGGGAATCTACAATAATCTGCCTTAATAGTGAACTCTTAATTTGTTAAATTCACCAAGTTAATATGATCTTATGAATCAAAAGTCTCGTAATACGCTCAATAGATTTTTTTTAAAAAAAACATTCACACTGAACTTCTGGTTCAGTTTTTTTAATTACAAATATAGTTTTTATACAATTTTCATGTGTTTCCTTAAACCATTCCATATTTAAAATAACAACCAACACTGCTCCATTTAAACTAACATGCAAGGTTATTTTCCTTACAAAACTATCCGTATATATTGACTCTATCTTACATATTGCCAAAATATAATTTTCTGCCCGAAGAGCTATTTGCTAAATCTACAGTCCCTGCTAAATCTACAGTCCCTGCAGGTAGCACCAGAAGCTAATCTGCTTTTGTTGTCTAACATTCCTTTGCTTTTATTCCAGTGTGTTTATTATAAAGCAACAGCATCCAAGTATCTTGACTTTTTATGGAATCAAAATTGCTATTTGATTTCTCTTCAGAGTGTTTGATATTAATGGGCAAACAGCTAAACGTTTGAAGTCTGACTCTGGATAAGAATAATCTCAAAGAAAGGATGTTTGCAATGCTTAGTAACTTAATTATGTTTTATCTGATCAGAGAGCTAGAGAAACAGGAACTAACCCCAAATGCTAAAATGGCATTATTTCTTTCCTCCATTATTAAACATATGTGGGAATTGAGACTGTTTCACACTTGATTCCTGCAAGGCTGCATATATTTGCTCTTGGATGTGTTTCTGCAGGAGACTACGTAAGAGCACTTGCACATCATCATCATCAACAACAACAACAAAAGGAAATGTGCCACCAAAAAACAAGATAACAGATGTTCAAAGAATTTCCATGTGCTGATTTATAGGTATGGATGCAAATTTAAGCAGAAACACATCTCACAATAATGGGGAAGACTGTAACCTGGTGGCCTGAGTGCTGATGGACAACTTCAGTGCCCCTACTGCTCTCCCTTCTTAGGGTTCTAGTTTCCATCAAGTTTCAAATGGACTTGGACTGGACTGACCGACAACCAGATAACTCCTTCAAACAGTGGACTATCCTCTGTAAAGTAGGAAACATGACCACTCTGCCTACAAGGCTATCAACCAAAATGCAAATACTTGGAGCATGGATTAGTGTGTGGCATTTTTTCAGATGCTGCCTTGGTACCAAGTGGTGGGAAGTCAACTGCTCAGGAAGTTCAGCCCAAAGTTCTTAGAACACATGAATTGAAGAAACTGGATATATTATGTGAGTACACCAAATTCCCCAAATGATCAAGGGATTGAAGCACTTTCTTTAGAATGAAAGGCTGAAGGTGTTCGGACTTGTCAGCTTAGAAAATAAATAGCTACTTAGGACAGTGTGTGTGTGTGTGAATGTGTGGAATATGAAATACAGAATTATGGACGGCATAGGAGGCTGAATAGAAAGACATCATTTCTCCCCCTTGCATCGTACTAGAATTCAGGGTCACCTAATTAAGCTGATTGGCAGTAGATGCAGGAGCGACAAAAAGAAGCAGCTTTTCGCACAGAGCAAAAATGGATAATGGAAATTTACCACCTCAAGGCTGCTGATGCAGCACAGAGAATGGAAGTGTTATACAGGAGGGATCACAGCTCAGGAGTAAAGCTCATGCTCTGCACGTAGAAAGACACAGACTCTGGCATCGCCAGTTTTAAAAAAGAATAGGGGAGCAGGTAATGGGAAAGATTTCAGTCTGAGACCCAGAAGAGCTGCTGCCCGTCAGACTAGGCTGCAAATGACCCATTAAAATTCATGCAGCCAACTGAAAATCACTGTTATAAGATCTGTTTAGGTAAAAACAAGCCTGACTACAATTAACCTCAGCCTGCAATACCTCCGGATTGCAGTACCCTCGGTATTCATTGATAAATGTTGTTAATAAATGCAGCAGGGCAGCTACAAGTGTCATTAATTTCAACAGGAGATACCCTTAAGCATGCTATCCCAATGGAATCTACAGGGTTTAAAGGTGCACAATGCAGGCTGGATCGTGCCCTTTCTATTTAGAAAGAACTTTTATCTAACAATACTTTTGACAGCTCTTTTAAGCCACAAGAATGTCACAATCCTTTGCCTACCTCACCACAACCCTTTGAGGTAAGTCACAACTTTCCCCATTTTATGTTCAGAGAACTGAGAGTAAGTGTTCACACCTTGCCAGTGGTAATTCATGACAGAGCGATGTGCCAATCCCTATTCTCTCATATTCAAGTGAGGTTGCAATCTGCAACCACTGGTGAGACTTAAAGGAATATGATCTAAGGATCAAATTCTGGCCATTTACAAATAAAATTTGCATATGTTTTCAACTGATGACGTAGTTAATCCTTTTGTGTAAGGTTTTTTTTGGGATGGGGGTGCTCTTAAGCAGTTATCTACAGAAAACGTACGTTGTATAAAAGTAGAGGGATTGCATTTGACTTCAATTGCAGGGGGAACGACACACAAGGCTTTCATCGAAGTAGAGGTTTTGTCATGTTCACAGCATTACCAATGATTTGCCAGAGGCATGGAGAAATTCAGATTTCCAGGAGTAAATTGAAAAAAATAAAATGGAAAAAGACTAGATTGGGCCAACAGCACACCAAATAAGCATTCGTAATAGGAAGTTAGGAGGAAAATATCCCCTAGAAGCAAGTGAATAATAATATATTCTCTTCAAATGAATACTTGGCTGGAGAAAAAGGGAGAGAGCTCTTTTGTGATTTTAAAGGGTCACAACCTCATAAAAATTTTAACTCTATTCTCACATCCTCATCACACTATGAATTTTAATTGCTATCGAACAAAATGCTATTAAAAGAGGTGAAGTAAAATGGCTACAAAATCCATTTCTCTTTTTACTTCCAGTTCCTCCCCCCCCCACCCCCCTCAAAAGCATCAAATCATCTTTTGGCCCATTACAATGTAAGCAATTTCCTTTTTAAGGAGGACATGGTGAATACAAATATGTGCTTTTGAAAAATAATAGGTAAGTATCATTTAATGCCGAGTGCTAGACCCCAAGCCATCTCAAAACATTCCATGGTGACCTGAATATTCCATAACCACCACAAAACTTCACATTCACTAATATGCACTATTTAGATAAACTGATCTCTCGCAGACCTTGACAAAATGCCTTGTGAATATTAAGCGCACACACATACAGGCTCCCAAGATCATCATCATCATACAACATGTACAGCAGAGCCATAGCTGCTTTCCTTTAGCAGAGCGTACCATATTAACAGCAAATGTTTGACCCTCCACTGCTGGTCATAGGCAGTGGAAGATCAAATTCTGCAGAATGCCAATGAAGTCCCAAGAGGCAGAGCACCACCTCTTGGGACGAAAAAGTGGTGTGGCATGGTCTGCCCAAACAAGTTGGTTCTAGTTTCTCAAACAAGTTCAGCAGACTAAACTCTGTGGGTCAATTGTGTGATCTAGGCTATAGTACCAGCCTGCCTAAATGTTGTCAGATGAACCATAAAGTCAATCTGAATCCACTACAGGGACCTGACACCCACGAAGCACTTATGAGGACGGATTTGATAACCCCAAGCACGCCATCAGGAAGCGCCAGATACTACAACTATCTGTGGCACCACTGACGTTCTTGTAAATAAACACAGAACCAAACATGTCACAGGCATGAATACTTATAGAGATTATTACGTAACCTCATTCCTTTGTGTGCTCATGGGACAAAACTGTGATAGCTAAATAAGCAAGCAGTTTTCTAGCACTGCTGGCTAACATGCAAGTTGCAATGTTAGGATTAAGTAGCTGCTACCATATAAATGTGTGCCTTCTTACGACAATCACAGTTGCAAAATCCATGGATCCCGTCCAAGAGGGAAAGTTCCCAGGACTGATAAAAAATAAGGGGGGAAATGACTTAAGCACATTAACCAGGAAACAATAACTGAGCGCTTCTGTAATTTGCTCATTGTGATATGGGCATTTAATGGGGAAATTCTGAAACCACACTAGCAATACCGAAGAAACCCACTATTGTTTTCAGCAGGGGAGTTTTCTGAGAAACAAGTTCTTTCAGAGTTAGGAGACAAGAACTCTTCTAAAAAGGCAGAACACCAGCCTTGAGTGTCAAGGCAATGCATCTAGCTCTGAACTACCTTCTCCTGAACATTCACCAATATGTGATACAGCTACTGTATTGTTATTTAAGCAGAATCTTAGCAGCTAGGGAGATATAAAACTATTTTAGTTCTAAGGCAGATGTAATGCAAGTCTGAACCTGTTTATTTGGAAGCAAATCCTTCTGAAACCAGTGAAAGTTTGTTTAGTGTACTGCAGCTATTGTGTTAATGTGAGTTTGTTTTCATGCTCATCAATGCTAAGGAATATGGCAGAACCGGCAATTTGATCATGCTCTAGTCCAGACTTCTCCAACTTAGTTCCCTTTACATGTTGTTGGACTACAACAAGCCAGTGTAGCCAGCAATCAAGAGTGATGGGAGCTGTAGTCCAGCAGTCAGCAAGATTTATCTTGCCTAGGCCGGATCGGTCCCACAGAGATCCCTCCATGGGCTGGATTGTACCCGTGTTAGGGCACATGCACGTGATTTTCGGCATCTGCACAGACGCGATTTCCTACGCCTCAGAAGCGAGTCCCTGCACTGCGTTGCGCCGGTTTAGCGCAGCACGTGAGCGGGCAGCTTGGTTCGGGGCTGGCTCATGGGCCGGTCAAACGACCTCCAGGGGCCGCTTCCAGCCCAAGGGGCCTTAGGTTGCCGACCCCTGCTGTAGTCCAACAACATCTGGAGAGCACCGGGTTGGGGAAGGCTAATCTAATCAAAGCTAAGCACTTTAAAATCTTACTGACTTTAATGGAGGGTATTGCTTGCTATGACTTTAAGATTTCAGGATGTTGCCTGGTTAACCTGCAAAACCTAGAAGAATAATTGAGGAAACGTTTTAAATTTTAATTATTAATCGCTCCTTACTCCATTCCAGGACACCCACGTTTACTGGCTTTCCAAATAATTGCAAGACAACAGTGGATAGTTTGCAGAGATCAAGGAGAATCATGGACATTGAAATGCAACCAGGTGCCAATATGTACCCTGGTTTTATGGTAAAGAAATTTGCATCATCTGGGCTCAGGAGGCTGTGCTATGCATGCAGAAGATTGCAGGTCCAATACCCAACATACCAAGCTAAGACTGGGAGAGACTTCTTTCTGAAACCTTGGAGAAGCACTGTTGGTCAGTGCAGACAATACTGAGCTGCATTAATTGACTCAGTGTGAAGCGGGTTTTTCCTATGTTCCTGTAGAAGACCTTGAAAAATGTTTATTGCTCAGATAAGCCTTGGCGTCCAGCCCGCTTCGGCTGCGCAGTTCTGCTAGGCCTCCGGACTTCAAAGGCCACATTCCAAAGGCTCTGAGCAGTCGCAGAGATTAAGCAGCGGCAAGAGAAAGCTGTAAACTCAAGCACTTTCTTCAGTGTGCTTAAATAAAGTCCACTCAGGATCTTAGCAGCTAAAAGCAGTTTTTATTTACAGCAGACTATCCATTGTCTATCACAGCGAACAGCATCATGAAAACACGTCCTCTCTCCTCAAAAGCGAAAGTAGAGAGAGAGAACAAAGGCTGGAGACTCTTGGAAATGACGCATAGTCTCCCCCCTCCTCCCAAATTGTAGGCAGGGCGTACACTCTGAGCTGTTTGACCCTGTAAGCTCAGGTTCTCCTCACAGACCTTTATACACTTTCCTGCACAGGAGGAACCAATGGCCAGGCTGGATAGAGTTAGTCTAGATAGAAGGTTCTGTAATGGCATAGCTTACCACAGAGGGCAGTGGTCAGCAATTCCTGACAGGGTGTGAGGTCACAAGTAACCTAGGGGTTACCCAATGAGCCTCTGCTCTGCCAGCTAAACTTAACTCAAGAGATCCATGATGGGACCTCATGACATTTTCGTTTCTCCTCCTCCTGTTTTAATTAAATACAGCCATGGGGGCTGTCAGTTTGATTGGAGTAGCAGTGCCAGCATGTGTGTGTGCGTTTAAGCCTTCCCTCTCCACCCCCCCAGCTAGTTTTTTTAATAATAAAAAAATCACATACCAAATCCCTCCCAGTCAAAACTCCCTCGCTTGAGGTTGTTGTCTTCCAGGTGAGAGTGGGGAGAATAGGAGTACCTGTAGCCTAGGGCAAAGTGAATTTGTTTGGCAAACCATCATGAGAGTAAGGGTTAAGCAGCCCCTCCCAAGTCAAACTTCCCAATCAGCATTTAATTAAAAAAAGAAATCAAAACCTTTTATTGAATACCAGAGGGATGCAATGCAAGCTTTTATACAAGATTTTTGTTTTCAAAAGCACAATAGTATAATTTAAAATATGAGAATTTGTAAATTTGGGAGACAGTCACAGATCTTCCACACAACATGTAACTTGGCCCTGAAACTCAGGTCTAACAACATCCAACTGCTATGTAAAGGCTTCTAGAATTTGGCAGAGACTGTTACACTGTCCTCTGCATTTACATGAACAGAATTTTTTATTAAAAGATGTTTCATTCGGAAAAGAAGGCCAAAGAAAGCTTTAAAGGACCACTACATACCTATGGGTACATTGCCCCCAACCACACTGGTTAGATATCCTTGTCTTATTCTAATTCAATAACTGACACTTAAGAGCAGAGGTGGAAACAAAATCCAAGAAATGAATATTGTGCTTGGCAAGAGACGAAACTGCTGCTAAAGAAAGTTCTCAATAATGTTATACGTCCCTGCTCTCATTATTTGCTCAACCATTTTATTGCCAGGCTCTCCCTTGGAGCAAAATTATAAAGAGGGGGTGGGAGGAATCTTTCTTGCTTTGCAGTGGCTACAAATTCTTGTTTGAGGAGAGTGCTGCAAGACTGTGTTCGAAATAAAACAAAAGAGATCATTGCTTGCTATTCAGTCATTTTGTGAGCAGTCATATTTAGCCCCCTCAATACTCTAGGCCTGGTATCAGTTTTCGGAGCAGAGCACACCTCCCTTTTCCTGGGGGAACCTTGGAACAACAAACAAGATCTATCCATTTTAAACATAACATAGGAATTGGCTGCCATGCACATTTTTCATTTTAGATTTAAGTCCCAGTTCTCTGTCAATCTGAGGCACGCACCATTTTCTCCCAAGGAAATTCAGGACCCAGCAATCAAGAGCTGAAAGTAAGAGCTCCTGCCTCCCAGAGGCATAGTAAGCTCTGAGGAGCGGGGACGGGAAGGGAGCAGATTCTTTCCCAAAGAGTGTGAAGGAATGTGCCCCTGTCCCTCTAGGCCAAACTTTCTTGTGTAATCATACAGTTACGAGGGATCTCAAATGTCACCTCGTCCAACTCTCTGTCAATGCAGGAAATCCACTGCCACAGCATCCCTGACAGGTGAGATCAGGTGTCCTAGGTGGACCGTCACAATGGAAACTAAGAACAGACAGTGACGGTTGCCCAATGCAGTGATGCTGTTGTGGATCAATACTCTTGCTGTCCAACACTGTTCTTTTCCTGCAGGGTCTTCTCCCTTCCATGGGCATGAATCTTCTTTCTGGTGGCAACTAACCATACAAGCTAATCACCAAGCCTCACGATACAATATGGAAATGATCTGAAGTGTACTCTTTAAAAACTGGGGAGGCAAGCTTTAAATCGATAGATTGAACATCTAAAGATTTAATTGATTAACCCATTTGAAGCAAGTTAAAGGCACTCGTGCTCATTAACAAATAGCATGTTAGTGCAATAGACCATGAAAAGGAAAATATTACAGATCTAACCCCAAATGGAAGCTTAGTGCTCTCTTCAGTATAGGGGTCTGCAACAAAATACTGCAGTGTGGATATTCAGGGTCCTTTTCCAGGGTACTTACTCTGTGCTATCCTCTCTTCCCAGTTTTCAATTATCCCCCTCCCCAATAGTCAGTTCACATTCCATGCCTACTTCGCATGCCAATTCCTCACTGGACTGTTCTGGTGGGTGTCCACCCCAACTACTGCCAAGTCTTTTGTACTTCTGCAAACCTTGCACTGCTCTGAGCCTCTTGGTCAGCAGTGGTACATGAGATGAGGGGGAGGGTGGAGCAGCAGTGCCATCCTCCTGTCATCGGCCGTGATATGACACTCTGGGTCAGAGATGAGGCAGCAACAAAGGGTTGGTGGCAGCCCACAAGTGCATGCTACAAACAGCGATTTCCTTCACATTCCACCACTCTTGTTACCTCCCTCCTGTGAATGGGCGGTGTGGTTTTGGATACATAAATACCAGCACAAAGTACACTATTAGTATATGCAATATCAACATTAATGAGGTTTTAGTATCACTCTTTCTCTCTCATTTTTGTATACATCTCTGTTTTTTCATCTGACACGTCTTCATACCGCTGCTGAGACAACGTGTTCTGTTCTCATTCCATATTACAGAAACACAAATGAGCCTAAGTTTTTTAAAAAAACAAACTAGCCCTTCAACTTCAGTCACACCAATTTAGCAACTCATCTACTGATTAAATCAATTCGAATTTGTGAGATAAGCATAACATTATTTTGTACACACTAGGGAGCAATCAACATCGCCCAATTTCTCCTGATCAAGACAGTGGTTTTCAATATGCACTCTGGGGAACTGTAGATGCCCTGAAAGCTTATAATGGGTTCCCCGGTTTTTAAAAAAATCAATAATGGCAGACAAGTTTCCTCTCAAAGGGAGCTTTGCCAGAGTCCAAAGCTACAGATCACCCCAACAATGAGAGCGTTGGATGTGCCTCACTGTCATTTTCAGCCATCTTAGTCAGTACCTCACATGAACTGAAAGCCAAACCAGATGAGACACAAATCAAACAACTGTGTGATAATTGTTTTAAAAAGTAAATTGCAGGTGCAAAGACCCCAATCTAAATCAAGACCCTGAAATTGGGTTTTTATTGAGTGTTCTCTGCAAAGTTATACATTGCAACAGCACTACCCCTGCAATTTGCATTGTCGAGGGGGGGAGCGTCAGTTTACCCCACTGGGAACGTTTTTTAATGTCGATGCAACGTCCCCAATCCAGACTGGGACCATAAGAGGACAAAGGGGTAAATCCCCCCCCCTACCTACCCCTCCAATTCCAGGATCCCACTGCAAATGGGGAGACTGTGCCTGTAATTTATTTTTTTAAAGTCATTCATGCAATTGCTAATTGTGTGATTGGCATGTCATCTGCTTTGGCTCTGTGTGCACACCAGAAAACAAGTCCAGAATCCTCTGGCTTTCCATGAAAAGAAGTTCAAGAATTCCTTGGCAAATTAAAATGTTCCCTAAAGCTAAAAATGTTGAAAGACACCGCTCTAAGAGATAATAGGCCACATTTTCCACTTTCCCAGAATGGTGTGCATTTTGTTTGTTCTTTAACAGTATCTCTCTAGATGTCTACCCAACAAAACGCCTGTCTTCATTCATTAAAATGTCAGGCTAGATCTCATTCTGTGGCTTAATCTGACATTTACAGTATCCTCCTTTTTTTTATTTTGAACTAAGAAGAACTTGTGACTCAAATGCTTTATATCCAAACAAAATAGCTGAAATTCCCAGGAATCCAAATTACAGTAAGACAATGGACTAGGTATCACATCTAGTACATTTTGAAACGGAATGCCATTGTTTACCAAAGCTCATTTCTCCCACCTCAAATTTCACTCTAAACTACAGTCAGTTTTTCTAAGAATAATAGACCCAATACAGGCTGAAGTAACAGATCTAGATAGAAATCCAATATTTTTCTTTCTTTCCCAGTTCTATCTAATGTTTACAAATAAAGAAGACAACAATTCACCTCTATAGTAGTATCTAGGAAGATACCATTTTGACCAGACTTTGGGTCAGCTCATGGTCACAGCAGTATCCACACTGGGCCTATACATCACTGTGATTGGTGTAATTGTGGCACCTTGAGAAAGGGCTGTTGTTACTGTACAAGCAACAAGGACCACATATACAATCCTTACATGAAGTCACTAACAGTCACAGTCAAGCTGTTTGAAAATCACTGCCAGCATAGCAACTCTTTCAGTAAAGCCCTTGAGTAGATCTAAGTATTGAACCATCCAAATCTCATTTTTACAGATTTACTTTAGCACTTGATGAGCAGCAGACCACGAATATCAGCAAAGTAGTTACAAATGAATGGGATTACACGGCATCACTGCGTACAGCTAGTTGAACAATTCTATCTACCACTGCCTGGTACATGTTCCTCGACAAATTCTGCAGAATTTCTGAAGCAAGAGTTCTAAATACTTGTACATATTTACTTGTGGGAATAAATATGGGCTGAAGACCTTAGTTTTTAAATATCATAATTGAGAGTGTCATTTCAAAAGAATTAAATGTGTGAAAATTACCTAGGCATATACAGGACGCGCTCGGCCACAACAAATCCCACCCTGAAGAAGAGGTTGCTAGCCGGTACGAAGGGGAAAACCAGGAACAACAGGCCAACTAGAACTTCTCTGTGTTCCAGTTTCTGCAACGAAACAATAATTAGAGACAAATGAGTGAAAAAGAATGCCAAGTTCAGGGGAGATCATAGTTCGAATTCTAATGTAACAATATTCATACTCATATTTTTCATCATTTCATCTTATTATGGCACTTAAGCTATGTGCTTTAACAACAACAGCAAAATTTAAGAGATTGTATTGCACTGTATAGCATCCAAGCACTGGTTCACAGCTAAAACCTTTAGGTTCAAGCTAAATGTTAAATGACCTCTTTATACAGTATTAGCCTTCCACACACATTTTGCAAATGGCAAAAGGACTAGGAAATGATAATATCATATTATGAGTATTTTCCTACTACACGTTATTGGGGAGAAGTGAGAGAAGGCAAAGTTGGTGATGTCCAAGAATTTCCCCCGATGTATAATGTGTCACTAAACTATACCAGCTTGTTTTTACTTATCTTGTATATGTTCATCTTAAGCCAGTGGATTATTGTCATTCCAATTTTACAGATGGAAAAATGAAGCAGAGGGATTACAGTTTGCATAAGGTTTATCAGCGTTTCCGTGGCTGAGCTGAGATTGGAACATGGAGCTACCAGATCTAAGTGTGCTACTGGCCCCATTCACAAGCAACAGTAAGAACAGGCTTCCTCAACCTCGGCCCTCCAGATGTTTTGAGACTACAATTCCCATCATCCCTGACCACTGGTCCTGCTAGCTAGGGATAATGGGAGTTGTAGGCCAAAAACATCTGGAGGGCAGAGGTTGAGGAAGCCTGGGTAAGAATATTGTCCAAACTAGGCCAACATTTTGCTCCAACCCTAAGTTTCTCAAGGGAAGACTAAAGGCTAGGAAATAACATGTACCATGATATTCTACAATGGGAGGGAAAATCTGAGGTACTGAAAGAAGAAATCTAATTGCCCTGTCCAGAACTGGGCTAGAACATTTAGCAATTCTCTTAAGTACAGTCAGCTGCTTAATGATCTCGGCTAACTGCTTAATGATCACAGCTAGTGACCACCTTCTCACTAAGCCAAAAGCGCTGAGATGTTCCAGCAGCAAGCTTCCTTAGGAATTTCAAAGCCTGCTGAAATAGGTCATTTGTTCAGCAGTTCCTACCCAACAGCCATTTCTTGCAACATTTAGGCTTTTCCTCTGAGAACTCCATTCCACCCACAGCAGCAAACATCCATATTTGATGCCTAATAAAACTAAGTAGATGTAACAAGGAACCGCTAAGAGGCTAGAAACATGAAAAATGCACAGTGTTATTTTTATGGCCACTTTTCAGTCTATAGTGCACCGGAGCATTTTATAGCACTCAAATTCTAAGAAATATTGCCTCACAGGCACGCACACACTCATATTAAATACACATGTGAGCATGCACATACACAATAGTGGCAGCACCAGTGCCTCACTACCCAAACTACCCTACACAATTACATTGAGGCCCCATTCACTTTCAGCCGGCAAAATGACCATGCAATTTCTTAAAGAATCGTGGGAACTGTAGTTCAGGATAGGAACTAAGAACTCTCTGCAAGGCCCCATTTCAACATGATGGCATGTAGGCAAGAACTTACCTATTGCATCTCATTTCAAGTAACCCTTACATGCCATGCATGCAATATTGGCACACTAGTGCAGCAAACTGTCTGGGTCAGGGATCTCTGGTATGCTAACATTGCATGAAAAGGCAAAACAACACGGCACAGTAAAGTTCCTCTACCTTGCTGAAATCTGGTTGTCCTAGGCACTGCATTCTTAGCTCGCTTCTCGGACTATGGTTGGTTCGCAGAGCAGCAAATTTAAGTATGTCGTGTAAACATGCTCTTACTGAACCCCAAACTCTCACCTTCACCCTGTTTCCAAAAACAATTCGGGGCAATTTTTACACAACCACTTATGTGTGAGATGGCTAACTTTCAGCACACTTTGTGATCGCTTAGGCATGTACAATAATTGGAAATGGGGGTGGGGGGAGCAATGGGAATAGACAAGAGAGAATATATATTAATCTAACGCATTTTAGACCCTTCTGGTCCCTTGCGGAAATCTAAAATCAATTTAAAATATTTTTAATTCGCAGAACTGACTATACTATACTATACTATACTATACTAACCGTTATACTATACTATACTATACTATACTATACTATACTATACTATACTATACTACACTATGCTACACTATTGTTATAGGATTGGGGGATTGATTTGGATGACGCTCGTGGCTACCAACCCAGGCTGTGGTTTTGCAGCTACAAGATGGGGGTCTGAAATGGTCAAAGCAGTTTGCATCTCTAGCTCCCAGGCCCAACAACTGCTTTCAAGGATTCCAGAACAGAAAAGGCGCACTCCATGTTATGGCCATCTAAAAATGACACCAGCCAGACTATTTTCACCTTTCGCCACTCAACTTCATTGAGAAATCCTAAATTCTAGTGTTATCATGGGGGGCGGGCCACAATCTTGCCTATGCTCTCCACGCCATTTCGAATTATATCAGTGGCAGAGCACGGTCTTTCCATGCACAAGATCCCAGCTGCAGTCCTGGCATCTCCAGTTACAAAGGCTCTGAATGGCAATATGAATGGCTGCAACTCTTGAGATCTGTTGTCAGGCATGGCTGACAATAATGGGATAGAGAAGCCTTCAGTCTTACCCGCTACAAGGCAGTTCCTTATCCATTCAGTATTCAAACTACAAGGCAGAAGTGAAATTTTAACAGGAAATTTTTCAACAATGGCCTTTCATCAACCTTTTCATCCTTTTTAAGACACAGATGGGACTGACTGTGTGTTAATCAGAGCCTAATCTTCATTTTTGGATATAGGCTTTTCCCCTCCTCCTTCTCCCTTTTGTTCCTAGCAAGTCTGTGAAGAATTGGTTTGATTCTATCCACTTAATCCTACAAGCTCTAATGGTACTTGAAGATTTTTGCTGAACAAATGCAGACAATGACATAAGATATATTCAGAAATAAAACTCTAAAGACAAACTGAGTCTTTAAAAAAAAAGAGGAATTGGCCTTTATAGCCTTTTTCTTTCGAAGACACTAGATTGCTCCCGTGTGCAGAAAAAAATTGATGCAAGAACATGCTCACCCCCTCTTTTCTTTTCTTTTTTTACAGATTACAAATAGCAAATAAAAAGGGAAAGTCAAACTAGGAAGGAGGACAGGGATTAAAATGCTTTTACCATACAAATTGTTAACACAGATACTTTTCTAGCTCTTTTATTTGTGGAAATAGAAGAAATCACATGCAGATGGTATTCTGCCTATCAAGATGTGGGGCTTATTGTGTTCGTTTTACTGGTTACAATGCTAGTGCTTTTGTCTCGATTCCTGACGTTCCTTTTTTGCTGCAGTACCTGTTGCATTATGGAACCATGGCTTTTTTATCAATAAGTTGCCGTGTCACACAAAATTTTAAACAGTGGGAAAGAACTGCATGTCAGGAACCCACCCCAAATTTCATTACATGAAATTAGAACACAATATGCCCACAATCTTCCAAGTTAACCAGGTTGCAAAAGATTTTTTTTTTCTGGAAACAACACAGAAATGAGCCCTGAACTTCCATTAGATTTCCAGAAGTGGCTTTTATGCTGTGTGAAAGGTCACATGGAAATTAACAGGTAAGAAAATGTCGGGGAAATGCAATAACGTGCTGTCCAAATGCAGCCCAAGCAGCAATCTAATTAAATAGCTATAAAGTTATGCACTACTCAGTGGTCTGGAGATCTCATTGCTTTTCTACATTTTAACACTTGGCTTATAATAGCTTAGATATCTGATTTGGCATATGGAAAGTGTATATTAATTTATACATTTAAGTTATTGTTAATGTCAGCAGGCAATGTTCAAGCTATATGTGTATTGGATCCCCTCCCCCATCTTTTGCTTTATCTTATTCAGGGAACAAGTTGGCAAAACCACATTAACATAGTGCCAGCCTATACTTATAAAAGAAGAATACCCAGCACTAGCTTTGATTTTGTAAATAGATATATAGATTCTATAGAAGTTATTAAGGACCAAACATGACAGACAACAGTTGTGGAATGTGTTTGCATTTGTGTCCATCTTTGCAAATTTTGGCAGATGAGAAGCAGTGGCATATAGGACTGCTTCTATATGGAGCCCTAAGTAAGATGCGGGTGGCGCTGTGGGTTAAACCACCGAGCCTAGGGCTTGCCGATCCAAAGGTTGGTGGTTCAAATCCCCGCAATGGGGTGAGCTCCCGTTGTTCAGTCTCAGCTCCTGCCAGCCTAGCAGTTCGAAAGCATGTCAAAGTGCAAGTAGATAAATAGGTACTACTCCGGCGGGAAGGTAAACGGCGTTTCCGTGCGCTGCTCTGGTTCACCAGAAGCGGCTTAGTCATGCTGGCCACATGACAAAGAAGCTGTACACCAGCTCCCTCGTTCAGTAAAGCGAGATGAGCGCCGCAACCCCAGAGTTCTCCGTGACTGGGCCTAACAGTCAGGGGTCCCTTTACCTTTAAGTAATGGTTTAACTTTAAACACATCCTTTCATGCCCTCCCTTCCAAAAAGAAAAAGTATTTTAATCCAATCCTGTGGGTCTGTTGATCTAGAATCATATGAGGAGATGAGCCTGTAGCTGCTTCAACATTTGCTACTCCTTAAGGAGTTAAAATTCACAATTTTAAAAGCTCAGTTAATCTCCTTAGTGTTTCCTGTGCTCCTGTAAGTCAGTTAACAGGGCAGGCGCGCAGTTTATGCAGGGAAGGCGGGAGAGAGATATTCTTTTAGCCAGCCCCAGGGTCTCTTGACTTATTGCTTTCTCTTCCTGAAGCAAATGCTAATGCAATAGTCATAGAAAACCTCATTGCCAAAGCACCAGGAACATCAATAGTGACCTTAGCAGGGGTGTCAGGAAATTCAGCAGGCCCTGAGGAAAATCAAGGAAGGATTGATTCAAAATGGGTCTTTTATGAAAATGAAGGCATTTTCCAGAGAGTAAAATGCAAGAAGTCAATAAACACCCCTGCTCACCTTGTATGTCTTTGGTGCATGGGGGGATAAGAATTGTTTGGGAAGGGAGAGAGAGAGAGATATGTGCTTCCAAAACCTTGTCCATTTTGGCCTCTAGGAAGCGCCCTTGCCGTCAAGGAACCGTAGACAGCCATTTGTAGATGAAAAGCCAACTGTAGCAAGGTATGTAAGGTCTTTATTCACACAGACTTAAAATGGTGAACAGCATCCTTAGCTGCTTTTGTAACAGGCGCTAATTCATTTGCTGCTAGGTCACCTTCCGACGCAGATGTTCAGTTCACATACAGATGTAGAACAACTTAATAGAAAGCAATTTGATTAAAACTTAATGCAAACCAATTTGATTAGACACTTAATATAAACCAGTTAGACTACAAAAAACAACTAAAAAAGCACTATTTCCAAATGCTAGGCAAAATAAACATGCTTCTTCTACATGTCTCCAAGACCAGGCCAGAAAACAGTTGTAAAATGCAGTGTAGTGGAACAGCCAGATACCACACCTCTACGCTCAAGGGAGAGAACTGCACAGGTGTGGATTGGGGTGAAGTGAGGGACATAAGAATAGCTCTTCTGTTCTGTCTCTGATGCTGGAAGAATTCATGGAAACTGGAGGAAACGATGTATTGCAGGCTAACAGGCTGAAATGAGTTCCATCTACTCCCATGAATGCTTAGCCTACCCAGGAGCCTTTAGTGCGGGACTTTATAAAAAGCTTTTTGAAAGCCTAAGTACATAATGTTGACTGGATCACCACTATGCAGGTGCTTGCAGACACTCTCCAAGAGCTCTAAGTTTAGTGAAACAGGAGTTATCCTTACAGAAGCCATGCTGGTTTTCTTTCAGCAAGACCTGAAGGATTGGCCATTCTAGATGATCCTTGTGGTCCCTTCTATGATTCTATCTTTAATGCTTTCCACCAGCTTCCCCAAAACAAATGTTACGCTAGCCAGCTTGGATCTCTTCTGAATCGCTTTTTAAGAAATTGGTGTTGCACTGGTCTTTTTCCAGTCCTTGGGTATGGGGGCTGGTTTTAGGGACAAGTTACACATTTTTGTTAGAAGATCAACAATTTAACATCTCTTTAAGAATGCTCAGTTGTACCTGGATATTTGCCACTTTCTAATTTGCCAGCAATGCCTAGAACTTTGTCGCTTGTCACTACTGCAGGCAATGACCATTTTGCGCAGGGGTTCCATTCCTGGCCCCCACGCACATCAGCAGAGTGCACATAAGCATGTTGCTCCCCCATTCTGCCTTCTTCCGGGTCCAAAAGGACCCGCCCATCAGCGGTTGCGCATCAATTGGACGCACTCAAAATGGTTGCAGCTCCTGTATTTCCCTGTTTCCATCCTGAGAAAGTTGGCTCAAGCACAAAAATCTGCCCTACATAAACAAAGAACGAAAGAAACACATATATTTTATCATAGATTATTCCTAACTTTTTACCTAATTAAATATGAATATTTTTGAAAGCACAAAGAATGATTATTCTTGAAATATCTCTTTGCTTCTGAACGGAAAAGAAATGATATACCCTCTGGCAAGGACTATGACCCACAAGCAGGAAACAAAAGAACTTATGGGAACTGGTTTAATTAGACTTTGCTGGATATTGGGAAATGAAAATTGTAATTCCTTCCTTCTTACGAGAAAGGATACATCAGAAGGATACCAAGGGAAAGCTAAAGAGCAGGAGCACTGCTAATTTCCTGAAACAAATAAGCTGATAATACTGGAGAGCTGCTCTTGCATTCTAGGCAACCTTCTCTCCAGCGAAACGGCACATGGCCCTATTCCAAGAGTACCGTAAGCAAAAGCAAGACCTGGAAGAGCCACAAGGCGATAAACCTATATTCATTCTACATTATAAATATAGAAGTATTCGGCAAACAAAACTGAGCTGCCTGCCTTGGTAGTTTATCAGCAAGGCACACACATTCCAACAATGCAATTACCCAAATCACAAGAGCTGACAACAAATTAGTCTCACTTAAAAATTCAATGATAACAAAATAATCAATCCCTTAGACATATTCTGTAATTATATTCAATGTAACCTGTCTTCCGACTCAGTATGACACAAGGCACCATCTCCCTCTGGTGCTCTGCGGTTTGTGCAAACCTGAGGAAGGGGATAGCATCTGGTTGCTGTTGGGGACCCAGACACAACACCAGCTGCCCCAGCAACCAGATGCATATAACCCTGTTGCGTGAATTTTACTGGAGGTACACAGCATATACCCTCTATGCATGCTTGGGGCAATAAACACTTTATAGACGCACACACAAACATTGGGATATAATGCAGGTGCAACTTTGTCCGGGTCTAGCAAGGGTAAAAAATTTGCAAAGTCTGTGGGTAGATAATGAAAGATTTAATGGGTGTGGGGGTGTAGAGCTGTTCTAAATAATTTTGTACAGCACTGAATGACTGGGTGCATCTTTAAGTGAATGTAGGGGTACGCATTTCCAGCTTGAGCCCTGCCTTTTCTGTGCAGCTAGTGGTTCATTACTAGAGCTGAACCAAGGCCACTGTACCCACTAAACTGACATAAAATGTGAGGCTATCCTGAGTAGTTGGCATACTCCAACTACTGGTGGGATATGGTCCAACCGTATGACACAAACAGCGCCTCTCTCTGTACATGCCCACCACATCCCTGGCCTAGAAAGCAATTGCAAACCTGGGAATGTAAGAAAATGTATTCTATTTCTTGCTCTGAATGGCTATTACACCTAATGATGGCTGTACTACTTTTGGAAAGCTAGTTGTTCAGAAACAAAACACATGCTCCAAAGGTAACATTATATCATCTCTCTTAACCAAGTCTCTCATTCTATGGGCCTCTGTACACTGGCTGGAAAAGTGGATATAAGCTTCATCAGATCTGCTGCTTTGATTTTGTGGGGCAGAGGAAGGGAGGTTATATCTCTGCAAGGTTGACAGAATGAGACACATTGGTTAAGAGAGATGAAGCAATGTTTCATTGGGGGCTTTTGCTTTGTTTTTGATCTATCAGTGGTTCAAAAGTGTCGTAATCATCATTTAGCGTAGAGAAAGAAATAAAATCCATTCTCTTACCTTTTCCAGGTTGACAAGTGCTGTCTGGGTATTTTGTTTTAATGGCAAAAAGCAGTCCAGAGAACAAGTAGGTCCTTTGTTCTCAGAGCAGCAGCGTGCAATATTTCTGACTGCTAGCTGGTATTACTTCACCTATTCTGCGTCTCTAGAGTGTTACAAAGCATTCACGATTAAATTCTCACACAGCTCATCTTTCTCCCCAGGTTCATTACCAACACACGACTCTCAGCCTGTTTGTGGAAAAGTGGATAACCAACCCTAAATCGTCAGCTCTGTACCAATATTCCCCCCCTAAATTATATATATTAAAAGCAGAACACTTGATGACTTTTTGCTTCATGTACTGATTTGAGTCATGATGGACAAGTTCAAAGTGACCCATGACCAAAGCCATAGGAAATCTGATTAAGATAGAAGAGGCAAGAGGAGCAAGGAAAAGAGGTGGAAGTAATCAGGAGCCGATGGAGACACAATGAATCCAAGGTTTCCCAGTATACAAGAGAAGCAAACCTTAAGTTCATTCATGTCACAATACTCACCCTCACCTCTTCTCCCTGCCCTGCTCCCCATTCCCAAATCCCTCTCTATCTCCCCTCTTTCCATTCTGCTACAAAGAGATCCCAGGTACAAGAGCCACCTGATATTTTGCCAGTTCACACATTACACAGGTAAACTGTGGTGGGGTAAGGAGTGGAAGGGGTGTGCATGAATCGGAGCGGGTTGTCATGGGGAAAGGGCCGGACTCTCAAAAATGTGCTCAGACGCAGCACTTTAAATCACAGGCTTGTTCCTAGAAAACATGGGGCAAAAGGTAACTGCGGATGAGCCCGGGTTGTATGCGTGGAACTTGGGATCATATTCACTCGCCTCAAACAAATGTTTTCTTACAGGTGCAGCTCCAATATGCATACTAGCTCTCCTGCTCACAAAACCTGCCTCACCTGTATGAAGCCAAAACTTCATTCCTTTGTTTGTGCTGATCCACTTGTTCCATTAAAATAAATGGGATAGACAGCCCACACTCAGTATGTTCAAGGAAGAACACCCAGACCTCTTGATCTTCTAGGTAAAGGTAAAGGTACCCCTGACCATTAGGTCCAGTCGCGGACGACTCTGTGGTTGTGCGCTCATCTCGCTCTATAGGCCGAAGGAGCCAGCGTTTGTCCGCAGACAGCTTCCGGGTCATGTGGCCAGCATGACTAAGCCGCTTCTGGTGAACCAGAGCAGTGCATGGATCCTCTACTCACCAGAAATTTCTCTTTTAAAACTGCTACCAACTCAATGGTTCACAATAGTCTAAATACCTTCCCCAAGGTTGTGGGGGCACAAAGGGAGACAAGAGTGCTTGATTCCTCCTCTCCCTCCCACTAAACCTTGATTCACGCACAGGTAGAACAGGATTTTCAACTACAGCATCAGAGAGTTGTTACATTCAAACCAATATGGTACAGCCTTTAAAGTAGCCCATATCACTTATTATTTCATGTTCCCTTCAACCTAAGGTTCCAGGGCAGGTTATAGCAATTAAAGAACAATATTAAAAACAGTTCAAAACAACATAAAATAACAGAAATAACGTGGCTCCTAAAAATATACATCTCTCATGTCAAAAGCCACGGTAAAGAGATACATCTTCAGCATTTGCCAGACGCACCACTGTGGGGAAGGAGTTCCACAACTTAGGAGGTGCTGCCGTGAATCCTCTCTCCTGGGTGATACACCCAACACCAAGTTTCTGAGGGTGGTGGAACAACCAAAACTGAGATTATTCCTTGGTAAATAACATCTGACCAGGCCCAGATGGGTATGTAGAAACAGAAACAGAATTCTTATCTTTAGCATATTCAGGAACACTGCCTCCTCCGTTCTTTCAGGACAGAATTGTTTCTACATAATCAGTACACAAACAAATAAGTAGAGAAACATTTGTTTACCTTGAATGCTACTATGCAGTGCAGACCCAGCAGCAGCATCACCGCTGCCATCAGAAGTGTGGCAAAATTCCTCATGTCCCAGATCGATTCAACCAAAGGGATACTCCCAACCTGCCAGTCATAGCACAGAGTAATGGGAGCCAGTAGAAGCCAGGCATTGAAGGCCAGGAGGTAGGAATAAGTAAGAAACCTACAAAATGAAAGGTGAAGTTCAGTTACTAGCATGCTGCTCGTAGGGGGGAAGGCAGGATTGTCACCAGTAGGTGGTAAGGACACTGGTGCAAATCAGAGCCAAGTTTAATTTGTGAGACGAAAGAACAGTGAAAGAACATTCACAACTCTGCATTAATTTCCACACTCATATCCGTTCGGCAGTACCATATCACATTAGATGAGCAGAGATGGGCAATATCTTTACTAGGACTAATCAAAATGCCACAGAATAGTGAGTAAAGCTTTTTGAGTTCTCCAGAACACTTCATCATGTCGACTGTTACACAACCCTGCTTTGTGAAGCATCTAGGCCTAAGAAAGAGTTCAGGAGAACTGAAAAGTTGCCCTGCTATTATTTGGCATCCTGGTTGGTCCTAATAAAGGTGTTATCCAAACGTGATTTTTGAAGGTACCATTACAGATGCCTTTGCTTCTTATGTACCATATTTTTCGCCCTATAGGACGCACATTTTCCCCTCCAAAAATGAAGAGGAAATGTGTGGGCGTCCTATGGGGCGAATGCAGGCTTTCGCTGAAGCCTGGAGAGCGAGAAGGGTCGGTGCGCACCGACCCCTCTCGCTCTCCAGGCTTCAGAAAGCTCTGCGCAACCCTCGGGAGACCGGCTCCGAGGGTTGCGCAGAGCTGCCTGCAGTCCCGGGCTCAGCGCAGCTCTGCACGGCCATCGGGAGCGGGGCGCGAAGTCCCGTCCGGCTCCCAATGGCTGCGCAGAGCTGCCTCCAGTCCCGGGCTCAGCGCACTTCTCCCCATCGCCAGCCCCACAAGCTCGGGGGACAGCGGGGAGGCGGAGCTGGTTCCCCGACCTGGTTCTTCCAGCCCCGCACCTGGGGGGGAAATAATTTTTTTTCTTTATTCCCCCCCCCCAAAAAAACCTAGGTGCATCCTATGGGCCGGTGCGTCCTATGGGGCGCAAAATACGGTACATTCCTAATGGCAAGCACTGGAGAAACCCAGGCAGATGGGCAGGGTGGAAGAAGAAGAAGAAGAAGAAGAAGAAGAAGAAGAAGAAGAAGAAGAAGAAGAAGATCCCATGCAGCAGTGGCAGCAGCAGGCCCTCTATAAACTCAGTGAGATACGATGGGCTGTTCTAATGAGCCGGTTGGGCCAAGCCAACTGATCAAGGCAAAACCGCAGATTCACGATACAAGCTCAGATATGTAAGCTCGGCTCCCAAAAGGTAGTACAGTCAGGTAAGACAAGTGTGGACAGACAAGAAGGTAGTGGGAGTTGGCAGGGCTGTAGAAAAGGCTTGCAGGATCCTGTACCTAAGTAGGAATAGGCAGGTGCAGAGCAGGAGCAGAATCCATGCTGCTTTTTTCTTAACACAGCCCATCAACAGAAAGAAGGACAAGAAAGGCCAGAGAAAAAGCATAGTGCAGCAAGGCAAGGAGCCAGTAAAGTTAATTGGACCTAAGAAGACTTACGGTGTTGCACAAGGCTGCCGTGTCCCAGCAAAGCTCCCAGAAGACCCACAGTCTGAAAATTCACTTGTGCAATAAAAGCCGACATAGTGCAGCAGTTACAGCAGCTTTTGCCATCCCAGTGCCTTCCAGATGTTTTGGACTACAACACCCATGAGCTGCAGTCAACATCTGAAAGGTATCAGGTTGGCAAAGCTGGGTTACAATATTGGGCTAGGAGTTGAAATCCCTGCTCAGCCATGGAGCCAGTGACCATTTCCCAGCCTAGCAGATCTCCTAGGTTTGTTGTGCAGCTAAAATGTGTGTGAGTGTGCGCACATGCACACGGGCATCTGCACAATTTTGTACACCACTTTGAGCTCCTTGAAGGAACAGCAGGATATAAATATATATATAAGTAATTTAGTGTCTGATAACCTTGTGAGGTATAAGAAAGGTTGGTCATATAACGGAAAAACACCTTTTTGTTTCTGGGGCAGTGATCTGATGAAAACTGCTTTTCTGCAATCTGGTAGCATTTAGAAGCCAAGACTCCTGAGAAGTCAATATCAGACTGTTAATCTCAGCATCACACCCGGCTGATGTGGAAAACAACATAATGAGAGATTCCCTTGAGGAGCAGAGCTTCCAACATAACCCAGGCAACATGTAAGCAGCCCACAAGGATGCGGACAGCTTAGCTGCTGACCCTGCAACTGTTCTTGTGAACTATTATGAGCAGGCAAAGGAAACAGAAGTCCCCTCCCCATACCATGTGAGAACATTAACAAAGACGAATGATAAGACCTATTTGTACAGCACTTTCAGCAGAAATGATACGTAACAACAAACGACAGAAACACCAACCAAGTGGCTTGAAAATTGCTCTGTTCTGTCTTGGCACCACTTATGATCCTTCCAAACATTCTGCCAGCACAGCCACATATTGTTTTCCAAATCCTAAAACACTCGTCACATGCTGTGCATAGTTGGCTGGTTCACATCTCAGCTTATCACAACAGAAAATCTCTTGGCTGTTTTGCTCATGTCAAATGCTGAAAGCTCTCATTAAATTTGCACGGTTTAGGAAGCATTCGCCAAACATGGCGGTGGGACTAAAGAGAGCACTTATTGATTCGCCGCAAGCCTCTTTTGAAAATGCAAGGATTCCATCTGTGACAGTTTTTAAAGCGTAACAATTTGGATCGCCTTCCCGTTTTAATAGCCTTGAATAATAGCTTGCCGTTTGTGTATACCACAAAGCTAAGAGTGGCTGTGACAGCGGGCAGTAAGTGTGTGGCCAAAGAATAAACGGCAGCATTTATTTTTAAGTAATCAACAACGTCATATAGTACCTTTCATCAGTAGCTCTCAAAATGCTTTGCAAAAAGTATAAAGGACCTGCAAACACTAAAATAGCTAATGCTATTAATCAGCTTTCACAAAAGCAGTAAGATACACTTGTTATTTCTATGAAGTAGTACATTGCCATTTACCCTCCCCAAAACCTTCTGTAGGAGGTTAAGCTCCTGATTTGTCAAAGGTCATGCACTGGAGCACAGGAAGCTACCTTACAACTGGTCAGATTATTTGTCCATCTAGCCCAGTACAATGTACTCCAGAGGTGCAGAACCACTGGGATTCCAGATATTGGTGGACTACAACTCCCATAATCCCTTTCCATTGGCCATGCGGACCAAGACTGCTGGAAGCTGAAGTCCAACATCAGAAGGGCCACTGGTCTCCTCTCACTGGCAGCAGCCTTCAGGGTTCTCAGGCAGAGAACTTTCCCATCATCTGCTACCTCATTCTTTTAGCTGGAGATTAAACCTCAGACCAGTGGTTGTGGTGCCTGGTGCCCATTTGGACTGGTAGGGCAGAAAACAAGGAGGCTAAGGATTTGGGGAGTTAGATCCACTGACATGCAGAGCCAACTAATTCTAGTTTTGTCCCCGACTTCTTCCCTGGTAAGTTTTACTAAGGCAATGCTGAAAGTAAGATTTCCAGGCACCACAAAATTAATCCAGATTAGCTACTTCCTTGCCTCTTTTCGGCCAGCACAGCAATGCCAAAAAATATTCCAGCGGCCTCTGTTATTGGGTAGTTAGAAAACAGCATTCCTTCTCTTCCAGCCTGACCTTTTAAGTTTCACTAAGAACACTCTCCTAAATTTACTATCTACATGGGAAGTCAAGAAATAAGAGCACAAAGGCATTCTTGCTGGCTGCCACTCAACTGTGGAATTTGCTCCCTCTTACCAGACTTGCCAAACCCTGAGATTGTGCTTCTCATAGTGATATTTTTATTCAAGTTACCTTTGGGTGACCAAAGAAAGAGTAAGATGATGATAATTAAACTCTAATTAATTACAATAGCATAATGTTACCCCTCTTGAGCTCTTGGCATAGGGAAGGCTATAAATCAAATGAAACTAATGAGCCCCCTGTTAATCTCATCAGATTTTAAAAAGGAAAGTGAAGCTGTTTCGCCTCATGTATATACAGATTTTCATGACAGTATATAATTACTTATAATGCAATTTGCTCAAAAGTAAGTTCCCTTGGGTTCAATGGGGTGCTTGGTCCAGAGTTGCAAGAATTCAGCATTAAAAAGAAAAGAACCCTAAAACTAAAAGGAGAACTTGAAAGATGAACTTCCCAGTTACAGGCTTCTGCCATTCTCCATGTTAAAGCAAGGCCTGAGTTTATTCCCAAAGTTTGCATGATTTTATAAAAAAGAACCTAGGCAGCAACTGTTACTGTGGCATACTGGATGCTTGAATGCATTTAATCTAATGCTTTAAAACTAATTATAAATACTGCTTGTGCAACCAGATCTCTCTCAAGAACATAAAACAACCACCCTTCCAAAACACAGCTCTGAGGAAAGTGACAGCTTGAACATAAACACCGGGGACTTGCTTGCTTCCCTAACTGCAATCTAGGTTGTTTATTATTTTACCCCAATCTATAGTTTATGCAGCACTGGAGAATGTTCCCTAATCATTTGAGTTAATTTGTCTACTAATTTTCAGTATGCATTGCATTTCTTCCAATTAACATTTGCTCTTTGAATAACTGAGACGAACAGTGCAGATTAAGTCAGATGGCCAAAGAGCGTTTGCATTTTTAAAAAATTAATTTTGCAGACTTCATGTAAAAGAAATATTTTTTTATTGCTAATATGTGGAGAAACTGCTTGTTTTTATTTCTGGTGCCAAGGCATCTGCACTTCTAGCCCTAGATTCAAACAACGAAAAGCATGAAAGTTGAAGCAAAGTTAACTCTTTACAGCCTGGCAAGAAAGCAGAGGATCCTACTTTAGAGTCCATTTATCACATGGCACAGTTGAGAAACTGAATCACACTCACATTACTGCCTAGTCCTATGCAATTTCCCCCCCAAACTAATTTTCACTGTATTTAATGAGGCTCTCAATAGTTTAATCTGTTTAGAATTGCAGCCTTGAAGTCAATGGGACCTGCATAGGATTTTGCATAGGATTGTAAAGTATGGTAAAGGTAAAGGACCCATGGATGGTTAAGTCCACTCAAAGGCGACTATGGGGTGAGGCTCTCAGCTCGCTTTTCAGGCCAAGGGAGCTGGTGTTTGTTCATAGACAGCATTCCGGGTCACATGACCAGCATGACTATACCACTACTGGCACACAGAGAACCGTGACGAGTGGCAGAGTGCATGGAAATGCCATTTACCTTCCCACCACAGCAGGCATTTTTTATCTACTCACTCTGGTATGCTTTCTGCTAGGCTGGCAGAAGCTGGGGCAGAGCAACAGGAGCTCACCCCATCGCGTGGACTCAAACTGCTGACCTTCCGCTTGGGAAGCCCAAGAGGTTCAGTGGTTTAAACCACAGCACCACTCACGTCCCTACTAGGATTTTACTCTTAGTCAAGAAGCAAACAATGTGAGTAGTCCCAAGACCATGAACTCTTAATTGGCTGCAGCAGATGTATAGGTATTTTTAAAATATACTACCCCATATAACAGGGATGCGGGTGGCGTGTGGGTTAAACCACAGAGCCTAGGACTTGCCAATCAGAAGGTCGGTGGTTCGAATCCCCGTGACGGGGTGAGCTCCCGTTGCTCGGTCCCTGCTCCTGCCAACCTAGCAGTTCGAAAGCATGTCAAAGTGCAAGTAGATAAATAGGTACCACTCTGGCGGGAAGGTAAACGGCGTTTCCGTGCGCTGCTCTAGTTCTTCAGAAGCGGCTTAGTCATGCTGGCCACATGACCCGGAAGCTGTATGCCGGCTCCCTCAGCCAGTAAAGCGAGATGAGCGCCGCAACCCCAGTCGGTCACGACTGGACCTAATGGTCAGGGGTCTCTTTACCTTTACCTCCCCCATATAACAGTGGCTTCCCTTGGTGGGCCAAGCTCGGCCTGTGAGGTTGCCCACTCCTGCAACATAATGAGCAGGGAGGCCCTCGGATGCAGGACGGTTGACTCACTCCATTCTGACACAATACATATGACTATTTAAAAGAGCTGAAACTCTTTTAATACCACCAGAGGCTAAAATTGCCTGGGACCAAGTATCATGGCTGTAGCAATTCTATACCTGGAATACGCTGGACAGACCAGTGTCCTTTATCCTATCCAAACTCAGCATTCACTTCTTCCCTCTACATGGGACCCAACTGGTAATCTAATACAGTGGTACCTCAGGTTACATATGCTTCAGGTTACATACGCTTCGGGGTACAGACTCCGCTAGCCCAGAAATATTACCTTGGGTTAAGAACTTTGCTTCAGGATGAGAACAGAAATCGTGCAGCGGCGGCGCAGCAGCAGCAGGAGGCCCCATTAGCTAAAGTGGTGCTTCAGGTTAAGAACAGTTTCAGGTTAAGAACGAACCTCCAGAACGAATTAAGTACTTAACCCGAGGTACCACTGTACTGTATACAGTGGTGCCCCGCAAGACGAATGCCTCGCAAAATGAAAAACGCGCAAGACGAAAGGGTTTTTTGGTTTTTGCGTTGCTTCGCTAGACGATTTTCCCTATGGGCTTGCTTCGCAAGACGAAAACGTCTTGCAAGTTTGTTCGCTTTTTTCTTAAAGCCGCTTGAAGAGGCGCAGTTGCGACGGACCGTGCTTCGCAAGACGAAAAACATCGCAAGACGAAAAGACTCGCGGAACGAATTAATTTCGTATTGCGAGGCACCACTGTATTATATATGTACCTTTACTATATGTGTGCATCTGCCTGTCCCTCTCTGTCCTTTTTCTTTCCCCTCTGGTTACCAGCGTCTCTCTTCTGCATTGTTGTTGTGGCATTGCTGATAGAACCAATCTTAAAACAAACAAACCCACACATACATACATACACAACCCTCTCTTGGGTTGCAACCTACCAACAGAACTTGGCCCTATAGCAGGCCCTGAGCCTGAGGGAAGTTGGGTGGGAATTCAGTCTGTGCCACCAACAACTATCACCTGTGGCTGAAGGAGGGGCTACAGAGAAACCAACTGGACCAGCAATGAAGCCTCTTAACAGGAAGACAAGACAACAGATCATATTGTTCTGCTTGACCTCTATTAAAAGCTTCTGGGTCAGGCTGTCTCACTGGTGTGGGACAGGATCCCACTACAGTGGTACCTTGGGTTAAGTACTTAATTCGTTCTGGAGGTCTGTTCTTAACCTGAAACTGTTCTTAACCCGAAGCACCACTTTAACTAATGGGGCCTCCCGCTGCCGCCGCGCCACCGGTGCACAATTTCTGTTCTCCTCCTGAAGCAAAGTTCTTAACCTGAGGTACTATTTCTGGGTTAGCGGAGTCTGTAACCTGAAGCGTATGTAACCTGAAGCATCTGTAACCTGAGGTACTACTGTACTACAATGCTATACAACCACCTTCTGCAGGCCCTCCCATACACAGAGCAACCTGGTAGAAGTATGATGTCCACCAGTTTTATATGGGGAGTGGAGACAGACAGACAGACACACACACACACACACACACACACACACACACTCAAAAAAAAAAGCTGTTATCTTTTCAAAAAATGATTTGGCTGACAAAGAGACAAGTATGCCAAGCTATATAGAAAGCGGAAGGTTTTGCCGCATGGATGGGCTCCCTGATAGGAGTGCCTCAGAGTAAACAAACCAAATACGGCAGAGATAGGGAGCCCATAAATAACAGCACCTGGTTATAATTGCAGCCACATATGTTTTACAACATTATTATGAAGTGCCTTGTCAAGCGCATTTGATTTAGAGCTGTGAAAAAGATGGAAAGAGCCCCAAGCTAAAATAGCTTCAGCTGTAAATACCGAAGTGAAAAATTGTTACGCCTAATGAAAGGCATTAATAACATTTCCTCTCGGCATTTAGGAAGAGTTAAAATTCTGTTCGTTATCTGAGGAAGCCCACAAGGTTTTTAAAAGGAAAAGTTAATGGGCTACAAAACCTACCCCATGCTGTTCTTTTCCATTCCGCCCTCTTACATGACCCATGAGAACATTTGTATTTTCTTTTCCAGAGTCTCACAGTTCAATCTATAGTAGCCAGAGAGACAATGAGCTGTTTGTCTCTTCCGGTACCTTCCATGTTACAGCTTCTCCTCCTGGCTTTTTCTTCCCCTTGCACTGAAGTCTTAGGGATAAACCATGGATGTTGAGGCATTAGGCTTGCCAAGCCAGAAAACCAAGAGCCTTAAAGGCTTATATGGTGGTGATGCAGTTTCCCCTAATCAAGGGATTAGACAGAGTGATATTCGGGAATTAAGTACAACCCATGAAAAGCTTCCACAGAAAGCAAACTGAAAATGTGGTGCTTGCTTTCACTAGTCCTTCACTGGCTTCCCTACCCTTTCAAAGAGACTGCCCAAATTTAAATGAGACTTCATTGGGACTAGGAGTCTCCTTTGTACTGCTGCTCTCTTGAGAAAGTACCCTGAGGGCATTTGAAATAATCAGTCTAAGCATTTATCCAAGCTTTTAATGCTGTGGTGATTATCCTGGGAGAGCTCTTACTCTTAGTAATGGTTCATGAGCAACTGGCAGTACCTAGCTAAACAACATGGCAAGGAATGTAGTCAAGAAATGAAACCCCAATTTTTTCTTACTTTCTTCCACAGGCATAATTTCTATGTTCTATGTGTCGTTTGACATAAGTGTTTCCTGTGTTAAGGTTCCAAATTTCTGCCCTGGACTAAGTACGTATAGACCTTCTATATAACAATATAAACGAAATGTTTAGGTGTCCGGACCCCAAATACCTCCTTAGAATCACTTATCTATATCAGGGTGAATTTCAAAAATTTGAGCACGGCCAATATTCACATTAATGCTAGGTTTGGACAAATCTGTCTATTTTGGTTTCTCTAAGTTTCTCACTTTTACAGCCTTAAAATTTGGTTTGCCCATTTCTACATACACGTCTGAAATTTTTTAATGCAGCATAAAAAGTAGTATTCATTTTTGTGCTAGCTTTCCCTAATACAGTGGTACCTCCGGTTGCGGACAGGATCCGTTCTGGAGCTCCAGTCGGATCCTGAAGTTTCCGCAACCAGAGGGTCCGCTTCCAGGTTTGCCGTGTTCGCATCCTGAAGGATACGCAACCGGAGGTGTGGGTATCCAGAGGTACCACTGTATGTACAATTTTGCTCATAGAAGCATTTTTGCAAGCAAATGTGCCATAACAGAATGCAGTTGTATATGTTACTTTCACTAAAATATGCATTTTTGCATGTACTCTGCACTAGAATACATATTGTTGCACACATTCCTTGGTTGGGCAACTCCATCGTAAAATCTGGAAAAGTGCACATTCACACGTGACTGTCAACAACCACCACATTTTGGACAATCATTGCAACATATCCACTGGAATTATTTTATGCATTTGAGTTAATCTAATCCCACAAATATTATGTGATTCCCAAGCATTTTTATAACTGTAATTTTCAGGAAACAACAACAAAGATTAAGACCTTGATTAGTTCACATTAAATGGAAAGATAGGATCAACCCAAACATATGTGGCTCCTGGTACCATACCTTGTTAGAAGATAAGGTGAGAATGAAGCTGGATTGTCCTGTTCTGAAAACGCTGGCATAGAACCTCCCATTATCCAGAAGCGAAAATACAAAAGTAGGATCACCTTCAGAAAAGAGTAGATATTTCGGTTATTACTACAAAAAGGCATACAATTCATTAGGACCAGGAAACCAGAACCTATCTTAATATACTTGAGACTCACAAACATTTTCAGGTTAACTGAGATAAACTGTTCTAACTCAGCATAGGGGCGGACTTTGTTAATATGGTGCCTTGAGAAAGGACAAAATTTGGTGGCCCCTTTTTTCTTCTAATTTTCACAGCAATTCCTTTTGATGCAGTTGCTTTTTTATGGATCTTCTCAGTAGGTACCCAGCAGGTGGTTGTTTTGCACCCCTCAGCCTGGTGCCCTGTGCAGGAAAACTGTCCCCACCAACTGAAATCTGCCACTGCCCAACATACAAATTTTTATGTTTGTTCCTATGGACTAACAGAGTAAGATACTTCTATATAAGGCCTGCTCTCGAGACTAAGGAGCTACAATGGGATTCATCTGAAGAAATTAAAGTTAATTAAGAATATAGTCTAAAGTAATACTTACATAGGTAAGTACCAAGCCAGCCCTTTTTAAAAAAGGACTTGTGATGTATAAGAACTTCTGTTTGTTGCTTACGGTCAGGTAACTGTAAAAAAGAAAACATTTATGAAAGTGATTATCAGTAGACACCAATCTTTTAGAACTGGAATGTTGTGGGGTGGGGGTGGGGGTGTGTTATTACAATTATAAACTGTCTTTCCACCAATGCATTTAAGGCATTCACGGTTTAAAACAAGGTTTCCAAATTAATAAACACAATATGCAAAGGGAGAAGGGACATGGATGGAAGAGAAAAAATAAGCAGATAGACCGGGGCGGGGGGGGGGGCAGGGAGGTGACTTTGCTGCCCCATTTCTCCAGCTGATACACAGCACATTCCACATATTTAGGCACAATCACCACATTTAGGTAAGATCTATTGTTTTTGGGTGTGTAAATCACATGGGGTTCCTGGGATCCTAAGTTCTGAGGAAAACTGTACTCATGAAAGGAGTGCAAACTCCTTCCATGCTTGGAGGGAAGCTTAGGATCCAAGCCATTATTTCTCCGCTGCCTGCATTCCACTGATCCATAAATAAAAACATGTTCCTTTAGGTTGCAAAAAGTAAAGGTCTTTGGTCCCTGTTGTACAGTTTCTCAGGCAAAAAGGAACAAGGCGTCTCTATCGCACTAAGCATCTATTACACTCACCCATCTAGTCTGGTTCAAGGAAAACTTCGGCTTAAAGGTTTCAGCCAAAAAAACAAATAAAAAAGTGCACAGATTACAGTATTTCCCAGTTTAAAAGAAAAATGTCAAAAGCAGTCTTTTGATCTATGTCTTTACAGCAAACAGCAAGTAACCTTAACAACCCTTAAAATGTAAGGAAAAGCTCTGCACACCAACAAAGTAAGAGAGATAAAGCCCACATGAGATGGGTTTAAAATTTAAAGAGGAAAAGAAAACATGGGGGGATCTGGGTGTGCTCTAGAAAACACACTGTCTAATCAAAGCAGTCTGATGAATGCCATGTCAAAAGAAGTAATAATAAAATGAGCCACATTCCACAGAGAAAAGCTAAATTGTCTCAGACATTTTATGTCTATTTATTAATAAATGTCAGCATTTGATCTTGGTATCTGAGGTAAATGTCAAGCTAGACTAAAAAGGGACTAATCTTACAAGGTCTTAAGTTTCCCAAACCTCCACTGATTTCAGACAGGCAACAACTCCTCACTTTAAAAGGCAACTCCCAATTACTCTCCATATTTCACCTTGGCCTTGATGTGAAGTCGCTGGAGGGAACAAGCAGTTGATTTAATTAACCTGAGAGCAGGCCCTTAACACCTCCTGTTTGCCTGCTTATCTAAGAAAGCAGTAGAAGAGGTTTCTATAAACCCTCTTTGACTTTAACGGAATTTGGCAATAAAAAGAATACTTACAATGCCAGCAAACCATCGGAAATGTCTCAATTCAGTCAGCAGCAGAACGCTGGCCCTATGTAGCCAACCCCAATGCAGCATTCAAGCAACTCAAAACCACACTGTTAAACTACTCATGACCCCAGTAGCTACATATAAAAATCATACATCCTAACTGGAGTTTCTTAACTCATAATCACATTCAGGATACCACTGTGTCTTCTTCTTCTTTGGCGATCACTCATAGCCGAGTAAGCATGGTCTTAGCAGTGTGTCCCTAGGTGACTGTGGAGGCCAGTTCTGGATCCGCATGTCCTTCCACAGTGGGGACATAAGTTTCTGGGCGGGAACTGATCATGGTAGGGGTTTGCCAAACATGCTTTCCTCTTAGCACATTTCTCCCTTGTGTCCTGAGTGTGAGTGTCTTCAAAGTCCATTGCACCTTTGGTAAAGGCTGTTCTCCAATTGGAGCACTCACAAGCCAATGTTTCCCAATTGTCAGTGTTTATACTACATTTTTTAAGATTTGCCTTGAGAGAGTCTTTAAACCTCTTTTGTTGACCACCAGCCTTACGCTTTCCATTTTTAAGTTCAGAATAGAATAGTTGCTTTGGAAGACGATAATCAGGCATCCCATCAACACGACTAGTCTCAACGAAGTTGATGTTGAAGAATCATTGCTTCGACACTGGTGATCTTTGCTTCTTCCAGTACACTAACATTAGTTCACCTATCTTCCCAAGTGATATGTAAAATTTTGTGGAGACACCGTTGATGGAATCTTTTGAGGAGTTGGAGATGGTGTTTATAAGTGGTCCATCTTTCACAAGCGTACAGTAAGGTTGATAGTACAATAGCTTTGTAAACAAGCATTTTGGTTTCCCTGCAAATGTCCCGGTCCTAAAACATTCTGCATTTCTATCGGAGTCACAGAGCACCACAGAGCTCACACGATGCTGGATTTCGGCATCAATGTCAACCCAGGTAGGAAAAGTGATCGACATTTTCCAACATTTCTGCTGGGATCTCCTCTCTCTCCCATATTTTTTCGATGAGCTTGTTAAGTTGTTGTGTAAGTTCAATTCCGTCCACTTTGAATCCCATCAGGTCCAATGGCTTTGCTGTCTTTCATTTGGTTAATAGCTGTACACAACTCTCCCAAATTTGGAGATACTGCAAGCTCATCTCTAATTTGTTTTTGCAGAATTTGTGAGAGGACCTCGGCAACTACGGGAGAGTTGCAGTTAAGGAGATGTTGGTAATGTTCTTTTCAGCACAATGCAACAGCTTCTTTATCTTTTAGAAGTGTGGTACCGTCTGTTGAGTATAGAGGACATATACCACGATTTATTGGCCCACAGATGGTCATTGTGGCTTTAAAGAAATTCTGTGCATCATGGATGTTGGCTAAGCGCTGGATCTCTTGAGCTTTTATTATCCACCAGGTGTTCTTTAGTTTTCTGGTTCTTTGAACCTCAGCCCTAGCGTTGGCATAGGTTTTTTTCTTAGTGGTGCAGTTTCTATCTCTTTGCCAGATCTGTGTAAGGTGGCCATGTGTCCTAATGTACAGAGGAAGGCCTCTAATATAAAGGGATATCCTCTATTTGACAAGTGGCCCCAAAGTCATGCTGCTGCTCCCCACCCACCCCACAATCTTTGTCCTGATGCTGAAGCATAATTTCTGAAGGAAATATCTTTCTGTACACATGAAGGCTCTCTACCAAAGTTAAAACCCTAATTGCAGACAGACTGTACTCACAAAGCTCACTTTCTTGGAAGGTATTTCCCAACACAGCAATGATGGGAGAAGCTGCACAACAGGAGTTGTTTACTAAGGATGCAGTTCGTTAAGTGTGCTGTGAACCGCCCAGGGGTCCTTTACCTTTTTACCTCTTATCTCAGGCCTTAGAACAGAAAGAAATGCACAAAAGAAGGGGGGGGACAAGCCATACAACACTGGCAGGCATTATGGAGCAGGCTCGCCATAAATACTAAGAACATGGCACCAGTCATCAGAGCAGTATTTTCTGTCTGCTGTACTTCATGCTTCAGTCTGTAGTAGAAGCTGACAGGCTGGAGGGCTCATAGCACCTCTGATTCCAGAACGTCTCAGTGCAAATGCCAATATCAGTGCTGCAAAAATATTCAGTTGCTCACCATAACTACATGCTAAACATGTCACAAATGCATCTTTCATGGAGGATCATTTAAACAAAACAAAACAAAGAACTAGATGGTGAAGAAAACCAGCTCTACTCAAATGGCAGAGGTGAAGGAGGGGACCTATTTGTTGTACAGAGGTTTTTTGTGTGGTTTTTTGTGTGTGTGCGTGTGCTTTTTTTAAAACAAAACCTTGCTTCCAAGCCAACTTCTCCATAAGTCACTGTGTAATTACTTGGCTGCTTCCTTTTCTAAAATGCCTTTTAGGAATAAAACATAATCAGAACAACAATAAACAACACAGAACTGCTTAAAAAAGCAAATTCATATGCACACACCCATATAGTTCAACGGGAGGCCAAGACAGAGATCTGGCAGCTGTGATTTCCTGAAAAGGAGAATTCATCACAAAAAGCCAATGACATCATCACTGCACTGAGACCTTTTTTTTATAACCTGAAGACAGCAGGACAGGTGGCCCAATAAAACTCACAACCATGTGGGTTTACAGCAGTGTTAAAAGTTGCTGGTACAAGATGGGAGTTGTGTGGATCAAAACAAACCCCTTCTAAGGCCAGACAGATTGTCTTTGTTAAGGTGAAGAACTCAGATGCCTAATTCATTTAAGCAAAGAGCTACTTGAGGCCTGCTCCACACAGCCAGTCATTTGTCTGAAGAAGATGACAGCCTGGGGCCTACCTTCTTCACAGAGCACTTCCATCTATAGAAACTCCTGCCAGTTAGGAAGAGAGCTCTGTTCAACTCACCACCGCTTAGGGAGATTGTGTCATCAGCCAGAAGGAGCGGAGTCTTTTTTCCCACAGTAGAAAAGAGGCTCTGGAATGGAACTCAGCTTCCTGAGACAGTGAAACTCTTTTCACACACCTTGTTAAATCAGATATTATTTTGCAAATCACAAAACCTTTGGACTCACGTAACATTGTCATTTTGAATGAATGAACATTTGAAATACAGGCGGCTGTTGCAGGGAATATTACCATTGCTGATGGTGATCTGAAACAAACAGGACTTTAAAATATCAGGTGAAGGAAAACAATGTTCCTTAGACAGAACGACACCTTTCAGGACAGTTGCACCCATTTACTTAGAGGCACCCTGACATGGCCAAACATTATGAAAAACCTTGTAATCTGTGTGCGCTCAACAAGTCGACTGAAGTCCTTGCAATCCAAAAGGAACCTCTACAATCAACACACCAATATAAAAGGCCGAGCAAAGAGAGCATGTAAGAATTTTGGAGCCATAGGCTTGTATTCACCTAACTTTTATTAAGAGTAGACCCACTGAAATTAATAGACCTAAATTGGGTAAAGACCTCTGCAGCACTCAAAGGAGCAATAGGAATCTTCAGTCAGTCCACCACTTCCCTACTAGACCAGCCTCCTAGTTAAACAGAGCAACTGTATGCCTGCAGAGCATCTATAAATATGTTGTTATGACTGAGAGCTCTTTAACAAATGAAATTAATATATCATTTTATTTTTGAAAACTGGTATCATTGCCTTGGTACCTGTGGCATCCTCCTCCAGTCCTGGGCTGCATTTATTCTTTGCTGAGGTTCAAGAGGCTACAAAGCCCAATGGTTTAAGCCAGATTTTAATGTTAAAAATTGGGCTATCGTGATATTTGAGGATTACTTGATTTTATGGCTGTTGCCTGAACAAGGTAATTTAACCACCTCAAGCTGCAGGAGAGGCAGGGCTGTTTAAATGTGTAGGAGCTCATACTGGTCTTATCAGCTGCTCAAAAGCTCTGGGTTCTGTCCCATCACTGCCAAAACTATTCAACAATGACCTTTTACAGGAACTGTAACTTGCTAAAGGCTTCCTCCTCCTTCAGCTCCCCACAAACTGTGCATTAAAGTCAGAGGATTCTCCACTGCTAACAGTTCGCATACACAAAAGGCAAGACAGCAAAAGGGCTACTTCGTGAAAGGTCAGAAAGTACGCTGCAGTAAGAACAAATGGAAGGAGATTATTTCCCCCCATCCCCTTTCATTCTATGACATGCTTCACAATGTATGTTTTATTCAAAGTGACCTACTGTTGTCCACCTAGATAAAACATAGATGAAAAGTGTAACAGAAACATACCCACAATGTGCCAATACTTGTATAGAAACGAGGAAGGGGAGAATTCCCTCATGCCAAGCGTCCAATCAGCTGTCTGCTAGCTGACCAAACAAGGTTACAAGCTCTCGGCCGTCCACTGACAGCTTCTCTCACTAGTTCAAAATCAGCTGCAGTCGTTGGTATCTATGGCTGCCTATACATTTCTGACTTAAAACACAAGTAGGTTGCTCTTTTTCCTGGACTGACGCTGGTTTGGGGGGGGTTATGAAACACAGTATTTCATAAGAAAGCAACAGGATAGATACAGATTGTGGCAAATGTTGCGTGTACACCACTTCCCAAACCAGTGGTGGGAGTACATGGGATGCAGAATAAATGGAAGCATGCACACAGCCTCAGAATTCATGGATTCCCATCATTATCCATTTCATCCCAAGATCCAGAAAAAGAGGCAATGCTTTATTTGTAAGCTGCTCTTGAGCTTAGGGCAATTTTTGATGTCATATAGGGCATCAGCTGATGTGCAGTGACTTCAACCCTGCTTTTTGCAGGGATAAGCAACACAGCTGAGTTCCCCATAAGGAACTTGGTCATACAGCTGATGCAGCCACATTTCTACCTGCTCCACCCTCGAAGTTCCCCACCAGTAATATATGTCTCCTTCAAAAAGTTTTCTCTCTCTTCATATTCTGCATCTTTTTATTCTGCATCTTTAGTTTTCGAATGCATAAAATTACAGATGCATTCAAGCTTCTTCTAAATGACAGCTTAAGGTATTTGGGTAGAAAACCATCTGGGTTATGCTCAAGTGGCCATAATTTTAGAAAACAAGAATGCCATGTGTGGTTACTTCTGGTTACTATAAACAATGTGTACAGGTTGTTCCAGTCCAGGGCCAACGATGTGGTTTGCATAGCAGGCTCTCTGGAACGTGCAACTGAGCAGCTGCACCGGGGCTGGGATTTATGACATGTTTTTCCCTTGGACAGTTTCCACTTAAGCATCACAGCTCCCAACTGACCCATAAGTTGAACTTTGCCACCTCTGCTTTGGAGGTAGAAAGATCCTGGAACACCAAGGATAAAAAGACAAATAGAGATCTTCCTGTATCATTTCATAAAGCCGCTGGTAAGAAACCACTCTTGCAGAGATCTTCACATCCCTCCTGATGACTTCAGACACCAACCACTGTGAAAACAGAATGCTGTAAACTAGATGACCCTTCAGCCTGACCCAGTAGGTCCCGCTTATGTTCTTTGCCACTACACAACACCCAAAGCAGTACATGAGGAGACTTCTCGCTATTGCAGTGCACACAGAGGGTGCTTCTATATAGAAGTGAACTCAGTGCTGCTCATGCATACAAGGTTATTTGGCAGGTATTTGAGAAAGGCAGTCCTTTAGTACTTGGGGTAAATTCAATTGCCTACAAGTTTCTGCAAGCTCCCGAGCTCTTAAGATTCACATTAAAGTAAACACCATGCTTGTTCCTTCTAATTATGGCTACCTGGATATAATTCACGTGCTTGGATACTAAAATGTTAAACTGTTAGTACAGAAGAATTGTGAATCCTTCTAACTTTTTAAAATGTGTAATACAGAAAGAAAATATTTCCCATGAGGGATACACACACACACACATATATATATATATAGTAGAAGAGATCAACTACCAGCTCAAGAAGGGCTTACAAATAAAGCTTTGTCACTTCTCTGGAGGAATAGGTGTCTGGCTCTTGGAAAGGAAGGGAGGTGATTGAAATCAATGAAGTCATGGTTGGCAATTACTGCACCTGGTTTTGTACAAGTAGGAGAAGCTGTGATTGCACGGCTGAGGGCTTATAACCCTGCTTGGCCTTGTTTGATCAGCTGGCAGACAGTCGATGGAATGCTTGGCACGAGAGGAAATATTTTCCACCTCCTCTCCTGTTCTGTACAGATGCATTTCTGTGCAAGTATTGGCATATTATACATACGTTTCTCTTATGCTTTTCTTCTCTGTTTCATCCACGGGCACCCTGAGGGCACTTGCAAAAGAAATGAATTTGTCATAAAATAAAAAATGGGGAGGGAACCTCACTCCATTTGCTCCTACTAAAGCATGTTTCCTGACCTTTCACTGAGAAGCCCTTCGGCTGGCTTGTCCTTGGAGGGAGAGTTTTTACTGCTTAGCCTCCTCCAATTGTGAAAATTCCTTCTGTCTCCAGCAGCAGAATCAATTTAAACATTTTCCACTATGTTGTGTCTTCAGCAGATGATAGGCTAGGAGGAGTATTCCATTGAAGCTGTGGTATGAGATAGTAGTTTTTCCATTTCTGGTCTGTTTTCTTAAAACAGTGTTTTAGTGGTTAGCTGCTTGTCTCTGGATTCATACCTGATATTTCCTCCTTTGATACTGTTGTTGTTGTAGCAGTAACATTGGGTCTGTATGTTGTTAGGCCTTTCCTAGACAAGCTGTTCTGTGAATTCTGAGTAGCACATGAACGAAGAATTCCATCGAGCTTGGAAACTTGCATGCTCTTGCTGTCAGAGAGTGGTCAAAACGATTTTCACTTGCACCACACCTGATAAAAGTGCTTACATAAAAAATCTTACAGACCTATGTTTGCAAGTTTTAATCCTAAAACAGCTAATAAATGCTTACACATAGCTACTGGGCAGAAGAAGAGCTTTATAAACACAATACTGCCTTCCCACACGAGTTTTGGGATCAATTCATTTATGCTACTCTGAATTCACAGAACAGCTTTTCTAGAAAAAGACTGAAAAGGATGGCTAAGGAGCAGATAGGAAGGAGTTGTTAAGAACTAGCTTTCTGGTCTCCTAAGCATCCTTATACCTCCCCCACACACTCAACACCAATGAAAATAGCCTTCACTTGCAAGACAGGAATTATGTGGGCTGAGCTATCCAATATTATTAAATATTTACTGACAAGATAAGCAGCGCTGAGGATGTCTAGGCTGGTGGCATCCTTATGGAATGTTTCTAAAATGAAGCAAGCTCTAAACTGAATCGCACCTATTCTTAAATGGCACCATCTGTGCATCACCACTAGCAACTAATCCTATGCACGGTCTCTCTAACCCTAGAGTGGGCATCAAGGGCATGCACAGAAGGTGGACACACCCAGACAAAGATCCACTGCAGTACATAGGGCAAGGTTCCTGACAATGGCAGAGAGTGCATGCAACTTGCCTCTCTGCTCTTGCTGTCACAATTACAGCTTGAAGCAAGACCTGAAACCTGAGGTTTGCTCAGCAGGTGTTCAGCCTGTCTGCCATCCTCTAAACTCTGGAAGTGAACTACAGAGTAGAAAGCCAGGCCACCTTAAAAGCCAATAGCTCAGAATAGGCCATTCCAGACCAAACTTACTCCTGAGACTGAACATTAAAGGCCAGTAACGGCACATGTGAGGGGCTGGAACTGTCCTCATGACACCAGCATTTTTACTTTTTACCCAGATGGTGGGAACACTTCAAGGCTCTGTGGATGCATGGCATTGGCTGCTATGGTCTTGCCAGTGCAACCAAGTAGCTCTGAGCTTCACCCCTCCACCTTCTCAGGGTAAGCAGCAGCGTGTCAGGAGGAATACTCCACACCAGCACACTCTCTGCTTATATTAAGGGTGCCCTGCTGCTAACAGTCCTTGCCACAGATCTGCCTCACTTTTCCTCTGCTTGGTCTCCTAGGTTCAGCTCTTGCCCTGCCTCACTTTGCCCTACCACAGCCGCACTCCCAACAACTTCCTCATGACATAGCAGGAGAGTTATTCCGTAGATATTGCTCTACAATTCAAGTCTGGAACAACAAGAGCTGGGTACCAACTCCATTACCATGTAAGTTTAATTCGACTTAGGTCTCTTGAACACAGCATGAGAGAGGACACGGATTCAGGAAGCAACACACCAAAGTGAGACTTTGTTGTTGTTGTTTAGTCGTTTAGTCGTGTCCGACTCTTCGTGACCCCCTGGACCAGAGCACGCCAGGCACTCCTGTCTTCCACTGCCTCCCGCAGTTTGGTCAAACTCATGCTGGTAGCTTCGAGAATGCTATCCAACCATCTCATCCTCTGTCGTCCCCTTCTCCTTGTGCCCTCCATCTTTCCCAACATCAGGGTCTTTTCCAGGGAGTCTTCTCTTCTCATGAGGTGGCCAAAGTATTGGAGCCTCAGCTTCACGATCTGTCCTTCCAGTGAGCACTCAGGGCTGACTTCCTTAAGAATGGAGAGGTTTGATCTTCTTGCAGTCCATGGGACTCTCAAGAGTCTCCTCCAGCACCATAATTCAAAAGCATCAATTCTTTGGCGATCAGCCTTCTTTATGGTCCAGCTTTCACTTCCATACATCACTACTGGGAAAACCATAGCTTTTACTATACGGACCTTTGTTGGCAAGGTAATGTCTCTACTTTTTAAGATGCTGTCTTAAGTGAGACTTAGGTTTAATCAAATGAATGAATAAAATAGGTACAGAGCCAACAGAAGCCAGATCTGGCAGCACTACTTAGTAGTTAGAGGGCAATAACTACCTCTAGACTGAATTGTCATCAGCTAGGAACTTGGCTCTTTGTCCTCCAAAAGGGCTGGTGCAAAGCATGAGCTATTTCCTTAAGTATTGTTCAAATGAAGACCCTGCCTATTTTCCACAAGCAATTTCCTTTATCAAGCCAATATCTACTCTATATCAGTTAAATGGAGGCCAGTTCCAAAGCCATCAGGAAAACAGGCCCTTCCTGTGCAGAAAAGGGTCTAATCTGACATTCTGATCTGTCAAGCTCCCTTGCTCAAGTCAGATGAAATAAAGGAGGCTGTATTCATTCCACAGCAATGAACACACCCTAAATAGATCTGGTAACAAGTTTCCCTCCTTTTTTCTTATTTGGAAAAGCTCTGCTATTTTTATAAACAGTTTTCAGACTGATTTCCTCCCTTTTAAAAAGACAGATGCAATTCCATTCACAATCTTGGAAGAGATAAAAATGATTCATTTGGGGGCAGGAGATTTTATTCCCCCCCCCCCATGTTTTCTATTTTTGCAATAAAATATAAAGTCCAAAGAAAGCATCTCAAACTCCGACATACCAGCACTGCCACGATGACTAGTTTATGGTTGTTTTGACATCTGACATGACAAGCCAGATAGTTCCTTCTCAACTGCACCTTTTCCATTTATTCATTCTCCTCGGCATCCTTTATGCTCTTAGGATTCATGTCTTACAAGGTGGATTGATTTTATCACCATATTCTAACACCGGTGACACCTAATTTATACATTCCACAGAATTAGTAAGAATTGAGTCATAGGTGGCTAACCAGATGTTGGACTACAACTTCAATCATCCATGGTTATTGGCCATGCTGATTGGATATTAAGAGTGGATATTGGCTTGATAAAGAAAATTGGTTGTGGAAAACAGCCCTTTTGAAGTTGTTCTCCAACATCTGGAGAGCCAGGTTAACTGCCCATTTATTAGGTGTTCAAGAGCTGAGGTGGCAGAATATACTGTGTGACTTCAGGCTGTGTCATGGAACCTGTGGTGCCAGCTAGGATGGGACTAGATGACAAGATCTGTCAGAGGAGAAGTAGGATCCAGAGGCTGGAGATAGTGAGTGCTCAAGCAAGGAAAGGGTTTCACCCCATTGTTGCTGGACATCACAGAAGGGGAGGGGGAGCCGCTGGAGCAACTCTCCACTTCGTCCCCTGAGAATGAAGTTCTCATGGTAGCTGAGGAGGTGGCCAGTGAACTGGCAGGGCCAGCCAAATTAGAAGAAGGCAGTGAGTCAGAAGGTTGGACTCAGGTACCATCACCAAGGACACACCACCATATGCACTGGTGCAAACTGATCTGCCCTGTAGGGGCACACACTTGCAACCAAGGTTTTCTTACTTGGGATAAGAATCACATGAATGACTGGTCCTGCCCTACTCTTTAGAAGTAGGGCAGGAGGTCTGTGTCTAGTGTTGGGACAATGGCTTTGCTAATTATTGGTCAAAATCCTTATAACTCTGTCTGTAGACCTTAACCGTGACCCTGGGTTTGGACAATGTAGATGCAAGCTCCTCCCTGGGAGCCAGCAGGTTCATTGTTGTTGTTGTTTAGACATTTAGTCGTGTCCGACTCTTCGTGACCCCATGGACCAGAGCACGCCAGACACTTCTGTCTTCCACTGCCTCCCGCAGTTTGGTCAAACTCATGCTGGTAGCTTCGCGAACACTGTCCAACCATCTCATCCTCTGTCGTCCCCTTCTCCTTGTGCCCTCCATCTTTCCCAACATCAGGGTCTTTTCCAAGGAGTCTTCTCTTCTCATGAGGTGGCCAAAGTATTGGAGCCTCAGCTTCACGATCTGTCCTTCCAGTGAGCACTCAGGGCTAATTTCCTTAAGAACGGAGAGGTTTGATCTTCTTGCAGTCCATGGGTCTCTCAAGAGTCTCCTCCAGCACCATAATTCAAAAGTATCAATTCTTCGGCGATCAGCAGGTTCATACAGTCACAAAAAAACATAGTTTGCCTAAATGTGATAGGTGAGCACGGCATTCTTACACTGTGCGGTTCAGGATTCCCTGCTCCTCCTAACTACCATGGTGCTGTTCCATTGTCTTTCAGGGCTATTTGAAATACATGCTAGGTTTGGACACGTGGGTTTTGCTCTCACAAAAGTAGTGATGGCCTCCAAGATGGCCTTTAAAAGAGGATTAGGCATATTTGTGGAGAGTAAGGCTATCAATGGTTATGGTCTACCTTCCGCTGTCAGAGACAGTCTGCTTCTGAATGCCAGTTGCTAGGAATCATAAGTGGGGAGAGTGTTGTTGCATCTATGTTCTGCTTGCAGGCTTCTCATCGGGATACATGACTGGTGACTCCAAGAGCAGGAATCTGGACTAGATGAGCCTCTGGCCTGATCCAGCAGGCTTTCATTTGGTTCAGGGAATCTGGAAATGGAGGGGTCTCTAATACTCTTGTTACTGGCAGACTGTGATCTGGTTGGACTTACACAGTTGCCACTCAGAATTTCTGTAGAGGTAGCAGATCAGTTCTGTTTAATGGTCTAGTGGTTTCCAAAATTCTCCTAGGTGTTTTCCCCCCCTGCAATGTTTCTACCTTCATTTGCAGGGAAACTGGAAGCATTAAAACGCAAGTGGAGACTGTAGGCGCACAAAACTTGAATCAAATATATACAAGCACAATGAAATGCCCATTTTCAAACTATCAATGAACAAAGTCTTTTTTCCCCTTGTCCATCCCCTTGTTGTCCAAACAGAGCTGTCCACCTGAGCGACTCCAGGTGGTAAATGTGCTTCTAAACTCTAGCACAACCTGCCTGGATATTGAGCCATCTGTTGCCTGCTTACAAGACACTTCTCAGATAAAAATCAATGTTATCCATTGCAATATAAACACCGCAACTGAGAACAGTGTATATACCAGAAGCATCATTAGCATCCCTCTGTTTCTATATTTGATGTGGATGAGCTGCTTCGAGAGGTCTGCAGAATCCCTTGAACCGGTACAAATTACTGAGTTCTACAGAACTCCTCCTTATCTCCCTCTTAATATTGCTGTCAAAAGAGAATTGGAGTGGCACTGGGCCATGCTCTGACCAGCCTGTCCATTACATGTCCCTTCAAGAGAACCGCTGTACTGGAACACGTCAGACAACAGGAAAGTTCCAATGGAAGGCACAGAAAAAGGACACACCCAAAACAGGCAAACTTGGAAACGAGAAAGACATAGCACTTATCCACAGAGCCTAGGACTTGCCGATCAGAAGGCCGGCAGTTCGAATCCCTGTGACGGGGTGAGCTCCCGTTGCTCGGTCCCTGCTCCTGCCAACCTAGCAGTTCGAAAGCACGTCAAAGTGCAAGTAGATAAATAGGTACCACTCCGGTGGGAAAGTAAACGGCATTTCCGTGCGCTGCTCTGGTTCGCCAGAATCATGCTGGCCACATGACCCGGAAGCTGTACACCGGCTCCCTCGGCCAATAAAGCAAGATGAGCGCCGCAACCCCAGAGTCGGCCACGACTGGACCTAACGGTCAGGGGTCCCTTTACTTACACTTATCGTTTGCCCTGCTCTTTCCAGACACATATCCACACTTTAAAGCTCTATGTCCAAGTCCAAACACCCGCTCTTTAAAGCTGAAACACAACAAACGGCAGTTCAGGTTTTCTGCATTGTCCTTTGCTCCAACCTATTGGGTTATCCCTGTTCTGTATGGGAATGGAAAGATCCTAATTCAGAGAATTGGTGGTTGATGATGTCTAAAGACATCAATGTAGTAACCCCTGTACACACAGCTCTTCATTCAAAAGAACATTTCATCATTTGAAGTTCTAGGGTTGCATATTTTGAACAGCAAAAAAAGAGGACACATTTGCCGACTTCTACTTTTAACTATAGATCGCTATGATGACTCTACCCATGAAAAAGAGGACATGTCCTGGAAAAAGAGGATATATGGCAACCCTCTGAGCCTACCACTACTGACCAAAGCCCTACCTAATGTGTACAGCTTTAGCAAATAGCTAAGAGTCTTCATTATAAGCATTCCTTGTTTTTTAAAAAAGTTGGCCACTGTAATAAGAGGATGATTCTACACCCAACAGATACATTTCCTTTTATTTAGAAAAGAACTTAGAAAAAACCGCATAAGCACTGAAAACTTCCACAGTTTATCAGGATGGATAAATGCAAAGACAGCAATACCATAGTTCCTGTTCTTAACGACAGCCCAATAATAAACTTCACAAAAGGTGTTGGCACAGAGCATACCGCCAACCGTTTCCGGCATTTATTGGAAGGAATGCAAAATGTACATTGTATACTGCCATTCAACAACAACAATATCCTTTGCAGAAAATGGGTTGATTCTGGCTTTCACTGAAAGAGATACTGCACAGGCTTAGGCAAGCAATTCTTTAATAGATGCGCGCACACACACACACACACACACACACACACAACCAGGCATTTAGATATAACAAATGCAACAGCTTCTCTATAATAGGAATGAAAGTGAGAGAGCAAAGAAAAAAAACTAAACAGCACAATTCAGACATTGTGCCAAGCCATGGTTTCTGGTAATCCTAGTTATGAATTGACACCATAGTCAGAACTTTCAAATGTACAGAAGACAAACCTTGTTTTGAAGCTACTCGTCTGCTTTCATTTTGTATCTGCTCGGCATCGAGCTCCATAACGTTCCTCCCTTCTCAGTGTTGCAGCAGCCTTATGAAGCCAAAATTGTAGTTTGTGAATTCAGATATAGCAGCACAAACTGTGGTTTGCAAACCAACTCTGAACCATGCTTTGATATCCAAGTTCAGTTCCTTGCAAACCATGGTTTGTAAAGTGACAAAAATTCAGTCATGCAATCAAACCGTGCTTTGGTGGGATTTCTGAATTCAGCCATTAAACTGTAGAGATTTTTTCAGGGGTCTTTTATGGTTCCCAGGACAAAGTGAAAGAGTACATACAACACATCCCTGCAATGGTGCATTTCAGGTGAGTAATAGTGGAGGACCAGCTGTCTTTTAACCATTGTGGTGTAATTAGAGTGTTTGACTAGGTCTGGGGAGAGCCAAGGTCAAATCCCCATTGAGCCATGAGGCTCAATGGGTGACCACAAACTAGCCACTGTCAGCCTAACCTACCACATAAGGTTACTGTCAGACTAAAAGGGGGAGGGATAACACCATACATGCAGCCCTGAGCTCCTTGAATGGATAGAAATATAATAAATAAAACAACTTTCAGAGAAACTTGCCAACCATTACTGAACTGAGGGACTCCTGGTAAGCTTCTAGGGAACCTGAGGATTCTTCAGGAAATCATTTTTGAAAGCCTCGGTACTATACAAATACCATCCTTACACCAAATACATTTTTCATTTTTGCAGCCTGATCCTAAGATGAACACTACTGAGCTTGAGGCAATTCATCATCAAATTTTCTTGGGCTCATAGCATTAAGAAACAAACACCTTGAGCCAAAAGCAAAAAAAACCCTGAGCTTGCCTGTATGTGCCTCGTATTCCCTCCCCAATATTATCTATAAATCAGTGACCACATCAAAGAAATTCCAAAGCATACCACTAGTACGGTTCTAAAACAAAGTTGTTACTAATTGCTGTATCTCATTATCAGGGTGTTCCATCTGTGTGCCTTTGATTTATCCTATGGTAATTATTTCTGCCCGCAGCATTATTTCCCATTAAAATCAAGGGAAACCTAAAAAGGAAGGAGATCATAGAGCTCTTCATGTGCTCTGAGCAATATGGTCTTTCTACATATCAATAATCTTGAAATCAGTTGAAAAAAATTTCTCTGCCTTAAAAATAGACTTTTGCATCAGGCTGGAAAACAAATTGTGGCAAAATTCAAACTTCAGCAGCAAAAGGTTGCCCAGGACAATGGAGTGCACCTCCAAGGGTGAAGTCAAACCACTGAGTTAGCAACGCTGAAATGACCTATCCGAGGTGCACGCCTGGACAGTGTGTATGGAGATCCTGGACTACCCAGACGATAAGACCCACCTCTCAGCTTTGCTGATGTGTTCGAAAGCAGAGCAATACGTTTCACACCAGCTTGGCTATAGGAGTTGTCAGAAGGAGGAGTACAAGGTGCCATCCAACCATCTTAGCAATTCCACTCCAGACTTGTGTAGGGTTTACGCCTTAGCCTTTTCTTCTCCCGAAGATATCCCACAAGGCAGTAGAGGTTTAGGATCAGAGTTTTCTTGCTCCTAGATGGACTTTGAGACCCATCGGCTCCCCTCACCTGGTTTAGCTGGCCTGTCAAAGCTGTTTCCTGGGGTGTGGCTGCTGTCACATGTAGACAGCTTCTAGGAGTCACAAGTGAGAGGTGAGTGCATGGTGGGAACCAAAGGTGAGCAAACATGTAGATAATGTATATACTGCTTACTTTTTTGGGGGGGGGCAGGAATCTTCAGTGTTTTACAAGTATCATAAAATGTTACAGATATTATATGCTACCAGTACAACAGATATGCCAGCAAAACCCCAGATTATATACTGTTGACTATGACTGGCAGCTGTTCTTGGGCTTGCAGACAGGGAGTCTTTCCTAGCTCTACTTGAAGATGCCAGGGATTGAACCTGGGACCTTCTGCATGCAAAGCAGATGCTATGTCACTTAGCTTCTCCATATCCATCCTTAACCAACCCTCCATGTTCTGGAGCAAGAACTGGACCAAGAGCTGACCAAGAGGAAGCTGTGCAAAGGAGTTCAGTAGGGAGCTGAATCTCCTCCCTCCTGATTGGAACCCTGAACAGGAGGGTTATCTCACCTGACATAGCTAACAGCTGTTGAAAGACCTATCTTCCTTCATGAACTGGTCCAGCCTTCTTTTAAAAAATCCATCTAAAGTGAAAGCCATGCACCAGTGAATTCAGTAAGTTAATCATGCAGGGTGCTAAGCTAATGATATAATTGCCACTTAATTCTAGACACAAGCTAATAAGCAGAGATTAACTTAATGGCGACCAATTTAATATATACGCACATATATATGTCAAAAGGCTGGACCTTTCATCTGATCCAGCATACTAATGTATTATTATTTGCATTTTTGAAGCGTTCAGAAAGTCTTGCCTTGTGAGCACTGCTATCCTCACAAATCCCCCTTCCTTTGTTCTTCTTTCCTTTATTCTGAGTTGTACTTACAAGTAAAGCCCACATGTTTTGAAGACCGTCACCATGAAGACTAAAAATCTCTCCATGTGCAAATCTATAAGCAGGTCTTGGTTAGACTAGAATAGGGAAGACCCCTGTTCACATCTCTGCCCAGCCATAAAGCTCCCTGTGTGACCTTATATTCTACCTCACAGTACTGTTTAGTGCAAAAAAAAGTAAGTAGGGAGCTGTTTATACTACTTTGAGTTCTTTAGAGAGAGGGCGAGATGTAAAGGGTGAGCTGCTTTGACACATAATGAACTCCAGAAAGAGTTCTACGCCTACAATCAAAAGCTTTTGCTCTCATCCCGGTAGAAGGAAAGTATCATTATTTAGCAGGCAGCTGAGCATCATTATGGCGCAGTGACAGATTCAGACAATTGAGGAATCTGTTTATTTACAGATGAGCAGGTTTAGAAGAATCGCCTCAGCACTGAGATGGTTTTTAATTTTTATCTTATTCACACCTTGAAATTAACTGAACTACCCAAAGGAACCAAGATGCCTTAGCAGCACAGATATATTCTTTCATTATTAAGAATGTCGTTGAGGCCTCTTGTTGGATTCTGACATTTCCAATCTCCCAGCATGTAACATTCCAGAGCCATTAAAATGACAAATGGATTTCCAAGAGGGGGGAGGGGCGGAGAGAGATACCAGACTGCCTTCAGACTACTTTAGCAACAAAAATATTTCAGCGATAGTCTGTCAAATGTTTGTTGCTCAATGGGACATAAGGCAGTCACGTGGTAAGCCACTCCGAGGCTGCATTCACATGGCAGTTTGTTCTATTCCCCTGTTAATTTCCACATTATACTAGAGCTTTCCTATGACATAAAAGCCACTTCCAGAAAACTAATGGAATATAATGCATGTTTAGCACTCATTTTCATATTATTTGATTCCAGAAGAAATAGGTTTGCAGATGCCATAACCTGGAAAATCTTGGGAGTAAAGTGAAGACATTTGGGGCACGTTTCCAGCATACATTTCTTTCCTGTTGTTTTCATGGGGAAACAGAAGCATGTATGTGTGGAAAGAGAGGGGAAGTAGGGACGTTGTCCAATGATGTTTGCTGTTGTGTCACACCACACCCACTGCTGTGAATGAAATTCAGTGCAGCATGCCTGTCTATCAGTTGAAAAGCCACAGTTCCATAATACCACAGATACTGCAATGTGAATGGAACATTAGAAAACATAATGCACTAGCATTATGGTCAGGAAGACTATCACAATAGTCCCCAAGTCTGAATGCGTCCTGGGTTGGAAGTTTCTTTTTCTCAACAAACAAAAGGAAGAAACAAGAATTCTTCCTTAGCCACCAGGGACCTCAACTTCTGTCAAGTCCCTCTGAAAAACAAATCAATAGTGGAGCACTCAAGTGTCATTAGCAGTAAGCCAGTTTAAAAGTGGTTTACAATTTGGAAGGCAGATGTGCTCTAAGATATAAGAATAGCAATGACGCAAGCAGCAGTGCTCATCGTTATCCTTAGCAAGCAGGTCAAAAGAAAGGAGAGATGACTGGGGTCACATTGATCCACATTATAAAATCCCAGGAGTGGAACCAAAACAGCAGAATGGCTCAGCAGACCCATGAACGTAACAGTGACTTGCATTTTGAAGGGACAGACCTGAAACTCAAAACAACTGTGGAATGACTAATGAAAAGACCCAAAGACACACACTTGTGAACCATGTTAGTGCATAACACTGATATACTTTGCTTGTTCCCAAATCTCAAACATTCCATGTCATGCTATTGTGCCAGCCTGTCTCAAAGGCACCGCTGAAGAGATTAGCAACATCCTTCTGGTTTCTGTGATCATCCTGCAATAGCCCCAAAGGATGCAGCTTAATCTCCAGAGGCCATTAACCTTCATGCTGCAACATCTGGATTGCACAGCACAGAGCAAACCAACAGGCAAAGAATCACAAAAGAGACTTAACAAGCCAGTCTTTATACTGGGGTTGGACATCCGCTGTTTGACCTTCAAAGACCTAAATGTGTTAGAACAGGAGTGGTGGGGTTTGGTCCTTCAACTACCACCAACCCTAGCAAGCATGGCCAATGGATCAGGGATGATGGGAGCTGTAGTTCACCAACATCTGGAAAGCCAAATGTTCCCAAACCTGTAAGGCTTACAACCTGCTTCCTTAAGGTTCACTTCCTCGCAAACATGCCTAATTAGACCTTGAGATCATCTTTAGATGCCCTTCTCCCTGAGTGAATACTGGGAAGTGGCTACTGGGGAAAAGGCCTTTTCGGTTGATGACAGGCTGTAGAATGGCATACCCAGAGAGACCTGGGGATCATTTCTGAAATCCCAGAAAGCCACTGGCAGTCTGTGTAGATAATACTGAGCCAGATGAGCCAATGGTCCACCAATGGACCAATGGCGCTGTAGAACATACCTGCAAGGGGGGGGGGACAGTCTGCAAGTGCCCATTGGCTAATGTTATGGTTTCCTTCCTTTATTTGTGGTTGTAGGCAGAACATGGCCAGCTCCCTTAGCCTTTCTACCCAAGCTCATTACACAGAAAAATCCCCATCCTGTTGTTGGGTTAAACTTCTGAGTCCCAAACCCCTATCACCTGCCAAATCTGCAAAATGTCTTGAAGATTTTGCCCAGCACTATATACAGCTGGTTCCAACACAACATTTTTTCCTCCAAGTCAGTGCTTTCAGAATTGACTCCCAGTGAGGCATCAAGCTAAAGGAAAGCATTACCTCATAACTGATCAATGGGGAACCTTCAGAGACTATCTATAAACTATCCCATATGAGGTCTTAAGAAGAACTGTGTTGTGAAAGTTTTAACACAATGGTGAGAAGTGCAGGCAGATCAAACCAAATATGGAGAGGTTCACGTGAGACATATGCACAAACTCACAGCCCCTGTCTTCAAATTATCAAAAAATTATCGAGATCTTTTTCTCTGAATCCTTTGGTACAATCCCTTAATTCCCATATTCAACTAAAACAAAGCAACAGCATGTATCAGTGAAATAATCACTCTTCCTCTTCCTCGGTTACTTCCATTGCTTTGTATATTGTATATTAAACTGTAAACTCCTTCGGGCAGAGACCTGCCATATTGCACTACAGTAAAGTGTTATGCACAGTGATGGCATGCGCATGCACACACACACAATAAGCCTGCAACGTACGTAGGGGTTACGTTCCAGGGATCACACGAATAGTCAAAACACACTGGGTTCAATGGCAGGTGAGATTGCCAAAGTTCTTTTTCCTTGACAACCACCCCCTTTTTAAAAAATGCCAGGTGCAGAAAGATGAATGTGCACAAGTTAAATGAGTGCAAGTTGAGGACTTACTGTACAAAATCAAGCTTTGTTGTGATTTTCATTCTTCTAAGCTTCTTTTATGCTAGACTCCATCGAAGTTGTTTCGTAGAGGCCATGAATTCCACAGACTGCATGTTGTGCAAAGAACGATAATTTCTTAGGTCTTAAATCCGCTACTAATTGATTTCAGTGGGTTCAGGGTGTTCTGCATGGGTCTCCTCCCCCCTATTTTATCCTCACAACTACCCTCTGAGGGAAGTGAGGGTGAGAAACAGTGAGGAGTCCACGGTCACTCTGTGAGCGTCATAGCTGAGTGGGGATTTGAACTGGGTCTTGAAAGTCCTGGTCCAACATTACTTTGTTTGTTTGCATGGAGAAAGCACAGCCCAGGCTAGGTTAAGCACTCTTAAATGCCTGTGATATTAGTTTAATCCCGAAGTGCTGAAGTACTCCTTCTTGCTTAAGATGTCCAATCCCCCTGATTGCCTTTTCTTGTAATAGTCCTATCTTGCAAGATTGGAATTGCATACAAAATTTGCATGTAATGCCGTTTAATTGCCATAGAAATATGATTGGGAGACTGTATTAAAGATACCTATAATAAAATAAATGAAATGCTTCCGACTGAGTTGCCTACTAGCTATAATAGGCTTATGTATTCTCTATATGTTATGAGTCAATTCTTCCTCCCACCAGATCCAAAACTTAGTTTCTATGCCTTGAAACAATCTTGAGACTTGCACTTTGGAAAGTGTTTATGTAAATTTAATATGTATCTGAAATAAGCCACTGGGAAAGAGGTTTAATTAAGCCAGTGAACACAAATGGGATCCAAAGATGGCTACATTATGAAGTGGAAGAAGACAGGATTAAGGACAGAGGGAAATGCCCTTGGTGGGTGGTCTTTTTCTATACAATTGAAATTGCTTCTGTTCCATTATCTGGCATGAAGAACAGAGGGCACACAATGATAACTGGAACATCAGGACTTTGAAAATATATCCAGTTATTTAAATGTTTAGGGGCCAAGATCAAATTTAGCCACAGCTGAAAATGTTTTCTAACTATTTAGACCACTTTTACAGTCAAAAGAGCCAGATTCACTCAGTGCAAGCTTGTGCTTGTGTACTGTACAAGACTCACTGCGGACTCAACAATACAGCTACAAATAAAACATTTTCAATGTGTTGTAAAGTGCATTAACACAAATGTGACAACAAGTGGTGATGATGCGCTATGGCAAATTCAATATATATTTTTCCAAAAAAAAAATTCACATTGTTTTTTATATGTGTCTAGATTTCACCTGTGTTCTACTTATACCCTTGCAACTGCATTTAGAACAGCAGCCTCCACTAATTAATCAACTAAAAAGGCTTTGATCCTCAGCCTTTTAACCTATGAATCTATTATGTTTTTAAAAAATCTAAACTTTGACACAGAAGCCTTTTAGAAATATTGAAATGTTTTTGAAATATTGAAGGAATTAATAAATTTAATAAGCAAATGTCTAGCTTCCATTGTAAGAGGGAATGCCCATTATTGCTATTTCCCCCCTTCCCTATGATAGGGAACACCAACATATCCTCAAAAACAGAACAAAAATGTGCCTCCAACTCATCACCTCACTATTTAAGCAGCTACAGTTTTAGATGGTCCATGAGAGGACTGTACCAAGAACCTGTAACACAAACACAAGAAACATTTTTGTCAACTCTAAACACTAGGAAACACTGGCCTGGGAGCGCTTCAATTGGAGAACAGCCTTTACCAAAGGTGTCATGGGCTTTGAAGACGCTCGAACTCAGGACGAAAGGGAGAAAAGTGCTAAGAGGAAGGCACGCTTGGCAACCCCTCACCATGATCAACTCCCACCTGGAAACCTACATCCCCACTGTGGAAGGACGTGCGGATCCAGAATGGGCCTCCGCAGTCACTTACAGACTCACTGTTAAAACCGTGTTCATGGAAGACAATCTTACTCAGCTATAAGTGATTGCCAAAGAAGACGACAACCGAGGAGACGCAACTCACTTTTTGAAAAAACGTAGAGAAGTTCCTGTGACAAATTTCTGTCAGACTAGGAGTGAGAAACCTGCAGCTTCCCAGATACTGAGGGATCACTGGCCACGCTGGCTGGGGCTGATGGGAGTTGGCATCCAAAACATCTGGAAGGCCACAGATTTCCCGCCCCCTATGCTTCAAATAATATATTCAGATGATGAGTTAGATGCTCTGTGCTCTGTGGAGCCCTCCTTGCTATTTTATTTCTGGCCAGCAATATCTGGTGGCGAAAATCGCGGGTCTTGAAATTTTAATTGCAAAACGGCTCACAGCTGTGTTGCTTCCTCCAACATTTCAATATCTCTTTCTCCTGCTATTTTTTTGCTGGGGCTGGTAATAGTAGAGGAGCAAGAATCAGAGCATCTTGTGTGTGTGTGTGTTGGCACCCATACAAAAAAACTCCAGTGTAAACAATCTGGTCCTATTGACCTTGGAAGCGCACACAGCATCCATCAAACGCAGCTGAATTGCAAATGCAGGGAATAACGATGAAATAGAGACAGCTGTCTTTGAGCCCTCCAACATTTAACTTCCTGACCGGAGCTTGTAAAAACCCTCTCCTCATAGATCAGCAAGGCCTATTATGCAGTCTGCTGGTTACGTTTAAAATAAAATAGCCACTCCCTGCTATAAATCTGCACTTTATAACAAGGAAAGAATTCAATGATGTTAGCGCAAGCCACAAATTCCCAAGATAAATTTCCCGTTCTTTTGGGAGGATTGAGATGGGGGGGTGAGGTAGAGATATTCCCACCAAATAAAATAAAATCTAGGAAACAATGAAACACTTTCTGCCCCAGATGACACAACAATCCCTGAACAGCAACAAGATTGTATTAGGTTCTCTTCTAAAAACAAGCACAGCATGCCATGGAAAGGGGCTGTATTTCAATTGGAGAGCAAATGCTTTGCAAGCAGAAAATCCTAGGTTCAATCCCTGGTATCTTCCCAAAAAAGCTGTCAAGATGGACAGTACTAAGTGAGATGGACCAATGGACAAACTCTGTAGAAAGCTGCTTCCAACACAGGTAAAGGCAAAGAAGAAGAGGAAGAGTTTGGATTTGATATCCCACTTTATCACTACCCAAAGAAGTCTCAAAGCGGCTAACATTCTCCTTTCCCTTCCTCCCCCACAACAAACACTCTGTGAGGAGAGTGGGGCTGAGAGACCTCAGAGAAGTGTGACTAGCCAGCAGCTGCATGTGGAGGAGCGGAGACGTGAACCCGGTTCCCCAGACTACGAGACTACCACTCTTAACCACTACACCACACTGGCTCTAAAGGACCCCTGGAGGGTTAAGTCCAGTCAAATTCGACTATGGGGTGCAGCACTCATCTCTGCTTTCAGGCCGAGGGAGCCGGCGTTTGTCCGCAGACAGCTTTTCCAGGTCATGTGGCCAGCATGGCTAAACAGCTTCTGGAGCAATGGAACACTGTGACAAGTGCCAGAGCGCATGGAAACGCCGTTTACCTTCCCACCACAGTGGTGCCTATTTATCCCTTTATCTCTGTCACCCCCTTTCCCCCTGTTTTCCTCCTTTCTACACACATGAAAGGGTGTCAGGCTGCAGGTTACTCACCCCTGTCTTAGCTGACAAGCAGATTCCTATCTGGGGTGGGATTGTTCTTTAAGTATCTTGGTCCTAAACCACTTTAAAAGCTTTCAAAATAACGACTAGCACTTTGAAGAAAGCCTGGGAACAGCTAGACCTGAAGCAAGAAGTATAATTTGCCTGTAGGTCACGTATACATGTTTTGTTTTAGGCACCATCTCAGAAAAGACATTCTTCTTTTGTGTGTGGGCTGGGGGGGTGCAGGGGGAGAGACAATGTGTATGAGAGAAAAAGAAGATTAAGTGCCTTTCTTAATATAGTTCTTGAAAATCTACAATTTTAATAAGTTATTATGTTAGTTTCTTTTTAATCTGCTGCCCAATTAATCAGAGATATCTTTTTAGCTCATTAAAGGATTTGCCAATAATTACATTCACTGCATCTGAATGCTGCCTTTCTGTAAAGATTACAATGAAGTCTAATAGATTAAAAAATTAAACATTACAGGCTACCCCCCCAAAAAAATCCACCACACGTATCTCATTAGCAGAAGTTTGTAAATTCACTTGGCAAGAATAGGCTCCAGGTGGCTATGTAGGGGAAGGTTTTCAAAAGCCAAGGTGGGTTTTCCCCTTTAAATGACTAACACAGGTATGTGAGAGCAGGTGAGTTATAATTTTTTTATGGACTACTAATTTTTGTAGATTTATTTGCAAGTTTACTTTGTTGCTGCTTAATAGTTTAGTCATGTCCGACTCTTCGTGACCCCATGGACCAGCGCACACCAGGCACTCCTGTCTTCCACTGCCTCCCACAGTTTGGTCAGACTCATGTTTGTAGCTTCGAGAACACTGTCCAACCATCTCGTCCTCTGTCGTCCCCTTCTCCTTGCGCCCTCCATCTTTCCCAACATCAGGGTCTTTTCGAGGGAATCTTCTCTTCTCATGAGGTGGCCAAAGTATTGGAGCCTCAGCTTCAGGATCTGTCCTTCCAGTGGGCACTCAGGGCTGATTTCCTTCAGAATGGATAGGTTTGATCTTCTTGCAGTTCATGGGACTCTCAAGAGTCTCCTCCAGCACCATAATTCAAAAGCATCAATTCTTAGGCGATCAGCCTTCTTTATGGTCCAGCTCTCACTTCCATATATCACTACTGGGAAAACCATAGCTTTAATTTAACTATACGGACCTTAAGTTTACTTTAGGGCCTTGCAAATAACAAGCTGTTATTTTTAACATCTGAGTAAACAATCCATTTGACATGGAGATACTGCAAATATCTGAACCATCTTTGATTCACATTTTTTTTTATTTGATGGCAATTTTTAAAGTATTTTTCCAAGTTTGATAATTTCATCTCTCTTCCATAGTTGCACATAACCCAAACTCCCTGTTGTAATAAATAGATATAACTTAACTTCTTACAAGACAGAAAAGACAAGAGCAGGTTATTAGCTTCGTGTTAAATTAAACGTTGAGGATATCAAGTGCACTCACCATGGCTTTGCAGAACTTAACTACAAATTGATAATTGGAGGACTGTACAGGGGAGATTTATAAAATCACAAAATGGTAGTTAAACCTACCTCGCTCTCCGTTTTAGTTCTCATTAGAAAACCATGTTTCCATACAACATTTAACTATGAGCAGTCCTCCATAAAGCTGTCAGTCTTTCAAAGGGTGGTGAATAGTTTTCTTTTATTTTTTATAAAGGCAAATGTTTCAAAAAGGTGCTCAACCAAGTTTAAAAGGCTTCATAAAAGAGCTAAGAAGACATTAATAACCTAACCATACTCCCTTGCATAGCAGAACACAGTATCTCATGCTAGGCAAAGACTGGAGTTCCTGATGGGATTGATCCTGCACAACTGGCACTGTTACAAGTGCCACATAATACCTGTAATAAACCAACCTATTATTGTAGTGCCATTGACACTTTGGAACTCCCTGCCTATTGATATCAGGCAGACACCTTCACTGTATTCTTTTCAGGGCCTGCTAAAAACATTTTTGTTTAGACAAGCCTACTGAGATATTTAGACTGCCGATGTGTTTTTAGTTTATTGCTGGTTTTGATTTTTTGAATGTTCGTTGGGTGATAAGAGGATGAACAAAGAAAGCTGGGTTTGGCTCTGTATGGTCTCAGTTTATATTGTTTATTAACAATAGTACAGTAATCTCCGTTCTGTCTCAGTCACAGCAGCCACTATGGAGAAATTATCTTAACACCTTAGACTTAAGTATACCCTGCGGGTGTGAGCTGAAAATGTAATGTAAAAGATTTTCCAAGTTTGTTTTGATGCCATGTGGATGACTGCATAAAAGTCTTAACATATGTGCATTTATTTCTCTTTGGAAGACAACACTTTGTGTTTGGCAATTAAAAACAAAATTCAACCAAGTTTGTAATTAAAAACAAACACTTGCATTGGACCATTTGGGTTTTTTGTTTGTCTGTTTTACAAAATAGTGAGTAAATGCCAAAAACTACATTATAGATCACCTGGAACGTTATGGTTCCTAACACTTTTCTAGTTGTTTCTTAACTGCTCCAGAACACAAAGACCCAAGGTAACAGATATTGCTGATATCTTGCATAAGCATACAGTAGAACTACATGGGCAGAAGTTTTATCAGCAAAATTAGCTGTACCACTTCTGAATGCAGAAACTCTTTCAGAACAAATGCTGAAATCTGATTACAGTATATCGAGAGTCCAACTGCTAACTCCTTTCTATGACTGGCTTGTCAACACATGGACATAAGAAAATGTTATGCCTATAATGTACATTATGTCTGTAATGAGAATAAGAATACATTTCTGAACTGCCCAGCAACCAAAGACCACTGGGCAATGTAGAAAAAAAAATCAAATCCAATTCAATCAGTAAAACAATCACAATACAAAAATGATATAAAAATTCACAGGTCAACATAAGACAGTACCAAAAAGAAGCCTAAAAAGTGACCATAATAAAAATTAACAAAAAACCCAGCAAATGGGAAAACTATTTGTAATCAGATCTGAATGCACTGAAACATAAAACATAAAAGTATGGCAGGGTAAAAAAGATCTTCACCTGGCTTCTCTGGGGCTGATAAGAGCTGTGGGCCAAAACTTCAGACTGGGAAAGGCTGCTGTAGAGAGACACACTACAGATGCGCTGTAAAATCAGTGCATCTATAGGGCTGTTTGCATCCCTGTGGCCTGGAAATTTGTCACATTACTCCTTTGAGAAGTGTCTGCCTGGCTGTACACTTGTAGCACAAACCCTTGCTTTATTTTGCTATGACTGCTTAGCCAAACTCTCCACACATGGTCTGGCCCCATGGTTATACCGCAGGAGTCACTACCCTAATCAACAAGTCCAGCGTTTCGAGGAAAAGATCACCTGGCAAATGAAACACAACACCAGGAAACAAGCATATCCAATTAACAGCACTGTGCCCTATTAAGGAGGGATTAAAAAGGGATAATGGCTAATAAGACTTATTCACAACTCAATTACCAGCAGATGGGTAAGGAAACTTAGCAAGCAATACACATAAATCCTTAGTAGAAGGAAGCTGTGCTCCACCCAGAGAGAAAAAACAGAAGTGACACAAAGCCCTTATTTCCTGTTCACATTTGAAAGTTGCCATTTAGTGACACAACCTAGGGGAAGTTGCTTTACTCATCTCTGCAGGATAGGGCCCTAAGTGCAGTGGACTCTCAAATTTCAGAGGTGCCCCATGCGACACTAAAATTTGGCATCCCCTGGCCTCTTGGCTCCATTCTACAGCATTGTTGTGGCACCCCCTGCAGCACGGCACCCGGTGCGGCTGAACCAGTTGTGCTACCCTTAAAGCGCAACCTGCTAAATGGTCCTCACCCAAAATACCACATTCGCTTGAAAGCTAGGTATGCTGGTGAAACTGCACTGGGACATGTTGGCTCCCCAAAACAGAGGGGAGAAAGGAAACTAAGTTATGCTGTGTAGGAGAGCCACAATTCAGTGCCTGGCATCTCCAGGTACCAAGGCTTAGGCAGGAGGCAATGGGAGAGACCTCTGCCTATGACCCTAGACAGCCACTGCCAGTCAGAATAGACCCAAATGACCTAAGAGCAGGTTTCTCCAACCAGGCACCCTTGAGACTCCCTTCATCCCTGATTAACGATGGGGGATAAATCAGTCTGGCTCATTTTAATGCAAATCTAATTGGCACTTCTCAAACCAACACATGAACCAAAACGCAGCTCCCCTTCAAAATTTGCACTTCTTCAAATTTTGCATTGCAGCTTTGAAAACAATAAATGTGCACAAAAAGCATATTATTAGGGGTAAGCACACACAAAATTTCCTACATTGGTGAAAATGAGGTACAAAAACGCATTACAGTGATACCTCCGGTTACATACGCTTCAGGTTACAGACTGTGCTATGCCAGAAATAATACCTCGGGTTAAGAACTTTGCTTCAGGATGAGAACAGAAACTGTGCTCCAGCGGCGTGGGGGCAGCGGGAGGCCCCATTAGCTATAGTGGTGCTTCAGGTTAAGAACAGTTTCAGGTTAAGAACGGACCTCCAGAACGAATTAAGTACTTAACCCGAGGTACCACTGTATATTGCTTGCAAAAATGTGTGTGTTAGGCAAAACACTATACAAAAATGTGTATTTTAGATTAAATGCGCAAGAAAATGTATATGAATTTTTATTCAGACTTTTAAACAAAATTGTAAACTGGTGCAAAAGTGAGGAGAGCTAAACTTAAGACTGGAAAAATGGGAAGCAGAGAGAAAGCAAAGTTGACAAGATTCATCCCTCCCCAAACCATTGGGCCATGCTGCCTGGGGATGAGGAGAGTTGGGAGTCCACCAACATCAGGCTGGCGAAGACTAGGCCAAATGAACAAAAGGCAAGGTATGGGGCAGGTTCACACAAACCCATAGTTCACCTGCTATTCTGATAAAAGCAGCTGGGTGCACTTCCAAGTTCCGAACATTTATTTGAATATAGTACCTTAGCACAGCCCTCACAACTTTGCTCAAGACAGAAAGGCCGTTGTGCTGCTGTTCTTCAGGCGATGCTGGGTGGCAGGAGTTCCATGTCCCCTTGTGAGCCACGCGGTGCTTCCCGTTTTCCCTGCTGGATGACGGAAATTGTAACGAAGCGTGTAGGGAAGCTGAAGGAGGCCGAGGAATCTTCTGGTGCACCCCTCCGTTTTTCCTAATTGAAAGAGGAATCGAAGCTTTTTATTAACAGACAGGTTTCCACGTACATCGAGCGGGGGATACCTACAGCATTTATTTGGTTCCACCTGTGTGAAAAGCGGTGTTAGGATGATCCCACACCCAATATCATTTCTCAGACGGCGTGACAAGAGTGCTCCTCTGAGTCATTCTCTAGGGCTGAAAATGAATCGCAGAAAGGCATCAAATACATGAACATTCCCCACACCTGGGATAAATAATTGGCAGTTCTATGAAACAGGCTTGGGTTCAATGTCAGTGCTACTAACGAGTGCCCATTAATTCCAGTGGGTCTGAGTGGAGCTTAGCTGACCACAACCCAGCAAAAATTTAATTCACTTTAATATAAATTTACAAATGTGTATGTATACAATTATATACTTTATTATTCACTGTAGCTTGTACATTTGCTGCTGCTCTAATGGCTTGGTGTCTGTTGCAGCTGTTGGTGCTGTTTCCATTATCGATCTTAAGTGTTGTTATCAGTGTAACTAGGTTATTTTATTTGGATGGAGAAATCCATCTCAATAAAGAGTGCCAGGGAAGAAGTATAGACATAAAACACTGAGCACTATAAACTGCAGCACTCATGCTGGATAACGTTAGCGCGGATATAAAGTTGTGCCACACCTGGGCCACACAGCCTAATTCCTGGAAGCTCTACAATACAGATGTGGCAGCTATATAATGTTATCGAAGCAATAAAACACAATAGTTAGCATCTGTCAATGCAAGGAGCCCATCTAGGAAAGCAGTTGAAGGAAAGAAAGATTTTCACTGAACAGTCCTAAATACATATCAGACAACCAAGTTCTAAGGTTTTTAGGGATGATTCTGTCCAAATGGAAACTAGCTAATATTTTCCTCCAGGCAGCTTGGGACAGCATAGATGGTTTTCTCCCCAGCCACCCAAAACCTTTATTCTCACAACAACCTAGTGAGGTAGGTATGGCAGTGAGACAGTGACTGACCAAGGTGACTCAGTAACTATGTGTGGTTAGGTGGGGATTTGAACCCAAATTTATTTGGACCCAGTTCAACACTAACCATTTCTCTACTTCCTCCCCCCATCCTGTGTTGTTCTAGGGGTTCTCTCGACATCCCCTAGAACCAACTGGGGAGAGACATGGGGGGAGTGCACAAAGGGAGAATGGGGGAAGACCCATTGCACTGGTGGAAGCACTTGCCTCATATCTCAAGTTTTACAAATACTAGCAACTTCCTGTTTTAAAAAAATGAAAGCTGGGAATCTGGAAATTCTGGCTGATCCAGCGAGGGCAACTGCCCCACGTCACCCCACTGTGGACACCCATGTACTGAACGTATTTATGAGCTGGTACATTTTGTGTGCTTCTATGCAAGATAGATATAGCCAAAACACTTAAACATGCAAGTTATGTTTACTTACATTCTGAGTCTATTTTGAGAAAGCAAGAAGCCATCATACACCAGGCAAACACCAAACACGGTGATCCCAGTTTCCTTCACCAGCATTGCACAGGTCCCAAGAAATAAACTAAGCAGCAAAAAGGAGGGGGAGGCAGTGGGGGGGAAATGTTCCCCAACATAAAGCTGATCCACACTCCTGCAAGGCAGAATGGAAATGGGAGAAATTACTTCAAAAAACCAAACGGCAAATGCATTTTGCTTCCTATTTGTCCATTAAGCAGATTTCATTCCCTTAAGTTATAAAACCCCCTCCCTAGTACACTGTTAATAAACAAGACTGTCTGCATCAGCAAAGTCGAAAAACAACAACGTGCTTCTGTTAAATAAGCAGAGCGATAAGGCAAAAAGAAGAATGGGCAAAAAAGGGAGTTATCGTAAAAGGAGGAGACGACATATGGCTCCTTATAGAGTTACACAGACAGCATGCACGTGTCTTTCCTCCCCCAAGGAGCATACAATCAACAACGGACAATAGGTGGGAAGAATATGGGCAAATGCAATCACACATTGGGCAAATGCAACTACACAATAGTCCTATTGTGTAATTACATTTTCCCGCGTATTTCCCCCTCCACTACTATTGTACAGGCACTATTCATCCCATTTTTCATGAGAAACTAGCCTGTTTCCCTTTTCAGTGTTTTACTTTGCCTATGGATGCCCATGAATTGGTGCCTACCCAAGATATACCTTGGCACCAAACAGCTGTGTACATGTGAGCTAGGAATTGCTCTCCAGCCCAATCCTTCCTGTTGTTGGAATACAGGTACTGTACAATTAAGGCCATTTGAGCTTCCAAACTGTATTTGGTCCAAAAAGGAAGCAGGGGGATATTCATTCTTGGGAAGTGATCATCTTCCCCTGACCTAAGGGTAAAGTACAACCAGTAGGGGCAGTGGGGGTGTGGCTTGTATGTGCAGTCCCCTGCCCCTCCAGATAGTATGACTACATATGTTATTTGAATGCATGAATAAGGCTACTTAGCCTCACATCTCATGTTCCACAAATGATAGAAACTTGGAGGATCCAAAGAGTATGGTTCATCAAGGGGAAGTGGGAGACCACATCCCTTTTGCCCTCTCCCATGTGGACACCTATGGGCACCACAGTTCAGTGGTGGGACACATGCTTTGCATGCAGAAGGTCATCAGAACATAAGAAGAGCCTACAGCATCAGGCCACTGGCCCATCTCGTTTAGCAGCCTGTTCTTGCAGTGACCAACCCAATCCCAAAATCCAGACCTTAACACAACAGCACTCTCTCCACCTGCAGTTCCCTCCCAAGTGGTACTCAGAACCGTGGAGGTAGAACACAGCCATCAGGGTCCAAGTTTAAGGCTTCAATCCATAGCATCCTCAGTTAAAAAGCACCAGGGAACAGGTACTGGGAGATATCTCTGTCTGAGAACTAAATAGTTTCTGCCAATTCAGAGAGGACAATACTGGGCAAGAGGGACAAACTGTCTGACTTGATTTAATAAGGCAGATTTCTATGTCCCAGTATAATCTTTATTGTCACTTCCTATACTTAACCTAAATTGGTTGTCACTACAAATGCCGAACTGGCAGGTCTATGGGGCTTTCACCATAGAGATGTTAAGGGTAGAACGATGCCCCTATTTGCATTCAGAGAAATCCATGGCTTATGACAGCTTTTCAATTCCGTTTCAGAAATCCAGCGTGTCCATGTAGCCTTTCCTTAGGGAGCCCCCACCCAGTGGAAGCATTTCCTGACAGGAATAGAATATAAACTGACCACCACTAACTTTATTCCAATGACATTTCCTGGAACAAAGGACAATAAGAGTTTGCAACAGCTTCTTTCATTTATAGAAACTTCTGTGGTCTATTTAGGATGGAGTTAGCAATGTGAACTCCTGCCAACCTAGCAGTTCGAAAGCACGTCAAAGTGCAAGTAGATAAATAGGTACCGCTCCGGCGGGAAGGTAAACGGCGTTTCCGGGCGCTGCTCTGGTTCGCCAGAAGCGGCTTAGTCATGCTGGCCACATGACCTGGAAGCTGTACGCCGGCTCCCTCAGCCAATAAAGCGAGATGAGCGCCGCAACCCCAGAGTCGGCCACGATTAGACCTAATGGTCAGGGGTCCCTTTACCTTTAGCAATGTGAACATCTAGGGGTGGTCAGAAACAAAGCGTGGGATTTAATACTATACTCTTCCAATTGTTTCATTTGCACAAGCATTGCAGCTTGTGAGATGGAGCAATCCCCCTCTCCTCCTCCGCCTGCTATTCTGGGGGTTCTCCCAACCCCACCAGAGCCATTTTTATGGGGGAGCATAGGGAGAGACCCCATTATGCAAATCCTTCCGCTGCTGGGGCTGGTTAGGTGAATCCCGCCCTATACATTTAAGTTTTTAGTACAAAACAAAAGGGACCATCAGCATAATGTTGCAGCGTAGACTGTCCCACTTCAGCATTTTAGCCACAGCCACCCTATTCCAGGCATATTCTGCTCCATTCTTTCTCCACCACCATTTCCCATTCTTTTGTCTCCTCCATTAGTCAGTCAACATTCTGCACTCACCAAATATGCTCAGTCATCATTAGGCTGCCTTGGGATTTCCCAAGAACACATGAACAACATAGGAAGCTGCCTTATACCAAGTCAAGCCATTTGTTCATCTAGCTTAGTATTTTCTACAATAACTATCAGCGGCTCTCTGGGGTTTCAGGCTGGAGAAATTCTCAGCTCCACCTGGAGATGCCAAGGATTAAACCTGGGGCGTTCTGCAGATGCTCTATCACTGAGGTACAGCCCTTCCATGGCAGGGAGGGAGTTTTTAATAGTGTTTTGTGTTTCTGCAGACCCTGGCATTCTCCCAAGCCTGCTAATCCACCCTTCTTGTACATGGGTGGTACTACTCTGGTTACATGTGGATCAGCACTCACCTCTCAACACTGGAAATAGATGGAACGATACAGGTGACATCATGAGATGGAAGGGTTAAGGACAAAATCAGGGATCACGTAGTGAGGAGGGGAGATGACAGCACAATTCAAAGGGCTATGTAGCCAATTGGATTTGGCGACCTAGTATCACCAGCAAAGGGTACACGAAGCAAGGCTGCTTCACTGTGAAGGAACTCCTCCCTGCATTGCCAAGACAACCAGACAAGGCTACCTGTCTTCTTGCACTGTGCTACAGAGGCAGTTTTATTGCTTGTTATGCTCCCAGCACAATGCAGCAACAGAATGAGCTTTGCCTGGTTGTTTGGGCACCATGCAAACATTCCTGGTCCTGTTGTACCCCTGGTGTGGTAACAGAACCACCACTCTCACAATCCAATTCCAGAAGACAGGAGACATCTGGAAATCCCGGCGGGGGTGAGCAGATGTGCTGCAGTCCCAGTCAGGGAAGGAACAACAGCTCAGCAGGAGAGCATCTGCTCTGCATGCAGAAGTTCACAGATTCACTCCCCAAGCATCTCCAGGTAGGACTGGGAGAGATGTCCTTCCTGAAATGGGAGATTTGCTGCTAGTCAGTGCAGACAATACTGAGTTAGATGGGCCCAAGGGTCTGACTCAGTATAAGGCAACTTCCCATGTCCCTGCACTCCCTCCCCCTGCCTTCCTGCCACATTCACATGTACACCTGATTTCAGCTCATTTCTATAAACTATGAAGACAAATAGCTTACCTGTTGTGCTCGAGAGTTTTTTAAAGAGTAACCGAACATACATCTGAATGCTCCTATCAACAGAAGACTGGCCTATTTGCCGAGGTCTTGGAATGACATTTTGAGCCCACACAAACCATTACTGAAGGAGCCTTTGAAGCCCTTTTAAAGCTACTCTCAATTGCTGAAAGTGGGGAGACTTTTCAAAGGATGTGAAAATGTTCAGTGAACTCATCCCCATCCGATTTCAGCTCAGCTTCTCTAAACTCTTAAGACAATGCACGTTTTGCTTGAGACTTTAACAGAGTAACTGAATCCCCATCAGAGACACTGAGTCTCTCTCTATACGCTGGAAAGATTTAGAAACTTGACCACAATCGTGTTTGATGTTAAAAGTAAAAACGCTTTTAAAAGGGAGTAAGCACTCTGCAAGCCGTTTGTCTTCATTGTTGTTAAGTGCCAGCAAACAAATAGTTTTAAGAGCATGCAAATTGTGATTCGTTGCTTACAGCAGAGACTCTGTGAAGCATTCGCAGTAATTACAGGACTCATTTATTTAACTATGTAATACCCTTCACTTCAGTGGGATTATTAGATATTTCATCATGTAGCCAATTCAGCCACAGACTCAAGGGTCTCAGGCGAGTGGCGTGATTCTACACAACAGTTCCATGCCGACGTGGAATTTGTTTATCTAACTTGTTTAAATATGTGTAGCCCCACTGCCCAGCCATAAAGGCTCACAAAGTGGCTTGCATATAATCAGGAACCAAGACCCGCAGGCATTACAATCTGAAAGACAGAGAGCAAAAGGAAAAAAAGGATGCTGAGGGAAGAGGGGTGGGATGGGGAAACCAAGAAGGCACCCATTTTAAAAAAAGTTAAATAGCAGTTCTTATAATAATTGGTTGGAATGGAAACAATTTAAGGAAAGGAGGAGCCTAGCTGAGAGTTCATCCACACTTTTGTCTGTGCCGTGATTTGTAGACACAGTTCCAAGGAGAGGTTTTTGTTGTTGTCGTCGTCCCACCATTCCCCCTGGGAGCAGGCTCTGCTTCCTGTCTCTCTCACTGCTAGAATTCCAGGCCACATCTGGTGCCTGAGTGACCCAAAGGCCTTCCCAGATTCACTGAGGCAGAAGGCTCTGTATGTGCAAAGGGATGCTTGCACAGGTCTTCCCCCACAGCTGGAATGAAGAGGGAAGCCTGCCTGTGCTTCACAGTGCTTAAGAAACTCTAAATGGGGTTTTCCTCTCTCTGCTCCACAGGCACTGATACAGGGCAGTTTTCCACACCCCCAAAATGGTACCATACCATATAAGCAGGACAGCAGTTAACATCTCTGGAAAAAGCAGGTGCTTCCCACCCTCTTCCTTTGTTTTAATTAAAGAAAAAGCAGCTCAGTGGAGGGGGATAATATAGAGCACAGAAGCAGCAAGATGGCTTGACCCTTTCCTTGAGAGATCCAGCTTGCTCCTCCCCAAACCCCAACCATGAAGCTCAGTAAGTGACCTTGGGCCAGTCACTGCCTCTCAGCCTAACCTACCTCACAGGGTTGTTGTAGGGATTAAATGAGGAGGGGTGCACAAGCTGCTTCAAGCTCCTTGGGAGAAAAAGGTGGGACATTTTATTTTTTTAAGAACCCCATAAAACAAAAAGAGCCATACCTATTATAGGAGAGAAAAGCCAAAAGAAATAGTAGACAGGCCAAGACATCTGCTCTGCCTACTATACCCGTTACCTAAGAAGGGATGGGAAAAGAGAAACATTGTTAGAATTGTAATTAAATAAGGAAACTATACAGTATTTCAAAGCTGCAGCAATGACTAATGTTGTTGCATAGGACTGCAGTAGGACATACTGCCAAAAGCGCGTGGTGAGAATTGCAGCCTTAGTTTTAACTATGGGTTCATTTTCTGTATCCTCTCCTCTCCCCTCAACTTTGCCATAAGATAAGCTGCAGCCCAAAACATCTGGAGGGCAGCAAACTGCCTAGCCCTGGCTACCATGGCATGCAAATTAGCCCAATGAGGCCCTGAAGGATGAATGAAGTGTTTCTAGAAATGGCACACATGAATAAAATACGTGAGTTATTTCAAGAGGAGTTTTAGGGAAAATGTGAGTTCAGACTGAGAAATATATTGGATTTACATTAGAAACAGACTCACAAACATTCCTTAAAAGGGCTGATCCACCCCACCCTAGGGAGGTGTGTGTGTGTGGTGGATAAGAATTGCATTTCTGGATCTAAGATCAATCCATTCCATCATTCTGTCTCCAGCAGCGATCAGCAAGACACCCCTTGGAAATTCGTATGCAGGCCATAGCAGCAATATCCATCCTGTTGCTTGCCCATCACATTGTAAGTAACCAGAGGTATAAGCTTTCAAATACGGAGGCTCGATTTCAGCTCCAATTTATCCCCAGCATGTGGTAAACTCTTAATCCATGCTGAAACGGAAGGCGAACACACGTGTGTAAGGGAGGGAAAGCACACACAACGTGCAAATGTGTGCACCGATAACCTGACAGTTTGCTGTTGCTGTTAAGGAATACAGCTTTGGAAGGGGCTGTTATTTTGAGCAGAGAAGTGTGCTAAGAAGGCCCACAACCTCTTTTCCCAGGTCAAAGTGCCCTTCAGTTTGGCCTTTTCTTCCACATGGAATCTGTGGCCCTCCAGATGTTGATTGGAACATGGCCAGGGATGATGGGAGATGCAGACTAGCAACATCTGTAAGGCATCCAGGAAGCCAGTGGGTGGAATGGGGAAATATTGGGCACAGTTCCCCTTCATCACCCCTTCTCTGCCCACAGTCATATCCACTGGAAACAGCTTTTCCTTAGCCAAGGAGAAAGGCTGCTAGGCTACCAATGCACTCCTAGACATGTAAGATGTGGTTTGGGCCTGAGGCTACTTCAGGTCAGCTGAAGGAGGAAGAAGGGCAAGGGATTAAAAATAACTTGAGGGGCAGTTTGCAAAGATGCAAACGCTCCAGAGATGGACATAACTCTACAAGGACACATCCACATCATACATTTAAAGCACATTTAACACAAGTCCCCACCCCCAACAGTGAATCTTGGGAACCACAGTTTGCTAATGGTGCTGGGAGTTGTGGCTCAGTGAGGGGTAAACTACAGTTCCCAGGGTTCTCTGTGGGAAGCCATGTGCTTCGAATGTATGCTGTGGATTCATCCAGTACAAGTCTACAACGCTCTCTCTATATGGAGAGATGGAGAGAGAGAGAGAGAGAGAGAGAGAGAGAGAGAGAGAGAGAGGGAGACATTGTCTTTAAAAAATAAAGCCCTCCCCTGTACGCTAGCACAGTAATTCCTAACTATGATAAAGTTCACCAACAAAAGGTTAGGCAATTCTCAGTTCGTACATAAATTTTGACTGTTATGAACTACTGCCATTTCCCGAGTCTCAAAACCTGGCAAATTCCTTAATGAATTTATTTGTGTTATTTCAATATGTTATCCCCTCTCAAAAATCAAGAAATTAAAAGCACCTCTCTTCGGCTATGTCCGAAGTAAGAACAACATGAAAGTGGTAGGTCCTCTGTGTGGGGAACACGGAGAAATGCTATTGGGTGACAGAGAAAAGGCGGAACTACTTAACACCTACTTTGCCTCTGTCTTCACCCAAAAGGAAAGTGATGCCCAACCTGGTGATAACAGAATAAATGATGTAAGGAGAGAGCTGAAGCCCAAGATAGGAAAAGAGGTAGTAAGGGAACATCTAGCTACTTTAAATGAATTCAAATCTCCAGGGCCTGATGAGCTGCATCCAAGGCTCCTAAGGAAGCTTGCGGGTGTAATTTCATAGCCTTTGTCTATTATCTTTGAGAATTCTTGGAGAACAGGTGAGTTCCCTACAGACTGGAGGTGGGCAAATGTTGTCCTCATCTTCAAAAGGGAGGGGAAAGGAAGACCCAGGTAACTACCAACCAGTGAGCTTGACATTGATACTGGGGAAGGTCCTAGAACAGATAAGTCAACAGTTGGTCTGTGAGCATTTAGAAAAGGATGCTGCGATTACTAAGACCCAGCATGGGTTTCTCAAAAATAAGTCATGCCAGACCAATCTGATTTCTTTTTTTGATGGAATTACAAACTTGGTGGATCAAGGAAATGCTGTGGACATAGTGTATCTTGATTCAGTAAGGCTTTTGACAAAGTCCCCCACGATAGTCTCGCGACGAAACTGGAAAAATGTGGGTTAAGCGAAGTAACTGTTAGGTGGATTGGTAGCTGGTTGACTGAGCAAACACAAAGAGTACACATTAATTGTTCCTCGTCATCCTGGGGGAAAAAGAGGCAAGCGGGGTGCCGCAGAGTTCTGTCCTGAGCCCATTGTTGTTCAACGTCTTTATAAATGACTTGGATGAAGGAATTGAGGTGATGCTCATCAAATTTGCAGATGACACCAAACTGGGAGGGGTAGTTAATGCCTCAGAAGACAGAATCAGAATACAAAATGACCTTAACAGATTGGAGACCTGGGCACAAGCTAACAAAATGAATTTCAATAGGGACAAATGTAAGGTTCTGCACTTAGGCAGGAAGAACCAGTTGTACAAATGTGGGATGGGGGACACCTGGCTTACTAGCAGTACATGCAAAATGGATCTAGGTGTCTTGGTGGACCACAAGCTTAACATGAGTCTACAGTGTGATGGAGCAAAAAAAGCTAATGCTATTCTAGGCAGCATCAACAGAAGTATAATGTCCAGATTAGTACCACTCTATTCTGCCTTAGTCAGACCACACTTGGAATACTGTGTCCAGTTCTGGGCACCACAATTTAAGAAGGATGTTGACAAGGTGGATCATGTGCAGAAGAGGGCAAGCAAGATGATCAAGGATCTGGAAACCAAGCATTATGAGGAGTGCTTGAAGGAGCTGGGTATGTTTATCCTGGAGGAGACTGGAAGGAGATAGGATAGCCATCTTCAAATATAGAAGACGGAACAAGGGTAGGACTTGAACCAATGACTTCAAGTTGCAAGAAAGAAGATTATGACTAAATATTCAGAAAAACTTTCTGACAGTAAGAGCTGTTCAGCAGTGGAACAGACTCCTACGAGAAGTGGTGGACTCTCCTTCCTTGGAGGTTTTTAAGCAGAGGTTGGATGGCCATCTGTCACGGATGCTTTAGCTGAGATTCCTGCATTGCAGGGGGCTGGACTAGATGACCCTAGGGGTCCCTTCCAGCTCTAAGATTCTGTGATTCCATGAAACCTGGCTCATATCACGAGTTCATTCATCTTAAGAATCCAGGCATTTGCTTTGTTCTCTGCTAATTCTTACCTTAAAATAAAATTTCAAAGAACGAGTTCTCCACCCCCCTCCCTTTCTAACTTTAATGATCCCACACATACTAAAATGGTACATTATTTAAAGACTGGCTGATTAAGGCCTGAAACGCTTCGGAGGCATCTAGAAAGCTCAAGGCTCCTTTGTTATTAAAGAGCTAATCTTTCCTGAAAGGAACTCAGCAAAGAAAGCCATTTCACTCTTCCCCATCTTAAAATATTCCACATTGGCCAGGCCTCCAACGAAGTACCGGTTCGGAGGGAAATGTTTTGTAAATAACGCTGGCGATGACAAACTTCACTTCTGAATTGTGAGGGATATTTCCTAAGCATCTTAAAACTAGCTAAAAGCCTACGGCTTTTGACAGAATGGGGAAGTTCCAGGAGCCTCTGATACCTGTTAAGACTTCTCTTTCCATGAAATCTTCTTCAAGTTCTGTTCCTCTGCCACATGGAATGCTGAGAGGGTTGTGTGGACTCTCAGGCCCCCAAAGGCACTAAACATTTAAGAACACAGGAGGAGCCCACTGGATCAGACCAATGGCCCTCTAATCCAGTGGCCAATGAGATGCCCATGGGAAACTCACAAGCAGGATCCAAGCACAGGAGCCCTCTCCCCTCCTGACAGGCCTTGAAATGAGATCTTCCAATGGAGTTACACCCTTAAAGCAACAGTCCCAGTGTTCCTAGTTATCCCGGCTTTTAGAATTCTGACTCCAGTTCCTGAAACTGCATCAGATTTATGTCAAATCGGAAATATTTTATCCACCCCTCGAAAAATAAAATAGAATATTGCACTCTTGGCAAACTTCAGTCAATGAACTGCAGTGTAATGGCTAAAAGACTATAAATCAGGAATCTCCAGGTAGGACTGGGAGAGACACTAGTCTGAAACCCTGGAGAGTTTCTGCCAGACCATACTGAGCTTGATGGACCAAAGGTCTGATCACTGAAACATAAAGGCATGTCTATATGTTCCTATATTCACCATATAGTTCAGACAACCTCAGCTCTTCATTTGCAATATGAGAATAATTATACTGACCTTCTTTACAGGGAAGTTTTAGAGATTACAATGTAATATCTAAGTGCCCTGAACACTCTGGCAAAAATACCCTAGTACGCTAGAAATATGTAGAAATAAGTTCCATTGAGTTCACTGATACTTACTCCCAGGAAAGGAATGAAATCTTTAAAAAATCAGTACATAAGATATATTAGGGGAGCAGGGCTTAATATTAGCTGTGACATGCTGTTGCCAGCTTGTTTTAGAAATCAGCGCTCTAGTCACTTATAAATGAATCACAATGATTAACTGATCAATGTTTTCAGCTCTTCCAATTTGTAACCATACGCACGATGCAATCTGTGGGCATGTTGCAACATTCATTATTCTCTCAAGACGTAATAAAACTTGGAGAGCTTGTTGAATGCTGGGTTACTTCTTTGTGTTAAGAGAGAGAATGCTAGAGGAAGAAATGGAAGCCAAACAATGTCTCAGCAGGACAGACATCTCAGAAGGAATTTTTAAAAAATATATATGTATTGTGCAACTGCTAAGCGTCTCATTATCCTTCAGCGAAAAGCCCTTGGTATTCATTCCTAGCAACACTGCGTTAGTCACTTAATCAGGATCATAATTCTAGCACAAAGGCATGTGTACTTACAACTAAGCAAACCTTCTCAGGACTAGGAATTATCATGGAGAGAGAAAATTAATTCTTCCCCTCCCCTGCCACACCAGTCCTTTTCTCTAAATACGGTGGTGCAATTCTCGCTCATCTTTTGACGCAAGCGTGCCACAGTTATCATTACTAAGCTGCTTTCTACTGAGTCAGCACAGCTCTTATCGTGGAAAAAGGGTAGATTTCCAATTACTGGGGAGGTCTGTGCTTCCACAAAGCTGGATTACAAGCCCCTTGCCCCTTTAGCTGCTTCTCCTGTATACGTACGGCCTCAGTGTGAATGGGGTGGACAGCGAAGAAGAGGGCCGTGACGAAAGCCAGGCGGCTGTCCTTGAAGACGGCTTTGTCACAAGTGTACATCAGCACAAGGGTCACCAGGCAGTGGAGGACTACATTTACGGCGTGGAAATAGAAGGGGTTCATCCCAGCCAGCAATATGTTCAGCCTGTTTTCAAAAAAGAAAGAAAGCAAAACCAGAACAGTAATAAGATACCGAGCAGGAGTTTTGGGGAAGACAGAATATCAATTGACACATATTAAAGACGGCTTCAAATGAAGTCCACAGAAGTTACCGCCGTATAAATATTTTACTGCCTGGTGGTCACACATACACCATGCCTCTGGGACAGGGCAGGAGCTATTTGCAAGCCTGGCTGCAGGTTGCACATGCTACGTTGGTTTCTCATCCCCTTTGGTTTCTGCATAGATGGAAGTGGAAGGAAAGAGCTCATCAATGTACCAGTCCACTTGAGAATCCAGATCACAGCAGGCAAGGCTTTGCAAATTTAGTCAGAAGATGGTGGTCAATGCTGGGTGGGGGTAGGACAGGGTGGGGGGAAGCTGAGAGCAAGTACAAGAGCCTAGGGCTTAAGGGCTGGCAATTCACTCTCTCCATCCAGTTGCCAGAAAAGTTAAGACAAAAGTCAAAAAGCAGTTATTTCCCCTTACTGGCTGCTTTGCAGATTTTTAAGAACCACCATCTGATTTCCCCACATCCTTATTCATTGGTTACTATTTCTATAGTAGCTGCACTTCAGTACCGCTGCTGCCAGGGCAGCAAGCCAGTTGGTGTAACAATTAAACACAGGCTTCAAACAGAATTTTGTTTGTGATTAAAACAGGAGGGCAATTAAACAAAAGGGGGAGGGAGGAATCATGGCAGAATGAAAGCTAAGAGAGCCAGCAGAGGTTTAAAGTGCTGGAAAAATAAAAAAAAATCTCCAGCCAGCTCTGGAAAGACCCAAGGATGGTACCTGCTCTCAGGAGCAGTGATGGGATTTTCATCAGGAAAGGGGTTTTGCAATGCAGGACGACGTGTTCAAGGGCTGGCTTCCTACCGTTAACCATGATTAACAGAGAAGATGAGTCATGTCTGCCCTGCTCCAAAAAGGCATTGGTCTATCAATTAAAATATATCCATGAGGTAGGCTGAGGTTAGGCAATTCCAATAACGTGATTACTAACAGCCTTGTACACAGAATGTATCAGGAATTCTAAGAAACCAGAAAATCAGTGCAATTTTGAAACCAGTGGTTAATATCAGTGCTGTTTTGAGAGGTTCAGTCCGCCATCTTGATTCAAGGTGGCGTCCAATGGTATCCAAGCATAGACTTGGTGTTATAGAGGTGGACCTTTCCGCAAGTGGCACTCCCTGCTGAGATACAAGAGGCTCCATCTGTTACTGGCATTCCAGGGATGTTCACTTGATCTCTCAACACGAGTCCCCCACTTTAATCACTGTGTTCTTTAAATGAGATTATTGTCTTGTATATTTTGCAATAACAATATTTTTTATTACATGGTCACAGATCCAATTTAAAAACTGCATGTTTTAATTATAGCAGATAATATTTCAAATGTTTTTATACCTTTAAACCACTTAGAAACCTATTCTGGCATTACAGTGGTACCTCCGGTTACAAACTTAATCCGTTCCAGAGGTCTGTTTGTAACCCAAAACCACTCGTAACATGAGGCGCGCTTTCACTAATGGCGCCCCCCACTGCTGCCGGCGCGCGACTTCCACTCGCATCCCAGGGCAAAGTTCGCAACAAAGGGCATCTACTTCCAGATTAGCAGAGCTCGTAACCCGCAGCGTTCTCAAGGAGGACGGTACGTAACACAAGGTTCCACTGTAAAGGATATATTCACTAATTAATTAATAATATAAGTATAGTGTTATCCCCACGCTGCTACGGCTTCTCAGAACGGTAATAATGCTGGTCTTCTGATCAAGTGGTGGGAGTCTACAGTCCACCGTGTCCTAGTATGGCAACATTTCACATGCCTGCTAAGAATGAGAATCCACCCTGGGAGTCACTGCAATATAAGAGGGGTATAGCCACTGGGTTCACCTATCAATTCCAAAACCATTTTCCGATCGCACCTGTTGGGAAGGTTATTTTCTGCTATGCAGAACTGTATAGTAGGATTTCATCCCTGGTTAGATACACAACGCCAACATCAGTAAAGATGCAGGAAGAGGCAGAAGTCACCTAATCCTGCTCAGCAGGTAATTGCCAGTATATGGATCATTGACAATGACGGACTTTTTACTCCACAGCATTGTAGCACTTACCTTAAACAGCAGTGGCATTTTGCTGCAAGAATTTCATTTGTGCTACTTGTCTCTACTGAAAACAGGAATCATTACAATATAATATGCAATGTGCGCGCGCGCACATGCAAACACACACACACAGTTAATTTATGGCTGCGCACCTGCAGTCCTTAATTAAAAACTCTGAAATAACAATAAAGTTCCCTAGAACATCTGGTATTTGGGGGGGGGAGTATGGCACTCCTATCGTTATGCTTGAGAATCTGTACCGGATAAAGGGACAGCTTCATGGTGCCCAGGAGACAGGGCCAATGCACCCCAAATATTTATACCCCATCTTTTCCCCTAATGGGGCTCAAAGCGGCTTACACATAAAAATGAAAACGGATAAAAACAAAGGGAAAAAATCATTAAAAACAATTAAACGTCGTCAGAGGTAAAACTATCTATCTATCTATTAAAACCATCCAAATAAAAACAGCACGGCACCAGCCCTTTCGTTAAAAGCAGTCATTTCCCAAAAGCCTGTTGGAACAAAAAAGTCTTCACCTGTTGGCAGAAGGACAAGGAGAAAGCCAGTCTAGCTTCCCCAGGGAGGGTGTTCCAAATGTCCATTAACCGCAGCTTGCTTATGTGCCTTTGCTTCTTCAAGAGCAACCCTGAGACTAAAGGAGGAGAAAGCTGACAGGCAGAGCTACCCTCTGGACTAGTTGGAAGGAAGAAGCCAGATGTGCCCTGGTAGTGGGTAGGTTATGAATGGTGAGCCAATGCCCCATTCACTCTAATGCAGAAGCCCCCGCAATTGTAATGTAGTGTTGGGCCTCCACAGAGTCAACCAGCAACTCCTTACAATGCAAATTGCCACACACACAAAAACCATACGCACAAGACTAACATCTGCACATTTCCCTCTGCTACAGGGAATATTCTTGGGAAGTACGGATGTCTATCTCTCATCCAGGTTCTGTGTGGGGTTTGTTTGTTTGTTTGGAATGGGGGGGGGGGAATGTTTGTTTCAAGCATCCAGTAAAAAGGTAAAGGGACCCCTGACCATTAGGTCCAGTTGTGACCGACTCTGGGGTTGCGGCGCTCATCTCGCTTTATTGGCCGAGGGAGCCGGCGTACAGCTTCCGGGTCATGTGGCCAGCATGACAAAGCCGCTTCTGGCGAACCAGAGCAGCGCACGGAAACACCGTTTACCTTCCCGCTGGAGCGGTACCTATTTATCTACTTGCACATTGACGTGCTTTTGAACTGTATCCAGTATTTGGAGGCAAAATCTCAGAGTTTCTAGGCTGATACAGGCACTTTGCTATAGAAATTGAAATACACCCCCCTGTTTTCCATCCTCCATAACCACATGTCCATCTGGGATAGCTCAGTTGGTAGAGCATGAGACTTTTCATCTCAGAGTCATGGGTTTGACCCCCACACTGTGCAAAAGATACCCACATTGCAGGGGGGTTGGACTAGATGACTCTCATGGTCCCTTCCAACTCTACAATTCTATTATTCAATGTCCTCTTTCAAGGCTCCAAATATATGGTTAAACACCTAACTAGACAAAAAAGTAAGATTAAAGACCCTCACTGTAAGAGATTTCTGCCTTTTGCTAGATCCCTTAAAATGAACTGTCTAATGCAGAGATGGGGAACCTATGGTCCTCTAGATGTTGTGGGATTTCACTGCATGGCCAGTGGTCAGGGATGATGGGGGGCGGTGAACAGGTTTTCCATTCCTGTTCTAATACATCTCAGTTTCAAAAAGAGTGTTTGGAGGTGAAGTAAAAAACGAGAGAGACGTGTTTTGCAATCTTACAAAACCAAATTCTATCTACACTACATTTGTCAACAGTACTGAGAACGGGTAGGAAAGGCGAGGTGCTGCTTTGCTTGTAGAAACAAGTTTAAAAAAACAGGAAAAAAATAATCCCATCTATTAAGCCGCCTAATGGGCAAATTACACATTATCCCAATTATATTAATGCACAGTTCAAAGCTTATTACTCGAAACCATATGCAGCTGCTTCTCTTGGATATTCAACGGATGTAACTAATGTCTAGTTCCCATGTCCCAGATTGTTGATTCTTTTCTCAACCAGTTGGCAAAGTCTGCTTTTATGGAGAAAAGGTGCAAAATGATGGATAATGTGCAGCCTGGTAAAGATGCTTCTCTGGACGGCCTGCCAATGCAAAAGCAGAGGCTCCAAGTGGGAGGATACAGGAGGAAGCAACCCAAAATGGATTAAGACTATAAACAGGCTGATTGCAGGCGCTTCCAAACTGCCAGTGCTTTGCCAGAGGGATTCAAACTCATACCAAGACATTTAGTTTTGAGCAATTAAAAGGGATTAAAGTGCTCTGCTACCCACCCTAGCACAACAAATCCACTTTTTAAAAGAAACTGAGTCTTTGCGGTTAGGAAAGTGACGGGGAATTGCTTTGAATAGTGTGTGCATAGTGTGTGTGAACCAATGATTAATAGGGAGACATATAAACACCCCAAAAGCTTTCATCACACCGTGACTCATCTCAAGAAAGCCATTCTTTCTTCCATGATCCCTCCCAGGCCTGAAATGTTCAGAAAGGGCCAAATACACATAATACTGTTGCCATTTTTGTAATACACAAATGAAACTGGTCTTAAAGATAAATTACCCAAAGCATCTTTGCAGATACAGCTATTCTGAACAGCACAGCTTGAACTATTCCTGCCCCCCGAAATGATTTATCTGTAATAGATTTAAAACATACAAACAAACAAAAAACTTTTATGCTGTCTCCAGAACTTTATATGCTGGACATTTGTATAATTTGTATGACTTAGTAATAATCTTTTATGTCAATGTAAAATTTGATACCTATTATGGAGATGGGGGAGTTGTTATGTAATGTATCTGTTATGTATAAAAACCAATCTTCTTTTTTTAAAGGGCTCATTGAAACAGACTATCATCAACCACTGAAAGAGATGATGAATGTGTACAGTGGTACCTCGGGTTACAGACGCTTCAGGTTACAGACTCCACTAACCCAGAAATAGTACCTCAGGTTAAGAACTTTGCTTCAGGATGAGAACAGAAATCACGCAGCAGCGGTGCGGCGGCGGCAGGAGGCCCCATTAGCTAAACTGGTACCTTAGGTCAGGAACAATTTCAGGTTAAGAACGGACCACCAGAACGAATTAAGTTCTTAACCCGAGGTACCACTGTAAATGATAGAAGGTCAACCAAATCCTTCCAGAGATAAGGCAAGCTCCCCCAACTTTGCCCCAATTCATTTACAATGCTACTGTGGCATTTGTGTGCTTCTTTTATTTTATTGATTGCAGACAAGGAACTTTGTGCAAATGCTGCATCATGCTGCTAACCAGAACTACAGAGGTGTTCCTCTGACAGTACAGGGGCTTTCTCAAAGATAAAAAAAGGAAGACGGTCACAGGAACAAAAAGAAGTACACCATGTACTTAAAAAAAAATCCTAACACATTTTTGGCAGGATTAAGAGGTCTGGAGGGATGCCAGAAATAGAGAATCAATCTGGTACATTTTTTAAAAAGAGAGAGAGAAACCAGCTACATAGTGCAAGGGGATTATTTATATTTCTCCTTGCACTGTGTACTGCAACCCAAATAATCAGACAATTCCCTAAACACAGAAAGAACCAAGGAAGCAGCAACAGAAAGTCCCAGTTCCCTCTTCGCTCTCACTCAGTTATCTCCCTCTGCTCCTCAGTGTATCCTTGGAACGGCTGCCAACTACTGGAAAGTCCCTGCTACTGACTTCCATCAAATCCAAGATGCCAACCAAACCAAGGCAGAAGCTGGGCAGGTTTTCTCCAACCTGGTGACACCCCAGGTGTTTTCGACTACAACTCCCATCAGCCCCAGCCAGCATGAGGGCCAATGGGAGTTGTAGTCCACAACACCAGGAGGGAGGGTATCAGGTTGCAGAAAAGAGTTAGGCGCTCCATGATCACATGCTGCTTACATCTAAGTGCCCCTGCAGTACACGGCATCCCACTGCCTTGCACCAGCACACCTCTGGCAGATTGCACAGCCGCATCTAGCAGTCATGCAGTGCAATGCATATGGGTAGCGATCTGGCATTGGAGGGGTGAGGGACCCACTCACTGCATCAGCCAACACTGTGCTCCCAGAGAACATGTATTAGCCTAAAACACCATACTCCAAACCCAGTACTATGGGAACAATAGCATAGAGCTGGAGAACGGAACCTGGTGCCCTCAATATGTTCCTGACTACAATTCCCATAATTATTGACCATTCATCATACTGTCTGAGGCTGGTGGGAGCTGTTGTCCAGAACATCTGGAAGGCACCCATTGCCAATGTTTGGCGCAGACGCTCCACAATTGCACCCAAGCCAACAGCATGACAAAACTACTCAATATGAGATAGACCAAGAACAAGAATAGCCTATGGAAAAACACTGAGGATCCAAGAAGGGTCAAGGTTCACTCACAGATCACATGTTCCCTACCACTACAACTGTAGGAACAAACTGCAACTCGACAGGTTGGAGAGGCGGATCACAACTAGACCCTTGTTTTTCATAAAAGGCCACACCCATTTCTGGAGCAGATGATGGCGCAGCCCCAGACTGCACAAGCGCCAATTCAAAGCATAGCAGCAAATAATCACCAGTATATCAAAGGCAAAACACAGTGAGCAATCATAGAGAAGCTTTGCCCAACCTTGTGCCTTCCAGGTGTTTTGGGCTCAGTCCCAGACAGCACAGCCAATGGTCAAGGATGATGGGAGTTACAATCCAACAACATCTGGCTGGAGAACTTTGTAGGGGCCCCATACAGCCAAGCACAACTCATCACAAATACAATGAATACGAGAGAGAGCACTAAGCACTCGATCCATAGACACAGATTGCTGAAGACTCCTGTATCAACCATTTCTGAATCACAAAGCAAGCAGATGAGCCAAGCAATAGAAAAGGGAGTCGCATTTATTTACTTACCACAGTTCTATGCCACCCATATTTATTTACTACATTTGTATACCACCCACATAGCTAAGATTTCTAGGGTGTTTATAGAGACATTAAAAATGGAAAAGGCAATCCAATCGACAACAAAAATACTTAGACCTGCTATGAAATAAATCTCAGCCGCAAAACCCATCTAAAAGCAGCATAATCACGCAGCCAAAACAATTTAAAACCAGCAGAAATCTTAGTAAGGTGGGATAGATGTACCCACTGCGATGAAAAGGCATTCACCTGGTGCAGAGAAGGGCAGGTAAGCCTCACTGGGGAAGGCGTTCTAGAAGTGGGGTGCCACCACATAAAAGGCCCTCTCCCTACTAACCACTCATCTAACGTCACTAGATAAAAGGGCTTCTGATGACAATCTCAAGATTCAAGCAAGTTTAGGATCCTTTGAGTAACCTGGGCCCAAGCAACATGAAAAAAGAGAAAGTATGGGACATCTGATCATAGAACTGTAGAGTTGGAAGGGACACCAAGAGCCATCTAGTCCAACCCCTGCAATCATTTGTCCAACATGGGACCGGAACCCACAACCCTGAAATCGATTCTCATTCTCTACCAACTGAGCTATACCTAGATATCAGCTATCCCTGATATTCTCTCTTCTAAAAGGCAAACTATGTATCTGGAAAGGGGAACTGCATGGGAGACAGACCAGGTGAGCACACATCCAGTGAGAGAAAGAGAAAAGGAGCACAGGCTAAACTTGGTTGTAGATCAGGGATGGGGAGCCTGTGGCACTCTCCAATCAGCCTCAACCAGCATGGCAAATCATCAGTGATGATGGGACTTGTGGCCCACCAACATCTGGAGAACCACAGGGATAGAGTCACAAGGCTGTGCTGGTTGCCAGGGGGGAAAGACCATTCACGTCTCCTTCATCCATAATCCAGTAGGTTCTACCAATTAACTTGCACCCTGCCAAGACTTTCTAATAGCATGCAAGCACCCATCTTGTGCTCCCAGGAGTGAAGCAGGTCTTCTGACAAGCATCAAGGAGACAGCAAAGCAGAGCTATTGCCGCAGCACTGAACCACTGAGCAGTTGGAAGACGCCATGTGATGCTGTCACCCACTGTATCAACCATTACCTTAAGTGATGCAGCTGTGTCACTCTCCCTAGGGCAATGAGGAATGCAGGATGCAGAAAGCCCAGAACGCATTTCTGAGCAACTTACGTAAACAGCAAGACAGAATTCCAATGGAAAAGAAAAACCAGCCCTGGGACACCCACCTCAATAACCAACCCAAAGCAGGCTTTATTAAATTTTAAAATTTAATAAGCCACCCTTCCAGAGCACAACTCTCCCCCAGAATGACATACAATGAAGTTAACACTTCCAGGGTGGGAAGCCAGATGCTGAAGCCCCTCCTTCTCCCCATATGCCTCATGGCCCATGCAGCACACTCAGCAGCTAAGAAGGGGAAGGGCTGCAGCTCCAGAGCACCTGCTTTGCCTGCAGAAGGTCCCAGGATCAATCCTCAGCTTCTCCATGTGAGGCTAGGAAGGTCTCTTGTCTGAAGCTCTGGAGAACCATTGCCAGTCAGTGGACCAGTGGTACAACTCAGTATAAGGCAAGTTCCTATGCAGGAATCCAAATCAAGTGCCAATTGTGTCCACGAAGAGGAAGCTGCCGTATAACAAGTCAAGCTGGAGGTAGCAAGGCATAAATCCAGAAGCTTCAGCATGCAAACCCAATGCTGTCCTACAGAGCTGGTGTCTCTTTCCCATTGTCCCTCCCAAACTAGGCTACATAGCCAGGTGAAGAAGAAGAGTTTGGATTTGATATCCCGCCTTTCACTCCCCTTCAGGAGTCTCAAAGCGGCTAACATTCTCCTTTTCCCTTCCTCCCCCACAACAAACACTCTGTGAGGTGAGTGGGGCTGAGAGACTTCAGAGAAGTGTGACTGGCCCAAGGTCACCCAGCAGCTGCATGTGGAGGAACGGAGACGTGAACCCGGTTCCCCAGATTGCGAGACTACCGCTCTTAACCACTACACCACACTGGCTCAGAGACCCAAAGCGTCAAACAAAAAGAGTGATCCAGCAAACAAGGCATGACCCCAGCCAAGTCCACAGCAGGCTACAACGATACCATTGGCCAGGCTGAATGAGTCTGATGGGAGTTGGCATCCAACGACATCTGGGGAGTGGGAGGTCCTCCCTTCCTGCTGTAAGGACACTAGAGCTCCCGGTGCAGGTGGAATGAATCCTCAGCATCAGTTTTTAAAAAGTAACAGGTAAACCTCTGCCTTTGACCCTAGAGCAGGCCCTTGAGGCCTTTTTTGGTAGCCCTCAGCAACATCTGACACCCCTTCAGCCCTTACACTGCCTTCCCAAAGTTGGGTAAGTGAGGCACTGGGCTTTTAGAAGGAGGCGTGAGGGTTCTGACAGGGTCCTAGAGTTGCCCTGTCTCCTTCCCAAGGCCCAGTTAGGGCTTTCACAGCTTTGGGATGGAGGTGGGAGGGCTGGGACGTGTGTCAAATTTTGGCCTCGCTCCCCTCCACCCCACCCAACGTGCAACAAGGCAGTGTGCAGCCTACAGGTTCCGTGTCAAAGCATTCGTGCAGCCTTCTTGGTATGAAAAGTTGGGCTGCCCTACCCTAGAGAGTCACTGCCAGCCAAAGTAGACAATACGGGGCTAGACCAATACGCAGACCTAGCCTGGTATAAGGCAGTTTTCTGTCTCTCAAATGCTACCTAGAGTCTAAACTTACCGCTCACCAAAATAATTTGCAAGTGCAGTCAAGGATGGAGGCAGCAGGCAAAAATGGAAGTTAAAAGAGTGCTAATAATCCTATGTGTGACTTGCACTGATGAATTATTCACTTATGTATTCAAATATGTATAGGCCATTTGTTGTAGTTTATGCATCTAAATGTTGTTGTTTTTTACATTAATAAATATGGAAAAACAGTCTGATCTAGCTTATGTCAGATTCCAGTTAACATCCCACCTTTTGACTGTGGCTCAGTGGCAGAACATTTGCTTTGCATGCAAGTTCAATCCCTGGGATCTCCAGGTAGAACTGGGAAGTGCTGCCAGTCAGTGTAGACAGTATTGAGCTAGATGGACCAATGATCTCACATGGTATAAGGGCAGCTTCCTATGTTCCTTACAGACCAAGCGTCAACCACAGGGAGGTACTAAAGCTGAAGAAAAGAGACTCAGAGGCCAAGAAGAAAGAAGACGAAAGAAAGGCAAATCAGTTAGCTTGAGACGTTTTTCATCCCAGGCATACAGCCATATAGATCAGTGGAAAGGGGGGAGGAGCACAAAGGCTGCATAAACCTCTGGCATTAAACTCCAGAGGGGGAGCCACCCCAAAGGAAAAAAGCCTGGGGGTAAAAGCAGGAAAAACATCAGCATATTTGCAGCCAGTTAGGAAACCCTTCTTGGCTCAGGAATAAGGCTGGAATTTGTAGCTTTGCATAGCTAAAGTTCACCCAGCAACCAAGAAAGCATCTTATTCCCACAGGGAAAGGCTGAACCACGTACCAAGCCTGCTCCAGTGGAGGCAAAGAGGAGCAAAGAACTGGCTCAGAAGGAATACCAGCCACAGGGATGTCTCCAATACTAATCCTACTCAGAGTAGGCCTACCTGTGTTCCTGGAAAGGGCCAACTTGGATTCATTATTTTCAGTGAATCTGCTCTGCGTCGGGCTAGCACTGGATACAAACCCTGGCCAGCACCACAGGAAACGCTTGGAAAGGCAGAGCACAATCAACTTTCCAGCAGACTTTATGGCCCAGGATTCAGCTAGGAAAGTTGCCAGGACTAGCCGTGGGAATGACTGCTGCGCCAGGGGGCAAAGACTGTGCTCAAATGAGCCTGGGGGAAAGAAGAACTTGAGGAGGTGAATCACAGAATCAAGACAACCACAGAGATGGAAAGGACCCCAAGGGTCATCTGGTCCAACCAGAGGTGGGAAGATGGGCACAGGAACATTTACCACCTGAGCAAAAAACTACATGCACGCACAGCATCCCTGTGGCTCTTTGCTCTATCCCAAAACAGAAGAGAGAATTCATCAGTGTTCTTCAACTCCCCTCCCTCCCTATATTCTCACCCACTGTCAACATTTTTTAAATCTAAGTTCCTCAGGGAAGGGACTCATTTCCCCGCTCCCGGTAAAGTCCATTCAGCATTGCCTGCCCTGTGATGTAAGGTAAGAGTTAAGCAGCCATATCCTTTCCTGCGAAACTGTCAACCGCTACGGAGTTAGGACTACTCCCCACCCGACTTTCAAAACTAGCTTCCTCTCCCCCAGGCATGTGCAGAGCGCTTTCACTTCTCTCCAACTGCCTTCCACAGTCTGGGGCGCAATGGAACTCCTGAGACGTAGACAGGGCTGGTTTTGGCGAGAAGCGCGCCCGCTCCCCTAGGCATGTGCAGAGTGCTTTTGCATCCCCCGGGAGGCCAGGTTCGCGGCTCCTGTCTCCTGGGCGCTGCGCGGTTTTATGGAAGAAGGGCACCCGCTCGGCGCCCACTTACTTGAAGGTGAGGACGCAGAGCGGGCGGTAGGACTTGTGGCTGGTGTTCTCGGCCATGCCCTTGCCCCAGAAGTCGTTCCCGAAGGCGGCCGCCACGGGGGCCGCCGCCCGCGCGTCCGGGTTGTTGACGATCGCCCACACGTCGTCGTGCACGAACTCGCCGCGCAGGGAGTTCAGGTAGCAGAGAGCCGCCAGCAGCGCCGCGCCCGCCCCGGCTCCCCAGCGCCCGGCCCGGGCAGCCCGGCGCGGAGGCGGCTGCGGCTGGCGCAGAGGCGCTCGTGACTCCCTGCTGCTCCGGCCGCCGCCTCCCGCCGCCGCTGCCGCCCCCATCCCGCGGCCGGGCTAGCTGCCTTCTTCCTGCGCAGCGGCAGCGACGTCGGCGGCGTCGAGGCATCCCCAGCTCAGCGCCTCCTCGCCTTCCCTCCACGCCGGCATGGCGCCAGAGGAGAGCAGCCGCGAGCCGGAGCAGGCGGCGTCGGCGCTGCTGCTGCTTCGGAGGCTGCCCGCTCGCGTTCTGCCGCTGCTCCGCCGGCCCAGCTGCAAATAAACAGCCGCCGCCTCCCCTCGCCATCCCTCCCTCCGTCCCTCCCCCGCAGCACGCATGCTCCCTCCAGCCGGGGAGGCTTCCCTCCCCCGCCCGCCCAGAAGCTGGGTTCTCCTGCGGGGGTGGAAGGGGCGGGGAACAATCCTCTCCCTCCCGTGCATAGGTGCAGGCTCCCTGGGGGGCCGAGCAGCACCCGCAAAATTCCCCATCAAGGGGCCGGGCACCCACAAATCTCGCCGCCAGGGCCATGCACGCTGCAGGGCACCCACAGCCCCGGGCACCCACGGTTGCCGTGCCAAGCTGGCACTTTGGCTCCCGTGCGCCCTGTATAGCCACATGCACCCCCTCCCGCTCAAGCCCAGGGTTTGCGGCGCGCTCCCCGCCCCAATTTCTTTCCATCAAGCGTTCCTTCGCCGGTGATTGAGCTCAAACAGGGCAATGCAAGCAATAATAATAATGAAATCCGCATTAGTTTGTAAGTAATTGTTTTCTCAAGGAAATGAATGGGATGTTCCAGGATGCTGATTCCCAAATGTCAGCTTTTCTTGTTGACTTTTGGTTTCCCCCGCCCCCCTCTAATGAAAGGGATGACAGTGCACTCTAAAAGAACATTGAAGAGTTCTGCTAGGTTGGGCCAGTCGCCTAACTGGTCCAGCATCCTTTTCTCGCAGCCGCCAACCAGATGCCTCTGGGAAGGAGGCAAGCAGGACCCCAGGGCAAGAGCGCTCGCCCCTCCTGCAACTAGGATTCAGAAGCATAGTGCTTCCCACAGTGGCGGGAGAGCAGGCAAAGGCAAACTCAGCCCTCCAGATGTTTTGAGACTACAACTCCCATCATCCATGACTACTGGTCCTGTTAGCTAGGGATCATGGGAGTTGTAGTCCCAAAACATATGGAGGGCTGAGTTTGCCTATGACTGAGGTAGATCATAGCCATCAGGGTTAATAGCCATGGATAAATTTATTTCCTCCTCTTTTAAAGCCATCCAAAGATGGCTTTCTTTTTCACTGTTTCTTGTGGGGGTGAATTCCATAAATTACGCCCTGTCCATAATTTTGGGCTGCCCTGATTCTTCCAACATTCAGCTTCATTCCCTGTTCATTCTGCTTACAGTCAAAATGGACAAGACTCCATTGACTTTTTAGAGAATCATAGAATTATAGAGTTGGAAGGGACCCCAACCCCCTCTTAGGGGCCCAAGAGTACTTGAGGATTGTGCTCTTGTAGGGACTGCCAAAGCCATACTGACAGGCAAATATAGGAAGCTGCCTTATACTGAGTCAGACCATTGGTCCATCTAGCCCAGTTTTTTCCTACACTGAACGGCAGCAGCTTTGCAGGATTTCCAACTGGGGACTTCCCTAGTCAAACCTGGAGATGTCGCAGACCAAGGCAAGGCAGATGCTCTACCACTGAGCTTTCACCCTTCCCCTAATAATAGTCCAAAGTTTCTAAACATCACCAGGTATGGGAAGGTGGTGTAGATTGATGGCAGCAGCTCTCCAGGGCCATGGGCAGAAAGCTCTTTCCTATCAGCTGCTATCCTGATGCTTTTACATGTCCAGCATGTGCTTTTACCATAGAACCATGATCTTGCTCCAAAGGGGCTTATGTACTGCCAGAAAACCAAATCTGGAGAACGCAATCCCTGAGAAAGCACAAAATACAAATAAATGAATGAAGTCGAGGTCTAGATAACCATAATATTGCTCTGTAAAGTATGAATGCAAGAATATAAACCTATATCAAAACACAATCTATGGCTGATAGCCAATAGGATATGCAATAATAGCTGAGTTAATCTCGTGTGGGCTTATGCCATTTCTATGCAAACACAGTGTGTTATCTCACATGAACCAAAGCATTGTTGGTCCAAAGTCCTGAAACACATCGATTCCAAAAGTTGCATGCCAAGTGGCTTGCCAGTGTGGTGTAGTGACTAGGGCCTGGGAGACCTGGGTTCAAATCCCTGCTTGGTCATGAAACTCACTGGGTGATCTTGGGCCAGTCACTGCCTCTCAGCCTATCCTACCTCACAGGGTCATTGCGGGAATTAAATGAAGAAGGGGAGAACCATGTACAGCACCTTGCGCTCCTTGGAAGGAAAGGAGGGATAGAAACACCATAAGTAAATAAACCCATTTTGACTCTGAAGAGTGCTGTTTAGAGAGTGCTGTTTCAGTCCTGTTTAGAGAGATTATTCAGCTTATGTACACAGAACCCATTTTGGCATGTAGTTTCTCATACAGTATGTTCACAGAGGCGTACCCCTACGCACCTAAAAAAGAATAAAAGACTGGAAGAGAAAGGAATAACACAAATGCTTCTTTTTAAAAAGTTTTTAAAGAGTGCGAGAGAACTTCAATTGCAGCTCTTATAAATTGGCATATATAGAGGTTGCTGTAAAGAAAAACCTAGGAAGAAGGGGGGGTGGAAGATAGGTATTAAAGAGTTTTCTTAGAAAAGGTGAGCACTACGACATGATGCATATCAAGAGGTAAAGAATTATAAATGGAAGGATAGGTGAAAGAGAACCTGCACAGAAGCAAAAGAGAATGAACTGCAAAACAAGGAGAGGACAAGACTGAAACACAGCAGGGAGGGCAGGAGTATGAGGTTATTTCAGAGGCAGAAAATGGCTGCAACAAAGGATAGAACAGGTAACCACTGTCAAGAGAATCAAAACAGGAAGAAGATTAAGTACTAATGCACACGACATGCTGTTTTTCATAAGGTTAAGCAATGGAAAATCTGGATTTTATCTTGGAAGATGCTTCACACAGTAATTTCAGTGTGGTGATAGAATCTGAGCCAGTCATCCTGGGTAGTTTGTCACATGTCCAGAGGCTGTAAATTATGTTGTTTTCAATCTAATCATGTGTTAGGAGCTAAGGCTTTCACCTATGGAAATACAAAATTCTGGTAACTGACTGATGCAGGGGGGAATTCAGTGACTTTTGGATGAGCCCAGCACAGAAATGGTCTATTCACCTAATGTTTACTTTCGGTGTGAATTTTATTTACATCCTATGTTTCCATATAGGCCCGTGGTGGTTTACATCAAAGTGACAAAAATAGTCCAAACATCATAAAGCAATTAGCCTATGACATCTCAGTAGCTAACACAAATTCATAAATAAGACAAGATGGAAATATTAAAATATTAGTGAACAACAACCCACTCAACTATTCATCAAAGCATGTAATTCATAGTTACCAGATCATAACATTTCAAACTAACTTGAAAGCATAAACAAACAAATCTTCTATCGGGCCAAGAAATGCCCAATCAAGTTGTACAAAGTGTACAAATTAAAAATTACAAATAGTATTTATTTGTGTGGCCGAAGTCATTTAAAAAAAAACAAAAAACACTTGTCAGGTGGTATTTAACTCATTTAGGTTTTGTGCTAACCTGGCCATTGTTCCATCTAGCCTAATACTGTACTGTACACCAATTGATAGAGACTCTCCAGGGTTGCGGGGGTGGGGGACACCTTGGAACAGATTTAGGAACGGAACAGTGGGAAAGGAAGCCCCTTTGTGCAGGGAAAATTGTACCTGTACTAATAGTGAGTCAACATTCTAAAGCTAGATGTGCTTTTTTGGGCTGATTATATGCATAACCTTAAGATCGTCATATTTCAAAAAGTGAAAATCTGGATACAAAAGCTCTTTTTTGCCATATGTCCAGATTTTCCAGGCTGTTTGGACGATTTCCACCCAGACACTGATTCCGGCTGCAGTTTTCCGGGTATGTCCAGGAAATTCTGGATGTATGGCAACCCTATATAACCTTGTATTCTGCAGTATTATATTTAGAAAAATAGTTAAACCAAAATCACTTGTGCCTTTTTCTTCTAGTGAGGACATGTGGTGAACCATTCAGACCACCGCAATATCAGTCATGAGATCAATTTTTATATTTCAGCTTCGAATCCACACCATGTAATGACATGAGCTGGTCTTTGCTTTCAAAACAGGAACCCGGGAACACTGAATCAGATACTAGCCCATCTAGCGCAGTACTGCCTGCACTGACTATCAGCAGCTCTCCAGGGTTTCAGATAGAGTCTTTCCCAATCCTATCTGGAGATGCCAAGGATTGAACCTGCGACCTTCCGCGTGTAAATCATCTGCTCTATCGCTGAGCTACAAGCCCTTGCTCAAATGAATGTGATTAGTGCAAGGCTTTAATTCCAAGTCAGATTTGCACCAGAAATCTGTAGAATCTGTAGAAATCAACATTCCCCTGAACACTAAGCTTGTTCAGCCATATTCAAGTGTCTCACTTTCAAAAACCAACTCAGTAAACATGTGTCTGTCCTTTGTTGTATTTCCATGACCCCGTTTTTTTATGCAATTCTGGGCAAAAATGCTTACAGCGTATCAACCAATGATGTGTTGCTAGCATTATGGAGACAGGTCAGGATTTCCACAGCAACACCGGCTGGCAAAGAAACCTGATTCAGTTCACATATGGACCTACTTAAGCTTTCATTCCTTTAAAATATAATGTGTCTAGTATTTAAATAAAGTTTATAGAACTTGACTTGGGAGTGGAAAGTGGGTGGGAAGGAGGCAAAGTGGGAAATATGCTGGAGGCTGGTCCGTCAGGATTTCATCTTATAATCGGTTCATTTGGAAACACCTGGTAAATGAGGCAATCAAATTTGGCCTCAAAGCAACCCCCACCAAAAAAAGCAAGCAATAAGAATAAGAAAATCCAGTCAGCAGAGTCAACAAAAAGAAAGAAAAACAGCAGCCCTAGGGCATTTATGATCATGACAATTATATTTAAATTTTATACCTTGCTCTGGCTTAGAGGAGTTTACAGCATTGGAAAGAATGTGAAAGCATACTTAAAGTGTGTCTGTGTTGCTCATTATAAAAATACTCATTATAAAAAAGTTAGTATGAAAAATTGTGCACCAACACTTCGGATATTATAAACTGGATAGCTCAACGTATACAGTGGTACCTCAGGTTAAGTACTTACGGTAATTCGTTCCGGAGGCCCGTACTTAACCTGAAACTGTTCTTAACCTGAAGCACCACTTTAGCTAATAGGGCCTCCTGCTGCTGCCGCACCGCCAGAGCACAATTTCTGTTCTCATCCTGAAGCAAAGTTCTTAACCTGAAGCACTATTTGTGGGTTAGCGGAATCTGTAACCTGAAGTGTATGTAACCCGAGGTACCACTGTACACAAAACACGTAAGATAAATATGCTTATGCCTGGTTCATCCTCAAGGGAATTGGTGTCTGTCGCTAAGCGCTACAGAATGTGACAAAGTATAGCAGGTATTGGGAGCTGGCTTTTATATACAGCAGAGGTGGGGAACCAAAGGCCCAAGAGCCAAAAATGGCCTTCAGAAAACTCCTTAGGTCACACCCCCTTGCTGGCCCCACTTTGCACTGAGGGTTTTAGCCTCTTGCTTGTATGGATGGAGGGTAGAGAAGTATACAAATGAATGTAGAAACCAGCCTACTGCACCTCACTTTCATTGCACTGCCTCTGGTCCTGCTCACCACTGGCAAGTGGCCCCCAGAAAGTTTCATGGAAGGAAATGGAGTCCTTGGACTGGAAAACATTTCCCACCACTCATACATGGGAACACTGGCTGAAGCTGCCCATTTCAGTGCTGGAGAGATGCATATAGACCTTAACCCTCTCCATGCGTTCAAAATGCATTCTGCACAAAAGTGATCCGTATATATGTTTAAAGGCTTGGGGAAGGCCCCCACCTGGCATCACCTGCAGCCTCAGCATGTTGCGATAAGATCTGAAAGGGGGATTTAGTTATCCTTGTGGAGGTGTGATGGCTTTGAATGATATCCAAGGCTCAGAGACAGAGGAGGATCAGTCAAGGGCTGATTCACCACCAGCTGGAGAACAGAACCAGGTTCCTGATACTGAATTTAAGTGGACGACTATGAATCTTAGGTTCTTGCTTCCATGATGGCTGTGTACTACCTCAAATGCCAGACTCAATACCAGCTGCTGGGGTGAGTGCTGATGTTCTCATGCCATACTTTCAGGCTTTCCCAACAGCATATGTTTGGCCACTGGGAAGGCAAGGTGGGTCTTTGGCTTGATCCAGCACAGCTGCTCTTATTTTCTTAACATGTGGCCTAAGCCCTGATCTTCACAGAGCTATCACCGCCCGCCCCCCAGCTGAGCTCAGTTAATCAAAGAGTCAACCCCCTCCTATTCCACAATGCCAGTCCAACAGTGCATGGGCAGAAGCCATGGGGAAGAGGAGAAACGCTCAGCTTCAAACCAGACTTTAAGAAGCCACACACCTCAGGCAGGGGTGGTGGTGCCTTGTCAACTTCCATCTTTCTCTGGAGCAAGTTGCGCACATGGAGCTATCCAAGGTGCTGAGACTTTGGCTTCCTTGCTCTTTGGGTTCCCACTGAGGTCAAGAGCTCCAGTTGCACAGGGCTCCTGAATTAATGGTCTGTGAGTGTGGCCATGAGTTGCGGTCAGGCATTCTCTCAATGGGTGGAGGTTGAAGGGTGGTGCCAGGTGCTGGATGTGGCCGGTGACCCAGACCTGCTACCCTCTAATTGCACAGAGCCTCTTTATGTGGAATAATGTAAATCTTCCAATGCAAAATGAGATAAGGCAGCCCATTCCCACCACAGTCGTGTTGCCTCTCCACCTCCCTTTTGCTGTATGGCACACCCAAAACACAACAGTTTACGGCAGGTTCAGGAGAGAGGTGAATTACAGTGATGGGGAAAGACTATGCTGCAAAAGTCATTTCTGCTTTGTCTCCTGAAACACTGGGTGATTTAAAGGCATATAAATGCTCCCCAGTTTTTCAGATATGCCCAGTACGCTCTTCTTACTCAGCCATTTTTTTAATTTAAAAAAATGCAAGATGCAATTTTTTTAAGTTGATGCTAACGCTCCTACTGAAATCAAGGGGAAGTTACAGTGCAATCCTATGCCTTAAAAGTCCTTAGCAGTGGCTGGATTGGGTCCAGATTGTTGGGAGTGTTAGAATGCATCTCAGCAAGACTTGTGGCTTTGCATGGGAAAGGGTAGAAAAAGAGAGGAACCCCCAAACTTCCTAGACTGTCCTTTAACCTGTGCTGACTTTCCCTGATACTCTCAGGGCTGCTGACCCCACTCCTCCTTTACCTTAGGAGAGGAGACATCTTTGTGTGTGTCTCCTGCTGATGACAAAGATCAAGCATTGTTCTTTGCATCTCCACCCTAGTTAGACAGAACTAGGATCTTTCCTATGAGCGACATCTGCTAATTGCTGAAGATCAAACTGCCACTAAAGGAAGTGACGGGGGATTGGTGTGAAAGCTCACCATCTGAAGTACAATCTCCAGGCTGACAGCTGCTAATCTTAAGTCTCCAGTTCCCTCTCCTTCAAAGGAAACGCAACCCGTAAAGCGAGTGTGACTAGCAGAGCTACTGCCAGTCAATGTAGACAATAACTGAACTAAGTGGATCAATTGTCTGACCCAGCATAAAGCAGAGGCTGGTGATGGGCAAATCTGCCCACTTTGGTTTCTGTCTGTTTCTCTCTTTTTCCCCATCTTAAATTCAATTCTCCACATTTCCACATCAGTTCACTTTTTTTTAAAGTCCTCATGAAACTTCATCAGCACTTTAGTGCAAATTTCTCCCACATTTGTATGCATTTCCCCCCCCCCCACAATATACCCATCTATTCAAAGTAATTCCCCCATATATAATTTATCTTTGTATGCTATCTACATTAATATACTCATTTTCATGCACATTTTGTTTCAGTATATACATGTACATGTTACGTGACTGGAGAACTGTATTGTAATATTCAAGAAGTGTGAATTTAAAAGGATGGCTGTGTATCCTTTTGCACATTGTTTCAGAAACCATGGGTTAGGGAGGGGTTTGCCTTTACTGTGAACGGAATCAATTTTTTTTCTCCATTCCTTGATAAGGCCCAGAAGACACGTAGAAAATGGAAGTTGAAACCAGGCTGAAATGTTAGAGTGAAGAGGTTAATAGTGCAATCCTACACTGGTCTCCTCAGATGTAAGCTCCACTGATCCCCCAGGTAACTCTGTACAGGACTGCAACCTTCAAAATGTCTTGTTATCCTATGCTATTTAAAAAAAAAACTGCTCTGATATTGCTTTTTGTTGAAGCATTCCAAATAAATAATAAAACATGCTTAAAAGAGAAAGTGTAAGGGCTGGACTGAACTATTGATTGATTGCATTTATATCCCTACCTTTCCCCCCCAAAAGGGATCAAGGTGGCATACATGGCTTTCCCCTCCTCATTTAATCCCCACAACAATAAGGTAGGTTAGGCTGAGAGGCAGTGACTAGCCCAAGGCCGCCCAATGAGCTTCATGGCCAAGCAGGGATTTGAACCCTTGTCTCCCAGGTCCTAGTCCGATACTCTAACCACTATACCACACTGGCTTTATAGGAACAACTGGGCTAAAAGATGCTGCTCTGACTTTCTCCACCAAGCAGCAAGAGACACAAGGAATTTATTATTTATTATTTAAAAAACTGTCATCCTCCTCTTTTTGCTAACGCCCACCTTCCCCCTCCAATGTACAGATTTTACTGAAAAAAATCCTTTAACGGCAAAGAAGAGTAATTTATCACTGGAAACTGATAGTATCACAGGAGCATTTGCCCACCCCCGTTACATTTTAATTCTTAGGCCACCCACTTCCCAAACCATGCTAATATTTCTTGTACATAAATGCCAGTTGGAGAAAACTAGTGGTTTAGGAGGCAAGGCTGTTGAGCCCTAGGACAGGGTTCAATGCAGAGATCAGCACACAGAGATACGCATGTCTGGCCTGGCAAGGCCTTAAAAACTGAGATGAACACACATTAACTCATTTGAAATTGTTGCCTGCAGAGAAACAACAACAACAAAAGATTCATGACAACCATCTCTCTGAACTGCCATTTGTTCAGCATTTCAGCACAGCCCATAATTTGGTAGTTCTGTCCATCAGAAGAACATGATTGACTGATTGGTCTACTCCTATCTAAAATGGAGTCAGGATTAAAATGATGCTTCATTTCTCTTCACTTTCTTTGGTAGTCCAGAAACCTCACTTGAACTGCCACGTGCTTTTGCATAGGATTCAGACTTTGACACTGGTCATCCATTTCTCAGTGTCATTTCATGAAATGTGTAGAACTGGCTTAAAATGCTAAAGAGACTCAACTGTATCCTAGGATTGCTGCAGTGTACTCTACGTGGGACTACCTTTGAAAGTGACTTGGAAACTACAACTAATCCAGAATGCAGCAGCTAGACTGGTGACTGGGAGCAACCACTGGGACCATATAACACTAAAGGATCCTAAAGGATCTACATTGGCCCCCGGTACATTTCCAAGCACAATTCAAAGCCTCAACCCTGTAAACCTGAAGGAGCCTGTCCACCTCCATCATCCAGCCCTGACATATAAGTCCAGCTCCGAGGCCCTTCTGGCAGTTCCCTCACTGTGAGAAGTGAAGCTAGAGGGAACCAGGGAGAGGGCCTTCTTGGTAGTGGCACCTGCCCTGTAGAATGCCCTCCCATTAGATATCAAACAGATAAACAACTACAGTTGTACCTCGGGTTACATACGCTTCAGGTTACATACGCTTCAGGTTACAGACTCTGCTAACCCAGAAATAGTACCTCGGGTTAAGAACTTTGCTTCAGGATGAGAACAGAAATCGTGCTCCGGCGGCACAGTGGCAGCAGGAGGCCCCATTAGCGAAAGTGGTGCTTCAGGTTAAGAACAGTTACAGGTTAAGAACGGACCTCCGGAACGAATCAAGTACTTAACCCAAGGTACCACTTTATATGATTTTTAGAAGACATCTGAAAGCAGCCATGTATAGAGAAGTTTTTAATGTATAATGTTTTACTGTGTTTTTATATTTGGTTGGAAGCTGCCCAGTCTGATGGGCGGCAAATAAATAATAATAATAAATATTATTATTATTCTAAAACCGCTTGAATTACAATGGGGAAGAAAGGAAGAAAAACAGACTCTGGCTATAAATTGTACCTTAACTGGTCTAATTAGCACCAAATGTATCCAGAACTGTATAAAAAGGTTATTCACACCTCCCCCTACATTAATACATTTTAATACAATATCATTTATTAACAGCAACAGGAGCAAAAATGTTAAAAACCACCTTGCACAGTATGGCTGGCACAGTTTTGGAATGCAAGATGAATCTTTCCATCTAAGAAGCTGTGCAAGTAAGAAAGTTCTATATTGTTTTCTAGATTTACCTAAGCTTCTGTCGGGTTCCCTAAATAACCACCTGCTTACATCTTCACACCTAAGTGCTGTTAAGGGCACCATCGCCACTACTGTGCCCTTAACAGCATTAAATCTGCAGATGTAAGCAGGTAGTTATGTTATCGTCTATCCTGTGGGAAGCATTGACAGCTAATTTCTGCAGGCAGAGCTGCTGTTAAAGCCACAGTTAGGCTGGGTGTTAAGACGCTGCATCCTTGGACAGCTGCCAGGGGCCCAACAAGCTAATCCCACTTCTCTAGGGATGGCAATTCCTGTACTGGAGTTAGCACAAAGTGGTCCCCATCACAGGAACATAGGAAGCTGCTTTATATTGAATCAGACCACTGGGTCCTCCCAGCCCAGCACTGTCTACAGTAACTGGCAGGACTTCAGGCAAAGTTCTCTCCCAGCCCTACCTAGAGATGCTAGGGACTGAACATGGGACCTTGTCCATGGAAAGCAGATACTCTACCACCAAGGTTCATCTTTGTCCTTCTCAAAACAGAGCTTTTATTAATGCAACCACCCTCTAGCTTCTTCTCCTTATTCTGGCCAGTAAATACTTAACCCAGAGAGGGTTTATTGAGGAGTGGCTTTGCCACATCCTCCTTCAAGCAGGCAGGGACGACTCCTTTTTGCAAGGAGACATTAATTGCCTCTGTGTCCCAGCCAGTTCTCCCTTCCCTGCTACTTTTTATCAGCCAAGAAGAGCAGCAGTCCAGAGCGCATGTAATTGCCCTGACTGATCCAAGAACCTTGTCTGCATCCTCGAGCCTTGCCAACTGAAATCCAACACAGTGGGACTAGACAGTGCTCTGGACACCCCTTGAGATTCATCTGGAATAACAGCAGAGTCGAGATTCCAATGGATGCAAGCGCTTTTATCCTCAAAATGTTTTGCAGACAAGCCACAGCAAGCTACCATCGGTTCTGCCACCTGTGTTGCGTTTAACATACAGAAAATATGGCACATACGTTTTAATTATGAAAGTTCCTGCATACTCTGTTTCAGTTGGCATATTGTTTTGGAAGGTGTGAATTAAGAATTTAATTGCAAACAGAATTTAATGCCTCCCCCCTTTCCTGCACTTAGCTGCTCCCTTAAGCTGATCCTCTCCCACATGTGGCTTGAAAACAAGAGGGAAGCAACACAGTATGGGCTGTAGTGGACCAATGGAGGAACAGCATCTCCAGGCAAAGGCTTAGCCAGTTCCCCTCCATTGTTTGAGAGTTGGCTTGAGCTGTTCCCAGCTGGATGCTGTTTTACCTCTGTTTTTCATCTCTGATATGTTCTCCAAGGGCTCGTTTGAAGAGAACAATTCAAACCTTGCTATTACGGTTTTGCTTTCAACTATGATTGTCACATTAGGAAGCCAATTCGCAATCCATTTTCTCCAGAGTAGTCCTATCAAAAATCAATGGGGCTGTCTGTTGCGGTCCAAGTACAGTGGTGCGACATTAAGTTTACCCACTGTGCTCTGCTGTGAGCAAAATATACAATAAAATAATTATTTCCTCCCCTCTGACTTTCCAGGTAAAATTGATACAAGCAGTGATGCCTTGGGGAGACCACCACACTAAAACTGAACCTAGAAACAAAGCTGGCAATTGGCAGCCTGGGGCACTTTGGTTAAGAGGGATTTAACCATTGATGCAAACATTTGTTTCCTCCACTATTGGTGGGTCTCCATTATGTAAGAAGGAAAAGGTATGATCATAAAACTCTTGTAAATGTAACCAGGGCAATGGGGGGACAGGACACTTCTGGCTCTTCCATGGGTTGTTTCTGAATGACCAGTTTATTGCACATTCATCCTGATTTGCTCACTCAAAGTTTGTGAAGAGGTTAGTCAGTGTTTGCTATTTATTAAACATTCATTCTGATTTGTTTGTGGGGCGGTTATGTAATGTTGCATCAAGCATTACGCCACATTTTCTAGCGCATTTCCCCATCACTTCCCTTTCTGCAAAAGTCAGCTTTGGGTTTGTTGTGCAAGAGTGTTAACTGCAAAATCTGAATTTCCTGGTATGGTACTTTGCCCTCTGGCTGTATTTGAACAAGAGAAGCAGGTGAATTATGGTGGTATGGAGAAGAGGGAAAGCCTCACCCATCACCTGCTGCAGAAAAAAGTGCTGCCCTTTACAAAGTGTTGTACTGGATCTAAGCGGCCGTTTGTAGAACTGCCAAGCAGACAAAGCAGTTCTTCCTCTTATCAAATTAACTTAAATAATGCAAGCAAGAGTCCAGAAAGAAAAATCCTGGAAATACTTCACTAAGCAAATTGAACAAAAACAGTATATCATTTCAGGAGATATAAACAGAGAGGCTTTGTCTTTCATAGTTCAAGCTTTGTACACAACAGGGAGATTTCAACCAAACATACAGACGAAAATGCCCTCAGAACTACACAGCCAATCTGAGCACAGGCTACCCTCAGTGAAGATTATGCCACTCTGCCTGGTCGCTAAGTGACACTTTCACTACCACCACCCCCTTGGCTAGCTGATTTACAAAATTAACCTTTAAGTTACACTCTGTATAATCATTGCTGTTTCACTTCCAACACTTCCACTGGTCACAAAACTGGTGAGTCAAAATGAGTTACTGGAAGGTGGCACTTTCATGATATAGAAAATTAGCAAGCATGGCACGGTTTGAGAAGAATTAGCTAAGTTTGCTCTGCCACAGCTGGAAGCAAACATAATCATTAAAGTGTAATATGTAGCTGGGCGCTGTTTCACTGAGTCCAATGGGACTTATCCCCTAGTAATTGTGCGTAAGACTTCAGTCTCAGTAAGCACATGTGAAATCAGTGACTAATAGCACCATGCAGAGCTTGCATTTGCCTGTGCGTTGTAAGGTTTAAGGTTATCAGCAATGTGACTGCAGAGGAAGGAGCGCAACATTCATTCTGCATAGCTCACCATCATCGGACAACTCAAATGCACTGAGAGAGCACAAAATTGCACGTGTCGACCCGCGGTTAATAAAGAAGAATTGTATACTCAATTGTATGCATGTGATCTATGTACCTATCTGGCTATTTACTGAAAGATTAATGATCGCTTTGGGTCTGCTTTTCACAGTACATTTCATTCCCACCACGCACTCGCATTTAAAGTGTATCATTAGGGCCCTCCTTATTACTCTTGCAAAACTGCAGAGTCCTGCTTAATACTAAAAGCTATACAGCTGACTGTAGAAAACTGTGCCTCTTTTGCTTGGTGTGTTACGTTTTGCTAATAATAAAACAGAGGAAAGCCATTATGAGTGCTTATTGGTGAAGAGGGGAATGCTTCAAATCTGCTTGCTCAAGGGCAACATCCTTGACCTGGAGACATGAAGTGGTTAGGCCCAGACTGAATAGTGCAGCACAATACGCCATTCACATGACTCCTGTAGGTAAATATAGTCCAGGCAGAAGATCCTGGCCTCTTCACTGCTATGTACTCAGTTGCCACACGTAATGTGTGAAGTGCTGCTCAAATACCATTAAGCCTAAAGTCAACAGTCTATTCTAAGACTTCCAAGGAATGGGGAAGTGATCTTCTCACTTCCATTAATCCTTTGGAATTGGGGTTTATAAGAAGGAACTGATCCTGAATTAATAACAATAGCTACTAGAGCCTTTGCTTCAGAAAAATAATAAGAGCTGGTCTGACCTGGTTGGGAAGGCTGGCCCATTCGGGAAAATGTAGCACTACTCCACCAAATTACATATTGACTCTTCTTCTTATTTACTATTCCAGGGGTGATCCTGGCTGCCTGCTTCCTCCTCCAAGTCTCAGTTTTGCCCTTGTACAACTTAGCCGGGACGAGTCTACCGGTAGTTAGTTGGCTGTGCTTGTCACTGACAGTGGAGCCACCTACTGGTGGCCTTCTGTCCTATGGGCACCAACCATCACTGGACCTGATGCTACTCTGTGACCTCATCTACACGTGTTGGAGAATTCACATATACAGGAGGAACTTATATTCAAGTTTTTGTCGATCACTTCTCCTACCTGGGCAGTTATCTTTCCACAAGGGCTGACATTGATGCCGAATTCCAGCATCGTCTGAGCTCTGCGAGTGCAGCTTTCTCTGGATTGAAGTGCAGGGTGTCTGAGGATTGGGACATCTGCAGGGAAAGCAAAATGCTTGTTTACAAAGCTATTGTACTACCAACATTAATGTATGCTTGTGAAACATGGACCATCTCCAACTCCTCAAAAGATTCCATCAACGGTGTCTCTGAAAATTTTTACATATCATTTGAGAAGACAGATGAACTAAGACAGATATACTGGAAGAAGCAAAGATCACCAGTGTCGAAGCAATGATTCTTCAACATCAACTTTGTCGGACTGGTCATGTTGTTTGGATGCCTGATTATCGTCTTGCAAATCAACTAATCTATTCCAAACTTAAAAATGGAACGCGTAATGCTGGTGGTCAACAAAAGAGGTTTAAAGACTCTCTCAAGGCAAATCTTTTAAAATATTGTATAAACACCGACAATTAGGAAACATTGGTCTGTGAGCACTCCAAATGAAGAACAGACTTTACAGAGCTGCAGTGGTAGAAAGCAAAGGAGGGAAAAGTGTAACCATGTGTACAACAGGCCCACCTTTAATGACTCCAGGTTATTCGGTGCTGGGTTTCTTATTTACAAGTGCTATTAAAAGCGTAACTGGACTCCTTCTGCTTTGAGTTTAAATGCAGTCTCTGTAAAAAAAAGACTCACTCTCACACAGCTGCCATTCACCCCCTTGACTGCCATTGGTTATAAACAATATTTTTAGCAACACAAAAAACATCTACCAAGGGGGGCAAAGAGAGAACTTAAGCTGCAGGCAACAAAAAGCAGGGTATGAATTAGGTCAGGCACACAAAAATTAACTGGAACCCCCATTTGCATTCATTAATATAGCATTTTAAGCGACTAATAAAACATTCTTGCTGAAAGCAGAGACATCAGGTATGCTGTTAATATTGGGACTAAATGCACTTGACGGATGCACTTCAAGCAATAATATTTTATGGTTTGTTTGTTTTTAAAGAGTGACACTCCTTTTCTCTCCCATCAGCCTTGTGTAAATTAGTTACACAGGTTAATTACTTTCCTCACCTCCTCAATGTAATGTACAATTCATGGAATGAAATGGAAATATTTGTTACTGGCTCTGCTACTGTAGTTTTATCCTCCGCAAACTATATCTGTCTCTAATATATAAAATTGTAAGGATGTTGTCACACTGCAGTTCCTTTGGCCACAGACAGGTGCCACTGTGAACTACAGTGTGACAAGCTGATGAACTGGTGATCGGGCAGCTGACCCAGGAGAGCAGAGAAGAGGAGAGGAGGATGAATCAAGAGCATGGAGATTCGGACCCAGGTGAGGTGAGGAGGGAACCAGAAGATGGAGACACAGACTGACAACAGTCGGGAAGTCTAGGGTAGTGGCCTGGGTGAGGCAAGAAGGAGGGATCTGAAGGACAGTGATGTGGGCAGCCGGGCATGTAGTGGTTAGGCTTACACTCGTAAACTCATCCCTTTGTTCATTGGTGGGTACCCGCAGACCAAGTGGCCAAATGTGGCCCTCCAAGCCTCTCTACCTGGCCCTTGGAACACTCTCCAGGCCACACCCTTCACTGGCCTTACTTTGCACATTCCTTGAGTATTTCGGCCTGACTGGAATTTGTCCTTAATCTCTGAGGCCCCTTGCCTAACTGGATGCAAAGAGTGGTGTGTGGAATACTGTGCAAAGGTAACATTTACATTCATCGCTCCTCCCACTTTTGTCTCTGGCCCTACCCACAACTGGCATGTGGCCCTCAGAAAGTTGTCCAGATGGGAATGAAGTGCTTGGGTTGAACAACACTCCCTTCCCATGGCTTAATCCCATCTCCCCAAATGCTAGCACCCCGGTGTCTTCGCCTAGCCTAGGGCTGCCTTTAGGTACACAAGTGAAAATGAAGACTTCCTGCCACATTCTCAAGGGCAATTCCATGTGCCAAAAGAGATGGTCCTGCTGCCAACACTCGCCTTGACTTGGAGCCATCCAGCTGCCTCTGTTTACTGGTAGTGCCTGCCGACTCCAGCCTGCTTATGAATATTGATGACGGGCTCCTGTGCACAGAGACACCAGAGCAGGGCATCTGCTGCAGCAGAGGTCGGCGGGTGGGAGGGCGGGAGAAACACTTCATTTCCAGCTCATTTGTAAAATCGAAAACCAGGTGGAGCCGCAGAGAAAAGCCAAAGCAGCTTCCTCCTCCTCCTCCGCTTGCCAACGCTCCCATTTACACACGCAGCGCACTCACCACTGAACAACCTGCCAAGAGGCTCCGACTGCGTGCCTTCAAATTTCTCTTCGCTAATTAGACAGACAATATGCAAGGCATGTCATTTGTAATGGAAAAGCCGCCCTGAAATGGGATTCTTCCCAGATCTTTTTAGTAAGTTGTCGTCGTAATTGCCATCTTGGTAATTAAGCCCTATTACCATAGCACATCCCTGCAATGAATTCCATGTTGTCCATTTATTAACCTCTTTGTGCAGTCATTATGGTACCTGGCTCGCTTACCTGACCAGGCTTTCCGCTACCTAATGAGTTTTCAAGCAGTTGCGAGGAGGCCCTGTAAGCTTATCAGTGAGGAAATCACTAAGGAGAAGACCACAGTGAGAAGTGTATGGATGGTAGAGAAGCTTCACTGGTAGATAGCGTCACCAACAAAATGCTATAGGACAGAGATGAGGAACCAAGAGCTGTCCAGATTTTGTCAGACTACAGGTATGCTCTGCATCCACGGTCAAAGGCAGTAACGTTTCTGAATACCAGTTGCTGGAAACCAAAGGTGGGCAGAGTATTCTTGTCCTCGGGTCAGCAACTGGGTGAACAGGTTGCTGGACTAGATGGGGCAATTGGCCTGATCCAGCAGGTTTTTCTTATGTTGTTACCCTGACTTGCTCTGCAGGTTTTCTATTAAAGAGCCTTTCCCAGCCCTACCTGGAGACATTGAGGATTGAACCTTCATGCAAAGCAGATGCTCTAACCACTGAGTTATGGCCCTTCTCTGAGAATGGGTAAAGATATGTGCCCTACTGTAGGGTTGATGAGAAAGATTTAAAATGATTAGGAATTGAAATGTGTTTTAAGGAAACTATTCATCCACCTGGATAGCTGAGTTGGTTAGCGTGTGGAGCTGAAAACGCCAAGGTTGCAGATCTGATCTCCATATGGGACAGCTGCCTATTTCTGCATTGCAGAGGGTTGGACTAGATGATCCTCAGGGTCCCTTCCAACTCTACAATTATAGATGTAGATATGTATGTATGTCAACCTGCTTCAGACAAGACAGACTCCCAGGGCTAACCTGCTCTCAACTGAATCACAAAAGCACTTGATTAACAGTTTGTTATTAAGGTTGCTGTGTTCTATTAGAAGCATCTATAAATAGACTTGTGCTTACTGTGTCTTCTGGAAAGTCTCCCGGGGTCTCTAGGATGTTTTAAAAGAACCTCAAACTGAGCTGATACTGTACAAAGGAATGTGAGCCTGAATAAAACCTTATAGCGTCAGATAGGGGAAGAAAATCTACCTAGGTACAGTGAAGATAGGATCAGTTGACCCTGAATGAGAGTGAAATCCAAACTGGAAATATGATCTCAATTGCTGACTGACTGAACATCTCCAGGAAATGCTAGCCAAGCCCATTTTCTGAGGGCTCTCATCACAAACATAGCTAACATCTGAATATAATAGAAGTGATCCTCATGTAACATACATTGCCAGACCCCCAGAGCTGGTGAGATTTCTCCTCTGTGCTGCAGTTGCATGATAAAGAATGACAAGAGCTGATGACAAATCTCTCAGCAAGGTTCTGGTTGTCTGGAAAATATTAGCCACAGAATGGAAGGCATTTCTGACCTTGGGCAGATGCCACTTGTTTTTCTCATTTCAACACAACCCTTTGAACTAATGCTCTCTTCAATGTCTGGCATAACAAGACACATACTGTACTCTGTGTCCTTATATTTCTATTTGTACTTTGAGATAGGTGCTTACAATGCACTGCCGCTTATATTAGGCAAGGCCCACAAGTTAATATATTTAATTGTGTTCAGCAGCAGATTTCAAACTGGGATTCCTTGGAAGCTGAACGGGAGGGCTCCTTGCAAAAATAATGGCAAACAAACATCTCTGAAAGGCAGCTTGCGCACCCACACAGATCGAGGCTGCAAACTCAGAAGCAGATCCTGTTAGAGCAGATGTGGAGCCAGATTACGAGATTAAAGCACATTCAGCCCCTCAAGGAAACCTGGGAATGGTGGTTTGTTAAGGGTGCTGGGAACTGTAGCCCTGCAAGAGGTAAACTACAGTTCCCAGAATTTTTGTGGGGAGGGAATGTGCATCTGGCAGCCTTTCCTACCTTTTGCCTCTGGCCCCGCCCACTGCTGGTATGCGGGACCCCCCCCCCAAAGCTTGTGCATAGCCAGAATACAGCCTCAAAGGTGCAGATAAATTGGCAGGTAAATCTGGCACTGGGACAACAGGTACCATAGTTTGGGGGAACAGGACATGTGATAAGAGGCACACATACACCCATCTCCTACCACACATACACATCCTCACCCCAGCACGCCTTGTTCCCATAGTGGCTTGGTGCCTTAAAAGTTTGGGGAAGACAGGGGTGCCCTTCAGCAGCCACTACTCATCTTTTTGGTATCACGCTTCACTGGCTCTCCTCACCTTCCCTTTTAGCTATGCCAGGCTTCCTCTGCGTGTGTACACAGTGTGCCACAGAGGGAGTGGGTGTAAAATAATAGTCATGCTAAAGCAACATCAAAGTAAAAACAAAAGAAGCATGCAATTAATCAAGTGATTAGATCTTGGCAGATGCAGATTCTTGAACAGAGCTAATTGATGACAGCATACCTGCCTACGGTGAAAAATCTTCATACGCTCCCAATTTGCAGATGTTTCTGCCCATCCCCAAGCCAGAGCTCCTGAAGGAGCAGTCACCAACATTCCCTTTGATTATTAAGGGTATCGCTCAATGCTATCCATAGAAGTAACATTTACGGTTTGCATGTGATAATGTATGAAGAGAAAGATGACTCTGTTGTTGTCAACTTTCAAGGCCACTTCTTCGGGCAGGAGGTCACCGTGGGAAAGCTGATGGGAATTATTCCACATCTGAGGAGCTTCTGTCTGGGAGTGGCTTCCAGTAGTGTATTATTATTACATTACCCACCCTTCACCCTAAAATCTGGAGTGCAAGAGCTCATTATGACATCACACACACCCCAAAGAGAGTCCAAAAATATAGACAGCTGCACTTACCTGTTATTACACATACACACCAAGGAGTATTATTATCATGCATTATTTTACCTGGTATGCTGCTTTCCCATATAAATATGCCTAAAGCAGCTCAAAACACAGCAAAAATACAAATCAATACCTCATTGTCTGCTCAGAGCCCTTCACTGATTGCGCATTTGCTACTGGGCAAAGTTCAAAGTGTCACTATTACTCTATAAAGCCCTTAATGGTTTGGGACCAGTTTACTTGCAGAGTAACATTTTAAATATTTATAATATAAATTAGCAATCTCTGAAACGTATCAAGTAATATTAAATATCAGAAGCATTTCAAGTACAATCACATGCTAGCAATGCATAAAAAATCCAACAAAAACTGCACAGTTTTACTATGTCAAATGGTATAAAAAGCTAAGAAAGTGTATGAAATTTCTTCTTGAAGGCTAGAAACAAAAGCGCACACAGTTCCTAGTAGCTTGATCATATACTACAAAGTCCTCAAGAAAAAGCATCTCGTTAATCTTTGCGGGAAGCTGCCCCTCTGTTGACAACAGATGACGTCAATCATTTCCTTCACTCCAACCCCTCATCCCAGATTCCCACCAAATAACGGTAAAAGCTTTGGACATATATATAAAACCAACCTTCCTCTCCCATGGGGGGAGCCCACCCAACACCCATCCCTGGCTCTTACCCAGAAGCTCTACACTACAACACCCCTCCCACTAGGAATGACTCAAGGAAATGGCCCCCTATTGGAGGGGGCACTCTGCAGCCTTTTATCTGTTGAGGAAGGCACCAACCTTTCCAGGGAGGTACCTAAAGATGGCTCAGGTGTTGCTGGTCAGGAAATCAAGGGCTAGTGCCACCTCCCTTCATCCACACTTTTCTTGAGTTGCCAGAAAAGTTCCCAGTGGACTTGATGTGCCACTAAGTTCTCAGCAGTTGGATGTTCCAGGTGCAGACAGGAAACAACAATAAAACAGTCTGCCGCCTGGCTCAGGTGTTACAACTTCTGCTAGTGATTGTCAGAGTTGCTGCTCCTGAAGCTAGGAAAGCATTCATTTTATCTCTTACTCAAATGCAAGCAGGAGCCCTCCCAGAGCTGCCTCAGGTGTTACTGGTCAGGAAATCAAGGGTTAGTGTACACGGCATAATAACCAATTTGTTAGGCACATATGACTGTAACCAAATACATAATTTCCTGACAGCGAGCTCCATTGAACTGAGGGGTGTTCACTTTTGATTGCATAATTTTAGCTTGTAAAAACCCACTAAGCTTTAACAAAAGACAATGATTTAACACATCTTTATTTGTTCAGGCATTTATTTCCTGCCTGTTGACTTTTAGATTCTGCCACTTGATATTTTGCATTAGTATTTTGGTTCTGGATTTTTATTGACTGCATAAACTTCTGTTTCGTTTGTATTCTAACCTTGTGATTTTATAGTGTGTGAGATATATAGATAGATAGATAGATAGATAGATAGATAGATAGATAGATAGATAGATATAGATATTAAGTAAATAATTAAAAGGCCTTCTGTAAACTGAAAAGCAACCTTCTGCTTCTCATCAGAAACACAAACGATTTTGCAAAGAAGTGCTATCATTTAAACTGACTGCATGAAGTAGGATTCCTCCATTAAAAAAAAAAACCATTATTCAGCCTCTGCTGGATAATTTACCTCATTTTCTGGATTCATCTATGTTAATCTGCCGCAAACTTGAAAGACTTCTTACCACTTCATTCAAGTGACAATTGCAGCGGCACTCTGGCAGATCACATCATTGTTTCCCCCCTTTGAAAAGTCCCAGAGCTGCACCCGCCTGCATCCCCAATCCATTACATTCCCAGTAGCACCAAGGTGTGTCAGCTGCAACGAGAATATTTGCAGCTCTGGTACATAAAAGTTCCATGCGATGGTGACAATACACGCTGCAACTGGCCCTCACGTCATGGTGACTTCTGCAAAGAGCTGCTGCCAAAGAAGGAGCATTTCCAATGCCTTCCATGTGGCGACAGTACTGTAAGAACCAGGTCTAAGTAAGTGCACTTAATGATTTCTGCATGTGAACCCCTGCGTTTTCCTCCCAGCAGCTGTGTGTACACAGCCATATTTTATGTGCCACTAAGACCCACGGACAGCAACAAAGGCAAGATGATAGCCCTGGAGCACAGCCAGCCTGCTTCAAAATCCTCTGTGAGCGAACCAAAGCTAATCTGGGAAGCATCCAGCCAGAATTTACAAGGGACTGATTGCTTAAAAGCAGCATGCTCGGTTGGGGAGGGGAGTAAACGAAAAGAAAAAGACGGCAGTTATGCCACCCACAAGGTTATTTTTTGAGTGTGTGTGTTTGTGCGCACACTCAACAAGCACACATGCGATTTGAGGCCAAGGCATTCCAAGTGGAACTGAGGACATCTGTAGCGAGGCTGGCAGCATTTCGAGCTGGGTGGTTCATAGCTTAACTTGCACTGGCGCATGCTGATTGCAGCAGGCCAGCTCCTGTCTCTTTCAATTTAGTCTTGGAAATGTAAAGATATTTACATACCCTTGTAAACGTAAAGATATCCCAGCCCTTTGGATGATGCTTATTCCTCTGTACGCCAAGGGCCAAACTAGCCATTAAGAGAGACAGGGAGACTGGTGCGCTCTTTTTGCTCTTCTCCTTGTGGAACCCAATATAAATGTGAAATGTCCTGACATCATTGCACCTAGGAATGGGGGAGAAATTCAGTTCACTTCATGCTTTAATGCAAACCTACCCCAAAACTAAAATACAGCTATCTTTTGAGATTTGCATGCCACTCAATTTTGCAATTACAAAGAAAAGTAAAAAAAAATGCGTATGTTGGGAGAAAGTACATATTGAAGGGACAGGATACCCAAATCCTGTCTGTGAAATCACCCCAGGCCTCAAAACTATCCAAAATTCCTTTTGTCTTCTAAAAATCCAGAACAGCTCTTCTCTGCTTTTCTCACAAGATGCTGTGGGAAGGGCAAACCGTTACTTTTTATCAGTACAAGAAGGCTTCAAAAAGCTAATGAATAGACTATGTTCTAAGCAGGCCTGAGAAACGAATCTTATCTCACTCTAGTTGCAACATCTTGGACATGCTGAACCACCAGGGCTCCTCGACCCACCCCCTCGGCTTCTCATTCCCCGTTTCCTGGGAAGGGTGCCAAGAGTCCAATAGTCCCAAGACAGCTTTCTGTTCATGCTCAGAGGAACTCATGGGCAGGACTCTGGAAGAAGGAGGAGAAAGGGGGAGGGAACTAGAAGGGGTATATATGCTCTGTGCACATGACTGTGAACCCGTGCATGCTTTTTGTGAGTTATCACACTTGCTCCTTCTACCAGTTCATGGATGGTAGAAATAAAAGCTTTTTCTCTGAAACTATTCCTTGAGTGTCTGTTGACTCCCACTTCCCTTTCCCGGGCGCAATATTTTTCCCACCAGAGGGCAAAGCCTCATAAGGCTACAATATAAAAATAGATTCATGAAAATAACATACAGAAATGCATTACTTAGTGATCATTACTTCGCATATTAGGCAAAATGTATATACAGTATATTAAAACACTGGATAATTTTTGTGAGGATTTTTATTTCATGAAAACTGCTGAAAGAAACGTAAGCAAACTGAAACAAAAAGCTGAGAAAAACTGGAACTGTCAGGTACTTACATAAAATATTTATATGTCGCCTTCCAGCCTGACAATATGCCTTGGATAATAAGCATATTAAAACATAAGCAAGCAGATTCAAGTGCCAATTATTAAAATCACAAAAGATGCACACATTTGGCCTTCGAATGAACATTTGAAATGGCCACTGAGGAGGCAGTTCCAGGAGAAGAGAAGGCAGGAGGCAAACGGCCATTGCTCCCAGTGAACTGTTGCTGAGGGAAACTGTTCTGAGGGAACTAATTCACACACACAGCAGCTGCTTCAAAAAATAAAACAACCGCAGGGGGAAAGGGGAATAACACTTTGAAAATGTCTAGCAGCGCCATAGTATCGATTTATGCTTTCCCTAACAGCCTTAAAAAAACAACCAAAAGGGACTGACTGAGAGGGAAGCGGCACCCGCGTCAATCTTTCCCTGCCTTTTCCAGAGTTTTGGTGCTGGGGCAGATAAGACCCTGCCTTGCAGGCCTTGCCTACACCACTGTGAAGCAGGAACGCGTTAGGAATTCAGCAGTACTGAATTTCAACGAGTTGGCCTGATCTGCTCCCAGTCACCTTTGGATTTTGCACTTCTCTGCATTTTGGGGTGCGAAAGAAAGGATCAAAATGCATTTTGAGTATGATCTTTTTGAGATGGAATACGCTTCAGTAATTTTGTGAGAAAATATGCCCAAAAACACATATTCAGTGTTTATATATATATATTTTTATATATTCATAGACCCCTTCATGGATCACTGCCTTGCCGTGGCGAAGGGGCTTGAATAACTCAGAGAAGCTATGAGCTATGCCGTGCAGGGCCACCCAAGATGGACAGGTCATAGTGGAGAGTTTTGACCAAACGTGATCCACCTGGAGCAGGAACCGGCAAGCCACTCCAGTATCCCTGCCAAGAAAACTCCATGGACAAAGACAACAGGCAACACATATTTATATATTAACTTCCCTGCATAGGGAAGTTTTTAATGTTTATTGTTTTCCTGCAGTCTCATAATTGAGAGTGGCTGGGGCAACCATGTTAGATGGGTTATGGTGATGATGATGATGATGATGATGATGATGATGATTATTATTATTATTATTATCATCATCAACAACAACCTCCCACAGCTCCTCCAACCTCCTTGCCAAACCCCTACCTGCCAAACCCCACCCCTCACAGTTCACCCCCAAACTCTCCCATTGCCTCACAGCCACCTCCAGTCCCAAGATCCTCCCTGTTGCTGCCACCACTGGCAAAATGGAGGGGAAGGAAGAGACGTCATTCTCCGTCCTGACCCCCATAGAAGGAAGTGTGTATTTTAAAGGGGGAGATGGGGGGCATGGGAGCACAAATCTGCCCATTCTCTTCCTCTGCCGGACACTCGCACACCATGTCCCACAGAAGGTTGCCTGTGAGGCAATAAAGATTTCTCATCCCTTCCTCTAAGGGCCTGGGGAAATGGAGCAAGGCCCCCATTGTTGACCTGAGCAGGAAGGCACATGTGGAATAAGGTGGCCCTTCAAGATTGTCTCCGTTGTAAAGATCTCGATTACATTTGTGCAAATTATAGCACTGCTTATTTTAAATTACTTCCAGCGCTGCAAATCTGAAAAGAAACTTCCTCCAATTTCATCAGGCACTTCCTCTTTGATTTTTTTTTCTTTTAAGCATACATTAATGCCAAATCCAGCTTGAAAAGGGTTAAGAAACAAAGGACTATCCTTAAGCCAGCAAAAGCCTTCTGGGTCAGAAAAGGGATTTTGTAACCATAGTCTAGATTCATGCAAGCATTTATTTCCCACAGTAATGAGCTGGATGTTAATCATAATTTTGTGGGGCTGTCTATTAATGTGGTCAGTGCTGTCTGCTTCTAATAATGTAACCAGAATGGAAACCAACCATAGTAATTACTTTCTTTTACAGCAGCAGCATTCAACATTTCTGTCTGTGAAACCATTTCTACATTGTTGAGGGATCCACGCTTCTCAGCCATTGCACATGGAATCTGGGACATGCCTGAGGGTGCACGCATGCTCAGCTAATAAGAACATACAAAAAGTCCTGCTGGATCAGGCAAAAGGTCCATCTACTCCAACATCTTGTTCTCACAGTGGCCTCACATGTGTCTTTTTTCACAAAGGGCAGCCCTCTATTTGCAAGGACAAACAACTATCTGACTTTTAGAAGACATCTGAAGGCAGCTCTGTATTAGGAAAAAAATTATTGTCTGATGTTCTACAGTTTTTTTTATACAGTATGCTGTAAGCAGCCCAGAGTGGCTGGGGAAACCCAGCCAGATGTGCAGGGTATAAATAATAAAAATGATGATGATGATGATGATGTCTGGTTCATATTGCAGTAGTCCAGATGGGAGGTCACCAGAACATGGACAACTGTGGCCAGACTATCCCAATCCATAAAATGACCATAGCTATTGAATCAACCCAAGCTGGGCATAAGAAGCCACAAGAGACTCTGGGACAAAGTGGAATGCTGACGTATTAGGATAGGTCCAATTACCTGCTGAAACCTCATGCCTTGGAGCCAAATGCGGCCCCACAAGCCTTTCTGTCTGGCACTTGGGACTTCTGCCAAGCCACACTCCCAACAGGTTCTTCTTTGCACCCTCCTTGAGGGTTTATTCTTCTGAAAATGCCTCTTGCCTGTCTGGATTAAAGAGAGGGAAGTGTGGGAATATTTGTAGAAACTAGCCTATTGTACTAAAATAAATACTGTACTTGCATTCATTGCTCCACCCACTTTTGCCTCTGTCCCCACCCACAAATTGCTTGTGTTCACTGGAAGCCAACACAGCCCTCGGGTTGAAGTTTCCCTAGCCCTCCTGTAGGCTGGGCAGAAACCAACTTCTTTTGTGGTGTCAGAATATTATATTTTGAATTTTTATACCACTTTATATCGGAGGCCTCAGTAACCCTCAAAGGACAATTAACTATTGCAGTGAATTAGACAGTGAACTTATCAAAGTTAGATCCAGAGTGTCTTCAAAAACAGGCCTTTGAATTTCATCTAATGTGTAGTGGGGAAGATTTTCCATGAAACACAGGAAGTTGCCTTTCATAAAATCAGACCATTACTTTGCCTAGACCTGCACGTTTTACACTGGCTGGCAGTAGGTCTCTGGTTTCACTTGCATACCCTCCAGCATTTCTCTGGTGAAAATAGGGACATCCTAGTAAATCATAATCATAATCATAATTTATTATTTAAACCCCAGCCATCTGACTGGATTGTCCCAGCCACTCTAGGTGGCTTCCAACATATATAAAAACAGAATGCCTGCAGATGTATTCTAAAGGTCGTATAGTTACTTATCTCCTTGGTTCGGGAGTTGCATAACTCTATACCCTCTGATGAAAATAGGGAGGTCTTAAGGAAAAGTGGGACATTCTGTGATCATATCAGAAACTGGGATGGCTTCTGTAAATCTGGGACTGTCCCTGGAAAATAGGGACACTTGGAGGGTCTGCACTTGCGTTTTTGCTCAGCTTACAAACTGAGGATTGAACCTGGGTTCCTTTGTATGCAAGTCTCTATATTCACCCAGTGATCTATGACCTGAAATGTGTGTCCCTGAAATACAAATTTATCTGTAGAGCTTGGTTGCCTGGAATGCTAAGGATCATCGGAGCTGTCAGGCCGGACAGACCTACACACCAGTGGTCTGACTTGGCATAAAAGCTCTTCATACAAGAGGAAGGGACGAGCCTTCCTAAAATCAAACCACTTAGCTTATATTCTAATCTGAAAAGTACTTAAACAGGACTGAGGCAAAAACTACCCAGTTTTTCAGATGTTTTCGCAGTATGTTTACCCCCCCCCCCCCCCATTTTCTCAGTTAATTTTTTTGGCATTCGTTTTTTATATAAAAGCAAAATCCAACGGCCTATTTATTTAGATTGCAATGACATGTTCTTTCATTCTTAATTGACTTCACTTGCCCTCAGAGACATCATTACATAGCCAGATCTGATTGTTTATGCAGCCTCGTTGACATCATCCCATTCACTCCATATTCCGATAGAGTGGGATCACCCAGGCAATTAATCCAGGAAGGAAAATGATGGCTCCAAGTGAAGAGAATTGGGGGGGGGGGGAGAGATAAGTATTCACACAAAGTTTCAAGGAAATATATATATCCCACAGAATCGTAAGTTTTCGACCAGAAAACCAAAATGGAAGAAAGTGTGGCTGAGCCTTAGTAATCAGCATAAAAGAGCTAATGCAGCCTTGAATGTTTGTACAGTAACCACATTAGCAAGATCCTGGCCAGCTCTGGGATACTTTTAAGTGTTTAATAACAGCAATAATAACAAAATGGGTCAGGTTCTAAATCAGCAAGAGGGGGCAAAAATAGAGTTGCTTTTTGATGCAGCAGCAGCGAGACAAGCCATAAAATGTGGTAGCCTCTTGCCAGCTCCTTACTGTACACAGCAGTGCCAGATGCAGTGTTATAGGGAGCTGAAGCAGGGGCAGCAGCTGCGTTGAATATAATGGTGCTCTTTTTATTTAGGTCCCGGATGTTGTTGGACAACAACTCCCATCATCCTCAGACAGCTTAGTCTATAGTTAGGGGTGATGGGAATTGTAGTCTTACATCAACCAGGGACCCAAGGTTGGAAGAATGCTCAAATAGAGCATGCTCTGGGTTGAGAGAAGCAAGAGGATGGGGAGTAAATGTTTTTTTAACGAAACCAGGGAAGAGTCAGAATGGTATTACATGCACAGTGCAGCTATGATACTTGCCTACTGATAAGCAGAGCTTCCATTACATCTGCCACAGGATGCCTCCCAAAGCAGCTGCTTTGGGTTACTCAGTGAAGAGACAGCATCCTAAACAATCCCAAAGACACTTCTTATTGCTGCTTCACATACTGAAGGGCAGGGCTGTGTGTGTGTGAAGTTTCTAAAGAACCAAAATAATCAGTGCAATTTTGAAATCGGTGGTTGAAATTAGTGCAACTTGGAAAGGTTCAGACTGTCATATTGATTCAAAATGGCATCCAGTTGTATCCAAACATGGATGAAAATCTGTTCCTTGATCTCAGAAACCACCATGCAACATTTGGTTACGATATCTTAAAAGGTGTCCACATGCAGAGCTAACAAACAACTTTGCAAAATATATGGTAGAGAATCTGGAGTGTCTGGCACCAAAAACGCACCCACAGCTCTTGATGACAAAAGTTTTCGAAATGCTTATGTGATTTTTATTATTGCATTTTTACTTTGGTTGTAAATTGCTTTGGGACTTTTTGTAATGGTAAGCAAAATCTAGGTGTAACAAACTTAATTGTAGGAATGATCCCTGGCATCAAAAAGATGCTTTGAATAATTCCTCACATCAGCATCAGGTCCTCACCCCCTTCTCCCCCTTGGCTGTTATAGCAAGTATCAGTTCTGTCAACAAAAAGTCCTGGAGCGTTCCTTCCTGTGATCATGGATCCAAGCTGAATGGACCCTGCTTTTTAAAAAACAAACTTTTAGCAAAAACCTGCCTGTGCATTTATTTTCATTTGCCTGTAGTTATTTTCAGAATCTGGAGTGTGTGATAAAGCAGGCCTTTATTTAAGGATGCTTGCTTGTCCCCATAGGCTGGTAAATATATGCTGTTTTATGTGGTCTCTGCCTTTGTTGTATTTCATGACACTCTGATCTTAAATTGCTTTTGAGCTGCCCTGAACATTGCATCGGCAGTAGAACAGCAGGACAGAAATCTCTTTTAAAAAAAAAACCTTTGTGCCTTGCTTATGAACTTCAGAGGCATATGACTACCCACTAGAGTAGATGGGGCTTTGGTCTGATCCCATGAGACAGTTCTTAAGCCCAGAAAGCAAAAGAAGGGCTCCCCAAACACTTCTCACTGTATTGAAACAAACAGTTTGGAAGATTTCAAATACTGGGGAGCCTGTAGCACATTCTACCAGTTCTAGAACAAGGTGCAGCACCTTTGTTCGTTATGAAGAGCTCCATAATTTTATTTAGCTCTCTGTATGCAATGAACTACCACACAGGTACAGCTGGAGTCTAAAAGCAGCATTCAGAGGTAAAGGGGAACAAAATCAAGACAGTCTAACAAACTCTGAAGTGCAACGCTCAGACAAAGAGGAACTTGGGAGTACAAGTCATCCTGTAAACAAGCACACACAGAAAGGATGGTCCTTAGGCTCATAATGGAGTGGTATTGCCAAGAGAAAAATATTGCTTCCATGGAATGACTCTTACAGGAATTGCTGTAAATGGCATACATGGGAGAATATAATGAAAATGGTCATTGTATACAACTTACGTAGGTCACCACCAGGACTGCCACTATTTTGCAGGCAGGATTCAATCACATATTAGAAATTTAGGTTTATGCAATTAAAGTGCTCTGGTGCAACCAATCCACTTTTAAATAAAGACTTTCTGCAGTTAGGAAAGTGATAGGGAGGTGAACTGATTGTCCCCACAAACAAACCAGAATGAATATTCAATAAAGAGTGAACATCAAATAACCTTTCTGCAAGCAAAATGAAGATCAATGCTCAATAAATAGGTTACCTGGGCGAACCCTTTGAGGCTTGATGGTTAACTATAGAAGACTCCTGGACAGTGGCAAAAAAGGAGTGAATTATATGGATGACCCATTCAGAAAGACAGTCTTTAATTGTAAGTAGTTACACTGACCACTTACAATTTAATGGCTACAAAATCTAATGTAGAACTTGCCCAGAATGGCACAAGAATGATTAAGTCTTTCAACACAGCTTTCTGTATTGCTCAGCATTGGACAGAAACAACCCAACTTCAGTCAAGAGTCAGCTAGGCACAGTAGCTAGAGTGTTCAGCAGACTTGGGAGGACTGAGATCTAACACCTTAGTTTGGGCCCAAAACTCTATAAGTAGTCTTGAATAAATATTCATTTCAGTGTCACTTGCAATCACAATGTGTGTGTATGTTTAAAAAAGGTAAAGCACTATTGCCATAACCCACCTGAGTCCTTGTGAGAGAATTCTAAAGAAAGCTTATCAATTCAAATTATACGGCAGCAAATCTCAGGGCCCTTCTCATGTTTCCTGGGGAGCCCTTGTGATAGCTCCTTCCTTTGTAGTATTCAGATAATACCCAAAAAATCGAGGCCATGTGACTGAAAAAGATCAGGGTGGGAAGGAACTTGTCTGCCCCTTGAGCAACAGCATCACATCCATCCCTGCTTTCTTAAGATCTCCAAAAATAAAAATAAAAATCCCTTATGTTGCTGTGCACAAGTGCAGAACCCATGTGTGTGACTACACAGTGGCCATGAAGAACAATCCCAGTTTCTAAGAGGAAAACACTGGTGGTGGGCTCCTCCCATGTGACAGATTCCATCTGATGTTACCTGAGGTAGTGGGAAGACAATATTGGGTAACACTTCCAAGTTTTTACAAGAACAGTCAAAGGTAAATAAACATTTAAAGATGGAAAAGGGTCATGCAGGTAACATGACATATGGTCTTTTACACAAGAAAAAGCAAGGGGAGGGGGTGGTCACACTCATATGTCAATGAAAGACCCTCTGCTGGTGATTTCAACCCCCTTATCAGTAACCAAAGCTCTACTAAAGAAAAAAACAAGTCCGATTCAAAATTTAGCATAAAATGGTCCTGGTTTTAATGGTCCTCATTGTTTTAATGAGTTAATTTGGTTGTGATAGTCATGCTAGTTGTTTCAACCTTCAAAAAGTGGAAAGGGGGAAAGGGGAGGTTGTGGTAGCTGGCAACTATTTTCTGTTCAGGGTGGGGGAGTCGAAATGTAACAACAGGTTTACCTAGAACATTTACAGTTCCAGAAGATTAGACAGTACAAACCCTTATTTCCTAGAATATCCACAGATCTGTCAGGTCAAGTAAAAGTTGGCACCAGTTGTCGAGTCAGTTTGAGGACTTCTATTCCCTCAAAGATTGGTTCACACATGCACATGTACATCACTTGGTTTTTCTACACTTGATTGTGGTTGGTAACCAGCAGTTCACAGAGTGAACTGACTCAGCTGAAGAACAGCACTGTGTTTTGGGTGATATAAGCCAATATGGAAGCTTTTATCTGTGGTGTTTTATCTCTGATACATGAATGTAAGCCAGAACTTGTTAATGCAGTCAGCACTGAACAGGTACATGTGAACTTATCATTAAATTTCAGAATTTCCAATGGTCACCCTCAACATGAAGCTTTCAGATCAAGGAACTGCTCTCTTGAGTCATGCCTGTCATAACACTGTATAACATACAAAAATATGACAGACATATATATGGGGAGGAAACACGTCATCAGTGAGCTGCTCACAATCCTGGAAGACACTTCAAATATTTTATCCAAGATAATCATATTTAAATGAATGTTTCAAAAGAAAGCAAAGTCAGCTCTATGTGGATCCCCTTCCTGCATGTGTGAAATTATGCTTATTTTGCCGACATATTTGCACAAAGATCTGTTGTGAAAGGGGGGAAGAGCAACAAACTCTCAATCTCTCTTGCTCTGCCCCCTCCTCACACCAATACTGCCCAGCAAGATGTCTCCTGATCAACTGCATAACAACACATTCCAGAACAGACAAAGGAAATTGACTGTAATGGGCTAAAGCATTTACAGGAAATGACTTTGGGAGAAAAGGGGCGGAATTATCAAAGAATCAAAACAAATATAAAAGGAGGCACACATTCAGCATATTAGTTAAGAAGTTAGATGACATTTGCATTCTAGCTCCTCAGAGTCTCTAGGCCAACTTAGAATTTTTAGAGGCACACCAAATGTTTTAAATGTACACTTAGTAATGTAAAATCTGATTGATACTGACAGAGGCTGTTGGCCTGGTCAGCTGTTCAGGAAGCCACGACTGGATATAGTTCCTTGTTTGGTGCACACTTTGTGGCAAACCCTGCTTTGCCTCTGTGCAGAATAGTCTTCACTGTTTCAATTAGAGAAAGAACCCCAGTTCCTTCTTGTGGTCCATCACAAAAAGCCAAGCCCTTTACTGCAAACCTATCAATGATCCCAAATTTTGTATTTTCATCAGACGATCAATATTTGTAGACAAATTTAGTCTTCTAGCCACATAGAGTTGAGGGGAAGGTTAAGAACAAACTGAACAAGGGAATCAAGGAAATGTGTGTCTTAATTCAAACCCTTAACAGTTTCTTAAGTGATGAATGGCTTTAGGTGATTAAATGTGACAGGCATGAAGAGCTGGGGCTGTTTTTGAAAAATACCCAGTACATTGCTATCTCATAAGGAAGCTCTTTCCTCACCTTCAGGTTGTTCGTCCCTCAAACCAGATTTTTGATGCTTCTTCCTAAAGATACAAAACTCATTATCTTTGCTTAGTGCTTAACCCTGTGTTCCTCAAGGTATACCTATGTGAAACAGTTCTGGGAAAGAGAATCAACATTTTTCCTGAACACTGAAAACCACATCTCACAATATATTTTGTGCCTGGGTACCAATGCATCAGTTATGAAGGTTGCGTGCATGCTTCAAATGTGGCTTTCCCCTTGTAAACAAACCAGCAAGGTGGTTTGGTTCTTGCCCACATGTCACTTTTGTGTATTTTAAAAAGGGAAAGCTGTACTTGAAATATGCACTGCACATGTCTTTCACAATCAACTTGGCATACATGTATTTTGTATTAATTGGTAACACGCAAACAGAAAATTTCTCACTAGATACAGCCATCAAGTGTGGCTCGAGAACTGGTAAGGCTCAAACACCAAGTTCCCTCAGTAACAAACATCTGGAGAAAGACACGAACACCCAGTATTATGGCATGGGAAACATATGCTACAACAATGGGCAGTGGGAGATGAAGGAAAATGAGTACCAGGGATAGGAAAGTGGTAGTCCAGAGACTCAATCCAGCCTCCATCAGATGCCTGGTTTCTTAGACACTTCTTCCCTTTATGCAAGGTAAGCTATATGAACATAGGCTCATTGTTCTGGTCCACTCCTGTCCACCTGACCATTTTTCTCACATTCTGCTCACCAATGCCTGGTTCCGATTCATTTCTGATGTTATGGGAGGCTGGCCTTTTAAACCTAAGATTTATTTATTTTTGTGATCACTCAGTTGCTGGATACAACCTGAGTGATGCAGCCAATAAAAACAGTTATTTAAAGCGTAGGTTTTCAGCACAGGCATGGCTGGAAAACCTCATTCTTGTGAAAGACAGATGACAATATAAAGAACCACTGCTTGCAAAGGCCACTGTTTGATTACCAATACATCAATAAATCCACAAGAGCAATGGGATAGTTGTAGATCTGAATATGCCAGGCCAGGCACATCATTGCTACATCTACAAACTGTCCCGTCCCCCCAACGTCCCCCCAAATAATTACAATGCCTCCATTAAAAGCAATAGCTTCCAAACTGTTCTGGAGACACCTTGGGCTCATAATAAGATTGAGCCTGACAAACCAGCTTCCCTGAAAGAGAGAACAGTGAGACCCAACATGTCAGGTCCAGGCTCAAAAAGTCAGAAGGGCTATGATCCAGGACCTACTGCAATGCACAATGGGTTCCTTGGTAGACAGGGCAACACAGAAAGGATTCCCTCAAGGCAGATAGTTTGAAAACCACGGCATTAATGAACCCCAAGTAGAAATCTAAAGAAATATTTTCCATGGGAAGGTCTGCTTTCTGGTAACAGCTGTGAACATAAAGGTTATTCTTGATAACTCCAAGAGAAATTATTACCCTGGACACATACAGATGAACTCAGGAAAGCTGAAAGGTTTGCGTAGCCAACGGTGTGAAGTTTGTGACTGACAAAATACAGCCATGATTTCACTAGAGGAAAGCAAGATTTGAAGTGTGCCTATTAAATGTCCTTCCTTAAAATAAAATAAAAAAATGCACTATGCACTCCAAAATTATTTGTTCAGGCAATCCATATACAACAGAAGGCACTGTTATCCATAGGACCCCTTCAATTTCACATGGCAAAGACCTGAGAAGTGCAACTCAATCCAATTCCATACAGCTGCTTCCCCATTTCATTGGGAAGAGCAGGAACAGAGACGTTCTTCAGTCCAACAACTTAGAAAAATACCACAAGAATTTATACATTACAGTAGCTGGTTAGAAAGAGTGTCCTAATGAGAGGAAAGAGGGTTGACCACTGCCTTTCCCAAAGGGAAATCATCTTCCAGAGCACTCCATTACCTTCCCTTGTCTGCTCACAAGTCACAAATGTGTGTTGCTGTTTTAATAAAATGCAATAATGAAATATTCTGCAGAGTCCCTTAAGCTTTCGTCTTTTCCTCCTTCAGTTGCTCCCTGGAGGATTGCCAAAGTTAAATGAAGAGACCAGTCCTTTGTTATCAAATGTGAAGCCCGTTTGCTGCTCTATCCTCTTTGATTCTAGAATTAAAAAGAAATAAGTGTAAGAGACAGATAGAAAGTATGTTTTTTAAAAAGCACTAATGAACCTCCTTCAAAATGCATGCATTTATTTTCTTAAAAGATTGAAATTTCTGAAGTACTACCAAGGCGGGGGGAACAAAATAATCTTGCAGATTTATATACCTCTATATTGTCCCTCCACTACTGGAGATGGGTAATATTCTGTAGTGGAAAGGGAAAACTACTGAGCCCAATAGAAAAACACCCACTCTGCAATTTCCACAGTTTGCTTGTACGGACAAGTAGGTAATATATAGGTGTATCATACAAGTAGAAATAATCTATTCCTGTATAATTCATTTGGTTAAACTTCCTGTCCTAATAACGATGGGTAATGCAGAGACTGTTTAAGGAGTCTCTAAACTCAATTTGTGTGCAACTAATTCTCTGTAGAGATCACTGGTCCTACATACCAAGTGACAATTGTTAACCATGTAAAGTGGACCTCTAACAAGGCCTAACAAAGGAACATAGACAGCTACTTTATGCTGAGTCAGGACATTGGTCCTTCTAGCGCTGTGCCATCTACTTTGTCTAGCAGCTCTCTAGAGTGGCAAGCAGAGGTTCCTATCATTACCTACCAATCTAATCCTTTGAACTGGAGATGCCAGGGACAAAACAGAGAGCCTAAATTTGAAGCATGTGCTGTGTCACTGAGCTATGGTTCCAAGAACTATGTTGATAGCTTATTTATAGTGGCAATATATAGAAAGCAACAAATGCTTTTTTGTAATTTAATCTCAGTGGACTTTTAAAACTCGCTGCATAACTCCATTTCTACTTCTCTCACCAAAGTTTCTTTGTCCTTTCTTACTGAAACAGAGAAAGTTGGGAGGGCAGAAGAAGAGCTATGCTTGCCCAGTTTCCTCTGAGTTGCGCTTCTCCATCCTATACATACTGCTGCTGTCTGCGGTGTCCGTTACATATTTATTGCCTCCTATTTCTCTCTCACCAAATGTTCCCTGGCACTTCTCTATCTTCGTCTTCTCTACAGGGAAGATAAAGACCAGTGAGAATTCTCTCTTTAGATCTGAAGACTTATCTGTCTCTCTTAAAAGCATAGAAGCCCTTGTGAACTGAAGATACCTCCCCTCCTCCAAAGAGTATCCAGTACGCAAAGGCTGCTTACAATGAGCAAAAGCAAAGAAAATCTATTGAATGCGCTTCTCTCTTTGTGCAATCAGAATAATACAAACATTAAGACTTGTTTTTGTTTTGTTTTAAACTTGAGGAAGCTTGAATTACTTGACACGGTTGCAAATATTAAAATTCTTATTTGTGCAGTGTACAATTCATGCTTCTACAGACATCCTTGCAAAAGAGTAAATAAACAGACTCACCTGCTGAACTCCTCCGGTGTTCAGCTAATGCACAGATGCCCTGCAGTTGAGTCTTCTGATCATTGCTGAGTGGTGCTGTCAGCAAGTGGTACCAGGCTGCATCTCGGCTCTGTATCGCTATCAACACAGAAATAATGGTCTCTCTTTTAAGAAAGTTTCAGAACGAAAAGGCAGATACACAACCCACCACAACCTTCCTCCATTATCATTAAAACAATCCTTTTCACAAGTAGAAATCTATCTTTGGCTTCAGTATATTGAGCTGAAATACCTGTTCCAGTGAGCAAAGACTGTACTGACATACTTGGCAACTTATCTCTGATGACAAACTAGGAAGACAAGTAGCTGCCTTATATTAAGCCATTGGTCCATCTAGCTCAGTATTATCTATGCTGACTGGCAGTGGCTGTCCAGGGTTTTAGGCAAGGATCTTTTCCTAACCTTACCTGGAGATACCAGAGATTGAGTCTGGGACCTTCTGTTTTCAAAACACTTGCTCTATCACTCAGCTACAGCCCTTTCCCTAAGCTTGTTGGTTTTAATCATCCCACCCCAATAAGCATCATCTTTGTATCCTGCCCTTGCTCTGAGAATCTCAAGGACGCCTGATGAAGCGATAACTCATTTTGTTTTCAAAGTACAGTTGTACCTTGGCTCTCAAACTTAATCCGTTCCGATAGTCTGTTTGACTCCCAAAACCGTTCAAAAACCAAGGTGTGGCTTCCGATTGGCTGGAGGAGCTTCCTGCACTCAAGCGGAAGCTGCGTCAAACGTTCAGCTTCCAAAAAAACATTTGCACACTAGAACACTTACTTCTGGGTTTGCGGCATTCGGGAGCCAATTTGTTCGACAAGTAAGCCATTTGAGAAACAAGGTACCATTGTAATCCAGGGAGGTAAGTTAGGCTGAGAGAGAGTTGCCTAAAGCCAGCATCTGAATGTCATGGCCAAAGAGGATTTGAACCAGAGTTCTGACTGCCAAAGCCAACATTACAATCTGCCTGAATAAAATAGACTTGTGTACATCTGAATCTGGGACATTTGGCATAAAAATATGTTTTTTTTACCACTTGACTATGATCCTTCTGATGATGGGAGAAAGTTATGAGTTAGGCTATGCTAATAAAATCAGGGTTAGGCTATGCTAACCCTTCCCAGAAAAACAGCTTGAGATTGCGATTCTCTTTCTGAAATGCAAGAAGAAAACAAAGAGTTTTCCAGCTTAGCAGGGTTCCACTATCTTCTGTTCAACTAGTGTTTCTTGTAGGATACAGAGTGCATGTTTTGGACTGAAAGTTGGCCAATAAGCTAACCGAATGTTGTGCTCCAAAGATAACAATGAATCTGACAAAGACTTTGCAGCCTACGAGAAGACAGAAGACATTTGTGGATTTTGTTGCTATTGCTCTAGGTTTCAGATGTGTGTACCTAGTAGTGCCTGTGTAAAGAACTGGTATTCATCCACACCATCATCCAGGTCAATAGGGGTGCTGAAACCTTCTAAAGCAGTTTCTTCCAGTGCATCATCATCCCAGTCATCGTCATCATCTTCATCTTCATCTCCTGCATCACCGCCACCACCTGTATGGTTTTCCTGCATCTCCTGGCTGACTTCATTGGCCTCCTCTTCATCACTTGGAATCTCTTCTGTTAAAAAGTTTATTTTTAATAGAAGGCATGTCACAATATATTCAGGATTTAATGGGGCACTTGGGGGGGGAGGCAAAAAATATTCTAAATTTCCTGAACAACTGGCCCCAGTGCTGTCCCATAAATGAGCGATTGCAATTCACCTATGTAGAATAAGGAAAGAACTACACTCAGGCAAACATTTAACTGCTGACCATCATCCTTCTAGGAGGTGGCCCAATTCTCAGAGAGGGTTATTCTGCAACACAATATGGGAATGTAAAGTACTTCTGAATTTTTTGAAATATGCAGTCCCTCCCTCTCAAGGAAGCTGAAAGACATTATGACAGGTATTTTTGCTAGTAACAAATAGAAAAATGATAGCTGATGAAACAGTATTGCTATAGCAACCATCTCTCCCCTGCCCTCTCCACTGAAATGCAGACATGTATATTAATTATTTTACCATTATCTTCTGCCTCATTCTTTTCAGATTTAGCATGTTCTTCATGTTCCGTATGCTGCCTGGTGGCACACAGTTGTTTCAGTCCCAGGAACAGAAGGAGGACCGACGGAACAATCTGAGCAGCCACGGCATCTACTGCGGGAGGTCGGTTGGGCAGCCCCATCAAAATGCTCAGCCCTATGATGCACATCTTCCTGTCATGGAGGCTAAACACACATACACACAAATGAGTGAGAATCTCCCATTTTTATTTATTATAGGCTGATTTAAACGCCCTTTACGGTGAGATCTCAGACCACATTACAACAATTTATAGTCGCACAATTTAAAACCAGATCTTGGGTAGTAGATGAGGACAACCCTTACGAGGATGCTTCCCTTACATAGGCCCAATACTGCTTTTCCTTTCTTTTTTTTATAGACACTGTTTAACGGGAATGAACATAACTTTAAATTATGTATTTAAAAATTCACCAGATGCAGGAATTCCTGAAGCAAAATTCAGACGGGAGCTAGAAGAAGAAAATCCCAAACATCAGCCAAAAGATTCGAAGTGGCAGCCATAGTAGAACTCCAATTAAGTTTCTCATTTACATCATGCATTTAAATTTTCATGCTGCAGAACGGCATGACAGGGGGGTCTACGTATTGGTCACCACACAGAAACAAGCAAACAGTCAGAGGAGGGTGACAATGTGCAGTCACCTGTTTGGAGTAGGAGGGCGGAGCAGGGTTTGAGGAAAAAGAAGAGTTGTTTGCTCTTTTGACTGTGTGGGAAATTCATTATCAGGGCCGGCCCAAGACATTTTGACACCTGAGGCAAACCACAAAATGCTGCCCCCTCCAGGGAAGAAGGGGTAAGTGAAGTTCTACAATGGGAACAAGGGTGGGAGGAGACCAGCAGTGCCTTATATTTGCCAAGAAGTCACTGTAGAGCTGGCACTGGAGTACGGATGCTGAGGAGACAGCAATTCCCATCTCCAAGGAGCTCACCACAACTGTTGCTGCCACTGGGGCAGGGGCGGCAGCAGCAGGGTGATGTGTTCCTTGGAGACTGGATCTGCTGCCCCTGCGGATCCTTCCACCTGAGGCGGTCGCCTCACCTTGCCTCATGGGTGGGCCGACCCTGCTCATCATTTAAACATTTTAGTAAGTGCATACTCCACCTTGTATCCAAAGGTGTCCAAGGTGGTCCTATCATGTGGCCCCTGACACTAACAAAAGAGACCATTTATGGTTTGAAATAATACAAAATAATACGATTTGAAAAGAACTGAAAAGGCTGTACACACACAAAATGGAATGAAAAAACGTGGCACAGATTTTAGAGTCTTTCCTGGGCACAGAAGTGCTGTTACATCCCTGTAAAACGGCATAGCCAGTTATTATCCAAAGTTTCCCCCCGCCCAAGAATAATAATTTGCAAAGAGTCCGCTGCTAAACAAACACATGCGATTACTAATGAAGCAGATGCCCTGCCCTCTGGAGAATTATAATGACGTGGGACCAACTATAAATCTGACAGAAAAATTAATCTCAATTGGGCTGAAGAGCACTCTCGTACAGAATGAAAATTGGCAGACGGACCACTGCAAATAGGAGCAATAAACAGTGAAATATTTGGAGGGGAGAAGGGAGAGGGCGGGGGGAGGGAAGGGAGATTTTTTTACCTCAAAGACTTGGGATGCTCCTTTTATTGAAAAGTGTTATCAGTATTCAAAGCATGTGCCTCTACCTTAAATTAATGTTCCAACTGGGCTCAACATATTTTTTAAGAAACAAAATTGTTAAGAATATCCTTCAAGTAACTCACAAGAGGATTCACTGTGAAGGGGAAAATATATTTTCAAGACCATGAGGGTAACTCAAAATGGGCCTTTAGTGAGAGGGAGATCACAGAACAGGAACCAAGAGAGCTTCAAGCTTGCAAGGTTTGAATGAGCATAGCATGAAATATCCATGTCTTTGGTCTCCCTTCTTTAGGAGACATTTCTATAGAGGAAGGATAGGGAATAAGGATAGATGTGGCTGGACTAGAAAATCCCCATCATCGTTATTTGTATTATTTATTAAATTTATGTCCCACCCAGTCTACCAAAGGAACCAAAGGGGACAAACACCAAAGCGCTAAAACAATAATATTTAAAATAAAACAGGAACACAGGGAGATGCTTAGACCATTGCTCCATCTAGCTCAGTAATGTTTATGCTGACTGTCAGTGTAGACAGTACTGAGCTAGATGGACCAACAGACACAGTGTAAGTTCTTAGAATCATAGAATTGTGGAGTTGGAAGGGAACACGAGGGTCATCTAGTCCAGCCCCATGCAGTGCAGGAACATAGCTTCCTTCCTACACACAAGGTGGCAGCAGTATAGAATGCAGAAAGTACATGAGGTTCAAATGCAGAATTAGCCACTGTCTGCATTTGCTAGCTAAGCCAAGGTCTTCTGCTCTTGGATGTTTGTTGAATTCCGGAAAATCTCAGTTTTAAATTTTAAAACAAGTTTCTAATCTTAATAATGAGATGAAGAATATGATGGCAAAAACTAGGCCCTTAGTGCCAAATAAGTTGTCCACTCTTGCCCCTTAGCCTTAGATAAATTGGTCATGATGTAACCATTGCCTAAGGGGGAAAGTCTTAGAAGCAAAAAACTGAATGAAGAGTCTTCTGTTTTTTAATTGGCACAACAGGACAAAAAGCCTTTTTATTTTAAAATATATACTAAAGAGTTACATTCTGCCGCTGATGCACCTTTGAAAGCTGGATAGCTCCCCTAACCACAGAATGTAATAAAGCCCTTTTACAACGCACTCACTAGAGCTGTAAATGTCATGTTAAAACTGCATTTATGAGACACTGTAATTCTTTGCAGTTACATAACATCGACTCCAAGACAAGAACGAATATTACAGAGGACTTCCGGGTTGGCGCCATCGCCGAATGGCGGACTCCCTCCGAGCTCCGGAGGGAGCCGGCTCGGCAGGGGCTGGGTTTTACCGCACCGGCGATGCGGGGACCCTTAGAAACCACGGCCACGGGGGCCGTGGACTTGGAGACTCGGCTAGCACCGCTAGCGCCCTCCCGACTCGTGAAGGAGCCTTTTTAAAGGCTACGGATCGGGTGCCGGGGAGAAGCGTGGTGCTTTGAGTCCTCTGCCATCCCTGCCGAGCGAAGCCGCATGCCATCCGGCGGAGAGCGCTGACTTCTTCCATTGAGAATTTGGACTTTTAACAACAACCCGTGAGTAAATTGGAAATCGGGTTTAAAAGAAGAAAAATTTTTGGGATTTGAGACGAGCGGGGGGGGATCTAAAAAGGAAGTCAGTCCCCCTCCCTATTGTAGACATTTTAAAACAAGGATTGGGAAGCCAAGGCCCAAAAAGAACGGTATCTTTGCTAAATTAAGAATTCCATGATGGGAAAGTACAAGAATTGTGCTGGAGGAAGAATTGAAGGAGAAGGAAAATGCACCCCCCTCCCTGGGAACCGGGGCGATTGAGGAGTGAGCCTGGTGAAAAGAGCCGGTGATTTTGACAGCTGTCAAAGTAGCTGTCAAAGTCGGAATATTAAAGAGGATTTTATTACAAGGACCTTGCTGGTCAAATTTGTTACAACTTGATATAATTTGTTAAGACTTGAATACAAAATGGCGAAAATACGGAGAACAATCGGATTTTTGGAAACAAAGTTACAACAACCCCCCTAGAGGAGTTTCGGGACATTACAAAGATGGGCGTAAGCCGGGAAAAATACAACACTCCGGAATTTCACAGAACTGGTTATCTCCTGGGAAAGCTGCAAAACGGAAACTGAATCTTGTCTACAGGGTGTTTAGACTAAAAGGAGACAACAGAATACCTTACTGAAGAAGGAAGGGACTGAACGCAAGTTTTTGTTCCTGAATAACAACAACCCATGTAGAGTTACTAAACTTCTGAATAAGAAAGTTTTAGCAGCGGAACAAGAGGAAGCTGGACTATAACCTTGAAAGAACAATGGGGGGAATTTTATAATTTGACATTTTTAAAGATTTAGGAATTAATTTTTAAAGAAAGTAATCCTAGAAATGGGAAATAATTCTGCAAGGAGTTGGGGGAAAAATGGGATTGATGGACTTAAGATTTCCAGGCTGGAAACATAGATTGGAGGATAAGGGAAATTAAACCGGGGAAGGGGAGGGAGAATTAGAATCCAAAGGCTTGCAACTATTTTCTGAATTGGTTTTCTTTTTTCTAATATATTTTTTATTTTTTTATACTTTTATTCTGTGTGCTTTTACTTTAATGGGAAAAAAGGGGGACATTGTGGAAAGAAAAGGGGGTGGGCTATGGGGAGAGATCTTTTGCTTTTTTTTTTATCAAGGGTGTTGCATAAGGTTTGTATAAATTTAAATTTGAACAATGGGGTATATAAATTGTGCTTTAAATCAGAAATAGAACTTGTGGAAACAACAATATGAAAGGGGAATACGGTAGGGGTGGGGGAAGGGGGGAGTCCCAGAAAGTGGATGTTTGAAAATAAGGTTCTGAATGTATCTTCATAATTTCTTTTCTTCTCTTTCTGTATTTTGGAAACTTCAATAAATATTATTTTAAAAAAAAAAAGAACGAATATTACAAGATGTCAAGACAGCCACAGTAAATGGCTTCCGGTTCTTGTTAAATGTTTCCTCCTCAGCCTTAAAGGACAACTGTCTGTTACTGTTCATCCTAATTGTCCACAGAAAATGACTTCCAAACACAACAAAATTCAGCAACACAACAGATTCAAGTATGATCTGAAATTCCTTATTGTTAAGAAATCTACAGCTCAGTATAAATGTTGCCACGCACAGGTTGTGAAAAATCCCTTACTCACACAGATGCTGCATGTGGGGAGCACAACATTTTAAAACTCCGGACTCTATATACAGCAAATGACTTCTATACACCCATTAAGACAGAATTGGGAGGCACATGCTACATGCACTGAGAGGGAAAACATGAGCTTCTTAAAGCCTATGATTTTTTTTGGGGGGGGGTCAAAAAGCCATTTGCAAATGGTGAATTGGAGGCTGCTGTTTCACTTTCACTTCAGGGGTGAGATTCAACCCCAAAAATGATTTTGGGATGAGGGAAGGGGACTTATAATTTGCCACCTCATTCGCAAGTGGGGAATTGGGGTATGGAAGCTGTTTGTTGTGGGGGGGGGGTATCCAAAATGGTTTTAGAAGGAATCGGCTTTCAACTATGGGGATGGGACATCTCTCTCTTTTTCTTTAAAAAGCTGCCAATTTTAAAGAACAGTAAAACTTCCACTGCAATTGCCCCCTCTGATCATTTCCACAATATAATTTTGCCTTTCTCATTTAGGAGGTTTGTCTGAAATACCCCCACCCCACCCATTCAGGCACTATTAGAAGACGTTGCAGGGGGTGTGTGATCACCTTTACTATCAGCCAGCAACCAAGCCTGCCTGTATGTCCCCTGGAAAGAACAGCCTGGAATCAAGATGATACCACCAACAGCCAGAGGCTAAAAGCATCTTCCCTCTTCTGCACAGTGACATATCCCTAATTGAAACAAAATAAAAAAATTCCTTCCAGTAGCACCTTAGAGACCAACTAAGTTTGTCATTGGTATGAGCTTTCATGTGCATGCACACTTCTTCAGAAGAAGTGACAAACTTAGTTGGTCTCTAAGGTGCTACTGGAAGGAATTTTATTTTGTTTCGACTACGGCAGACCAACACGGCTACCTACCTGTAACATATCCCTAATTATAATTGCAATTTGGTATGGATTTTCATTGTAAGCTGCTTTGGGAACCAATCTTAGATATCTATATCTATATCATCTATACCAAGCAAACATAGCATGGCTAGTATTATTTCTTCTTGCCAGTTAGTAATTTCTGAGGATTTCTATGGCTGACGTGGAGTCTTCTTAACATAACGGAGATAAAGTGTGTGTGTGTATAAAACAAAACGATTGGAGGATATGATATTTAAAAAAAATAAGCCAAATAGATTTTCTTTGTTGTGAAAAATATATCAATGTACAATTTGGAGCTGCAGTTGGTGGGGAAGGTCAAGGAAAATCCTCCCTCCACACAGGTTTTGATACTTTCCTGGACCCTCTACGCAAACCAAAATAAAAAGTCACTTTCCAAGAAGCCCTAAGCTTTTAAAAAAGAAAAAAGAAAAACCACCGGACACCTACCCAAGGAAACAATCTGTATCATTCATCCACTGGTTTATGAACTGTGCAGTGATGGGCTCTGGGTTGTGAGGAAATCTGATGTTCTCTAAAGTGTGCAAAAGGAGATCAGGGTTGTAGTAAAGGGCCGCAATAGCCACCTGGAGACACATGGTGCGGAGCTCGCTGGTTTTAACCCCTCGCGTTAAGCGCTCTAGGACAGCTTCTACAAAGAGCGGGATGCACTGAGGATAGAAAAACAGGAGAGACATGGGGTAGAGGAAGCAAAGGGAAAGTGGAGAAATGAAATATGTTCAGAGAAAGTTCCAGGCATTAAAAGGCTTTAACTTACAATTAGAATTACCTTTCCTTAGAATAAGGGTCAGGGAACCTGTGGCCCTCCTGGTTATGCTGGACCACAGTTCCCATCACCTCTGACCATTGATCATGCTGGCTGCAGCTGATGAGAACTGGATCCCAGCAACACCTGGAGGGCCACAGGTTTCCCCATTGCTCCCTCACAAGCATGCAACGAAGGGGAAATTATGTTATAAAACTATATAATGAGATACTGGCTCTAGAATACTGCTTCCTAAGAATCTCGGCTCTTTCTTTTTAAAGTCGGCTCTTTCTTTTTTTCAGTCCAGCGATTACTGAAGAAATGGGAACTATGCCTGATGAAATCTCAGGAAGCTAAAGAAACTGCTGAACAAAATTTCCAGTTGTCAGGAAGCAAAGCTTCGCTACCCTATGAAGCTCTTTGTTGTTCCCTGGGAGTATGCAAAATAAGAAAAAATATGCAACTCTGCTAAATATGCATAATTTATACCGGTCACTTCTCTTGAGATAGCTTGTAGCCCATAATATATATGTCCCACCTAACCACCAGCTGAATGATACCATCAAATACTTGTGCAATGTACAAAGCAGAAGAGCTACTGCCAGAACGTTGGCAATCAATTTTGGAAGCAGAAGGCCAGAGAAGCAGAGGCAATTTTTTATTGAAATATTTTTAAGCACCCGGAGCGCCATCTGGTGGTTAAATTCTCACCATCAGATTGTAACTTCTCAATTTGATAGAGTAGGTGTGGGGAACACCCATTGGCCATGCTTGTGGGGGCTATGGAGTTCAGCTACACCTGGCGGTCAAAGGTATGATCCTATGATAGATGAAGGGTGCTTTGGAGGGGAAGCCTCCAACCTCCCCCAACCCCTTGTTCAACCTTTTCCTTTATCTGCTTCCCCAGATTTCCTCCTTTTTTCTCTTCTCCTTTGGCATCCCACCATGACCCCACTTCACCCCCTCAACATCCCCGCTATTCTCCTCTTGCCCAATTTTGTCAGCTGCCAACAGGGAAAGGTGGCAATGCACAAGGTTCCCATGCAGCTCACACCCCTTTCACCCTCCCTACCCAGAGCAGTGGGCAGCAGGTGGCCGTCTGACTGAAGGAACAGACTGGCAAAAGGGCTGGTGGTGACCTTGAAAAGCCTTTATGGTTTGGGACTGGTATATCTAAAGGACTGCCTGTCAGTTTCTTGGTACAGAAAGTATTGATCTGATGTGTAGAGATCTTTCCTATTCTAATTAGTTCAAGAGGGTTCTGGAAGCCTCTCTGTGTGAAAGAAACAAGCAGAAGGTTTCTGATGTTTGGGAAGCTGAGTACAGCTGGCTTAAACAAGTCCTGTTATCTCTTCCTGTCAAGGTCATGCTGACTAAAATAATAAGGCCAGAAGGGGCCTGGGTTTCACTCTATTCTAACTCTCTTTCTTTCTGGTGTGGTGTTCTGTATATAGTATGCTTAGTGTTAAGGTTTAGTCTTATTATAAGTTATTGTAAGTTTAAGTTATCTAAGTCTGGTGCAACTGGATTTCTTATGGACAGTGCCAGTCCTGAATGTATTGGATTTGTGACCATTATGCTCATTTGCCTTCAGCAGCAGTAAAGCTCTGCTGTATGAAATATTAATGGCCTCTGGTCTATTGTTTGGGAATCCTGCAACATGTTTAAATTTTTACTCTGCTAACTATTAGTTGGAATACTGCTCTGGATCAATACTGCAAGAATTCAAGCTTGCTTACTAAGACATGCTTGCTTACTAAGGTATTCCGTGGAGGCCCTCTTGGGACTGGAGAGGGGGCCTTCTCAGTGATTATGTCTAGACTGTAGAATTCCTTGCCAAGGTAGCCATGTTTTGCCCCATCTGTCATGCTGAATCAAAGTGACACCTAGCCCAGCACTACAGTATAAAAATTACCTAGGCCAAACAGACCATTCCTCCAAGCACAGACTAGACCTGTCTCAAGCTAGTTCCATCTAATGATCATCAGCAAAGGAAAAACTGTATGCCACTCTATGATTCTATGATTACCTGGTCAATACCCCTCCCTTTGCACTGCAGAATAATGACCTCTAAGAGCTTGGCTGCATGGCATTCGGCATCTTCTCCTGCATCACCAGTTAATACCTAGCAACAAAACCATGAACAAATTACTGAGAAGACAGTTGACACTAAACATGCCCAAACAGGACATGTTTGCTCAGGGTGTAAATGGAAACTGAGAAACGTATTTTCCAATACAGTATGACCTCTTATCTGAATAATCAGCAAGGCATCCAACATAACTGGATAACAAGAGAAGAGCAGACAAAAAAACAGAGGTGCTAATCATACGAGCTTACATAGAAATAAGGGATAAAGAATAAATCTGAACGGTAACGATTTTTAGGTGTTCCCATAATGGGAGTCTTAGTATTGGCACTTTTATTCCTTTCCGTGGAGTTAAGTGGCACTAACTGAAATTGATCCCCAGCCTTCAAAAACAGGGTAGAATCTTGAACATTGTGGTCTGAATCCGTATGTGAATTAAGAGTTCTCAAAACATTATGCTCAACAGGCTCAGTGAGCAAAAAGCAAGAGAGCTCACATCTGTTATTCTGTTTTCAAGTCTCACTGTCAGATTCATAGAGCTAGAATAGGCCAAAAGGCCATTTAGTACAAAGCCTGCACGCAACACACAGCTGTCAATCCCAGCAGATCTACCTCAAGTGTTCAGACCTCGGCATGCTAAAAGCAAAGTGGATGCATGGCAGAGCAAAAAGCTCCGTGTTGCTCAAGCAAACTGAGCCAAAGCATGGCCCTCTACTAGAGAAAGGCAATTCTACTAATCCTCTGCAGGACTTTTCCCAGAACAAGCACATTAGGAAGAGCAACCGAAACTAAATATTCAAGAACAGAATAAGTGTTTGCCCTGTTTGCTGGTACAGCTCATGTATTTAAAAGACAAACACATTTACAGTATTCTAGCATATGTTTTTGTGTAGGGTATACATCGTTTCTAGTTGTAAAGCGGGTGTCTTGCATGCTGATGTGCTATGAACCTAAGTGAAAGAAATAACAGAATTGGAAGAGGATCCAACATATGGCATGGGCAGAAAAATCCTGTTTTTTTAGAAAGTCATACCATGTCCAAAATCAGTGGGTATAAGTAACTACACTCATCCTGTCAGAGTAACATGCAGGCATGACCCTCAGACCCTGAATTTGAAGTCTGCTGAAGGGAAGCAAGCCAATAATGTATTTTAAATGCGGGTCTAAACAGGACTACTTGTGACCTTTACATTTCACCCAGTGCTACATTTTTCGGTCACTTTTCCATAGTCATTTTTGATACTTAGTTGGTAAAGGTATGAACAATGGCAATACTTACCTTTTTACACATGGTGTAAATTATCTCTAAATTTTTGGGATTTGACAGTAACGTATCGGTATCAACAGTGACATAGTTGTGCAAGAGAGGCATCATATCTAAACAGAGGCAAGCAAAACAGTTAAGCTTGAGAGCAAAAGTAAGGTTAGCATTGTAGAGTTGTTTTCCTTGCATAGTACATGTTAACAAGCACTATAAACACATACATAAGTTAAAGGGGGGTGGGTGGGAAACAAAGTTCCTAGGGCTCCAAAGAAATGCCAGAAGTGTGTTGGCAATCCCTGAAGCCAGCTGCACGGCGGAAGGAGGAAATGTGCAAATTTACTCAATATGCAGAGTTTATATAGGTCTCAGAAACTGGATTGCCACAGCCCAATTTAAGTGCACACCACTCTGCATAAGGCTATCCTGTGCACATGCAGCTCTGAATCTATAGCACTGAGGAACAATGCAAGCTTGTTTTCACTCAGCTGAGACAAATTGACAATTGATACACTCCATCATAGCTTCCTGAACTACTGCTAGCCAACATAATACTTCAAATCGAGTTACTTGAACAGATCTACTGCTCCAGTCTCTCAGGTTATTATAACATCAGTCAATCCCCTTTCAGAACACACTACAGAGCTCATTACCTGCAAAGTACTCAAAGCAATCCTGTTGAAATACTTCATATAAGACACCCAGAAGCTGCCACATTTGAGGTGAAATAAGATGGCACGTCAAGCTGTATGCTAGAGAGAGGATTTCTTCATAGAACTCTGAAAGGGAAACCCCCGCAGATCTGATGAGGTCTGAAAATAAAAGTTTGCAAATCCCACACAAACTGCAAAGATTCACACCATTATCAATCCTTTATACAGCAAATTTAACCAGAAAACATGTTTTGCAATCATGTCTTCCTTGCGGTATACTGACAGCAAGCTTGCCAGTTCACCTGAAGGTGTGACGGTAAGGAATCTATCAACCAGCACTACATAGACTTGATTCAGGGCTTAAACAAAACTGCACATTTAGTGCAATTTGAACCTGGGCATTACAATACTATCCTCCCATTGTGTGCCCCACTGTCAATTCCCCAGGTATGTCTAGAACTGAATTGAATGTTGTTCCATTGGCCTTCCAATTCGCACTACAGAAAGCAATCTATATATCTAATGTGCAACAAAAGTAAATTCATAACAGGTGACTTATTTATGCCTAAACTGAAGTGGATAGCAGAGAAAAAAAGTTGTTAAGGCAGCCTTCACCAATCCAGGCCAAAACATCTGGAGGGCACCTGATTGGCAAAGGCTGGCTGGAATAAGAGGATGTACTATATTCTAATACCTAATTCAAGACTGGCTTTTAGTTCTCTGCAATACAAGCACAAACAAATAATCTGGCAATATTTTCTAGAAGGTCAGCTTTTTAAATTTACCTATTACGTGCTTCTGCAAGACGAGGCCAATGATCTGTAAGCAAATGCTCTCCAACTGTTGAGTTATCTAGAAGAGACAGAGACTGTTTATAGCATGAAAGTAACAACTGGATGCTTTTGTTTAAATGAACAGTTGCCCTAAAACAAAAAGCTAAACTTAAAACTGTTTTAAAATTATGACTGGCTGAAAGCTGTAGGCAAAGTTTTCGGGGGAGAATAGGCCCACAGCGCCACCTGTTGACAAGTGATGAAGAAGGCTCACCTCCTTGTGGTCTTGCACGACAGTAAGGATTGTATCAATTGTGTGAAGAATCCCCATAGCCATGACAGTTTTATCCTCCAGTTCTTCATATTCTTCACTTTGGAGAACTTTCCCAAATATCTCTGCCTAAAGAAATCAAGACACAAAACAATGGAGAAGCAGCCTGCTGATTAGGTCATCCTTGGAGACTATGAATTATTATTATGCATTAAAGCCATCAATGAGCACAGCACCTTGCAGTAAGTCCTGCACTAGCGGTTAGAACACCTGGAAGCCTGGGGAAGAGGGCTTACCATCATTGCCCTCCACAGCTCTTCCCACTGGCTGTGTTGGCCTCCTCTAGTGAGTGAGCCAGCTGTGAACTATCTAGTTCCCAAACTGCATTTTAGCCAGGCTGCTTTGCCCTTGGAATGCTAGACTAGAACTTGTAGCCTTCCCTGTGCCTGCCCCCATCCCGAACTTTGAGTTTTCTCTGTACAGTGGTACCTCGGGTTAAGTACTTAATTCGTTCCAGAGGTCTGTTCTTAACCTGAAACTGTTCTTAACCTGAAGCACCACTTTAGCTAATGGGGCCTCCTGCTGCTGCCGGACCGCCGGAGCACGATTTCTGTTCTCATCCTAAAGCAAAGTTCTTAACCTGAAGCACTATTTCTGGGTTAGCGGAGTCTGTAACCTGAAGCGTATGTAACCCGAGGTACCACTGTATATAGATTATTTCTTTGTACTGTTGAACTTATCCTATTTATCTGATCTTATAAGGTCTTATGTGAATTGATTGACATGTTTTGTAACAAATTATACATATCGTTTCAAATGTTTGGTATGCTGATAATAAGCATAGGAAGCTGTCTTATACCAAGTCAGACCAGTAGCCCATCCAGCTCAGTATTATCTACACTGACTGGCAGCAGCTCTCCAGGGTTGCAGGCAGGGCACTACCTAGAGATGACAGGGATCGAACCCGGGACCTTCAGCATGCAAAGCAGATGCTCTACCACTGAGATACACCGAGTTGCTTGTTGTGAGGCACTTGGAGCACAATTCACAGTGGAAAAGTGACATATACCTAAACTAAACTAAACTAAACCTTATACAGTGGTACATTGGTTTTTGAACAGCTTAGTTATCGAACAAATCGGCACCTGAACACCACAAACCCGGAAGTGTTCTGGTTTGCGAATGTTTTTCGGAAGCCAAATGTCTGACGCAGCTTCCGCTTGAGTGCAGGAAGCTCCTGCAGCCAATCGGAAGCCGCACCTTGGTTTTCAAACAGTTTTGGGAGTTGAATGGACTCCTGGAATGGATTAAGTTCGAGAACCAAGGTACCACTGTCGTGTCCTAGATTGTTTCTTGCTCCAAGCAGCTTACAAAGTAATATTTAGCAATAGAGAGAGAAAAGAGGAGAGGTGGGATGTGAGAAAAGACAATTACAGTGGTACCTCAGGTTAAGAACTTAATTCGTTCTGGAAGTCCGTTCTTAACCTGAAACTGTTCTTAACCTGAGGTACCACTTTAGCTAATGGGGCCTCCCGCTGCCGCCGCACGATTTCTGTTCTCATCCTGAAGCAAAGTTCTTAACCCGAGGTACTATTTCTGGGTTAGCGGAGTCTGTAACCTGAAGCATCTGTAATCTGAGGTACCACTGTACTCAGACCTAGTTGCAGTTTTGGATGAAGACGAGGTGTACATGTTAAGCGTAAGACCTGAGAGTCTCCAGGTGTTGTTTGACTCTGACTCCCATCATCCTCAACCATGAGCCCTATTTACTGGAGGTGAAGGGAGACAGAGTCCAACAACACCTGGAGGTTCACAGGTTCTCCACTCTTGATGTATGAACTTAGTTCCACAGACTATAAACCTGCCTGAAATGCATGGAAACAGCTGAGAATGTGAGGTGGGGAAAATAGAGCAATCCAGGTTGAGTGTTTTTGAAAACCAGGATATAATTTTAAAAAACAGTTTAAAAATTTGTATAACAAATGTTTCAATATTTAGGGTTAATGTGGTATGGGAAAAAACACATGGGAAGTTTCCAGGATGTACTGCCTTGTATTGAGTTAAAATGAGAAATGCATTCAATTAATTTTTTCAAGTCGTTTAAAACTTATTTTTATAGACATGCAGAATGGTCTTTACAATGCCAAAGCTGGAAGCTACACATCCCTTAATAAATTCTTGATTCCAACAATATCACCTGGAACCAGAAACATCAGAAGTTTTCCTCTGTATGAGAGCACTGCTATCTCTTACCAGGTGCTGTGTCATTTCAACAGCAATTGTTGCTACTTCCTGACTGTATTCACAAATCAGCTTCTGGATTACATTGGTGAGATCATCGTTCTCAGTCTCCCGAACAACAAGCAGCAGCTCCTGCATAACTGGCCTGATGTAGGGCTTAATGTATTCCTTTGCTAAAAAGGCACACAGAAAAACAACACAGAAAAAGATAGAAGGGGTCATTTGCTAAATGTAGATGCAAGGAGCTCTGGATTAGGACTAAACCCCTTAGATAGATAAGATAAAATGATAGAAAGATAAAATATAGATATCTATCTGTCTATCTATTTATCTATCTATTTATCAGTGCTTCTTAGGTACACATATCTGTCTGCTTTCTATTCCTGAACTATTTCACTGGTGCAGGAAAGAGTTATGTTGGAAAGCTGAAAAAGGGAGAAAACTAAACAGACCATTTGGGAAATTTGCACCTTTTTCCTTGAAGATACACTCAGGTCCACCCTGCTCCCTTTCTCCAAAAAAACTGCAGAAGATAGTATATGATGACTTGCTAAAGCAGGGTTCTGTAACATCTGCAGCTATTACACCAATCCTAACCTTCATCTCAGACCTATTTGCATAATTAGCAGTCAAAATACCTGACACTTAAATAAAGGTTCAAAGAATGGGAAAAGAATGGCCAATAATGAACTACGTGGGCATTTATTCAGTCAGTAACAACCACATGGTAGGATGCTTGATAGAGCAGCAAATGATGCATTGATGTTATTGGAGCATGGATACTCAATACATGCAACAATACACAGTAGGGCAAGAACAATGTTTTCATGGTTAAAACTCTATTTTAATTGGAAAATCAAATATTTCCAGAGAATGCACCCTTCCTGGCTGGTACATATTCTATATTCTAGTGTCTGTCATTACAGAGAGGAGAATTATCATAATATTTATTTATTTTGACAGAAGGAATCTGAAGTTTAGCAACGAGGCATTTTAATTGAACTGGGGATGTTCATGCAGAGTCCATGCAGAGGAAAGAAAGAAAGAAAGAAAGAAAGAAAGAAAGAAAGAAAGAAAGAAAATCAAAATCAAACCTCGTTCCTGATGGCTTATTAAGGATTGAAGTGCTATGGCAGCTTCCACTTTGACAGGCATCTCTTTGTCGTCAATCAGGCTCTTCTTTGTTAGCTCAACAGCATTCCTTAGGTTGAGTTCATTGTGGAATTCCAAAGTACTGAACGAATGAAGAGTCCAACAGGACTGCAGCATAAGAGGGAGAAAGCAAAACAGACACTACTGAGTTCTGTTGTTCTCTAAGGAATCTAGTTGTGTGCTGGTAGTTCTCAGCTGATTAGACTTGTACCCCATCTTATGGTTTGAAGAGGCTTACATTAGACAACTAAACGTGTGTGTGTGTGTGTGTGTGTGTGTGTGTGTGCATGCAACCACCCCTGATTAAAACCACCACCACTACCAACAACAACCATTAAAATTCTAGGCCAAGTTCCAAAGAGACACTTGTGTATAACTAAGGCAGTTTTGCACAGGCAACAGTCCTTTGTGCCACATGAAAATGTTGCTCCAGTCAGTTACTCAACCTTCAGGAGAGACACTGAGGCAGCAAGCAAGAATGTCAGCAATAAAAGAGCAAACAAAAAAGCAAAGAGCAACAATGTACAAAACAACATCCCCAATGCCATCTCACCCCATTGCCCCTTGGGAAAGCAAACAAGTTTAAATCAGCCTCCCAGAAGCTGTAAGAGGGGGCACGCTCTCTAAATGATGCTAAGAAGAGCAAGTTACTGCAGAACGATACACTTGCTCTGGTCACTTACTCTTGCTCTCAAATACCCCAGGTTCGACATGAACAGTGGAAAGATGTGATTCTGTAGCATCAGCTCCATTTGATCCTTGAAGACACTCTTCTGATGGAATTAACAGTAGCCACAAAAAAGGTTAGTCTCCACTTTGATATGTGACAACATTCAACTATGTCCCAAAATTTAACTGCCCTAGAGTAATTGCACAAATATAAACCAAAATCAGCTTCCAGCTTCAAGTTCACTTTCAGAAAATATTCTGGCATTATATAAGTCCAATAAAATGCAGAAATGCCCAACTGTTAAATATGTTATGCTGTCCAGGCCAATTACAGCCACAGGTGGGAATGTGTCCCTATGAAGGTACATGTATCCAGAAATGCGGACTTGCTATGAATTAAGAGATACTGGACCAGATGGGCCTTTTGTCTGATTCAGCAAGGCTCTTCTCGTGTGCTTAAGTAAGACTGCAGAAAGGAGAAGAATATCTTTCTAAGACCAGGTGAAAAACAAAACCTGGGAGTTTTGATATAGACCAGAGATATTGCCTCGTTTGTTAAGAGGCTTCCTTGCAGCTCTCTCCTTTGGTTAGACCTGGCTGTTGATGCACAGGCTAAATCCCTGTCTAGCTTGACTGTCCTCGTGTTCAAGTGGATTACGGGCCTATAGCATACCATGGGATTATTTCAAGTTACGTTTTGAGGACCAAAGTGCCCTCTGACGCACACCTGCTTTTCAAGATGGTATTTAAATTGAACAGAACAACTAGGATACATCTGTTTTAATGAACATTCTAGAGCTACTTACCATGCCTTACTGTCCACAGATCAATTTCATTTCCATGCGTGTCTCTGATGAAATACCTGTGTACAACAGGACTTGCCAAGTAGTCCCAGAATACTAATTAAAATATACTTTACAAATCTTGGTTCATTCCATTTTCATTCATCTCTCTTAGAATCCCTTATCAACTCCTGCTCTACACAGACCTTCTGTCAGAGATATACATGTGCATTCTGATCCCTGCATTAAGGTTTTCATGAATCACACTGAAGACTACGTATTTGGTGGCAAAACTACATGTATCTTACAAGTCTTCATCCGCTTACCTTCAGCAAAATCTCTGCTAGAGATCCTATCACATGTAATGCCCCATCTTTTTTCCTAGGGTCAACATTGGGCCCAGTAAGTATCTGATAGCAAAATGCCATCATTTTGGGTAACACCTAAACAGATGGAACAAAATGCAGAAAATTAAGAACTAGAAAGTCAAAAATGCTGGAGTCATTCTGTTTAAACCAAGAAGACACTGGTGGTGCTGTTGATGAATGGTAGATGACCCATGCGGAGTGGGGAGAGGCCACACTCAAGATTTGTCTGCCTGGCTACTCAGTGCAGCATCAGTCCAGACTGGAGGAATGGGAGGGGTCACTGTAGCCTGAACCAGCTCAGATGGTCGTGGCAAGGGTAACATTGGATTTTCAGGCAGGGACATACCTTGTACACCGCTGCTGAGCAACTTCGCTAGCAAAGAGGATAAAAATGTAATAAAGATTTTTTTTTTTAAGGGAGACAAATAGCCTTTAAGCAGGGACAGGAAATCTTGGCCCTCCAGGTGTTGCTGGATTCCAGTTGCCATCCCCAACAACATCTGGAGGGCCACAGGCTTCCCATCACAGCCAATGAAGAATGGAGGAAGCAGTACAAGCCTTTATAATGTCATAGAGTTGTATTATAAGTACCTCTTTTCGCTTTTTTGCTGCAGTGTACAGAAGTATCTGAGCAGCTGTTGTAGGGGATGCATAATCTTCAAAGACATCTTTCAAGTTTTCAACAACAACAAAAAGAACAAGAACAGAAAACCACATCAAGTGTTACTGCACAATCTTTAACAAGAACATTTTGACAAATCATTCTGAAATTGACAGAACAAGGACAACCCAACAAGGCTCTTTTTATTTCTTAAATGAGCAATCACTAATGGAAGTAAACAGCTTTCAGCCAATATCCTGCTGTCTCTCCCTCATTTTGTGTTTTTAACAGACACCTCACCACAACCATAGTTTATGGGGGCTTAAGCAAACTGTTATTTAGGGATGGAGTGCAATGGACAGGTTAAACAGGGGGATGTCTACTTTGCCATCTTTTTTGTTTTATCTCCTTTTGTTATATTGCCTAAATACTAACAAAATTACAGGTGCAAACAAACAAAACTTCTCACTGTATACATCTGAATGTATAGTAATCTGTTCAAACATTGGGTGCTACTGGGAAATAATACCATTGATAGCAAGGAAATCATCTAGCTGATGCATAATACATATTTACCAAATTTACCAAATTTCATGCGGATGTACTCATAGGGGTCCTCTTGCCAGAGCTCTTCATCCTCATCTTTATAACACATCAGGGAAAAGATTACTTCTTCACACACAGTCTAATAAGAAAAAAAGCAAAGAGAATGTTCAACAGAGCAAAATCGCATTATTAATCATTCAAACACAAGTCCTCACCCCAACAAATCATCATTATGAATCCTGCAACAGTACAGTGTGCTGCATACTGGACCCACCAAATCCAGCAGCTAGTGCAATGATGTCACATCACACACTTTACATTACTAAATGTTATCAGGCAGGGGTGGGAGATAGACACACACACACACACACACACACAGAGAGAGAGAGAGAGAGAGAGAGAGAGAGAGAGAGAGAGAGAGAGAGAGAGCCCACTCCAAATCCTACAGATGGTGTGGAATAAAATACAGATAAATGAAATAAATATGCTATTGACTGGCTATTTCTGTCCAAGTGACTGCATTCCCATTATAGTAATTGCAATGTTAATTATTGTAATTAATTTTTCAAGCTCCAACACTACATGAAAAGCTCTAGCTCAAATCCTCAGTATTTGTGCAGGGACACCAATCACTATTTTTGTATTGACCTGCATATGTGGTTTCATCTGCTTCCAGGTTATACAGTGATTGACCCCTTGGTTCAGATAGTTTAATGTTTGCTGAAGGACACGTGGTGCAACATACTCTTTCTTCCTATATTGGTCCAAGATTTTTAGGAGCACCTAAAGGAAAAACAACATATATCAGGTTGCATTTGAAAATCTGTCCTTAAAATTAGAACATTGTGATTGTTTCCATTACCACCATCATCCCTGAACATGGTAGCCATGGGAAAGATTTGCTGTAACAACATACAACAGGGAGCAGCAACTGGAAGCCCAATGGTCAAATCTGATCACCTGAGGAGGACCTACTGGCCAAAATGGAGGCAAGAGAGGTGCAGGTGGCAGCTACAATAATTAAAAAAATAATCAGCAGTTCATTTTGGGAAAAGGGGCACCCTGGAAAACTAAGGGCTATAGCTCAGTGATAGAGCAGACGTTTTGTGTGCAGAAGGTCACAAGCTCAACCAGGGCTGGAAGATAACCCTGTCTGAAACCCTGGAGAGCTGCTGCCTGTCAATCAAGGCAGTGGTCTGACTCAGTGTGAAGCAGATTCCTAACAAGTTCCTGACAAGGGGGATCTAAATATTAGATGGTATGAGGCTTCTACCTAGAGAGCACTAACCATCTGTGATTATCCTAAAATGGCCTTGCGAACAGTTTCACTATGAGTGCCCTCCCCTCTTTACCCAGGTTCCTGGGGTACATCTGCTATTCCTTCTGTTGTGCAACAGCCAATAACTCAAGCAAGGGAATAAATGCCTTAAAGCGGGGATGGGAAAGCTGTGGTCTTCCAGATGCTGTTGGACTTCATCTTTCATCAGCCCCCGACAGCAAGGCCAATGGCTAGAGATAATGGGATTTGCAGTCCAACAACATCTTATAGGCCACAAGTTTCCCATCCCTGCGTTAAAGAAATGATACATAAAGGACAAGTGAAAATTTCCTGCTGTGGAACTATCATACTAATAAAATAAATGGCGGATGTTTACCTGTTGGATTCCTACAGCGTAGGTTTTCAAGAAGAACTCAGAAAATTCAAAATATTCTTTTGTTACATTCCCAGGACTGCCATACCTTAAAGAAAGAATCCAAAGCAAGTACGTAAACTGAAGGTTAACGTGTACACATGCCACTAAAGTTGATCATGTATAAAAGAGTGCTCAGAATAATCCTGGAGACCAAAGGAAGAAGAAAAGCAGGGAAGCAAAATCTAGGACCATTCAAGGCAACAAGGATGCATACGCTCACTGTGACTCCCCTTGGCTAACTACATGCAGGTGTTATACCCCACCTATAGTAAAAGACAGATTTCACATTAAGCAAACTGGTCTTCTCTTAAGCGCTGAAAGAATGATGTGACAAAGATGTAAAGGTATCACCCTACTAAAGAAGGCCTTCATATCTTGTGACTTGCACTTCTTATGTACGAAGCCAAACACAGTCCACCCACCATGCATTGTGGCTTGCCCGACTTCCTGACTCCAGGCAAGCAGTAAGATGGCTAATGGGGCATGGCTTGATTTGGCACGCTCTAGATATATTCAAAATAGCTCTAGTTTGTTTTTGGGTTTTCTGTTATGTAATTTATGTTCTCATTTATACCTTGTGATCTTTGGATGAAGGATGATATACAAATTCAATAAATAGTTGCAAGATGAGAAACAGAAAATGAGCAAAAGAAAATATTCAATGGAGACCTTCAGTAAAATTGGTAAAACTTTTTCAAAAGATGTGAACAAAAGTGTGAAAGAACATACAGAGCTTGTTCAGACACAATGCTAAACCTTGGTTTACCGTTACAGGCACAAGTGACTATGACTCTCTCATACACACACCCCTCTGGTGCAGCCATAAGAAGTTTGGAAGTTTCTGCTCCTGTTTTAGATTTGTAAGGATACTTTTTTACATTAAATCAGAGCTTTCCAAACTTTTAATGTTGGTGACACACTTTTTAGACATGCCTCACTTCGCGACGCAGTAATTCAGTTTTACTAGCAAACCAGAGGTTAAACTAACCCCTTTCCAGCCCCTGGAGGGGTGCAGGGAGTATTCATGCAACATATATAGACAAATGACTGAAGTATAGTGTTGAGAAAAACAGTGTTCAGAAAATCTGCTCTAATTAGCATTTTACCTTTCAAAAAGGCGAGCAACAATCCGCAAGGCCCATTTCTTACATTTCCACCATACTAGTTCTGGCCTATCATCTTCATCAATCTGCAGAGTCTCCTAATGAAAGGAAGTAACTATCAGCCAATGTGTACACAAATTAACATTGAACATTAACGAAACTTATATATACACACACACACACACACACACACACACACACCACCTAGCACCAAAATTGGCTTTGAAGTGGTTTACATTGTATAAAGACCAGTTAACACAAACATTAAAATATGAAGATTAATAATCAAAAGAGCCCCACTGAACACAGTGATATTTACTTCTGAACAAACATGCTTAGGATAGCACTGTAAAAAGACTGAAAATTACTTCTTTTGAGACTGTTCTCTGAAACCAGCAATACAAAACCCTCAGAATTTGTTACTGAGGCAAATTCCACATGGTTCATACTCTGCAGACTACACAGATTATGCAGGCTGTAGTGTCTACCCCATACCTTTCGATACATTATGAATTATATCCGGCTTATTTTCTATTCATGGTAAAACTCAATGCAAGATACATAGGATTCGTAAGCATCTGCCATCCTGGCACTGACTAGATTCAGACCTGCTTGGCTTCAGCAAAGCTGCAGCATCAGGTGCCTTCAGACCCTGCCCTGGCATGTCATAGCATGCACAGAACATCAAGCCAAAACTGTGCATCTTTAAAGCTTGTATAATATATCGTGCAAAACTAACTTGCATATGTCACGAACTCCACAGCTTGAGTCTCAATCCTCATGGACTAAGGTTAGGTTCTGTCTAAGCCACATCACTGTACATACTTAGGTCTTGGAGCAATCTTCAAGCATGTAAGGGAACGGGCAATATCAGCTTCTACAACTGAGTCAACTGAGCAGTACCTTCTGCCTGCTCCACTCCAGAGCAAGCTTGTTTCCTTCTCCCCATGTCAAGGCAGCCAATGGCCCCAAGCCCAGCCTGGTCAAAAGGAATCTGGCTAAGCTTTCCATGCAAACCTTCAAAGAGGGAGATTCCGCAACCACACTTGGCAGCACACTCCTGTGCTGATCTGCTTTTATAGAACACGACCCACACAGAGATGCACAGGCAATGGGTCCCTTGCAAGTCCTGGGTATACATGGGCACTGAAACCCAACAGGGCCCAGAGACCGTGCAACAGCCAGAGGCACTACTGTAGTTGGGAGGCTGCAACAGTGCTCAGTTTGTAACAGGGTACCATGAGCAAGGCAGCCAATGGTCACATGTTGTGATGACATCACTCGGTGCTTACAGAGGCCAAGAGGGCTGGGGGGGGGGCAGCAGGTTTGTGGAAGGCACCTGAAGTCAGATTTTCCTACGTATCTTCTTCCTTGTATTTCAGAAACACTATATTCTTGCCAAGGCAGTGGAAAGTGTGAGCAATTGCTCCTGTCCTTCTTTCTGCCTCCTTTTTTAAAATACTGGAACACATCTAGAGGATAAGCCTCTAATAACACTGCAAACTGGGGGGGGGTGTTAAGTTAATATGCCCCTTAAGCTACACTTCCCCTTTCCTATTCCCCAAAGGCGTTAGTGTTGCCCAGTAATATAATCCTTACAGGAGGCACACTTCTGTCGATGATAGTCCGGAAAATCTCCATCCACTGAGTCATAGTTTGGTTATTCACCAGCTGAAGTGGCAGTGCATACTGGAATTAAAGAAAGGAAGAAAAAGACGGAGTGGGGCGGGGTGTCACACACAAAGAGTAAAGGTATTGCTGTGTTTCCAGACTATATTATCCAGAGATTACACCTTGTTTTTATTAAAGAAAACAATTTATTATACTACTGATACAACACCCAATGCAGCTGGATTATTTATTTATTTATTTTTGCTCCAAGAGACAGGGTAGGACTACCTTTCTTAATGCCCTGGGAGTGTATGTTATGTGATAGTCACCTGGTCATCCATGGGTAGCAATGACTTTCAAGGATTTATTTAAGAGGAGTGCATCAGGAGTGTCACAGAGAAATACAGAAGAAGCATGGGGGGAAGTGTGGAGGTATTGTGATACACAGAAGTAACAGAAAGGGAATGCAGAAAAGGTGTTCTGTCAGGGCTGCAAATTGCCTCTCCTCATCAGTTTCCCTCCCTGCCCAGCAATTAGACTTAGAAAAGAAGGTCCCCATTCATTTGAAGGGAAATCTTGGTTTCTACAATGTCCAAGAAGCCTTCTTAAGTACAAAGAGATCCCCACTTTACACAGTCAAACTGTTTATGCTTACATAGTTAAGGACTATGTAATTCCAAATGCCATTACTGTACAGTGGTACCTCGGGTTACATATGCTTCAGGTTACATATGCTTCAGGTTACACACTCCGCTAACCCAGAAATAGTGCTTCAGGTTAAGAACTTTGCTTCAGGATAAGAACAGAAATCGGGCTCCGGTGGCATGGCGGCAGCAGGAGGCCCCATTAGCTAAAGTGGTGCTTCAGGTTAAGAACAGTTTCAGGTTAAGAACAGACCTCCGGAATGAATTAAGTACTTAACCCGAGGTACCACTGTACACCCAATGTGTTTTGACTCTACATGATTTTGGCTTTAGGCACAATCCTCAGGACGTAACCCGCGTGCAAGTTGCAGGCTTATTGTAAGGCGTTACAATCTCTCACTAGCATTCTTTCTTTTCTGAAATACTGTGAAGTCCAGGCCTAAGACTGTAATCTTAAACATCCAAATGTGTAAGTAAGCAAGCTTGAAGTGAATGAAACACTCTGAAGTATGCCTCTTAAGGGAAATGATGCAGAGGGTCCCCCACCCCCACCCCAGAACTCTCTATAATCTGATTGCTTTACGTGCAGAGGCTCATACCTGAACAAGTGCATAGAAAATCTTTAAGATCTGTTTCTGAAGGAGCACAGAGTAATGGGAGTTGTCAGGAAGGAGCTGGATTGTCTGCTGCTGAATCCGAGGCAAGAATATCTGCATTGCAGCGATGAGGGGCTCTCTCTCCTCGGCCTTCTTGTATCTGAAGAAGCAGCCAGACCCAGAAACAATTAGGGAGCAAACTTTTACACTTGTCCTAATTCTTCTACATTTTAAGGAAAAGATTCAGTATTGCTTGCCATCCTTCCACCCCTGCCTGACCATTTTAATCTATTTTTCAGCACAGCAAATCAGAGACATATTGGCAAATATGCTATAACTTACACAGTTGTACAGCATTATCAAGTAATCTGATAATTACTTGAACCTTCGTGTTGACTCACATATTGCACACAGCAATCAAGCTCTATCTACTTTCATCTGGAAAAAAGCATGAGTCTCTCTTCTCATGTTACTCTGCCCTAACCTTGATGAATGCAAGTATTGCTTCCCATTCACTAGAGCTGCCTTCTCCTGAGCACATGGGTGGACTCCTGTTTTTCTCCCTCTCCACACATACATTCTACTTTGAGAATTGAGAAGCTATTTCTCCAAGGAACCAGTCAAGGCAAAAGGAGGGGTACATGCATGTACTTGGATGTGCTCTCCAGACACTGCCATCTGTATGAGCAAGGCTACTGGGCAAGGGGCTTTCCCAGAAGAAGATCCACTTACTCATAGGTCTTCACGAGTTGGTACAGGCACAGCAGACTTCCAAGCCAGCTCCCACTATTGGGAGACTGCAAGTAATAGCCTATTTTGTCCACCACTGCAGTCCAGTGACCTGGGAAGTCATGCTTGATAATAGTGCGGAGGCACATTGTCAGCTGGGCCCTGAAAGGTTGGGGAAGAAGAAGAGAGTGTCAGCAAGTAACACATTCTGGTAAACAGTTTGAGAAGCAAATTCTTTAAGCATATCAGAAACCCAGAGCAAACTTTATTCTGTAATAAATGCTAGCAGGCAATCCTCCACAAAAGGAGAGTATCAGAAACCTTTCAAATGACAAAGACAGGATGAGGGGATATATGTGAAATCACATTCAGTGTAACTATGGGCAGTATCCAACCACAAAGTTCCATTAGTGCAAGGCCTTTTAGCTATGGATTGGAACTTCCCTGCACATGCCCTGCGTGCCCTATAAATCTTCTCTGAAGGGTTAGGGAAAACCCAAGAACAGATTTAGGGGTCATACAGGGAGAGGAGAGGGCAGGGCAGGGCAGTTCCATAAAACACCTAGAAGTCATTGCACTAGCGGAACTGTTTAGTTGGATACTGTGTAATGAAACCATATTGCTGGTGTCTTCTCCTTCCTCCTTGAGTTATCAGAGACCAATGGAGTAACAAAATAAACAACATACACACAAATTAATGACTACTAGAAACTAAAGCACACAAGATTTGCAAACTTGCAGACCATCAGTCTCTATGATTAACCCAGGGTCAATCTTGGGTGACCTAGAGGCTATATACAGTGAGACAGCGAGATGGTATCATCCACTGGGCCACCCGATATCCATGAATAGACCTAATGTCTGCAGAGGGCCCATGTGCATTATATCCACACACTCAGACCAAATTGCACAGCCCATTTCTGGATTCTGCGTTGGTATCAATCAGGCCTGCACATGTACACAGGAGGCTGCCTTATATCAAGCCAGGCCATTGGTCCATCTAACTCAGTAGTGTCCACACTGAATGGCAGTGGCTTTCCAGTGCTGCAGGTGGGAGTCTTTCCCAGACTATCTGGAAACATCAGAGATTGAACCTGGATCCTTCTGCCTGCAAAGCATGTGCTCTACCAAGGAACTACAGCCTTTCCCCATTACACGCTTATGTGGAACAGCTGGCAGGCAGGGTGAGAACAGATCTTTCTTTATCATCTAGACTGGGTCAAAAATGGATTATAAAGAGTTTTCTTTATCTTCATCTGGGAAACAAAACTTCCTTGGTGTGACAAAAGGATATAATAATTTAGCTTTAATTGCCCTTTGTTGATTAGCCTGCCTCTCTACAATTCTCATTTAGACCTTAACATGAAATATCCAAATCATCTTCTTTAGAAACAGCTCTCTGGGAAGCCTCCACTTAAGAATTATTACAGAAGTGACTCCAAGTCCTTTAGCTTACCTTCCATTACCCTTCCTAACCCATCACCTCCTGGAAAACCACAATTTTCTAAAAAGAATTATACAGAGTAAAAATTGACGTAAAGTAGCATGATCTGCATAATTCATACCTAATGGAAGCATTAGTTCTCCCTGGAACACAATTCAGGGATTTCTGATGCATGTCCCCAAGCCTGACATACCTCACTAAGTCTGGAGAACGAATAATTCCTTCCACAATGTTATCCCGTATCTGTTGCCGATCATTTTCATGAATGTTGAATGGAAATATCACTTCTCCAGGTGGTGGCTCTCGGTCTGGCCAGTATTGCGTCACCATGTTCTTCAAGTAAATAGCAGCTGAAGTGAAAGAAGAAAAACATGCCTAAGTCCTAGTGTCCTAGCACGTGGAAGACTGCTGAATATTAAAAAAAAAAAAAAAAACCAAGGTCCGAATGCAGCCCTTATAGAGCCCTTGGGACTCTCCTCACAGGCTCTTTACTGCACCCTCCTTGTTTTGCTGGAACATATTCTGAACTTTAGGTCTCAGTAGCCAAGGCAAGCAAACCATCAAAGTAAGAAACGGTAGCTGAATTTGGATATTTATGACTATCAAACCAAATTCTATCTGGATATGTATGACTATCAAACCAAATTCTAAACATAACACATAGAAATAATTTCTGCTCACCCGCCTGTCGGACTGGGAATTCCACTTGATCAGAAACTATTATTTGTAGCAGGCTGGGAGCAAAGTTGATGATCTTGTAGGACTGAAATGCATAGAAAGTCAATCAGAAAAGCACCATATATTGTAAAACAAGTTAACCTGTAGTACTCTCCTTCCTTGGAGGGTTTTTTTTAGCAGAGGTTAGATAGCCACCTGTCATGTATGATCTAGCTGAAATTCCTGCAATGCAGGGGGTTGGGCTAGATTATGCTAGGAGTCCCTTCCAACTATACAATTCTATGATTCTTTATTGCCATGAATAAGGAAAATATTATTTGCTTCCAAATCAGATGTTCTCCTGCAAAGTTAAGCAGTTTGAAGTACCGGTTTGAAGGGCTGAGCATGCGGTGGACACACTCCAAATGAAAAGCTGGCTAAGACACAATGGGTTTTGTTCTGCTCTTAAATCCAGTTGTGGTTTTGACCATTTTTTTCTTTAATAAAATTGGAAAATAATAATACTATTTCCACCTCCAAACTATAAGCAACAGCAAAGCTGCTGCTGCTGCTGCTTCTTGCAACAGCAAAGCTTCTAATAAAACACTATTACCTTCATAAACAGTTGAGAAGTACATAGTACATTCAAAGTATTAGTTTCCTATATTAATTTTATGCAACATATTTTTAAGGTAGTTTTCTGTGCTGACTTTTACATACTTTTTTGAGGATCAGGAAATAAATTAAAATAACTGGAAGAAGGAAAAAAAGGTGTCAGCCTAGCCACAGTCATTCTGATGGAAGTTTCCAGTTATCACTGGAAAAGGCATTTTCCGATATCACAAAAAATCAACTCAACTAGAACACTCAGGAAAATTATTCTGAGTGATTGAGCTTCTAAGTGAAAAAAGACTGCTGGATATGAAATCACACAACATTAAAACCCTCTAACGATTTCCAAAGTTTCTTAAATTGTTTCTCTCCCGTCGCTCATATTTTATTTGAACTTTAGCCACTGGGGCAGGAGAGTAGCTGTATACTGTACTGCTCATATCACTCCTACATTCACCTAACTCCACCAACTTGAAATATATTTTATTTGCAGTAGGTGGATGGCCTTTGACTTGATATGACTGACTGGGTTGCCTTCACATCCCCTCTTGGTTCAACCAAGAACTCTCTAGTTTCCCAGACCCTCTATTTTCTGCCAGATTCCACTGCACCAGGCACTCTGCAATAGCACAAGCACAAAGGAAATGCAAGACCAGGTACTGATGGATCAGCACCAGTCACTAATGGAGTACATCCTAAGAAGTCTGTAGCTGTTGCATTCTTTTGACGACATTTCACTATACTTAACTCTCCCAAATGGGAACTGCATTAGCATCACTGTGGCATTGATCTACTAAAATCTGCTAGAAGGTTTCGAAGACCTCATTCAGCAGTTGGCAGCTAAATGTGTCAGCATGTCAAGGACAAAAGTAAAACTGTAACCGATCTGATCCTCTTTAAAAATGAATACCTCCTTTGCTGTTCATCCAGGATGAATGCCACAATATATGTTGGATACTTTTTTAAAAAAGAAAGCCTAAATCTGGGTATCAGAAACTAAAGCAAGAGAGAATTATGGATAAAGGGCAGAATTCCATCTGGGTCATTAAGGCTCTCCTTTGGCTTCTTTCAAAACAAGCAGTGAAAATAAGAAGCTGCCTTATATCAGACCATTGGTCCATCCATCTCAATATTGTCTATACTGACTGGCAGCAGCTTTCCAGAGCTTCAGATGAGAGACTTTCCCAATCCTACCTGCAGATGCCAGGGACTGAACCTGAGACCTTCTGTATGCAAAGCAATTGCTCTACCACAGAGCTATGGCCCCATAACATTAAACATAGATGATGCATAACGATAGAAATAATAATAGAAATAATAATAACTCAGATAGCCCCCCCCCATTTAGAAACTTGATATTTGAAGCTTCTGAATCATGCAAATATGTCCTCTCCCTCTGCTGAAATTAGGCTAAAAAGAAGCATTCTGTTGTAGCAACTAGAATAGGGCATGTGTGGGATGCCCACAACTGTTGTCCAGATTGCAAATGTACCCATCAGGTTGGCGACCCCTGACTTAGAAGGTGTCAGTTGCTGACCGTTCTTTTATGAACGGCCAAAGGTAACATATACTTGAAGGCCAATGAAGGCCAAAGGTAACATATACTTCAAACAACATAATGTAGAAGAACGCATTCTGCTCTTCTTCTTTTTAGAAAAAGTATGGAAGCAAACAAGAGCTAGGAAATTAAGCTTTCATTGACACCACCCCCATCCGACCATTTTTACCTTCATTTCCATTGTCAGAATCACAACCAAATGAACATGTTATGTGTATTTATATGCAGGAACTGAAAACTTTTAGAGCTAGTTTGGATGTAAAGATGTGCCGGGGGATTGCAGTCTGTATGTCCTGTCAAAGTTGACTTGAGTAATATACTGCTTTGTGCTGATATCTTTTTACATTATGAAAATTACAAAAAAAGTTTTATACAAATAAAGCTACAAGTTGGCATTCTGATGAGTTCCTGGGTCTTTTTTATCTAAAGTAGATATGTATACAAGCAGCTAAGAATTCTTGGGTCACGGGAAGCATGTTGATTCCAAGCTGAAATTCAACAACCTTCTGCTCTCTCTCACGTATCATAGCTTTGATGTTTTTTGACATGACTCTTTTTGAACAATCCAGTTACCACAGAATCTTGCCACTGACTTGTGAATGATTTGGGATCTTCTATCGTAATCTAATACGACTGTCACTCATGTGGTTGCTTAGCAGTAGTTTTGATCATTAACGGACTGTGAACTAACCTTCAATGTACACATATAATGATTCCATAAAGTGAGGCATTTTACTTTGACATGTAAAGCAATCCTATACATGCCTACTCAGAAGGAAGTCCCACTGAGTTCAGTGGGGCTTGCAGCAGAAGTTTACTGCTTGCTGATTTGTAATTAATTTGGCAACCTTTAAAAAAGTTGGGAAAGTTCACAATCTAATTTCAAAGTATCAAAATTCCGGAGGGATGGTGATGAAGAAGTCAACTTGTCAAAAAATAACTATGCTGAAGAATCATAGGAACTACCATAGGTTGTAGCATGAAGGAATTTCACCACCAAAAAATGGTTAGGATGGTTAAAAAAAGTTGCGAAATTAAAAGCCACAAGTCTAAGACCTGTAGAGTACCTACAATACCAACCAGGGAGCCCAAAATTCCAAAACCTGTTGTCAGCCTTCAAAACTTGAGATGTCTGCTTAAAAGCCAAACAAAAGTGAACAGAACTTTCAGTGAGGTTGCCATGTCAGTCTGTTACAGCAAACACACACACACACAAACACACTTTTCTCTTAAAACAGCAGCGTCTTCTGGCCCCCTGTAGATTGACATATCTTTAAGGTCCAAACTAGTCTTGTATGTAAGAACTAGCCTAATAGTCATAGATGACATGCAGGCAAGTGAAAGGCTTGTCCCTTCTTTTCATTTTCTTTTCTTTTTAGATGTATTTTTTTCCCCAAAGGAACAAATAAACACCACATAGTATTTACAGGTCTCACATCTGGTGTTCTATTGGAAAACCATTTTGGATACAAGTGGTCACAGAATATGCCCAGCACAGAAATCAAGCGCTTTGCCAGAGGGAAGCCCCCTTGTACCAACCCAGCATAGCAACTTGGGCTGCATACACCCCATTTAAAGCACATGCAAAGCACAATGCTTTCCCCTAAAGAATCCTTGGAACTGTAAGTTTATCCCTCACACAGCTATAATTCCCAGCACAATTAAACTAGTTTACGGGGGAGGATGTGCTTTAAATGTATGGCTTGTACACGGTCATAGTATAGAGCTGCTGTAGCAGGGATAGAGCTCTCCCTCCCTCCTCTGCCAGCCCCCAGCAAGCAAGTAAACATCTTTTGCAGGCAAGCAAACTCTGTGGGATTATTTACAAGGCCGGTGGTAAGCTTCCCAAGGTTAGAGATCTCTCATTAGATTTGTGTGGGCTCCAGTCCATGAAAACATGCACAGTAGTAAATAAGGAAGTCTGCAAAGTGCCTCTTCCCGCTCCCACAGGCGAACACAGGCTCCTTTCTGGACAGAGTCCTCTGGTGCTGAAAAGACCAAAGGGTGCTTCACAGAGAGGAGGGGTCAGCTTTTGTGGCTGAGAGACCACCCGAGGTCCTGGCTGGGTGAAACCTGGGTTCAAATCCCGCACTCAACCCATGAAAGCTGGCTGCGTGATTCCAGAGCCAGCCACCCTCTTTGCTTTCTGGGGGCTGGCAGAGGAAGAGGGAGAGCTCTGCCCCTGCTACAGCAGCTGTATACTATGACCGTGTACAAGCCATACATTTAAGTGTGCTGGGAATTATAGCTGTGTGAGAGCTAAAGTTCCAAGGATTCTTTGCCTGAACCACCTCACAGGATGGCTGTGAGGCAGCAGCGCCAGCTTGGGTGCCGGGGGCCATGGGTGCCGTGCATCGTGCATGGCCCTGGCGCCGGGATTTGTGGGTGCCCGGCCCCTTCATGGGGAATTTTGTGGGCGCTTGGGCCCCCAGGGATCCGGCACCTATACCGTGAGGGATAAAACACGGGAAGAGCGCACGTCGGGAGGAGGAGGAGGAGGCGGGACAGGAATGTAGGCGAATAGCCGTGTAAATCCGTTAAGGAAACCGCTAGGCTGTTTTCGGGTGGGGAGGTGAGCGCTGCGCGCCTGAGGTGCAGTGACAGGATTCTCCTCAGAGATGGAAAGAGCGCGCCCACCATGGCGAGGCAAGAGGGGGAGGCGAGGAGGGAGGCCGCCCCCTGAGGGGGAAACAAAGCCCCGTCTTCCGCCGAGGCCTGGCGGGAGGGGAAGCAGCTGATCCCCGAAGTGCCTCCGCCGCGATGCCCTGGGCGGGTCGGGGGCGGCGAAGGGCGCCGGAGGCTGCGCTCTCACCTGGTTCAGCTCGCTCTCGGCCGCGAGGCGCAGCTTAGGGTCGATAGTGCCCTTGAGCGCCTGGATGATCCGGTTGGGATCCATGTCTCTCCGATGGCGGCGGGCGGGTGGGGGGAGAAGCACAGGCGCCTCAGAGAGAAGGGCCGCCGCCGCCGCACACAATCCCCAGCTCGCCTCTCCCCCTTCGCCACACGGGAGCCATTCACCGGTTTACGACAGCGCGGCTGTCGCGAAGGAGAAGATGCTTTGCGCCCCGGGCGCTTTCCTTCTCGTCTCTCCGCCTCCCCGACTCTCTCGCGGTGCCCGAATGGCAGGCGCCATGTTGTTGTACGGAAGCGAAACACACATTGCCGAGCCGAGAAAGAGAGAGGGGGCGGTCTAGAGCAGCCGCTCCCGCCCTCCCCCGGCTGTGGACTTTTTAAAGATGGGGGCGGCCATGGTTTGTTACGGAGAGCATCCGCTGTAGTTGGAGCAAACGGGGGCTTCTCTCCTTCCTTTCCCTTGTTGGCTTCCAGCTGATATGGGAAAGCAGGGAGGCCGGTGCTACGAGGACCTGTTGCCGGGACTTCGCTGGAGGATCCATTGGCCCGGCAGGTTGTGGCGCTTCGGCTCTCCGAAAGTGTCTCACCTGCTGGACAGGGGAGTGGCGCGCAGCCCTCCAGCTGCTTTGGGCAGCGATTCCCTCAGTCCCAGGCTGAAATAGGCAGAGGCCCTTCCTTATTTTTGGGTACTAGCTAGAGGGAGCAAGCTGGTCCTCACAGGTTGAACTTGACGTGGGTTTTAAAGGGGTGTGACAAGAGACCACATGCGCAAAGTGGATGCTCAAAAAGGCGAAGGCTCTTACGTGAGTGCTTAGGGATTCCTCCCAGCCTTTCGCCTTTCTGCCGCCCCGCTGGGGTTTGGGCAATGCCCGCCCAGCCACCCTCCCAAAAATAAAAGCTGCAACTTGCAGCTTCTAATATGTCATATCCCATTCTATGATCTTCAGTTGCGAGCAACTTTGAGGGGAAAACCGCCCTGAGATCTCCGGGTATAGGGCGGTATATAAATTCAATTAATAATAATAATAATAATAAAGGGAAGCTTACAAATACTGAGGGTGGGGGAGGTAATCAGTCCATGTTATCTTACAAAGTAATATAGGTGCATTAGGTTCATAGTAAAAAAAAGTTATAAGTAGCACCTTAATTTGTTGGTTTCCAAGGTCGCACAAGCCTGCTTTTTACCCAGAATATTTCTTTTTTGCTACAGACTGTGGGGGGGGGGAACGTGATGCTACTGCTTGTTTAGTCTGACCCGCCAAACATTTAAGGTGGTGTGTACACAGCCACACCCATTGTTGTCATCCCCCGCCAAAAAAAATCCTGGGAACTGTAATTTCCCCCTCACATAGTTACAGGATTCTTTGTGATAAAAATGTACTTCAAAAGATATTGTGTGTATGCCGAGTACTAGAACATTGGTCCAAAAGAAGTCCACCTAGAAATCTTGTACTCATCACTACAATATTGACACACAATTAGATAAAATTTATGCTGGCAAGAGAAGCACTCTCCTTGTTGTATGTATGAATAAAGGGCATATACACTTTGAGTGGCAGGTAAGGATTTCTTAACTATATGTGAAGCAGTCTCCAGCAGCTTTGGTGACAGTGTAAGCATAACATAGTCCATTTCAGATCCAGGAGTTCACATAGTGCTGTATGTGTGAGCCAGTTAATCATAGAATTGTAGAGTTGGAATCTCAAGGGACATCTAGTATTCCAATCCCTTGCAATGCAGGAATCTCAACAATGAAAGTGTAGCAGAGGATAAGAATATTGCGTATAGTGTTTGATCTTCAACACAGCAACTACTAAAAAAAGGCAAATGCACACTAGCTTTAAAAAAATAAAATTATTAGAGATAGATAATTTATTACGGTCGGAGACCAGCTTATAAAACACACTTGGGGGAATGGTCCCAGAAGGAAAACAAACAATTAAAACAATGTACAAAAATAAATTTAAAATTTATAAATGCGCCCAGACACTGAGGTCCAGCTCCGAGGGCCTTATGGGGGTTCCCTCAGTGCGAGAAGTGAGGTTACAGAGAACCAGGCAGAGGGCCTTCTAGGTAGTGGCACCCACCCTGTGGAACGCCCTCCCATCAAATGTCAAGGAAACAAACTACTATCCAACTTTTAGAAGACATCTGAAGGCAGCCCTGTATAGGGAAGTTTTTTATGTCTAACTCTTTACAATTTTTAATGTGGTCTTGGCTTGTTTGATTCCTTGTTTATTTGCAGGTGTGGGGTGTGTCACTTCACAACTTCCCCTTGCTCCATGAAATAGTGCACCCTGCACTTGCAGATAAACAAGGAAGCAAACAAGTCAAGACTTTACCTTTTTTTTAATGCAGTTTTGAATGCACTATAGAATTGTGTTCTATAGTGAATACTGCATTTAACACCCTTTTTGCATAATGGCATCAGAAGCCTGCAAAAAACATGATGAAACAAAAGTTTTCAGCATGCACCAGAATTACACCATTTGAATCATGCCTTTTCCAATGGGGAGGCCATTCCATGGAGTGGGTGCCACTGCAAAAAAGGTCCTCTTCCTAGTTAATGCTAAATCCAAGGCTGTGGCACAACCAGAAAGACCTCTGTTGTGCAAATCTATATGGGAGAAGACATTCTTTCAGGTAACCTGATCATTACAAACATTCTTTCACATGCATACTGGTCATCCCCATCACAAAACGTGGGGTATGTGTAAAGATAAGGACCTATCCCTTATCTCTTTTTGCTGTATTCAGTAGCGCCTCATATGCAAGGAAATGTGAAGTTTGGGGCTTTACATTATAGAAAAACTAAAGAATGAGCATAAGAGGCATAATAAAAGTTAAATAGGAAGAAAAATATTTACACGCTATGAATATTAGGTGCTGCCGTTCTGCTCCCAACTTCAAGGGCTTCCCAAAAGCGCCAAGCTACAGTCAGGAACAGAATGCTAACTATAAGGAATTCCACCCTGACCCAGTGAAGGTGTTCAGTGGGGTAGGAGGAGGGGACATAGAAAAAAGAGTTACAATAAACAAGAGTGCACAAAGGAAGGAAATGTTAGAATTTACCACCAGGCAAGAATGTTACTTGCCCCAAAATGGAAAGAAGTAGTCCCAGCAAAGGAAGAATAGATACAAAAACTTATGGAATATGCAAAAATGGCGAAACTTACTGGAAGAATAAGAAATCAAGATAACAAACTTTTTATAAAAGAATGGAAATGGTTTATTGAATATTTACAGATAAATAGTTAACAGATAAAAACACGGGCAGGATTACTGTAATAACCTGCAGCTACGCAAGAGTATATATTAAAAGAAGATAAATAAATAAGTTTGGATATGCAGAAGATATTAAAAATAAATTTAATGAATTGCAGAGAAGGGGAAGGAAGTCAAGTTTTAAAATGTCAAAATGATTGTAAAATCAGTGAAATGCATATATCTGAAAAGTATAAATAAAATTTAAAAACGGGGTGAAAGAACTAACCATCAATGTCCATTCTCTTTGGGAGAATGGAGTGAATCTGAGTGTGGGTTACTGTAAGCAAAGCTGTGCAAATGAGTTTCAGATGCACTGCCTGTTTGTTGGCTTTGCATAGCTCCAAAATGTCTACCCTCCTCAGCTGTGCTTTGGCAATGGGTGATAGGCATTATAGTCCACCACCTGTAAGGCCACAGGGTCCCTCTCCCTGACTTAGGGAGAGGGAGCTCATTAGCTGTCAAGTAAAAGGCAACACTCCCAGAACAACTTGGGAGCTGAGGTCCCCTTTTTGCAGCTGAGACTGCCCAGGTTTCCCCCCCCTCCAAGTTGTCCCTGTACAAGGAAGCTTTCTTAAATCAGAAGTGCTGTTGTGAGGGTAAAATCGCAGTAATTGTACAGGTTGAAAGCAGATTCCCTCCACCTCCCTTTGGGAAAGTAAGGGAGGGAAGTAGCAAGCTGTCCCGTCTGAAGCTGAAGATCAAATAAACATACAGGGTCACTGTAGAAGACTTACAGTGGGAGAGCAAGCAGGAGTGGAACCTGAAATGTATTTGCATAATCCTGCCTATGGAGAGTGGAAATAGCTCAATTCAGGGTGTGCCTCCACATGATAAACAGGTTAAGAAACCATATCCAAAAAATCTGCAGCTAATGTGGCATGGCAGTGCAACGCACACATACTTCAAGACAAATATGCAGATATAAGTCTAAAATTGATTTCATTTTACACCCTGGGACAATAAAATCGCTTATGGCCCCGTTAATCCTGGGTAAAGGTAAAGGACCCCTGACAGTTAAGTCCAGTCGTGAGCAACTCTGGGCTTTACTGGCTGAGGGAGCTGACGTTTGTCTGCAGACAGTTTTTCTGGGTCATGTGGCCAGCATGACTAGGCCACTTCTGGCGAAATCAGAGCAGTGCACAGAAGCGCAGTTTACTTTCCTGCCGGAGCAGTACCTATTTACTACTTGCACTTTGACATGCTTTCAAAATGCTAGGTTGGCAGGTGCTGGGACTGAGCAACGGGAGCTCACCCCATCGCGGGGATTTGAACCACCAACCTTCCAATTGGCAAGTCCTAGGCTCAATGGTTTAGATCACAGTGCCACCCGCGTCTCTTGATACCCACCCACAAAGAAGACTGAAGTACAGTGGTACCTCGCAAGACGAAATTAATTCGTTCTGTGAGTTTTTTCGTCTTGTGAAGCACGGATTCCCATAGGAATGCATTGAAAAACAAACTTGCAAGACGTTTTCGTCTTGCGAAGCAAGCCCACAGGGAAATTTGTCTTGCGAAGCACGTCAAAAAACGAAAAACTCTTTTGTCTTGCGAGTTTTTCGTCTTACGAGGCATTCATCTTGCGAGGTACCACTGTACAAGGTTCCATATGCTTACTCGCAAACTATCCAAGCAGAGCTCCAGCTGCACTAAAGCTTCCATCCCATTGACCAGTTTTAATATTCCATTCTGACATCTGAAAAACCTTTTAGTTTATACAAAGCAATCCTTCAATTCACTTTTTACTTTAGTTACAAATCCAATTCTATGTACTTTGAGCACTTTGAATGTAGAACAGGCATCCCCAACCTGCAGCCCTCCAGATGTTTTGGCCTACAACTCCCATGATCCCTAGCTAACAGGACCAGTGGTCAGGGATGATGGGAATTGTAGTCCAAAACATCTGGAGGGCTGAAGGTTGCGGATGCCTGATGCAGAACCTTGCAAGGTGGGGTTTTTTGGGGGGGTTCTTACAATCTAGTCCAATGTGCGGCTTAAGGGCTACATGCCGCTACCAAGGCCTTTTCTGAGAGTCCTCAGCAACATTTGATGCTACCCTCACCTGCAGCCCTCGCATACCCTTCCCAAAGCTTAATTAGTGCTTTCCCAGCTTTAGGAAGGAGGTGGAGGGCTCTAGAACCCTGCCAGAGCCTTGCACCTCCTTCCCAAAGCCAAGTAGCTGTGATGTGTGTCCCAAATTTTGGCCTTGCTTCCTCGTACACACACACACAAGGCAGTGTGTGGCCTGTGGGCTCCATGTTGAAGTACTCTTGTGGCCCACTTAGTATGGAAAGTTGAGCTGCCCTGATCTAGAATGTACTCGAAGGTATTAGCAATGTAATCTGCCTAATTTGCATACTGCTTCAAGAAATGTGGTTGAAAAATACAGTCTAAACAACAAATACTATTTGAATAGTTTGCCCAATATTAGAGCAAGAAGCCTAACCACATGTGTGTGACGCTTACTTCAGATAGTTTGAACTCAAGAGAAGTTAAAGAGTTCATCACCTGAAACAGCTGATAGAAAACAATTAGTTTTAGGATGCATTAAAAGCTATAGTAACTTTGGTGATTGAAGAAAACATTAAGGGTGTTTTAAGGCTCAGCTTAGCTCTTTGTACCAATATTCACATATGCAGCATTGGAAAGCTTGCAAGATTTAAGCCTTATAGATGAAAACCTTGCCTTTTATGCTATGAAACGAGTGGCTGGGACAACTGCCAGTATACAGCCACACAATCAGCTCTAGAAAAATGAATGTAGGACATCCTACACCAAAAGTCTTAAAAGGGCAGGACTTTGTTTCAAGTGAGCAAAGGAAGACACTACCATAAGTGTCACTTAATTAAATCTATTTAAAAGGCTATGCATGAGCTAGTTTTTGTGTTAGTGAGAAGCTGAACACTAATACAACAGAGGAGTTCTGAAGACTGTTTCATGGGTGGCAGAATTAGCAGGTAAAAGTTTTATCCTTTAAGATGCAAGTCAGATTCTATGCCCCCACCCACCCACACATGTGTGCACCGTGGGCAGCTATACTGGCATATATAGCTCTTGCTGTTGAAAACAGTATTCTTGCTAACATGTCAGATGCAACTAAGTGCTAACAGCAGCTCTTAATTTTAACAAGTTTTTCAGCAAAGGACTAAAGACAACTACCCCGTACTACAGAGGCCCATACATCCATGTGTGCAAAAACTAGTCAATGTAGACATTGACCTGAGGAACTTTCAATTAGTTAAACAGCAGCAAGAAAAAATGAGAACTGGTTTAGAGTATTGCCCCAGATATAGGAGGACTTCTTTCCAAGTAGCAGCACTGGTAGGTATCAAGGAGGCAGCATTATCAGTAGACAAGGAACTGCCAGGAAACAATTAGGACTAGTAAAATATCACTTGAAATATTTTTGGGATTACATTTACTGTTACATTTCCCAGTAGATGTGGAGTTCTCCCACCCACCCACTGCAAGAAAGAATGACAATAACTTTGAAGCTTACCCATGTCTTAAATTCACATCAGCACAAGCTGACTACAGCTGTATAAACTCTATAAAGTAATGGGGAAAGGTAACTTTGAAAGTCATCTCCCAACTTCTTGCTTTGGGTTGTATCCAACCAATTTCTACGTAGAGCTGACCCTTTTAAATTAATGGACCCAATTCAGTCAAGGGCAATTCATTTCAGTTGGTCTACTCCAAGTCTTAGATTGCATATTTTTATAAGGGAAAGTAAGAACATATGAAGCTGCCTTATACCGAGTTGGACCCTTGACAGGTCATCTAGTTTTATAAGTCTACTTTGACAAGCAGCAGCCGCATCCTTTTAGGTGGGAGTTATGAGGACTGAGTCTGGGATCTCCTGCATGCAACGCATATACTCTACCATAGAATGTGCCCCCCTTATAAAGGAGATCATGTGCACCCAGCAGTACAGACATTGATACTAAGGCATATTTTTTATTGAGGCACAAGGCATTGTGAATAGCCTAGACTTGAGGCAAATTTTGAGCAGTGTAGTAAGCTGATAATTACAGTTCAGGGAGAAAAGCAAACATACATTCACAGCTTTACCATCAAGACTACATCAAAACTGATAAAGTGCCACATTTGTGCTGACCCAACTCCATCTCATAGCAAGACAGTTCACCATATCACCATATCAGAATTATGTGGGTGTGTTTCAAGCAGTTAATGTGCAGTGCAAAACGAGTCTTCCCAGTTTTCACCTTCCTTCACCAAATTGTTTAGAGCAGATCTATTGTAAACATTAGTATTCAGTCTTGATACAGAACAAATCCTGAGAATGTAGAGTACTTCCAGCTACTTCCATAAATAGCTCCTCTATGGAGGCGTAACCAAATCTGGTCTCCCTGAAAAAGCTGGAGGACTGCATGATTACTAGCAGTCTCATGATCTGGAGCACCATCATTGGCATATGCAGATACTAGAATCTCTTCATTTTTCATCAGGTTCACATACAGAGGAACATTCACAGCCAACTTCAGCATATTGAAGAGGAACACATAAGTACCATTCACAGGACAGCTAAACCTACCAAGATGGATATTAAAGGCTTCACCAAGATTGTGTAACAGGGAGTCAAATGTAATAGGTTGGTCTAGAGTTCCAGGAGTAAAGTTAGAAGTTCTACTAGCCGAAAAGGCAGCTCTGACTTGCTGTGGGAAGGCATAGATGTGCACAGGTACAAAGGTGGTTGCTTGGCTCGTCACTGGCATATCAACAGGAGTAATGCTGCGTGAGTCACCCTGCCCAGAGTCCCCACTGTCAAAAGTCTCACTGTCACGTTCTGGGCTGCTCACCTGAGAAGAATCGCTCCATCCTGTTGTTGAAGATTATGAGCAATGGTTAGTTCTGACGTAACCTTAAATTCAGTATTTCTAGCACTCGTTTGTTCAAGCTTGCATGTTTCAAGCAGTCGTTAAAAAAGACCTTGTGTATTAGTGACTAGACAGATCCCAGTTAGACTTGTACCTAGTTCTTACAAGTTTTTAATCATTTTTCTTCAAAGTGAGTGTGGAGATGGATATAATGTTAGAGAGGCTTGGGTGTGGGTTTCTCAGCTGCAAAGCAACTCCAGCTTTACTCAACCAACAAATATACAGCCTCTGGATTGAGTGTGTTCCTCATGCTGCTGCAAGCCAGCCATGCTTTGGTTGCTGTGCTTTATTCATTCTCCCCACCCCATGCTCATCTGCTCCAGTATCTGTTCAGTATTTTAAAAATCTTCTCCACTAATGGCAAGATAACCTCCAAAACACACAGTGGCTCCCTGACTGACAGCAGTTGGTGCTGTGCTCTGAAAAAAAGCAGAGCTGCTTCATGGCAAACACAAGGGCCAGTCTATCAGCACGCTGCAAGTCCAGATTTCCTCTTAACTCAAACAGCGTTCCCACCTCCTTACTCTGAAAACAATGTGTGTGTCAGATATGTAACAAGTGCACTTCCACAGCAAGCTTAGCGTTGAATTGATTCAAGCTTCTCTTCACCCAGAAAGAGTAGCAGAGGTTAAGATGACAATGCAATAGTTCTACTATTATGTTTATGGTGAATAAGCAGTGGCTACATGCTCACCTTGGAAATCAAGACAAATACTTAAATATCTAGTTAACAGAAAACACATTTTGGAGGGTGCAATATTCTTACTACCAAGAAAGGACATATCTTATAAATGTGTGTTTATTTAGTATAGAAAACCAAGTTACCAATATCAACTGAACTGTTAATCAACACTAACTGAACTGATGCATCCTCGTGGTCACAAGACTGCTTTCAGACTCTGCTTCCTTCACATTTCTCTCAGTTTTCCTCAATTCCCTTCTTCTGAAGTATTCTCTAACACGAGTTCTACCTCGAGCTCTACCTGATGAGCAAATCTCTTCCTGTCTGTTTTCTTGTCTGTAACCTAAAATACAGAAGCTTTAAGGATTTTATAAACTCTGCACCAAGCTGCTAATATGGCTAGACTGGAGCAACTTCAGTACTTCTCCTTGATAATCTGAACAAACCATTAGGCCTACTTTAAATCACCTGTGTATAAAGTGGGCTTACTACTGGCTTGAGACAATAGTTACAGTGAAATGGCTGCTCTGAACTGTTTATTTAAGCTAGTCTTGGATTCTCTCAAGCAGAGGTTGACAACCTGGTCCCGAATGCCAACTAGTGTGCATGTCAGGATTCTAGGTGGGTGGTAGGGGATTCTACGGCACTAAATGAATCCTCCTTGCATTGAGCACTGGTGGGCGGTAAGGAAATTTTACCATCAAGAAAGATGCATTAGTGGGCGGTAGGTATAAAAAGGCTGACTACCCCTGCTCTAGAGAATATTTTCTGGTTCTTTTTGCTCATATGACTCTGAGGTATGGCGAAGGCAGAGCAGGAACACTGCCTTTCCGTAAAGTTTCCTTTACAGATGGAACAGGACACCCAGTGATGGGCAACTCCCCATCCACCAGAGAAGGCAGAGGGAGATTTCTCATGGTGAAAGTACCACAGCTGAGAAAACCTTTCACAGTTAAAAGCCAATTATTAAATAAAAATAAGACAAGAACAAATCCCAGCATCTCCTAGAAAGCCGGGGTATTTGACCGATCCTCCTTGCTTTGGCAAATGATTGAAGAGATGAGACATGATCATCTCTCCTCCATCAAGGAGAGCAGGCTAAGAACTCAACTGAAATGACAACTCTCCCCTTCCCCATCATCAATTTTTAATAGCTCTACAAATCATGTTCCTGGGCCAGAAAGAATTAGATTCATCTTGTGAGCAGCAATGGAGCCCATATGTTGCATAAGACAGTTGATTCCAGCCCAAAAACTTATGCGGTGAAAGCACATCCGATTATCCAGTCACTATTGTATGCAGCCCTATATTGTTTTATTTCAGGTATTACATAGTATCTAGGACAGAACTGCATTTTAAGCAATGTTCGAAGTAAACTTACCTCTTGAGGTTGCCCGGCCACTACTAATACCGCCTCGCTTATAGTTCTGCTGGTAATTCAAATCCTAGGAGATCACAAATATTTGTTCCTGTTTAGTCAAGCACCTCCAGACAATATTTACAGCCATATAACATCTACTTCATGGGGAAGGGGAGGGAGAAAAGAAAATTACTACACAGTGGTACCTCGGTTTTCGAACGTAATCAGTTCCAGAAGACCATTCGAGTTCTGAAACGTTCAAAAACTAAAGCATTTACTTCAAGAAAACTCAATATGGAAGCTGTGTGGCATGTTCGACTTCCAAAAAGCATTTGAAAACCAAAGCAGTTACTTTCGGGTTTTCGGCATTCGAAAACCGAAACATTCGACTTCTGAGACATTCGAAAACTGAGGTACCATTGTACCAGCATTGAAGTTTATTGCTGCTTAGTAGACATCAGAAGTAGTTAGTCCAACATACTTAATTTCTACCAGCATCAACAGGATGCATATTAAGCACCTACACTTTTAAATTAGAATGTTGGTGCAGTACACGCCATGAATGTTACTTCTTATTGGGTGTGGGAGGTGTCCAAGTGGGTTATGATTCCTCCTATTGCTCAGAAGGAAGGAAACATGATCAGATTTTCCCCCTTTCTCTACTGGTGAGGTTCTATTCCAAGGCAGAGGTGATGCCGAAACAACTTAGTAATATGAGACAGCATGAGAGACAGAGTGTGCACCGAAAAACGAAGAAGAGGAGGAAAAGAATAAAGCAGTGTGGCCTGGACCTACTGGTTTCCAAAGCTGAACTTTCAAGAAAAAAAGGATAGCTAGAAGGTAAAAAAATATATTCTGAAGCATGTATGTCCAACTTGCAATGGTGTATGAAATGTGGCCTAGTTAACATGGCAAATCTGGTGCATTTATAGACAAGGCTGCCAATGTGCAGTGTGTCATGGTGTTGGCAGGTGTAATGACTCATAGAATACAGATTGCAACTCCTTATCCACTAGGATTGAATTAAAGCCTTTCCCCTACTGTAGTTAGGCAGAAGGACATAAGATACTGTTTTGTGTAAAGGCAATTATGTGGGAATGTTGATCTTGAGGACCCAGACATTCAGCTTCTGCCAGGCCCACTCAGAGAGGTGAGATGGTTTAAGGGTTGGATGAGGAGAACCGGTTACACACACCGGTGGTCATTGCTGGCAACAGCACTGAGTTCCAAGATTCTCCACACTTTTGTGATGGCCATGAGAAAAAGCACACTAGTTGACTGACCAGGGGAGCTCAAAAGGCAGTTTTTATAGTGCACTGATGCCTTTGTGGATACTTCCAGGTGGGGAAACCAGTGGCCTCAGGTATATGTTTTAGGGTGGTGTGGCTGCATGTCACTTTGATGCACACCTCAACTATGCATCTCCATCCTTTGGGAGAACAGCTCCAGTCAGGAGCAGTGCTCCAGGGGCACCCACTCCTGAGTAGTATTGGGAGAAGACTCCTGGAGAAAGAATATGATCAAATCTTTCCTGCCTTCAAAGCAGTGGGAGGGGTCATAATCCACTTGGACACCTCACATGGCCAACCCTTGCTCCAGTATCACTACAGCTGACTGAATGTGCTTTATTAAATTGAGATGAGTGTATATTCCTTGAAAGTGGAGCAAAATGTAATACCATTGTAGCTATCCATCAGCATACTGGGAACTCAGAAAGATAGCTCCATGACATACACATTAACCCAGGCATGGCCAAACTTGGCCCTCCAGCTGTTTTGGGACTACAATTCCCATCATCCCTGACCACTGGTCCTGTTAGTCAGGGATTCTGTGAGTTGTAGTCCTAAAATAGCTGGAGGGCCCAGTTTGGCAATGCCTGCATTAACCCAATAGACTTGAGCGATATAAACTTAAGTCATGTTCTCAGAGTTAGGATGGGAAGCATGAACACTGAATATATTCAGCCCTTTCTAGATGGCATTTCAATTAAAATTAGTCCCTACTAAATGATACATTACAATACTCCTCTCAATCTGGTAAGTCAAATTTGCAAAGCACCATTAACCTGACTATGTGCAAATAAGTACTGTATTTGTTCTTTATTCCCAAGCAGGATCCAGGACACCACCACCAAGGGTCATGTATACTTTTGCAAAGCCAAAAGTCTTCCAAAAAAATTACCCTGTGAGGATACTGCACCGAAGGATAATCTCTGCCAGGAAGATGCATTTGGCTATAAAGGCCATTAGGAACAGAAGGTGATCCTCTGTAAACTTCAAAACCTGCTGAACAAAATATGAAATCATTTGCTTTAAGAACTAGAATGATTTGACAGATTGATCTCCGTGTCACCCAGTAACGCATTGGAGAACTCTGGTAGTTCCCTCCTAGGGGAAGGTCAAATACCCAATACGTTGCTGAGTACCGAGAGGTTCCGACTCTTATGACATAACTTTGTTTTACGGGTAAAGAGTAACTAGGAAGTTTATCCAGTAATTACAGTGTTAGAAAACTCTTCCTGTGTTAGAAAATTAAGGAGTTTATGACTCACTTTGGCAGCCAGCATTTTCAGGCAAAGGAGAAATGCTCAGTAACTATGTATCTGACTTCAGTTTGAGCACATGCTTACAACCAAAGTTATTTAGGGTCATTGACACTTAAATTCATATTCACCTAGTTTGCAATACCAAATAGCATCCCGGAATTACCACCAACCAAATACATGAGTGTTTCTTGTTGAGGTCAAAATCCAACTAGATATGGACATCAAATGCTGCATTTGATCTTTTGGCTTAAGTTTCTTCCTTTTCACATGCTACTACTATTTGGTGAAAGTCACTTTAAAAAACAAGACTAATATTGTGGTTGATATGTACGGAGTTATATTGTTACATATGCAATAAACAATTCTTCTCAAAGAAATAGAATTCTTTTTAAAAAAACAGCTTAAAAAACAACCCCTTGCTTTTGCTTAAAGTAATGGATCAGCTTCATAGATATCTTATTTAGGCACTTGAAAGTTGCCCGTTGAGTGCCTGCCTTTTCAACCTTAAGCTATCAAGCAGCTTACAACAGAGAACCACAAAAGGGTTTGATGCACAGCTGCACAGGCAGATGGCTGCTCATGAAATGGGACTTCCCTCCTTCTATTTGTGCATGGTGCGCTTACCAATTTTAGCATTTGACTCCATTCTAACCTCAGCCTCTGTGCTGCAGCCACACTTTAATGAAAGGTCCCAACTGAGAGACTTCAGGGGACACGGCGTTACAGCAGAGGAGAGCCTGGGAAACCCTGTTGTTCAAGCAACCAACTGCTGACACAGCTTTGATCCAACCCAATGTGTCTTACTATTAAAAAACAACAACCATGAGCAAATAAGGTTTTAAAGTTCAGCAGTTTGAATGTTGCCCTTTACTATGTGTTTTTTTGTATTGGCCAACTATATTCTACTTGTACAATGTTAAGATATATCCACTGGTAGGTATTTCCACAGAAACCATACATACCTTTATAGCCACCAGGAGAGCGATATGAATTGGTTGCTGACCTTCCACCTCGAACGGTGCCTCTGACCGATCCACGGCTTGTGACAAAAGGTTGAGGTGGTCTAGGGAAAGTGGGCGTCTGTGCTGCATAAAAGGCGAGAATACCATTGCTTACAGGAACAGCTCCCTCAACCAGGTACTTCAAAAATAGCCTTATAATTTTCAGCCTAAATGCAGGAGGAGTTTACCTTATTGCTTCACCCAACCTTTAGCAGCTAAAGACTTAAGATAGTTTGCAAGTCTTTATTTTGAACAGCTAGAATCATCTCCCCTATTACTGGCAGTTACAATTAACCAAACCATTTCTAGAGCTTTAACAAAGTAAAAGTTTTACAGATAAGTTATCCACCTGCCTCCTTGAAAATCTAATCATGTTTATCATAACAAGTAGTTAATGCAGTTATTTCCAACAATGCTTTACTTCATCAAAGGCTGTCACATCAATAATTAGGACTTATTTTTACAATTTAAATCTATACTCCACCCCTCAAATACAGGACAGATTGCAGTAGAAAACATAAGTAGCCAAAGTTAAAGAGCAACAAAAGTTGAAAGCCTAAGAAAATCTTCACCTGGCCCAGGAAGATTTAAGGATGTAAGATCGCTGCTGAATCAGGCCAAAGGCCCTTTTGGTTCAACATTGTGTTCTCACAGTGGCCAACTAGATGCCTACCTATTGTCCTAGCAGGGCATGTGAATGATAGTGCTCTCTCCACCTGAGATTTCCAGCAACTACTCTGGTATTCAGAGGCATGCTATGACAGTGGGGGCAGGAAACAACCATTGTGGCTATTGACTATTGATGGCTTTATCCTCCGTAGGGTTTTGTTAAAGAAACAGTCCCAACCCAGCCACAATTTTTTCACTACGTGTCAGATAAGTTCATGTTTCCTTGGAGATGGGCAGTTGGATACTGCCAAGTCATCACTCTTCAGTCCTTTTCTACTTCTGCTTTTATAGCCACTAGCAGAGTGCCTTGAAATCATTTGGGTTAAATATTGTAAGGCACCCCCATTGCTGAGGAATCAATCAAGTTGTACTCTGATGTCCCCATTACCATTCTTGCACTGAGGTTTTCCTTACCATTTGGCAAAGCATCTTGAGAAAAAGCACTTTGTTCAACATTTTGAGTAGACTGTGGTTTGCACTGGGGTGGAGTCTGTGTACTTGCTGTACAAAAATTCTGATTATATCCTGTAGGATGCAAAGAGTTCTCTTTTATATCCCGCTCCCTGCGAGGTGGTAAAGGCGCGTTCACTTTGAACACCTGCAACACAACACACAATTATGCAAAAAAGGGGCTATTTTTACAGTGTTTCTATAGGCCACATGCATTATCAAGTCTGCCCCATCTTGTGCTGTGTAGTCTACACAGAGTAGAAATTTAAGTATTTTCCATTTACGCTGGAGTGGGGGGGGGGGGGTCCGGTGCTATGGCCATATCACATTCTACCAGGAATTTGCAATTAATTTCAACTAAGTATTAAGATTGGTACTCCTTATTCACAGGGGTTCTAGTCTCAAAGCTGCAAAACTTCAAGTAGGAACTGTAAAACAGCAATTGTATTATTAGGTCTAAATGCAGCTGTAAGCATGCAAAAAATAAAAATAAAGGGATCCCTTCAGGGAATGCTTCTCTTGTAAACTTGTAGTAAATACATCTGCATCTGCTTAAAAATAATAGTTCCTACTAAACACGTATCCTCTATTATACAGGGTGCTCTGCTGTTTCTGAGGAGACCCTGGATTTAGCAGCTCCTTGTTTATGTCTAGCTTTTGCCCTCCCATCTAATTGCATTCACCTAGACAGCCAACGTACTTACAATCTGCACAGCCTGAAAGGGAGCTGCTTTCATGCTAATGCTACTACTTGGGGAAGGAGACTGGAAACCCTTCTCTTGGGGTTCTGGTGACATGGTAGTTCTTGATGGAGTCAATGATGTCTGTGATTCACTTGAAAGAGGAATAGGAACCTTGAAGGAAAAAATAGTAATATTCTATTGTCATGCCAATGGGAAAGCCATTCACACTATTAAACCCTATGCTGTCAAAACACCAGCAGTTTCTTGCAAGCCAATGGTTGGGCATGTCAAAGAACAGAATAGCTTCTACTTCATTTGTTCTTGCTGTGCATTTGGGATTTCCATTAGTCTCTGCTGACTATGTCAAACATGTTTGAGCTAGATGTGTTACCACTTCAAACATTTACATACAGAAGTTTAACATGATGGAGATCCTTATGGCAATGAACTCGCATTTTAAAACTTACTAGTTTTCATTTTCAGAGATCAACATTATATAGCAAAGGGATAGCAAACATGGTCCCCCTCCAGTTGTTGTTGGACTACAACTCTCATCATCCTTGACCAGCCATGCCAGCTGGGGCCAACATATCAAGGGAACAATATTTGCCACCCCTGCAATAACGGCACACTTTTTTATCAGTCAAATTCTTACAGTATGTGTCAAACTCACCTGAGAAATTTCAGATTTTTTAGGCTTTAATACTTCAGCAATCTCTTTGCTTATCTGATAAAAGGACTGAGGTGGACTGAAGTTCTCAGATTCTTGAGAATTTGTAACAGATGTCTAGAGACATAACCAGATAGTTATTAGTTACTTAAAATGGGGAAAAAATGCTTGCAAGAAAGTGTGCCCAGATTACACATGGTATTTTGGAAGATGCTGAGACTCAGTTATTACGGAAAGTATATCCTCTTACTACATGCCTAGATATCAATATTCAAGTTAGGTAAACTCTGAAATGAATCCAAGGCTGCAACCCTTACATCATTCCACCATAATGACCAATTGGCAAAAATACATTTCCTTCTCAGTCAATACTGCATGCATCAAATAACTGTTGTATTTCACTTAATTTCCTTCCCCACCAAATATCACCTAAGAGGAATGAAGTTAGTGCAAATTCACTAGAAGTGAATTCCCTGTTGTTCCAACTACAAGCAAGCTGTTAAGTATTCATATCGTGTGCAAAAAATGATAATAGTCACTTCCTTATTCAATAGCTATCAGTAGCTTTAGCACTGTAAATTGACATATTCTGGTTTTCAGTTTCCCTTGTAGTATAACACAACTAGAGCTGTATCTTAATTGGCAAAGTACCAGTTGCAAGATTAAGCTACATCTTCAGCTACTACAATCATTTAACTTCCAAGCTACAGTGGTACCTCGGATTAAGTACTTAATTCGTTCCAGAGGTCCGTTCTTAACCTGAAACTGTTCTTAACCTGAAGCACCACTTTAGCTAATGGGGCCTCCTGCTGCCGCCGGAACACAATTTCTGTTCTCATCTTGAAGCAAAGTTCTTAACCCGAGGTACTATTTCTGGGTTAGCGGAGTCTAACCTAAAGCGTATGTAACCTGAAGCGTATGTAACCCGAGGTACCACTGTATATCTAACTATATTATAATTAAGCAAATATATCTATTTGAGAAGAATGCTTCAAAGAGTCCCAGGGCTAACCCACCTATTTTTTGATAGACAGCTCAGTTTCATTGAATAATTTGCCTTACTGAAAACTGTTCAAGGTTATATTATCAGAACTTCAATTTGCTGAAGTGTTATCTTGTAAATGTAAAAACTCTGTTATAGGAATACATAAGGGTAAATTCCAAGCCTGGTTCACACATCACATAAAACCGCTGTTAACTTTAAACTATGCCTTAATGTGAATAAACGGCATGTTGGTTCATACTACTCAAGACCCTGCTTTGCTCCTCCTTAACAGTACAACAGCGGGGGGGGGGGGAGTTGGCTTCATTTGATATGCCTTCTCCCAGTAGGGGCTTTTCTCAAAGGCACACCAGCATTTGCTGCACACCAACCTGTCACATTCAGTATCACCTGGCATAAGATGCTCCCAATGTGTGCCTGCCCCATTTCTCAGAAATACCAAACGAAGGAAGGTCAGAAATAGGCACCTCCTCATTAGAGGGCAACATGTTAATCAGGATCAAGGGCAAACTCTAAAGAACAATCAGTAACCTGTGGTGTCGCAAGTTCAGTTTCTGATTCAGACAGTGTATTGTCAGAAGTTAAGGAGGTGATTGAGCCGTGCAAGGCTATGGGAGAAGCAGCAACCTGTCAATAGAGGGATATACAATGTAATATATAATGTAATGTACGGTAGACTTCATATATAGTCTGAAAAAATTCTTGAAAATATTATTTAGGACTTCCGGTTTTTGCTGCCATGGTAAACAGCTGTTCCCACAATAGCAGACCCGGGGCATGCAGCCAATTAAGGATAATTTGAGAGTAATTATCCTTGCAAACCCCCCCCCCCTTGGGTAGGAGGGGGAGAGCTCTCACTCGCAGATCATCCAGTACCTGCCTCCCACTCCTACGGAATGCAGGGGGGAGGGGTCGCTGAGTGCATAGCATTGAAAACTCTCCAACGCGGTTACCATGAGCGGAGATTCTTCTGTTTTTTAAGATATATCAGAATTCGGACTTAAGAAACAGGCATGTTCTGGAAGAAGGAGACAAGTTAACCTGCTCAATGAATCAGTCACTAAGTGTCAAAGTCTCGATCTGGAACAGATTTTCGTCGTAATTGGATTGTTATGTGGTGGAGAGAAGTCTTTGTTTTCTCTTTATATATTCACTATGCTGTTTTATGATTTGGCAGCTCTTCACCGAACTGGATTGTAATTATTAATGGATTGCAATTATTAATGGACTGCAATAGGGAATCAACAAGAACTTTATAATGCTTATGGATTAACTGAAAGAACGGAACTATGTGGAAAATATTGGGATGCTGTGTGGCAATGCCCCCCCCCCCCGAGGACTCTTACTTTGATTTATTATGGTGTTGGCGAGATATCAGCTTGTTATTGGATGGGAGAGTATTCAAAGAAAACGCTGGAAGGCTGCCCGGAGTAATGGCCAGACGCCAGATGCTGGATCACTTTCACTTTTGAGAAAAGCAAGATGGCGAAAGGTATGCAGTAAAATTGAGTCCATGGAGGGGGGCAGGGAATGCAAAAAATGACTGATTGCAACAAAAAAGGAAGGTTGGGGGGGGAAGTATTCCACACAAAGTTACCAGATATAAACTCCTCTTGCAAATTAAAGGATATGGAACAGTTAAATATGGACGAAAGTCAGCACATCATTGGTTGTTAAAATAAAGGATCAACAATGGAACTGTATTATTTGGATTAAATAAGCGGATTGGAGCAGGAACAAGGAATCAACATCTCCTAAAAATCTCCTAAAATCAGAACATGGGAAGTGAACCAAAATGTTTAATTTGGAATCTGATAATTGGCTTTTTTAATTGAATTATGATTTAGTATTGTATTAATATGGTCTATACTGGATTGTTATTAATGAAAAATTAATTATTAAAAGAACTTATTTCAGTATCATGAAAATTGCCTATGCCAAATAAAAATTTTACTGCTAGGTGCCCCTTCATATTATGTAGGCATACCTAAGACAGACTGATTTTGAAGAGTACTGCTGCACCTTACGTTGAACTGACTTGAATTAAGATTACTTACATTCAACAATGAGGCAAGAGCCTTTGCTCCAGGTAGTCCTGCAACATTTTATTCCTTTAATACCAAAAGGGAATGCAAGCTAGAATACTTGAATAGAACTATTCAAAAGTGGACTGGCTACTGTTTCCTGATGTTAGTCTCAGCCCCAGTTCTGATGCAACAGCCAAATGCTGTTGAGAACTGGCTTTGAACTTATATGTCATGATGCCCAAATCAGGCAAATTGTAATAAGAAGGCAGCATACTCCAAACCACTGTTTAGACTTCATGCCAAATTATGGTTAATGTAAAATTGAGACAGAATGCGAGTATGTGGCAAGGGTTTGAAAGCCTGTTTGACAGCCATGTTACAATTTTTCTGTGATGTCTGTATTAGGCCTCACTGTTAGAACAACCACAACATGCACATAGAGTCACAAAGGCTGTGGAATGATGCTTAACACATGGACTTAGCAGCTTTTCCCCACAACACTGATATGTAAAGAAAAGAACATATCGATTGACTCAACATTTGTAGAGGATCTAGGAGTGATACAAAACAAAATGTACTGAATTAATAGTGACCAGACTCTGAAGAACTAGAAAGCGCTATGTTAGGAAAGCCCTACTATCTGAGCCCTCACCCAATAAGACTTTGATATGGCATTGAGCTGAAATAAAAACTGCATGTGTGAATCCCTCAAGTTTGAGAAGTTTCTTCTCTAGAAGCAGCTCCATCCAAGTTGCATGGCACACACATCAAAAGCCCCACTACTCTCTTGGAACAAGTTGCCTGGTTCTTTAGGTCCCAGCCACTGTGCCTCCTAAAATCTGTTTAAGCCAAAATGGCAAGCCACATTTATACCCCTATCTTTTTAGAAGGTTACTCAAGGCCAGGCATCCCCAACCTGCAGCCCTCCAGATGTTTTGGCCTACAACTCCCATGATCCCTAGCTAACAGGACCAGTGGCCAGGGATGATGGGAATTGTAGTCCAAAACATCTGGAGGGGCTCCAGATGGAGATGCCTGCTCAAGGCAGTTTATGCAGTCAAATACAAAAATACATTCCAAATAATCAATGCATGTTTGACATGCATTGTGACAAATGGCTTATCACTCTTACCTGAACCGGTTCCTCAGGGAAATCATTTTGGCTTGAAAGTTGTTCATTAGGTGCTACAAAATATGGGAACATTTGGTTATGCCCTTTCTACACATGAAACTGCTCTTCAAATATCAGAGTTGAACTACCACCATAACAATGTATGCCTGATGCTAGATAATCTATTAAGACAATGCTAACATATAAGGTTTTATTTAAATATATATGTATGTTTACTGATACTTGAAAATGGAGTTGTAAAAAGTCAGCAAGATGTACAAATCAAAATAAAATAAAAACCATAATAACTGTGACTGAGTGGAGTACAGAGGTTGTTTACATTATGTTCATCTTTATATTAAGTAATAAATATGGAGCAACTGTCCAGAGTTGACATCTGAATGAAATCAAATCACAAGCCATCAACAACAACAAAACATCAGCTGAGAAAGGGGACAGTCCGAGACATGTCTAGGCCAACCAAAGAGTCTGCTGGGAGGAAGGGAGGTAAATATTCCCTCTATAGTGATGTATGAGTCATTGGCGTTTTGTACAATACATTATTGTTGGTTATTAAAGTTGTAAATAGAAACTATACTATTTCAAAATATCTGCAGTGGTAAGTTCAGACAATACAATTTCCCATACACTTTCTAACCATCCAGTATGTGTAGGACCAACAGAAAATCTCACTTGAGGTTTTACATTTAAGAGAATTAGTTCTCATTTAGTGACTATTTATGTCAAGATCAAGGACCAAGTTTCAAAGTTTTAAAAATTGAAATTCAAAGATAAAACTTTTGAAGAAATTTCTAACAGGAAGAATTAAGTTCTGCTCCAGTATCAAGCAACATTTTGGATGCAATGTAATTTAAGAAAATTTACTGCTTAACAGAAATAGAGGCTTTAGGAAAATAATGAACCCTATTAAAGTTTATCTCTTTTTTAAGAGTATATCTCTGCACAATCTGTATAGTGTGTCTATTTATTTCTGGTGGTGGTTGAAGTGACCATAATGGTTGTAACAACAACAAAAAATTGAATTTAAATTAAAGTTTGCATACAATACTTCTAAGATATACCATGAAGTATTAATCTCACCTATCAAACATCTTTTTCACATAGATTTAATAATTTGTTGCTATGCCAGTCTTTTCTGCTTTATGAAAGTGATAAGAGATTCCTAGAACATGAAACAAAATAGGGTCTTCCTTGTTCACCATTAACCACAATTATGATTACCTGTGGAATCAACTGAAGGTGCTTGTGATGAACAAATGGCACGTTGTGAAGGTTTATCAAAATCCAGTAAAGACTCCTTAAAAACAAAAAAGTTACAAGTCTTGCACAATTGAAAAAAACAAGAATCTATTCAGAGATGAATAAAAGTTTACATGTTTTGTGGTGCATTTTAACCTCTGAAAATTGCCTTCAGCAATTGCAAACATGTGCCATTAAAATATCTGAGACCTTAACACCAACTGATGCCCTCCTTTTCATTTTTTCCTTGCGCTCACCATCCGTTAGGTACCTATCATGCTCCCCCAAACTCCATGTTATCCAGGACAACTTACTTGCATGAAATTATAGGTCCCTTGTATTTGAGTCATCAGGTCTTGTAGTCTTTCCCTTCTTAATACTGGATCCTTTGGAAGACTAGTAGAGCAAAACTCTGCAACTGGTTGATGAACAGGTTTAGGTGCCTAATAAAATAATAATAATAAAAATCGCTGAGGAAAATCTTAGTTGAACTATTCAGAGTAGCCAAGATTCCCAGAGTGCTTTTTCCGGTATGCTACTGTATGGGTTAAAGCATGGATAGGCAAACTAAGGTCCGGGGGCCGGATCCGGCCCAATCGCCTTCTAAATCCAGCCCACGGACGGTCCGGGAATCAGCGTGTTTTTGCACAAGTAGAAAGTGTGCTTTTATTTAAAATGCATCTCTGGGTTATTTGTGGGGCATAGGAATTCATTCATTTCCCCCCCAAAATATAGTCCAGCCCCCCACAAGGTCTGAGGGACAGTGGACCGTGTTAGTTTATTCAGCTCCGGCCCTCGAGCTGATACGGCTCATCTTGCCTTGAGCCCAGCAGAGCATAATCCCATAGTCCGTAAACGAAAGGATGAAGCAGGTATGGTGCTACATTGCTAAGCTTTATTTCTAAACTATGCTGAGAGCATACAAATACACATCTTGCCTCTGTGAGAGCAGAGAGCAACTGCCAACAAAGAAACAGGAAACCAGTGACCGTCACATCCAGTCTCCCTTTCCCGTGGGAACCCAACAGTAACTGAACTGTGGAATGAAAACATAGTCCCATGACTTGCAGCTGCTGCTCAGTGAGGGAAACAGAAACCAACATCCCCCTGCTGAAAAAGTTTGCTGACCCCTGGATTAAAGGCTTTGTTGTTGCTGAAGTCAACTTGCAAAACACGAGTAGCCAACATGGTACCCTCTAGATGTTGGAATCCAACTCCCATCAGCCAACAGGGCCAGAGGTCAAGAGCAATGCAAGCTGTAGTCTACAACATCTGGAGAGCACCATGGTGGTTACCCCTCTAATCAATAATATTCTCCCAATGTACATCTTACATTTTACTTCAGGCTTAAATTCTAAACATTGTTACAATGGAGAAAGCCCTCAGTGAACAAAGTAGGGTCTGTGCTGCAGGTACACAATTTCAAGTCAAAAGGGAGGATCCTAGAACCAAGTCCTGAAAGTGGCATTTTCAGAATATGAGCTCCTTTTCAAATTACTATTTTAACAGGAGGTCCATTCATACCTTTCCTGAAGTAGACCTCTTCCTGATATTAAAATTAAAAACTTCCGGATTTTTAAACATTGATCTACTACTACAACGTCCATGCCGATGCCGCTCCCTCCTCACAGGCTCTGGACCTAGTGACTTCCATGGCAACACTAGGGCTCTCCCAGTTTGTTTTGGGCCCCACTCATCAAGTAAGCCACACGCTGGATCTGATCTTTGGGGCTGGCATAGATGTGATCATGCTCCCCGCTGTGGAAGTGCCATGGTCTGATCACTACGCTCTGAAAGCCAAGATTGACTTCCCACACCTCCCCAGCTCGGGTGGCGAACCTATTTGGGCTCGTCCGCAAAAACTGATGGATCCTGATAGATTCCGACAAGCCTTGAGGACTGCTAATCCTTTTAGATTTGTCAGCAGCCTTTGACATGGTCAATCATGATCTTCTGGACCACCGCCTCGCAGACGTGGGGATACAGGGCATAGCCCGTAACTGGTTGTGCTCTTTTATCTCTGGTCGGGGACAGAGGGTGGCACTAGGGAGGGAAATGTCGTTGTGCCACTCCTTGGTGTGTGGAGTGCCGCAGGGCGCAATTCTCTCCCCGATGCTTTTTAACATCTTTATGCGCCCCCTTGCCCAGATTATCCAGAGCTTTGGGCTGGGCTGTCATCAATATGCTGATGACACTCAGCTCTATCTGCTGATGGATGGTCACACCGACTCGGCCCCAAACACACTGACCAGATGCTTGGAAGCTGTAGCTGGATGGTTTCGTGGGAGCCGATTGAAACTAAATCCTTCACAGAGGTCCTATGGCTAGGTCAGGATGGCATGGGGATGAGGGACCAACTCCCTTCTCTTGCGGGGGCCCAATTAGTGCCATTGCCTTCCATTAAGAGTTTGGGTGTAATCCTTGACGCCTCACTTTCCATGGAGGCGCAAGTTACAGCAACAGCCAAGGCGACATTTTTCCACCTTCGCCGCATCAAGCAGTTGGTCCCTTACCTTTCCCACCCCGACCTGGCCACAGTGATCCATGCGACGGTCATCTCCAGGCTTGACTACTGTAATTCGCTCTACGCGGGGCTGCCCTTGAAGCTGTCCCAGAAACTCAAGCGGGTACAGAATGCTGCAGCGAGGCTCCTCACGGGGTCTCTGCCATGGGAGCATATTCACCCAGTGCTTTTCAAGCTACACTGGCTCCCGGTGGAGTACAGGGTCAGATTTAAGGTGCTGCTTTTGACCTTTAAAGCCCTTCACGGCCTAGGACCCTTGTACCTACGGGACCGCCTCTCCTGGTATGCCCCACGGAGAGCCTCAAGGTCCATAAATAACAACACCCTAGTGGTCCCAGGCCCTAAGGAAGTTAGATTGGCTTCAACCAGAGCCAGGGCCTTTTCAACTCTGGCTCCGGCCTGGTGGAACGCTCTGCCTCATGAGACCAGGGCACTACAGGACCTGATTTCTTTCCGCAGGGCCTGTAAGACAGAGTTGTTCCGCCTGGCCTTTGGCTTGGAGCCAATTTGATTCCCTCCTCCTCTTTCTTTTTTCTTTTCCTTCTCCTCCTGTGATGAGGCTACATTTTAATATTCCATTATTTTAATGTTGTTTTTTATTTTTGTTTTTAAGTTGTAATCATTCATCTTGTTTTTATTATTGCTTGTAAGCCGCTCTGAGCCCGGCCTTGGCTGGGGAGGGCGGGGTATAAATAAAAAATTATTATTATTATTATTATTATTATTATTACTACTACTACTAAGGTTATGAATTGATTCCTGAGACACTCAACTTAGGAAGCTGCCTTACAGAGGGCAGACCACTGGTCTGTCTAGCTCAGTACTGTCTGCTACTGACTGGCAGCAGCTCACCAGGAATTCAGACAAGGGTCTTTTCCCAGTCCAACCTGGAGGTGCCAGGAATTGAACCTGTGGCCTCCTGCATGCAAAGCAGATGCTCTACCACTCAGCCCTATGTAACAACTTGAACAGTTTTTCTTTGGCTTTAAATTCTCCTTTCCCTGGAAAGATTCAAAGTGGATACTTCACACAGGAAGTATTCCAGCTGTTCTCAGGATTCTAAGTTTAAGCATTTTGAAGCATTTCCTATGATCAGTATGACCAAAAAAGCAAACCTGAAGGCTGTTTTCAAAGCTCCTAGGTAGTTTACAAGGTTCTCCAACAGACGTAGCATCAATGCCTCCTTCATTCACTCCATCTGTCTTTTCATCCTATGTAAAATAAGAATTCCATGTATTAGATTTATTATAATATGACTTAGCAATGTACACCTTTTACATAAATACACCACAGACTCAGTGTTATACACAAAGTATCAGATTAGCTAACTTTTGAAAGCCCCATTACCTAATGGCATTTTACTGTAACCACTTGTTTCATGTCAGAATCAAACTTCAGTCTGAGCTCTCATTTCTATATTAAAAAGCATTTAGAAATATGTTTTGACAAATTGATTGTTTAAGTAGAGATCAGTCATACAGAAGGATCTAATCTCAGCTGATTGATAAGGTTGATGAGCCCTATCTGCCACTCACTTCCCTCTCCAGCACAAGCAGAAACCACTGACTGTTGGACCCACTATTAGTCTTGTTTGTTCAATCTGCAGAGACTGTCTTCACATGCAGGGAAGTCCCTAACTCACCAAGGGGTTGAGACCCATTGGCTACCCTCACCTTCTCCTTTAATCCTAGCAACCCTGTCATGTAGGTTAAAAAAAGCCTTCCAGATTCATTATCCTTCCCTCATTTTTTTTATTATAGAAATCCAAAACTGATCCAAACTTGGAGGTCTATGTCTATATTCCCCCCTGCTCTATTCCTCTATTATATATTACTCCCCCTTTTTGAACATCTAGAATCTTCAAGCTTTGTGATCAGCAATGCTAAGTTCTCTCCCCCTTGCCATTCCAAATATGAACTTGGCAAAAATTCACTGAACAGCAAACTATTTACACCCCTTTAGGTTTAGTTTATTTCCATGTCCAAATATTTGCTGAGAACACTGTTTCATGTAGAGTTATACTGTGGCAAAAAATAAGCTGGTCATTGACAAAGCCCAAACTTTGAACTTTTAGATACATCACCACCCTAAACTGCAGTTTTAGTATAAAAATATTGTACAGGCAATACTATTGTTTATACCAACTCACTTCACTGGGTCCCAAATCAGGCTTCTTTGGCCCAGATTCTTCCTTTGAGGTAAGGTTTTCAGCTCCCCATATCTTTGGAGGGTTCTGTAATGGCTTCTGAAGTGCTTGCCGTGGTCCCTCAGATGTTTCCCAAACCTTTGGGGGTTGGGTTTTTTGTTCCCTCTCTTGCTTGATGTGTGCTACCCATTGCTTTGCAGGTTCGTGTTTCTTTTGCTCCTCCTCTCCAACACATGCACTCCAAAGCTTCGCAGGTTCCGGTTTTTCCACCCTTATTTGAGCAACCCATGTTTTTGGACATTGTGGCTTTTGTTCCTGCTCTTCCTTAGCTTTGCTCATCCAGTGTTTAGGGGAGGCCCGCTGTTCTCTAACCTGAGTTCCCCATGGCTTCAGAACTTCCTCCTTGTGATCATCATCACCACCTTCCTTAAGATGAGCTTCCCAAGGCTTTGAAAGTTCCAGTTTCTTTCCCTGCTGCCTTACAGATTCCAGAGTTTTAACATAATCTTGTTTCTGCTTCTGCTCCTGCTCTTCCATGTCAACAAGCATTTCCCAGGACTTTGGAGGTTCATTTGTTTTAACATGTTCCACTTCCCAAGGTTTGGATTCCTCAGGCTTCTTAATAGGGGAGTCAGCTTCAGGCAAATAGTGCCTATTAAGAAACTATACAAACCAAAGAAACGTAGCATTTTACCAGTACTCATCTTATTGCTAGCACAATTAAGGCTCATGTGAAATCATTCCAGAAAGTTGCTGTACAAGAGTCATCCAACTGGACTGAATTGTACATTTTCCAAAAATGTTTGTAAAGCTGTGTGATAGTGAACCGTCCTAAGATCTTATGATGAAGGGCAGTATATAAATTTAATAAATAAATGTCGAGATCTTCAGACATAAAGACAAAACACTTGCTTTCAGATTTACAAAATGCTACTGTGCCATCCTGAATACTCATTATATGGTTCTCTTATTGAGAACATCTGCTGCAGCTTCCTGGCTAGTTTATATCCAGGATTCTTGAAAGAGAGAAATATGCCTGGTTTAAGACCACAGCAAGGTAGTTGGCTTGGTTCAAAAAACCACAGTGATAGCACAGAAAATCCACATTGTGCTAGAGACTATGCCCATAAACCCTCAAAGCTAAACAGGCAGCTGATTGTTAATTCTACCTCACTGCACCCTGTCTCAAAGTCAAAGGATTTATGGACTCCCATTTGGCAATTGCCTTGCTACAAATTTCTTCAAGTGGAGCTTTCTGAGAAATTCCTGTATTATCTCCAGTTTTTAGTTCTAGCATCACTGCACTGATATAGCAAGCTATTCTGCAGTTTAACACTAATTTCTTCTACTGTAGCATATCATTTAATAACTTACCTCTTGAGGCTGTATCTCAGACTGAATGGGCTCCATTTGAGGTGCTAGGAAGAAGGATTGCATAATTTAGATTCAAGTTCTCACAAAGCCAAATGATAGAAAACAGTTTGCTTCTCTAAGCATCCATAGCACATTCATTTTTGCCGGGTGGGCGGGGGGGGGGGGGGAGACCAAACAAAATGACTTACAATTCAGGCTAGTCTAGCAACCACCTCTGAGAATTTGCTAATGTCCAGTATTATAGTACGAAGTCACACAACTTCTTCTGTATTTCTTACTAAATACATTTAGTAGGAAAGTTTAAAATTAATCCCAAACAGCTAGGGTTGTTTTATTATTGTGGTACAATTGATTTTAACCACCAATAAAGCCTAAAGAAGGTGAAGAGCAGAATATACATAACTTATTTAGCTAAAAATTTAAGCTATATAAATTGACATGTAAATTTAAGACATACATCTGTACTGTATCAGCAGTTAAGAATTTAAGATTTCTACAAATATATTACCTGATTCACTGACATGCTCTGAATCTGAGGGTTGTCTTGTTCTTTCAGGTCTTTGCATTTCTTCACACAACTCAGGTCTTGTAGACAGTTCTTTTGATTCCTCTTTTAGTGGTAGGTTGGAAGGAGCAGGAGTTTTTTCAAAATAACCAGAATTTAACAGTTTAGATATCAAATCCTTCAGGTATTTATCTAGAGGACAGAGAGTTGAATGTTAAGCAGATTAAAAGATCACAAAATGAGTTTTCAGTTTTGGGATATGACACCATCTCATCTTAACAAATAAAGATCAAACGTTTTTTCTTGGCACAATATATTCTTGGAAATGTTTTTAAGTAAATACTTAAGAGGATTTTGAAAGGGCAATGTAATTCAGGCATTTAAGTTAACCAAAAGACCCCAAAAAATTACAGTTGTGAACACTGAGAACATCCACAGAACACCCTTGATTTCAAGAACTAATTGGCTTATTGGTAAAAGACTGTCATATCCTCAAACATTAAAAAAAAATAATGCAGCCTTGGGAAGTTATCCTGAGATATACTCTGAAGAATATATGCCTTAAGCACAGGGATGCTGAACTCACAACTGGTTAAAAGACCAATTTCCCTATCTAGCAAATCTCCTGGAGTCACACCCATAAATGTGCTGGTCTACCTTAATTATATACCAAGATAAAACATGGTTCCTACAGCTGTGGGAACTCACCTGTTATTAAACACTTAACACATAAATGCAATCCCATGTACAGTACATCTACATAATATTGTGGCTTGCTTATTAAGTAAAATGACTTCCCACCCATGATAACAGACTGAGCACAATGCATCTAGCAGTACTTCCTCTTTGCATTCCTTGCACACACTCAAGGTCTGTTCTGGAGAGTTGGGAGTCTTCTGGAGCAGATTGTGGGTGCAGGGAGAGGAAAGGAAGAGGAGGTTCTGTCATGTTTGTTCATGCCATATTGGATATTGCCCAAACTGTGCAGTGGGGAACTACAGGCCATACTGGGGATCTCTAAACAGTTATAAACAATCTGCATTTATGTTGACCTAACCAAGCAACAACAGTTACTGGCCTAGAAAATAATTCTTTCGAGCAAGGGAAGGAACAATATAAGTATGTTTCTGAACTGGAATAAATGTTCTAATCCCAATCTTGCTATGAAGTATTTTGCCTGGAGACGGTAGACGTTAGATGCAAAAATATCTAAAGGGTACTCACAAGTTGTCCCAGCTACTGTTTTTTCACTGCCTTCTAGCAGATCCCAGAAGTAGCGTGATGATTGCTCCATTTGGTCTTCAACACTTCATGCCAGAGGGGGAAAATAAGTGTCAGTGCCAGATCACATACACAATTCTCAAAAGAAATAAAATGTGGGGGGGGGGGGGTGGAGTGGAAAACAGGCAATTCTCCAACTAAACCAAAACACTCAAATTTTAGAACAACAATTTGAGCAGCAGGAGGTCTTAGGAGATGCCAATAGGGTCTCTCTTGATGACAGCAACACTAAGGTTTCTGGGAACAATAAGCACATCAGCCTGGATTTGCCCAGCATGGCTTTTCAATTAAAAACCCAAATGTGCAAATTAGAAGTTGATACCACTGGTATCCCCAAGATTAGCCAGTAGTCTGTGTTGCATATGCAATATGATTTCATTTAGTGTTGCATATGAAGTCTCCTCGTTCAGAGAACTAAGCCACAACATCTCAGTTCAGTCCTCAGAATACATATTACGGTGCTCCATTAGTTGTTCAGACAATTCTGTAAGTTGTCCCCTGAATAGTATTTGCTTGAAGAGTTTTATGTTTACCCCAGTCTTTTTTGGGGATAAACAAACAGGTGAAAGCCACAAAGCCAGCTCTATCAGCCTTGTAACCCTAAGGCAGCTTTCCCCAACCTGGTGCCCTTGCTAGACTACAACTCTCATCATCAATCATGTTGACTGGGGCTGATGAGAACTGTAGACTACCACCACCTGGTAGACTACAACCACTCCAGGTTTAAAAAGGCTGCCCAAAGAAATAATATATATATTTCTAAACACAAAGTTCTGTAAAACAAACTATGCCAAGCACTGAGCACCAGGATGGCTGGGCAATTGTTGACATGCTGTGACTTAGAAGGGATCCACTACCAGGAGTTGACTGGCTCCTGCCATTCTTGCTCCATCATACGTAAAGGAACAATGAAGCAACAGCAGGAAAAAAAGAAGGAACTGCCTGTCACTGATAGATCCAATTCGCACCACTATCTTAAGCGACAAACAATTGCTCCCTTAACAGTGGGTGCCCCCTCACTTTGCAGGCAAAAACCTGCTAACCTCGCTCTCTCTGCAGTGAGAAAATAACTGTGGCAAGGAGGAAAGAAAGCACCAGCAGCAAGGAGGCTGGAGGCAGCTCATCCAAAGAGCTATCCTGAAAGGGCCTCCTATGCGGAAAACCCATAAGGTTTCAAAACTACACTTCTAATAAAGCTAAATGTCCAAATGCTAGCACAGATTCGCTTTGCAATTTAAGTAAGGACACATTTACTTACCTCACGCCTTCATTTCTTCCTGAGCAGGTCAATTTTGCAAAATTAATGAGGTAGTCTAGTTCTTTAGAAGACAAAAATATTGCGCCATTCAAGCCACATCTGAAGTCTTTCTGCACGTGCTCTTGAGTGAAACTCTGCAACACATACTGGACCTGCAGTACTGTGCGGAGTTTCTTCTTCTCTGCTTCAAGCTTCATTATACTCTCCCTTCTCTGTGCTTTCCTCTGTGCTTTTAGAAGCTGTATTAATATAAAAACAAAACAGGCATAATTACACAAGTTCCTGACAGATCCGACCAGCAGCTGGACTGTAGCTCAGAGAAGTCAATCCAAAGTCTTACCTAAGTCATCTTCTTAATGAAGGTGCTAAAGATTTTTCCTCAAGTCTCTAACAACACCTTTCAACTTCTACAATCATTCCACTTATCATACAACAAATGTTCAAAGCTTAAGTTTCTGGGTAGTGTTTCATATCAGGGTAGGATGGAATGACAGGGGTGGGATGGAAGAGGAGTACTCCATATCAACATTTTTGGCGCTGATATGCAAGAAGGCACCGGACATACAAGAGTAGAGACCCAACTCCAGATTCTCAGACAAGTGGGGATGGGGGAAGGATAAAGAGAACCTGAACAAAGCCTGCCTCCCCTCACAAAGTGGATCCTAAGCCACACCAACCCATTTCTAGTCAATAATTCAATCTACTTACATCTTGACTAAGCCCAGAAAATGTCTTCTGAAGGTCTTTAGCAAACTCCAAGTTATGGATCACTTCATCATATTTTTCAACAGCTTCCTGTAATCAGCCACACATTATTATTATTCATCATGTATAAAGTGCCTAGAATTATGAAGCACCAATGTTTTAAGAAGACTGTCCTTTAATGTACACAAAGCTTCCAGTAACATCTCAACTTCTGATAGTCATAAGGTGCTAAACCTGAGGAGCAGTGTGAGCAACAGCCACTATGACTAAATTATAAGGTGACTTAAAAAGAATTTTAATTATGAAGTTTTCTGCCATGTACTGGTTATACAGTTAAAACCAATGATGGATTTTTTAGAAGATACATACAATGAAGGCTGCTATAGATCTGTCATTATTATATTATTTTACTACTTACAAAAGCAGCTATAATTTACAGAATGCTATATTATTATTATTATTATTATTATTATTATTATTATTATTATTAACCCGTCTCACACCATGAGGCCCCAAGGCAGGTCACAACAATGTAAAATACAACATTAAAAATAGTTATGCCTCTCTTCTTACATACTCTTCTATCTCTTCTTATATAAAGGACTAGTTGCTCTTCCAGATGATGTTGCAGCAACTCCCATCAACCCCAGCTAGCATGGCTAATAGTCAGGGATGAGGTTCCCCATCTCTGATCTTGAGCAAACTGAGTAGTGCTATGCTAACAATTATCATGCTTACATGTGAAGGACTCGGCTCACTAAGCCAGGAGGAAATCACCATCATAAAGTTCGCAAATTTCTTGCTCAACAATTATGGCTGGAGTGTTTAAGTAGCTATACTTCCCTTCAGCAGTTATTCATCATTCAGGGTTACACCATGGAAAATGGGTTAACAAAGGCCACATCTCCAACTCAAGATGCTCAGTGCTTACCTTGACCACAGATCCGGCAGTTATTTGATCTCTAACAAGCTGTGGCCCAAACTGCATCTATACAATTTGGTAAATGGCAATTAGACAGCACTTCCCCTACCAAAGCAGTAATATCAGATATCACATGCCATAAGCAGCACTATCTTCTATCTCCATCAAAATGATGGAACCAATTTGAACTCTTGGTGTACCAATAGCCCCTTCGTAGCATCAATTTCCCAACCAATTCATCCACTATGGTGTCATGAAGATGATGACATTTAACAACATTTGCTCATATACCTTAGAATTCTAATCCAAAAAGTCTACTAGCTGTGAACCAATAAACTGTATCTTGCTGTATCAGAATAATCTGGAAATGGCAGTGGGGGGAGAGGAGGGGCCGGCAAAGAGAACTATTGAAGAGATTTTGTGTGTAAAGCCCAAGCCATCCTCCATAAAAGAATAAAAGTTATTGTTTCTCTGTGCAGTATTATAATATTTTTGTTAATGCTCACACACAATACTCAAACATGTAAAATTCAAAGTTCATGGCTTTCCTGCTACCTCAATTCATAACCAATCCTGTATAAGAATGGGATAATGCAGCATCACAGTTACTATTACTGGAACTTAAAATACATTTTCTATCCAAACACTGTAAAAAGAGCCAAGAGCCTGAGTCAAAAGGAGCCAACAGCATGAGTCAGGATGAAGATAGATATGCTATTCTCAGCAAAAAGTTAATTATGTTTGATCATTCTGGAGCAGCTTACAGACCTTAGCTGAGAACTATTTTAAGATTTTAGTAGTTTGCTTTCCTATCTATTTTCTACATACTTTCCCAGCCATGTTTGGCCCAGAGGACTGCTTGAAGGTAGGTAGCTCTATTCCCATAGCTTCAATAGGGCCTAAACACAACACAAGACCTCAGTTTGACTGGCACCACTGAAATCAATGAGCAATAACTCTTTGTTAAGATTTGTTGTTGTCTATTCGTTTAGTCATGTCCGACTCTTCATGACCCCATGCACCTGAGCACGCCAGGCACTCCTTTCTTCCACTGCCTCCCGCAGTTTGGTCAAATTGTTAAGATTTAGGCCAGTGTATTTTGCCTAGGCATGAAGGAGCATCTCAGAAGTCTGACATGAGCTGCTGAATTCATTGCTGCAAATGTTTGCAGCAATCAGAAGAACAGAAAGCTTACCAACTGATCCTGATTGAGGGGTTCCCCCTTTTTCAGACGATCTCTGTAGTCTTCTAGTTTGAGCTGAAAACATGTATTGAGAAGTGCAGGATTAGACCATGTATAACCAACTTCTTAAGACTTTAAACATAGACCAGACTTGAATAACATGGATGCCTACACATGCTACCATGCATTTATAGCCTTAAATACAATAACATGCACATCAAAACAACAATAAATTAGACCTCTTTGGCAGACATTTAACATTAGATTTTGGCAGTTAGTTTAAGCAAGAGGTACACAATATATTCATATGAATGGCAAAGGTTGCTGCAGCTCAGCATCAAGTTCTATAAAGATGATGGCAATACAAGAATTTCATAATACTGGAACCACTGTTAAGATATTACCACTGGCAATATATCTAGTTACAGTTGCATAAGGTGAATGTTAGGTTCATAACAGCCTTTCTATGACATTCAAACTCTGGTAACTACTGCAGCTGGATGGCAAAGCCACCTTCCTGCTGAATTAAGACTGGCTAATTAAGCATGAAACTACTTCTAGTCATGTAGGTTTCTTTATATACTTCCAGTAGCACCTTAGAGACCAGCTAAGTTTGTTATTGGTATGAGCTTTCGTGTGCATGTACACTCTGAAGAAGTGTGCATGCACATGAAAGCTCATACCAATAACAAACTTAGTTGGTCTCCAAGGTGCTACTGGAAGGATTTTTTTTTTATTTTGTTTCGACTACGGCAGACAAACACGGCTACCTACTTGTAACTATCTTTATATACTGACAGCACTGACAGACTGCATCAAAATTCAGTAGACAGTTTAATATTGGCATGCACTCTACACTACACACACAGCAGCACCCACCCTTTAGGACTTAGTGGGCCAGTTTGGAAGCCAGAATACCATACTGGCAAAATTGTAATTGAAAAATGGAAGTAAAAGATGTGGGATTTTGCCATTGTAGCCACACAGGGAACACATGAACCTAAAGCTTGTTCTCATCACAGTAACAATAGTTTTTCATGACACCTGAACCAACTCAATACTGACGGCTCATGCAAATTACAGGCCAAAGCATAAAGTTCTTATTTCTCTCTAGTCATAAACTCTAGCCACTATGTTTTATTAATCTAATTTTGAAGGCTGGCAAGTATCTTAAGTGAAATCAGTTTATAGTTACACAGCATTTCACACTTTCATAAGCAATAAATACAGGCCTTTCACCTCAAAGAGCTTTCAATCCAATAGACAACGGCAAGAAAGAGTGAATGAACAAACACAGTAGTTTGGGCAGTTTCCTTTGGTACCATTTCTCTAATCTAGGAGAGATACATACCTTCTTTTTCTCAATGTTCCTGATCTTGTGTTTCATGCAGATAAGTCCATTATCAATGTAAGTCTCATACGCCTGGGAAGCCGTTGCAGCAGAACTCAAAGCTGCCTGCAGGGGGCTCAAGGGAGGCTGATTGTCCCCATGTGGGCCCTGAGTCACCTGCTGCTTGGCGGGTTTCATGCTCTTCTCCTCCGTTTCCTCAGAGGGGCATGAAGGCGAAGTGTGGCAAAGCGGGGACTGTGAAAGCTGCACCATTGAAACAGCTAGGGCTGCAAAGAAACTGGTACTGTTTAGTTTTTCCCTCACAGCTGCAACTTCAGCATCCAGTTACTATTAGGTTTGTCATCTACACAGTGAGCATCGAATGTGCCTTTTGTGGAACATGCACCATTACGGAACAGGAGAGGCATCCAGAAACCAGTATTTCTCTGTTCAGATAACTTTACAATTGAGAGCACTTTAACATCCTCATCCATAATCTATTCTAGATGGGGGCGGGGACTGATTTAAACAGCTGCAGACCTACCAGCATTTGGGTCAATAAGATTCCTGAAGAAGGGGAGTCTCTCCTTTCTTTCCCTTATTCCCCATTCCAGTAAGATGCCAGCTAATACTAATCACTATCCTAAACTCTTTGCATGCATGTACCAACTAGAACATCAAATCTATATGCCACTTTCCTATACAGGCAAACAAACAAACCAACCTACTGGAGGCTTTAGCCCTCCCCACCTGCACTAGAAACAGGGTCACAAATAAGGCATCAGCAATTCCTCATGCTGGAGACCGAAGCTAGCAGAGGAGTGCCTAAACATCTTTTCAGGAAGAACACAAGACTTTCATTATGTATCTCTAATTGGTTAATTCACCTATGTACCAGCAGAAAAAAATTACTTCCAGAGAGGAAGCCCTGTGGGTCAGTTGCTGTGTGTGTGTGTGTGTGTGTGTGTGTGTATAGAGTTCACACCAGCATCAAACACAATTTGAGAAAGATGCTAGGTTACCCATTACCAACAAATTAGCAGTTGGGAAGCAGGTGAGCAAGACATTTCCTCATTCCTTACTGAAAATCCAAGGGCAGCTGAGCGTCCAAGGTAAAAAAAAACCCCAGCCATGTCGAGGCACTCTGCTTAAGTCGTCCTTCGTCAGAAGGTTCGAGGGCATCACACAGAGCAGCGAATGAAACAATTTGGCGGCACGTCGCCGTTCTGTTCCAAGCCCGTCTCGCTACTTTCAGCGGTGCTCCTCCTCCCAGTGAAAGGCGCACCATGTTGCAGCCTCACAGCGCAGCACCGCCGCCCCCCGCCCGCCCGCTCACTAGGGCAGCTAATACCACATTCACACGTGCGCTTATTCCCAGGCAGGCAAGTGCGTGCAGGGCCGAGGCCTCAAAGCTCCCTCCCCTGAAAGGGCGTCCAGAGAACAAGGCGCAGCTTGCCTGGCAGGAAAAGGGAGCAAGCAGGGCGGCCACACAACCTGCACCACTGGAGGGGTTTTGTACGGCGTTTTGTTCCACGAGAGGAAAGACACCGGGGGATTCTGTCCGCTGTCGGGAAGGGAGGGTGGCTGTAATTATGGGCTACATCCAACTATGGATAAAAGGAGGGGGGGTAATAAGCGACGTCGAGTTATCTTCTCCGCTCACGGAGGCGGGATAACGGCGAAGGTAGTCGGTCGTTCCTTTCCCCGCAGCGTTCCCGACCACAAACGCCACCAGCCCCCGGGATACGCCGTCCCATGTACTGCCTTCCTTCCCTCCCTCACATCGCCGCCTCACCCACGCGGAGGAGGCGGGGGCGGCATCTGTTCCCGCGCTGCACGAGCAACCGCTGCCTCCCGCCCGCCGGACCCCGCCCTTCGCCAACTCACCTCAGCAGCCTAAACTCGCTCAAGCCCACCCGCCGGCCGGCTGGCCTCCCGCCTTATAAACCCGCCCCGGCAGCGGGGAGATAAGGGGGCGGAGCCTCCGCGGAAAAGTCACACGCCGGCTTCCCAATCGCCAGCCGGCCACAAGCTGCCCAATCAGCCGCCGCGGCAACCGCGTGGCCTACTGCCGCTCGCGCGTTCGGCCCCGCCCCCGCGTGACATGCCGGACCGTTAACTGGTGAGGAGAAAAGAAGGTTGTGAGGTGTCCGGGCGTCCTCAAGGAAGGTGATGTGTTTGTATGTCTCAGTCAAAGGTTCCAGTCCTGACCAGGATGATCTACACGTTCAGACACACATACAGTCCCTCCCATACGGTGTTTTAAAGCATCAAGCAACACTCCAGAATACTTTAAAATGCACTAAAACCACTGAAAACATATGCTTATTACGGTTTCTTTTTTAAAAACCAACACCAAACCAGATCAAAGTGATTTGGTGTCTGGGTTGGTTGGTTCCACCCCGCCTCAGTCGATCAGACATATTTGCAATGCGTGCATTATATAGCACACGCATCCACACACTATAGGTATATATGCAGCGAGAGAGACATAAATGCACAGATAAAGATGAAAGCAGCAGGCAAAACTGGTGCTTTAATTAAGGAATGCCACAAAGTAGTGAGCAAGCTTTGAAGTTTCACATTGTCTGAATGCTAAACAGAGATACACACCTGCTGGGGAGGTGCTGCCTCAAGGAGAGGAAAAAACTCCAGTCTGCAATTTGGAAAATGGAGCTGAGGTGTTATGCAAACTCAGGATGTTTGTCTACTCAGAAGGAAGTTCTGCTGAGATGCTCTTAGGTAGGTAGGTAGATGCTGGGCAGCAGGTAAGATAGCATTTTTAAAACAAAGCATAACACAAACAACAGTAGTAGCAACACAAAACAACAGATGTTGAGGTTGGGTGGCCAGTTGTCATGTATGTTTTAGTTGAGATTTCTGCCTTCCAACTCTTCAGTTCTATTATTCTATGTAGCACATTTCTGGGACTAAGTTCCAGTTGGGTTACAGAACTTGCTTCTGAGTAGACATGCACAATAAATTGAATTAGAACATGCTGCACTTCTTTTTAAAAACAGTTGAGTTTTAAAGGCTGAGGCTTTCCAACGCATTCAGTAGGAACTTCCCCCTCCTGTCCCCCCCCCCGTTTTATTTCACTGATGTTATTGTAGGTAAGATATAATGCTGCTAATGCTTTTTTTAGTATTAGCCTTGGCAATGCACGTAGTTTATTGACAGCTCCCATAATTCTTTAGGAGAAGCCATGGATGGTTCTTTTTTTTTTGTTTTGTTAAAGTGGTATCATAATGCTTTAAATGCATTGTGTGAATGTGCCCTAAGTCTTTTTACGAACAGCAAACATTTTATTGTTTTGGATAAGAGCGGCAAGCTTGAATGCAATACCAATGACATTGATCAGATTAAAATGACTGTACGTTTATTTTCTGTATCATACATGAATAAAGTGATAACTGTTGTTTTCAAAGCTTTGTATTATAGAGAACCCTCTGCTGACTTGCATGCATACCATCCTTAATAAGCAGTAGACAAATTGCTAATTTGTATGGACGGTCACTTTTAATACTGGCAGCTTTTAGGAACAGTTTGACCTCTGAATAGTTATCACCATTATGTTGAATATTCAGGTCTAAAATAATGTAAGAAGTCAGTGTCATTTAAATATGAAGAGCCACACTAACGAACAGGTAACCCTGTTCCAACAAATGGACTACCCTTGGAAAACAGTGATGGATCCATTGTTGCAACTGCAGAAGCACACAGTGGTGCCATTAGGGCAGGGCTTTGTGGGCAGATGCCCAGGGTCCCATTCAGCTGTAAGAGCAGAACAGCACTTCAGTGCAACTGGGCCGGCTTATAATATTTTGAAGTAGAATCACAGAATCGTAAAGTACCTCAAAGGTCATCTAGTCCAACCCTCTGCTGAGGCAGGTAAAACATTTCTATCTAAAGTAGTCTTTGTCAACCTGGTGCTCTCAAGATGTTGCTAAATGATGTCTCCCATCAGCAAAGCTCATTGGTGACTTTGAGCCAGTCTCTCTCTCTCAGCCAACCTACCTCAGAGTGTTGTTGTGAGGATAAAATGGAAAGGTGATGAAGTGTGTATGCCACCTTTAGCTCTTTGGAGAAAAACTGGGATACAAATGTAATAATAATAAAAAGGATGGGGGATGCCAACTTAATGCCCATGGGTGCTATGACACTAATGAAACACTTGAGGGGCCTCAAATTCTAAGGTTTCATTAGAAAAAAGTAAACCTATATCTCTCCTAGAAAGTAAGTTATGAAGCAAAACGTACTGCTGAGTGATTTCTGTGAAATGAGCTAGGCTGACTGCTCTCACCTGTCACGGTTTTTAGCCAATGAGCAAAGCCAGCTGAAATTGATACATGAGTTGTTAGAACACCAGGCAATAGGAATCCCTGGGCGTGGCTGTAGTCCTTTCCACTTTAGAGGACGTTTGCTTTTTCTACCTTATTTTATAGTAATCCTTGGAATCTCTGTGGTTTGGCTTTTCATCTTTCCTTAGCAACCAAAATGCATCTTTCCTGTGGTGGGTTCACTGGATATCAGGTAGTTCCTGGAAGTTTTGTTCTGCAAATACTACTGCTCTATAAACATGGGTGGATGTTAAGGAATTGCCCCCAACTCCCATAAGACAAATGTGAAAACTTTCCAGAGGCTTAGCCATGTTTATTGCTGTGTAGGAGCTAAAGACCAGACACTCAGTAAGAATTTACTGTATAGTTAACTTACAGTACAATTGTATGCATGCATACTGATGCAGATTAGCTTTTGGATTAGGACTGGCTTTGGTGAAAATCAGGGTTCTTGTACCTTTAACAGCTGTATGGCTGGCAGAAATTCAAGAGGTTAAGACTTTTTTAAGTATAGGAGCATAGTATGGGAAAAGCTTAACCATGACTGTGCTGTCTCTAATTTTTTGTTATGCTGTGCCTCCCATGGCATTCCCTAAAAAATAAAAATGTGTGCACTGGGTCCCAAAAGGCTAGTGACCCCCGACATAGGATCATCAGATTTGCCCGCTGCCTGACATGGTACACCACTTCTATAGCTTCATTCAGCTACATGTGTAAATCAGACTTAAGCAAAAGTGCAGGTTTTTACCACCCTCCCAAGCTGAAGCCTTAATAAAGCCATATATTTTTATTCTCTAGGGTTCAAATAAATTTTAAAAGATTTATCTATTACACAACCTGAGAAGGAGAATTCTAATGTACAGTGGTACCTCAGGTTAAGTACTTAATTCGTTCCGGACGTCCGTACTTAACCTGAAACTGTTCTTAACCTGAAGCACCACTTTAGCTAATGGGGCCTCCTGCTGCTGCTGCGCCGCCAGAGCACAATTTATGTTCTTATCCTGAAGCAAAGTTCTTAACCTGAAGCACTATTTCTGGGTTAGTGGAGTCTGTAACCTGAAGCGTATGTAACCTGAAGAGTATGTAACCCGAGGTACCACTGTATTCTACACTGATATACTCCTGGGATAAATGTTAGGAAACTGTAATGTGACCAATACAGCTTTATGGAATGGGCAATCAGCTTTATGGAATTGGTAATACAGAGTTTGAGGCTTATGACATCTATTGTTAAACTACTGTAAGGCTTTGAACTGAATTTGGTGGCTGAAGATTCTCTGAAAGATTCTTCTTTGAAGAGTCATGTTCTGCATCACATTTCAATGATCTTAATGAACCGTGTCATTCATATTTGTTTTAGAGCAGTGGTGGCCAAACTTGGCCCTCCAGGTGTTTTGGAACTACAGTTCCCATCATCCCTGACCACTGGTTCTGTTAGCTAGGGATGATGGGAGTTGTAGTCTCAAAACATCTGGAGGGCCGAGTTTGGCCACCACTGTTTTAAAGGAATGAAAGGACCTGCATGAAATTTCAGAGATATTGCCTACTTTACATTTCAGGGATCTGCTAAAACTACAAGTTATTTAGCTTCCAGAGTATTTGTATCACAGATCTCTAATATTTTATTTATGTACACAATAACTGTGCTCTTATTGCTAGCTAGCCTCAGTTATCCCTTAGATCAGGCATGTCCAACAGGTAGATCGTCTACCGGTAGATCACTGGCTCCCTCCAAAGAAGCTAAAAAACTTTGGCTCCCCTAAAAAAAAACCTCAACATGTTTGCCCTGCACCCCTAAAATGACCTAAACCACAAAACACGGCTTTCCTTCCTAAAAAAAGCTCAACAACTTCTTTGAACAGAACCCCCCAGAAGGGAGTTTTAAACTCTGTGAGTATATCGCAGTCTCTCGGACGTTGGTCACCCCTGCCTTAGATCACTGGGAAAGCTCTTTACTGGATTCCTTTCAATTTCAGCACAAAGTCAAACATAACCTTTGAGCATTTCTTTGCAAAGAATAAATTCAGAAATTAAATTTAGTTCAGCCCTTCCTGGGCTTACGTTTAACACTCCTTGGTTTTATCAAAGAATTGTATTTCCAGTTTTAAGTTCTACAATCCCAATACAAATAGAAATAAATACTACATGTTGCTTTATGAATGAAATATCAGAGGGCAGAGTTGGCAGCAGGAATGAGGGTATGACGTGGATGTGCCAACATAGTAAGAAAGTTGTCCTGCATGCACAATGTTTGTAGGTGCTTTTGTGACCATTTCCTATTTTGCTCTATAATGGAGGCCTGCCAAAATGGAATGCTGCTGTGTTCGCAAAACTGTCCAGCAGCCACTTACTTGGAACAAAAGTGACAGAGGCCCGTATTGTCAGGAGCACAAAGAACAGCTCTTACATCATTGCAGAGCTTTCCAAGAGGAATTAGAAAATGCAACCATGAGTGTCCCCTTGCTAATCTTTGCCTTTGCCTTACAAAAGTTCCTGCTGCCAATCATGTCCATGCCAGCATCTCTAACTGGGCGCATGAGGCCAAGCCCTTGGTTCTCAGTTGGCATCTCATTACATGGGAAGATCTTTTAGATGCCATTTCTGTTTGCACCAATAAGAGAATTAGCTCAGTACTGTGGTATCAAAAATGATTCCACTTAATATTGCTCTAGTAGGGTGGCCACCCATCAATGGATAGATCCTCTGAGAGATGGTTGGAGCACTTCAGCAGCCCTGGTTCAACTCAGACACTCCTATAAAAGAACAGAGAGAGTTATTACCCCTCCCCTCCCCTGCCCCACACTACTGCTGCTCTTACTAAACAATGATTTACCATTTGCTTTGTGCAGGATTAATTACCGTACATTTAGATGTGAGGGACGCAGGTGGCGCTGTGGGTTAAACCACAGAGCCTAGGACTTGCCAATCAGAAGGTCGGTGGTTCAAATCCCTGCGACGGGGTGAGCTCCCGTTGCTCAGTCCCAGCTCCTGCCCACCTAGCAGTTCAAAAGCACGTCAAAGTGCAAGTAGATAAATAGGTACTGCTCCAGCGGGAAGGTAAACAGCGTTTCCGTGCGCTGCTCTGGTTCGCCAGAAGCGGCTTAGTCATGCTGGCCACATGACCCGGAAGCTGTATGCCGGCTCCCTCGGCCAATAAAGCGAGATGAGCGCCACAACCCCAGAGTCGGCCACAACTGGACCTAATGGTCAGGGATCCCTTTACCTTTACCTTTATTTAGATGTGACACCTAATGTTTGTTCCACACCTATAAGATATCAACCTTTAAGTGTGGTAGCACCTGTACCGTGGAACTCCCTGCCTATTGATGTTACGCAGGTGCCCTCATTGCACAGCTTTGGGTGCTTACTTAGAAAGAAATACCTACCCAAATACCCGTTTGTATACAGTATTTGCTTTTAAAGCTTGATCTTATCTATATTTTGAGAATTTCACGGCTATCATTTTAAGTTTTTTATTGCAGTTTTTAATGAATATTGTATACTAGTGGTTCCCAAACCTTCTCCCCTAAATACTGTATTGGCCCAAATATAAGCCACACCCACAAATAAGCCACACCTTTAAGGGGGGGGAAAGAAAAAAAGACAATACCTGAATATAACCTGCTCCCTTAAAATTGGAGAGAAAAAGTCACAGTGGTTGGCCTGCACTGATGCTTTTCTGGCACCCTAATCGCCCTGACGCTCAAACCAACCAGTGGGTTGGGGGGCATTGGCAGCGCTTAGCACCCCGCGCCCCGGCCCGACACTTTTTTCCGAGCATGCTGCATGCCCGCCTCCTAGCACTACCACCCTCAACAGGGGATAGGGGGCAGGATGGTGCTCGGCGCCCCGCTCCACAAGCAGGCGCTGGTGCTGGACCCCCAAGTGTGCCACGTGCCAGCCTCCCCAATGCTTCTGCAATGAACAGGGGGGTGCGGCCATTGCTGGCACTTAGCACCCCCTGACCCTCCAACATCGGTCAACAGCCTCCCAGCAAACCATCTGGGGGAGAGTAAGCCAATTTTTGTAAGGTTGCGAATTTAAGCCGCACTTTAACTTTTCATGGTTGGAATTTGGGGGGGGGGGAGTGCAGTTTATATTCAGGCTAATATGGTAATAAAAACACTTTAAAACTGTTAAAAATAATGAAAATGAACAGTAAAAAGGATTAGGTCCTATCAGCATCTACATATCTGGATAGGCTTGCCTGAACAAAAATATTTTAAGCAGGTGCCGAAGAGTACAGTGAAGGCACCTGCCAGATGTCAACGGGGAGTTCCCAAGTGTAGATGCTGCTATACTAAAGGATTGATTTCTTACTCATCCAGTTGCAATTGTGAAAGTTTGAGGGCTATCAAAAGTAGGACCTTTCCTGTGGGTGGTGCTCCAGTGCTATTAATTTCATCTGCTGGCATGTTTGCCTCGTACCTTCATTGCTACTTTATAGGTGGCAGAGAAATCTGCCCAATTCTTGTGGTCTTTTACTGAGTTAAGCTGCTGTTATTGCTCATTTATTGTTGCATCAATTGTAGAGTTCAATGTGTTTATTATACTTTTTAAATGGATTTTCTTTTATAACCCTTATTGAGGTCATTTGTCAAAAGGCAGGTTATGACTGTTATAAATAAGCATGCAAGCAGTCCTACCTGGGGAACAGGGAGGGAGTTAGCAACTGCACAGCGCAATGAGATTTCTGTAACTATTTCAAAACTGATCCAAATTACCAAAGAGCTGTTGCACTTGGTTCTCTAAGAGCAGAATCAAGCCCTAATAAAAGGTAAAGGACCCCTGACAGTTAAGTCCATTCGTGGATGACTCTGGGGTTGCAGCGCTCATCCCGCTTTACTGGCTGAGGGAGCCGATGTTTGTCCGCAGTTTTTCTGGGTCATGTGGCCAGCATGACTAAGCCGCTTCTGGCAAACCAGAGCAGGGCACGGAAACACCGTTTACCTTCCCACCGGAGTGGTACCTATTTATCTACTTGGACTTTGACATGCTTTCGAATTGCTAGGTTGGCAGGAGCTGGGACCGAGCAACAGCTCACCATGTCACAGGGATTCGAACCGCCAATTTAGACCACAGCGCCACCCACGTCCTAATGGACACGTCATAAACTTTCCTCTACCTGAAGCTAGCATTTGGGAGGGTTTTTTGAGGACTCTGAAATTCAGCTTATTTCGTCTATGCAACTGCCTTTCTGCAAGTTCAATATAACTGTTAGGTAACTAGAATCCACTTTTTATATTTCAAAAAGCCTCCAGCATTTTCTTGGTTCAGTATGTGTGTCATTCACTTGTGATCTCTGAGGTTTCACATGATTATTCAATGTGTCAAGCTTTTTCTGTGTGCTGTGTAGGAACAAGCAAAGATGGAGAAACATAGGCATGTTTTATTTCCTCTTGGCTCAAATGAAGAAGCATCTACTGAAAGCAGAATCCAGGACACTTGACTATTCAGTCAGGGGGAGGAGGAGCTTTTTTCCTAGAACCTTAAGAGCAAATGGATCATAGAAAGGATAAACGTGCACTCACAGGTCATTACATTCCCTACCCGTAAACAATTTGCGCTTAATATAGCAGCATGCAACTTTTTATTAGAGTATTTTCAGCCCTTAATTTTTCTGATGTCTGTTTACTGTTATATAAGGAGAAGTTTAGATCTGCCTCAATCCATTCCATGAACCTCAATGAAGCCATAGCATTTTATTCTGAACAAGTCTTTAAAAATAATATCTAGGCCTAGGGTCAGCGTCCATGGAGGCCCGTGAACTGCCCTAGGCCCCAAAATTAGTTGGGGTCAAAGATGGGCCTTAAAATGGATTATATTATTTGGGAACCCGTTAAAGCCTAAATAAATACAGCTTGGCTAGCTGAGAGTAAGCACATACATATTTGGGTGCATCTGCTCACAGAGACTCGATCCTCAGTCCTGTTAATATCCAAACTCACACAAGAACTGACCCCCAGACACACTTGAGACCTTGAGGATTTCTTAAGCAAACAACTCCATCTTGTGGCTCACAGCAATCATGTGCATATACAGTGGTACATTAGTTCTCAAACTTAATCCGTTCTGGGAGTCCATTCGACTCCTGAAACCGTTCAAAAGCCAAGGCGTGGCTTCTGATTGGCTGCAGGAGCTTCCTGCACTCAATCAGAAGCCGTGGAAGCAACGTCAGACATTTGGCTTCCAAAAAACGTTCGTAAATCAGAACACTCACTTCCGGGTTTGCAGCGTTCGGAAACTGATTTGTTTGGGAGCCAAGCCGTTCGACTACCAAGGTACCACTGTACTAAGAGATCATACTTGTAGTTTGCGCTATTAAGTCCAAGTCTACTCAAAAGTAAGCCCCATTACTTGGAAGATCACAATTATCAGTAGATCTGCAAAGATGGACAAGTTTCAGGCAGTCTTGTGAGTGTTTTATTTCTTATATCAAATCTGCTTCTTTATCTGTATTGAATTCGTAAATACCACCATTAACCCACCAATGGTGTACTGTTTCATCATATATATTATATGATTTTTCTTGGGTGATGAAAGCTCAATTAAGCTTGTGACATGCATTTTGTTCTTGAACTTCAGCACCTTTCATTTGTTGCGGTGTTTCTTTTTTTGTTCGTATTGTTGAACTTGTTTTGTCTTGTTTTCCTTTTCTTACATGCAAAAATCAATACAAACATTTTAAAGAGAAATGTAAGCCCACTATGTTTGATGTGGCTTACTCTTAGATAAGAGTGCATAAATGTGCACAGTAATATTGTCAAAATATAATGTGGGGTCAGCGGAGTAATAATAATTAATGCTCAATGCTTTCCCTAATTACAGTACTCAAGAACATTTCACATACATTACCCTGTTCATCTTTGCACCAATCTTGTAAAGTAGATCTGCATTAACCCCTCCCCAGATGGAGGGGAGATAGTGTAGCTTTCCTGAAGGTCACCAATAGAGGTCATGACTGAGATCCCCATGGGAGGCATACTGGTTGTTGCTTAGAACAACTGCTGTGCCGAAGTCAATATATCAATATAGCCATCTGGTTTTTGGATGCAGAACTTGATTTATATCACATAAAAATTTCACCTCTATTTAGACTCGAGAAACACTTCTGGGTACATTAAACAACATCCCACATGAACCAATGACAAGATCTCCTCTTAACTGTTTTAGATGTACATTAAGTACAAAATACTATTGAAAGCAATTCTAAGAAGCAGCAACAATATTGAGACATGAGGGGATTTCAAGTCTCACAGGCTTTGCAGAAATTCTTGCCAGCAGCTAAGTATTGGGATCAACAATTTTTTCCTGTGACACTTTGAACTTGTTTAATTCCCACACAAATCATAATTGGAAATTATAGAAATCATTATTATTCTGCTTAGGGAGTTACTTGCTCACTATGGTCACAAAGAAAACACATCAAAGATGCTAATTGGCTGGCAGCAAATATATTCATACATGTGAAATTAATTCCACAATAACTCAAGCTGTGGCACAGAGAATTCTCAGTGCAACTTCTAGCAACCAATTAATGCCAGAGTAACTCTGTCTTACACTATGCTGGTAAAGCCGTGGTCAGGGTGCAAAATGAATACAGTCGTATCTTGGTTTTTGAACAGCTTAGTTCTCGAATGTTTTGGCTCCTGAACGCCGCAAACCCAGAAGTGAGTTTTGCGAACTATTTTTGGAAGCCGAACGTCTGACAGGGCTTCCGATTGGCTGCAAGAGCTTCCTGCAGCCAATCAGAAGCCGTGCTTTGGTTTCTGAATGTTTTGGAAGTTGAACAGACTTCCGGAACGGATTCCGTTCAACTTCCAAGGTATGACTGTATTGAACTATTTTACTGCGGAGATAAAAATTCAAGGAAGTGTTTCTCTGTGAAATACCTCATCCTCATTTCTGCAGAAATATGAGAGAAAGATCCCTGCAAAAAAAAGGGGGGGGGATATTCTCCTTATTCAGCCCATGACATCATCACACATCCAAATCTGATTGACATCATGGTGTCATGCAGCCATCAAACTAGCTACTTTATTCGATTAGCTGAATCACAAAACAAACTCTTTAAAAATGTAAAAGTAGCTGTCAAGTGTGACAGTGAACAGGAGGGACACTGCATTTTTTTTTCAAAAGACAACGTTTGGTTGGACTGTGTGTGGAAAACATTCTGAGATTTATAAATCCTTTTCATACCAGGAATATTCACCCATAAAGGTTTATGATGTTACATAGTAAGTTCTCTCTTAACTTCCCATGGCTACCAATGAAGAATCGGGATGTTCTTCCTTATTCCATCCATCCTTGAAAATGAACAACTTCTTAAAGCAGCATTAGTATTTGATCTGCCCCTGAATCTATACAGCCCCTATTCTCCTGCAATTCCTACCCACTTTAATGGTGAAATCAATAAATCAAAGTGTGTGTTTTTTAAGTCAGGAAGAAAAATGCTTATTTTTCTAAATAAAGTCTATTTTTTTATTAATTACCCTAGTGTAAAAAAAAAGTTTGGATTACAAGTGTATGAACAATATAAAAAGTATAAAAACAGGTTCCATAGATTTCTACTACATTAATACAAAGTGCATAACTACATACAATTCATATTGCATTACTACATAGGAAGGAGTAAGGAGGCTGAGGGAAAAGCAGTCTGCTGTTGTAGTAATAAATAAATAAATACAGAAGTAGACGAGATGATCCATATCATAGTACATTGTTTCATACTGTAGCTGTAAATGCACAGAACCATTGACGCTTACTAAAAACAACAACCCAGAAAAGAACAAAAAAATAAAACCTTAAACGTGTAATTGATGAGGGGGAAAATATATGGGACTCCTACATGAATCCTTCAGAGATTACCAACCCAGCAAAACTGCCAAGTAGCTAGTCAGTTACAAATAAAGACCTATCTTATCCTCCCTTTAGAATATTTCTCCTATTTACAAATGGGGGGGGGGGACACAATTAAGGGAACCCTAAAAACAAGGTAGGACGACAATAGCTCAGATTTTGTTTTCCTAATGCATCAGCTTAGGATTTTTTTGTTTAATAAAAAGTATAAAAGGACAAAGTTATGTTTGTAGTAGTGCACTGCACAAAACAAGTCAAAATTCTCATGCTATTCAAATAAATGGAGAAATCCGTATGAGCTAAATACAGCAGCATACTTACTGCGGAAGCCATTATTTGCCAAAGCTGATAGAACTCTTTCCTTGGTCAATTGGCGTATTTTATCAGAATCTTGGGAATCTCATCTTAAAACAAAGCAAATAATATTCTAATTCTTATGCTGGCTGAGATTTCAGGGAAAAACTGAATTCAGCCAAGTGCCTTGTCCTACGGTTAATACACTACAGTGACAATGCTTAAGAAACCCTTTTCTCCTCTCACAGTACAGACTGAGAAAGCATGGGGGGAAACATGGGAGTTATAGGAGACACCCGCTTGCCCATAGGTGCTAGGGCAGAATTTAGGAAGAAGCAAATCCAAAATAGGGGACAAGCAGGCAGTGGGGGGAATTAACTGTGCAGTTCTGTGTTGAAGGCTGGGGACAAGAGAAGTAGGAACAAGGACTGAAGGCACTTCTGGGAGATTAGGAGGGAAGGAGGGGTAACAGGAAGGACTTGCAGCCGGGACCAGAAGATCATAAGACAAGGACTGACACTGACTACAGCCTGTGACGGCTCTTCGTACATGAAGGCTATTATGCGCATTTAGTGTCGTGAACTTGGGAAATAGCTCTAACTAGACAATACTAGGTGGTTGTGGTTGTTTTAAAAAAGAGAAGTCACAGTAATTTACGCACACATTTACAGAGTATATATCTGAAATAAAAACGCTTTCTCTTATTTGCCAACAAATGCCGTGCATGCCTAGACCTCTCTCTCTTTAGATAATACTTTACAATAAGGATGTGGGTGGGTTTCTTATTATTGCAATTTTCCTTCCTTGGGTGCGTAACCAAGCTAATCAAACAGTGCAGAAACACAGAAGAGGAATCTTAAACCTGAGCTTGTGCTAGAATGGGCTTGCTTTTGTTTGTGACTGGCCTTCAAAATTATTATTAATAATAATAATAAAATTTGTATAAAATGAAGAGTGATTACCGCATTGTTTGCATTCTGCTGTTGGATTGGGATTATAAAACCTCTTCTTACCTTGCCAGGCACAAACTGACTGCTGTTCCCAGTTGCAATTTACTAGTTTTTGACAGATTTTTACTCCGTCCTTATCAAGGTGTGGAACTAGACAGGTAAAGATAGCAATCACAAATTATAATATACACTTAATTGGTCCCATACCAAGGTACTGAAAAGAAGGACTTAGTATATATACTGTGTTATCATCACAGCCCTACACAACTGGCCAACATTTGTAAAGGGTGTCCCTTCAATACCATGAAGGAGCCCCTCATCTCCCTGAACGTTGTCTGTAATATTAACGCATAAATCATACATGGACTGCACACTGGAACAGGCAGGGGAGAGAAAAAAGTTAACTTGTTCCAGTACCAAGGTAATGAATGGGCCAGTCTCAAAACTTTATTGTTTGCCAAAGACTGATTGCATGCTCAGTCCCTTCACATACAGACTTTTACTAGGCCAGAAAGATGAGCCCTTGGCCTTGGGGTTCAGGACAGGCAAAACTTTTTATCCCTGTTAAAGCATCAGTAGTAAAAATTAAGAGCTCCCCACCTTTACAACATATACAGAGCAGGGAAGTCTTGTACAAACTTCAGCAAACCCAGGTCCATGCCTAAGAGTAATAAGTATTTTCCTCACAGGGAGAAAAGGTTACTGGTTAAAGTTTTAGCATGCCAAAATGTGAGCACTACTTCTCTTTCAGAAAAACACTACATATTTTAATTCTCTTTTATGGCCTTTCATCTGAAGAAGAGTTGTGTGGGGAAAGAGGCTGAACCAAGATTACTTGCAGCAGCATTCAGCTCAATTATGGATTTTAGAGCCTTTTAAATATTATTTACAGTCATTTGGGGGTGGGGGGAGAGATATGAACAGGTTTCTGAATTAGTGGAACTGAGGCAGTAAAAAAATGGAATCCTCAAACCGTTCAAGGTCGCGGGGGGGGGGGGAGTCTTTTGGCAGCATAGCAGGCTTCTAAAGTGAAGAGAAAGTCACTTTCAAGCCTTTCCAGAGAGAAAAAGAGGTTCTTTTTTACACCAACTGCTGTGGAAGTCACCACTCTTCCTGGTTGGAGATGGTTGGAGACTGGGGACCTTGTGGCTCTGGCTTCTCAGTTGTGGACTTCTTATTGCTACAGCAGGGTTTGAAGAGGTGAGCATCTATAACAACTTCTCCAAAGCGGCCTGTGTAAATAATTCCACAGCAAATTTTTTGCCTTCAAGAGAAAAGAAGATAAATTTGGATTTCATTTCATACATGTCTCAATTTTGACAAAAGATGGACTTGATGTGGCATACAAAAATATAAGTAATAATAATCAAAATCAGCTAACAGATTAGAATGAAACCATCACTGCAAGGTAAAGCAGCATTAAATCTAAGTGGTGTTCAATGAGATTACAAAGGATCAAAGCAGTTTAACAAGAAAATCAGAAAAAAGTTACTCCTAAAATTCTTGTCTGAACAATGAAAGGTTTCACAGCTGACCATCACTGCCTCCAGTGGAAGTGAGTTCCATATGCACTGCATGAAGAAGTACATTCTTTTCTCAGTCCTGAATCTTCCAATTCAGATTCAATGGATGTCAACAAGTTTGAGTGTTACACAAGCTAGCAAGCATGCCTGATAGCCACAAATAGCCTTGCCCTCTGTGAATCTGTCTAATCCCCCTTCAAAGCCATCCAAGATAATGGCTATCACCACACCCTGCAGCAGCAAAAGCCATAAATCAATGGTGCACTACCCAGACTTCTCGATCACAGATTGTTATACATATCTTTGCTAGGCAATACAAGCCTACACCATATATGCAGCAACTAGCTAATCCTAAAGCAAGAGGGATACTTGGAGATCAATACAACTGCTGGCTACTGTCACGGCATCCATCATTTCCCTCTAAGAGAGGATTAATGGGGGGGAGCGGGGGGGGGGGGAGAAACAGCCCCAGGACTCTGGCTTTGCTTTCAAGAGAACAACAAGATGCCTTGTGACCCACTTCATGCTCTGCATGCTATCCAGTTACTTTATTTACATCCCTAAACACCATGTTGAGTCATCAGCTGTCTGCAAGTGCTCCCTAATTGCTAAACCGAACGGAAGCAAAAGAGCCTTGTAATTAAGATTACATTTATTGCAATTATGTGCATTTTTAACCTCTGCCTCTTCCTGTGTTTTCCTCCCGCTGTCTACTTTCCCCGTTGTCTAAATCTAAGACTGTGAGCCGCCTTCAAGCAGGGTCTTGCTGTAAGCATTGTTTTAAAAAGTTTTATAAAGAGTCATGTTTGTGTAGCTAGTTGTGCTTCGGAAATAGTGCAGATTTCTACCATGAATTAAAGGAGTGTGCTGATTCTGTTTCAGGCTTCCTTTTGTTTTTACCTTTTCCAGTAAATGGGATCTAAGAAGGAGAAGACATGAGGGCGGCTGGAGCCAGCAGTCATCTCAGTGTCTGAGCCATCATCAGACTGATTGCTATAGCAGGGAGACTGGGCTGGAGACGCACTTGAAGTAGTGCTGTGGGCATCAGAGTCTGTAAGGAAGAGGGAAAACAGTGTATTTAAACTAGTTTTGCATACGTCTTTTATTTCTTTAGAATCTCAACTTTCAAAATCTCAAAGTTTCTGGTCCATATGATGAAGAAAACGTACAGAACATTTCCACGGACTACTGAGACTACCCAAGTGTTCACCTACTCTCAGTGTCCGGGGTGGGGAAACATGTGGCACACCAGGTGTCCCAATTTGGCTCACAAGGCTCTTTTCCCCAAACCACACCCATCCACCCGGCCCATGACACGATATGTGACCTCAGATGTGCAGCAGGCACTGACATGGCTCCAAAGAAACATTTGGGAGCTTAAAGTTGAGCTCCCGATTCTCCCTTTGTTTAAACAAGACAGAGAGGGCACATCTTGTTTTGGGAGGGGGAAGTGGTTTCCATTGACATCTCCCCCTCCATTTTAACAGCTGTTTCAATGGAAACCACTTCCCCCTCCTGCAGCAAGGTTCAAAGAGCTGCATAGAGCTGTTTGAATGCCCCACCCCGTAAACAGCCCTGTGATGCTCTTTGTATCTCTGAAAATGTACCCCATTAGGGGTCAGAGTGAGAAAGATCTGGCCCGGCAGCCAGAAAAGGTTTTCCACCCCTGAGTCATGCTTACACTTCTCCTAGGTTCTCTTCAGGGTTGTTGGTATTTAATCCCCCATGTACTTATTACCCCAAATCTTGCAGAGAACCATTTGATAAAACTTTTAGAAGTTTGGAACATGCCATTTACTTATTGTGGGTGAGGAAGCTCCTGGATCCACCCTTGTCACTTCCGATGGCTCAGAATGCTTTTTACCAGCTACAGCTAGTGCACTAACTACCAGCACTCTCAGACAAGGACAGCTGGCCAAAGGTAACTCGGGACTTGATTGCAGCAACGAGTTCTATGTAGGGCTACCCTTGGGCCTGGCCTCGAAGCTCTGGCTGGTGCAAAATGCTGCTGCTAGACAGACTACTGCCAGCAGTTAACACCTGCCCACGAAAGGTTGGCTGTTCAAATTCAGGTTTTTTTATTGATTTACAATGCCCTTAACTTGGGTTCAGGACCTCCTGGTCTCTTATAGACCTGCCTGGATCACTGAGATCTGGAATCCCTGCCAGTGGTCCCCATTGACTGAAGACGCATGGCTCATATCCACCAGGAGCCCTGCATTCAGTGCTTTGAGGGCAATTTGGTGGAACTCCCTCTTGGCTGAGATTAGACGGCTCCTGCCTACTTCCTGTTGAATGTCAGATGCTCGACAAAGACTTTTCCAGTTCAGCAGGGATTTTAAAATGTGTCTGATTATTAATTTAAACTTATGCATTGTATGCTTTTAATTTTTATGTACACCGCCTAGAACAGCCTTTGCTAAGCTGGTGTCCAAAACATCTTGAGTGCACCAGGCTGGCTTAGAAACTTTGGTAATTAAGTGGTATATAAATAACTTAAATAAGTAAAGATGTTGCTGCTATTTTTTAAAATAATGTCTTATCTTGCTCTTCTCTGGATTGCTAAGGGTGGTGTCATCCCATTTCCATCCCCAAAACAACTGCAATATGAATTATTCCTTTGGGATAAGATTGTGTACATACAGACAGGGTGGGAGATAGTGACCAGCCAAATGGGAGTCACGTGTTTTGACCCATTTGTGATAAAAATGGTTTAAAATAGATATATGTCTATCCCCGAGGTCTCAAATTCAGCCAGGTTTGGGAGGGATTTTCAGCTTGACTGAATTTCCAATTTTACGCTGCAACTAAGCCACTGGAACTGCAGAAACGATACTTTCAAAGTCCTCCAGTAATGTTCCTTTGCTCAGGTCCAAGAATAAGCAAGACACATACTGTAAAAAAATACAGTAAGGCTGTGAAACTAGCAAGATTTAAAGCCAGCCTCTTAGAGAGATTTAGGAGGGAGTATTCCAGGGTAGCCAACATGGTGGATTTTTTGAATTTAATACTGCCTCTATACACCAAAGGCCCTCTCCTGTGATATATAGTACAGCCATTCAGAGTCAAGGCCCGCTGCACCAAATCAAGCCCATTAATGGAAAAAGCAGATAGGATTAACATACTGTGTCTCTTCAACTCTTTCTGCAGCTTGCTTATCTGATTGCTCTTCATCCTGCTGCCAGAAAGGGTTTTCATCTTCTTTGGCTTCAATGTCGTCTTAAGACTCGGTCCAGCTCTTGCATCCACCACCTGGAAAAGGACAGCAAGAAAAAAGTTTGTTTCATCGACTCTCATCTGATGAATTGTAGCAATAAGCAATGGTGTAAAAACTGCAAAACCTTTTTTTAAATGGGGAAAGCAGCTGTGTTCTGATTTGCACGCAAGAGTTTGCTTTACATTGCTCAGGCTCTACTGTGCTTTAAAATAAATAATAAAAGAATAATAATTGAAACTCAGCACCCAAGACCTTTCAGGTTCAGTGTCAAGTAAAGCTGGATGCTCTGAACTGTATACATTATGCAAATGGAGCAAAATTTGACTAAATTGCAACCCAGAAATCCGCACCCGCCCTTTGAATTGTTCCAGTGCACTGGGAGATGATGCTTCTGCCCCTTGCTTCTTATCTAATGTGCAGCATACCTCTAGTCAGAAGGAATAGCTAACCAGTGTCCTTCAACCTGATGCCCTCCAGATGTTGCTGGACTACAACTCCCATCAATTCCTGACCAGTGGCTAAGCTCACTGGGGATCAGAGGAGTTGTAGTCCAACTGTATCTGGGCCTGTTGTGGCTTATGCAACTCTCCCTCCCAGTCCTATTTATCTAATATATTAATGCCTTATGAGTCATAACATACATTAAGGCAGGCAATGGCAGAACCATAATACCAGCTGTTCTACACATGTTGTACACACAATGGCTATTAAGAAGGAAACGCTCAGGACGACAACTTCCACCAACCCAAGCCATCGTGATCAGTGATCATGGAAGGTCTAGTCCAGCAAGATTTTGAGGGCACCAGGCTGGCTACTCCTACCATGATACAGGATGAGAGATGGAAAACTCACATGATTCCAGTTCTTTTTTGATCCTGCTGGCAGTTTTTTCCATCTTTTCACCAGAAGCACACAAGCGTTGCAAATATCTCCTGATCGGGCCTCATGCAGACTGTGAGAAGAACACAAAATAGTTCAATTGCTTGGTTATACTAGAAGGAGATCAACAGAGAGAAAGGCACACAACTTGGCACCCCTTTGGTTCTCAGGCTTCACTGAATTTTGTAACAGCCTTCGGCTCAGAAAACCCAACACAGTGCTGGAATGGCACCAGCCCTTACCCAAAGCAGTTCTGGAAGTCCTTTTCATAACGCTTGCTGTCAGTGAAGCGAGAACTGGAAGACTTTGCTCTGCAAATGCAGCAACCTTCTAAACTCCGGTACATCTTCGGTTTGTGGAAGCCAAACATCTTCTCTTCCCTTCTTTAGCCTGTTGGGATGAGGGAGGTTAGGAAGGAAAAGAAAGGAGGTGATCAAGCTTCAAAAAGGAACAAGGGTAGGCAACATTTAAAAGGCAGCTGTGGTCTCTACCCCCCGCATCTGCCATGTACAACTCTGCAAACCGACACCGCATCGCAGTCAGAAATGCCCAGTGGGAGATGATCCATTATTCATGATCCCTGTCCCACACCATTTCCCATAAGGACAGGTGTCTCAGACACATTTCCGTTTCTCTCGATCACCAGCAGCACGTGCGTTTGTGTCGCCCCCTCGTTCAATGCAGAGGACACCACAGGATATTCAGCCAGGCATGTAACAAGGTGACCCAAGCGGCTGCGGTTAATGCAGGAAAAAAGGGGGAAGTTGCCCCATAAAAAGGTGCATTCTAAGTCACCAAGTCTGTCTCAAAAGTTATTTCAGGTAGATTCGTTGGCTTCAAATGTGGAAGGGAGAAAAACAGGCATACACCACTCAAAAGAAAACCAATCAGAATGGGAATCTATGCCCACCAATAGCGTTCCTGATTTTTTAAGACAAAAACCCCAAAACTACATTTCCGTGCTATTATTGCTATTGTGCTAGAAAAGTACAGGGTGGCCCCAAATACCGGTAGGTATACTTCCCTCAGGACCTGCACAAGTGCCCATCTCTGATGACCTTTTGGGGCCTCCAAACATCAGGACTGTATATCCAAACCATACTTCTATAGCCCCTGGCCTTGGCTGGTGCTTACATGGGTCTTTAATTCTTGGCCCATTTCAGCTGTGCATGTTTTATAGCCATAATAATACAATGCAATGTATCAGACTTTAATTTTTGTGCACTGCCTCAAGACTGAAGTGGGAAGCAGTACAAAAATGACTCAATAAAATAAATATAAAACAATAAGTCTTTTCAGGCTCTACTACCTCCAACCCTTTTCTGTCGCAAACAGTAAATCCAACCTCTTAGCCTCTACGTATCTCCTGCCAAACATGTTGGGGAGTATCATCCTTCTTGCCACTGTGCGGCAGATTTCACAGAAGTGCAATATTAAATAAGAATACAGAAGCACAGTTATTTGCCAGAGGCACATTCCTTGACATGTACCATCTCAACTGAAGGGACACTGACCTCACAGTTCCATCAACTGGGAAGCCCAGCCATCGCCTCTCGTGCCTTGAACATGCAAGGAATGTGCCTCACGACTAAGCTATAGCATCTCATCCAAGGACTGGGCCTGGTCACACAGAGGACTGGCAAGAGGGTGGGGGCCACCGAGGAAGAGACACAGATGCCAAGGAAAAAGTTGGCAAGGCTTTCTGTTGTTGACAGGTCTAATTTCTGTGCACCTGTAAGAAAAGCTTCCATCCAGTTTCACAAGGCTGAGTTTTCATCTGGCCAGGAATGAGCCTGCAGTTCACACCAGAATCTAAACCAGAAAGCAGCCTGTGGGTGTGGCCTTTATTTACTTCTTTAATTTATATACCCCCTTTTCTTCCAAGGAGCTCTCTCGCTTTCACCAGCAACTACTCCACAGGCAAAGAATCCCTTTTGTGCCAAGGGTGCCGCGTGTCAACTGCTGGAGCAGGGGCAAAGCCAGTGGTGGATGGTGCCACCCCTTTTCCTCTCCTGGAGCCCCATTTCACACTTCTTCCCCACCCAGCAGGCTACTAGGGAGGGGCAGAAGTCCACCCTGTTCATTTGCAAGGGGCCTCTTATCCTACCGTCCCTCTGGAGTCCGGACTCCCCCTCCTTGCATGAAATTAAGCCCTATGTGATGGCTGACTCCTCCTGGAATTTATGGCCAGTTGTATCAGAGATGTGGAATTTCAGGGCCAGGGGCTGAATGTGGTCCAGGTCTCTGCCTGGCCCTTGTAGCTCTCCCCATCCCACACCCCCTCCCAAGTCACAGCCCTTGGCAGCCCTGCTTTACCTCCCCCTTTCCAGTGTTTCTGCCCAGCTGCGAGGTGACCCTGAACTCTTGATATGCCTCTTGCTTATCTGGGAGGAGGAGGATAAAGAGGAACACAGGAGAGCGAAGAAACCAGCCTACTGCGCAAAAAACAACATTAGCATTTCTTGCTCAGCTCATGTTTACATCTGGTCCCATCCACTCCCAATTTGTGAAGGAGGCAAAGCAACCACCTGGGCTGGGGGAAAAGTCCCCACTTCATTTTATACCTACGCTCTGCGCTTTGTTTTCGGAGGGGATGGTTTGGCAAAGACTGGGAGCTGAATCAGGTGCTGCTGTCCACAGTGAATCTGCACAGCTGCTGCCCCGGGGCAGCAATTCCAAGCATGCTTTGATCAAGAAGCAAGTCCCACTGAAGTCAGGAGGACTTGTTTCCAACTAAGCGTATTTAGGAAGCGGAAGCTGCAGATACAGCAGAATGCTGCTGCACAATCGCTGCCAGGACTGAGACCCTGTCAGCATGTAAGCCCTTTACTCAGAGGTCTGCCCTGCTTGCCGACTTGCTACTGGGCCAAGTTCAAGTATATAAAGCCCTTAACAGCCTGGAACCACTTTACCTGCAAGACTGCCTGGGAACTGCAGCCCTGTGAGAGGTAAACTATAGTTCCCGGGATTCTTTGGGGCATAGGCAGCCATAGGCTTGCTTTGTTGCACAGGAGCTGGGCTAGACAGAACAGGTTGGAGCAGAGCAAGAAATAGGAGTGTAAGTTTCAAATGTTAAAATTATTTTTTAAAAACCTTATTAGCTTCTCACAAGAGAAATCAGCACTTTCACTCAAAAAGGAATCTCAAATCAAGTTTGATGCCCTGTGCTGCTTCAGACAAGAGGAAGCTACAATTATCCAGCTGTACAGAACGAAACAAACACACTTAAGAGTGCAAGTGTCAGAAATTTTTTTTGGGGGGGGGGACGGAATGCAGAGGAAAATACACCACATCACTTGTTTTCTAATAATCTCACTGCCAGCCAGTTCTGTTGCTACTGTTCTTATTAATAAAACAGAGCCATCAATGAACACAGCATTTTACAGGAGTTTAAAAGGCAAAAGAAAAAGTCGGGCCAGCACTTGAAGACCTTGCACTTTAAATTAATAGCTAATACTGAAGGCTGAAATTGATTTAAGATACCATGCCTCAGTTGCTAAAACTTCTAGTGAGTGTTGCTCTACTGAGCTCTGGGCACACTTTTGCAAGGGAATTTAACTCATACCTTTTAATGACAGGACTACTAGAGGGCAAACAGGAGTCCCAGAGTGATCCACCAGCCACCAGTACTTTTCTGCGGTTTCTTGACAAAACAACTACTTCCAAAATCCTTAAACTCTCTTGTCCACCCAGTTATGGAGAAGGGTTGTAGTTGAAGCACAGGCTCTGCCCAAAATCAGCCTGTAGCATCTTCACGAAGGGCTGGGAAAGACTACTGTCAAAAATCCCAGAGAACTGCTGCCAGTCAGTGTAGAAAATACTGAACTGGATGGGCAAAGCATTTGCCTCAGTACAAGGCAAGCTTCTTAAGCTCCCCAATGCCCGGAATCATCCTACAACCTTTTGCAAATGGTCAGAACAGATTCTCAGGCTTCTTTCAGCCTGAAACAAGAGGTTGTGGACTCTCCTTCCTTGGAGGTTTTTAAGCAGAGGCTGGATGGTCATCTGTCAGGGATGCTTTAGCTGAGATTCCTACACCGCAGGGGGTTGGACTAGATGACCCTTGGGACCCTTCCAACTCCACAATTCTATGATTTTTTTTTTCACACCTGTGTGTACTACAAAGGACAAGAAACAAATATGCCGATGTACATTAAGGGCATTTATCTCTGGAAAGTAAGGGTGGATCATCTTGGGAAGCTATTAAGCATTGCAACTAAAAGCCAATGGACTTCAAAACAGAAAAGGTAATAAAATAAATATTTGGTTTCTATGGTGGTATTACGGTGGAATGTTTAGTCTCCCAAAGTGCTTTATAATCCTTCTCTCATTCATAATAGCCCAGTCGTGGCCCATTCTATTTTTTTATGATTGCACACACATGAGTAATGCCAAGTTTAGATTTCAAAGTGATCTACAGGCAACAAAAACAAACCATAACTAGGAATTTGGGCTGAAGGCTGGTGCCCATTTCCAAATCCAGATCCAGCTGTTTAGGGGCAATTCCAAAACTGACTACAGCGGTGCCTCGGGTTAAGTACTTAATTCGTTCCGGAGGTCTGTTCTTAACCTGAAGCACCACTTTAGCTAATGGGGCCTCCTGCTGCCGCCGCTGGAGCACGATTTCTGTTCTCATCCTGAAGCAAAGTTCTTAACCTGAGGTAATATTTCTGGGTTAGTGGAGTCTGTAACCTGAAGCGTATGTAACCTGAGGTACCACTGTATTGTTTTCATGCCGGCCTGTCTGCAAGAGTCACGCTTACATGAAAGAGCCTTATATCCCACCCCCTTCTGATAATCTGCTTTCTCACAAGGCCAATTCATCTGCCAAAACCCTTCTGCAATGCAACCGTGGGAGATGATAAGCCTTGATACAGTTTGCCTGGGAGAAAAACACCCATGTGTGGAAACACCTGGAGCCTTTATTTTGAGAACGAAGGGCAACAATGAACAAACTGAACCACAACTGGAGACCACGGAAACAGAATCTGCTGCTTCCCACTGGCAAGTGATGGCCCTTCTTCCTTTGGCAGATGACTATTTTTAACTTAAGCCTACGCTATGCAAGGCAACTCTCCACCAAACTTCAAATCATACTAGGCAGGACATAGAGCTGCCTGTCATTTATCTACCTGCACTTTTATTCCCATTTCTCCCTCAAAACTGGATGATACCAAGCACAGCCCCAAACTGCTGGACGTAAGATCTGCAAGTGGATATTTTTTTTTTTATAATATTTTTATTTTTTCCATATAAACACAACACAACAAACATAAACATACAAAGACAAAAACAGAACAAAAAACATGTATCATTTCATATCCTAATTTCATATACCTTTCTTCCCCGACTTCCTCATGCCTCCCCTTTCTGTATTCCAAATTCTTATCGATTGTTCAGCAAATCTTCCCTTATTTTAATTTAAATTTAGACTATTCTTCCTTATTCTCCTTGTCCTAACCATTGCTAATAGTAACCATTTACTTTCCAGTCCAACATCATTCTAACTTTCATTAACTTTGTAATATTTCTTTAAATAGTCCTTGAATTTTTTCCATTCTTCTTGCGCTGCCTCTCTTCCCTGGTTTCGGATTCTGCTCGTCATTTCTGCCAAGCCCATGTAGTCTATCACCTTCATCTGCCATTCTTCCAGTGTGGGTAGCTCTTGCGTCTTCCAGTACTTCGCAATGAGTATTCTAGCTGCTGTTGTAGCATACATAAAGAAAGTTATATCCGTCTTTAACACCCCTTGGCCGACAATACCCAAGAGAAAGGCCTCTGGCTTCTTGGGGAAAGTACATTTAAATACCTTTTTAAGTTCATTATAGATCATTTCCCAGAATGCCTTAATCTTCGGGCAAGTCCACCAAAGATGAAAAAATGTACCTTCAGTTTCTTTACATTTCCAACATTTATTGTCAGGCACATGGTAAATCTTTGCAAGCTTGACTGGGGTTATGTACCACCTATATATCATTTTCATAATGTTTTCTCTTAAGGCATTACATGCCGTAAATTTCATCCTGGTGGTCCACAACTTTTCCCAATCAGCAAACAAAATATTATGACCAATGTCCTGAGCCCATTTAATCATGACCGATTTAACCGTTTCATCTTGTGTATTCCATTTCAGCAGTAAATTGTACATTTTGGACAAATTCTTAGTACTGGGTTCTAACAGTTCTGTCTCCAATTTTGATTTTTCCACCTGGAAGCCAATTTTACTGTCCAGTTTAAACGCTTCATTTATTTGATGATAATGCAACCAGTCTCTCACCTTCCCTTTTAATTTCTCAAAACGATCTGCAAGTGGATAAAAGGAGCAGAGCCCTTGCAGCTAATATCATGGACAGCCTTGGGCTCAGGAATTTCCTTCCCTCCCACCAACCTTTTACTAATCTTCAAGCCACAGTACAAACCTCCCATTTGACAGAGAATTCCTTGGCTCCAGGCACGGAAATTATTTACTTCATTGTCCTCCAACAGAAGGAAGTTTACAAAAGATATGCATCTGTACAGGCTTATATATTCTTTTAAACCAGTATTTCCAACCTGTTTTTAAAAAGTAGTAATTGTAGGGGGGGATATTAGCACAAATTAAGTTTGTTCCAGAAGTGTGAGACCCATCTTTTTGTAAACTTATCTTCTTGGAAGTTAATCATTTCTCATCTTTGATAATTCAGTTAAGTAGCATCACATACTTTCTTTAGCTATTTCTTTACAGGAGGTGTTTTGTCCTTTTTCCAGTTCTGACTATTCTTGCATAGATTAGTAGACTTGCAATAGTAGAGTGTCAGGGTTTTTTGTTTTGTTTTACTTTTATCCAAATAGCACAAAGGAAGGTATTTGCAGGAATTCCTAGTTATATTGCACCCTGCTATTTCTTGCATAATATACATTATACAAGAATGTATAATTCATTTGGCTTCTCTATCCATAATTTTATTTTCTTTGCTTTTCTTTAAACTACAAAGACTCAGATGCTGCAACCTTTCTTGACAGGGGAATTGCTTCATCCCCATGACCATCTGGGTTGGATACATGCAATCGTATTCACTAACTGTCCAATAAAACAATATTTTACTATGCCCGATGCAAATCTAAATGCTCTCTATGCAATACTTGTAAAACTATGTTAAGCAATGCTTCTTAAACACACACAGTCCATCTCAATATGGGATTGTGATTCTCCCAATTCCATCAATGACTATTAAAAGGTAAAGGGACCCCTGACCATTAGGTCCAGTCGTGGCCGACTCTGGGGTTGTGGCGCTCATCTTGCTTTATTGGCCGAGGGAGCCAGCATACAGCTTCCGGGTCATGTGGCCAGCATGACGAAGCCGCTTCTGGTGAACCAGAGCAGCGCATGGAAACGCCGTTTACCTTCCCACTGGAGCGATACCTATTTATCTACTTGCACTTTGACGTGCTTTCGAACTGCTAGGTTGGCAGGAGCAGGGACCGAGCAACAGGAGCTCACCCCGTCACGGGGATTCAAACCGTGACCTTCTGATCAGCAAGTCCTAGGCTCTGTGGTTTAACCCACAGCGCCACCCGTGCCCCCTTATCAATGACTATTACTGTATTGTTTTTTCCCATCCCTCAAATTAGCAATGTCACCATACTAGTGGGTGGGGTAAAATCCTGTAATATATAGATGGCTTACTATTCTAGGACTAAGACAGATTGCACACCTGACTCTGCCTTCCCTTCAAGTCACTTCTATTTCAGCAGGATTCTGATCCTATGCTGTGGGTTTGCTGCTTAAGAGTCCACACCAACCGGTGCAAAAGCTTTCTAGGATTCCCAGACCATCACAGATGGGAGATACCAGGGATCAAATATGGGGCCCTACCCATGCTCTGCCACTAGGTGGATCGTGGCCTGATCCAGCAAGACGCTTACATCCTTCACCAAGGGTGCACACTCAGGACCATACAACACAGCCGTGTTTTAACTTCAAGAGACCTCCAAGGTGGATCAATGGGGTTCTAGTAGAAAAAATAAATGATCAATTCAGACTAGCCCTGCTTTAAAAGGAGCATCCATCCCAAGGAGAGAATGCGCCATTGCAGATCCAGAAACCCATGTGCTAAAACTCTCACCAGGTTCCTCACTGGCCCAAGTTTGCTCTTTCAGTTGCGAAAGATCACCAGATTACCAAGCTTCATTATCGAAAACTCCCTGGGTGGTCACAGGAAAGCCTCTCTCTCTCAGCCTTTCAATCAACAGCAAGTTACTTCACAAGGTTGATCCTGTGGGAATTAAGCATGGACTCCACGGCTAGGTAATGCTATTAGTAGCAAGAACAATTTCTTAAAACTCTGGACTCACACAGTTTGTTAAAGATAACCGCCTCTCTCTCGCTTATTCAATGAAGTTTAAATGGGTGTAGAATGATTGTCTGTGATTGCTTGAGCAATACTTCCTTGCAATGTATTGGTGTGGCCTATAAAACACAGGGTGGGCCACTTTTCTCCTGCATTCCTTTGGGAGTAATCTGCGAGGGGTGGGGCAGGAGCTCAAAGGGACAAAAGTGGAAAAAAATGGGTGGGTCCACTCCCTGTTTCTCTCCCTCTCCTCTTTCCAGTGCCCCCTTCTCTTCCCTCCTTCCCTGGTGGACCATCAGGAGACAGACTGCTCTTGTCAGAGGTCTGAACTGTTTGCCTGCAGAAGGCTGTTGAAATGAGTTGCAAGTTACCCACACTTTATCTCCATGGAGTAACAGAAATGCAAAGCAAGCCAGGTCTCTGCTGAGGTGCTGACAATTTAATTTCTGATGCTAGAGAACAGAAAGGGTTGCATCCAATGACACTGTCCTCCTGGAGCAAGGTCTTCTGTCTGCATAATGGGGCTTCTTCTCCCTCTCAGTGGTGCCTCCCCACACACCCTCCAGAGCAGATTCTGGGAGCGTACCGGGCAAGGAAGTCCCACCACGCTGGTGGAAGTCCTTGCACTAATGGGACAACTTTGTTGGATGCAATCCAAAGATTATAAAAGGGATGAACCTAAGCAAACACCGTTCCAAGTACTTGGAGATGAGGAGATAGATAGAGCCCAATTCTGTATGTGTTTACTTGAGATGAAACTCCAGTGTGTTCAAAGAGCCTTAATCCCAAACTTAGAAGAGCCTATTGGACCACATAGCCCTGCATCCTGTTCTCACAGTAGCCAACAAGATGCCTGTAGGAAACCCTCAAGCAGGATCTGAGTGAAAGAGCATCTTGCCCATCTGCAAATCCCAGCAACTGGTATCGAGAGGCCTACTGCCTCTGACAGCATAGCCTTAGCCCCCATGAACTTGCCCAATCCTACTTTAAAGCCATCCAAGTTGGTGAGAATCACTACCCCTTCGGGAGTTCCATAGTTTTAACTACACACTGTATGAATAAATACAGTGGATGCTCAGATTGCGAACGTGATCCGTGCGGGAGGCACGTTCACAACCCACAGCACCGTGTCTGTGCATGTGCAAAGCACGATTTAGCGCTTCTGCACACGTGCGAGCGGCGAAACCCAGAAGTAACCCATTCCAGTACTTCCAGGTTTGGCGCGGTGCGCAACCCGAAAGCACACATCCTGAAGCATCTGTAACCTGAGGTATGACTGTACTTTCTTTTACCAAAGAGGTCCTTTAATTTCTGCCCATGATGCCTACTTTGCTGCTAATACCTGAATAAGAATAACAGCACTTTCCACACAACACTCAAAATGACATTTGAGTTTCTGTTGTAGTATAGAAAGTCGCATGTGAATGCTCCTCTCTGTGCCAGGGAGAAAACTAGATGAGAGCTTCTTAAGGACCCCTCTATACATTTTCAAATACTGTATTGTAAATGAGCACCAAAAGAGGTGGGAAAATACAAAGGGACTTTGAGAATCATGTTTTAAAAGACCCTCAACTGTCTCCGTCCATACACTGAAAGCTACGAGCGTGCATATATAAAGTGATTAAAGTAGGAAAGAGTTTCCAAGCATTTAAGCCATTTTTAAACGAAACCCTGTGCAAAAGAAGATCACCACACCACTCACCGCGGAGAGGCAAGCCTTGCCTCCAGCAAAGACCACCCACCCACATCCACCTCAGCCAAGGACGACCTACTTTTCAAAACAGGCCATAATGATCAGAGAGACACCAAGCTCTGAGATCTCTCTTAGGCACAGGTGCAAGGAACTCTGCTTGCCCAGGAACAAAATATGTATACACACTCTCTAGAAGCAGCAAAGAAGACGCAGCAGCAGCAACGACATTCACAGCTATGCTTATGCAAGAGGAGAATGTGCCAATCTACCTGCCAAGCTCAGCCACTGCCATGAGGTCTCTCCATGTAATGCCCAAACGTGCAACTGGACAAGAGAGAGGATATTGTTGTTGTTTACTCATAGGATCTGATGGCTAAAAGAAGCCAACAATGGAGGGAGGTGGGAGAAGGGACTCACTCATGCATAGGCATTGCAAATCATTACACACACACACACACACACAAAACAAATAAAAGGCAATCAAAAGCTGTCCACATTTCCTGTTCCGCTTTGGACTAGCTTTGCAGTAAGGGGCTGCCATGGAAGGAAGCGTCATAACATCCCCCCCCCCTCCAGAGGCCGACTAATCTCCAGTGCTACTGGTGGTAGTCTCTGCTCGAGCGCGGGGGGGGGGGCGGGGCTGGGGGCTGGAAGAGAGCGAGCGAGAGATCGGGGTCATCATTGCCACTGGCACGGATTTTACACACACACACACAATATATATATATATATATATATATATATATAAAATGTGCGAGAGCACAGCTTTCCACCCTCCCACGAGCACGCCTCCCACGCAGAAAGAGGGAAAGTGGCATCCCAGGCGAAGTGACTTGAGTTTCGAACGCTTTTTTATTAAAACTATAATGAGAAACAGCAGGTTGCGCTGGCGCTCTCACCAAATTTGTGTGTGTGTGTGTGTGTCTGCGCGCACACACACAAACGGTGGGAGATGGAAAGCAAAGGAATGGACCCTCATTAAGTAACCAGGGAAAGTTTTACTCCTTCGCATTCTCGCAGAACAAAAGAGACGATAAAGGTTCCCACCCGCCCCCTCCATCCCATCGCCGCCGCGACCAGCAGCACTTCCTGCTCACTAATGCCGCCCGCCCCCCACCGGCGCCCCGCTAAGCTCCTGCCTGCACATCGGGTGGGTGTGAGCGCGCGATCTGCCCGCGATGGTAGGAACTGGTTCCTCCTCATGGCTTTGCCCTGACGTAATTCAAACATGGCAACAGTTCCGACTTCAAAGCGGGATCGGCGAGACCTCCCATAAACACGCGCCACGAGGGGAGAGCGAAACGCGCTTTAACCCCGCACAGAGGCACAAAAGCGTGTACCAACAAGGCAAACGTGACATTTATTCCTTCCAGCTCTCTCACTTTCCCAGTTAATTAATGACCGAGCGACATTACAGCCCGGGACAGGCAGCAGCAACCAGAGCATGTGTTTGCTCCAACACTCCGCTGGGTCCTGCCTGAGCCACCTAAACACGCCTCCTCCGCCGCCGCTTCCCTGCACGCGGCTTGGTACCTTGCACTGGGGGCGCGCGCAGTATCTTAACATCAAAATAAAATTTTTTAAAGTCCTCAAGAAGCAGATGCGACCTCGTGCGTATTTCTCTGCTCCGATTTCGGATGCAACACGGTTCGTGCGTGTTTCTGTGTCGAAGGGATAGAAAGCAGCGCTGCTGCTGCGGCCGAGCCGCCTCCCCCCCCCCGCCCCGCCTCTCGCGCGCCGCGCCGTTTGCAAAGCCCAGCAGCCACATGCTCTATATAAGCCCTTTGTTTTGCCTACATGCGGCAAACAAGGTAGTAGCCGGGGCTGTTTGCTTCCGCGGAGTGGAATTCGAAAACAAAAGATTACACTTATGAGACGCACGGGAAAGGGAGGAAAGGTTCCAGGTCGACTTTAAAGGAAAACAAGACTCGTATTGCACGGCGGCGCGGGCGGGGAGGGGCGGATGTGCAGCGAGGCGACTGTTAAAAAACAAAAGTTCCGATCAAAGTTGTATACAGTACAGTACTTTAAAGAGTGTCTGCTTTCAAAGTGGCAGGCCGCATTACCACCCACCCAACTCAGATGGTTAATGACATGGTAGTCTGATAAAAAGCTGTTTAATTTTTTATATTAAAAAAACCCGAGATTAACACCACAATCCTAACCATGTCAACTCAGAAAGAAGTCCAGTTTTGTTCAATAAGGATTACCCCCTGGTAAGTAGCTTTAGGATTGCAATTTTAAACGACTTGCGTAGCTTGGAGCACGTGTCCTGACAGATTGCACAAAAACAAAAGATCCCTTCGTTTCAAGCAACGCAGTTGCGGCTGAAACTGGAGTCGCCTCTAAAAGGCATGGGCAAACCACCCCAAGGGTAACCCGCCCCGCCTCTGTCCTGCTGTCTTTCCCATTCCTCCGAGGAAACATACCCCGACACCGCCATGGCTGTTACCCGCTTGCCATGCAACGCGGTGCAACTTTCCCCTCGCGGAATCGATCTACAGGTGTATCACTCGCAGAAAGGAACGCGGACCCCGGGGAACGTTCGGAAATGGAACGCCCGCGTCGCCAACATTCCAAACCTCGCCTCGAATCCTAAGCCGGTTTAGCCGACCTCGAGGGATTTGTTGCAAACCTTATTCCCCCTCCCCCTCCCTTTTGCTTCCCATTGTCGCCGGTCCCGCGTCCATAGCTGTAACGGACAACACAAATCTGACCGCCGCCAACACGCCGTGCACAGCAAATTGCTGCCCCAAATCCCACATGTTATTACTCGGAAGTAGAAACCCATTAACTTTCATTCCACTGTGAAGGGTAGCCGGGATTGCAGCAATCACCTCGCTTCCTTTCTGTTACGAGAAAGGAGCGAACAAACAACTTTTTTAAACTGGGAACTCCCCGCTCCGGGGCCCGACCGCGGTCCAAAGCACTAACTGCATTAAAACACCCAGCGATTTCCAAGTTCTCTTTACGGTCGTGCCGAACAAACCGGATTCAATTGGGAGGGGTAGTGGAACAGATAGAGAAACTCATCCTACAACTGTTTTCCTTCATGGGGGGCTGGAGTCCTCACTCCGCCACATGCTCGACCTACAACAATACAAGCAGCGTTCCGCTGCCCCCGTTTCTTCCGCCACAGGATACCCCTCCAAAATGCAAAGCATTCCAGAGAATAACGCCAGCTACACACCGTCTCACCTACAAACACCCCCCTTGCATATATACGACATCCTCTTGATAACTAGTTTGCTTGCAGAAAGGCAGGTTAATTAAAAAATTTAAAACACACAAATAAAAGAGCACAAAACTTGTCCGACCCCGCTCCCCGTCTTTCAGATGTACGGCTACTATTTTAAATCTATATTTTCCCAACTGGAAACGACGAACATTTAAAAGGATTTACCTCCAACGAATCAATAGCGTGCTGGGTTGTGCGGAGCGATCTTCCTCCCCCCTCCTCCTCTGCGCGGTCTCGTTGTCTCGCTCCTGCGTCTGGAGAGATGCAAGCTCTGGAGTCATTGGCTTAACTTCCAGGCGGTGTGCGCATGCGCGGTTCCCACGACTCCGTACTCCTCAATCGAGCTCTTTTGCATGCGCGTACCATTGTCCTTTTAAGGGAGAAAAGGGCCGAGCGAAAAGCATGGGAAGGAAAAGCACGGGGGAGGTCCCGGTCATTGTGACGCCAGAAGTGACGTTGCACGCACGCGGGGCCAGATTTGTGGGAGGGAGATTCTAAGCGAAGCTAAGGAAGGAACGTCTCTTGCCGCAGTTGCTCATGCTCTCGCTGCCCATCCAGGATTTTCTTCGGGTAAAAGGACATAAATCATCTTGTAGGGCAATGAATGAATGAATGAGCTCGCTTCCCTTTCTCAGCCCATTTTCTATTCTTCATGCACAGATGCGAGGCTTCAAGGTTTGGTTTGGAATGTGAGAGCACCAACGCTTCCTGTGTAGGATTTCCTCCCGGATACACACCGGCCATCACTGATTCTCCTGTAGCCTCCCATTCAGTCAATGATGAGGTCCATTTTGCCTTAGTTTCATAAGTGTCACAGGCTCCCAGCCTTCTCACTTAGGTGTGGCGTGGCGCCTAGAACCTGGGATTCCGGCTCAGCCAATGAAGCTCACTGGATGACCTTGGGACACGTCAATCTCTCGGACCAGCCTACTGCACAGGGGACAAGGGGCAGACCATGTGTCACCTTGAGCTCCTTGGGAGGAAAGGCAGGATGCAAATGTAATAAAATACATAACTGTGCGTGTAGGCAAGTAGTGTTGGAGCACAGATTTTGGATATCTAATTAATAGCTGCCAGTCTGTGACATCGGTCACCCAGTCCTGATTCACGGTCTCTTAATTTTAATATCAAGGAGAAACCATTTCTAAATGTGCTAAATATCTAGCTAGCTATTTCAAGTCTCTTACCCTGCTCCTGCCAACCTAGCAGTTCAAAAGCACATCCAAGTGCAAGTAGATAAATAGGTACCGCTCCGGCGGGAAGGTAAACGGCGTTTCCGTGCGCTGCTCTGGTTCTCCAGAAGCGGCTTAGTCATGCTGGCCACACGACCCGGAAGCTGTACGCCGGCTCCCTCGGCCAATAAAGTGAGATGAGCGCTGCAACCCCAGAGTCGGTCACGACTGGACCTGACGGTCAGGGGTCCATTTACCTTTTATCATACACAGTGTCGCTTCACCTGTTCTGCAGCAGGTACATTTGTGAAACACGTTTGCCAAACAGGAGTTTAAAAGCCCCTTGGGGCACAAAGAACTACCTGCCCAGTCTGGCCATCAAAAGCGTTGCATACGGACTTCTAATTCTACCAAAACTATCTAGGGCTGAAGTCATACCAAACAAACTGAGATGGTTGATGCTTTATTATCACTTGTGCTTCTAATGTGTGTGTTTCCTTTAACAACTCAGTTGGTTAGAGTGTGGCACTGATAATGCCAAGGTTGCAGGTTCAATCCTCGTATGGGCCACCTGCATACTTCTGCATTGCAGGGGGTTGGACTAGATGACCCTCGGGGTCCCTTTCCAACAAGTACTTTCATGTCCACTACCAAGAACTGCTGTTGTGTTTCAGTGGTGGGAGAAGTCAACCTGGTTAGTTTATCACAGCCATCATGTGGGTGGGGAAAGTGTGATTACTTTGGAAGGCAAGGACAAGGAGACTTGTGGGCAAGAGGTAAGGAGTAAATCCCAGTGAATGCAGTGGAGTATACTTCTGAGTAGATAAAGGATTGCAGTCTCTCAAATTTCCAAACATGCCCACTGGTCCAAAAAGGTTGGCAGTCCCTGACAGACGAGGTTTGGAATGCATGCTAGTTACAGAAAACTACGGTATTATTGTAACTATAACATGGATAGGTAGGGTTTACATAAATTGTGAACAATTAACTGCAGAGATTTTCCTGTTGGCTTTTATTCTGGAACATGGAGTTCAGCCTAATTACATTATGTTAGAAATTTGGGCAGAAAAAGCAAATTTAATGCAACCATTAAAATCTAAACACCACTTTTTAAAGGCAATTGCACTTAGTAGGTAGCAGACCAATTCTACAAGCATCATCAGCTTAATGGAAAATTTGACAATAGTAAGACTGTGTTTAAATATTAGGCAGTTTTTTGGTCAATCGACCAGTCAAATATTACAAGAGTGCCAACCCTAAAGACTTGCAAATAAAATTCAAAGTGAGAAGTAACAGCAAAGCTAGGGTACAAGACGCCTTTTGTTCAGCTGGTATTACTTCTGCAATATTTTCCACTCTGGTCTGGGGCAGACTACTTCACAAAAGTAGTAATTGGTAACGCCACAACCAAACTTGCACTATGTCAATTAACAACTGTAATGGGAAGGAAATTACTGTCTCTATTCATGCCCAAATGGATTGTCTGCATCTGCCATTTTCACCCCTCCACCCTCTAAATATACCTGCCTATTGTTTCATATGCTGGCATCTTCCATTTTGTGTACATGACAAAGCCAGCGTAGATGTCGTTGTGACAGGAGTGCAAAGATGCTAGGCATATGGACTTGGGAGAACACATCATTGAGACTCTGGACAGTAGGAAATGAACTTAATGGGCCTAAACGAGAAAAATAAATATTGACAGCATACCCCAATCCTTAAAAATAGTGTTGATGCTATACCTCCGCAGTTCAGCCTATTAAATTCTACAAAGTATTTTTATTTTATTGGCCTTAATTAAAATACAGTATAATAATAATAATTTCCATACCGTCCTATACCCGCAGGTCTCAAGGTGGTTCACAAGATAAAATTACAATATAAAAACACAAAATACATAATCAAAATATAAACGGAAACAGCCAAATAACCCCCCCCCCCCAAATGAAGCATCACATGACACATTGTTGTTCTCAATTTTATTTGTAAATACCATTGCATGAAAAGCTGCATTTAATAGTAATCCAAACCCTGGAAAAAAACACCCACGTCAGTTTGTGATATGTATGCTAAAGTGCTTGAAATAACTTTTACTGATATTCACTTCCTGAACATTACCCAGTCCTGATTAATTTATGAATAACGTGAAGATAAAACAGCAACATATTCTGAAGATATTTAAGGGTGGGGGGCAGAAGAAGTTCTTTAATAAACTCTGTCAGGTATATTTATACATTTCAAGTGTAACATACGACGTCTCCTTATGAGAAATGCACCTTCACTTGATTGGGAAGAGGAAAATCAATGTTAATTATGACACTGCACCACCTCTTAAAACTTGCTCTAAACAGAAAAAGCAGCTAACAGCCCCATCCCAAACATCTTTACTCAGAGATCAATCCCAGTTAAAAAATAATGGCATTTACCTCCAAGTAAATGGGCTGCTAAAGTGTTAATTAGAAAGATGAAGTGGTGGGGTTTCCTCTGCTCTGAGACAACCACATTCTGGTTTGCCTCAAAGACCTATAAACTGTGTTACATTATTGATCTACTTTGCAATTCTACTTCACAGCTTCAAATGTTCTTACTATGTTAGCTTAGCAATGCTATAAAGAACATACAGTGCTTTGAGAGCTGCTATTCTTCAACACAGAATTTTTTCTTGGTAAGTTACCAGAAAGCCTTAGTTGCCTTAAAAAGTTGGGTTTCTCAAAATCAACAAAAGCTCATTAATACTGATGTTCAAAAGGTACATTAAATTCCAGAGAACCACGACTACTAAAGTCTTCCTCACTCTTTTAAAGAAACCGGGACAGTTTCTTAAAACTGCAACAGGGGTGGGGAACCTGTTTCAAGTGATCAAAATTGTTTCTTAAACAAAAAAGTTGCACACAACAGGAATAAAACAAATGTAACGGAAGAACTGCACTCCTGAAGATGTCAAATAGAATTAATCTACCAGAGATCAATCTCATGCTTCAGAAATACCTTAAGGTTGTTATAATACTACACATTTATACAGTGCTTTATTGCCTAAAAGGAAACTTGACACCCAGAGAGTCCCTTTCACACCAGTTCCAATGAAATGCTTTACAGAAAGAAATTATATTGTGAAGCAAGACGTCCAGAACCACATGCTAGAGGTGGATAGAGACCCGCTGTGAATTTCAGGCAAAAAACCTTTTATCGGGTGTCCCTCTTTATCTGCATCAGTGGTTATTTTCCCCATGTCATGAAATGAATGTCAAAGCAGAAAGGGGATAGTACAGAAAACCAGTAGATGCAAGATGGTAGTCAGTTAAGGAATCCAGGTCTCCAATTTGACTCAGATTCTTCTGGAATGAATGCAGCCATCCAAGTAACATATTGCTTTTTATTTACTGTCATTTAGTAAAACAAGACGTGGGACTTCATCCATGACTGGGGCCAGTTTTGAGACATGTAAAAGCAAAGCACATTGATATCTGGACAATTCCTTTATTCTCCTGTTCGGTTCTGTACCAGATCCTCATTTTTCTTAGCTCAGTCTTCTTAGCTCTAGTACAAAGGAATTTTTCAGAAATATCAACAGGCAAAATATAGATAAAACTACAAACAATCCACCGTTTGTTTCTTGAGAAAAACAGGAGTGAAGGCCAAATTGTATTGGATATCTGGAAATTACAGGAAAACGAGGAAGGATCAAATATATCTAGTAACTGTACATACTTGGATTTCCAATGCAATAACCATTTCTCTTCTAACTAGAGCAGAGTAAATGAAAAGGAATGAAAGATCAAATAACTTCTCCAGTTTTTAATGGGGTTGCATGTTACTCCACAAAACAGTTAGCTCTGGAAATATTTAAAATGTCCGAGATTGCAGGAACATGTCTTCCATCAACATCGGACTGGGGTTACTTGGTGAGGTAAATACATGGTTAGGGTAAAAAGGAAGCTGGTTTTGCTTGAGGATTATCTGGAAATTTCTCCCCACCCCCAAATATGTGCTCTGAAATTTTGGTGAATGTTTTCAAATGCATTCATGTTTCATAGTCATGTTGCCAGGGCAAATTTCATGCATTGGGATTCATGTGCTATTTCAGCAAATGTTGTGGCCAAAGGTACCACCTAACTTTTCAAGGGAGCAGAGGTATTGGTGAAATATCTTGATGCGTGCAAGCCACTTGTTGGCTCAGAATCTTCTTACGGTTTATGGTTAACATTCCCAGCTTTCTGCTCTTTTTTGGATAACAAATTCACAGGTGAAGGGCCTTTGGAGGTCCCAGGTATCATTACCAGAAAAAGGGTGGAAAGACACATTGCACATCAAAATACAGGGTTCTGAAAGTCAGGGCTGCTGCTGAAGTACAAATTGGCAGCAGTTCTTCCATCCACCATGTTCTCCCACAAATCCCTTCCCTGCCATTTTTCCTCGACTTGTGTGCAGGATGCAAGTAGAAGCAACTCTCTGCCATTTCTCCCTTGCAAATGCCCCTCTCCCTCTGCCACTTTGCACACTGATGGCAAACCCCAGCGTTGGGAGCCCTGTGTCTGTCACTGAACATACTGTCTCACCCTTAATATCACGCCCTAAGAGAATTCCCTGTCAGCGTACTATTTAGGAATATAATCTGTTAAATGAAATAAATAGAGGCTTTGCACACTACACTCTTGGCTGCTTTCTTTCCCAAATACTGTGTATTTTGCTTTCAGGGTTTTCCACCTGCTTCAGCCTTAAGGAGCCCTCTCTCTCTTGGACTCTATAACAGTATTAGAAAGTGGAGGAAGCACCAATGGAGCAGGGTGTATATGTGCTATAGCTTAAGATGAAAGGTATCCATCACTTCTCTCAGAAGGACTACGGAATCAGGCATGATGAATAGTGTGACTGCCCATGCCCCACAGCACTTTACAGGTTAACAAGGAACTGACAGAGAGAGCTCATTCAGCCCCAAATGTCATCTCAATTGAGGGTGGGGGAATAGAATATTATACGATACATTTGCTATCCGTGCTGTCCCACTATCCAGTACTAAAGTTTGCAGAATATTACTTAAATTGGTCTGCTTAAAGCAACTTGTTTTGCTTCTCAAAATATTGCATCTATCCACTTGTCAGGATAGCCTCTAGATTTGGGTATCTGTTGCCTCTGCACAAAACCAAGGGATGCCTTACATTACGAGGTGCACAAACCGCTGTTCCAGTGGGATGCTTTCACATGCCACTGTGGCATCATAGCAATGCTGAGTTCACACAGGAGGAGCCGACATGCAGCTACTTCCCTGTGCCACCATTGCTCCCAGGTAGGGCTACGCTGGTACCATTGCCAAGCCCTCCCATGCACCTACTGGCTTCCTCTGTTACCCGAGTGCCATGGAAAGGAGAAATGCTGAAGTAGCTACCGGACCACTAAGGCAATGTAAGCATCATCCCTTAGGGGAGCCTTTACCTAACTGCATGGGAGGTTATTTCTACATGGCTACTCCACACATCCTGGTCGCCTTGCCTAGAGCACCTTGCTATATACGGACCCTTTCTGTTTACATGGGAAGAGTTGTAGCATTAAAAGGTTATAAGCAGCCTCCCATTGGAGTAAGACAGTTGCAGGGCAGGGAGGCTGCTGACATTTAAAACCTTCCAAAACAATCATGCAGAAAATGTTTGTGATAAGAGATTGCCTTCCTCTCCCCTTTCAAATATGTCTCCTGAAGCAGGTGTTGCAACAGAACTCCAAACTCCAAATGGGGAGTGAGGGGAAAGGAGAGAGAGAGAGAGAGAGAGAGAGAGAGAGAGAGAGAGAGAGAGAGAGATAGTTGAAAGGCCAGTTAACCACTCAACGCTCTAGTACAGCTTTTCTCCTCTTTTTGTAATCCAGTGGATCCCTGTTCAAAGCTCAAGAACTTCTCATGTCCAGTGTGAAGACTTTCCTTTGCACCACTTGCACTGACTGACGAAAGTCAGGGAGGGGATCCAGAATCCTATGATTCACAGCTTATTGGATGCACACAAACAAAGGTTTGGATCTAAACGGAATAACGAGACCCCCCGACACATACAGGGAACAGAGCAAACAATATACATTCACAAGAAGAATACAGCAGTGGCTACCCCAGAGAGTCTTCAGTTGTTCCTCTGCAATATGCAAAAAAGCCCCCCGTGCTACGTTTGTACAATATTTACAGATGGAGTGGCTTTTTCCCATACTTGCAAGAAATGCTTCCCTCCTTCACCCAACCCTATAAAGTTGTTTTAGGCTACATTTCCTTCCCTCCCCAACCCCAAAAACACTGATTCTAAGAAAAGTTCCATATTGGTAATATTTCTGAAGTAAGGTAGCCTATTTACACACATTGAACACACGAAAATACTCTATTTTATACTAAACCTCTGGTTTGAAAACTACAATACTGCAGCGTAGCTTGTTTGCGGCTTTGGGGCAGACCAGTAAGGAAACTACACAAGCAAAGAATCTGCCCACAACCCCTACTCTCACCTATCAACAAGCTGTTTTTTGAAACACACAGTGGGGCAATACCAGCAGCATTTCCATTTTAACAGATCCATCCTCTCCCAAATTCAACATTTGCCTGGGAGAAGAGAGAGGCAGAGCGGGTCTGCAAAGCCATACACTACACATCCACCCCTTTGACGAGTGACCCTTCCAAGACAATGCTGAAGTCCTGCAATGTCTGTAGGACTCTGATGAGAGAATTCACCATCATGCGGTCACGCAGGAGAGCGTTCTCTTCGTACATCCGAGTGATGGCTGGGCACTCCGCCAGTAAGGGAATCCACTGTGGGATGAAGTGATCCCTGCAGAAGAAATTGTATTATCAACCAATTTATGGTACATCCATATACTTTATGCAGACATAACATTTAATTAAGGGTTTCCTTCCTTTCTTCCACTGCAAATCCCTCAACCATTATTACAGATGGGCAGCCAAACAGGGCCCAAAGCCATGGTTTGATGCAGTGCTTCCAACAACCGTTTTCATTAACCATGGTAAGCTTACATCTCCATTGCAAACCACTGTTCAGGCACTTTCCCCAACCTCTCGAGTCTTTGTGCAAGGTGAAAAGCAAGCCTTCTTGGTATCTCCCAAAAAGTTTAACTTGAGAAGCCAAACAATGCTTTCACAGCACACTGGCATATTAAACCAGGGTTACAGCAACCAACACAGATGTGAGCAGCGGTACTTTTAAAGATGCTTTGCTAGGTAATTACTTGCAGAATGTTGGTTTTGTTGGAAGCTACAGGGTAATATCAGTGAATCACAGAATCATGGAATTGTAGAGTTGGAAGGAACCACAAGGGTTATCTAGTTCAATTCCTTACAATGCAGGAATCTTTTTGAAGAAGCATTTAAAATCATTGTATCCTATCCCACTAAGACCGGAATGGCGAAGCTGTGGCCTTTCAGTTGTTGGATTGCAGCTCCCATCAGTCTCAGAACAGCCAGGAATACAGGATTATGGGAGCTGGAGGCCAGAAGCATCTGAAAGGCCACAGGTTCCCCAAACTTGCGCTAAGAGTTCCCAAAAGTAGCACCTGGAAACATCGGGCTAGAAAAGAGATCATGAGGAAAGAACAGCAGAAAAGCAAAACTGAAAGTAATCACGCAGCAGCGGCTGTTAAGAGCACTTGCACATTTTTCCAAATCAGAGGATAATATTTGATGTTTGATTCAGCCTCTGAAAATTACGTTGAATGTGGCCAAACAATGGATGGGATCTGAAGGGCTCAATTGTTGAGTTGCAGACCCATTTCACTTGCATTATTGTTGCCTGAAAACAGATGGCCTGTTTCAAAAAGAAATCAAATGCCACGGAGAAGCAAGGAACAAGTTATTTGTGTCAGTGTCAGAAAGACTCATCTCCAAGAAATCAGAGTGTTTAACTGCTGATTCTCCCAGTGTAATGAAACTGTTTGTTGAGGACTCTTATCTTGCTCATGCAAAGTGGCTGAAGCTGGCAACAAGAGAAATCATCATCTTTTGTGAACTGGGTAGGTGGGTGGGTACATTTGGATGAATCAGAAGCCCCTGAGACATAGACTGTAAACTGCTCTGTGATTCTTGGCTGTATAAATTTAAATATAAATATAAATATTAAATATAAATATAAATTTAATATAAATTTAATAAATAAAATAAAATAATGTATCTGTTGTATGGACTGAGAGAAATGGTTGTCCGCTAACATACATTTCCTAATAATCTGTGCACATCATATAAAAGGCAAGATTGCTGAAAGCAACAAGCTATTTTACTGCTAGTTTACAATAAGTGCTATAGCAGCTTCTGGTAGCTGCCAGAAATCTGTTCAAATCTGCTCAAAAATCCAGACTAAAGAACTCAAAAGAGATCTAACAAACGTATACAGAGGAGGAGCTTAAAAATAGATTCCAGTCAAAAATATTACAGGTATTACTGGAAAAAATCCTGGCTCCAAAAGCCAGCTTCAAATGATGCCACCGTGATTTTGGGCAAGCCACTCGCAGTCTCAGTTGCCCATTTTGAGGGGCTGGAAATGGTCTACATGACCTCAGAGTGTTGCTAAGGAAGAGAACAGCTTTGGAGACTTTTGCATCTTAGAAGACATTTGTGAGCAAACGACATACGTACCGAGTTCCAAGGCAAACTAGAATTTGGAATTTGCCGTCCTTCCCTATGTTCCGTGGTGCCGTATTGATGGCATTTACATAGTGGCAAAATGTTTTGCAGGAGGATTTTTGAAGAAGAACGTCCTCTTCATTGTCCCCAAGCTGGTCAGTGGTCTCAAAGTAGGCAACCGCCTTTTCTGAAGGTGGATGGTGGGGTAGGAGGAGAGAGAGAGAGAGAGAACAAAAGCTCACTGAATGTAAAATGCAAATAATCTCTCAGCCCTTTCAACCTGCCATTTTGTTGAGTGACACCCTTCAGAAGCTAGCTAGGATTCACAAGTGCAAATAACACATAGCACTGAAGCTATGCAACTAAAGACAGGGCTGTATTTGTGCTAAAAAAAAAGTATTAAACTTTTAAGCACGCCCAGCTTGATCCAAAACCTGCACCATGAAAAACAATTCTGTATCAGTTGTGCAAGTTGGGTGTGATTGCACAACTTCTTCAGTAACTAAGCGTCTAGAAGCCACAGATTCATAGCAATTAGGACTTTGAAATTACTATTATATGAGGAACAGTTAAAGTAACCATTTTGTCATTATGTCTGAAGTGATTTCCTGAGTGACAATTTGGCCTAGGCAGTTCCAGAATCACAGCTAATTTATTGCCTCAGAGTGCATTCCTAACACATTAACACACAGTATCCATGAATTCAGAGGTAATGACTGCCTTGAAGGCATTTTGCTCATTCTGTTGCTTTACACTGTCTTGCAAGTTAAGGGTCACTTGGCAAATACAGGCCTGTTCAAACAAAGGAAGATATGGACCTGCCTAGAAAAATCCAATTTTCACTGCATATGGAATGTCTTTGTGAATTTCAGGGAGTGGCAGCTGTGGTGTGGGAAGTAGCCAAGTCAACTATGTGTGCCATTTCCCTTCCCATTTAAAATCTTACCAGTGTAGCAAGATACCTATCCATCAAGAAGCATGACCCACACTATGAAAGCAATGTGAGAATAAGGCAAGAGATGGTACAAGGCTTCCCCCCTCTTTCTGAGCTGCTGGTCTGTAAGTAGCTCCCCCACTTGTTGACCAAGGTGGACTATTCCACATTGTCCAATGGTCTAACAGTAGGGCTGGCCGAATGGTTCTCTCAGCAAGTAGCCACCAGTTAGAGATGGCGGCATTCAATTTCACCAGAATGACATGGAAGTCCAAACGTGTGGGCTTCAGGAAATTGGGCCCATAAACCCCAATTGAACTGAATGTGCCAATTACCTATGAAGTCCCAGATGAAGACATTCTTATGGAAAATACGAGCAGACTTGAAACCATGGTGGAAGACCTGCTCCAGTGCTGCAACCAGACCATTTTCTCCACACAAGAGAACAGTGAGGCTTCCCCTCTACAGAAAGAGAAATAATGGTTGTGAACACTGGCATACCAACACAAGCTACTTCTGATTTTCCCCCCCTTAGCTATGGATGCTTTTTAATCAGCTTTCAACACTTGTTATGATGAGTGTAACTTGGTTTTCCATGTCTGCACCTTAAGCGGAAATGTGATCTGGGTTCAGAGATGGGGCGCTTGTGAACTGCAAAAGCTGCATTTCATGAGTCAGTTTTGGAGCCAGCAGATACCAGGGTGAGGGAGAGCGTTGTTGCTGATGCAGCTCCCTTTCTGGATACTTGCAAGATTTACTCTGGTGCAAGGGCTAAGAAGATAATGGCAGCCAAGAACAATTGACATTGCCCCAGATTCTTTATTCCTCATATATAGCAACCTCAGTATTCTGAGTAAGGTAAAGGTAAAGGGACCCCTGACCATTTGGTCCAGTCGTGACAGACTCTGGGGTTGCGGCACTCATCTCGCTTTACTGGCCGAGGGAGCCAGTGTACAGCTTCCGGGTCATGGTGCCAGCATGACTAAGCCACTTCTGGTGAACCAGAGCACCGCACAGAAACGCTGTTTACCTTCCCGCCGGAGCAGTACCTATTTATCTACTTGCACTTTGACATGCTTTCAAACTGCTAGGTTGGCAGGAGGAAGGGACCAAGCAACAGGAGCTCACCCCGTTGCGGGGATTCAAACCACCAACCTTCTGATTGGCAAGTCCTAGGCTCTGTGGTTTAACCTACAGTGCCACCCGTGTCCCTAGTATTCTGAGTACTGGTCCCTATTTAGCCAAAATTACACCACCCAATCACAGGAGAGAGATCTCAGTGGACTTGGGGGAACCTTGAGCTTGCAGAAGTACACAAAAAACACCCCTCTTTACAAACTACAGCTCCCAGGATTCCTTGGGGGAATCCATGGGGTTTTAAAGTGCACTGGATGTGTTTTAAACATGTGGTGTTGATCTGCCCGGAGATACGGAGGAAGGCATGGCTGGTTGAATGAAAACAGTGAGCAGATGCAATCCACACTTCCAACGTTTTGTTGCAGGAGCTACTTGCATGTTCTTCTAATTGAGAAAGAAGGATCTAGAGTTGGGTAGAGATTTGCTACAGCAGTGAGCTATGGCCAAGTCCCTGCCTGTTCATCTCTGTGCTGCAGAAGTTGCTTTATGAAATCTACATCCCATTTGCTCACATGGGAACAAATATCTGAACATCATGTCAAATGCTGGGGTTGTTAAATTCTGCTTTTCCTTTTCTGTATTTTCTGATTCCATTTTTTTAGCCATCTAATAAATTTTAAACATTTAATGGAGCACAACTGGCCTAACTGGCCAGACGGGAACTGAGTTAGGATGTTTTAAGTGCAACTTGCTTCTTACCAAAACAGTAAAAGATTTTACGCAAAACAGCAACTAAATTAACAAAATATTAGATTGGTCTCAGAAAAATATTTAATCTTTTCCTTTTCTGTAAGCTAGTTGGCCTGTTTTAAAAACTTTGAATGGATTCAGAAACCCTTTGCATCCACTGCAAATACTGTGGGCAAAAACAATGTGGTTCTGAACTGCTTGAAAGACAGATACCATCATAATTTCATGCTTTCCACCAGGAAACTCTGGATACATTTATAAAAAAGAGTGGGGTGGTAATGGCATTTGCTGAATGTCTGCTTCAAGAGCAGGATCATATGAGCAGCAACAATGAGCAGTTAGGTAGTGAACTCCATAGCTTGCCACAATGATGAATCTGAATCCAGAAATTTCATAACGTTATAATTTGATCAAGATTCTGTGCCTCTTCCACATAACCCTCTTGTCACCCCAGCAGCCAGTGGAAGAGGTTTGCTAACATCCCTTTGGAAACGTTAATATAATTGCAATTGTTTGAGAAGGTACCTCTTTTTCAGGTTTGTGGAAATGCTTCACAATATTGTTCACAGCCTCCCCGATCCCCTCCTGGATCTGTCCTGCATTGGGTTCTGCAGAAAAAAGGAGCGGGGGGGGGGGGAAAGAAAGGAGGGCAGAATTCAGTCTCAAGAGATTCGAAGGTTCAAATGATAAAAGGGAATTGTTAAAAATGTCATCATTGATGGTGTTACCGCAAGAAGTTATGTCTTACTTGTATTTCTCCCGGTGAGAGAAGTGATACTCAATCTCCGGGCTGTTGTTGGGGATTTCTGTTGAGGTGGGGTTCGGCACTGCTTCCCGAGATCTTCATCCGATGCTGTTGAAAGCAACTCTCCTATGAGAATCCTCTCCAGGCTACCATCATCAACACCCTTCCCCAACCATCTTCCACATGGGAACCTAAGGGGTCACAAAATGGAGTTGGAACTGGCTTCAGTGTTCTAGTCAGAAAGGTATAACCACACAAGCTCTAACGTACAGTTAAACCACAAGTTTTGGGATTTCTTGTTGCATCAGTTCACATGAATGGGGTCACTGTAGGGCTAGGGTAATCCCACATTAAAAAAAACTTATGAACTAATTTGCAAGTATGATTAAGACTGCAGTCTTATACCCACTTACCTGGGAGTAAGCCCCATAGAATTCAATGGGACTTGCTGTACTTTTGAGTAGACATGTATCCGCAAAGCAGTAAGTGAAAGTGATCGTATTCATATATTTAGCATCTCAACTTTAAATAAGATAGAGGAGTTTAGCCTTGCTTGCCTTTAATATAATGTTTTCCTTCACTCTTCCAGACTTACTTGTAAGTGTGCCCTGTGATTTCATTCCTGACCATGACACAATCCACCAGCCATTTGGCTAACAGTCCTGAGTTGTCATGACCTATCTGAACAGTAGTTAGCTTCCCCAAGTTCTGACACTGAAAAGAGAAAAGGACAAGCTTAATTACTTTTAGTATAAACACAACCAAAATCACCCCATTTTATTTCATTTCTCAAATCAGGCAGCAAAATATGGCAGCCTTTGCTCCCTCGGAGCGGTCTCTATATTTCAAAGTCCCTGGATGTACATTGCAGATGATCCAAGCATGACTAAATGTTATAATCAGACCAAGTGCGATCTGGTCCACATATGAATCTTAACTTAAAAGACTGCAATATCAAGCAATGACCTATAAGTGTGTGAATGAACCACTACTGATCTAACAGCACAGATACACTGCTCATTTCAGCCTTATGTATGTCAAACACTATGCTTTGCAATGGAGTCAGTTTATTTATCAAGCATATAAACCCAAAGACTCTAAAGCAACATACATAATTCTGTCCCCCACTCATTTTATCCTCATAACAACCTTTGTGAGCTAGGTTAGGCTAGCTAGTGCGTTTCATAGCCAAGTAATAGGCTAGTGTGTTTCATAGCCAAGTAATCACCATCTAATTTGGGGGGCCCTACACACCTCTGGTAAACAAGGACATATCAAAATGAGTGTGATAAATGTGGGCTGAGTCAAAAGGCAACTCGCCACATGAGCCATAGCTGCTCTGCTAGATTTCTAGAAGACAGATTGCTGTTGCTTCTCAGGAGGGAGAGGGGAGGCCAGCACGGGACAAATGTACCTGGTGAGGCACTTCTGGCCATGACCAAATGCCATGCGCCAAGCAGGGATCACGCACTGTCAGTTGTGATGGGGGGAAAACTCCCTGTACTCTCAGGGAACTCCGCCTCTTTTATTATGAAAATTGGTGCCGCAATACAATACCAGCCACCATCACAAAAGGAAGCTTGGTGTGAGCCCGTAATCATTTCCAGTGTTTATAACTCTCAATGAAAACATAATGGGTCCCCAAAGAATCACGAGAGAGTGCCATCTTATGAGCAATGCAGAGAAACGGCAGATCTCTTCGCCAGCATGATCCTTACCGAGCTTTTAAAAAGGAAAGTGACAAGGAGCTATAAAGCTTCCCTGTTCCCCGAGAGACCAGAATATATTGTGGTTGTCTATCAGAGAGCAAAGCAGGCTCCTTTTTGCAGCAAAAAGCTTCATGCTTTTGCTGGTCATCAAGTTATTTCTGCAGGTTTTTAAAAAGCACCACTGGGAGCTGCTTAAAATTCTACCCGTGTCACAATTTTAAACAAGGGTTTCCTGACAGCGGCAGCAACCAACATCTGAAAACAGGGCGGAAGTGCAGTGCACTAAACCAGGGGTCAGCAACCTTTTTCAGCCATGGGCTGGTCCACCGTCCCTCAGACCATGTGGTGGGCCAGACTATTTTTTTTGGGGGGGGGGGAATGAACCAGTTCCTATGCCTCACAAATAACCCAGAGGTGCATTTTAAATAAAAGCACACATTCTACTCATGTAAAAACACCAGGCAGGCCCCACAAATAATCCAGAGATGCATTTTAAATAAAAGCACACATTCTACTCATGTAAAAACACGCTGATTCCCGGACCATCCGTGGGCCGGATTGAGAAGGCGATTGGGCTGCATCCGGCCCCCGGGCCTTAGGATGTCTACTGCTGCACAAAACTCACCTCAAATGTCATTTCTAAAAGGTTCTTTGGGATCTGCATTATTCCAGTATCTCCCAGTTCTCCCGAAACACAAATCCATGGGTTTGACGTGGTGATTGCATTGCTGAGTTTTTTAATGGGGATTATCACCGTCCTATATGGAATCACTGCAAATAGCAAAGAAAGAACATTTTAAAGGGTGGCTTCATATTATAAATTCAGTACTGCAGGCCCACTAGGAACAACACCGTTGCTACTAAATATGTAGCAGGATGCATACATCAAGGTTGTTGTTTTTTTTAAGAGAACAGTGTCACTTGCAGAGAAAGGCTGACTGGGATCTCCAGGTAAATCTCTGGGATTTGCAGTAGATCAGCAGGGAATTCCAACTCCCTGTTGTTAAGCAACAACTTTTTAAATGAAAACACATTCCTGGGTTCAGAAGCACTTGGAAGCGCCCTGTATCTCTGCTCTTCTTTGTAAGCCAACACTTTGCCCTTGGCTCCTGCAGGTTTAATCCTCTTCCCTTGCTTCTCTCTCTGCAGCTGCTTTTTGCATTTTAAAGGGAAGCCCCCACTGGCAACAATGGAGCCTCCTTTGAAATGCAAACTTTGGCAGGGAGGTGGGGAAGGAGAGAGGAGGAGAAACTTCCACTCCTGGAGGCTGCTCAGGCTTCCCCGCAGCTGCTCTTTACATAACAAAGAAACATGCATGTTAATTGCATTCTTGCAATCAGCATCATTTCTGATTTGAGCTTTCCTTACTGCTCAATTTGGGGGGTGGGGTTTAAAATGCAGGGATCTTCTTTTACAGTATTTTGGGAAAGTGCCAAGTTTTGGTAATAAATAAATAAATAAAAATGTGACAAAGTTTTCTGCATGGTTATTTCCCCCTCCCAGGGACAGTCAATAGGTTGTGCTTCTTACCTTGCCGATTTCAGCATAGAACTAGCTATGTATATGTTCAGCTTTTATCATGTAATAATGCAAGAAGCCACTAGGTGTTGCTATTACTGCACAACCAAAATTAAAAGAACAAGCAAATTTAGGAATTAGCTGCTATTTTTAGAAGGTAGGGTGGATGTCAGGAGGCAAAAAATCATACTTGCTGTTCTATTTCCACGGAGCTTTGCTGTACACATTGCCATTAGTGTAAAGATGCAAGTTTGGCGCCTCCACCTCTCTGGCAAAATTGAACGAACTGTCATAAAACTGGTGCAGTTTTGAGACGTATATGGCACCTGCCCCCCCCATGTGCCTATCAATCTATCCTGCTATCAAACCTGAACTGCCTTTCAGTACATTTTTTTCCTGATGCTCCAATTAGGCAGATGGGTCAAGGGACTGCCATTTAAATTTCTCACAATGCCTCAAATATAGCATCTTTCATGGGCAGGGGTTGCTAATAATACTGTCCTCCAGATAACTGTTTGAATACAAATTCCATCATCCCTGTCCACTGGCCATGCCATTGGGCCTGATGGGAGATGTGGTCTAAAAACATATGGAGTGTCACAAGTTCTCTGCCCCGATATAAGCCATAACTACAGAACTGATCACCATTATTATTACTATTACTATTATTATTATTAATTCAACTTATACACCGCCCTATACCTGGAGGTGTCAGGGCAGTTCACTATGTCAAAGGCAACCAATGCCTCTTTCGCTTATATATTGTGTAAACATGCAGGAAAGGCAAACAATATGGGTCAAAAGTTTTCATATATTTCCACGAATAATGTGGGAACAACAGAGGAAGAGGACCCTGAATGGGGACGCAAAACCTGGCTCGCTCCAGATGTTGCTGGACCACAACTCCCATCTTTCCTGACCTTTGGCCACGCTGGCTGTGCTGATCGGAGTTGAATTCTATCACGATCTGGAGGGTTGTGCATGCAAAGGAGGTGAACGCCTACAGTTTGTGCAAAGAGATAGCAACTTGACACCAGATGGGGAGCAGTGCTGATTGCAATAGCCATGACTTCAGGCTTTGTTAGACGACCACAGTTATTCTTTTATCACACAGGAGCAGCTCAAGCTGAGGATGAGACTCCACCCTACTCACCGATGGTGGTGAAGACACTTGTGAAGCAGAAGTAATTCACAGCGTTGAGCGAGAGGAGGTGGTACAGGAACTGTTCCCGCTCCTCTTCGCAGCGCAGAAAGGCATAACGCTTGTACAATTTCCTGCAAATAACAGGGAAGATGTTTAGATGCCCCTGAGAACAACAGAACTATATCAGGGAAGTGCTGGATGAGGGGAAAGAACTAAAGGCAAAAGTAGATTAATTGCCCTTGCACCATCTAAACAAAACCACCTGTCTATGTTTTTCCTTCTTCTGTTAATTCTTAGACATAATGAAAAAATGCAATAGTTCTGGTTTTTATTTCATTTCTTTCATATGCCAGTATAGGAAGCATGCAATAATTTAGGTACCGTATTTTTCGCTCCATAGGGCACACCTAGTTTTTTTGGGGTGGAAATAAAGGGAAAAAAAATATTTCCCCCCCAGGCGCGGGGCTGGGGTGGGGGAAGCCCAAATTTCCCCCGACCCCAGCCCCCAGAACAGGCTGCTATCCGCAAGCTGTGGGAGAGCTCAGCGCGCCCCAGGCTTTGGGGTGCAGGCAGCTCTCCACAAGCCATGGGAGGCTCTCCCACGGCTTGCGGATAGCTTCCTGAAGCCTGGAGAGCGAGAGGGGTCGGTGCGCACCGACTCCTCTCGCTCTCCAGGCTTCAGCGAAAGCCTGTATTTGCCCCATAGGACGCACACACATTTCCCCTTCATTTTTGGAGGGGAAAAAGTGTGTCCCATAGGGCGAAAAATACGGTAAGTTTTGCGAGCTTGTTAGGAAAAAAGCAAATGTTTGCACAGCCAGGGCTAAAATGGGCTTATACCAAGCTGGGCTACTGACCGCTCTAAATCAAGTACTTTTAAGGATGATTCAGTTCTTGATATATGGCTTTCTCTGTCTTTCTGTTGATACTAGGTACAGTCTTGTAGCCACCTAACTTGTTTTCAAAAGGGCATATAAAGTGGTGGGGTGGGGGGTTTGAATTATGTTACAACGCACAGCAGATTGTATCGGAGAAATCGTTTGTCTTTATGCTTCATAAGTGATTTTATTGATTAAACAGCATGTTGTCTACAGAACTCTTAAGGACAATGACGACAACAACAATAACAAGAGGTTTTTAAGGTACCCTAATCCAAAGCCATATGTGGCATGTGTGTGTGTGTGTGTGTGTGTGTGTGTGTGTGTGTAAAGCAGCCATTTGTTAGCCTTGTACCCACATCTGTTAAAATGCAGAGTTCTTTGTCTCCCCATAGTTGGTTGCTATCCATGTCCAATGGTTCAGGGTGGTGGAGTGACCAAAACATGTTTTGTCACATTAGTGACCTCCAGATGTTTCAGACTACAACTCCTACTATGGCTGTGGAATTGGAGACTTGAAGACACATGGAAGACAGTGGGTTGGTCAATGTTGGGCTAGCGTTAAGCATCTAGAGCAGGTATGAGTAACTTTTGGCCCTCTGGGTATTGCTGAACTACAAGTCCCATTGTCATTGGGTATGCTTGCTGGAGCTGATGATCTAGAACAGGGACATCCAACTCTCATGAAACCATGCTACCTCAAGCACCAAAACAGAAGCTTTCAGTACCCAGGTGAAACCAAAGAGCTCTGCAACACATTCCAAAATGCGTTTATCCAGAAGCAAGCCTATATATTGAGTTTAATGTACCCAGAATTTTTTTGCCTCAGATGAGGGCCCTAAAAAGGACTGATCCGTGACAACCACATTGCTTACTTTGCCAGGGCTTGGTTGGAAAGCAGCTGCTTGAGGTGCTGAGACAAAAGTTTCTTTTCAAGGGACAGCCGTATCCAGGCTCGGGCTCGGCCAACATCAGTCTTAATTTCACTCATGTTCTGAATGTGCCTGAAGGAAAATGAAGAAACCCACAAGTTAAAAAGAAAGAAAGAAAGAAAGAAACACACTTTTTATATGTTGCAGGATTTTCAGCTAAGTAACTGAGACTGGTGTGAGAAGACTTTAAGCTTGAGAGAGATACTTTCCTTCTTTTTTTGGAACCAAAGTTGGTCAATCAGAGACAGATGCAAAATGATAGTTCAGAGACTGAGCCAATTACCTTCTCCATCCCATAAACCCGTGCTAGAATGACCTGCATGTACACTTACATATTTTCATCTATGTTACTACAGATCATGCTTCCTCCCAGTTCTTAGAAAGACTTAATAGGGGAGGAGGTAGCAGACCTCTGAATGAGACTTCTTAGTTGCTGTGCAGGTACCAGACTGCACCAAGGCCTGCTGGGAATAACATAACTATGTGAGAAGCTTTGGGTCACACAGAAGAAGAAGAAGAGTTTGGATTTGATATCCCGCTTTATCACTACCCGAAGGAGTCTCAAAGCGGCTAACATTCTCCTTTCCCTTCCTCCTGCACAACAAACACTCTGTGAAGTGAGTGGGTCTGAGAGACTTCAGAGAAGTGTGACTAGCCCAAGGCTGGAGGAGCGGAGACGCGAACCCAGTTCCCCAGATTACGAGTCTACTGCTCTAACCACTACACCACACTGGCTACACACTAGGAGCCTACACACCATGGCTGCTCCCTCTGCCATCACTACCCCAGTTCCAGAAGGGATACATGCTGGCATGGGTAGGAGTTGTGTTGTTGTTGTTGCTGCTGCAGCAGCAGCTGAGCTGCAACAGTTAAGAAGAGAAGGCTGCTTATATCACATGCCAGAACTGCAATACGCTACAATATATTTGCACAGCCCCAAACACTGCATTGCTTCCTGCAGCTTTTCAAAAACAAAGTGCCTGCCAGGATTTGCTCCGCATACATCCCTGACCTCAGTTAATAGTTTTGCCTGAGATGACACAAATTTATTGTGGTTCCCAACTCTTCACACAATTAAGACCTAAAGCGAGCCCTTGAAACTCCGGCAGGCTGTTTCAAAGCAGTGAGATAATCCCCTACAGCTCCCTTTGTCCTTTGTTAACAACTCCCACAGCCTCCCCTTCCTTGAGCAGTGACTCACTGCAACCATCCAAATAACTACAAAAGAGCCTTGCTTCTGGCGCTCCCAACACTTGCTGCAAAGCAGCCCCCTCATTTTTTGGCTCAGTCTCTGACAGGCAGCTCTTAGCCTTCCCAGCACAACACAACTGGGCATGTGATCAGAAGTCCTTGAGAAATGCGATGCACACACATTATTCACCCGCATCGTGCTGAAACATTCAGCTTAGCTATTTAAAGCCTTCTGATAGGGGACTATATCAAAGCGGTTGCCTCCCTGTTCCCATCTTTGATCATGAGCTCCATTTAAAAGTACCAAAACACTACAGGCAGATAAATAATTTCCCTAACCTTGCCAAAGAAAATGGAGGTGGACATTGACGGCTGTTTCCACTCAGACCCAAAGGGTGGAAACTTTGTTCCCAGCATGCTCTCCTCTGCATGCAAAGATATGCTCAGGGAAGCAGATTAGACACAACAGATGATAACACAAAACTGAAACGTATTACAGCCACCTTATGCTCTGGGGCTGATGGTAACATTCAGACTCTTGGCAAGGATACTTTAAATATTCAGTACGAAGACACAATGGGTTATCCCAGCAAAGTCATTCTGTTAGCTCAAGGACTTCTGTTTTCAAAGAGGACATTTCTTTTTCTGAAAGACTGAGTAGTTCTGGTGTGGGAGGGAGACTATTTATCTGGAATGGACTGAGGTGAGGAGAACAAGATGGGGCTCTCCTTTTAAGCCCTAGGAGTAGACTAGGTTGACAAATGTCTTCTGTCACTTCCAGGCCCTGCCCACAGAAGCCCAAGAATAGATTCTGGTTGGCTCCCTAGAGACCAGTCCTGCCCTTGCTCTCCTGCCCAGCTGGCTGTAGGACATGGGTGGCGCTGTGGTCTAAACCACTGAGCCTCTTGGGCTTGCCGATCGGAAGGTCGGCAGTTCGAATCCCCCCAATGGGGTGAGCTCCCGTTGCTCTGTCCCAGCTCCTGCCAACCTAGCAGTTCAAAAGCACGCCAGTGCAAGTAGATAAATAGGTACTGCTGTGGCAGGAAGGTAAACGGTGTTTCTGTGCGCTCTGGTTTCTGTCACGGTGTTCCGTTGTGCCAGAAGCGGTTTAGTCATCCTGGCCACATGACCTGGAAAGCTGTCTGTGAACAAATACTGGCTCCCTCGGCCTGAAAGCTAGATGAGCGCCGCAACCCCATAGGCGCCTTTGACGGGACTTAACCATCCAGGGGTCCTTTACCTTTTTTTTTACCTAGCATGCACAAATACCCCATGGTCACAGAAAAGGGTGCCTGCTGCCCCCACCCCACATGGAACCACAGATTGGCTTCCCCAGTAAGTGAGGGAATTGTGACTTGTTGAGTGAGCTTCATGGATGAGTGGGGATCAGAACCTATATCCCCTGGGTCTAATCTAACACTACACCATACTGACATATCACATCACATCCCTGAAGCTGTGCGGGAAAAGATTCCTCTCCCTGACTCATTCTTTCCATGCTCTCAAGTATTGCAAAAAACAACAACCCCAAGGCAAAATATATTTGATGGCCATAGAGCTGTAATATGCATCAGGATTCAGTTTTAGGCTGTGGTATCAACATTTTAAGCCAACATTTTACATATTGAATCTCATACCTCATATCACTGATAAGCGAGACTCTCAGAGTAGGTAACATAAGCCCTGTGTCAGACTTCCTTCGTTCTGGCCCTACGGCAACTGTGGAGTGGGGGGGTGGGGAGGAAAGCTGCATTAATTTGTTAGCGACACATTATCAGGAAGCTGCAGAAATAATCCTAAGCCTCTTTCAGAACTCCACCAGGAGCAGAAGGATGTCATGCAAAGACATTTCTACTTGTCTGCCACAGTTTTACATCATGGCAGCTTACTGGTTACTTTTCCCTTTAGTTAATCCAGAGCTGGACTCTGTAGATTTAAGAAGAATCAGAAAAAAATGCTTCCACTTTTATAATTGTAAAAGCTACACAAGCCCGTCCGTGCAAACGTCGTCGTTGTGTGTTTTTTTACACATGAGAAATGCAAATGATAAAGTGTTTGGAATTATGCAAGTTATTACCATCATGTAAAAGGCATATTATGCCCAATTGTGTAGTCTAATTTCAGTGCCTACTCTTCAGCCTTTTCATTATCATGAACAACACACAGATCCCTCCCTAACAGTCTGGCCAGCTCCAAGCATTAAATAGCTACACATCACAAAATTTTATATATTAGAAGCAGAAATATGTCATTGAAGTTTTACAGGCTAGAGCTGGAGTAAAGGGAACACTCTACTTCTCATTCCAATCCTTCCTCCTTAGGTCTTTTTTTTTAATCATCGCCTCCCATCCCGCAACCCCTTCTCTCCTCCACTCTTATCCCCCTCCAATTTGCCATCTTTCCATGCTATTGTCCCTCTCCCAGCCAATATGGACAACTCCTTCCCATCTTCCTGGTCGGGGAGAGAGGAAGAGCATCAAGGATGGAAGAGACTAGAGAAGGAATGTGTGGCCTTCCAAGAGGTTGTTAGGACTCCCAACTTTCATCAGCACCAGCCAGTGTGGACAGTCTGTGTTTGTCAACTGATTCCAGCTGTACCAGAAGCAAAAACTCATCTTCAAAATTGTGGGAATAAACAGCCTATTTAAATGCCATTAAATACTTCAGAACAAGTTAACCTTCTCATATAAGCTTGCTGTGGGTATACAAGACCACCCAACCCACAAACAATAATGCAACTGCTTCTGTAATATTTTACTGATAAGGGCAACTCAGCAGTTTTTGATCCAAAGGATCAAGTTCTAGAAGAAATTACTGCAAAACACACCAAGACAAAATCTCTGCAGGTGCTTAGCAAATTTTAGGAGTACATTTATTTCTCTTCCTTCTTTGGCCATCACCTGTAGTTGAGTTAAAATTTCCTTTATAAGGTTCAGCTATTGATGCTGCAGAAAACCACTTGACCAAAGTATTCTGTACTCACTTGGGGATTCTGCAAGCTGCTCCTGTTTCTCTTCCCTCTCCTGGTACTGAATTAAATGGGACCACAATGCAGATTTCCCCTTAAAAACAAAACAGATTTTTAGAAACCATTTGCAGCTTTTTCCTGCTGCACAGTGCAGATATACCTAAATCAGTTTTATGGTGTCACTTTTATATTTCCCTGCAGAGCAAAACACTGCATTTTAGTCTGAGAGGCAGGTTAGGTTTAAAGAGAGTGGCTTCCCCCGGGGCCACCTGATAAGCTTCACAGCAGAAGTTTGAACCTGAGAGTCTTGTATCAGAGTCCAACAGTTTTACTGCTACACCACAATGGCTCTTGCCATGCAGCAAGTGAAACTATGAATAGAAGAACTATGCAGGCCACACTCTGAATTGCAGCTTTCTATCCTGTAGATTTATATGGGGCTTGGAGCCCTGCATATCTGGACTCCAGCATCAGAACCAATCACCACCACGGCATTCAGCTAACCTATAACACTTTGACTGATTGACTTGACTGATTATGATTCTATATGTATGATCTAGTTGAGATTCCTGCATTGTAGGGGGTTGCACTAGATGACTCTCAGGGCCCCTTCCAACTCTACAGTTCTATGGTTCTAGGTACTTCAACCCATTCATCCAATCCACAAAGTTAGAGCTGCATGTGTAAGTACTTATATTCCTTATATTGCATCACAAACTCACTGATACCCATGCTACAAAGGTGCAAGGGCTGCTTTGCTCATGATGCTTTTCCTAAAGAGTGCACTCCCATGTAGCAAAAAGCCCCAAACCCATACCAAAAGAAACATAGCTCTCAGTGGGTAAGCGCATTTTTGCATAAAAAGAGATTCTATGTTCAGCTCTCAGTATCTGCATTTAAAATGATCTTAGGTAGCAGGGGCTGGGAAAGGCATCTACCTGAAACCTTGGCAAATAAATAAAATGCCTGAATTCCATTAGATACTAAAGACCAAAATGTTTTAATAAGCTTGCTGTGGGTATAAAAACAGCACTAGCACTAACAAACACCTTACAGCTGCCTCCAAAGATGTTATATTTTATTGATAGGTGCAGGTCAACCATTTCCGATCGAGAGGATGAAATATACTGTCAATTGAGTAGACAATATGGACCTAGATGGACCAGTGGTCTGACTCAGGATTCAAGACTCCTTTACTGAGATGGTTCCATGCAACAACATGCATGGTTTCATCCGGTCATGAGGTATCAGGGCTAAAGCAGGTAACTGCTTGAGGCACCGGCAACCCACGGACAGAACAGACAACAGTCCTGGGCTAGGTGAATCAATTGTCTAGCAGTGTAAGGTGAACATCATACGTTCCCAGAAGCACTCTAAGATGAGTGACAGCTTAGTCCTAAAAGGGGGTATGAAATAGTATAGCGGCTGAGGGTCTTTGTGTCTTCCAAGTCACTGACCTGTTTGACCAGTAGCCCATGACTCCAAATTCTTTCCAGCAAGTCACAAAGGCTAGCGATGAGCGTATTCTCTTCCAGACCCGTAATGTTGGCCTCTCCATGTCCAAGCTCAACAGCTTCATGGCCCATCTTCTCTACCAGCATACGTTTAGTCTGCAAACAAGCAAGGGATTTACAAACATCATTACACAAAGCAAGGAAACTCAGAACAGTATCCCAAGGAATCCACTGAGCTGATTTTTATGCTGATTTTAATTGCTGTCTGTTGCTTTATTGCCTTTCTTCCTGTGATCTATTTTCAGGTTTTGCAAGTGGCCCAAATTTGGCAAAAGGTGCTTTAGAATCATCTTAGTAAACAAAAAGCAGCGAAACAGCAACTGGATAATCTATCATGCTTTGCTTTAATTTCTAGTGATGTGAACCTCACTGAGGCTGGTTGAATCGTTATGTGAAATAAGCTACAAAGCAGGACTCCCTCTTAGTATGTGCAGAACCAGTGAGATGATCAGATTTGTAGACTCTCCCAAGGGATAATCCTCTGCAGTCTAACACAAGAGGGGAAAATACTAGTCCTCTACATGCAAACCACTTCCTATCCCATTCATAGTAAGTAAACCATAAAAAACAGCCATAGTCCCACACATTTTGACAGGAAACTATAGTATACTCGCAAGAATTTGGGCATTCTTTTAGGGCAATGCTGCCACTCCACAGTGAAGGGTTTGAATGAGGGGAGTGGAACCACGCCTCGCAACACAGATGTCTTTTTTTCAGCAAACCACATTTTTACCACACACACACGCTCAAAATACTTACCTTCATTCGACATTCTTTGAGTAAACCTTCTACGAATTTCCAGTTTGTTTGAGCAATGACAGCAGGAGAAAGATCGGAGAGTTTGGGCTGCCTCAGATTTTTCCCCAAGGTCCTTGCTTCTTGCATGTACTTCTAATCCAATGATAATTAAAAAACAACTAGTATGAACACAAAAAACACAGCACAAACACCTCTTCCCTCCATAATCGACAAAGTAACTCTGCACTAAAAAATAAAACAAAAAATAATATGTGGGGCCAAGGTCATCCCCCCCACCCCCTCAAACGTCAAGAAGGTGGAAGTGAGAGGTCAGAGAGGTGGAAATAATACCTGCACAAACAGTAAGTTTTGTGTAGATAGTTTTCAGTAGGCATCAGCCTTATAAATACACAGGTAGGGAGAGAAAGATAGCCTGAAGTTGAACTGCATGGGCTGTCAAACTGGCTACACAGCTCGCATCTGTTTTCTGCCTGTTAGTGGAGTCGAATGCAACAGACTACCAAATATATTTTGGTGCCTGAGGCAGAAAGCCCACATCTTCACACACACAAGATATTACAAGATATCCTAGATATTACTGCTGTTCAACTGTACCCCCAGATCTGCTAAAATGCACTGCTTCAGCCTGATGAAATGCAGGGCTGGCCATACTGGGGGGTGGGAGAGATGCACCCTCATATTCTTGAGACCCATCTGACACCCCTGATCATTGGAGGATGAAAGGGGGAGCACAGTAAGGCTTCTGCCTGAATCCTTTTGGGGGAAAGGGATTTGCGATCCTCTCCACACTTCTACCTTGCACCTATGACATTGGAGCAGGCATCCCCAAACTCGGCCCTCCAGCTGTTTTGGGACTACAATTCCCATCATCCCTGACCACTGTTAGCTAGGGGTGATGGGAGTTGTAGTCCCAAAACATCTGGAGGGCTGAGTTTGGGGATGCCTGCGTTGGAGGCACAAAGAAGAAGAGCAGGATGGCTTTGAAAAAGCTCTTGATGATCCTCTGCCCCTCTTCATTTGCATCCCTGATGGCAGAGATGCAAAGGAGAAATGCAAAGAGAGAAGATCAGAATGCTCACAACCCTGAGCAAGGTTCTGCAAGAACCATTTTAAGTATTTATTTTTTTCAAAATAAAGTGACTGTGCAAGGATCAAACAGCAACTGCTTTGGAAAAATAACAGTGGAGAGAACGTAGCGACAAGCTAGAGAAAAGGGTGAGGATTAGGACGAGGAAAGGTGGTAGCCATCTTTTAAAGTGTGGTTCTAGCCAGATAAGTAGCAGAAAATGACCACCTATATGGCTTTGGTCTTTCCCATATTAATACTGTCAAGGTGGCTTGCAATCAGGATAAAGAACTAGCTCTGCGTTTGCTGGGACTTGACTGGCCACGCATCTCAATTTTTTTGCCTGCCCAACAAGCTGTTCTGGAAAATGAGAGGCTGAACTTGAACATCTTTCTTAGGCCTCCTGTTGTAAAACCAACACAAGGCAGGGCCCTGTAGCACTGTGAGAATCATCTGCCTGATCAGAACCACGCTTTATGGACTGCTATAGAGGGGTGCATAGAATTCTACCCAAAAAAGCAGGGGTTAGCGTGAGAAGGAAAGCAGCTCTGGGCAAAATTAAATAAAACATACCAGACAACATTCAGAGAATGATTTTTTAGGTGGTCGTGCAGGAGGAGGTGGGCCCTGATCCCACTCCCAGAATGCCAGTGAGTTCTGACGGATCAAGAACTCCTCCAATGGCTAAGAGGAAGGTGGATGTAACGAATGGCAGAAGCAGCAGATGGAGAAAAAGGAGGCGGCAGAACATGCATGCATAAGAGTCAAAGCAAAAACAGAAAGAAAGAGTAAATACAGTAAAGGGATGAAGAAATCAAAAAGCATGGAAGCAATTCATATAAAACGTCACAAGGAAATGCTTCTGAGCCATCACATTCGATAGCATCAACGCTCACAAATAACACATTCCTTTTGCTTCAGCAGAATAAGCTTTCACATTTGGGTATGTATAAAATGCAGGGTTTCTCGCCCTCCCTAAAACTGCACTCACTGAACTGGATGCAGAATTCAGCAATGTCGCAAGGACCAAATGGCCTTAAGAATAAAAGGGTAACTAAAAAGAAAGAAGCACAATGACTTTCGTCCTCGTGAAAACCCTGCGTTGTTCCTGCTTGTTTCAAATGGGCAAAAAAAAAGGTAAATAGGAATAAGACAAAGACGTATGGTGTTTTAACAAGCCACGCAGGAATCCCTAACCTTCAGGTGCAGCTATAAATCTAGCACGCTCCCATTTAAAAGGCTAAGCAGCACGCCACTCGCACACAGGTTGCTGGGATGAAACCAAAGCAAAACGTGCTTGTATTGCTCAAGCACTTAATCTCCAGGAAAGACTGGTTGTAAGTCAACTGCTAAGTATAAGGCAGAGAAGAACTGCAATCTGGAGCTCTGAGGGCAGAGCCACTCATTGCCGGCAACCTTGGCCTGCTAGGTCTCACCCACAACTTGCAGGAAGATTTTTCCTACACTGTCATGTCACCAGGCTGTGTGTTTCCACACCACCACCAGCCAATGATGCGGAACATGGTTGGGGAAAAACACACACAGCCGCAATGTCACAATCAGTACATATAATGCAGTTTGACACTTTTGATGGCACCCCCCCCCCTTTGCCCATAACTTACTCCCACCCTGATATAGAGTTCTACGCGTTTATAACTCTGCACAGGAAGGGAGTGCCCTTTCATGTCAAGCATTCCTCCTGTCTACAGAATTGGATGTGGAATCAGAAGCTCATCATGCACAGCTCAAAAGGAGAGACCCCTCAAGGTCCCGTAAGACTGCCTTGCATGCCCAAGGACAACTTACCCAAGGACTGTTATGGATGAGAAGAAGACTTCCATGCGTTTATGGGGCTCTGCCAACTAGAGGCAGCTTGAGGAGCCTTATATGCACACGGAGCCCTCAGTACAACTAGAAGCCATAATTAAGTTGATGGAAGCTTAGCTTAGCATTCATTTAAATGCATAATTCAGGAGTTGCTTTGATGTTCAGCACACTGGACAAGCGGATCAGCGGGGGTCTGTAATCCTTTCTGAAAACTGAGCCTTTTGTTAAATTGAATGGATTTAGCGATCTTATGGGATAAGGGAGGACATTAAAGCAAGTTCCTCCTGGGAATTAAATCCCTATCATCTCCCATTCCCAGAAGCATTCCTTCTTCTTCCCTGAAGCCATACTGATGCATTTTGGAAGAGCAAGTGAGTGCAACCATAGGAAGAGGCTAACAATTATCTCAAAATACAACCGGCTGAGAGCAATGATTTCTGATTTGAGAGAACAGACCCTTGGGGAAGCAAGAAAGGAAGCCAGTCTACATGTTAGGCTTGCAGGGAGAGGACAATTCTTTCTAGACAGAGATGGTTGGAAGATGGGATCTCAGCTTTTGAACTGAACCATCCACTAAGGAGGCCCTATAATTCTTTTTTCCAGGAACCTGGACCCTGTTATCTGCTCCTATCCCAGATTTTTTTCTTTGGTGTGGGGAGACGTACATGCTATATGCGGAGGAGATCTTGCTCTTAAGTTTTGACAAGGCTAATGCAGCCAAACCCTAAATGGATAACAAGTATTGGGTGTCTCCGCTATTAACCACAGCACTTACCTCTCGTAAGTCATTGTCCAAACCAATGTGTTCTGAATGTTGCCGGAGGCGATCTTTCCTGCGCTGTGCTGTAGCGCTTCGACTCACCCACCGACTGAGGTTATTAGAAAGAAGGAAGGAAGGAAGGAAGGAAGGAAGGAAGGAAGGAAGGAAGAAAGAGAAAGAAAGAAAGAGTTGTAAGAAACCATTACATGCCAACTCTGGAGGGGGAAAGGGTTAGCACAGGTACTAGCTCAAGAGCAGACTCATTGAATGTAATGGACATGATTAACTTAGACCCATTTATTTTTTAATATTCTAATACAAGCCTCATGACTCCAAAAGGGCCCATTACAAACTGGAGCAGGGGTCAGCAAACTTTTTCAGCAGGGGGCTGGTCCACTGTCCCTCAGACCTTGTGGGGGGGCAGACTATATTTTGGAGGGGAAATGAATGAATTCCTATGCCCCACAAATAACCCAGAGATGCATTTTAAATAAAAGGACACATTCTACTCATGTAAAAACACGCTGATTCCTGGACCGTCCGCAGGCCGGATTTAGAAGGCGACTGGGCCGGATCTGGCCCCTAGGCCTTAGTTTGCCAACCCATGAACTAGACAGATGGTGACAGAAAGAAAATGAGGAGAAGAGAGGATGCCATGGAGACATTCCAAGTTACTCTTCACTGGCTAGGTCAGAGGTTGCCAATGGGGCATTTACAAACAATAGTGTGCCCAACCAGAGTCTCCTATGATGCCCGTGGGAAGTCTCACTAAATATCCTCTCAAAAATCCACAGCACATGGGAGACTCTTTGGTCTTCCTGCTCATTTTCTCTTTGCGCTGACTCAGCCTCTCCTACCCTGAACACACCCACTTGTTCATGCCCACATTTCGCTGGATGCCAGCATTGGACACCCCCGCTCCCATCTGTTTCTGAACAATTAAATGAATTCCAACTGGAATAGACTTCCACAGGCCATCTGGGTGGGAAAGGGTTTGTCTTAGGTATTCCCCTGTCCAGCTGCAGGAGAATACCTAAGCTCAAAGACCCACCGGGCCACACTGGCTCTCAGCTCTTCTAAGGGCTTTCTTAGAGAATGTCTACATTTAAACACATTTACAAAAGCCAAAGTCAGTTGAGATCATAAGTGTTACAAATACTAGTGCTCTGACGTTGTTATAGATGCCTGGTAAGGAGAAACAAGTTTTCTTCCAGTCAGTACTACCAAATCTTCATACTGGAATGTGCCCCTTACTGGTTTCCTTAAAAGAAAAAGAGGGCAGGAACTTCTCCCTGCATTAACTCCCCCTTCCCCACGCTTTCCTACACTGGAATTAATACACCAAACATCACACTCTTCATTAAATCCAAGTCCAAGGCAGGATACAATATAATAAACAGGAGGCATAAGACATAATGGGTGGAATTCAATTAGGTTTTTCTCAGAGCAGACCACTGAAATTAATGAACATGACTAAGTTAGGTCCATTATGTTGAGGGTCTACTCAACATAAAACCTGGTTGAATACCACCCAATAAAACCATGCTATATAAAAATACTAATATAACCTTAATACAACAAATCAGTCAGGGCATTTTCATCAGTAATAATTCAGCAAAAGGCCTGGGCAAACAAGCACGTTTTTAACTGGTGCTGAGGCCCAACAGGATCAGTGCCCATTAAACCTGCAAGGGAAGGGTGCTCCACAATTGGGGTGCCAGTATCAAAATCATTTCCCCTCATGTACAGTATAGAGGACACTGCTAAAGATAAAAATCCAGGGTTTTTTACTCCATCTGCAAAAACGTTCAGAGATGTAAATGGCTCTTGTGCTCATTTTGCTGGTTGCTCTACCAAACCAATACATGTGACGCATTATGCTCCTTTGTAAGTAATTACAAAGAATTACAGGATAATCAGTGGAGATTAGTGTATTAGAGAGCTTATTTAATTACTTTGATTTCGCAGCATACGTGTTCCGATTCCCTCTAAGTTAACCTGCAGTTTAAAATCAATCAAAGAAAACCCAATGAAGATGTCTGCTCCTGCTTGATTATAACTCCTTTTGTTACCAGAAAAAGAGAATCTGGAGACTCTGATTGGAACTCGAAAAATCAACATTTCATAACAGGTTAAGTGCTTATAGTTCAGCTCCAAATACAAAGCTTGTAACTGGCAAGAACAAAATACAATGTCCAGGGGATAACAGGAAGCGTCAGTGCAGATGATAAAGTACTGGAATAATATAGCCTTGTAAATAAGCCCATAGCAACTAGCATGTAAATTGTAATTTTTTTTCTAGTGTGCTAAGATGCTATAAAAGCTTGTGTTTCCACAGAGGAAGAGAAGCCCCATACCTGAACTTTGTCCCTCTTCTGCTAGCCTACTTGGTTAAAAGGCGGTTTTTACAGCTAGCCTGCATTTCCATTCAGGCTGCGGCTGGAGGAGTTTCTCTTCCACTGCAGCCAGTCTACTCACTCACCCATATAGAACTTAGCTACATGAAATCTCTGGTCACCTGTAGCTAACCAGTGTGTTTAACACAAGGCTTCTGCAATATATCCTCAAAGTGATTTGGCACAGGCTGCAGCACCTGAAGCTACTGGATACTCTTCACGGGAAAGCCTCATAGAAGGTACGCTACGCAGTGATGGCCAAACTTGGCCCTCCAGCTGTTTTGGCACTACAACTCCCATCATCCCTAGCTAACAGGACCAGTGGTCAGGGATGATGGGAATTGTAGGCCCAAAACACCTGGAGTAATACTGCCAAAGGGAAGGGACAAGCTCATATCTAGGTATCGCTGGGTTTTTTTTCAGTGACTGAGGGAACGGAATCCTAAAGTGGCAATGCAGCCTAGAGACTACACTGAAAGAACTATTCCCATGCATTCCAAGGGGTTATTACTGCTGCAAAAGCTTACTTGTTGTTGGTAGGCCCAGCTGCCAGCACGTCTGACTGAAGCTTAGGGAAGAAGCCCTGTTCATATTTGCCTTGGCCTATCTTCATATCAAGCAAATGAGGATGGATTGCAGTGTGATCAATCTTCGTCAGCCGCTGTTCAATGGCCTGAGCTGAAAATAGCAATTAACACACAAACAATTTCTTTTTTAGTTAACTGAAACCAAGGAACTTTTCTTCCACAGTCAGGAGCTATCTCTGGAGCCAGCACACCTGAGGTAAGTTGTGGTCAGTCTATATAGGTGAGGCAAGAACCATAGCTGTCAACTTTTCCCTTTTTTAAGGGAAATTCCCTTATTCCGAATAGGATTCCTCGCAAGTAAAGGGAAAAGTTGACAGCTATGGCAAGAACAGAGGCCATTAGTAGACAGGACCATGCTTACTATTAGGGACTCCTAAAAAAAATGTTCACCAACAGCATATCGCTTGAGTCATCATTGCTAAATGGGAATGAGGGAAGCTGCTTCTCAAAACGCGGGCATATCAGTATGTCCATATTCAAAACCAACTCTGTTCCTTGGTGAACAATTGGAGCAAAACGCTGGAGGTGAAGGAACACAAGATTCCATGCCTGTGTGTTAGTCAAACAAACATTGGGTGTTGGATTCAGATCTGTGGGGTTAAGAGATCAGAAGGAAACTTGATACTACTATCAACTTGAAGCGCATGAGGTTCTGGTGCCACCATATCAACCGAAACTAGCCTCCGAAGAAAAAGCAGACCTGAAAATTTAAAATGGTTTCAAACACAAATTAAACTTTTTTGTTTGGCTATTTAAATCCCATTGTTTCATTTCTAAACATAAAAGAAAATGGAAAAACAACACAGTTTGACAGATCATATCTAGCCAGCTGCAATAAATACCTTCAGTGACAGTAGAATAGCTTTCACAGGTAAAAAGGAATTGCACAGCTAAATCCCTCCACGGGGACTTTTACATTCTAAATGGATCCAGTCAACATTTTTTATTGTAGAAGGTTTTAGGGGGTGGGCTGGCAAGTTAGATTTTTAATTCCGATTCTCCTGCTGGTTTCCATGAACTCTCAGATTGTACTAACCCAATTTAATGCTTTGTTTTTCTTGAGGTGTTTTGCATTGCTCCTTTTTGTTTTACTGCACTGTAAGGTGCCTCAAAGGTGGTGAAGGGGACTCAAAGGAGGGATGTAAATTAAAGCAAATGAATTAACTAAACCAAATAGGGTAAAATACAACTTCTGAGTAGCTAGTATCTTTCTTTCTTTCTTTCTTTCTTTCTTTCTTTCTTTCTTTCTTTCTTTCTTTCTTTCTCCCTCCCTCCCTCTCTCTACCTCTCTTTTTCTCTCTCTCTTTTGAAGCTTGTACACTGACAACTGATAGACCTGTACATACCTGCTTCTTTCAGTGTGTTGCACTTCTGATATGTAGACGTTCTTAGCGAAGGAACCCGGACATTATACAGCCTTATCTTCTCGATTCGGGAATCAAACACTCGCAAAAATGGGTCTTTTTCTTCCCAATGGGACATAATTTTATTGTCGATGAATGTTGCAAACATTTGAGTTTCAATGAAGTGTGAGAGGAATGGGAGGTAAGGCTCAGGTTGGTCAGAGAGAAATGAAGCCTAGAGTTGAGGGAACCCAAAAGAAAAAGTTACACCTTGCAGTACACTCGTTTTCCATTTCAGTAATTGTCCGATTCTGTCCTAAGCATACTTTCACAGGGAGCATGCATAGCCCAATAGCCAACAGTGACCTAGTTGGCACGTCACACTAAACCAAATTGAAAAGAAACTATGGTTTAATGCCAATGAGCTCAGGCAGTTCTGTAGCACTCCTCCCCTGCTCAAGCTGCACTACGAATGAAAGAGCCTGCAGTCTGGCTTACATCATCCAAACCCAGACTTGTGTTTTGTTTCCTCCCATAAAGCTACAAGCAGTAACCAAGATCTGTTCTCGTCTAAATACTCAAGATTCTTTGGAGGAAACAATTCATAAGACCAAGTTCAGAGGACACAAGCCAGACCATGGTCTGTTTGTCTGCAGTGCAGCAGCCTGAACAGGAAAGAGAGGAGCATCATGGGAACTTGTTCACATTTAACCATAGTTAGTTTTAAACTATGGTTTAATGTAACACGACAGTGTCAGAGATAAGAAAATAAAAAACATGATTGCACCAAGATCTCCAATCCAAATTGCCATTACTGGCAATAAAGAAATCCCACAAGATTCTGATAAATTTTCCATACCAAATCTATGGTTCAAAAAAGAGAAAAATCCATGTCAGCATCATTTTGGATCAATTTGAGAAGTTATTTCATCAGCTGCCTCCTCAAGTACTCCTCCTCTTACTCAACATGCAACTGAAGTATTTTCTAGTAAGAAAAATAAACCAGTCACCTAACAAGGCCTAGACAAAACCAGGCTGCATCTAAATCATGGGTGAGGGGATCTGCTTTACCACAGCTCCCATCACCCCTGACAACTGGCCATGTGGGAATGGATGGGAGTGTGGATGTTAACAGAGCCCAACAACATCTGGAAAGCCATAGGTTTCCCACCCCTGACCTAAATAACAGTCATCCCCATTTACACTTGCTAAGCAATTTCGGGTGCCAAAATTTGAAAAGAGCTTTTGCTATTTGAATGGGAAAAGAGAATCTAAATATATACCGTATTTTTCGCCCTTTAGAACACACTTTTTCCCCTCCAAAAATGAAGGGGAAATGTGTGTGCGTCCTATGGGGCGAATGCAGGCTTTCGCTGAAGCCTGGAGAGCGAGAGGGATCGGTGCGCACCGACCCCTCTCGCTCTCCAGGCTTCAGGAAGCTATCTGCAAGCCTTGGAAGCCCGGGGGGAGTTCCCGCGGGCTTGCAAGGCTTGCGGGCAGCAGCCTGCAGCCCGAAGCACGGGGCGTCCTCCGGAGGGCGACCTGTGCTTCGCGCAGGTGTCCGCAAGCCTTGCAAGCCCGGCGGGAGTTGCTGCCGGGCTCGCAAGGCTTGTGGATAGCAGACTGTTCTGGGGGCTGGGGGGGAATAATTTTTTTTAATTCATTTCCCCCCCAAAAAACGAGGTGCGCCCTATGGGCCAGTGCGCCCTATAGGGCGAAAAATACGGTAATATAACTATCGACATGAAGCTGCCTTAATGCCAAACCGTTTGGCTGATCTAACTCAGTATTCTCTAATTCAAAAGTATTTGGGGATCCTTTAAACCAGAGATAGGGGACTGAACTTAGGACGCTGCAAATGAGATCATGTGCTCTACCACTGAGCACCGAGCCTTCAAAAGGCAAGGCAACCGAATTGATTGTTACAAGGAAAATATTTGGCTGCTTTTACTTTGTCAAAATTTTGCATCTGTTCCCTGTTGGTCAGCCACGATTCCCTGTCTTGCGCCGCTTGAATGACGAAAGCATCATAGTCAGAAAACATCTGCGTGAAGCGGTTGGCGAAGACCTCTCGTAGCTGAACGTTCAGTTTGTAGTCTCTCAGCTCCCCGTCTTCACACTGGAGCTTAACATTCCTTTCCTTCTCTTCCAGAGGAATGTTGATGCTCATTTTATCCACTGTCACCCCTGTTCTCTTTGCCAAAGCGTGGAGGCGGGCAATAGTCTCATTGCCCTTGAGCAACTCATACATGTTGATGGTGTTGCTTGGTACGTTCCCATTTTTTTTGTCATTGGCCAAGTCATTGAGGACTAGGTTCTTAAACTTGGTGGCACTCTCGCTACAATGGAGGGTGCCCTCAAGGGGAATTCCAAACTGAAGCAGAACTTCGGAGATTTCCTGGATGAAATCCGGCTTGTTGGGAAACTGAGGAAGTTCCTCTGGTAACTCAATAAAGTGGTTATCGATATCCACGAAGCAGAGGTTAGCCTGGAGGGGGGGAAAGCCAAATATTATTATTAAATGAATTAGTTGCCTAATACAGAAATAGTCTCTTGGGGGGGGGGTGAAATAGTCTCTTGGAGACAAAGTGTTTGAAATATACTATCATCAACACTAAAAAATGCAACTTCAGGTATCACATCAACAACGGCAACATAAGAAATACATAGGTAATGATAACCCATCAGCTCACATAAAATATTCAGAAGTCACTTTGAACAGGCAGGGATGCCTTTACAGGGAAATCCTTGGGAAGACTTTAAACAAACAAACAAAACAAAACAAACCTTTCCAACTGATTGGGGTATGGGCAAAATATTCATGCCAGAGGCAGCTTAATCCAAATATTCTCTCCCACTAAAGTACTAATATAGAAAACCCAAGAATGAGCCATTGGCTCCCCTCTAGTAGTGCCCAAATGTTTGTCGCCTGTCCAATGGTGAGGCTGCCTTCAAAAATATACACAATGGTTCCACCACATACACGGGGATCTTTTGTTTGGAAATATAAAGTAACCCAACTTTTACATAAACCACTAAACCCTCAAAATAAAGAGTGGTGCCTTGGAAGAGATTACTATTCCCCACCCCCACGACTCAGCTTGAGTCTGAAATTCATTGCTCATGAATTTGCTGTGCTGAATCCAGCTTGTTTCCCCGCAAGGGAGCTGAGGCCTCAGATGTACCAACCATGACAAAGTAGCATAACAGGAGACCTAGATATTCACAAGGGCAACGGCAACTCATTCTAGTCAGTCTTTGAACTGATATTTAATTGGTACCAGCACTCGGTTGTTTTCTCTAGGGTGTGTTGAAGAAGTCCGCTTGCAACGCGCTTCTCACAGGAAGGAAAAGGCAGGAATCTGAACTAAATCCCCAAATTACATTAATTAGCTGCCTCATATGCTTAGAGATATATTTTAAAAACAGGACATGAAGCAGGGAAGGATTGCAAGGTTCAGAAGTTCAACTGGCATCTACGGTGTTATCTTTTCGGCGTCAGCTTAATTACTTTCCCAAGCATTAGGTGTTGAGATTTTATAAAACTACATTCTAGTTTATTTGAGCGTTAGCTTTATCTGTTCGTTTTACATATTATATTGTGAGGATGAGGACCTGCATTTATTATTTTATAGTCGACCCTTGTGTCAATAATAACAAGGGTGAGATAAAATGCCAAAATAAATTGAGTGTACAAGGAGGATCTACAAGATAAGCTCAACTCCATGTTGCACATTCCCATACACTAGGGAGGTGAAGTCGTCTTTTATGCAAGGCAGACTGAAACTGTTAATGGTATCTGATTTTTAGTCTTTTCTTTCTACTCCTACATCCACTGAAAAATGACTCTAGGTAACAGAGAAGGGGAGGAGCTGAGGGGCTGCATTTAATGGTGGCATTTTGAAACAGTGCTTTCCACAAGATGGTAAAACCATTCGGTCTTCTGACACACGAATACTAGTGAACAAAGGTTCATTTCAGTGTTCCTTTCATTGTTCAGGCCAAGCTCCACACTCTTGGGGCTAAAAATAAAACCTTTGTGCACTTGAGATAAAATCCTAACAAGTGGAATGAATATATATTTGAACCACCTTGCTAGAAACAGGAAAAGATGCAGGGAAACAGCTGTCAACAGTAATAAACTAAATCAAATGACTGGTGACGGCCAGCAGCACTAATAAATGGGACACACACACAAACTGGAAAAAGGCAATTCAATGCTACTGGGGCTTGGCTGGGTAGATGGAGCTACTTCCATACAACAAATGGTACAAAACTGGTCAGGGAATATGCTTCTTCATAGCCCAATAGTCAGAAAGACCATTAAAAAAAAAAACTTCTGAAGTGCCAGGACATGTAAACAATGACAAGTGTAAAAATGTTTTCGTGCCACAGCTGCACCTAAAGAAATCTTGTTCTTGGACTGAGTAAAAATACAATATTTAGATTGCATTCCTAAAGCCTTACTCTGATGTTCCTATCCAGAGAGGATCCATGTCCAAATACAGAGCCCATGGTTTTGCTACAAATGCACAGAAAAACCAGGAATACCCATGTGGAATTATATATAGCTCACGGCAAGTTTTAACAACAGAAGAAGGCATCCTGAACTCAGGTCGCCAATATTCAGCTCCGCACACAGCCCTAAGGTTCAGCAGTGTGCAATAGTCACCTCTTGGGGAAGCTCCAGTTTGGAACGGTCTGTTCCCTCCTTCGACTGCAGGCCCATCAAGTAAGGTACAGGAGCATCGAGGAAATGCAGGAGAGAGGCTGGGAGGATGGGGACGTAGACATGTTGCCACTGAAATGGGAACAGCAGCGTGGTGATCCCTTCTGCAACCGTCATCAGTCTCTGGTAGTCTAAACAGAGAAAACCAAGACAGAATTACTATATCGCTCCTCTTAAAAAGCCATCAACACATCAGCATTAGACAGACGGCAAGTGCAGAGCAATTCTTAAACCCACAGAGCACGTTTTGCAGCTATTCGTCAGCTTGATTTAAGTGTGCGGCACGAGCTCGCTGCTTGTTTAAAACGGATTGAAATATTAACTCCAGAACCATTACACAAAGAAAGCTATGAAATTTTAATAGACACATCCAGCTATGATACAAAATTTAAAAAGTGAATTTAAGATGAACACCAGGAGAACGGCAAAGCGGAATTATGTACATTGCTCTGCTGAATTGCCAGAGGAAGAGCAATATGCAGATGGGACAAGAAAGGAACCAACAGCAAGGGGAGCAACGGCTGTCATGCCCGTTTTTGCTCATAATTGTTCATTAGGCTGAATTTTCAGCTCACGTGTTAGCAGGCTCCAGGAAGCGAGGCAGCCTGCAAATCCACCTTGACGGAAAATCAGAACTAACTACACAAACGTGAAATGCACCCTGGGACTTATTTTTAAAACAAGATTTCAAGCCAGTACTCTCAAACTCAACAGTACCCTGTCAGCATTTTATTCCTGTGTATTCTATTAAGTTTCTAGCCAGAAAGGATGTTTGTACAATAACTGATATAAAGTGTTCCTCTTTTGATGCTGCCCGATACTGTTCCAACAATTCCAACCTGATCTTCGACTACTTCTTCCGTATTAGAAAGTGCAAATGATTCTGAAGGGGAGTGGGCTCTCAGTGAAGGTTTAACATGAATGTAAAATGTATCCCAACTGAAAATGGTCAAGTGGCTCAGTGATTAAATTTCTCTTCTTGAGTCGGAACAGTTGTATTCATATTAACTCTAGTTGGTTAATTAAGAATGGATTCCCACAGTTTAGACTCCTTCACATCTATTAATTTTGTGTGTGTGTGCGCGCCCACACGTGTGCGTGCACACACACACACAGACACACACACACAGTCAGATTAACAAGGACAGGTCTTATGCCTTTGCCCACAACAGATCAAGTCCTCTGACTTACAAGCACATGGTCCAAATGGGTCAAAATAAATACTGAAATGTTTACTAAGAGCACTCCACCAGGGTGCCATATGGAAGGAAATGCACCCTCTTCTCAAGTATTCCGTTCCCAAACTTTCAGGTAAAGGTAAAAGGACCCCTGACCATTAGGTCCAGTCGCGGACGACTCTGGGTTGGGGCACTCATCTCGCTTTATTGGCCGAGGGGGCCGGTGTACAACTTCCAGGTCATGTGGCCAGCATGACTAAGCCGCTTCTGGCGAACCAGAGCAGCGCACGGAAATGCTGTTAACCTTCCCGCCGGAGCGGTACCTATTTATCTACTTGCACTTTGATGTGCTTTCGAACTGCTAGGTTGGCAGGAGCAGCGACCGAGCAATGGGAGCTCACCCCGTTGTGGGGATTCAAACTGCCGACCCTCTGATCGACAAGCCCTAGGGCTCTGTGGTTTAACCCACAGCGCCACCCACGTCCAAACTTTACACAGCTGTAAATATGGCTTTAGAAGAGGGAGGCTACCATTGTAAACTACATTTCGAATGGCCTCTAGAAGTATTAGCTTGGAAAGCACAGGTCAAATCCATTCTAAATGCATGTGCGCCATGTCTACACTTTTATACTGCCTCCCATTAGCTGAATAGCTTCCTATTTATTACCTCTCTGCTGGAGGAGCGTTAATGAGCAAAATAAAAACCACTGCCTCTCAAGTATATTATCTCTTTTTATGCCTTATCTACATCAGAGTATATTGCCAGGCTTTCAGCACAGAAAAACAATTTGATCAGTATTCACCCAGGAATTTAAAATTGCTAGGGGGCGGCACTGGCAGGCCAGACTCCCTCTTTATCTCTGGCACAATGAATCCTTTTCAGGAGGGCGGAAGCTTAGGAAAATGTACTTTTTGAAAGGGAACAGCAAATAAACAATTTAATTATTTGTTGAAAATAAATCCAGCTATACAGGTTATAAAACAACCAAATAATACAAATAACACATAATAAAATTCAACATCAGAACAAATACAGCCGCCTAAAAATAGCTGAGAAGGCTGAACTACTAATCAGCTAAACATTAATCAAGGGACAAGGTGGTGTAGTGGTTAAGAGCGCTGGACCAGAACCTGGGAGACCAGGGTTCAAATCGCCACTCAGCCCCAAAGCTCACTGGGTGACTTTGGGCCCAGCACTGTCTCTCAGCCTGATCTACCTCACAGGGTGGTTGTGAGGTCTGCATATGCCATCTTGAGCTCCTGGGAGGAAAGGCAGGATCTAAATGTATTAATACATACCAAAACTTCAAAAGCCTCAGAAAATTTAAAAAGAATTAGCCAGGCACCAGAAGGATGACAATACTGGCCTTCCAAAGACAGGGTGCCACCACAGAGAAAGCTCTGTCTTACAAAACCACAAAGTGAGTTTTCCCCAGTGGCGGAATGTGAAAATGTGGCTCCTCCCATAAGGTCTGGGAAGCAACAATCATGCACACTCTTCCACACATATCCTGAACACATATCACCAATTTCATAAAACAAAAATGTTCCAGTATGTAAGATGGAAAAAGTTTAGTTTCTTTAATTTTTTAAAAAAATGTATATATTACCTTATTTTGTTTAAAAACTGTTTCAGATGTTTTGCTTCTTAAATGTTATTTAAAAACATAGTTATTTTGTTGTTGTTTTATTTTTAATTCTATCTTAACTTTCTGGTGGTTGCAGTTCCGGGCTCCTTTGGGAGGAATAATGGGCTACACATTTAATACGCAAAATAAATAAATTAGGGGGTAGCCAATGCAGTGTCCCCAGTCCGCATGGCCAATAGTCAGGGATTATGGGGGCTGTAGCCCCATATCTGGAGGGCAGCCCCACATCTGGAGGGATAAGCGTACTTGAATTCATCTATCTGGCACCAACATTGCTGTCCTTTCAGTGCAGGCAAAGATATGTTTATTCTTCCACCTTTTTTTTACAATTTTAAAACTTTCCCCTCTATAATTAAAAAATCCTCTCCCCTCCCCCCTAGTTCTTAGTTATGTTTTAATTTTATGTAGTATCTTGTTTTTGTAAACTGCCCTGGAAGAATATGAATCTTTAAATTAAGTATCAACAAATAAATGCCTATGAACAGAAAAAGGCTTAAATTGCAAGGCCAGGAGAATTCAAACTCTTCTTTAAATTGCTTGCAGGCACACATCCGAAACAGATTTCCTCCTTTCTGCAGAGTTAACAATTTAATTCACCCCTCTCTGGTAGCAATCTTGTGCTGGTAGCATTTGTCACTTATCCTCCGGAAGCTTATTAACAGCCTCAGAACAGGGTAAGTTTGAAAATGTTGGAACACACACTTTCCCACAATATTCATGACACACACATGATATATAAGTAAATAAAATACATGCACGCACACACACACACACACACACACACACACCTTCAAAGGGGCAGCACAAAAATTCAGATACAGAAGAAAAATTAAAAAGCGAGGTAATTGCTTTTAAAAGTCAGTCCAAAAGACCCTGCAAACTATTTAAAATATGTTAAGAAAAATATTGGTGTGAAATGCTCTGAGCTAAGCAGTTAAAAGGGTTAACACACAAAAATAAACAATGTCTTTCCACAGAAACTGCTGTACTCCTGAAGGTTATAATTTTCTTGGAAGACACTCACAGCCTTTGCAACGATGGTGAATCTTCAGTTGGTGCTTAGACTAAACTTGTAGGAGAATTCAGAGCACTCTGTTAAGATATATGCATTTGGCTCTAAAAGATATTCTTTGGCTGTTTCACGTTAGTTCTTTTAAAACACACTGAAAAAAACACCACCCGCTATTACCATTCGTGTGGGCAAGTTAGACGAAAACTCAGCAACCTGATTGAACTAAAGTTAAGTCAGCTTACCTTGAGAATAAAGAAGGATCTGCATTTCTAGGAGAACACACGTAAAAACCTGGATGAGGTTCTCCAAACCCAATAGTTCAAAGGCCTCCCGGAGAGGGTAGTCGGATAGCGGGAGTTCATTAGGCCCAGGCCTCTGGCAAAAGATAGGCTCATAGACTCCGTACAATTTGAGAGACCTTCCTGGAGGCGGAAGGGGCACTTCATAAAGAATGTTATGGATGTAGCTCTCCAGGGGTAAAGGTGGAGGTTGCTGGGAGGTGACTGCCTTGTAAAGCTGAATGAGGAATTTCTTGCAGGCTTGCATGAAAGGAAGGGGAGCAATGAGGCAAATGCACTTGGAGACGTAGAGAGTGTCCCTGTTGATATCGTAGGAGTTGTAGCGCTGCATCTTGGCCAGCGACGTGGAGTCCCCTTCGTCGAGGCTGCTTGCCAGGGAGTCCATGCTGCACGACGACGAGGCGCAGACGCTGTTGCATTGCTCTGCGTTGTGCATTTGATAAAGCGTCTGCATAGCTGTGCAAATCTGCTTGCTGGTGACCTCCTCGTAAAAGGTGAGTACGAACCCGTAAGTGCGGGAACCGTCTTCCCGGGTAATGATGAACGAGTGGAACTGGGGGTCTCTGTTATCGGTTTGAGTCCTGAAGGATAGCCCTTTGGGCATACATAACTGCAAGAAGAGTGGGGAGGGGGAACACAACACATCAGTAGCTCATCTAATTTCACCTGGTATAACCCACATGGGTGTTTCTCTTGTGCAGGCCCCAACGCAATGCCCAGGAGCTCACGCCATTTGTATAATTCCTGTTTGGTTCAAGAGGGTTTTTGCACAGGAGATGCTTCTGGCAGAAGAAGTTGGAGAAAGCTATCTTGTTAAACCAGTTAATTAAAAAAAAATCTGCACTCTTGAAAATAAGATTCCCAGCCTCAAGCACAAAAGGACATTGCCTTTAATTTGTATTTTTTATGAAGCAAATGGAATGACTTTGCACAATTATACTGCAACACCCATTTGCCACCGTTCATAAATTCATTTACAGCCTCATGAGTTAAATGTGAGTATCTCAATAAAGCAGCGAACAAGAGCTCCTCTGTTTCCTTTGTCAGTAATGTGGAGTACACATAATTCTTAAAAGGGAGCAAAATTTACTGGTAAAAAAATTAAGCAAGCAAAAGCTGAATTGTTCAAGGAAACTTGGAATCAGAAAAAAGGAAGAAAGGAAAACCCAACCAGGATTCCCCGCGGAACAAATAGCTGCAGCAACTTTATACAAGTTACAAAGAAATGTATGTTCTTATTAATTTTGGTAGTGGAAGCATAGGTGTAAAGCAAGCATGTCCAATGTCCGTTTTGGGGGCTGAATACGGCCCGCCGGTCGGTTTAATCCAGCCTCTGTGGCAGTTTATTTCCTGGGGTAAAATCCTAAAAAACCTCAACAACTTCAATCCTAAAAAAAGCCCTTCACTTCATCAAATCTGGCCCTCTTCGAAAAAAGTTTGGACACCACTGACTGTAAAGGTAAAGGCAAAGCATAACTGTATTTAGCAGCCAACAAGGTAAAATCCCATTATTTTCACTCAATGCCGCTAGCTACAGAGAACACTAAAATTACTGATTTACCAGATGTGAAATGCAACTCAACCGTTGGTACTGGAAGCAGAACAGTGAGACGTACAAGTGTAGATCTAGTACTGTCATCACCGTGAGTCATCCACACTGGGTCCTCAAAATCCCTCTTACAGTTAATGCATAGAACAGTATGACTATGACTCAGTAGCAGGGTTTAATTTCATTTAACTGATAGCCTGTGTTACAATTTTATGGTTCATGTCAACAAAGGCTATTTCTGGATGGCAGCCACGCATTCATTCAAAATGTTTCCAGATTGTTAATGCTCACAGGGCAGCATTTTTACCACCACATCCTGCAATCAGAGATTTAAAACTGAGATTGATTCAACAACAACAAAACATATTTGGGGTATATTGGACAACATCTATGGAAGGAAGCATAAATTTGGAAATGCCTCACTGAGGTATATGATGTGGGCTTGTCTGCCACTTAACAGCAGATTCAAAATATTTATATATAATTTGCATGTGCCTGGGTGTATGTATGTGAGAGAGAGAGATCATGTGTAACACAAGCCCCTGTGGGATGTGTACATCCACAGTAAACACACATACAAAATCACAGAACTGTAGAGTTTGGAGGGACTACGAGGATCATCTAGTCCCACCTCCTGCAATGCAGTAATCTTTTGTCCAACATGGGGCTTGAACCCACAACCTTGAGGCGGAGTCTTGTTGGGCATTTAGTAACTGCAAAGCAAGGACTGCCTTTAAGCTTGTGGCCACAATCATTTATAAAGCCCTAAAGAGCTTGAGGGCACAAGTTCTTGCAGGTCCACCTCCTCTAGTGCCAGAGAACACAATCCTAATGATGGGGAAGGCATTCTGTTTGTGGTCCTCCTGAGGATTTGTGGTGAGAGGGACTTGCAGAAGGGTCTTGTCACTGTCCAGAGTGAGGAATCAACTCTTTCTTGTCAAAAGTACACTTACAAGTTAGGAAAATGCATGTCTATTCATAAACACACATTTTCATTGATGTTTTTTTTCCTGTGAAAATGCTTTGAGATATTATATGGGATGTGATTCACAAATGGAATCAAACCAAGAAATAATACATTAAATGAACATATATTCATTAGACTGTTTGGCAGCTGCAATTCTAGCCAATAATATTCTGCCAGTAGGGAGTAGATCAAGCAAGGGTAGTGATTGCGGCAGGATTTACCATTTTTCAGGGCTATGACTTACTCACCCTTACGTTTCCAGGCTCATAGATCCTAAAATAGTCATATAGAAAGGACTTAATACTAATTCCTAGGGTGGGGGTGGGGAATACACAAGAAAGGATAAGAACCAACAGCTTGGGAACATTTACATTTGCCAATGGATAAGGACATGAGTCACCTAGGATTTTCCCCACAACTTAAGTGCAGGACGAAAAGCAGCCATTGCTGTATGTGAGAAAACAGAGTTTTCAATGTGTGTGACATCCTGCATGGTTCAGTACAAATGGAGAGCTGCAGTTTAGTAAAAGGATTCCCCCTTCCTATCTCCTTTTCCATGAACTAGATTTCTCAGAAGCCATTTGCAATCCGTTTAGCATCCAGCAGTCCCAGAAATTTCCCCCATGGGCTAACCTTCAAAAAAGCTCATGCATTTGCCTCCAAGGAAGACCACCAATTGCTATTTATATAAAAGGCAGGCAGAAAAGCAAGGCAATGACAAAACTAATACTGAAAGAAAAAGAGCAACAAAAGCTAGCAACCGCCCATGGTTATTGTTAGCGGGGGAGAGAGAAATGCTCTCTTAAGTGAGGCTTTTATTCCCCAGCCCTTAAAATGACAACAAACAAGATTTGGGGCAGAAGCAGCTCCATAAGGATTATTTATCTTAGCACATTGTTTTCACCCCATCATCATATAGAATGGTGTCATTAATAGGTCAGGAAGTGAAGAAGGCCTAAAGTAGCCTGTTCTGTTTTCGACTTGGTTCTGATGAGGACTGTAGACCAGGGGTAGGCAACCTAAGGCCTGGGGGCCAGATGCAACCCAATCGCCTTCTAAATCCAGCCCGCGGATGGTCTGAGAATCAGCATGTTTTTAAATGAGTAGAATGTGTCCTTTTATTTAAAATGCATCTCTGGTTTATTTGTAGGGCATAGGAATTCGTTCATTTTTTCTCTCCAAAATATAGTCTGGCCCACCACATGGTCTGAGGGACGGTGAACCGGCCCACGGCTGAAAAAGGTTGCTGACCCCTGCTGTAGACCATGGGTAGGCAAACTAAGGCCTGGAGGCTGGATCTGGCCCAATCGCCTTCTCATTCCTGCCAGCGGATGGTCTGGGAATCAGCATGTTTTTACATGAGTAGAATGTGTCCTTTTATTTAAAATGCATCCCTGGGTTATTTATAGCCCACCACAAACTTTGAGGGACAGTGGACCGGCCCCCTGCTGAAAAAGTTTGCAGACCCCTGCTGTGGACCATTCTACACAGAATAAAAACTACACAGTGAACTTCTGTGTTTACATGGGTATTACTGACTGAAGCAAGAATAGGGGAAATGAGCATGAACGTGGTGAACTGAGAGCTTACATAAGGGGACAACGGGAGGAAGAGAAAACAGGGAAGAGGGAAGGAGGCTTGTAAAGTCTGAGGCAGTAGACTGCTTAAGAGTCAGGGGCATAAATAAACAAACCCTGGAGGTTTTTAAGCAGAGGTTGGGCATCATCTGTCATGGGTGCTTTCCTGCATTGCAGGGGGTTGGACTAGATAACCCTTGGGTTCCTCCTAACTCTACAATTCTATGATTCTATGGCTGTGCTTGCTGATAAGAGGAGCCTTAACCTTGAAATGTAGATGGGATCACCAGGTGGCTCTGAACACAAGAGGCATGCTGAATTTCTGAATGCATTTGGGACCACAAAGAAGTAAGGGAGGAAGCTTCACAGACAGATTGCTCCGTAATTCCAATAATAAATCCCTTGCCACTATTTTGTACCTAGCTCTAAATTTGGGATCTAGTAAACAAAGCAAAAGAGTAGGTTCTGCCAAGCCTGAATTCTGCCCAATACTGCTTTACACAATAGTAATATTCACTGGCAAAACTAGTGTTCCACCAATAACAGTTGACAAAGGATAATCTGAAAATCGTACTCTTTTTGAAAGGAATACTTTCAAGCAGAAAACCGGTTCAGTGTGACAGCCTAAAAGCCAACAAGGAAACAGAAGGGAAAACTAACCCAAAGCTTCTCTGCTTAAATTTAGGGGGCAATCCTACGTTTACTTGGAAATTAGGCCTCATGGAACTCAGTGGGTCTCGGCGCATTAAAAAAAAAGTGGGGAGGACTGCAAGTTGATATGCAGCCTTAAACAGTCACCACACCAAAATCCTATGCTGCTACTTTCCCCCAGCCTCCCCAGTCTACTTTTCACACTGTGGCTGAAGGAGATAGGAAGAGAGTAAGGCTGAAGCTTGCAAGAGAAACCAGCCTTCCAACAGAGATGGGGAAAATAATGGAAGGAGGAGCCCTCTCTTTGGAAGGAGTCTTCTCTACATACCATGTTGACTGCATCTTGATCAAAGGGGTTCCACTCTATGTTCTGGGGATAGTGAGCCAAGACTTTGGACTTGAAAGTTCTTCTTAAGGGGCTCTGGTCAAAGTTTTCTCCTGTAACAAATAAAAAAAAAAGCCACAATAGTTACAACAACTGGTTTGCAATACATCTGGCCCGCTCAACATCTGATCAAAGAAGAAAATACAGAGAGAAAGGACATGTATGTTTTTACTTCATTGGCTTTTAGAAAAGGAAGGTCTAAAGGACGTGCACAAGATGCATTCAGCCGTTTCTTCCTTCAGTTAACTTGGTTCTGTAATTTGAACTGATGTGGGTGCATTTTAAAGCTACTAAAAGCAGTGCTGAAAACTCACAATCATCATTAGGGGCTGCTGTAGAATGGCTGTGAGCCAAACTGGCAACTTAATACTCTTGCCCAAGTTTAATGTATTCAGTCTAATCTCCGGCATAGTGGCGAAAAGATCAGCGGAAGAAGGGTGACACATGAACTTGCATGGTATACGACAGTGTCTGCAATAAGAAACAAATGTGGAAAAATGTGATCCAGGGATCAGCTCCCCATCACCAAGGGAGGAATGCTCATGTTTGTCTACTTAAGAACAAGCTGGTAGAAAGGTCCACAGAGGCACTCCAAAAAACTCCTGCTCAATGAGACCTAGAAGTTTCAGCATCTCTACAAAGGGCCAAAACAGACACCATGTTAACTGCATCTATGCACTGACCATGCAGCACTGTTGTTTTTAATGCAGAAAAGTATCAGGGAAAGGGGTTGAAAAGTAGTAGGATCCTAACAAGCAGCCCAGGTGATTTAAACCCAGGAAATGCCCCATTGGCACCATTAGGGAGGAAAGCATTGAATTCTCTCTAGCCACTTGGTAGGATTGTGATAATTATCAGCCCACCACAAGCAGATGCTATTTGCACTTCTGAAAACCTCCATGTTGAACACTGTAATGCCTAACAGGTATGGCGTCACCAGAGTTCTCTAGCAGAAAGTGCAACTGAATAGAAGTTGCATAAGAAGACCACAGCTCATCTCAACTGGGCTTGCGCAGGAGACTTGCCTATGGTGGTGTGCTTTATGCCACCTGCTTCACGTGGCAAAATATCTCAGGCTGGCCCTAGACAGTGATAGCACCAAACCTCAGGAGATGGGAACTTCAGAAAGGAAAAGTGAACCCACTACGTTCTTCTTGGTTGAGAAACAAGGTAAAGGGCATTCAATTAAGCACTATCAGTTTCAATGCTGGCCCCTCATTACCCACCCACCCCAAAAGTATAGCACAATATCCAGCAGTAGTAGTAGCAGTAGTAGTAGTGGTAGTAGTAGTAGCAGCAGCAGTAGTAGTAGTAGTGATAATAATAATAATAATAATAATAATAATAATAATAATAATAATGTTTATACCTTGCCAATCTGGCTTGGTTTCCCCAGCCACTCTAGGGGCTTACAACATATATAAAAACATAGTAAAACATCAAACATTAAAAACTTCCCAATACAGGACTGCCTTCAGATGTCTTCTAAAAGTTGTGTAATTCTTTATCTCCTTGACATCTGAAATAAGGGTGTTCCACAGGGAGGGTACCACTACCAAGAAGACCCTCTGCCTGATTCCCTGTAACTTCGCTTCTCTCAGTGAGGGAACCAGCAGAAGACCCTCGGAGGAGGACCTCCGTGTCCGGGCTGAGTGATGGGGGTGGAGATGCTCCTTCAGGTATACTGGACAGAGGCCATTGACGGCTTTAAAGGTCAGCACCAACACTTTGAATTGTGTTCAGAAACGTACTGGGAGCCAGTGAAGATCCTTCAGGACCGGTGTTATATGGTCCCGGTGGATCCCCCCTCTCTGCTGGTGGAACAGATTTCTACTGTGCAACGGAGCTTACCCTTCCTCTGCTTTAAAGGGTTGGGTTGATGGCAAGACCCTAAATTAACTTCTGTGCCCAGTCCCAGCTGCCTGGGGCTGATGGGAATTGGGAGTCCCACAACGTCTGCAGGTTCCCCATCTCCAAGAGCTGCTGGTTCCCCATCCCTACTATAAAACACTAGATAGAAAACAATGAATACTTGTTATCACCTACAAGAAAGATACTACAGTAGGTTCTGTTGGGGTAGTTCCACATTTCTTCAGGAGTACCTAAGTCTATCTCAGAATCCTCATGCATCATAAAAACTACATAAAAAATGTACCTTAGACATAAGGCATACTCAAGCCCCATAGCTCATGTGGCTAAACTTCAGCTCCCCAGAAGCTGTTATCACTCCATCTCCCATCAGCCCCAGCCAATATGGCCAATGGGAAGGGAAGATGGGAACTGTAGTCTAGCAACTTCTAGTAAACCATACCTGCCCTTAGAAAATGGCTTGTCGTTAACTGCTGAACTTCTCACTCAACTCAGCAAGGTACAATCTGCTGGTTAGGATCATTTTGAAACTTTACACAGAAGGAAGCCAATGTTTATCTTGTAATACACTTGTGCCAGGGGAAGGCTGTAATATAATATATTATAATAATTTATTATTTAAACCCCGCCCATCCGGCTGGGTTTCCCCAGCCACTCTGGGCAGCTCCCAACAGAATATTAAAAACACGATAAAACAGCTTCCCATCAAGCAAAGATGTACAATAAACACATCTCCAGCTATGAGTCTCATCAAATTCACCACTTTCATTTTTTCAGAAATATATCTGTTTAGAATATACACCTAAAAGTAAACATATTTTAAGACTCATAAAAGCCATTCTCAGTTTGTTATTTTCCCAGAACATATACACCTCAACGCATTTAAATACATTTTCCTGTCTCTGCTTTAAATTGGACAAAAATGTCCTGCTCATTTTTTGCTTTTTAGAAAAAATAATAGCTACTAACACAAAAAGATGCAATGTGTAGTAAGGCCCAGTTTGGAAAAGCAATTGCAAAGGAGGACTAAATACAACACAACACAACACAGAGAAATACACATGTGTATACAGGCTGCCAATCAAAGGACTGAAAACACTGCAACGAATGGTGCAGATTACTGCTTGTTGTAGAGCAACATTGTATAGTTATGTAGACTTATCTGCTTGGTGCATATGTTGTGGTGTAGGGCAGCCAGTGCTTTGAAGTTTGGAAAACTCATATGAGAATTGGAGCAAGCATTGCTCCACCACCTTCATAGCAATAAATGTGGATCTTGGTGTCTAATATATAATTGTAGGTTTTTCTAGGTATTTGAGACATGCATATTTTGAAATTTTAAAGATGAAAAAAAATCATTTTGCTGGATAACTATATCACTGGAATGAATTACTTTCTCAGCTGGAAAAATTATAATCCACAAAGCCAAACACTGAGAAGAGTTCCAGTAGTTCTACTTTTGCTTACATCGGACTGCAAAAATAAAGACATTTTCAAGCACCTGCAAAGGTGAGGAATGCATGTCTTGGGGGTGTCATAAGTTAATAATTATAATATTAACTTATAAATTGCACTGGCTCAGTAACATATTTTAATTCACATTTGGCAAGATGCGGGAAATGCAAAACTATTTGTCAAAAGTAAGTCTGAATGCACTTATTGGGACTGCCTGGCTAGATAACTGTGCACAGGATTGCAGCCATGCACTCAAACTCATGTTCTGAAATACAGAAAATGGTGCGATTTATTTGCTTTTAAGCCTTTGTAAATATTGCTGTGTCCCACTCACACTCATTCTAAAATCCTATAATAGGCAGTTTTATGGCAGTAAGCCTTTACGTCCTAATCCAAGAGAGAACTACTATAATAAATTACCATTGCAGTGGCACTCTATGAGTGATATGCAAACTAATGGGAACTGCACAGCATAAAACAATAAGAGGATTTCACCCAATGCAGACCTGCAACAGGGCTAGAAATTATTGAAGAAATAATAATGCGTGTGATGCAATAAAGTTGTATTTTATTAATCTGCCATTTTTTCCTCTTGTGAATATATGAAGATAAAGCTGAAGGGAAAACTCTACTAAAAAGGAGACTCCAGAAAACAGAACTGTGAGTGTCTGACAATATATATAAAACAGTATGTTTTATTACAAGCTCTCAGTGTTGTGGATTCTCCGATTTAGAAGTTTCAAATGTTGTAAAATTAGACTAACAATAAGGGTAAATACTGTCTTACTAGTGTAATGTTTCATTTTTTGAGTGTCCTTTAAAGTTTCATCAAGGATGAATGGAGATTTGCACACATTACTATGGTCCAAGTCCAACACTTTTAGGCACTATGCTACACTGGCTTTCAAGTCAGATTTCATTGTTAAAGTTAAGACTTTCTTAAATGCAACATACTTGTTACTGTTAGTCAGTATCCACCTTCTGAAGTTATTCTTCCATGCATTAAGGACACATGGAGCGGGGAGCCTTCATGTCCTGGCTCCAGTGTCCTCGTGGGACCCACCCTGACCATCACATGCTAAGCAAAAGGTCTGAAGGGGAAACTGACCCATGTTTGCCTGAGCACACAAACATAGGCTTCTCTGTGTGCTCAGGAACCAACGTGGAAGAACCTCTTTGCTTTCAGCTGAAAGTGCATATACTGTATTCAGGGGGCTGGTGGGCAGCAACTTTGTGCAAACTACTGCAAGATCATCATTTATTTAGAGACTCTGATGCCAATATGAAAGTTTTGTATGTACAGGGGGTATGAAAAGAACAATATGTCCTATGTGCACATCAGGCTCCTCTTTTGTGCATAGTGAGCATTCCCCAAGACCCTGTCTTTTGGGCCAGCCATTGTCTTCTAGCCTAAGCTACCTCACAGGGTTGTTTTGAGGATAAAATGAGAAGGGAGAGAACCAGGTATACTACCTCAAGCTCCTTAGAGGAAAGACAGGATGTAAATGCAAGAATGAACAAAATAAACCTTTATAATTAGCTAACTCCTTTCTCTTGTCTGCCTGCAAAATCTAGGGCAATTTAGGCTTACAAATGTGTAACTAAATGTTATGGATGCTGCTGTTAAATTAGCACCTTTCTGTTTTATATGGAGAGCTAAGTGGTCTCCATTAAGCTGTAAATTAAAGTTGCATCATATAGTGTTCTTAGATAAGTAGCCAACAGTGCTTCAAGAATATTGCAGACAATATATTTATCAGGATTAAAATATGCTTAACATTAAAATATTTCACTTTTCCCAAAAACAAATGGGTTTGAAAATCTACTGGGAACCTGGACATTGGGAGTATTTGAAATGCATAATCAGTGCAGGAATAGGATGCCGATTAAAAGCAGCAAACCCTTCTAGTCCACTTATCAGACTCCAACACTCTCAGTTATAGCTAGTTACGAATTCTGTTGAAGTACCTTTGCCACATATAAGATGTTTTTATATCTCTGCCTGCCTTAGGGAGATTCTACAGGACTTGTATGTCATGTCAGCCATCTCTGTCAGCTGACAATTCTAATTAAATTGGTTCAGCAATTTAAGAACTTTAAGTTAAGAACTTAATTTGTTCTGGATGTCCGTTCTTAACCTGAAACTGTTCTTATCCTGAAGCACCACTTTAGCTAATGGGGCCTCCTGCTGTTGCCGCTCCGCTGGAGCCCGATTTCTGTTCTCATCCTGAAGCAAAGTTCTTAACCTGCGGTAATATTTCCGGGTTAGCGGAGTCTGTAATCTGAAGCATATGTAACCTGAAGCGTATGTAACCTGAGGTACCACTGTACTTTCTCTCAATGGATTTACCCTTTCACTACCCTAAACTTTTGGGCTACATAAAAGCACAGAAAAGAGTATTCAGTGGAGGCCTAGACAAACCAAGTTCTCTCATTTTTTTCATGACAGTGCTCTCCACTCACTTTGTCTGTATCTTATTGCAAATATCTGGATAACCAGCTTTATCGTTTCTTCTTGTGAGTGTAACATTATATGCCAACCTTAGTTTGGCTTAGTTTAGTTTTCCATGCGTTTGTTTTACGGAAGTTCTATTTTGTTATTTGGGTTACATGGATAAAATTAAAATAAGATTTAAACAAGGAAGAAGAAAAGGAACAAATCATGATTTGCTGTTATGAGAATGAAACACAGCTCTCGCATCCTTTCCTCTTTCACTTACAATAAGTGGAGATCAGAAACATCTGACTAGCTCCATTCCTCCCTCCCCCCCCCCATACTAACAGCTGAAACAGCTAGAAAGCATGACTCTTATCACACACACTGAAAATGTGGCTCTGCAAATCTGCCTGGAAGTGATAGGCTATGATGACATGCTGCCAGTTTTAGGATGATTCTACGGGGGGAACATGGCTGCCTCCAGAGAACCATGGGGCAGCCATGTTTCCATGTTTGCCCTCAGACCTGCTCACATGGTATTTGGCAGATGTGTTGATTCTGAAGCAGACCACATATCTGACCTACGGTCTAGTCTGGTTATTGCTAATTAGTATTTACAATTTTTTTAAAAAGGAAATACGGCAAGTTTTTTTAATACAGCATATAATTTTGCATTGTTTGCTGCCTTGGAAACAGTACTGTTTTATAGATGTCATCAGCGCAGGACTTTGGGATGGGGTTGGGGAGACTTCTAGGGTCCCACTTGGCAGAATGGGCAAGAGGTTACTCAAACACAACAGGGCTGGCTTAGTGCAGTAATAGACAAGACCACCAAAAGGGGGCAGGTGGAAGACCATCAAGTCTGGAGTCTAAAGTTATTACTGCAGACCATTCCTTAGGAACTGTTTGAACGTGAGAGCAATTTCCTTCTCCCGCGGTTTCCCCCCAGTAGCTGGCATGCCAAAGCATGCCATCTCTGTTCCAGAAGATAAAACATTATGCACCTTACATCCTCCCACAAGAACTTCCCTATAAACTCAGATGCTTGCCTAAAGGGCTCTTTTCCAGATTCCACTACTGTCAGCGATTCAGGTGGCAACTGGAGGTGTGACCTTTCCTTTGATGGTGGCCAAAGTTTTGCAACTCTTCGCCTGGAGAGGTACACCTGGTATCAAAATCTGTAATCTTTTTGGTACCAGAATTTTGGGGGGTAGGGAATCTTGATTCAATTTCTGTCTAGTCAGGCAACTGATGTTTTGCTAGAACTGATGCTGCTCTTAATTCAATGCTGTTTTCAGGTTTTTTTGCACTGAGAGCCGCTCTGGGAACTTGGGTTGAAGGTAGGAGGACAGGATTAAAGCAAAACAAACTTGTTATGACCTTTCACAGGAAATCCTAAAAATTATTCAGGGTAGCTGTAGGGGACATTTCCAGACCGAAGAAAAAGATTGCCTTCTTCTGGCATATAACCACATCTGCCATACAGGGTGGTGGGAGAGGAAATAATAGATTTATTGATTATTGATTACAAGGAATCAATCAAGATCAAACCAATCAAAGGAAGAGTATTCAATTGAATTTAAAGTGCAAGATGGATGTGATTACAGGAAATCTGGAGATTAAATTAGTAAGCATCCGCCATCTTTTTTTTTTTTTTTTTACCTGATGTTCTGTTTGCAGTATCTGAGCTCCTGCCATGACGATCGGCTTCTAGCCACTGGTATAAGACTACATAACACAACAGAAACAAAAAGCACGTATGAACAAAATGAATAGAAAGTGCAGACACACACAAAAACATGGTTAAGAAAAGGAGACATGCACCATGAAGTAGCAATATTTCCTTCCACTGCTTCTGACAGGAAGCAAAAGAATGGAACAATGCATGTTAAGATGGACAGACACACACACACATATCCACACAAAGCTCAGCCCACCAGGAAAGTCTCCTGCAGGAACCCAACTGAGACAAACAATAGGTGTTTTTTTAATGTGCTCAATCATTTCAAATTTGTGCTGCTTTTCCCAATGGGCTGTGCATTGTCTGTGATAGTAAACAGCAATGGAACACACTAGAGGGTAGTTCAGATATCGCTGCCTCCACACGAGCATCAATGAAGGGGAAGCATTCTATAAAGTTTAAGCAAGTGATCCTTAATCTGTGTTCTAAGAGGCTACAGGGCAGTACAGTACAGTTTAGAAGTTAATGCTAGAAGTATGTCAGAAGCCACCCATGAGGCACTGATTCTCCGTCCCTACCAATGTACGGAACAGTGACATCATCTACAGCAGGGATAGGAAGCCTGCGGTCCTCCAAATGTTGCCGGACTACAATTCCCATCACCACTGGCCCTGCTGGCTGAGGATGATGGGAGATGTAGTCCAACAACATGTGGCGGGCTGCACGCTCTCTATGCCTGGACTAAAGGAACACCTACTATGAGAAAGGTACTATGGCGATCAAACTACCATGTAGCGGCCAAAAATACCCTGGGAATATTTACTTACGTACAGCATTTGGCCAGCACATGGGAAAGCCATTTCAGGATTGAGTGTCCAGGTGTTGTTGGAGCACAATTCTAATCACCCATGAATATTTCCCATGCTGGCTAGACCTGGTGGGAGTCTGGAAATCTAAGGGTTCCCTGACCTTGTGAGAAAATAAGGAAGTGCAAGGATTCCCCAAGGCAGCATTCCCTGCAGCCCCAAATGTGTGGAGGGTGGGATACGGTTCTCCATTCCCTGGGCCCTGAATGACAGGGTTAAACAGAAGGGCTGGATACCAGGAGGCAGCATTAACTGGGCGATCTCAAAACTGCAAGGAGGATGCCTGACTATTGTTCTGGAAGCTGGCGACTGGATGGTGCTTGGAAGTAAGTATTAAAAGCAACACTCTCAACATGAATGGGTTGCCACCATGGGCAATGCCAACACCTGAACTGCCCCATCTACAAACAAAATATGAGATGTTAAAATCAGCAATGAAAAGGAATTAGTATTTTAGAACAAGGAAAGCTTCTACACGTAATGCCATTCTCTCTCCCCCTTTTCAGTATTTATTCAATTTTTCAATAACAAGAAACCAAAGAAAACACAAAACATAATCACATGGCTGACAGGCAGGGATTATGGGAGTTGGGCTACTGATTTCTCATCCCCGTCATATACAGTGTTAGGCTAGTTGGACCAGTTGCACGATTCCATACAGGCCAGCTTTAATGAAAATTGAGTAATCTGAGAACCTGAGGTTTCCATTTGGAAAAAAAGTTTCTAGTTCGCAACAGCAGCAAAAAGACGTAGCCATGAAAATTTGAGGGCAAAGCCCAGTCAAACCTGAGAAAACAGAGCATTATATTTTCCGTGGTCAGGGACAGAGCTTCAGCACCTACTGCAGCATTTTGCTCCTCGCCACAACTGGCAGAAATGGAACGCACTACCTGTACTAAAGATGTGGGTTAAGCTGGGAGAAATATGCATAATTTTAGACACATTGCAAACTCCACCTCTCTTTGCTATACGATTTGGGTTTACTATGGTGCTAAGTTCTGACAGAAATTTATACAGCCCATGAGATTTGCACATCTTTGCAGCAACCTGAAACCACCTGCTTAGAATGGATGGGAGGGTGGGTGCCTGATTCTCGCATCCAATGAAATGTGGGCTTGTTGAAGGGGGCACGTTCAGTGTAGGAGAGGCTGAGCCAACGTAAACAGTCTCTTGTGCGTTCCAGATTTTTTGAGATGATGCTTACAGAGACCTTTTGTTTCAGTGGTACTTAGTGGGCAAATAGGCACCCCCTTTTTAAATAGATTGTCCCTTTCCTTCAGAATTATAAAAAAATACTCCTTGATTTGATTTTGTAATATGAACACTTAAAATCTAAAGGTCAAGTTTATTGGCTAAAGCCAGACTAATAATTTGGGCAGCCCTTTTTAATTCATTTCATGTTTTTCAAACTAGAGATCATCTGCTCTGCAAAAAAGACAGAAAAGTGGGAGACAGACAGAACAGGTTGAACACTTAGAAGTGTCAACCTGCACTGCTGACAGAAATGAATACACGAGCAGTATACTAATGGTGCTATAACGACAGACAAAAATGGTTGTGTTTATATGGCCTCCGAGATCTCATTACCGCAAGCCATTCCTCTTTGATTAGCTTCTACACAGAACTGAGGCACGCACAGGCAAGACCTACAAATACACTTAGGAACAAGACACCCAAATATTTTCAAATAAAGCTCCTCCATTCATTCCCCAAGAGCTCAGTTATATCAAATGTTGGTCTACTGGGCTTATAAATAAGGGGCTGCCCCATTTTGCTATGAAGTATTCATGCACTTAACGCAAGGAGTTCGCTGTGATTGCTTGAGTCTACAAGTTATGCAAATCCCTGAAGTAAACTGATCAGCAAGACCCATTAAAATGAATATTAATTCACGGAGTACAATAAAACTCTTCATATTTTGATTCGCTGGGTCTATAACACAATTCACAGAGCACATGAAATCCTTTTCAAATTACTCTCCGTGTGTGTGTTTTGTCTCCAGCAGAGAATAATTTGACTGCTTTAAACAACAGCTTTTCAAAAATACAATCTGAGAAGAGCGTTTTATTCTAGACTTCCTTCCCATCCTCCACCTTCTGACCTCAATTGAAGGATCTCCACTGTCTGCCTGGAGAGTAACATTATACCAACCATGAGCTTTGGTTTCTTAATATAGCTACACATCCAAATGCCAGCAGAATAACAAAGACATTCAAGGGGGGGGGGGCGGTGTTGCAATCTGAAAGGTAGACCAAACCTTAAGATTCCAGCTGAACAATATTCAAGTGAAAGCCACACACAAGCACAAACAACACGGCTGCTTGCAGAATAGAGACCCAACATACATAAACTGTGCTTTGCCTTGAGGAACTAAAAGCTCAATTACAGTTCGTATCATATGCATAATTTTCAGAGCTACGATCACTTCCACTTCATGCATATATCGGCTTCAACGCCCCACCCCCCACTGCATTTCGACTGCTAGCTGCAAGCTATTTTATAATACTCTTGGCACACGCAGGGCTTATACCAAAAGGCACCAGTAAGCAGGTGCAGAACTGGCATTTTCAGAATTCTAAGCATGGGAGAGAGCAATTTTCTTTTCGCCCCCAGCCTCTCTTTTCTCCACGCCAAACACGCATGGAATTGAGACATTTCCTTTCTGTTGCCTCTCTGTCCTAGCATTCTAAGCATAGGATTGCTAACGTTTTATTTAAGGCACACCCACGGAGTGAAGCTTCGATACAGCACACATACCCATTAAAAGAGACGGCACTGTCACCCTTGCAAGAAGGCAAGTTCGTGAGGGATGATCACCTGGAACAACCCGAAGTTAATCTTATTATCTTGTATCATAGGAAACAAGGAATGGACATAGGCAGGCTGCCTTAAACCAGACCAAACTGTTGGTCCATTTAGCGCAATATTGTCTACACTGACTGGCAGCAGCGCTCCAGGGTTTCAGGCACAATCTCTGCCAGCCCTGCCTGGAGATACTGGGGGTTGAACTTGCAGCCTTCTGCATGCAAAGCAGATGCCCCCCCCAAGCTACAGCCCTCCCCCACCCCTACCTAGAATTGCCAAGTAATGAACCTGCAATCTTTCGCATGCACAGTTAATTCAGCAGAACTATACAGCTATGAGTCAACAGCAGGGTTTAATTTCATTTAACTGATTGTCTTTGTTGACATGAACCATAAAATTGCAGCACAGGCCATTTCTGGACGGCTGCCATAAATCCATTCAAAATGTTTCCAGACTGTTAATGCTCACAGCGGTGGGGTTTTTATCACCGCCACCTCCACGTGGAGATTTTTCCAATCCAGGAATGACACTAGCTTTTATGAGGCTGCCATCAACACATCTCCTCTGGCTGACCTATGACCTAATCCCCCAAAGCCTGATTCTGCCTTTCCTCCTGGGGGGCTCAGCGTGATCACATCTGGTTCCCCTCGTTATCTTCACAGTAAGGCAAGAGGTAGCTTGAGGCTGAGAAGGAGCCCAACTCTGCCCGAGGCGACCTAATGAGCTTCGTAGCAGAGAATGGATCTGTAAACAGATCTCAAACATAAATGCAAGGATCTGAAGTCCAGGTCCAGCACAGTTTCACAACACCGCCCACCCCCCAACCCTAATATAACAGGCTAAAGAACCTTGCTTATATTGTCACACACAATCTAGCCATGCATTCTGTTTTCCATTTATGACTAGACAAAAACCACAGAGGAAATATGGAAGTGGGAGACAAAAGATGCTATCTATCACCATTAGTAATCCTAGCACCTACATGAGCAGTTCAGGTACATAATGTACAACACTCCTGAAAATGAAATGGTTTGCTGCTTAAAATTCTACTACAGAAACATGTTAAATATGCTAAAATGTCCTCCAATCTATATTTGAGGAGGGAAGTTATAGTTACGGAGGCACTGTGCAGCTGTAGCATTGTCAAAGCTAACCATGGAGTGCTCTGTGGACTGACATGCTCCTTCCTCTTCCCCCTCTTCTCCCACCTTTCATTTTCACAGCTAACCATGGTCTGCATTGCTGAGTTTGATAGCCCTGGTCAGCTCCAAACCACAGGCTGCAAGCAAGATGCAATGCGTACCTCTGAATAAAGCCACTTTTTCAGCCCAACGTGTTAGTGAATGCATTCAATATTCAGAAAATACGTTTGTGGTTTCATAAACATGTCTGGGGGCTCCAGTTAGAGGGCACAAAGCTGGTTATAAAATATGGGAATAAAGCAGAAATAACCCTAGCATGAGGAACAAAGGAAGCTACCTAACACAGAGTCCATCTAGCTCAGCATTGTCTATTCTGACCGGCATTTCAAGCAGAGGACATTCCCAAGATGCTGGGAATCAAACCTGGGACTCTCCAAATGCAAAGCAGATGCTAACTGCTCATAGCTGTCAACCGTCCCTTATTTGGCGGGAAACTCCCTTATCCCAGAGCCGTGTCCTGCTGTTGTCCCTTATTGATAATTTCCCTTAAATTTCCCGGGTTTCAAAGGAAGCAGCTCCTCTCCCTCCCTCCCTGCCGGCCAGGGAGGAGGGAGGCTCCAACTGTGTTGCTTGGCTGCGTTGCTCACCCAATAAGGAGTCTAAGAACGACAGGGGGGTGGAGCTTGCATGTCTTGTGCCAATCAAATCGGCCACATTGCCTGGGGACTCGCCTTTGCTCAGCGCTTCCCAGCAGAGAGGTGACGGTGGTTTTCCTTGCTGCACCCCCTTTGCCAGTTTGCTGCACTGTGGGAACCACCACTTGAGGCTTTCTGGGTGCTGGGCTGGCTGGGCTTTCTGCCTTTGGCTCAGGAGCTGGCTGACTAAAATCCCTTATTTTGGCTGCTGGTCCCTTATTTTCAAGGCTGCTGGTCCCTTATTTTCAAATCTGTAAGTTGACAGCTATGTAACTGCTGAGCTACAGCCCTTCCCCAAATGCTATCCAATCTCTGTGTGGAACAATCAAGCAGGATTGCAAAAGGCTTACAGCCTAGAGATGACCCCCCCCTCAAACACCAACACACCCTGTTTCTTAAGTCTACATTTCAAGAACCATTTTTCCAAGGCAGTCACTGCTTATTGCAGCAGCCTTTCAATTCATCTAGGAAAAAATTCTCTTTAAAAGCAAAATCCTAGGAGATGTCAACAATGTAGTGGGGTGCAATATGTTTGGAGTTATGTATGTGATAATTTTTTCTTCTTCAAATAATTAATAAAAAATATATTTTAAAAACCACCAATGTAGTAGGATACAAGAAACAAGAAACCAGGTTACTTCAGAGGTTACTTCCCACAAAGCCCATTCGCACCTTCACCTGACATATCACAATGGGATATCATGAACTGCCTGGGATGTTTTTAGGGTGGCTTATTCATGGTTAATGAGTAGGTAGCAGAAGTGAAGTGTTTGCAGCAAGACTACCTACTTATTTATTTATATCATTTAGTTAGTTATTTAAGGCACTTTTATCCTGCTTTTAAATACCAAACTCTTCCAAAGGAGCCTCACATAAAAAGAGAACGTGAAACAACCAATTTACAAAGTGCCAGACAGATTAAAAATACGTTTGTTTTTCAATGATGTTTGTATCGTGCCTTGCTGTTTTTGGAAAGCAACAACACGTCTCTCAATAAAGCAAACCAACATATACATTAAAAACCACCAGGAACAGCAAACCACTGTTATGGAGTGCCTCCACAAAATACTCTATAAAAAAATAGCCATGCCTTTTCAGCATAGCAAAGGGGAAGGGGCCTGGCAGGTCTCTCTGAAGAGGGCATTCTACAGCACGGAGGGACCATGACCAAAGTGGCCCTAAGCCAGGGGTCAGCAACCTTTTCCAGCCGTGGGCCGGTCCACCGGCCCTCAGACCTTCTGGGGGGCTGGACTATATTTTGGGGGGAAGAAATGAATGAATTCCTATGCCCCAGAAATAATCCAGAGATGCATTTTAAATAAAAGCACACATTCTACTCATGTAAAAACACCAGGCAGGCCCCACAAATAACCCAGAGATGCATTTTAAATAAAAGGACACATTCTATTCATGTAAAAACATGCTGATTCCCAGACCGTCCGCAGGCCGGATTGAGAAGGCGATTGGGCCGCATCTAGCCCATGGGCCTTAAGTTGCCTACCCCTGCCCTAAGCCATATGATGTCCTGCAATTGGGACGTGCAGCAGAACCTGTAATCTTTAATATAACCTAGTATCAGATTATTTCGGGACCTTTCGTTTAGAATTCAGGGTTTCCCAACCTTGGGTCTCCAGCTGTTGTTGGACTACAACTCCCATCATCCCTAGCTAGCATGACCTGTGGTCAGGGATGATGGGAATCATAGTCCAAAAACAGCTGGAGACCCAAGTTTGGGAACCCTGGTTTAGATACCTCCACTGCCAGAGACACTAGTTGTTCAGAATCAGAAGCAGAGAGAGGGCAACTGCATTAGGCCCTGCATGGCCACTGAGAAAACAGGATGCAGCCTAGACTGGCCTTTGGCTTGATCCAGCACAGCTTCTCTTTAGGACAAAGACTGCTGACAGGCGGACAACAAAGGGGCTAGCACTGGGGTTAAGAACCCTTTCGACAACATGCTGGATCACAAAGAACTCTGCATAGGCAAGTGGTTGTTTTTTTAAAAAAGGTTACCACATATATACATGTGATTATTATCATTATTATTATTTTTTAGTGAACCTGCCACTTCTTACCCAAACAAGGTCTCTAAGCAACATATCTGCTTGCTCTTAAGAATGTTTTTTATTATAATGTATTTTAACAACACATGCAGGTCATAAAAATCCACCCAACAGCAGCACAACAAAATCTTGGGCAGCACAACTAGCAGCAAATAACATTGTTCTATTCAGTCAAGAACCTGAGAATAAAAAAGGTGAGTTTTTACCTGGCACTGAAAACATGCCAGCATAGGCATGAGGCAGACCTCACCGGGGGCTACAGCGTTCAGCCACAATTCAAAATTGCCCCCTCCCTTGTCATTCTCCTCCAAGCCTACTGGAGAAGGGTCTTAGATTCTGCACAACAGGGAGCTTGAAGGGGAAGACTGATGGAAATCTAAACACCGTCTTCTGAAAGATGACAGTTCTGGGTTTAAACTGTCTGGGTATAGAACTGACTGCAGGGATTTGCCTGTTTGTTCCCTGAACGCATTTATGTGCACGCACAATACACATGGGGGAAGCCTCTAAAGCACTGTAAATATTTATCAGTTCCAACAACTGCCCCAGACTTTGCAGCTGTGAGATATTTTTTTCCCCAGATCTGAAACTCTTTGTGTATTTTTAATACAAACTGAGCTGTCAAGTTTGGCTCGCTGCCAAGAAACCTAAATACAGACACTGTGAGCCATCTGCCCATCCTTTGGCTGTCTCCTGACAATTAAAGCCAAAACAGTAGTAGCTGCCCTATAAAATGACACGTTACTCCCAAGTCAGGGGCACAACACAATATGTTGTGCCTTCCCCAAGGAGCACAGAATGGCACATCACTAGGACAGCACATATTTGAAATATTGGTGAAATGACCCCCAAAACTCCTAAGACACATGGACCACTGCAATAAATGTTTATGAAGCAACTTGAAATCTGTAAAGGGCCTAAACAAAGTCTTGAGTTAGAACACAAACAGTCCCTGATAAACAAACAGTCGCTCAACCACAAGCAACAGCAAAATGCAGAGTTACTAAAAGCTAGATTAAAGGAGAACTGCATTATCACTGCAGGGCTGAACGCTCCCATTCCAACTCCAAAAATTCTACGATTACCCCAATCCTTACAAACTATCTTGTAAGGTAGGCACACTTTACCAACCTTGTACTGCGGGAGACAGGGATTCAACCTTGAGAACAGAGCGAGCTTTCCTACAGTCACAGGGCAAGTTCAGATCTCCCATTCGTCAGGAGATGGGGATTCCTTCACTCTTTCTTAGCCACTGTGTTGCACCAGCTTTCTATTACAGTGTTTCATTTGTGTTTCAAGGTAATGACTATAATCAGTGTGCTTATAAATAATGGTTGATAGCTACAGTAGCTACTTATGGTCAGGTAACCGGTGCACACAGCTGGTTGTCAGGCGTACCATTACGTAGTGGTGCTGTGCCACAGCTAAAACAAAAACACACTTAAAGGGTCTGCACTCAATAATCAGGTTGTGCAAACAAATACAGCAGGCTGGAAAAGTTTGCGCTGATCTGCTCATGTTTGGAACTTGAGAGGAGTCTTCAAAAAATTAAAAGAACATGTGGATAGTTCAGCTGGTATAGCATGAGACGCATAATCTCGGGGCCGTGGGTTCGAGACCCACATTGGGCAACAAGATTCCTGTACTGCAGGGGGTTGGGCTAGATGACCCTCATGGACCCTTCCAACTCTACAGCTCTATGATTCTATGTATCACAGAGTTGTTCTGCCTTAGGTCCCCTTGTGTCATGCTCAGGCAGCTTAGCCACTTATCAGAGATGATGGGAACTGGAATCCAGCAACCCCAAAAGCCCAAGTTTGAAGAAGACTCAGGCTGGTAAGTTGAAGGGCAATGCTGAACTTAGCTATGAAGGCTAGATTCTATCAAAACGTAGATTACATGCAGCCATAAAACACCAGGCTTTTACAAGAGCAACATGCTGTAGCTTGGTGATATATTTCACGGATTGTAGGGGGGCGGAATAATGTACAAAGAATCCCAAAGCATCTACAAATTATGCAATCTCATATCATAACTGTAAATCTGCTGCAAATACCATTGTTTGCAGAAGGCTTCAGGGTTCCAACGGGGAGGCATCTCTGTGCTTTGTGTGACCAAATGCACCTCTCCTTTTAAACAAATCAATCCCTTCCTGTCACCAGACACCCCTGTTGCTGGAGCATCTCCCTTCCTTTCGCTAAATTGCTCTTTCAAAAGGAAAGGAAGTGAATGTCAATAGCTTGGTTCTGGGTCCGTGAACACCAGGCCCGGACCAGTTTACAGTCAGATTTGCTTCCAGTTAAGTACAGTATTATTTAAAACGTCTAGCTTTGTGTCAAGTTTCATCTTCCTGGGTACATGCTGATTTAATGTCCAGATAAGCTAATGTGGTAGGCTGTAGAACAGCTGCCAACCTTCAAACATTTTGTGCAGTCTGAGTAGAAAAAATAAACGCACTGCAACATGCAGATTTTGGCTGTACGTTTTTAAAAGAGCATTATAGAATGAATAATCCTAAGAAGAGTGTAAAAGTCTAGAAGTGAAAGCAAAAAAGAAGTCAAGATGGATGATAATAAGTCAGTGCTATAAGGCAGCTATATCAACCTGGCATCCTCCAGATGTTTTAAACCACAACTCCCATCAGCTGCTGGGAGCCGTGGTCCAAACATCTGGAGGGTGCCAGGTTGGCAAACGCTGCTTCACATGAAAACCATAAAAATATGGGTGCTTGTGGAAGAAACAAAAAGAGCAATGAACAGAAGCCAGTGCAGCTGGTTCTTCCTTCCTAAGAGTAGAACCTGACATTTGTCCCTATTGAAATTCATTTTGTTAGTCTGGGTTCAGTCCTCCAATGCTTAATCCCAATTCTGTCTTCCGTGACATTAGCTACCCCTCCCAGTTTGGTGTCATCTGCAAATTGGACGAGCATCCCCTCAATGCCTTTGTCCAGTCGTTTATAGAGACACTGAACAACAACGGGCCCAGGAAAGAATCCTGCGGCATCCCACTTGTCACTTTTCCCCAGGACGACAAGGAACCATCAGTGAGCCCTCTTTGGATTAGGTCAGCCAACCAGCTACAAATCCACCCAACAGTTACATCATCCAGCCCACAATTTACCAGCTTCTCCGCAAAAATACCATGGGGGGAACTCATGCTCTTCAAAAGAACAAGCTTAAAATATGAAGAGGCATCTGGTTTAGTTACAGCATCATTACTGTATATGGTTTCCTGGCTAGTATGTCCTCTTAATCCCTCCATGAAACATCCGTACTAATAGTCTATCCCCAGCCGCAACATTCCTTCTGTGCCCAGATCCTTGTCTCGGTTGGCACGGCCAGCTCCACTGGCGCACTAAAAGGAAGTGCAAGGCTAGAATTTACATTCCGAAAGTGCCATCCCTTGGCACACACCAAACAAGAGGCTAAGCTAAAGTGGAAGAGGCCAACATTCTCCAAACAGAAAGCTGCCTTTTGTGGAAGGTGCTGCCATTTGCCGTGCCCCACAGATCAGGCTATATTTGTTTATGAGTCAGCCCACTGGGGAGCCGCAGAGGTCAACTCAACTCAAGAGCAGGCAGGCAGAGTAAAATACTTCCAGCAGCGCCCCCCCACCCGGCCTTCCTTCCTCCAGCTGATGCACAAGAGCTGCATCCAAGGCAGTGCCGTTATTCATGCATGTGATTGTCTCTCCCCCGCCTTTGCTGGTGACGCCGTGCAACTGCAAGCCTCCGGATCTGGCCTAATGCCAAGTTAATCCCGAAACCATTTGGGCGTAGGGTCCCTGCCAGGAAGGAGAATGAGCAAGTTGGGGGGCCAGACCGACAGCTGCCGTCACCCCGCCCTCCACGCATGAGAACCCTGGGCTAAAATTAGAGACAAAAGGACGGCAAAAAACGTGGGAAATGCTGTAGTAGTTAGGAGCTAGGACTCCTAGCTGAAAAGTGCTAGGAGTCAGGTCGCTGGGGCGAGAGATAATCGGCAGAAGTTAAAAGCAAACCTTGGGGGTGAGGGGCAGAGAAGGCATTTCACTGCACACCTTGGAAGTGCTCGCTCAGAATAGAAAATCTTTTATTTGATGGTTTGTTTGTTTTCTAAAGAGACCTGCAAATAAGAAGTCTAAAAACACAGACGTGGGCTCTGCGCCATCGTCTATCTAAACAAGAAAGCCCTGAAGCATGTGATCCGTGTCAAGGATAAGCTTCCCCCCTCTGCAGAGCCAGCTGTTGGGTAAGGCAGCAGCTCGCTGCTAGTTCCCATAGCACCAAGAGGCTTGTGCTACTGATACTTAGGGCACAGGCTGTTTAAATCAAAGCAGCTGCCTGAGGAAGAACTGTGTGGCAGGAGCTGCCTTGTTCTTCAGGGTCGGACACGGTCACTTGCCCTGCTCCTGGATCTGACCTGGGAGAGAAGAGTGCTTCCATGGAAGAACCACTCTTCATCAAGGGAAAGACACCCAGAGCCCATATAACTGTTAAAAGAACAGGAACTTGGAAGAATTTCTGCTTGAGCTTGCTTTCCCCTCTCCTCCCATTCTTTTTTCCTTGTGTGCTGCGTCTCTTAAGATTGTGAACCTGAGGGTAGGGGCCATCTTGCGACTCATTTCTGGTCGGTGCTCCAAGAGGCCTTTGGTGACAGCGCTCTTCTTATGAGTTGTGCTCTTTACACTTGATGAGTTAATTTATTTAATGTATTTACAGTGTAAAGGTAAAGGGACCCCTGACCATTAGGTCTAGTCACGGACGACTCTGGGGTTGTGGCGCTCATCTCGCTTTATTGGCTGAGAAAGCCAGCGTACAGCTTCCGGGTCATGTCGCCAGCATGACTAAGCCGCTTCTGGTGAACCAGAGCAGTGCAAGGAAACGCCGTTTACCTTCCCGCCGGAGCGGTACCTATTTATCTACTTGCACTTTGACGTGCTTTCAAACTGCTAGGTGGGCAGGAGCAGGGACTGAGCAACGGGAGCTCACCCCGTCTCAGGGATTTGAACCGCCGACCTTCTGATCGGCAAGTCCTAGGCTCTGTGGTTTAACCCACAGCGCCACCCACGTCCTGTATTTACAGTATACCCTTTAGCAATAAAAAATAAAAAATGCATTAAATAAACTAACCCATTAAGTGTAGAGAGCACAACTCATAATAAGAGCGCAGTCACAAAGTAACGTCCATTGGTTTTAATCCAGTGGGAACAGTGTTAGAATGAATGGCAGTTATTCAGCAACTATTTACAAACACAACATGGTTCTCTGAAATTTCATGGCTGCAAGCATCATGCAGAGTTATGTCGTGGGGAAGGGATGGGGGAAAGAAAGCTTGTCCCCTCAGGGGATACCCCATCTTGTTTATTTATAAATTAAAGTTGAAAATTAATAAATTAATAAGGATACTAATATGGATCAGATGACTGGGGCCAAAGAAAAGTTTAATGAGTGGTTCAAAAATGTGTACATTTAAGAAAGGAAAGGAGGGAAAGCTCAGTAAGGAAAGCGAAGATATTCAGAAGGAATACAGAGAGAGAAGCCACTGGAATCTACCAAGACAGCAACAAGCAGAACTGCCACTGGTCTTCTGGAAAGCTGCCCATCAAATACATAAGAACAATGCAACTTATTAGGCAGAAGGTCCCCATCACTGTCACTGACCACGCAGGAGGCAAACGCTCATGAGCCCCCAACAAGCATGCCTAAAAAGCCTTCCAAAAGAGGACAGACACACACTCCTTTAGCTGGCTGCAACTGTGTAGTCATCGGCCTACAAAGAGTTGGCAGCCACAACACTATAAACTTATAAAACAGAAAAGGATGAAAGAAAAAATCGGCTGTAGCACACTTCTACTTAGGGCAGATCCACACCATGCATTTAAAGCACATCCATTGCACATGACTTCCCTCAAAGCAACCTGGGAATTGTAGTTTCCTCATCACAAAGCTTAACAACCTGCAGTTCCCAGGATTCTTTGAGGGAAGCCATGTGCTGTACAGTATCTACATACAGTATTTTATTGCTTTATACCAACTTTTTTTTTGCACACTGCTTAGATATCTTGATGTTTAAGTCTAATATTTTCATTAAATAAAAGAAACTTGTAATCTGCCACATCAGCCCTACTCCACCCTGAGACAGAAAAGGGAAACGGGCACTTCTCTTCTCCAAGGAAAAAGTTGGCTCCAATAGAACTTAATCTGAGCCTTAAAAAGCACATAGAGCTGAAAGAGGAAGTAGGAAAGTGCATCATGCTTCCAACTTTCTATTTCAGCTCTAGGTATTTTTCAAGGGAGAAAAAGATACCGTATTTTTTGCTCGATAAGACTCACTTTTTCCCTCCTAAAAAGTAAGCGGAAATGTGTGTGCGTCTTATGGAGCGAATGCAGGCTGCGCAGCTATCCCAGAAGCCAGAACAGCAAGAGGGATCGCTGCTTTCACTGCGCAGCAATCCCTCTTGCTGTTCTGGCTTCTGAGCTTCAGAATTTTTCTTTTCATGTTTTCCTCCTCCAAAAACTAGGTGCGTCTTATGGTCTGGTGCGTCTTATAGCATGAAAAATACAGTAGCTGCCCTCACCAAGTGGGTAGTGAATGCTTAGTAATTTTCAGAACTTTACCTGTTGCATATCAATGCCATTGTCTGGTACCCAGCAACATATACCTTGTTCTACAACTTTCATTACTGCAGAGACCAAAGCATATAGTTTTTGCAGTAGTCTGGGGTGTGGAGAATTCCCTAGATTTGAGTAAATTTTTCAAGCAGTAGTCAAGGGCAAGGCAGACTGATTTTATGATGGTGTTACTTCTCTAACCAAAGCCTGCACAAGCAAGTGAAGGCACATCTTAAAAAGCAGACAGATGAAATCCAAGAGACTGAATTTTCAGCTAGCAGTGGTGTGCAAATAAAACACAATAAAACCCAAGTATCTGACAGCAGAAGTCGTCGAATCACATTTAAGCCCTCAAACGAATTGAGCAAATATATAGATTTTGCAGAGTAGTACACATCCGGCAGCGGAACAGCTCATACACACAGATGAACTGATTTTCCTTCAGGGAAGGAAAAATCTAGAAAGCTGTCTTCCCAGCCTTGTCACAACAGGCATGTCATTATTGTACACCCCTCCTTTGGCCCTTCAAATGGAAGTACTGCCAGCGCAAGACCTCTCCATGCAGTTCTCCACATGTATGTATGGGGAGCTGCTTCCACACTGTGCCACCCCAAATTTGGGAGGGTGGAGGCATGTTGTTCCAGCCCTCTCTCCCTAACTACAGACCACACTGAGATTCTGCTAGGAGAGAAGATACCCAGCAGGCAGGAATGATAAATACCACCAACTCAGTCCATGTACTTGCAGAACTTGGGAACACAGGGAGCTGCCCTAAAGAGAATCAGACGATTGGTCCATCTAGCTCAGTACCGTCTACACTGACTGGCAGCAGCTTTTTAAAGGGAGGGGACATTCCAAGCCCTGCCTGGAGATGCTGGGGATTGAACCTGGGACTTTCTGCATGCAAAGCAGAAAGCTCTTCCCATAATTTCACACCTGTATTGCTGCTACAGGGAGAGTTTCGCACAGGCATCTGGTTGGCCACTGGGGGAGCAGAATAACGAATAAGATGGACCCTTGGTTTGGGTGTGGGTGGGTGGGTATGCACATCACATTTCTCCAAATCTAAATTACCTAGAAATGGCATTTTTTTACTCCAATGTGACAAAAAAATCCCACATACATAACAGATTAGTTCACATCAAGCCAAGCTGCTTTCCATGATTTAGATTTGGAAAGATTCCTAACCCTACAGAGTTCACATATGTTCACTTTGAAAATGCAGGCGCAAAGCATTCCAATTACTACTACTTCAGGGAAGCCCATGCAGGCAGCATCACAGTCGGTACCAATATGTTCTCATCAAAACATGGAATTTCATTGCCACTCCCCACCCTGCTTGTCAGCAATAAGTATGGATTAAAAAGTGGGGGTGCATGCGTGCAAAGCTATCCGTTGTGCAGGACTACAATATGCCCACAGCGCAACTTTGAGCTAGTTAGTGAAGAAGTAAATTAGGCACCAATTGATGATGGCTTAAAAAAAAAAAAGATAAACGCAGCACACATTTTATTAAAATTTTGGGGAAACTAAACCTGTCTGCAGACAGCTTACATGGTGCATGGGAAAAAATTCCAATTATATCCAAGCTGATAACATTATCAGGGGAACCATGTGATGCACTCTTGCTGAGCTACATCCATTCAAACTGATAGAAGCAGGGACAGGTGTGGAATATTTGCATTCTCCACCTATGAGAAAAGGTCTGTTCTTCTCAAGATGCCAGCTTTCCCTAATGTATTTGGATGCTTCTCCATGTATGTGTGAATGACACAGGCTAGAAGTGGGGGAATGTAATTACCCATAGAGCTGAAGACGTGTGCAGAACTCAACTATGCACAAGGGTTGTATGTAGAAACAGCCCCATATGGAGAAAATGCATGAAACAAGCCCTACACAATTATTTATGTTTACTTCAGTGCAACATATATGGAATGCTAGATGGAGGCTTCTATAAAAAGAGTACTCATTTTATTGTCAGAAATCAAAAAGACACCTTAAACACTCAAATTTAAAAAGAACGAATATCAAGTCACAATACAGATGCAATTTTGGGGCACTCCTGACATGTTTAGAAACCTCCCAAAGTTGTCATAGAAACAGCAATAGAAGCCAGATTTACAATTCTCTGTGCATTTAAACCAGACTGAAGTATAGAAAGGTCAGGATTAACTGAAGGGCAAATCTTCCCAAGTTTGATAGAGGCAAATTCTCAGAGATAGAAACAGCAAATGATTGTCATTCAAACAAACAGCAAGTTGCTGGTGTATGAAAAGGAAATTTCCATCAAAATGGAATAAATAATAAAGTCTTTATGTTATTCAACAAATGGCACTGAAGCATCTTAGAGACCAATACAGATTTCCTGTTTTACAAGGACTCCAAACCTCTCTTAAGATGACACTGGCTATCTGTGTTTACCAATACACACTTTGTGCTTGTACAGTGGTACCTCGGGTTAAGAACATAATTCGTTCTGGAGGTCCATTCTTAACCTGAAACTGTTCTTAACCTGAGGTACCACTGTAGCTAATGGGGCCTCCTGCTGCCACCGCGCGATTTCTGTTCTCATCCTGAAGCAAAGTTCTTAACCAGAGGTACTAGTTCTGGGTTAGCAGAGTCTGTAACCTGAAGCATCTGTAACCTGAAGCGTCTGTAACCCGAGGCACCACTGTATTGTGTTTTTATCTGCTGAGCAATTAATATGGGGCACCTTTTTCAACAGTTGCTATGCTTTCAACTGAGCAGTCTAATGAATTACCCAACTAAATATTGAAACCGTAATAGTTAGTGAGTAGGCACAAGCAACTCTTGCATCTGTTATACGCATGTATTAACTGCTGTGGCGACTCAGCCACAGTTTCACCAGACAACTGCTCAAGATTCATAGTCTCTAGAAAGTTAGCCCTGCAAGGACTAGATCACAAAGCTATTGCCTTATGTCAGGGATGAGGAACCCATGGTTCTTCAAATGTTGTTAGGCTCCGTCTCCCATCACTCACGATCCTGGGACATCCTGGCAGGGTCTGATAACTTCCTGTCTAAAGCGCTTTTCTCTCTTGCCCCCCATCTCCCTTTAGTGGGTGAAAAGATGCTGCACATTAAGTTAAAATCTGAAAAGCAATTGCAATGGATAAGTTAAACTTCCTTATTAGAACAACTTAACACTTTTATATCAACCATGTTTTTCAAAGTGCCAATTGTAATACACTACAAAAACAGAACTTAAAGGGACTAACTGAAATGGTTGAGGCTTTAAATTTTCATAAAATTAAAAGTTAACGGGAACAAGAAACACAAGCTACTTTAGAAACAGAATCTTCTGAAAGCAAAAACATTTCCTTACAAATTAGAAGGAACTTACATTACCTAGATGTGACCAACAACATTTAGTATGTTTGAGAGGTAGAATGTTACGCTTTAAAAATGTTGTACTGTACTTCTTTTAATTCCAAAGCTAAACTACATTTATGCTGATTGCAGCTTTTACATTCCTGGTTGTCATGTACAAACTGACAAGCTAAACCTCTATGGAGCAGGGTGGAAGAGGGGGAAGCTGCTCATTGACATTTATTTGTCAATCTGGGAAGAGTGAAAATTGGCTGTCAACATTTCTAGTGCATGCAGAGATATAACAGCTTTGCATTAATATCTAGATCTGTGCATCTGTATCAAAACATGCTTTTGGGGGGGGGGAGGAAAGCTTGGCATATATTATACTAATTACGATTAAACATCCCCCATAAGGAGAAACACTGCCGTTTTAACAGCAGCCCGGTGCAGGCATAGCATTTCTGGTCTGTTAACAGTGGTGAGAATGACCATGGCTGTCCAAGGAACAGCTGCAGTACCAGTTCGGTTACCAGATACTTGCCTTTCTGAACCTTGCCTTCTAGCACACAGTGATGCAACAAGAAGGAGGATGACACACATATATAGGCCCCAATGCCAAGGAGTGAGGGAGTAAAGGGGCCAAACCTGGTTCTACAGTAGAGCCAAGCAGGGGCGTCTTGCCCATAGAGGCGCCAAGTTCTGGAGAGCGCCAGGGAAGAGGTGGAGGCTGGACACGGCGCCTCCTGGCATCAGCTCGCTGCCCTTGCCCACCTCGCTGAAGCAGCACCGCGCCCAGAGCCTCCGCCTCTTCCCCGCCGGAGAAGCAGCCCTCCAGCCGCTGCCCGCCTCCTCCAGCCCCGGCAAAGCTGTCAGCAGGGCCGTAAAAAGGTTGGCAACTCTGAGAAATGGGGGGGGGGGAGGGCCGCCAGAGGGATGTTTGCACCACAGAACCAGGTGTACTTAAGACGGCCCTGGAGCCAAAATATTTAAACACTCTGAGCTTACCTCACAGTGAAGGGAGGGGACTGAACTTCAGTGTATGGTGATCTTGGTTTCCTGGTCATCAGATCAGGAAAAAGGGGTGTCTGTTCTGTGACGGGATCTTCCCCAGCCACAGGCGGAAATTCCAGAACTTTGAAAATATGAGAGTCACTCATGTGATCCATGGTTTTCTTGGCAAAGAACTGGATGCTGAGTATGCAGGTCCGGTTCCCAAGAAGGAATCTGTTCCCTTAAGAATTATACACCCAGGAGTTGTGCTCTGAAGATGTTTGTGAATTTCAGCTCCCATCAGTCCCAGCAAACACAATCAATGGTGAAGGATGATGGAAGCTGCAGTTCACAACATCTGGAGAGCACCATGTTGGCTATCACTGTTCCAATCACGACAAGACTGTGATGGGAAAAGGGACACATTTTGGACAATGTTCTACTTTCTATGAAATGGCGTCTGCACATGCACAGATACCAGAAATCACGTCTGCGCATGTCCAGATGCCAAAAATCGCTTCTGCGCATGCCCTGCGCAGAAGCGATTTCCGGCACTGCAGACATGCACAGATGCGATTTCCGGCATCACGCTGCGCCAGCCCGGCCCACGGACGATCTCTGTAGGAGTGATCCAGCCCATGGCCGGCAAACCTTGCCGACCCCTGATTTACACAGTATGTGCAATTAACATCATATACATTTAGTAGACAGAACTAAGAAAATGAGTCAAAGTAGAACATCATTGGATTTAGGGCTGTGGAAAGCTCATTCAAAATTTTCCAGAAAACCCAAATAAATGGGTACACATGGTCATTGCCCTCCATCTTATCCTCACAGCAACAAAGAGTTGTGAGACACAGTGACTGGGCCAAGATTCCAGTTAAGCTTTGCAGATGAGCAGGAATTTTCACCCAGGTGTCCTCATTCTGTAGCTTGACACTCTCTAGCTAATGTACCACGCTAGCTCAGATCGCAAGCGCCTATTTGAAAACCAAAAAAAGAAACTTGACAGTGTGTTTCACCCCTTAAATTAGAGCCATCAGAACAAGAGAGATAAAAGGCAGACAAGATGCTTTAAGCCATATATTACAGAAGACTTAAAGCCCACCCCACCAAGACGTCACAGCGACTGCCTGCTGATTTCTATGAGTAATTTCCATTCTGCCACATTTGTTTTCCAATAGATATGGGAGTTCTGGAAAAAAAGGTTAAGTGAAGGATCAATAACACACTTCAGAAGCTAGATTTATGGAACAAAGTAATCCATCCTTTCTTTTCCGAACTCATGCCCTCCAAGGACTGTCAAAGCCATATGATGCTCCCATGGGTAACATTCTTGTAATTGCATTTCTGCTTTAGCTAAGTGATGGAGATGATCCATGTCGCCAGCCTTCCTGTCCCTTATTGACGATATGTGAAAAAGCTACAATCCATAGTTTTTCCCCCATGCATTTACAGCCTTGCTTTCACTAAGCTGATTTAAAACCTCTTATTGTGGCCAGATTTTGCCGTGCTAAAAAGGTACACAAGAAATACAGAAAGAAACCATGACTTCATTTTCCCCTGTCATGCTGCAAGCAATGCATTGATCCATATCTGAATTCCATGGGGCTGCAGCTTTACCTTGGGCTAGAGAAGATCGAATTACATCCGAGAGTCCTCATCCAGCTACCACAGTGGACAGTAGCCTAAGAGAGGCATTTGATGTGTCGGTGCAGAGCAGTAGCATGTCAGATTTTCAAGTGCCAGCTGTGAAAGTGCAGAATAGGGTTCAAACACACCCCATAATCTAGCCCTGTGTTTCTCAAACTGTGAACCTGGAGTCACCGGTGGGCCTTGAGCCACTATCTGGTGGGCTTCAGTGCCACAGCCTGCCCAGTGGCCTCATCACTGGCCTGCCCTGCCCCCAGTTGTGCCAATATTTTTGAGAGGCATGTAGGGTGGGAAGAAAAAGCCATATCCACTTAAGAGTCTTAAATCAGCAAATTCTGCCTAAACTGGGAAGGCTGAGTCAAAATACCTCCAGAACAAAGGTCTGTTCTTAGCTTGAGGAAGGCTAAGCCATGAAACTCCTTGCCACACGGAAAAGACTGTGGCCAAAAAAAAAAAAAAAGCTGTTTCCAAAGAAGGGTTAGATAGCAATAAATTGCCAGTTGATTGTGCCAAATTCTGCCTCCATTTGCCACCATTTTGTGACCGGCTTTATCTCTGCACCACCATTTTGTGACAGGTAGGCCTCTGCTTTTTCTAACCAACTTCAAGTGGGCCCTTGGGATAGAAAGTCTAAGAGCCCTTATCTAGCCTAAATCTTTCCTTGAGATAGGATAACTGATACCCAAGGTTTTTTTAAAAAAGCACCATGTTACTATTCACCAATAACAATATGCTCTGGGAAATAGGACCTTGGAAATTCCAAGCTCCTGACTCTAATGCAACACCTGTCAGTTTCCTCTTTTCTCTATGTGTTCCCATTTACTGTGCCGTTTTGATTCTGATATGAGAATTCACAGATCAGCTGGTGAAAAGGTAGGCAAACTGGATTCCTAGTCTCTTCTGTCTGAACGAGCAACATATTGTAATGCTCAGGAGTTGGGAACCTGTGGCCCTTCACACACACACACGCACACCTGCCACACTACAGAAAAAGGAATTCCTCCCTCCTGCCCATTGAAGAATGATTTCAACCTTCACAAAGATTTAGCACTGGACTATCTAAGCACAGAAGAATTAATATATGGGCTAATCCCTCCACGGCACATATCTAGACAAATCCGCTTAGACATTTAGCGAGAGCCACATCACTTACTTTCTCATCCATGAGATACAGAGATTTTGACTGAAGGAAGGAAATATTTCAAATTATCATCTTGAGGACGCAATTATTGGGCATCAGCTACAAGATGCAACTTCCCTTACCTTCAAACGTATTTGTGGTAAACCAACAATGATTTAATAACTGAGTAATTATTAGATTGCTTCAGCATTTGGAGCAATGAACTGTGTGATAGAAGCAGTGTAATTGCACAAAATATGGGAGACCTTTTGTGTAATTGCACAAAAGGTCTCCCGTGCCTTGGAGGGGGGCAAGTGTGTCCGCCCTGCACATTTGTGTAAATGTTGGGAATAGAAACTCCCATTCCCCAGGGAGCCTTTAAATCCAAGACTGTGCATTTCCACAGCAAATGATGGAAACTTTTCTTTGCAACAGCCTCCCATGTCTGGAGCTAAGCCAGTTTGTGTGACAAAAATAATGTACAGTATATTATTAGGCAAGGCATAGCATTTCATTTTAAGAATCATTACCCGTATTGCATGGTAAAACATAATGCCCACCTCTTTTGGATGGAAGCATCCTTAAATATCTGTGTATAACTGAAATAAGAAATGGCCCTTCTTTAAGGACCTAGGAGCAGCCCTGCTAGATCAGACCAGAACTCGGACTTCCCAGAGCAGACAAAAGGCCCAGGGAAGGCATAAAAAGGAAGGCATGGATGCCCTAGCCCAGGAACTGAGAAATCTTTTTTTAACCCCAAAGGTCCCATTGCCTTCCGGTGGTCACATGCCTATGGTGGGCAGGGCCAGAGACAAAAGGAGGTGGAGCAATGGATGTAAACATTACCTCTGTACGGCAGGCTAGCTTCTGCACACACCAGGGTTCGAAATTAGCAGGGCGCCAGGCACATTTTGTGCCTAAAGATTATTCATATTGCGAGCACCTCAAAAAGTCTGGGTGCCATTTTTTTGCACCTGGCTGACACTCAAGATTCCTGACAATATGTTAAGGAGTTTAACAATAAAGAGTAGAGTGTTTCGAAAACTGAAGTATCGTATCAATATTTTTATTGTAAACAGCAAATTAAACATGCATTAACCATTTCTGCTAAAAATGTGATATTAATAATGTGTTACTGATGTGAATTATGTATTCATTCACGCTTATCAAAATAATAAATAAAAAATGTTGCTGATCTCCCCACCCCCAAAGTGGCGACTAGACATTCTGTTTTGGTGCCCACAACCCAGGTGGCAGAAGCCATTTGGCTCCTAGCTTTTATATCCCAGTTTGTAACACTGGCACACTGATAATGCAAGCTGCATTATCAGAATTGAAGGGCACATTCCAGACAATGAATGAATAAGTTTATTACGGTCATAGACCAGAAGGAAAAAACATAAAGACAACAGTAGTTTACGAGGGAATGATGGTGTCAATTAAAAGTTGTAAAATTATACATAAAAACAATACACATATGCACTCACACCCACACACAAAAAAAAAAAAAAAAAGGGGGGGGGCTTGTCCAAGGGTCAGATCTTTTACTTTTTTACAACTAATGCCCTCCGCTTGATCGCGGCCGCAGAAAACTTGGCCACTTTCAGTGTTACTTCTGGGTTTTTATCTCCTAGTAGGATTTTCAGCCGCTGAGATTCAGATCGACCTGGAAATTTCTGAACGATAGGAGAGATAAACAGTGACCTGATATCCCCGTAGAGGTCGCAGTGTAACAACACATGTGAAGCCGTTTCCACCTCCTTCAGACCACATGGGCAAACTCGTTCGGCATAGGGTGTGCCCTCGTATCTGCCCTTTAGTAAGGCAGATGGCAGTACATCAAATCTGGTAAGGGTAAACGCCCGCCTATATTTTGCGATTTGTAGATCCAGCAAATATGGGGTTAAATTAAACCCTTTCCCATAATCTTGGATAGCTGGGTATTTATCTATCTTGCTCATATGGTCCTGAAGCTCTACATCTCCTATTCGCTGGCTCACCATCATTTTAGCCTTTTCAAAACCTGCGGCTATAAGTTCTTGTAGGGAAAGCCCCAGGCCCTTCAATTTTTCATAAAGCGACAATCTCCATTTAGACTGAAACGGGTCTAATAAAGTCAATGGAGCCACTCCCACTGGGAAAAATATGAGTTTTAGCCAGAAGTGAATCTTCAGGATCCATATCCTGGCATTAATAGGGAGTTGACCTACCTCCAGCCTAATGGCAGTGTTGGAGACACAGGTAGGTAACCCTAGTAGGGAGCGGTAAAATTTAGTTTGTACAGATTCCAGGGACTTAAGTTTTTGGCAGTTAAATATCTGGGTGCCATACATCAGTTGTGGAAGTATTTTTGCAACAAAGACCTGGGAGGCGGCAGGAACATATTGACCTCCTTTTCTGTAAAAGAATCTTATGATAGCTCTAAAAGATCTTTGCGCATTTGCAATGGAATTCTTAATCTGATGGCACCAAGATCCCTTCTCATCAAAAATTATTCCAAGATATCTAAAAGATGTTACTTGCTCAATAGGTTGGTTATTGATTTTCCATTTATGTCGGAGTTTTCTCTTGGGGAACACCATAATTTTTGATTTAGTGTAATTTATTATTAGGTGTTCAGCTTCGCAATACTCTGTAAGAGCTCGTAAAAGTTTTCTTAGACCCACACAAGAGAAGGAAATAAGTGCCGCATCATCTGCGTACAAAAGGACTGGGATTGGTATATTGTTTAGGTTTGGGGAGTGAGTACTTGCTTCCTCCATCTTTCCGACTAAGGAGTTTATATAGAAGTTGAATAGAATAGGGGCAAGGACACAGCCTTGCTTGACACCATGGAAACTTTGGATTTCCTTTGATAGGTTCCCATAACGGTCGCATCTAACACGGATCCGAGTATTTTCATGTAGTCTACGGATAAGAAGCAAAAGACGTCTATCGATGTTTGTGGCATTTAATTTTTCCCAAAGTCTATGCCGGGGTATCGAATCGAAAGCTGATTTGAAATCTATAAAGGCTACATAGAGAGAGCCTCCTTTCTTTGAGGTGTATTTCTCCACTAGATGTTGCAATACCAGTCCTTGGTCTAGAGTTGATCTATGTGCCCTGAAACCAGCCTGGGCTTCCTTTAGGATGTGCTCCTGTTCCAGCCAGTCCGCAAACTTTTCACGTAAGTGAGTTGCATAAAGTTTGCTAATGATGCTTAAGAGACTGATTGGTCTGTAATTGGCTGGATCAAGTTTACAGCCTTTCTTGAATATGGGAACGATGATTGCCAGTCCCCAGTCCTCTGGTATTATTGCTGTTTGATCTATGCTGGTGAAAAGGGTGGCAAGGACTGGGGCCCACCAGTCAATATTGGCTTTGAGAAGCTCAGGAGAGATATTGTCTGCTCCCGGGGCTTTTCTATGTTTGAGTGCCTGAATAAGCCTCCTAATCTCCGCAACCGACACCGGAGGCCACTCATCACCTGCCGCACACTGTATTAGTGGCTGTGTCAAAGGCAGAGCTGAATATAAAGATTGAAAAAATGCCTCCCAAGTCCCTGCAGGTATTGTATACTCCACTTCTGAGGAAGTAGATCGCACTCCATTTGCTACCAGTCTCCAGAAGGTGGCTGAATCTCTCTCTCTGGATGCATCTATTAGGCATTTCCATTCTCTTTTCTGTGCCAGGAGTTTTTTGTTTTTGATCAGAATTTTATAGTTTCGTTTATCTTCAAACCAGCCCGTGGGGAGTTGGGGTAAATTGGCAGATCTATAATTCTTGTATTTTTTCAGTAAGTTTAGCTTCATGTCCTGACATTCTTGATCAAACCAGGGTTTGGAGTTTTTATATGCTGAAGATTGCTTACTTGGCCTGTTCCTTTTTTCCTTCAGGGAATCTTGAAGGAGTGAAATTAACTCCTGAAATAAATTTATCTTTAGTTCATGTCTAGAGGAAGTTATAAGGTTTTCTCTCTTAGTGAGGAATTCCTTTGAGCATAGCCTACTTGAAATTTCCTTATGCAGTTCATCTGTCCATCTGATACGCGAATATCTGAGCTCCAGAGCTGTAGGGCTCGAATGCTCGATTTTCTCAGCGCAGGATAAATCCTTTCCCGCAGCTACGAGAGCACTTAATGGCAGATGGTCACTGTCTAAGCGCTCCTCCACTTTACATTCCAGAACTTTGTTTTGAAAATCATACGACACGATTATATAGTCAATTGTGGAGGCGCCATTGTTAGATATAAATGTGAATTCTCCAACCTTCTCCCCCTCTGTACGGCCATTTAGTATAACCAAGTCCAAGTTGTTGACCAAGTGTAGTAGGCATAAGCCGGCATAATTGCAGCCTTTATCCTTTGAGACTCTAGCTGGTATTGGGTGGGTTTCCTCTATAATGGGGACTGTTTCGTGGAAATGGGCATACAAAGCCTCATCAGATTGTCCAGTTCTGGCATTTAGGTCGCCTGCCACCACTACAGAGGCATCAGGAAATTGATTTGATAGTTTGTCAAGATACTGTTCTAACTGAGCCCAAGTGTTTCTTATCAATCTTTTCTCTCTTTGTGGGGGTAGGTATACGTTAATCAGCAGCAAGCTGTGGGTTCTCCACTGTACATGCACAGCTGTGGCCAGATGGTCTAGTGGGTCTAGTTCTTTAAATATGGCCCTTAGCCTTGTTGAAATTAGGGTAACTAACCCACCTTTAACTCGCCCCCCTCTAGTACTTAAAAGACCTGGGAGGGAGAACGCAGAAAAACCATTTAGCTCCACTTCACTTGTGCTCCAGGTCTCCTGGAGGAACACAATGTCATGTCTCTGGATGTATTTAGCAAAGGATTGGTCAGAAACCCTCTTTTGCCAACCTGCAATATTCCAAGTTAGCAAGGCAAGGTTGCACGCTGTCTTGCCAAACATTGATCTTAGTCAATTTGCCTTTAAAAGATTTTTTGGGCCTATCTTTTTATCTGTTAATTGGATTTCATTCATTTTGGCAATGTCCATAGATGTATTGTCGCCCAGGTACTCAATGGAATCAATTGAAGGGTGCAGCGTGCTAACATTAGTGATCAGTACTCCTTTTTTTGGCGAATCTACCTTGAGGTGTTCTATTTGACTGGTACCAAGTTCATCCTCATCCAGGTATCTCATGCTGGTCCAAGAGCGCGTTGTGATTGTCATAGGGATGGTTTCCTTCTTAGATGGTAGATTGTTGCTGTCCACATTCCAGACAGTCAAAAACACTCATGGAGGGTGAGAAGCAGGGCCAAGCAGGATGTGTGGCCTAGAGAGAGTCTCAACTGCCAAGCAGAGAAGCTTAGAAAGCCACATTCGGCCAGCAGGCTAATGTTTCCCACACTTGCCCTAGCCCTCCACTGCCCCTACCCTCTACCCAGAGAAGTGGTATTCAAAGGCATCCTGTCTGATCCCAGATGCAGCATAGAACCATCATGACTAGCTGCGCTGACAACCTTATCCTCCCCGAATTTGTATGAGAAAAACTACGAGCCCAGTTTTGCAAGCAACACTGAGCTGAATTACGGCTTAACGCAGCAGCACCCAGGAAGGAGCAAAATGGAGGCAATCTTCCTTCTGGGTACCCACACACTGACTTGTTCCTGCTAAACCATGGTTTGGCTTCATGTTATGTGCAAAGTAGACCTGTGTGAAGGTTACTTGGGAAGACATCTCGGGTGTGGCCTGGAAATAGGATCGTTTCCCCCCATATATTAACTGAGCAGCTTTCAAATGACTATTTTAGAGCATGCTATATACTGTTGCTTAAAAAAAAAAAGGACGAGGGTAAACTGAGTATCTAACTCAATGAACTACAAGCAAAACTGACCAAATACAAATCTCCCTCTCTTTTATTCTGAGAGTTTTCCCCCCTTGGCATAGTCTTCAGTTAAGATTTACTTCATACAGACAAAGACTCGCAAGTAATAATTCTCCCCACATTCAAGCGGGATGGGGGGGAGAAAGAAAAGAATTGTGTGCAGATTGCTTTATCGCTCCTTGCTAACAAAGGTTTTCAGAAGCAGATGGCAGCCTGTAAAGTCCTACAGATGCTTTGTTTGGAGTGCAAACTCGGCCGCATTGCCTATCAAAGTCAAGCTTCACATTGTGAAGCACTGACCCTAACAAATTCATTTTGTTTCTTTCTGTCACTATGCTGAACCAGACAAATGAATCTGGCATAACAAGTGCGGAGACTAAGAAAAACCTTTAAAACTCCTGCAAGCTGCAAAATGCAGAATGTGCTTGCAAATCTCACTCAGTGCATAAGAAGAAAATGGTCTGCAAGTTATCCATGGCCCACGGGACATTGCAAGAGCTTTAAAATCAAGCTCCTACATTTTTCAGCTTGTGGAATGCTCAATTAGTTTCGTCAACAGCTTAGTTATCAATTTAAAAACTCAGAATGCTGTAAGGGCTTTAAAAGATGTTTGCTGGAAGATGTTATCTATGTGTTGCCTCATTAGCAGCACTGGACAGGGACCATTTGGCCTCAGGACTGTTCTGCACAGACAGACTGCAACCTAGAGAAAACACCCAGACACTCTCCTGGCAGCTATACATTGCAGGGTGGTGGTGGAATCAAAAGCAGCAAGAAAACAATCTTTCAGTGAAGCTTATTCACCATTACCAATCTTCAAACCCAGTTTAACAGCCACTGGACTGATGCACTTATATTCTTCTAGAGTTGCGCTGCTCCAAAATGCTGTAACCGTTCCTCATAGAAGAACAGTTCCGGCCTCTCAATCCTCATGGCAAGCAAACGAGAGTTCCTGGAGTGAAGACTGCAGCCACAGCGCACCTCCATCAGTCCTGATGCTGCAACACTACTCTGGGCTAAGCCATGGTTGTCTTAGCTTAGCCCTGCGTGCTAAATGTCCTCTCTTCCTGTGCATCATTCTCTCCCCCGGTCCCAGGGCTGGTGGGTGAGAGAATGCAGAGGTAGTATCTTGGGTCACAAAGCTCTTCTAAGAGGTCTGGATTTGGCTCAGGGATCTGCAGTTGTCAATCCTTACTTGATAAGGCTGGAAGCAAGCAGGCTTTTTTAATAGATCCAAGGTTCATACAGACTTTGGAAGTCCTCTACTACAACATCTTGTTCACCACAAAATATTCCATGTGTGAACATCAGAGAGGTATGTGTTGAGGATGCAGTAATGAGCATCCTCTACTGCCTTCTGCTCTGTTGTAAGCATCCTATATACTGGTTATGTCCTTACTATGAAGTGTAAGAAGCAATAAATACCACCATTCCTAGATGAAACAGAAGTTCCATGGCTATCATCTCAGTGGTACAATCCCACTTGGAAATGCAGCCACACAAGAAATGAGGGGGAGCCATTTCTGAAGGGAACAGCAGCTGATGTAACGGTGACCAAGAAAAATTCGCCGAAAGGCAAATGGCTGGTGGATAACTGGCCATCCCTTTCACTTCCATGGAACTTTCAAAAGTGGCCTTAGCCAGGTGTAGTCAATGTGGTGCTCTCCAAATGTTGCTAGATTACAAACCCCCATTATCCCCAACCATGAATCACGCTCTATTAAATTTGAGCACCCAATGTATTTGGCCCAGTGTTATACCTGTAAAATGCATTTTTAAGTTCTTTGTGATTATATAAGCATGGAGTTAATAAACCTTTGTCTGTCTGTGGTAAGATTTAAAAATCTGACTTCCAAGTTTGTTGGCTAAAGGAGATTCCTTTTCGGGTTTTTGATGCCTTCCCATCCCCCCCAAAAATACACAGCTGTTGCCACTGAACTAGCAATTTGAAGGGTGAATGTAAAGAAATAAATCAATGGTATGGCATCCCTGTTTACCATTATGCATAGAATGATTCACCACTTTGGCAGCCTGGTCAGTTTGTTGCCTTAAATACAGACGTGTCCAGGGACTCACAGAAGGCAACGTGATCAACTCGAAAACAAAGACTCCAGCGGGAAAACAATGGTGGAAGGCAATGGCTGTACGTTGAAACTGAGTGAGTCAAGGCCCAACAGAAATCAGCATGCAGATTCCTCCCCTTCCCACACACCCATTCTTCCGGAGCAGAACTGAACAAAATTACACACTACATTCTCCTTAACCTTCATGCTGCAACGCTTTAATCCCCACAATGCCAATTGCCTGCCAGGTTGCTCAAAAGTTTGCATTTCCCTCCATAAATATTTTATGTACAAGGACTATTTGTGTTACCCGTTTCTCTCGACATGTTTTGACAGCCATGCTGCTCATCACATGACAACGACGTTCTATTTAGAACAGCAGCTGCAGACACTGACAGATTGAGTTTCCATCTTAAACAGCACAGCTGAACTCATGACATCATGGGTAATAGGCTAAACACAATTCATGAGACGCTGCGACTAGTGGTTAAGAGCATTTGTTTCTGAAAGTTGGTTCTTTAGAGGCAAACTCAGTCCTGCATGAAATAAACAAGCAGACCCAAAGCAGACATAAACAATAAGTCATAGTTAATTTTTGTCTTCACCATGGTTAAAAATTCCATCCAAATACAGTGGTACCTTGGTGTGCATACGTCTTGGTTTGCATACGTTTTGGATTACAAACACATCAAACCCGGAAGTGTGTGTTCCAGTTTGCAACCTTTTTTTGGATTACAACCCGGGGGTTTTTTTGGATTACGAACAAAAAATTTTTGGAGGCCCCATTGGCAAACGCACGCCTTGGGTTACAACCTGTTTTGGTTTACAAATGGACCTCCGGAACGGATTATGGTTGTAAACCAAGGTACCACTGTACATAAAATTATGGTTAAGGATTAGCTGCAATTTAGAATGCAGAACCATGGTTTGCAAGCCATGGTTATTCAGTACATGATTAAGAGAGTTTCCCTGGTTCTCTGCCTGCAAAGGCACAAGCCTTGGTTTCACTCTATAATACCCTTCAGGGGAAAGACTGGCTTAACAAGTTAAAACCTAGTTGTATCTTAGAAGATCTTAACCAAAGATATGACAGCAAACTATGATTAGTGCAAACCATGGCTAAGTGTAACGTCTGCACAATGATCAGAGACTGACGAGTATGTTGCCAAGTAGCAGAAAGTCATTAGTTCAAATAGAATATATTTAGTCAGAAAAAGCACTCTGATGGGGGGGAAGCAGGGGGATAACAGGGAGGAGTAATTTACCGGGTGTTAACTTCACTCAGTTTCAGTAAGAGTTTATATCAGAGTAGTATCCTTCATATGTATGTTGCATTACAACTCTAATGCAGGCATAGGCAAACTCTGACCCTCCAGATGTTTGGGACTACAATTCCCATCATCCCTAGCTAACAGGACCAGTGGTCAGGGGTGATGGGAATTGTAGTCCCAAACATCTGGAGGGTCAGAGTTTGCCTATGCCTGCTCTAATGCAACCAACCTGCCAACCAACAGAAAAGGATGATGGAAATTATAGTGCAACCACATCTGGGAACAAATATTGAAGAACACCATATGAGGGCAAACAATACGACTTGCACATTGCAGAGTAATGCAAGCAGAAAGATAAATTTCTGCCCAGATTATATCACCAGGTTTAATTCTAAAGGCCAGTACAAACAATGCACTTCTCAGTCTCCTAAACATGGTCCTGTACACAAGATCATCAACTTAAGAAGTGTAGCCACACATGAGAATCATGAACAGGATATTGCTTCAGAGAGCACTTACAGGGGACTAATGATGGCACATTGCGACTATCTACCTACTTATTTCATAAAATTTTACACTGCTTTATTATAAAAGACCTCAAATGAGTTATTTACCATTTACTCCTGGGGACTTACTTCTGAGTAAACATGCATAAAACTGTTGTAAAAGGGCACATTCAAAATCCTTTCCGCTATGCAACTGCACGGATTCTGAAACAAACCTAGTTGCACGACTGCATCCCTAAGTCACATCTACTAAAAAAATAATGATGTAATATTTGAAATATAGGAAAGATTACTAATTACTGCCACTTCCTGCAAACTCCTGAAATACTGTGGGCAGCATCCTTTTAGGCAATGAAGTGCTACTATGAATATTCATAATGTAGTGACAATGAGACAAAGGACCTGGCAACCTCCAAAAAGACTTCTCCTTCGGGGAGGCGGGGTGGGGGGTGGGGAAATCAGAAGGAAACATTTCTCCTTCCCCATCTGCTTCAAAGACTTTTTTTTTAATAAAAAAAAACAGCTCCCTGTTGTACTAGTTCTGATGTGGTCTTGAATCTACCAAGAATACACAAAACATTACAAAGACATTTGTTCCTCCTGGAGGGCAGAACAGCCGAATTAATCAGGGCACTACATTTTTTGCGGTCATGGTGAGGACAACCTCTCTCACAAGCATTGCACCTGCTGTTAAGGGCAGAGCAAGAGACTCAGCTGGCTTTATGTATTTGTACACCCAAGACATCTGTCCTGAAAAGGTTACTTCCATGCTTAAGAACATGTCAGCCAGGATTCCCCACATTCAAAAGAAACAGGTGGGGGGAATACACATCCCGTCCTCAAACTGAATCTTTAAAGGAATGGCAATTCTATTCCAAGTTTGTTTTTATTTTTTAAAAAATCAGTTTGTCTTGGAGATACACACTGTCCCTGGGTCTCCCCTGAGTGGCTTTAAAACAAAACATGCTAAAAATGCAGTGTCATTTGATTAAAAACCAACTAATAAAGGCAGCAATATATATTACCAAGAAAGCATAACACATCCTAGATTTAATATAATTTAAAAGCCTGGATAAACAACAAAAAAGTCTTTATTAGGCACCAAAAAGACCACAGAGAAGACAAGGAAATTCTCTCTAGTTAGGCCCCATCTGCACTATACATTTAAAGCAGTATCATACCTCTTTGTATGGGGTGTTAGGGGATGGGTTGTATCTCTGGTGGGGGACACGTCATGCTTCTTCTGGGGTAGTTTGTCCACCTTTGGTCCGCACCCTGCACTCAGCTCTCACCTGTGTCTCCTTTAAGCAGCACACACCCCAGGAACGGCTTTGAATGGCCCGATAAACCAACTGGGTAGCTGATTGGTCAGAAACACTCGGTGAGTTAGGGACTTCCTATGCATGCAAAGACAAGCTCCAGCAGAATGAGTGGACAAGACCAATCGTGAGCCCAATGGTCAAGAAGGTGGTTTCTGCACAGGCTGTAGAAGAAGTGAGGGGCAGATGGGAAGGTAGCCCATCAACGATATGGGAAGGTAGCCCATCTAGGAGAAGGAAAACTCTGATCCTAAACCTCCGCTGCCTTGCAGGATACCTTTGGGAAATGAAAAGGCGAAGGAGTAAACCCTACACAAATCCGAAGTGGAGTCCCTAGGATGGTTGGATGGTGCCTTGTACCCCTCATTCTGGCAACTCCTGCAGCCATGCTGGTGCCAAAGGTATTGCCGTTTTCCTTTGGACCACATCAGTGATGCCGAGAGGGGGGTCTTGTCGTCTGGGCAGCCCATGACCTCCAGACACACTGCCCAGGCTTGTGCCCCAGGGAGCTCACTTTGGTGCTGCTAAGGAGCAGTTTGATTTCACCCCTGGAGGCGAACTCCATTGTCTCTTGAGACAAATGGATGCCAACAACCGCCACTTTAAACATTCAGGACTTCCCCCAATGAGTCCTGGAACTGTAGCTTTGGAAGAAGGATGGCCTGTTAAGCCACTCTGGGAACTGTAGCTCTGTGAGGGGAGTAGGGTACTCCAAACAACTCGCGTAACCCTTAACAAACTACAGCTCCCATGATTTTGGGGAGGGAAGCCATGGCTATTTAAAGTGGCATGATGCTACTTTAACTGTACATTGTACATAGGGCTATAAACAGGCTGTCACCATAGAAAAGCACTAAAGTACGCTTCCTGCCCCCCTTGCAGCAGAGTATGCACATCATCATAATCACAAGCTAATAAGTAGGTTTGCTTGTGTTGCCATAAAGTGGTAATTATGCCTTTTACAAGGCACTGGAGTTTCACCCAGGCAGATAGAGAGACATAGTAGGATGATAGGGGGATGGGGGCCTGATCTCTTATGGATCGTGCCATTTACTTATCATTGTATTTGTTTTAGCAATATTAATAAGCTACCTCTAATGTCTGGAGAAGTGGATGAAAATGTTTTAAGACTTAAACACACCCAAGAGGAAAAAGGCAGCACATTTTATTTCCAATATTCAGACTTTTAATGCCATATAGGTCATGTCTACAAACATGTGCATTTGAAAGGACAGTGTGTTTTTGACGTACAATGGATATATTTTGATTTCACTAAGGCTGGTGCAGGGAAACTTTGGCCCTCCAGATGTTGCTGAAATACAACTCCCATCATTCCTGGCTGTTAGCCATCCTTGCTGGGGCTGATGGGAACTGCAGTTCAGCAACATCTGGAGGGCCAAAGGTCCCCCGCACCTAAACTAAATCAATTTCAAAACAGAACAGCTGTTTTGCTAACATTTACTTAAACAGCAGGTTATAGCTGTCCTAAAATAATTCCTCCATGTAACAAAAGAGTCAAATGTCCCTTACTGAATGATAACATTCATTGCACTGTGACAGACCTGTGAAAGTCTGAAAAACGAAAAAGGGAAGCTAAACAAACTCAGATATGTTAGGAAGGTATTTTGAGAACAATCTGATGGAAATCTGTGCTTTGTGTCCTTCATCAAGATGAGTGGCAATTGTGCAGAAGCTACTAATGTAGTACTTTTGTGGAAATATCAAATGTCTACACCAGGCATAGGCAAACTCGGCCCTCCAGATGTTTTGGGACTACAACTCCCATCATCCATAGCTAACAGGACCAGTGGTCAGGGATGATGGGAGTTGTAGTCCCAAAACATCTGGAGGGCTGGGTTTGCCTATGCCTGGTCTACAAAGAAACTGAATATTGAGTGTTCTGGATAAACAGTTTCCAAAAAGCAACATAAAAAAAACAAAAACCCACTATCTGCCAAGTGCACCATTTAAATTGATTTCCATTTATGTTGTTAAATATTTATCTTCAAAAGTCCCAGAAGGAAATCTTCAATCCCTTTTAATATAACTTTTGATCTGCCATCTACACAACCTTTTATTTTAGGCAGATAGTTACTAAAATTCTATTGAACTCACCCAGATGTTCTTCTAGATGACCACAGATGGGCAACCTGCAGCGACAGGGCTGAATGTAGACCTTTGTTGCAATTTCATGGGGGTTATGAGGATTGGGCAGCGGTATTGTTACTTCTGTTGACACTATACTTCTGCTGATGCAGTCTAGGATTGCATTAGGCATTTCAGCCACCACGTTGCAGTAGTGACTCATGGTTAGTCTGTGGCTGCACCCACCAAAACTGACAGCTGGGATTAACCCATACAAAGTCTTAAACTGACGGTCTGAGGGATACCAGGCAGGGATTTCACCAGCTAGAAGAACAGATGTCAATCATATTAACTACAGAACTCTCATTACACCAACAAGTCAGAGTTTCCCAGGTGACTCCACAAGCCCATACATTTCATTTATTTAGTAAAGACATGTAAAGATTCCAGGTGAGGTCAGCTCACAAGTGAGAGCAACCAGTTAAGGTAACAAGTCCCTGCTGACTACAGATGGTCTCTTCTTTTGCTTTCTATCCAGACCTCCATTTCCCAGAAGCTGGATGTTCAAATTGTGTGTTCCAATGGCCTTTAGATGCACAGCATCTATCTCATCATTGCATAATAATAATTTATCAACAGCAAAGTTCTCACATTCCTAGTGGGCAGGCCTTGCGCTGCCAATGAAAGTATCTGTAGATAACCTAAGATGGCACCTGACGACCTAAGATGCAACTAAAACACTTTTGCAACAGGAGCCGTTGTCAGCTTAAAATCTCAGTCTTGATAATCCTCAAAAAAATCCAGATAAAGATTGCAGCTCCCCTGGCCACCTATTTCTCATCTTCCATCAATACAACATGGTCTCAAGTTTCCCTGTTACGTGAAAAGCCCACAAAAGCTATGAACACACAACTCACGAAAAGCCTAAGAAAAGGGGATTCTACTACCCAAGAATCCCACCATAAATTGGCCAACATGTCACAGCTTGTTATGTTTTCTACAAAAAGGAATCTTTATGATAACTCTCCAGACCCTTTTATAATTGAAACTAGGCTTCTACCTTCCTAAGAATTCTTCTTTCTAAATGACATTTTTCCCTTCCAGCAATATTTCACGAGCACTGAAAAAAGTTCTATATAGCCAGAGACACTATTTCTTCTCAGGAATTTCCAAGAACAAGCATCCCGCCTCAGTGACAAATGAAACTTCAAAAACTCTTTCAAAGCAGGGGCATTTATACTGAGGTTATCCTTGATGTTTATATTACATAGCAGGAGTACTGGCAAGAAAATACCTTTCAAGCTCACTCTTCAGATGTGTCATTGTGTTAACAGGTTCCCGACATTATTAATCGGGGAATTAGTTTGAAGAGAGATTTAAAAGAGCATCAAAAGTGATGTCTTTAGGATGCACAAGAAAAGGAAGGTGCCCATTTCAAACTAATCGCCACGTACTTGGTATGCAGAGCAAACACCGCTGGGAACAGAACAACTGAACTATGAAAAAATCTTGAAGAAGCAACTCCACACTCCCCCACCCCAATCACCTGCTTGAAGCGTCAAGGAGAACCTGTTATTGAACAGTGGTAGCAATGTCAATGTGCCCTAGCAAAGTGTTTCTCAGTAACTATAAGCTAGACTCCACCTCAGGTATGGCTGTTAAAGCAAATGTATATTGCTGGTCACAGAATCAGAGTCGGAAGGGACTCGGAGGATCATCTAGTTCAACCCTCTGCAATGCAGGAATATGCAGCTGTCGCATACAGGGATCAAACTTGCAACCTTGGTGCTTTCAGCACCACACTCTAACCCAGTGTTTCCCAACCTTGGGTCTCCAGCTGTATTTGGACTACAATTCCCATCAACCCTAACCACTGACCTTGCTAGCTAGGGATGATGGGAGTTGTAGTCCAAAATCAGCTGGAGACCCAAAGTTGGGAAAGACTGCAGCCATCCTAACACTTGCAGCAACCAACAATGGCAAAGTATAGTTTTTGTGGCCAGTGCAAAAGAATCCCCTCAAGTGCCTTTACCTGAGGTCATTCTAGGTGGTTAACCCTTCGTACACGTCTAACCTCAATTGCGAATTTTAGAAGAAAGCTAAAAAGATAGAAGTTCATTCCATGCCTATTTATGAGCTGAGTCAAGGGATTGAATGGAGTTTCAGCAGGGTCATTTTTCCAGATGAAGACAACCCCATGGAACTTTAATGCTTAGGAGCAAGACCCGCTAAATTCACTGTGACTTTGACATGGACGCTTTCTTAATATGATCAGACAGGGAGAGCTCAGATTTCCTAAGTGTGACATAGATTCCAGTAGCCTTTAGCCAGTCTCTTAAATCTGTGGCTCTCCAACTAGTGTTGAACTCCAACTCCCATCAGCTTCAGCCCACAAGGTTAACAACTCAGGGATCATGGGAGTTACTGAGTCCAACACCATTTGGATAGCCACTGGTTCTCCATCCCTGTTCTATTGGCTTGGAGACCAGACTAGGAACTTCTGTAGTATTATGGGAATTCACTGCACTTATTTTAAATAAGCCAGCAAGAGGGGAGGAAGAGGCTAGGGATAAGAGAGGAGAGAAAGGAACCAAAAATTATTCTGTATGTGCTTGTCCACATTTTCATTCACATGGCTCTGATCATGCGAGTTCATACAAGTCACACATACCAGACTACTAAGGACACCCAGTTTAGAAGGGTATTTGTATAAGTTCACCCTAATTCAGGACAGAACAATTGTCCTGGTGATGACCCAGATGCAAGTAAGAAGAGTTCAATGAAAGCAGTACTGCTACTCCAAATTTTGAACTCAGTTCCAAATTCAGACTCAGAAGGTAAAATGAATTCCTCAAAATAAGAACACAGCAGACTGCAGGTACAGGCATTTCAATCTTAAATTACAACATGTCAAGCGTGAAGAAATGTATTACACTGTCTGATTCTATCAGCATCTTTATTGATTCTGCTAAGAGCTCCAAGAATCAACATCCTATTGATGAAAATGGAACAGCAAGAGGTGCAGTCATTCCTCCCAGTCTGGTCGTAGCAATTTATAGCTTTCTGAACAAGAGATGCCGCTTTATATGTGGGTCAAGTAATTTTGTTGTAAGACAGCCTGAATAGCAACTGCCTCCAATAAGTGATGCTCTCTGTGCTGACAGCATAAAGTACCACTGACATCATGTTTGTATGACAAGCACCAAGCACAGAAGCAAGCAACTGGGTACTAGACAAATAGTCTCCAGAAACCTGCAATTACTTCAAGGCATCCAAGTTCAATACCCAGCATCTATGGCAGAGTTTCCCATTATGGAACTCTTGTGCCCACAAGGCCCCTGTTCCTCCTTCCCTTAAAAATGACTTCCATCTTGGTTATGAGTTGGCAATGGTGGTTACTTTTTGGTCTCCTGAAAAATTCCTAGAACTTAAGGAGGAAGTTGGAAAAGTGGTGCTCTTTCCCACTTCCTCTTTCAGCTCTAATCCTAACTTTTCCTTCAAGCAAACTTCAACTAAAAGGGGCCTGCAACTCAGAATACTGCACAAACTGCATTTCTGATATTCAAACAACATATATATTTGCAAAACAGTTTTCCCCATGCTATTATGATATTAGCCATCCATTTTCCATCCCTTCTGGTGACAAGCATGAGCTACCTGGGGAGGGAAACATGTTGCCCACCAGATGTTGTGGGACAGCAATTCCCACCACCCCAAAGCATTGACCATGCTGGTTGGGACTGACAGGAGTCCAACAACATCTGGAGGGCCACAAGGTCCTAAGAACATAAGGTTTTAAGAACATAAGAACATATGTTCAGGTCCTCATCTCTGAGCAACCTGTAGGTCATTTTTTGAAAATCATTAAGTGATAACCAAGGCAAAGCATTGTTGCTAGTTAATACATCAAAGGACTCACAGCAACACATACACGAAAAGTGCAGAAAAAAGAACACAAAGCACATAATCAAGGAAATTATCTCCCACCAGAAGATACTATGCATCTGGAAAGGCATATAAAGTGAGGAACAGGGGTGATCTTCCAGGAGACTGCAGCTAGAGATGGCCCTCAACCAAAAAAATTAGTTGGCAACCAGGCTGAAAGATATATGCATCATTTGGAGAGAGTACCACTTTAAAAATAAATTAAGGACAACGAAAAGGGGTGCTTCATTAACAAGTTCCCACCTTGCCTCCCACATTTCAAAAAAATGAGTCAAAAGCATCTGTCCAAGAAGTGCTCTATAATAGTTGTCTACTAATAAAGCTCTGGTGCTCTATCATACAAAGCATATACTGAGTTCATATGTAGTGGCACCATGGACACCTCTGGGATTGGGGAGAGGTTTCTGGAAAACATCTGCCCTCCACCCCCATCTCTGAATTCTAAAGACATACCGTATTTTCCGCTCTATAAGACGTACCAGACCACAAGACGCACCTAGTTTTTGGAGGAGGAAAAAAAATATATTCTGAATCTCAGAAGCCAGAACAGCAAGAGGGATCGCTGCGCAGTGAAAGCAGCAATCCCTCTTGCTGTTCTGGCTTCTGTGATAGCTGCGCAGCCTGCATTCGCTCCATAAGACGCACACACATCTCCACTTACTTTTTAGGAGGGAAAAAGTGAGTCTTATAGAGCAAAAAATAAGGTACTTTTTTTGAACGGTCTTTGGGGATGAAAATGCAAGGTCGACAGTTCAGTTAGAATGGTTGGACCATGCACCCGATGCTAGTTTTAGCCTGTGGTTATTTGGTCTTATTGTAATTAGATACAATAGTTTTTGTATTTAAATCATTTTTATAGATGTATCTTAGTGATTGCAGACAGTTTTGTCAGACGACAGTTCTGAAAAGTAGCGTATAAGCCTTTTAAATAAAAGAAGCAAGGCATTAATTATAAAATGTCTTCAGTCTTTAAAATGCTGCAAGACTTTGTCCCTCCTCACACCTTGCAAGCATTGTAATAAATTAACAATCACTCAGCAATCTATCCAAGGCAACTGCCAAAGGCTCCTCCTTCTCTGCCCTTGGACATAAAAAAAAAGTGGTGTGGAGGGGTGTAGAATATGCTACACGAAAGCCATGCCACATGTTGGAAGGAACAGAAGCAGTTCCATTGTTACTGTACAGTATTGTTTTATTTTAGGAAAGCTATTTGGTGGATCCTTATGGATTGAGAGGCAGTAGGGAAGTCAGATAAATAACCACATTTGACACTTGAACCATAAGGATGCAGTATTTTCATTCTCGTTATGTACTTCCTTTGCTCTTCTCCCCCCCCCCCCCCGTTTATACTCCAGGGTGCTGCAGCCCAGAAGTCCACAGTCCACTTAATGCATCTGATGATGCAAACTGCTGACTACAAAAGCTCATGTCACAGTAAATCATTTTAAGATTGGCTCAGTGAAGAGGCTGAAGGAACATGATGCCATTCTACTGCTGAAGTTAAGCTAACCGACCCTGGATGGGAAATCAACAGAAAATCGCAAAAAGTTATTTGAAGAATACATGGGTGCACAACTATTATCACTAAAGTTTCTAGAACACTTTTTAATTTAATTTTGTTTTTGCCAGAACTGACTGACACTATAATCTTTTGTAATTCTTTCTTCAGGTTTCCAACCAGATTTCGGGAGGAAGGACTACAGCTCAGTAGGGGAATATATACTTTCCATGCTTAAGTTCCCAATTCTAATCCCCTACTGAAATATTCTCAGGTATTCTTCCTGGTATAAGAAAGAGACCCCAGTGGGAGTACCCAACTAGCCAACACGTCCAATGGTATGGGATGATCAGAACTGTAATCCAACAATATTTGAGGGCACCATGCTGGCTGCCTTTCATGCTGGCTGCCTCTCCAGTGATTCAGCTTTGTAGGTTCATAAAACATTAACTGCAAAATGGACCTTGGATTTCTTATTCAAACAAGGCGTTCGGTCTCCTCCAAAAGTTAAGTGCTAATTTCTGTTTTCCCATATACAAATGACAATGCTAGAAGAACATGAACTTCCATTCACTGCCTCAGTCATGGAGGGCAGAGGTCACCTGGTTCAAGACGACGCTGGAATGCTGACTCACTTTGCCTGTCAGCAACTGAAGTGTCAAAGCACGACTCCTTTCCAAGCACGTTATAACACAGTCCCCCAAAGTTGTGCAAGGTCTATTAGAATTAGAGCAAGATTTTTGTTTCATCTGGCCAACAAAAATAGATTAAAATAGATCTGTTTTAATATTCTAACCCCTTAAGTCCCCATATCCTGCTTTGAGACTAACCCCTTGGTGCTTTTTAATTGTCTCATTGTTGTTTTATTTATTATCTAGAATAGCCGCCATCACCAGAAAGGATGTAAATGATAAATGAGGCCAATCCTATGCTCGGGGGCAGGCAGCTGAGAGTCTATAGGATTCAGCAGAAGGGCCACCAGAGGGACCCTGGCACAAAGCACAGCTCTCCGCCACAGTCCCACCATCCATGATCTGCAGGCGGTGAAGGCCCAAATCCAGACCCAGCTTCCTCTTCCCCAAGCATGATGCCAAACATGCCCTGAAACTATGCCAACCACTGCAGTTGAATGAACAATGAAAGGGTAGGGAAGAGAAGACTCCACCTCCCACCCTGGCCACCAGTAGCTCTCAGGGATTTGGATGTGGCAGTTGTTTCAAGGATTCACTCAGATGGAACCTTGTGCTCATCAGTAGCTGAAATAACTACCTATTCTTGTTTATACTGTCTTCCCTTCCCTTCCTTCTCCTCCACTGCCTCCCATGTCAGATTCTGCTCTGCAAGCCCTCTCATGTAGGAACCTGTCCATTAGGGCTTGCAAAGCACCGTGCACATTGAGGAAGATATGCAATAAAGAACACGTTAATATGGATGTTTCTTCTGGAAGCGAGTTTTCAATATTTCCCTTTTGATTCCCCCATTAAACGATAATAAATCAAAAATAGCTTGCAAAAACAAACAAACCCAAGTGTGCCCTTGAATCTCAACCCCGCCAATTAAATTTGCCAGGCCAATTAATCAACTAGAGCTTTATTATTTATTTATTCATCCATTCATTCTGAAATTGACATCCTGCCAACCAGCTAGGAATGGCTCTCATGGTGGCTATCAATACATTAAAAGCATTTATAGCTAAACAATATTTTTAAAACTGTACTTTTAAGCAAACACCAAGCTCGTCTACAGCTTCCTTGAAAGGCAACCATTTAGTTGATTAATCTACCAATTAAGTCAATTAAAGCTTGCAGCCCAATTGTAAGCAACTGATGTTTTGGTGGGAGGACCAAAGACATGAATACATGAAGTTGTCTCATAAAGGGTCAAACCACTGGTCAAGGCAGCCCAGTTCTTCCTATTCTGACTAATGGGAGATTCCCCCAAATTCTCGGGGCTCAAGAGAAGTTTTTTCTGGTTCTCACTTAACCAACCACACACTTTATTAACTAACTGTGCAATCCTGTACAAGTCTACTAAGGTGTCAGTCCTATTGAGTTCTTTTTTTTTTTGTCCTATTGAGTTCAATGGAGCTTACTGCCAGGTTAAGTGGGCAAATGATGGAAAGAAATCTTGAGCAGCAGTCAGACGCACAAACCATTTACTGAACTTCAAAAGCAGCTGGTGATAGAATCGTGGCCTTTGACTTGACTTCAGAAGGCCTACTCTTATAAAGTTTTGGAATGTAATGAACTTAATGACATCTGTACACATTCTGCAAAACTGTAATATCCAACTTGATAAGCCAACCTGGCAAAGACGATCAGCAAGGGGGGGAATCTAACAGCATCTTTACTACTCATCAGTTTGAAAGCAAGTTAGCATATAAAAGGTAACTTTAGATCAATGGTTCTCCAACTTAAGACACCTGCTGTGCTTCTTTGCATTTAGCCTTCAGGATACTGCAAATCTTCTTTTGCAGTTCAGGAAACAGCAACAAGACTATTCACACTTACAAGCAGTGAGAACTTCCTAATCAACACCACCATGTAAATGCCCCTATTTTCAGAAAGAGGAATTGGAAATTACTCTAGTTAAAACTCCCAAAGGTCATACTATGCAAATCAACCCTGGTGCACCTTCAATGCTAGAGGAACCAGCAGGGTTCTATTTCTGAAACAAGCATCTATGTAAACGGAAGCCATATTTGAGATTGAGACCAACACGCACACTCAGGCTCCAGGTGGGAAACCAAAACCTTATTACAATAGCTTTGATTCCATCACAGATGTATACATTACATTAGATCATTTCATCACATAAATGGGCATCAAATTACTAAAAGTTACAATGTGCAACATATACAAAATGGCAATGTCAAATCAATTGTAAAGTTCAAAAATTGTATAGAAACAATTTGCTAATTACTGCTTTAAAAAAACAACAACAACTCAATGAGACTTCAAGTACATAACCCAGATTCAGCTCCAGCAGTGCTTTAAAAGCAAAGTTACATGCAACTTAATTGCACCAAAACACAAAGAACTTCTAACTTTTTCTAATGAAGACTATGGGGAAGCAATTTCTGTGCTGGTACATTAACACAATCACCCCTTATCCCATATCAAATCCAACTGAATGCAATGAACACAGATGAAATCTATATTCAGGTAAGGATTCCTGTTTATGCATGGATCCTCTCAATGGAATCAGGGGCTACATGTTAAAGATTATGGCCCTAATCATTTGATTGCTTACCAGGTATTAGTACTCTGAAACCATCCTGTTTCAAGTCAAAAATGTCATCCACACAGCAAGTGTACAATTAAGACTTTAAATGAAAACTCGCCACCAGCTCACTCAATAAGTGGCAAATTAGTTTTTTTAAAGAGCATGCAAAGAATTTAAATGAGGCTGATCTCAACTTCAAGCAAAAGCTGAAGAATTCTTTATATCCATTGCTTTTGAAAATTTAAGAACAGTTCACCATCATGAGTAGGCCTAGTCAAGACAAATATCATAAAAAGCATTTCAGAATTTCCTTGTGTCAAGTTAATAACCCTGAATTAAGGCAAGTACAGAGCAGAAGCTATTTTCATTCCAAAAACTTTACTAAAATTATTAAATTCAGCTTCAGAATTGGCCACAATGCTCATGCAAAAGGTAAGCAGGTAAATAGCTCAGGAGTGGGGAGACCTGTTTACTTCCAGATGCTGCTGGACTACAACTCCCATCATTCCTGACCACTGGCCATGCTGGCTGGGGCTGATGGAAGTTCGAGTCCAACAATACCTGGAGGACCACAGATTCTCTATACCTGAATTACCACTTTAGCAACAATAGTCAGCTACTTTTATTTCACATACAAATGGATCCCGATTAAGTTTGAATACAGCTCTCCCTTTTTCTTTATTGGCTAATCATCATACTGCAGAATCTGGAGAGTTTTCTGAACGAGATGCACAATTTAATTTTAACCTACTTTATTTTCAGAGATGCAAGTGCCATGTATCCAGCACAGGTCGTTTTTAAAAGGTGTCTTTGTAGTTTCTTACAACCCCCTTTCTATATTTTGATAGACTTTCTCCTACTTCCACAGCTAGCTATGCGGAGAAAAGCCTCTGGCATCTCTCCAGCTTTAAACCAGTTACAATTTATTTTTGACAAATCCTATTGAAATCACTCTAAATCATATGAGCAGTATTTTTAGCAGAATGCAACAAACACTTTCAGGATTGGGGATGATGGAGAGACTCGTTTTTTTAATCATTCTCAAGCAAACTATTCCAGCTAAAAGGACAATATACCCAGATATCTGATGAGGGGGAGGGAGACTGGTCTGCTGTCTGTAAGTATTTGGATAGATAAAAACATTGGGGGGCTTCGTCAAATTGGTAGCTAATGCAAAATAATGATTTTTACTAGGAACTATTGATTTCACTGGATTGTAGGATGACAGCCTATGGGGGGGGAGAGTGGATTTTTCACTAGACGTCTCTTAAACACATTTCCTCACCGGAATTTTCTAGATTAAGCTTGCGTACATAGCCGTGTCTCTTAACTTTTGTAGGTTGCCTGATACAATGACTAGCACAGAATGAGTAATATTAGCAGTGATGAACCTCAGCATGGGCCCAAACAATATCACAAGCTTACCTGCAATTTGTAATGCATAATTCACACTGTTATGTAAAGAACTAGCGTGGTGTAATGGTTAAAGAGTTGGGACTAGGGCCTGGGAGACCAGGGTTCAAACACCTTGAGTTCCTTGGATAAAAGGTGGAATTAAAATGTAACAAAACGTGTAAATAAATACCTCTTACTGCCCTTCCAAAAATAATAATATATTTTAAAGAAACCTAAAGCTATGGTACAAAAAATAAAACAAAACCTCTTAAGATATGTTTTTCCATTTGTAACTATCTAGCCAGCCAAAATACAAAACTGAAATATTAATTAGCATCATTCCGTCTGCTGGCAACAAGGAGTTTTAACTTGGCTATCTAATCCCAGCGCAGAGTGGCTTAAAGCAACCCTTTCCCAGCCCTCCAGAGAACAGAAGAAAGCACTGCAGTCTCCCAAAGTAGTTACAAAGGTAGCTTTCCCTGCTCTTTGGACCCAAGATAGCGGTCATTCGAAGGGGAGGCGATTGCAACATTCAAGACCTTCGCAAGCGCACATTATCTAAGGCCTGGTGGCAGCACAGGGCACCGGGGGGTGGGGAACAGGGAATAAAGCCTGAGCCGCGAGGAGGAGGACTGCACTGAAACGTGGGTCCTCCTGGCAGTGACATAACCGAACCTGGCCACTGCAGTCTGGAAGCATCACGATTTTGGGAAGCGGGTGGAGGACGAAGAAGAAGGAGAAAGGGGCAGGGAGAGCCAGGCTGGCTACTCAGACCTGAAGATCCGTGCATGGAAAAGCAATGCGGAAGGCGCTTGTGGAAAGGAGCACCATCGGGGTGTTTGGAGGAGGGCTCCTCCTCAGCTGTTGCGGGAGCGGGCGAGGGAAATAAAAACAAAAAGGGAGCTGCGAACACAATAAGTAAAGTCTCCAGCAATGGAGCCTCGGGCGGCGTGTGCGCGGGGCCTGGCCGGCGCAAAGCGCAGACCCCCGCGCTCCAACCCGGGCGCAGATGGAGACCGCGCGCACGCGGCCACCGAGTCGTCTTTTGCTCTCTCCGCCGGGGTGGGCGCAGCGCAAGCGGAGCAGCAGCCCGATCCTCAGGAGCAGCGCACAGCTATGGAGGGGAGGGGATGCGAGCAGGCTCCGTGGGGAGGCGCTAGGGAGAGAAGGAGCAAGACAGCGGCGGACCGGGGCCGAGCAGGGACTGTGTGCCTCGCAAGGAGAAACGGGGACAGGGTCAGAACCCCCCCCCCAGCCCCCGTCTTTGTCTCCCTTTCCCTCCTCGGCTTACCCGCCAGCTCGTCCGGCTCCAGCCCGCTGTCGGCATCGATCCCGCACAGCACGAAGTAGTGCGCAAAGCGGCAGGGCGCCGAGCCCGAGCCGGGCCCGGGGGGCGCCGCGCTGCCGCTCATCCCTCCGCCGGCGTCCGCGATCTCTCTCGGGCAGGATCCCAAGCAGCAAGGGCAGCGCCGCTAACGCATCAGCACCAGCAGCCGCGCTCCTTCCATGGCGCAAGTCCGCCCGGGTGGCGGCCTCCTTCGCCGAGGGGCGCACGGCCGAGCGGGAGGAAGACGAGGACGCGGCGCTGGCGGTAGTGGCAACGGCAGTGGCAGCGGCGGCGGCGGCGCCCCTCGGTCAGCTGAGGCTGCAGCCGGCGCTCGAGCCCCGCTAGGCACCGTCCCGCCGTCGCCTCTGCCGCCTCCCCCTGCCGGTCAGACGCTAAGCCGCGCCGCGGGAGGGAGAAGGAGCGCACCGGCCCGCTTCCGCCCCGCCTCCTCGGCGGGACATTTAAACCACGCTTGGCGCACGAAGCGAGGCTCGGCAACCCAAGGCCGGGATTGGTTTGGTTCCCAGCCGCCTCCCGAAACGCGTGAAATTTTGCTTGACGGACCACCTGAATTGCAATGCGCTGTGCTAGACGCTGTATGGTTTTTAATTGTATTTTTAGTGCCTCTCCTGTTTGTTGCATTACCATTTGAATCCCATAGAATACAAGGTATAAGATGGAATCAGAATACAATTTTAAATCATGAAGAATATTTACTACAGGCTTGCCATGGATCATCTGAGTGAAGCAAATATGGTATGCACAAGGAAGAGGTGAAGAGGCACGGAGCTAACAAAACAACAAGAGTGGTCAAGAAGCCAAAGCAGAGAAAATGACTCCTGCTAAGCTGACCAGAGGCAGGGCAAATCCGGAAGGCCGAGGGCAGGATGGCTCCTTCCCAACATTGCTTGTGCAGCACAAAAGCTGTCCCTTACCCGACACATCTGTCCACCAAAAGTGGCAAGTGACGCTCAGACAAATGCAGAGACACGAGAGAGAGGCAGGCAGGCAAGATAAAAAGGCTGGAATGGATCTGCAGCTTTTGCCTGCAGAAAACTGCCATCCCTGGATCCATTCCAGCCTTTTTTTCTGCCTGCAGCTCACTTGATCCACTTGATCCCCTTCAATAAATATATAAAATTAGAGTATGTTTGGGCACACTTGGCACACCCCCTGAGCACACCTGGTACAGCCCAAAGTGTTGTTTAGGTGCAACATGATTTTAACGATGATCACACTTAGGAATAATAAACTAAGGGTTTTACATTCCAAAATAACCTTGGGTCACTCCCAATTACATTTCTGTACATCCTAGTACAAGAGTCGGAAACCTTTTTTCAGCCTGAAGGCCACTTTCCCTTCTAGATGTTGGAAGATGTTTGGTGATACCACAGGAAAAGGCACTGTTTCTTAATTCTAAGGCAGGGGTAGGCAACCTAAGGCCCGGGGGCCAGATGCAGCCCAATTGCCTTCTCAATCCAGCCCACGGACGGTCCAGGTATCAGCGTCTTTTTACATAAGTAGAATGTTTCCTTTTATTTAAAATGCACCTATGGGTTATTTGTGGGGCATAGGAATTCATTATTTTATTTTATTTTTCAAAATATAGTCCTGCCTACCACATGGTCTGAGGGATGGTGGACTGGCCACGGCTGATAAAGGTTGCTGACCCCTGCTCTAAGGGCATTATTTGGTAGCTGGCTAGCAAAAGATTTTAAATCATGCTACTTAAGTAACCTTAGCAATGCCAGAATATCTCTGCTTTCTATGGCCAATCTTTTGTCTTGATTTGATCACTTAATCTCCGCAATTATCAAGTTAAGTGATTTTATACAATCAAGACAAAAGATTTGTTTTCATACTGCATATGTTAATCAACTTACCAGTGCCAGGTTGTCTGTGCTGTCTTCTTTTTTGCAAATGGTTCCCTGCCCTACTGTTAATACAATCATCTCAGCATTTGTTACCCATTTAGAAGGTTACTGTAAAATATTAAAGGCACATATTCAACATATATAAATTTAAGCTTTAATTATCACTGACTGTAACTTTTGTATCCCATTGCCATTCAAATCCCACCTTACAATTTTCCCTTTATATGCATGGCTGCTAAGATTTCACGTAATGCATCTGATGAAGTGAGGTTGAATTTGTTAGTCTCTTAAAGCACTGCAAGGCTCTTTGCTTGTTTTTGCTTTGCTCTGTAAGCCCTTTTGCAATAGGGCTGCCATTGAGGTCAGGGAAGAATGCACCTCCTCATACTGGATTGGTTGGTAGTCTGTTCTGCGGCTGTGTGTGGCAGTTCCCTTCCTATGTGTAGTGTGATGTATTTATAGGACTCCTTTAAAGGCTATCACAAGTTGCTGAACATCTACACCCTTGTTATTGCCTACAGCTGTGTGAATTAGATTCTCTGCTATGTATTAATTCACAGTTTAGGACTAAATGCATGCAAGTTGAGAGCAGTCTCTGGGAACTGGCTCATGGGCACATGTGTTCTGTTAAGTTGTAGGTGAACATATCAGACGACACAGCAATTCTTCAAACAGCTCTTGTTTATTCACTGGCCAGAACAGAACTGAACTGAAAGGTTCAGCCAGCCTGCTTATATAGAGCTCCACTACAATGCAACAGTAACTACTTTCTGTAACTATCCAATCACCGAACGTCACTTTCAATCCCTTATTTGCATAGTGGACCTGAGTGAAAACTATCTACAGTATCCCCCTGCTGGCCCAGGGTAAGAACTTCAGTACATAACATGTTCCAAAACTGAAAAGAGAATGGTGAACGTGGAAGAGGGAAACAGGTCTGGTGTGTGGTCAGGAAGACCTTAGGTATGTCAAATATGGGAGTGGAGCTCTGAACGCAACCTCAAGCTACATTTAATGGCAAGAAACATATTTGAATGTCTAAAAGGAGCACACCTAGAAAACACCTCTGTCTGAGACATAAGAAGAGCTTTACTAGATCAGGCCAAGGGTTCATATAATCCAACATATTGTTCTTATGGTGGCCAACCAGATGCCTATGGAAAGCCCATAAGCAGAAGCTGGATTCAGCAACAAGTAGGAGGGGGGAGAAGAGGGAGAGAGGGGGGAAAGAGAGAGAGAGAGAGAGAGAAACAAGTAGGAGCAGTGGAGTTAAAAGATGCTGGGGAGCAGCTGCTAGACCAGGCAGACAGGTCCTGAATTAGATTGACTTTCCATTTGATTCTGTCTGAATTTACTTCCAGGTGTAAAAAAAAAGTAAACCCACTTAAGGAGAAGTGAGCACTACAGTATTGAACATATTGGGACTTAGATTTGAATAAGCATGCATAGGATTAGGCTAAAATCCAATGCACACTTATCTAAGAGTGATAATGTTGAATTTAATTCTAAGTAAACCTCAGGTGTGCACTGAATGGCTCAATCAATTCTAAGTAAACCACTGGGTCAATCATTTGCACACTTAGGTTGGCCTGTTGTCTTACTTAGGTGGGTTGTATTTTGAGTAAATATGCAAAGCTCTCTTAGCTGTGTTAGTCACACAGCTCTTTGCACCCTGGCCCCTCTGAACAAGCCAAGTTAAGCAGGGCCTCTTGTCTGAATCTAGTCACCATCTTTACAGGTATTTCAGACTGCAACATAATTAGAGTTGGGTGTTCTTCATAGCAAGAGAGGAAGTACAGTGGTACCTCTGGTTAAGAACTTAATTTGTTCTGGTGGTCTGTTCTTAACCTGAAACTGTTCTTAACCTGAAGCTGCCGCCGCGCCGCCGGAGCACGATTTCTGTTCTCAACCTGAAGCAAAGTTCTTAACCCAAGGTAATATTTCTGGGTTAGCGGAGTCTGTAACCTGAAGCGTATGTAACCTGAAGCATACGTAACCCGAGGTACCACTGTATTTAATTTTTAAATATGAGTTTTTCTCAGCAAGAATATTGCCCCTGAAAAAAAAGTTTATTTCCAAGGGTTTTGGGCAGTGGCAGAGGAAAGAGCGTGCGGGGTGTCCCAGATGTCATCACTGGGGGATGGGGTGACAAAATGAGTTTTTTTTTTAAAAATGGGCTCATGAAACTTTTTAGGAGTGACGTGGTAGCTTAGGCGCCTGCAGGTTCCACACTGCCTAAAATGGCAGCATGGGACCTGCGTCTGCCTACTGCCTCTCCCTCAGCCACTTTACAGCTGAGGGGGAGGCAGCGAAGAGACTCTAAGCATCCGAGAGGCTTGCCCCCATGGGAGGCTCGCCCTGCCCCTGACTGCAAGACACGCCCCCGCACCAGGCACCCGAGCGGCTAGCTACATCACTGGTCTGGGGCATTTTCAGATTCATGAAGATCAACATCAGAGGCTCTTGCACCTTTGCCAGGTATCAAGCACTCAGCCTTTCCTGTAATGGCACTGCCATCTCTCCCTGCTAAAAAAAACCCTATCAGTTTTGCACTGTTTTATGCTGTCTCCTTTGGTTTTAATGTTGCTGATGAATATGAAGCTGCTTTATACCAGGACATCCTATTGTCCATTTAGCTCAGTATTGTTTGCTCCAGCTGGAGGTTGCTGCCAAAGTTTCTACAGAGATGTTTCCCACCATCTTTCCTATGCAAAGGATGTATTCTTTCATGGTGCTATGACCATGCTGAAGGAAGAGAGCAGGGGCTTGGCTGGAGACTGATGTATTTTAAAGTCGGTGTTATTCTTGCCATAATTGCAATATACTGTATATATTTTTCTTTTGAAAATAATAATAGTAATAATGGGGTATAGATAATTTTGCAAACAGGAAAGGGAATGTGCTCATTTAACTAACACACACAAAAATGCATGTTTACTTTGGAGTAAGTTACACTATGTCCAAAGCGGTTTGCTTCCCATCACATCTGTTTAGGATTGCAGCCTAGTTTTTGGATTGCACCTCTGGAACTAGAAAATAATAGCATAGTTACTTACTGCTCAACTCTATTTTGGCAGCATCATCTTTTGTATTATAAATTAACATCCACTCCTGGATTAACCTTTTGCCTGCAGTAATTATCAGCTCCATTCAAACACTCATCTTTGATTCATGGCCAGTTCTTGGACAGATGGAATAAGAAGGTTCAGCTATAGAGACATTTTTTAACCCAATTAATTGCCTTTTTTATTGCAGTGACTTATTTCCCCCTTTGAATTTTCAGTTCTAGCTTCCTGCATTAATAATAGCATTTTTCCTTAATCTCCTCTGAAGCCTTTACCTTTCAGAAGCTGCCAGCCTAAATTGGGTCAACAGCTGACACATATATTAAAGTCTTTTTGGTTTTGCCATAAAGGATCAGACCATTTGTCAATCAAGCCCTATCTCATGCACCCTAGAAATAGTTTTTTAAAAACCCATTTTTAATTGTAATGCCATACAACTGGGAGTAAATCTTTCTATGTTCACCAAGCCTTACTCACTGATAAATTCTGAAAGCAATTCTAAACTTACTTATTCATTAGTTTTCCAGTAATGAGGACCCTGTCCCTTGGTGTCAGCCAGGAACAAATATATCTGACAAGTCAAGACTGCCCCACCCCTTAATCTTTAAGATTAAAGTTGTACCCAAGCAATTCACTTTATATTTGACCCTATAAACCAAGGAGAGCACCCAAGGTGGCCGACACCCAACTCTTAAGGAGCAAAACTTTTGCCTGCAGCCACAATGCTTAATTTGTTGAAATGTAGAAGGCATGCTAATGATAGGACTAATGCAAGCTTCTCTAGAAGCCTCTGTTGAAAAACTGCTAAATGTAGCCAATTTGAATTCGTTTTAGCCACAACACAAAATCAGTACAAAATACATTATGAAAGCAGTTGTGATTGGTCACATCCATACCATACATTTAACACATGGTTTTCCCCAAAGAATCCTGGGAACTGCAGTTTCCCCTTACACAGATGCCCAGCACACTTAACAAACTACAGTTCCCAAGATTCTTGTGAAGGAGTGACCCATGCACTTTTAATGTGTAGTGTAGACATGACCTTAGTTGTAGAGCTTAAAACGATGCGCAGCTAGATGCATAAACCAGCCACCTTTGACACTGTGATGCTGGAAAAAATGGAAATTTAAATAGCTGTTACCAAAGTTCAAACTGAAATATAGACACCAGTTTGTAATCGGAACAATGAGCGGTTTAGAGCTGCAGCAGCAGCACCTGCTATTACCCTAGGGAACAAGGATGAGTGCGAGGTCGTTCAAATGCTGCTGGACTCCCATCAGACTCAGCCAGCAGGACGTAAGACCAGGAAAGAGTTGTACAGTGGTACCTCGGGTTACATACGCTTCACCTTACATATGCTTCAGGTTACAGACTCCACTAACCCAAAAATAGTGCTTCAGGTTAAGAACTTTGCTTCAGGATGAGAACAGAAATCGTGCAGCAGTGGCGTGGCAGCAGCAGGAGGCCCCATTAGCTAAAAGTGGTGCTTCAGGTTAAGAACAGTTTCAGGTTAAGAACAGACTTCCGGAACGAATTAAGTACATAACCCGAGGTACCACTGTAGTTGTAGTTCAGCAACATATGGCTGGACACGAGTCCTCCACCCTTGCCCTATAACAATTCCTTATGATAAGGTCCACATATTTCAAAAAGTGAAAATCCGGACTCAAAAGTTGTTGAGTTTTTTAAAGTTTTGCCCAAAGTTGTTTTGCTTTTCGTTATTTTAGGCTTTTCCGAGACAGATACAGATAGACGCTTAGCAGCAGGCTCGTAGACAAGGCAGGCCTCATAAGCTCTTATTTTACGTTGAACAACGTCACTATCGGGTTGTGCAAGTCTGCATAGAATGTGCAGCCTGTTTTTCCAGAAGCACAGAAAAGTTCCAACCCTCGCAACTAACAACATAAGAATAGTCTGCTGGATCAGGCCACTGGCCCATCTAGTCCAGCATCCTGTTCTCACAATGGCCGACAGATGCCTATGGGAGGGAAACCAGGGAGCAGAACATAAGCACAACAGCACTTTCCCCTCCCATTCCAGCAACTGGTATTCAGAATATTGCTGCCTCCAACTGTGAATCTTTTAAAGCCATCCAAGTCAGGGGGCCCCACTGCCTCCTGGGAGAGTTCCACAGTTTGACTGACTATGCACTGCTTGAAGAAGTGCTTTATGTGTCCTACATCTTCCAACAACATCTTTTCTCAACAAAGACCAACTCTTCCCACCTCTGTAAAGGGCTGGAAGGCTATGGAAATGCAAAGCCTCCTGACTCAAGTAAATCCTGCAATTGTCATGTAAATGCAGACAAGCCAAATTGTTGGCATCCATCTGTTGACAAGCCCCATCTGCCCCTCACTTCCCTCTACAGAACATGCAGAAAACTGGCTTATTGACCATTGGACCCACTATTGGTCCACTCCATTGCTGGAGCCTGTTTCTGCATGCAGGGGAAATCCCTCCTAAGGTTATCTTCACCCGCTTTAGCCAGCCAGTTGAAGCCATTCTTGGGGTGTGGCCGCTGTTGCATGCGGACAGCTTCTAGGAGCCACAGGTGAGAGCTGAGTGCAGGGCGGGGACCAAAGGTGAACAAACTGCCCCCACCTGAGGTGCTGCCCCTCCCATGACACCCCAAATAATCAAGCTAGGTGTTAATCATCACTCTCAGGAGCAGCTTTTTAGGGTGGGAGGCATGGAGGGAGAAATCAACAACAATCTGGAGCTCTGCCTTGCACAACTTTCTGCTAATGCAAAGCCACCGTAACTCATTACGCACAGGCTGAGATAGGAAGGCGAATGAAATCCATTGTTATTATAATTAATTAATTAAATTTATATACCACCCTTCATCAAGAGGCCCAGGGCAGCTCACAAAATAAAATACAAGATAAAACACAAGTAAATAATTAAACCGAAACAGCAAAACAATACCACACACCCCTTCCCACAGATACATTTAAAATATGATATGAATCAGCCAAAATCCTTGTTGAAGAGGAATGTTTTCGCCTGGCACCTAAAAATATATAGTGAAGGAACCAGGCGAACCTCCTTGGGGAGAGCATTCCACAAATGGGGAGCCACTGCAAAAAAGGCCCGCTGGGTCTCATGTGAAGAAGGACCTCAGTATGAAATGGTCCAGCTTTTAATAATGTAAATCTGTGACCAGCCATGCAGTTAGGTAACTTTTAGACTCAGGACTTAATGGTCGCTCCCTCCTTTTGATGGCAATATGTATTTGTTCACTTACCTTACATCGTAGTAAGTCAGCTCTACTTAGTTTGCAGGTTCTCCTGCTCGTTCTGCTGTGCAGGACTCTGGCCCAAACTCTTGCACCACCACAGACCACACGAGTACGGAGAGTTCTGGGGGTCACATTTGCCTCCTGGGCCTGAATTCCCCTACCCTGTTATCTGACAACAGGCCTCCTCCAAGGCAGCTGATGTAACAGAAAGGGAATGCTGAATAAATATAATAAAGGATTTTTAATGGTAAATGATAACACATGAAGGCTTTGCAAGGGTAGGGGGCGCTATGATGTCAAATCTTTGTTCTGAAAAAATACTAATTGCAGCACATATCTATTGTACTAAAATCTGTGATCACTAGATGGCCTCATAACCTAATAAATTTAGGGAAATCTAGGCATAATGTCCCTACTGTGTGAGTGGCATTAAATCTGAAAGGTTTACTCTGACAGGACTCTGCTGTTCCCTCATGCACCACACAAGGATGGCAGAGATCTATTTATTTATTTTAAGGTTGCCCCTGAACATATATCACAGTACAAGGTTCCAGAACATAGGCCTCTTGTTGCCTTGGTAACGGAGATGTCATTACAACAAAGTAGGCCGGCATTTCCTTCCTTACCAGTTGGGTGCATTGACACCTCATGGAATACAAGTTAAGGTAGCTTTAAGGTAAGAAGAGTTGATACACTTGACAATGTTTGCCACTGTTTCCACTAGGGTTGCCAACTTCTTTTAATCTGCCCCATGCCTGAGCATTTAATAGGAGCCTGGCACACAGAAATGTAGCCAGTGAGCCTTTTTCTGGCACGGAGGAAAAGTGAGAGGAAAAGCTAAGTCTGCACACTTTTGTACTTGCTTACAACGGAGACGATGAGAGTACAATACTCTGATAAGGGAGGGGGAAATGACATAATATGAAAATAGCTGGAAATCTCTCAGCCTTGCTCTCATCAAGGGGAATGGAGTTAAGTTTTGGAGTCTAAGTCAAGGAGGCCTATCAGGCAAACCTAGCAGGTTTCTACCCCTCATAACACCTGAAACATGGGCGACCCACTTTAGTGACGTCTATGGCATGTCAAAGTGCAAGTAGATAAATAGGTACCGCTTCGGCGGGAAGGTAAACGGCGTTTCCGTGCACTGCTCTGGTTCGCCAGAAGCGGCTTAGTCATGCTGGCCACATGACCCGGAAGCTGTACGCCGGCTCCCTCGGCCAGTAAAGCGAGATGAGCGCCCCAACCCCAGAGTCGGTCACGACTGGACCTAATGGTCAGGGGTACTTTTACCTATGGCAGTGAAATGAACTTATTCACCTATACACCAGAAAACTCTGATCCTCCCTGGCTGGCCACCTGTCTCAACTAAAGAGATTGGAGAACTTATTGTGTTGCTGTGTCCTGGTAAAGCACTGGGTGGAAGATATGGTCCCTCCAGAGATATTCTCCTCAGATGTAAATTGGTGGGCCCCAATTTTGGCCAAACTATTTACTCACATAAACATGACTGGCGACATCCCCTCAGAGTGGCACACCAGCATAGTTGTACCAATCCCCCCCCAAATGAGACCTATTGGATCCCAGTAACTATAGACTCATAAGTCTCCTAGATGTGGCTTCCAAATTATACTCACAATATCTATTAAATAAAATTCTGGACTGGGACGGCAAACAAGCCATCATCCCTGAAGAACAAGCAGGATTTAAGAAGGGCTGGTGCACTACAGACCAAGTTTTTGTTTTGTACTACCTAATCTGTTAATTCACCAATGAATTTACTAGAAGCAATGCAGCTAGGAAGCCTGATCTTTATTAAAGGAAATAAACTGTTGCAACAAGGTCCCCACTCACCACACGCAGGAGGGAGAACAATGCTGTTCAAGCCCCTATATACAGTAGACTTTTGAAATTGCCCACCCTGTAGCCCAAGACTGTTGCAGGTAACACACCTGCCTTCCTGGGTCCCACTAATCAGACACACAGGAGCGGAGAGGAGAGAATCCAAAGTTCCTTTATTTTGCTGCACAGCAAAGTGTTCCAGCTGAGATCGCTCTCAGTCTGGACCCTGGGGTGTCACCCTTAGGAGTCTTTTATAAGTTTCAGAAACAATGGAAAACATAGGAAAATCCTTGGTCTCACTTGGATTACCAAACAAAGACACCAGCCAGGAATATAGGAGCAAAACAGCAGTCTGTAGGCCTGGTCTTTATTTTAAAGGACTGTTACAAGAGGACTTCCACCCACCACATGGGAAAAGCACAGAACAAAGGATTGCTCCCACTTTTATAAGTTTTACAAAGATACCTACAACACACCTAAATTTACATCATGCATACGTCACAAATGCATCACAAACTGAGCATCGGGTTTGTCCCCATCCTTCCCTTGACCTCCACCTCACACCCATCAAGTAAGACAAAATAAATATTTACAAGTTCCTGGTTTCCCAGGCCAAGTTAATCACACCTCTTTGTCCCAACCAAGAACCTAATCCATTCCTGGATGGTTTGCCATTGTCCATGGAATGACTGCCTGTCTGACACCCATTGCCAGAAAGTGTTTTGTGGCGACATTTGCCAAAGTGATTGTGTTGATTTTGGTCAGGGGTTGGCAAGGTTTACCTCGCCTGGGCCAGTTCACTCCCGCAGAGATCGCTCCGTGGGCACAGATGCAATTTTCAGCGCCACGGAAGCAAGTCCCCGCTCCGTGCTGCACCAGTTTAGTGCAGCGCACAGGGACTCGCCGAGTGGGCAGCTTGGTTCGCCGACCCCTGATTTTGGTAGTTGGGGTGTGTGTGTATGGTATCTGCTGGAGGGGCAACACCCCCCCAACCTTTACATAAACTACAATATAAAACCAATCACAAATCCCTCATTGCTTTATTTGGAAGCGAAGCAAGCACCCTGATACTGTTCAAAACTTATACGTGCGTGGCTGTGGCTGTGACTGCAACCCTTCAGTTCTGCTGACATCTCATTTAATTTGTTTACTTCAGCTTATTTACTGCGCCTCCGCATCCCATAGCCTTAATACTGCTCTTTGCTAATACAGTATTGTAGACGGGGACAATGGCTCATTGGCAATTGGAAGCTCCTTAGCAGGAAATGTGCGTCTGCTTTAAAATGCTATGCATGCACTTTCTCACTTTTACACTTTTGACCTCATGCTTGCAGGAGCCTTGCCAACAAGACTGTCTGTGGTATATTTGTAGATAATCTTGTCAACCGGATCTTCGTATCTTTAGCATTACATGTGGGAGATGAAAGCTGCTTGCGCTTTAATATTACAAGTATACAGGGGGTCATGCTGGGTCTATTACCTTTACCTGACACCCACTACCACAAAAGCACCCCCCAAAACATTATACATATATCACAGAAGGAGGTGGTCTCCAGCAGAAATTTGAGAGTGTTGCTTCTCTCCTGTCTGCCAGGATACCTGATAAAGCCTTACTTGATTGCATTTTCTGGGAAGCCTGACCATTCCTTCAAGATGGTAAATACTTAGTTCCTGAATCTTTTATGCATATTGATAGTGTGCTCAGCTTAACAGATACTTGCCAGACTGTATTTGCAAACAGAGGTATAAGCCCCTACAGTCAAAAGACAATTGGAAAGCTTTTCCCATTTCCTTCCTCCTTGCAGTGAAATATTTGAGGTCAATTTGGGAGAGTCAAAATGGCTTTAGGATTGTTCTCCTGTACTATTTAAGATGTGGTTTATATACTTCTGTATGTGTTGGCCTTGTACATTTATGAACATTTATTTTATATTTGAGACCTTAGAATTTTTTATAACAATTGTAAAAGTCTTTGGCTATATACTATAAAATTGACTATGTATGTTAGGGAGCGGTGGGAGGAAATGGGCATGCTCTGTTTTGAGTGTGCTCAGTCTTTTTGGAGAGAAATGAATACTGAGCCACTATTGCTATTGTAACACCCTGCTTGTGGTTAACGCTTAGCTGGAATGAAATATTCAACGCAGCAATAGAGAAATTAAAATACTAATTTACTTGTCAGACAAATAAATGATAGGCACAGTGGTATATGGTTACCAAAGCTCTGCCCCCTCCAGCCCTGATGGCCAGCTGCTTTTCCCATTAGCTCTTCCCAAAATTTATTGCCCTTTAACTCTCTCAGTATACCTTAAACCTTAGGAAAATATGACTAGAGTCTGATGGGAGGCACATGGTATTATTTTCTGTTAAACAATAAATCTTCCTATTTACCAACTCTTAATTAGTGTTTTTGCAGCTTGATTGTATTCTGTAATATGTAGGGTCAATGTAACATTTGCTCCCAGCCTGTAATTCCCTTTTACAGGCTACTGCTATAAATCAGGGGGGGCCCTTGTTCAGGAGAGCAGGAAGATAAACAACTGCCAAAGTACTTAGCCAGCTGGTTTCTGCCTGGCATGAAACATACAAACATTTGCAAATATATATTTAAGCTCATTTTAAAATACAGGCCTTGATCAGATGTCTCACTATAGCAATAAAGACTTGAACCTTTCCACTCATTGCATTGGTGAGGAGTTGCTACTCTTCTAGACAGCCAGCGTCTGCACAGACAGAATTATATATCCAGTCCTTTTTTTAAATAGAAAAATAGGTACCGGTATTCACCATGAAGTTGTTACAGTGTGTGTCACACTTTTTAGCTACACACACAAAAGAGATGCCAGTACTGTGTACCATTGAGTACCCCCTGAAAAAAAAGAGCATTGTATATAGCAGTCCATTTAAGAATTTGCATTTGAGCTTATTTCCCCTCCTCCCTTCCATTCCTTTTTCCTTGTGTGTCCTGTCTTTATGTAAACTGCTATGGGAGCCCTTTTTAAACTTAAGAGCTGTGTATAAATGCCATCAATACACAAACCAAAAGCATATGCAAAAACAATTTTTGACCCTACCAAGCTTAGTGCTTGAGAAATTGTGCTGCATTTGACTTTATTATTTTATTTTTATTCCACCCTTTTCCCAAGGAGCATAAGGTTCTTTCCCCTCCCTATCTTTCTATGCACAATTACCCTGCAAGGTAGGTTTGACTGAGGAATACTGACTGGCCCAAGGTGGGGATTTGAACCCATGTTGTCCTGGTTCTAGTTACAGCTTGTTTACCCACTAATTACAGCTGTGGGAGGGCTAAATGTGGCCCTCCAAGCCTTATCTCTGGCCCTTGGGACTCTGCCCAGGCTGCACCCCTCACAAATCTTGTTTCACAATCTTCTTCGGTGTTTTTGTCTACCTAGAAGTGTCCTTGGGCTCTGATATGCCTCTGGGTTGCCTGGGTGGTGACAGAAAGGTATGCATGTGTGTACAAACTAGCCAGCCCACTCTACAAAGATATCATTTCCATTTGTCGCTCTGTCCATTTTTGTCAGCACTAGCACGTGTCCCCCATAAAATGGTCCAGAAGAGAATGCAAGCTTTGAACTGAAAAAGTTCCCCCACTCTGGATTACACCATACTGGTGTAGCACAAAGAATCCTTTGTAACATTTGCATTGTATTTGCATTGTTGAACTATTACAGAAGAGAAGACGAGAGAAGGAAAGACTGGGGTTATCAGTTTTTTAAACACTGGCTCCACTTCTCTGCCTTTAACTGCAGAATGGGACGCTGAGATGGAATAGGCAAAGATTATCTCCATGCCAAGAGAAGCTTCACCTGTTGAGCTTCTGTATGCCAGGCTGCAGTTAAATATACAGGGCAAGGATAGTTTAAAAAGCAAAAAAAAAAAAATACTAGCAGAAAAGGCTTGGCTCACAAACGCAGGAGGAACGACAAACACAATCTGAAAGCGTTCTCAGAAGCTGTTAACACAGGGAAATTGAAGCGGCGGCTCTCTTAAGGCGTTATTGGACTCCAACTCCCATCAGCCCCTACCACCACGACCACAGATGAGGCTTGATGGGAGTTGTAGTCCAGAATGTTCCACGTTCCCGGTGCAGCAGCTAAACAAAGCAATAACACTTCCGGTTGTTAATCGAACGCGAGGGGCATCCCATGCGGGTAAAGGAATAGGACGAGGCACCATAGAGGTTTCGGTGACGGAGCGGTTCCGGGATGCCCGTTGTGCTCCAGCCCGCGGGTGAGGGTGTTCAAATGGAATCCGGAAATGAGGATTGTTATTATCACGTTTTCTTCTTCGATTCCTCTGGCCAAGGCGCAGGGTAGCGTAGCTGCGGGTACAACCGGGAAAGGCTTTAGCAAAAGCGGGGGGCCGCTTTGTTTCTGTGAGTGCAAATTGTTGATGAACGCGAGAGATTTTGCAAACAAAGGCCACTCTCAAGCGGTCCCTCGTTTCTCTCTCAGTGCTTAGTCGTGGCTACCTTATTTCCTACTGGGATTGTCAGAGAGGAAAAATCACTGGGAGCGATGACCTGCTTCCCAGTGGAATTAACGGGTTGGTTTTATCTTGCGTTAGACCCCTACAAATGAGTGAACCTAAGTTTTCATGTACTGTACATGAATTTCAGTGGGTCTACTCTGAGTAGCTTAAGGTTGGCTACAGCCCTAGGTTTCTCTGCTATCAGGTTGTAAAGCATCTGTATATAAACACAAGCCATTTTCTTAAGCTAGGAGTTAACAAAATAAACGAAAGCTTCTTGATAAAGTAGCATATATGATATCCCCCTGGTGTTCACGTTTGACATTCTAGAGTAGATTGTAATGTAAAGACCGCATTTTCACTAAAAAAAAACTGCTGAAAGAATTCATGATACGACACGACAAAAATGCAGTTCATTCAAAATTGAATGTAATTAGACTTCTCCTAACACAGTTTCCAGAGATATTGCCAAATTATGAGATGATGCTATGCATGTTTGCTCAGAAGTAAGCCTCACTATGTTCAGTGGAGTTTACTCAGTAGTAAATGTGTTTAACCTTAGTTTGTTCCTACCAAAAAGACAAAGACTCCTGTAGCACATTAACAAGGAACAAAGTTAATAATGACATAAGCTTTCATGGAGTATGTTAAAGGAAGGTGCAGCTGTTGAATTTCTGCCTGTCCAACAACAGGGAGAGCTGCAGTTGGGAGCCCTTAAAGCTCTGGTTCTAGGATATGGTCGTAAAAAGACATATGAAGCCACTCTTTTGCTGAAACAACTGGAGCTGGGCATTGCCTGAATGGGGGGGGTGTTTGTGAGTATGTTTTCTGTGGCTCCATGGAGGAAAAGGGGCAGGATGTACATGTAATAAAATAAACAAACACATCCAAGCTTAAACAAGGTTATCAAAGGAAGACCTTGTGATTGGTCTCCCATGAGTCCTGTGGAATCAGTTGCTCTTTAAGCAGGTCTCTGTTTATGTCTATGTGGTCTATGTGGTCTCTGTTTCTACCCCCTCGCTTCTGAACTCTATTTTTCAGACGACAACAACAGGAAGTTTCCACCCCCAAAAGTCTGTCAGGTTAACAGTGTAATTTCCTCTAAGAGCAGCTGTCAGCTAAACAGCCCATGTAGCTTGCAAGCACAGTATGACTGAGAAGCAATCTTGTGCCAAGAGGGCCCCTCGGACCCCTACACCAGAAAGGATCCTGGGAACTGTAGTTTGTTAAGGGTGTTGAGAGTTGTTAGGAGACCCATGTTTTCCACAGAGCTGCAGTTCTCAGAATGGCTTAACAGCCAATACCTCTTGCCAGGGAACTCTGGGAATTGTAGCTCTGTGAGGGAAACGGTTCTCGCAACAATTCTCAGCCCCCTTAACAAACTGCTCTTCCTATGGGGAAGCCATGACTTGAAAGTGGTGTGATACTGCTATAAACATATAGTGCAGAAAGGGCCCAAGATAGGTGGAAGTTATGGTTATTTATAGAGGTATAAAACTGAGAAGGGGTGACGTGACTGGAGAAATGGAAATATAATAGTTGGGAAGGAGCGAGCCAAGTATTTATTGTACAGGGCATACAAACTATTGCAGAATAAGGAAGAAGCTCAGTGGTAGAGCACATGGGTTGCATACATAATATATCCAAGATCCAGTCTTTGGCATCTCCTGTTAAAAGGATCTCCCATGAGCTGCCACCAGCCAGAATAAGCAAGACTGGCTGGACAATAGTCTTAATATAAGGCAGAGTTATACATTTCTAGAATAATTCAAAGAGGGCTCCTAATGCAAAATACTGAAAGTAATAATAATAGCAACTATAGAAATCTGTGGACATGAGTAACTTTGGTCCATTAATTTCAGTGGGTCTACTCTTGAGTATAACTTAGCTGGATACAGCCCTAATATATGGGTTCTGTCATCCTTAGTACTAATTGATACACTCAACTAATGGCATATATACAGTGGAAATATCTGTTTTTTTGTTTTTTTAGGAATGACTTCCCATTGAGTCTGAAAGCTATAGCTGATGAGTTTTTCTTACCACTGTCTTGACACTTTCTGCTCCAAGGAAGCATTCCTGATGTGAACTTAAGCTGGGGAGGAGCTTGCTGAGAGCAGTAGAGGACATGATTTTCATAGGCTGGAGGCGGCTGATACGCTTATGCAGCAGAGACATCTTCAGTACAAGTCTAAAGCAAAAGGATGGAAGCAGCTGTTCACTTTGGAAGTGCTACCACCAGAAGACTTCAGGGAGTCTCCTGGATCCAGAGATGAGACTGTTTTTGGAGAAGAACACAGAAGTCATCAGCAGTGGGAACCTGACACCAGAAATAAGGTTAAGACTTCTGACTCCTCGCTGTCGATTTTGGCATGACAAGGCTGCCTTATGGCCATATGGGGACCCATACTGGGCAATCTATTGGCCAGGAGGCCAAGGACTAGCCAGGTATAAAACACTTATCAGTTCTAGAAGGCGTACATGCCACATGTTCACCCTGACTTAGGTTTACTAGTGTTATGGAAATAGGGTTCGCTAACGCGGGTGGTGCTGTGGTCTAAACCACAGAGCCTAGGGCTTGCCGATCAGAAGGTCGGCGGTTTGAATCTCTGCGACGGAGTGAGCTCCTGTTGCTCGGTTCCAGCTCCTGCCAACCTAGCAGTTCGAAAGCACACCAAAAGTGCAAGTAGATAAATAGGTACTGCTCCGGCGGGAAGGTAAACAGCGTTTCCGTGCGCTGCTCTGGTTCGCTAGAAGTGGCTTAGTCATGCTGGCCACATGACCGGAAGCTGTCTGGGGACAAACACAGGCTCCCTCGGGCCAGTAAAGCGAGATGAGTGCCGCAACCACAGAGTCGGCCGCAACTGGGCTTAATGGTCAGGGGTACCTTTACCTTTAAGTGGGAGGTCAATCAACCAGACAAGAATCAGCTAAGAAACTCTTTATTCCTGAACAGGAAGGGTGTGCCCTGCACCTATTGGTCGCAGAGGCAGACCCCAAACACATATAACACAAAGTCTTTTATGCATTGAAGTAAACAACTCCTAAAACATCATCAGCTGTATGTTAGTCTTTCAGTTAGTCTGCAGAATTGCCTTATCTGTTCAGACAGTTAGCTTTCTATAAATGTTTCATGTCTTCCATGGCTCTTTTATTGTGTTCTTAGTTGTTTTCCTTTTAACTCGCACCTTCTGCATTTCTCAATGCCCTTTTCCTTACATCCATCTTCTGCTTGATTTGCGACGTATGCATTCCTTATACCACTAGCTAATTCATATTCAGTGCTAGGCTAATGCAATAGACTTTGCTTTACTTTTTTTTTACTTTTTTGTTTTTCAAAATATACTCAGATACCTTCTTGATAACCCCGAGGTTGTCAGAGAGAAGAGAGTCCTCGATCTTGGAAGTGGTTGTGGAGCAACAGCCATAGCAGCTATGATGAGCGGCGCATCGCACGTTGTTGCCAACGACATTGATCCTGGTAAGATGCTCCATTGCACGTGCAGTGCAGTCAGTCTCGGTGCATTGGGAAGAAGGGAGGACCAAATGCGGCTCCAGCATGTTACAAGGTAACATGATAGACAAGGAAGCCTTTGAAAGAACTGAGCATGTCCCATAGCCATTGATTTGGAGGCAGGGCTACTTGATAGTGAAACAGTCAACACATCGGTGATGATCTTCCAGCTTTGTTTAAATGAGATACCCGTTTTGCAGAAGAGAAATGGTGTAGAACAGGTGTTAATTCGCCCTCTATTAAAGACATCCAGGATGAGCAGTTTCCCCTTGTCTGTCTGAAGGATAAAGAACCCTACACTGACATTTTGGCTGACTTCCCCAAAGTAGCTGGCGTTCTTTTATAACTCCTCAAGATAAAAGGTAAAAAAGGTAAGACCCGCCCCCCCCAGATGATTAAGTCCAGTCAAAAGTGACTATGGGGTTGCGATGCTCATCTCGCTTTCAGGCTGAGGGAGCCGGTGTTTGTCCACAGACAGCTTTCTGGGTCATGTGACCAGCATGACTAAACCGCTTCTGGCGCAACCGAACACCATGACAGAAACCAGAGTGCACGTGTTTTTGTGTTTCTGTACCTCCTAGATCAGGAAATCTGCTTGTTTTTCACTATTTGTTCCAACCACAAACTGTCTGGTTCTAACCACCACAACATCTGGCAAGTTATTTACTTTGTCTTCACTTCCTTTCCTTTACTCACTGGAAAATGTTGCCCTAGATTTAGAGAAGTCACATGACTCACTCATGCTAAGCTTGCCAACTTTGGTGAGGGGAGAAAAACCAGTGTGGAAAAAGCAAAACACACAGTGTTCTTGCAAGGCAGAAAGCAAATGTAAAGAGAAACATAGTAGTCTTTTTATATGAGCAAAGTCAGAGATTGGTTTGGGGCTGAGCCACAATTGAAGCCAAATCTCATAGTGTTGTCTAGTGGTTGGAGGGCACATACCGTAAATTTCGCTCCAAAACACGCACTTTTTTGCTCCTAGAAAGTAAGGGAAAATGCCTGTGCGTGTTATGGAGCGAATGCACGGATCGGAGCCATGGCTGCCATCAGTCAAGCAAAGCGGGAGCCGCTTACACACTCTACGAGGCTCTCGCTTTGCTTGCTTTAAAGCGACCTGGAGCCGGGGAGGAGGGAGGGAAGGAGAGTCATGGCAGCAAAGCCGGCAGCAGCCGCTTACACGGGAGGAGGGACGGAGCTAGCAAAAGTCCGTGCGCTCTCTAAACAGAGCAGTGAGGCTGCAGAGGGATGGCAGGAAAGATAAAATTTAAGCAACCAGCAGCAAAATAAAACCAACCTCGAGCTCTGAGCCAGCGCAGTGAAAACCAGGAAGTAAAAAAAAAGGCTGGGGAGGGCATGAGGGAGAGGGGGAAACTTCGCAAATCCCCCCCCCCCGCGTCTCAGCTGATCCGCGGGACGGAGCAGCTTATTTTCAGGCAGGATAGATTTGAGCATTGTCTGGGTCCTAGTGCCCCTACCGCTTTTTTGTGCTCCATTCTATTGCTGCTGGTGGCTGCTTATCATTCAGGCTGCAAGGAGGAGCGCTTTTACACAGCTAATGGCGAATCCCCTGCAATCCAAGTCCTCCTCACTTGCTCAAATCTATTCTGCCTCAAAACAAGGAGCGGAAGGAAAAGGCTGCAAACTGTTAAATGGAAAAAAAACCCAGGCACAGGGCAAATACCTTAAGTATACCTTTAAAGCAACAGTGCTCTTCCCCCCCCCCCGCTCAGCTCGCAGAAAAGCTCCTTCTCCACACACCCCACGCGTGCTCCTTGTCCCTTGAGTTCTTTTCCTTCCCTCCCCACTTAAAACGTGGTTACAAAGCATGGATCCACATGGATCCTCAGGATTTTTGCACTGGGTCACCCCAAATTCACCATCAGATCACATAGCATTTCCATGGCTATAGCCTGCACCAAAAAACACACACGCACCCACTGTTTCATGGGGCCGCAATGGCGCAAAAACGTTACAAAGCATGGATCCACATGGATCCTCAGGATTTTTGCATTGGGCTACCCCAAACTCACTGTCAGATCACATGTCTGTGGCCACAGCATGAACCATAAAAATCATACATCCACTGTTTCGTTTAGAATATTTTTTCCTTGTTTTCCTCCTCTAAAAACTACATGCGTGTTATGGTCAGATGCGTGTTATAGAGCGAAAAATACGGTAGTCCTCAATATGAACACACTTCAGGAAGTAGAAAATGATCTTCAATGGGTTGTAGATTCCACCCTGAACAGCTAGATAAGCTACTCACCAGAGCATATTCAAAGGACAACGAAAGGCAGCTGTTTTGGTCCATTCAAAACACTAAAGAGATTTGAACTTTCCCCCAACCATCAGCCCCAACTTGGGGCCATTAAACCCGCCTTACAGAATGAATAACCAGCCTGTTACCCAGTTTAGGATCCAATATAAGAAATACAGCACAAATTCCACAATTGAAACCAAACAATACTACTATGGCTAATCGTCATCATAATCATCATTATTCCACATTTAAAATAACATAATTAAAGAGAATTCTCAAAACATTGTGCTTAAAACAACTAAGAAGCACAAAAATTGAAAAATATGAAAATGCATCATAATTGCAATATATCATATTGAAATCTTACACAGAACACATACCTCAATTGTTTACCCTGCAAAACACTATTTCTGCTCTCTGTTGGGGACCCCTTCCTCTTTCACATATCACATTCTTATCCCATAGCTAATGAAACATCTGGCATTCTAATTCCACCCACACAGTTCCTAGTCCTTTGATGCCTGTCCAGCAGTTAGTGCCGAGCCACCCAGATGCTGCTGAAGCAGTGGGTGCTATTTCTTCTCACATATTCCCTGAGTAATAGAGGGCACACATTAGTATAGGTCTAGAACTTAAACATGTATCCTAACACCTAACTGACTATATCAACTATCCCACACAAGCTGAAGCCACTCTAGATTGGTGCTCAAGCTAGCTAATGGATGAGGGTCTTACCCAGAGTCAGGGATGTAGATGTTACTGTTCTCAGTGGCATGAACTCTGGTCTGATGGAGAAAGGCCTCCCTGCATAAGCGGTCCATGCCGACTTTGGTGTAGGGTTGGGTCAGTCAATACACTCAGTGATGTAAATGATGCGACTTGAGCAGCCTTCACCAATCTGGTACCCTTCAGATGTTTTGGACTACAACTCCCATCATTCCCAGACAGAGTACAAAATATAAGGGAGGCACCAGGGACTTGAATGTGATCAGCCCATGAATTGTGTCCCTAGCAATACTCTGCCCACAGAGACTATAAGATAGCTTGTTAAAAACAATTCTGGCAAGGAAAGTATTGCCCAACAAAGGATCCAAAAGACTAGAAAGTTGACCAGTCCAGGTGGCATTACCAACTCAAAAATTTGGGCACTGATCTTTTCTTGTTTGTTTCCTTATTTCTCAGTTGCAGGAGCTGCCATGCTGCTGAACTGTGAACTGAACAACCTGAATCCTTTCCATGTTCTCACAGAGAACCTCATTGGTACAGAAGTAGACAACTGGGATCTTATTATCCTAGGGGACATGTTTTACAGTGAAGCTCTTGCAGACAGCCTTCATCAGTGGCTGAAAAACCACATCCAGACTCATAGGACTAAAGTGTTAATTGGAGACCCCGGCAGGCCCTATTTTGTGTGCCACAAAATTCAGAAGCAGCTTCTCAAAGTCAGTGAGTATGACCTCACCAAATCAACGCAGCAAGAAAACAATGGGTCCACCAGTACTGTGGTTTGGCACTACCAGCCTTGACTCTCCATGGACCTCAAGTGCAGAAATACTGGACTATATTGCATGTCACTTGAACCACTAAAAGCCCCATTTTGTGGCAGTTCAAATTCTGACTGGTGCCAATACATACTATACTGCCTATATGCATTCTATCAGCATGCATACATTCTATATATTTCAATGACACAGCATGGTTTGTACCAGCTGAAGGTGGCATTTGTGCAGACTGGGACAGGTGTAATAAAAGAAAGCACTTTGCTGTATAATTCCCACTTTATTCAATGGAAATTATGTGTGCATGCCAGTATGTGGCTGAGTTTTATTCTTTAGAAACATAAAGAAAAAAACTGTTTTCAGTGAAGTCTTTTACTTGCAGAGGATGGGTGTATCAGTAGTTGCTGATGTTGATTAAAAATGTAAAATCCTATCTCCCTTGTAAAAATTTGATAAACCACCTCTTTGTGGCAGCTCACATGGAGCTTTGGTTACACTGGAAACTGCAAACAGATGTACTATCTGCAAGTGGTATGTGTTGTGTCCCACAGGCCTAAATGCAGATCTTGGTTGAGCGGTTTACTGAGACCTTGAAAGACCCAGTTGCAGGGATTCCAAATGATCGGTTGTAAAGCTTTATTGTAGTCACTCTTTCAGTATTTACTTTTGTGAACACTTTTGAAGTGTTGGAAGGAGCGGATAGCAACCAGTTTCCAATATCAGTGACCCAATGTCCTTTAACAGAATGCATATCAACAACCAAATCTGCAACAGTGCGTGGAGAATTATAAGGCATGAAAAGACTGAAATGGTCTCTCAGATTGGGCAGCAATATCCAAGAGGCACTATTTAGTCATCATGTGACAAACTTGCATCAACATTTTATGAGCAAATCTCCAAATCTTGTTCATGTCTTCCAGCAAATTGTCACAGAACTCGGGCCCTATTTGATAACTTCTACAATTAATAAATACACACAATCAACACACCTTGGCTGGTTTGACAGTGAGTGCAAGGCAGCTAATACAAGTTCTAGCTAGGGCAGGCTTCCTCAACCTCGGCCCTCCAGATGTTTTTGGCCTACAACTCCCATGATCTAGTTAGCAGGACCAGTGGTCGGAGATGATGGGAATTGTAGTCTCAAAACATCTGGAGGGCCGAGGTTGAGGAAGCCTGGGCTAGGGCAATTCAGGATTTGTGTACGAATCTGTAAGAAGAATCCTCAGAAAATTTGATCAAATGTAGATTGAAATACAAGAGTCTGCTCGAAAACAGGAAAGCTGAATATATTAAAACCCAGTGGCAGGAATAGGAGTAATGGACCAGAGGGTTATCAGTAATGGAACAACAGAAAGTTATCAGACCAAACTCTCATCAGTTTGTTTAAGAAATGCCTTAATTGAGCTGCAGTTCCAAGTGATGCCCTCTGCAGTCTTGGGACTCGGCTAGATTTGTAAAGAAAAAGCAATTTATATGTGTTGTATATGTGATATAACATTGTGCCACCAGATAGCACTATGGAGTCCTGTTTTTCTGTACCCGTTTTCCCTGTTTAAATTTACAACTCGTGTAACTGAAACGCTTCTTTGATGTGTCCTGATTCAGTCTTGGATGGACACTGCACAAGGTCCCATTCTCAGTCAGACTTTGTATTTGTGGAAGACATTACTCATTATCTTCTAGTTGCCCCTTATATAGAGGTCACTTTCTGAAACCTTTGTTCTCACAAGCAAGCAGGTAGGCCCCGACAGAAACGATTCGGTTTCTTTTGAATGTCAGTAATAGCTTAGTAACACAGAGTGACCCTCTACGCATTAGCTGGAGAGAGGAAAATCAGGAAAAATGAGTCCGATAAAATCACTATAAATTGTTGTGATTTGCAGCTTTAATCTTGAAATCCAAGTTGAATTTAAGTTTGTAGGTGTCTCTGGTAACTCTTTTATCATAGATGTTGGCTAATATTATGGACATATGTTCTTTATTATTTTGTTAATGCTATTGCTACAAGTCTGCCATGGACTTTGGCTAGAATAATAAACTTGCAAACTGAACCTCCCATCCACCCATCTGTCAGATGGGGAAATGAGTGGGACACGTCCACTAGGTTGCACGAATAACTCCCAACTCCCTAGGCCAGCAGCCAAGCTCCCAAAGCAAGCAGGTAAGCATATGTGGGATGGCTCTGAAGCAAGTACCAGTTAGTTTCAGGGTTATACTGACCACCAAGATGGCTTTACACATATGGTACTTGGCAGTGACTGCTAAATTTACACAACACTGCTGAGTGATGCATGGTGAAACAAATGGATATTTTCGATGCTGATTGGTTTACATCTGTTTCTTTTATTAACTGTCACCCAGAGGAACCCAGACCCACTATACAGTGGTACCTCTGGTTACGTACTTAATTCGTTCCAGAGGTCCGTTCTTAACCTGAAACTGTTCTTAACTTGATGACCACTTTAGCTAATGGGGCCTCCCACTGCCACCGCCACACAATTTCTGTTCTCATCCTGAAGCAAAGTTGTTAACCCGAGGTACTATTTCTGGCTTAGCGGAGTCTGTAACCTGAAGCGTATGTAACCTGAAGCATATGTAACCTGAGGTACCACTGTAACTCATATATCTTTTTGGCTTTGGTTATTTAACAACATGCTATTATTAACTGCCTAATACACATAATGCCTGTATTTTCAATACCCATTATTTCATGTTATTCTGAATAAAAATCATCTCATAAAAAATGTAAAATCTACATCAGGGCAATAACCAGGACAACCAAACTGCCATAAAATAGCATGCAGTCTTTGACTTCTACAGAATGTTTTATCAGAGGAGGGGGTGTAGGATAGAGTGGGTTGCTGTCAAAGCCACAAGGATGTATATCTTCTCACAATCTCAAGAAAATGTGGCAAGATATATCAGACATTCAAACCAGACTCCCACTATGTGCTCTGCAGGTTTAAAGTTGCACGTAGGGCAGCTGAGATGGAAAAATGTATAAAGGTTAGCATCACGTCGGGGTCACCAGATGTTGGGTTGAAATAAACGACAGACGAATGACAAGTGTCATATGGGAGGCATCTCTCGAGCATGTCTCGGGGAGTCCCTTTTATTGAATATTACAGCATTGCCACATATGTGCTTGTTGCTGATCGGTTAACACAAATACAATGCAAAGGTTGCATATAGGCATTAATCATCAATAGATTAAAGGTTGGGAAAGGGAACACAGAATTGGACAGGCGTGAAAACCTCCTTATTAAACTGTTACTAGTGATTGATATAGCAAAAGTAGATGTGGTCAACCATGCAGTAAGAACAGGTCAGGGTACGATGTTTCATGAACTCAATGCGAAATGAACATTCTAGGGTGAGGAAGGAACGCTTCAGCTTAGAGCGGTTTGCCAGAGTCATGTGCAGAAGCAAAACTTCCCATCATTTTCCCTTCCCAATTTTTGAAAATATAAAATCAAGCAGTTACCTAGATCTGTCTCGCTCCTTAGGTGAAACACACAGGTTCCTTCGTAGGCAGAAAACAAGGAATCAAGAGAAAGTAGGTAGCTTTTATATTAACAAAGCTAGATGTTAATTTTAGGTGGCATGCTAGGTAAAAAAGCAAAAAGAAGTCAAATTGGGTAGTTTTACTTAGCACTTGGAGTGTTTCGTCAGAGAATAAAGTCCCATCTTTGAGTAGTATATGTCCAGTTTGCAACCAGCTGTCCAAGTCATTTAAAAAATACTAGGTGCTTTTATTAATAATATAGCTAAATGGGATCTCCAGATTCAGAGACAGCATATCTCTGAAATCCAGTTTGGGAGGGAGGGAAGGAAGGAAGCAACAGATGGGGGGTTCCCAGATACATCTAGCTGAACATTATGGGGAACAGGATGCTGTCTAGGGGCTCTTCTGCTAATTCTATTTTTTTGGGGGGGGCAGGGGGGGAATCCAGCCTCTGGTATATAAGCTTTGAACAGAACAGCAGTCATTTCAAGAGTAAGAACATACAAGGGGGTCCCCACTTAAGCAGATGTACTGTTGCAGTCGCCACACACATTACTGGGATGCATGTGAGAGTGGATTCCCCGATTCTGCCCCTGTCCCCTTTTGGAGACGAAAATGGTGCACTTGTCAGCAGAAGTGCTCGTGCTGATCACGTATAAGTAGAAAACATAAAATGTAAGACCCTCACCTGGTTTAGCTGGCCGGTCAAAGCCATTCTCAGGGTACGGCCACTGTCGCATGCTGACACCTTCTAGGAGCCACAGGTGAGAGTGAGTGCAGGGTGGGGACCAAAGGTGGACAAAAGGAGCATGATATGTCCCCCACCAGAGGTACAACCCCTCCTCAGTCCTAAGTACACCTACCAGAGAGTAAATCCGATTAAACATGTACAAAGTCGGTCTACAATTCAAAATAAATTTATAAGAGTAATTACTTAAGCCAACCTTGTTATGCATTCCCTTAAATGCATTCTATTGCTATTAGTAAGCAATTTTCAAGTTCAAAAATATTCATACTGTGTTGCTAACAGCCACAGTGAAAATTAGGTTAAATAAAAGACAGCAGGTGTGGGTAGATGAATTAAAGCTGTGTGGTTTTCACTAAGGCTGAAAACATTGTACTGTTGAGTCAATTAAAGCTGTTAACACAGATCTGACCTTCGTGCTTTAATCAGGCTCTAATCAAAACTGTTTTCTGCAAAAGAAGCAACTCAGAGCACACTAAATAGAAACACAAAACCTTTCTTCATTCAGATATTGGGAAGTCCACCTTCTGCCCTGAACATGTTCATTTATTCCTTTGATTATCCAGCACAACTAGTGGAAGTGTTCTCTGAATATTTTAAGCTTGTATTCTTCCTTGGTCATGAAAGCCTAGCAGCCTTGAAGCAAGATGCAGTGGGGCAGATATATTAGTAACTTTAATGAGGCTGTTACTAACAACCATAGATATTTCTATTTAATATTTAGTGTTATACAGGTATATAATATAAAATGATACAAAATGAGATAAAAACAGAGGTTTTTAACGTTCTATAGTATACTATGCTGCAGATGGACAAGACAATCAAATCCTATTGAAACCTTTCATTTGAATACTCATTTTTCTCTGGCAAAGCATGGGCTGTACATGATCAAACAACTCTTATACAGGGTTTAGGAAGAAATCCAAATTCCTAGATAGCAGTATACCTTCTTGTTTTCACTACTACGTTCCTCACTGGGCCAGAACGTGGTATCCTGGCTAGGAGACATTAGCACAAAGCCATATGTTAACCTTTTCACCCAAAACCAGAAGCAATGAGTACTATAAACTCATGCATTAATTCTTTGGAATGAAAGAAAATACATTCACAACTTGAAGATGGTAGGAGCATTTATTTCAAAACAAGAACCAGCATGCAGGAAACAAAACCTCATGCCTCCAATTATATTGGCTACCTAGAAACATAACTGACCCTCCCCAAAGTGATTGCTGCGCAAGTGACCTTACAAAATGCTTAGATGCAAAAGTGGCTGTCAAGTCTTGCTGGCTCACCACCTGTCACATCACATTTTCCTGTTAGAACTTAACTCCTGCCACAGAACTTAACATTTGAACATAATGATTCCTGAATTACAGTTCTGACCTGTTGCTCTTATATGAACACTAACAACTTCCTATTCGTAATTCATCATGTGGAGTGGAAAAAAGAGAAACATTCTCGTTAATCAAGAAAATCAACACGGCAGTTGAAACAGAAACGAGGCATGTCAGTGGGAGACAGTACACTCTACAACACCAGAGACATGCCGTTCCAGGAATGGTTATTTCTTGAAAAAGAGATGCCATCAACAACTAAAGAAAAATCAATAAACAGTCCATGAAACCTGCTTAAACTTATTTGGTCCAACCAGCTGTTCCAGGGCTTCTCGAGAACGATCTGCAAAACAAGGAAACAAGGATGATAAAATACATTGGACAATTCAATTTTCTCTAGGGTAAGAAAATGCTAGGTAGGAAGGGTAATGCAAACGAATAATTTAGGGGGAAGAAGGAATGACTTTCAGAGATCTTTCTACAAGAAATGGGCCTCCAGATCAGTAAATTGATGCTGCTATTTGCTGCACAAATGCTTTGCAGGCTCTTGTAATAAGCTTATTCTTCTCTTCTGGTTAAGCAGGTTAAGACATGTTTGTTTCAACATGTTTTCAGTTGTTTATACAGTGGTGCCTCGCAAGACGAAAAGAATCCGTTCCGCGAGTCTCTTCGTCTTGCGGTTTTTTCATCTTGCGAAGCAAGCCCATTAGCGGCTTAGCGGATTAGCGCTATTAGCGGCTTAGCGGGCTTAGTGGATCAGCTGATAAGCGGCTTAGCGGATCAGCTGATAAGCGGCTTAGCGATCAGCTGTTAAGCGGCTTAGAGGCTTAGCGGATCAGCTGTTAAGCGACTTAGCGGATCAGCTGATAAGCGGCTTAGCGGCTTGGGAAAAAGGGGGGGGGGAGGAAAAAAACCCTGCAGGAACTCGCAAGACATTTTCGTCTTGCGAAGCAAGCCCATAGGAAATTCGTTTTGCGAAGCACCTCCAAAACGGAAAACCCTTTCGTCTAGCGGGTTTTCCGTCTTGCGAGGCATTCGTCTTGTGGGGCACCACTGTATTCCAGTGTTTTCTGCAGACATTCATTCATTGTTTTTACCTACTTTACCCTTCACTGAATGGTCCCATACTGAGTTACAAAAACCTCACAATAAAACAGCACACTGTATTAAAAACATAAAATAAAATGACCAAACTAACAAAACAGCAGCACAGAACAGCAATGCAGCACAAGGAGGGCAGGTTATTCCACAAACAGAGAGCCAACACAGAGAAGCAACTCTCACACACCACTGCCTATTAGACTGCATAGGGCAGCTGAAGGGAAGCTTTGCTTCTGCACATGATTCTGGCAAACCGGTCTAAGCTGAAACATTCCTAGAATGTTCAGTTCACATTGAGTTCATGAAAACATTGTACCCTGACCTGTTCTTAATGCATAGTTGACCACATCTATGGATGAATGCTATATCAATCATTAGTTATAGTTTAATAAGGAGGTTTTCATGCCTGTCTAGTTCTGTGTTCCCTTTCCCAGCCTTTAATCTATTGATGATTGATGCCTATATGCAACCCTTGTATTGTATTTGTGTTAACCAATCAGCAACAAGCACATATGTGGCAATGCTATAATATTCAATAAAAGGGACTCCCTGAGACATGCTCGAGAGATGCCTCCCACATGACACTTGCCATTCATCTGTCGTTTATTTCAACCCAACAGGCAGCAGAACTGCCAAGGGGGCCTCCCCTGCTGATCTTAACACTAGAGCAGGTCAATGTGGTTGTTTTGCTATTATTTCTGGGTTTTACTTAAGTTGCTTTGAAACTGTTGTTCTTATTCTCATCTGTTTTAAACCACCTTTTTGGGGTGGAAAACACCCAATTTTGATTGAACAAAATGTACTAGCATCAAGGCAAAATAATTTTAGCAACATTGTATCCAGTACCCTTTTTCTTCCCCAGGGAGTACTCAAGGATACACAGTACTGGCACCTCTTTTTGTTGCTAAAAAGTGTAGCGCTTACTGTAACAACTTCTTGAAAAAAAGCACTGATTGTCTCTGATGCAGCTGAATTAAACAATTGCTCTGATAAACAAGCGTATCTGGCCAGAAGCCACACAGGCATACTGTCAAAACCTAAGTTATACAAGAATGTATTTGGCTCATATCCAAGCATACAAAGAGCAACTGTTTAAAATTGCATTTGCTGTGAATGTAATTTGTTTGGCTAAGTTGTGAAGGTGGACTGATTGAGTCAGGACAATTTAAGGCTTTTTTTTTAGAACAGGAGAGATAAGCATATTGTTTCAAGATATGTAGCAGGGAGTAGTGGTGTACCATTCTGTCTCTGAAGACTGTTAGAAAAATAGAAACATGCCTCTTATTCCCATTTTAACAAGTTTAATTGTGTTGCATTGTGGTAAGGGAACATTTACCTATATATTTATTATTTACTGCTCTATTACTTCTTGTCTACCAACATCTGCTTTTGACTATGATATCAGCCCTCCTACTGACCTAAGGTTAAATGAAATTCCCATGCCTAGCATTCATTTCACCATTATCTGTTGCATTCTTTCAGTGTACAAGGACATGTCCTGATTAAAACAGTTACCGTATTTTTCGCTCGATAACACGCACCTGACCATAACACGCACATAGTTTTTAGAGGAGGAAAACAAGAAAAAAAAATCTGAATGAAACAGTGGATGTATCATTTTTGTGCTTCATGCTGCAGCCACAGACATGTGATTTGACGGTGAGTTTGGGGTAGCCCAATGCAAAGATCCTGAGGATCCATGTGGATCCATGCTTTGTAACCACGTTTTTGCACCATTGCAGCCCCAGGAAACAGTGGGTGCGTGATTTTTTTGGTGCAGGCTGTAGCCATGGACATGCTATGTGATCTGATGGTGAATTTGGGGTGACCCAATGCAAAGATCCTGAGGATCCATGTGGATCCATGCTTTGTAACCACGTTTTTGCACCATTGCAGCCCCAGGAAACAGTGGGTGCATGATTTTTTTGGTGCAGGCTGTAGCCATGGACATGCTATGTGATCTGATGGTGAATTTGGGGTGACCCAATGCAAAGATCCTGAGGATCCATGTGGATCCGTGCTTTGTAACCATGTTTTTGCACCATTGCAGCCCCAGGAAACAGTGGGTGCGTGATTTTTTTGGTGCAGGCTGTAGCCATGGACATGCTATGTGATCTGATGGTGAATTTGGGGTGACCCAATGCAAAGATCCTGAGGATCCATGTGGATCCATGCTTTGTAACCACGTTTTTGCACCATTGCAGCCCCAGGAAACAGTGGGTGCATGATTTTTTTGGTGCAGGCTGTAGCCATGGACATGCTATGTGATCTGATGGTGAATTTGGGGTGACCCAATGCAAAGATCCTGAGGATCCATGTGGATCCGTGCTTTGTAACCATGTTTTTGCAGCATTGCAGCCCTGTTTTTGCATCAGATCATTGCTATGTGATCTGATGGTGAATTTGGGGTGACTCAATGCAAAGATCCTGAGGATCCATGTGGATCCGTGATTGGAACCACGTTTTAAGTAGGGAGGGAAGGAAAAACATAGAAGCGACAAGGAGAGGGGTGTGCAGAGAAGCAGCTGGCTAAGAATGTAGGAGAGGGGTTTTACCGGAGGGAGGAAAGGAAGGCAAAAGTCCCGTCCCCCCCCACAAGCCAACCAGCTCTCTCTCTCCCCCCCCCCCCCAACCTGCATGTTGCCTTCGAGTCCCAGACGCACGGAGAGGAATCTGTTTTCCACTCTGCTTGCCTGGAGGGGAGGGGTTTTCTCTGCTCTTTGTTCCGTCTGAGCAAACACAGTAAGGAAACAGAAGCGGGTGGGCAGTAAGACCCTGAGGCAGAATGCAGGAAAGCAGCAGCTTCCTCTTTCCTCCCTTCTCCGGACGTTTTGATATTTGCCTGATTTTTGCCTTCACTCGCGCTTGTCAGCTCCAGGGACCACACATTCGCTCTATAACACGCACAGACATTTCCCCTTACTTTTTAGGAGAAAAAATCTGCGTGTAATAGAGGGAAAAATACGGTAGTTTTTATCTACTAGGAGGGGACAGTGAATACAGAATATGGAGTTCTAACTGCTCAAAATGGATTCAAACTAGAAGGAAAAGAGAGATTTATCCTTCAGCTTGCAATGAAAAACATATTTGAAATATAACAGCTAAAAGAGCAGCAACAATATATCAAACCAGCAAACCAATGCACAATTACATGTACTGCAATATTTTAAAACCATTTAAAAGAGCAAAGCTAATTTAAAATCCAGTCCACTCACAATACCAACCAACATAAAAAACATCTTTAAACTCATTTAAAAGAAAATATGGGGCCACTGCTGAAAATACCCTGTCTCTCGTGCCCACCAGTGAGATGGATCCTGCTGGTGGGTCTGTGAGCAGTGCCTTTGAGACTGATCTTAAGGCTCAGACAGGTTGACAAAATCTATTGTTGATCTTAGCTAGTAAGCAGCACTTTAATCACCTGTTATCAGTGGGCATCCATGGAACAGAAAAATGTATATCCTTGGACAGCAAGTGAGAACAGCTTCCACAGCAATGTCAGTCAGATTCACACACCGTTCCATATGGATCTCCTATTTGGGATAATGAATACTAGCATCAGCAACTGTTACAGACAATAATGCAGGGGTCCCCAACCTGCAGCCTATGGGCCGGAAGCGGCCCAAGGAGGCAATTTAACCAGTCCACGAGCCGCCCCCGAACCAAGACGCCCGCTCGGCGAGTCCCTACGCGCTGCATTAAACCAGCGCAGCATGGCGCAGGGACTCTCTTCCACGGCTCCGGAAATAGCTTCTGTGCATGCCCAGATGCTGAAAATCACTTCTGCGCAGGTGCAATTTTTGGTGTCTGGGCATGTGCAGAAGCGATTTCCAGGTCACGGACATGCACTGGTCCAGCCCACGGAGGATCTCCGCGGGAGTGATCCAGCCTTGCTGACCCCTGCAATAATGGAAAAAAACCATATGAGTAAGAGCCACCCTGCTGTATCAGACCAAAGTCCCATCTTGTCCAGCAGCATTCTGTTTCTACAGTGGCCAGTCAGATGCCTATGGGAAACTCACAAGCAGGGCATCTGGTCATCTTTGACTAATAGCCACTGATTTAATTCCTTAATTCTATAAAGAAATTTAAATAGTATATTTAAATTTACTAATGATAATGATTTGTACTAAACATGTTGAAAAATTACCTTTAAATTCTTTGAACACATTCCACTAACAAGTGCTATTACACCGTCATCAGTAACCTGGATGGGACAAAATCAGAATTTTTGTTGGTACACTGAATAAAACTATAGTAACTGTCCACTTCAAAAAACCAAAACATTAAAGCAATCCTGTAAAAAACAACAACAACCATAGCAACTTCAGTTTGGTTTTCTTCAATTTGTATGTCTTATAAACTTGAATTTTACACAAATGGAAGCCAAATTAATATATTCTCTTTAAATGACAGAAAAATATTATATATGTGCAAGAATGCCACTTTTTCAGCCCTTTCTCTGACTTAGTACAAACATCACACTAAGCCAAAGCATGGCTTAGCAACAGAAACAGAGGAAGCTTCCTTATACCAGCTCAGACCATTGGTCCATCTAGCTCAGTATTCTCTCTCCTGACTGGCTCTCCAACAACTGTAGGAGATCTCCATGGATCTTCAGGGTTTCAGGCAGAAGTCTCTCTCAAGTCTACCTGGAGAGGTCAGGGGTTGAACCTGACACCTTCTGCATGCAAAGCAGATGCAGAATTTCCTATCTCCATTTATCTCTCTGTTAGGACACTCTTTTGTTTGTTAAAACTCAGTATTTTATATTAGCGGTGCTGCTTAGCAATCCATGTATGAACTCTCACCAATCCCTTCTAGCAAGGAAAAAACCAGATTGCTTCACGTACATCCTGTATTCTAATGTGAAAGAATTAAAAGTTGAAAATACATGAAAGGAGATCGGCCAGGCGGAACAGTATCACTGAATTTATGTTAATGTAGAGAATGAATATATTAATCATGGATGATTAAGAATAGATGTTTGTAGACAGGTAAATAATTAATTAATTAGATATTAATTAAAGTAGACCTTGAAGGATGACAATGTATGATCACATATTATTATAATGAGAAGGCTGGAGTGGGCTAGTAAAAAGAGTACTGTATAAGGGTTTCGATTTGATTTAGAATTATGACCATAGGTTGTAATTCCTATGGGGAAGTTGTTGTAATCATTTGATTGGCTACTCAGAAATCATTTGTGTAATCTGAAAGTGTATAAGAAACATGGCTTTGCTGTTAGTTTCTGTGCAGCTGCATGGAGTCACAGGACTCTGTTTACATTCCAGAGACCTTGCAGTCTCATGGGAAAGGGAGACGGGATGTGACGTTAGTGGTTTCCTGTTTCCTTTGTTCCTTTGTTCAGTTGCTCTCTGCTTCATAGAGAGAGGATGTCTTTTCTGTTCTGCGTAGTTTAGAAATAAAACTCTTTACAATGTAGCCAAACCTCTCGTCTCTTCCCTGTGCTGGTAACCCTGCTGGATAGAATGTGCTTGAGGCTCAGGTCATTAAACACATCGGAGGCGATTTCAATGGCTCAGCTCGGAGGAAGATGAGGCCTTATCGGCTTGGCCGAGCGGAGTTCCGACATTTTTATGGGGTTCTTGGAAGCCTCCTCATTTTTTAGGCTATGCATTTGTATTTCAGTCTTTCTATCTTTTCACTTAAAGCCTGCGTCCATTTCTTCTGAGTTTCTGGAAGGGATACTCCAGTCTAGGAACCGCTTTTAAATTTAGCCAAAAGCTGTGATACTCTGTATGAAGGTTTGCTGTGTTTATAACTGCTTTTAACCTTTCTGCCATTAGACACCCATTTATTACCTTTCAAACTGGAGACCCACAAAGATTCAAGAATAGCAGACAGTTCCAAGCAAAAGGGAGCTTCCTTGGAAAAGTCACATTCCTGATCTGTAATTAGCTAGAAAAATAACTTTCGCACTGAATTATGGGGAATATATATGTCTCATTCATATATGTATGTATGTATGTTGAAGAGCAGCAAGAGTCAAAAGAGAAGAAACAAACAAGCAAAGAGAGGAACAGGAAGAGTGGTTCTGATCAGAAAATGGAGAGGATCAATATGGAAGAGACCTCCAAGCATGGCGTGAAGGACACCGGCTATTTAATTGGTTTTCTGCACTAATGTTATGTGATGAATTGCTCCCTCTGATTATGCTTTATATTAATGCACTTGCATCACTGATTGCACCTATACTTAATTACGTTTCTGGATTTTAATTATGCCATGCCTTTGCCGCATTGATTACTCCCTCCAATGAATCGCTCCCCCCATCTGAATAAATGAATTGCTCCCCCTCCTGACAGAATTACCGTATTTTTCACTCTATATGACACACCAGACCACAAGACGCACCTAGCTTTTGGAGGAGGAAAACAATAAAAAAAATATCCTGAATCTCAGAAGCCAGAACAGTAAGAGGGATCACTGCGCAGTGAAAGCAGCAATCCCTCTTGCTGTTCTGGCTTCTGGGATAGCTGTGCAGCCTGCATTCGCTCCATAAGACGCACACACATTTCCCCTTACTTTTTAGGAGGGAAAAAGTGAGTCTTATAGAGCCAAAAACACAGTAGTTGACTGAGCCTCAGACCTGCAGATTGTATGTCGTGTGATTGCTTCCAATATATCAACTTATAAATCTTGGGTGCTTTCTTTTCTTTCACAGATTCACATATTGTTAAATATTAACCTTGCTTAGTGCAGCCACACAGCGCCTGGTTTACTGGTCAATTCTGACTAGTTTTGGCGGGGTTTCCCCTAGCCTGACTTATCTGCAGTTCCTCTTCTAGTTTCCTCTTTCATCTTATCTTTTCATTTCTTTTCCTTTCACTTCCTTTTTTTATTTTAATTTTGTATCTATACATTATTCTTATTATTCTTATTATTACATTACTATTCAGTAGCACTACTCAACCCCATTATCTCCTGTTAGCTCTGCATTAGCTGTGCATGCAGCAGCCCTTAACCTCCAGCAGCCTTAGCAGTAGTGTTTCTGCTACAAATAATCACAACAAGCCCAAACTCATCCTACGTGATACTGCAGAATCCTTGTCTTACCAGCCCTTATCTAGTTCAACATGCCTCCAAAACAGGCAGAAACCCGGTCTTGCCAGGCCTCCCTGTCCCCATATTAGCAGACAGACCATGCGCCTACCAACTGCTGCATGGTTGGATGCCCAGGCAGGAGCCTGGAAGGAGGCACTGCCTGCCCTAAGAAGGGCCTCCGGGGCATTCCTCCTTCAAAAACCAGGGAGCGGACCAGAACCACCATGGACAACCAGGTTCCAGGAACATCTAGGCACCAGGTAAACCCATCATCCTCTGGCTCTTCTCCACAGTCGTCAATAGTTGGCTCTCACTGTCTTCCCTTCTTCTCCTTCCATGGTTCATATTACATATTACAGTTTCCTGCATAATTTTACTATAACTATTCAAATCAGTTTTCCACTTTTATATCAATCAAATATTATTTACTCTGCTGAATTTATTTTAATAGTGCACTCTGATAATGTAAGCTACATTAAGTTAAAACCTGCACTCTGATAACGTAAGCTACAAGTGTAAAATGGGTGGGAGGGGAAGGGAAATGGGAAACACTAGATTTACAAGCCAGATGACAATTTTGGCAACAAACTTCACTGCAATTTATAGATAAGAGTCCACATTTCCTGTGGTAGGCTCAAAACACTCATTTTATCTAATGCAACCACACTAGGCAAAATTAAGGTAACTGTGAAAGCAAAAGAGGCCAAATGCACTTTTATCAAGACAGTATCTCAAAATACCAATAGCAATTTAGTGAAGTAAGAGTCAGTTCTCAAGAGTATCATTTTAATCATGCCATTTTGCAAGATATCTATGCCAACAAGATATATATTTGCCAACAATCTTACTTGGGTAGATGAAAAATCCACACTATGTAAAGATTGGCAGTTCTGTCCAAGAGCTTGCAGTGATGTATCTGTGATGCTGGAACATCCACCTATGTTAACTATTTGCAAAAGCGGGCAGTGGAGTGCAAGGGCAAGGACGCCACTATCTGTAATGTTGCTACATCTTTTAAAAGAGACTTCACGTAAATAAGGGCATGACAAGGCCAGTGCTGCAACCCCTGTTGGATAAACAAAGCACATCATTCTCATGTTCATCTCCAGAAGTTCGAATAGAACAGCATATTAGAAGAAATTATTACTTTAAGAGCAACATATCAAAACACTTTGGGCATTAATATTACAAATTACAGTCAAACCTGAGGGATACTAACCTCAAATATCAATTCGGCTTATAACTTTTGAACGCTGGCCACTTTGGGCATCATATTAGTATATTCATTGTGCTCTACTAATAATGGTTGCAATTCAGTACACAGTGGTACCTTGGTTTATGAACTTAATCTGTTCCTGAAGTCCGTTCTTAAACCAAATCCGTTCTTAAACCGAGGTGCGCTTTCCCTAATGAGGCCTCCTGCTGCCAGTGCCCTTCCACCATTCGGCTTCCGTTTGTAGACAAGGTAAAGTTTGCAAACCGGAACACTACTTCCAGTTTTGTGGAGTTGGTAAACCAAATAGTTCGTTAACAGGGTGGTTCGTAAACCGAGGTACCGCTGTAGAGTTAAGTGTCCTTATGACCATTGATGTGAATGGGCATAAGTGTTCTCATCTAATCCTTCCTTTTCTATTTGTATGACCGGTACCTAAAATGACATTCATTTGCTTTATTTACATTCATATCCCACCTTTCTACTATAGTAGAACTCAAAGTGATACACATAGGATTCTGAAATGGTCTCCCAGACTTGGACTTCAGCAAGGTTGATGTATCATGTGCCTTTAGGCCAGGGTGGGGAACTTGTAGCCTTTCAGATGCTTATTAGACTCCAGCTCCCAAAAGCCCCCTCATCCTAGCCAATGGTCAGGGATGATGGGGTTTGCAGTCCAAAAACATCTGGAGAGCCAGATGTTCCTTACCCTTGCTTTACAGCACACCCTGCAACCTTGTAAGATACCTTGAAGGCAATCTAATCCAACCCCTTGCTCAGTGCAGGATCCACAATGGAGGATGCAACTGCAACACCCCTGAGAGATGGACATTCAGCTTCTGCTTAAATACCTCCAGCTCCAGAGGGCAGCTTGTTCCATAGCTCTGACTTCTTTTGAAGCTCCCTTTCTAACTGCCTAATGTTCTAGCCCAAAACCATCTACTTGTGGGCTTCACATAAGCACCTGGCTGGCCCCTGGGAGAACAAGATGCCAGGCAAGATGTGCCCTTGGCCTGAAGCAGCAAGACTCTTCTTATGTTCAGTCTCTTGCCTCTTCAGTTAAAAGCACCTCACAAAGCAGGGTTGCTATTTGCTGGGATGACGTGGTTAGCTGCAGCCAGTAAGAGCAGATGGTGCTCTGGGCTAGATGGATCAATGCTCTGACTTAGCATAAGGCAGCTTCCTGAGTCATGAAAAAGCTCAAAACTACAAAGAAAGAGCATGTGTACAGCCTTCAGAGCAGACGTATGGGAGGAAATCCAATCCTCTGGGTATTTATTTACTAAAAATGATAATGAGAATCCTATTTGGGGAAGAAGAAGAAGAAAGCCTGAATGAAACTTAATTTCTCTCACTGTCCTTTGAAATAAATATCACATAGAAAACAAACCTTCTGAAGTGACTGTTAGTCTGTTGCCTTTCCAAATGTTCAAGTTGATTTTCTTAAGCTGTTTGCAGTTACAAAGCTGTTGCAAGGCATTATCTGAAACATCACAGTCCCGAAGGTCGAGTGCCTCTACTGCAGGGTGCAAAACCTAAAATGAAAATATTTTTGTCAAGCTCTACATGGCGCGGCACAGGAATGGGGAACCTTAGGCCTGAGGGCCAAATGTAATCTTCCATTCTTCTTTATCTGGCCTGTCAGGGGCTGGTGGTGGTTGCTCGCGAGTAACCAGGCAGGACTCCGACCTGTCTTTTACAGGTTTTATTGGTCCAACCAAATACAGTGCAGAAACACAAAGTTCATGTCCGTCCTAGTCGCTTGCAGGTTCCGGGAGTGGCCCCTTCCGGTTTCTCCCCAACATAAGAACTTAGACACCCCAAATCTCTGCCTCCCCTCCTTACGTTTCACCCCTCTGCGTAAGCTGGGTGACAGAAATGGCGTGTCTGTCTCCTGGCCAGCTGGTAGCATCTTTGAGCCCTCCCCTCGCCTGGCTATCTCCTTCCCCCTCCGCTCCACTGCAGGCGTGGCTTTCCCCACCGCTCGATGAGGGGCTGCTCCTCAGAAGCCTTGGAGGCTCTCTGTATCCCTCTGCTTCTCTCCCCAGCCCCGATGGCAGTCCCCTGACATGGCCCTTGGGACTCTACCAATAAATAATAAATTCATTTAATATTCATTAAGATTTTAATGAGCTTTTCTGTCCTTACTCACAAAAGACCCTGAAGTACTATCTGCAAAATGCATGTTTGTTACCACAGCTTTAACTTTTGCTCTATCACCTCAAATTTATTTAAAACAATAGCAGATATGCCTTGTCAGCAACAGATCAGTATTACATCTAATTTATTCCCTCCTGGAAGATCTAGCAGGTATCCCAAGCTTGTCAAGGGGTCAGCAAATAGAATTCTTCTATGGATAATAAAATTACTGTGCCCTCTTTCCTTAGGCAAGCGGTTGATCATTTTGCCAGTTTATTTAAGCTTACGGATTTTAATAGCTTTGCCATTAGAAACTGGCCTGTATATGGAAGATGAGTCATGTTTGGAACAGAACTTTAAACTCAGGCAAAGGTTTCAGCCATGGTTCCCATTTGAGGCTAATGTAACAATTTAGAAGAGGAGTATACTACGCTGATGGCAAATGTTGCTAGATGCAACTCTACTTCATGATAGATTGTCCCTATCAAATCCAGATTCCTTCATATACTGTATCTGAACATTCTTCAAGGTAATATGAGATAATCAAATTCAGCACCAAAGAGAAGAGGAACTAGCCTAAATGGCAGAATGGTGCAGGTGTGGGTAAATGCAAATGAGAAAATGCAAGTTTTTTGTTTTGTTTTTTAAAGAAAAAATGCAAGTTTTGTTGAAAGAGAAATAATAATTAACTCTTCTGATGCTTAAGTTTGTTACTTGTTCCTAGCTCCTTATCTGTGTAGGAATTTGAAATATAGCTCAATCAGAAAACTAAAAAACAAAACAAAACTTGACATGTCACTGAACTCCAAAGTAAATTTTAGAATGCCCCATATTATCCCAATGACCTGAAGAATGTCCCTTTCAAGATGCACACTACTTTTCTGCAATCAAATTATTTGTGTTTGTTCAATACTCATGAGAACATGGTGACCTCAAATGACAACAGCAAATGAAGAACTAGGGGTGTACGATCAATAAGCTTTGGGACATCACAAATCACAGACCCATACATCCAGGACAGCATCCTCTGGGAACTGACATTAAATCACATCAACTCCACCACTTTATTGGGGCACAATACACTGTCATATTGTTAAAATATGCAGAAATGAATAATGAACTGGGGCACTACACTCCAAAATAATGCCCCACCACAAATCACACAGCCAGGAAATATGGCATTGAATTGCATCCAGCCCAACACTTTCCTGGAGGTCATCTCATAAAGGACACTGTCACTAATGAACTACATGGCTGAGTCTGGATTAGAACCCTGTTTTCCCAGGTCCTAAATCAACGCTCTATCAAATACACAGCCTTGGCTTTGACTATGGAAAAGACAGCAGGAATAAATGCAAATATAAATATGTATTGTTTGTAAGTCCCAATGATGACAACGTGGAGAGTTGTGCTCAAAGTGCCACCTTACCGTATTAATATTTGAATCACTTATCCACCCTTGGACACTCAGTGATTTGATCAGTTTATCTTTGATGTTGGGAGGCAAAGGCTTAATATCTTCCGCATATCTGGATATGTTCCTCGTTAAGCAATGAAGGCTTCTGGAGGGGAGGAGGGGAAAGAACAAAAAGTAGTCATAAGATGACACACTTTCTTGGCAACTTGGGAAACAATTATGTAAGCACGATTTCTTAGACTGTAACAACAGGGACTTCTCTTGGGGGGCGGGGGTATCTAGCACCTAGTACAAAATTAGGTAATGGAAAAAAAAAGATGTACACCTGAAGGAAAGTCTTGATTCTGCACATGACTGTGACATGTTTGGGAAAGTCTTGCTCTTAAGTTTCGTCTCTGTACATGCTGCATAAATCGTTCTGCACAAATCATTCTAATACTAAGACACTCACCACCCCAGAATGTTCAGTCCACATTGAGTTCATGAAACACCGTAACGTGCCTGTTCTTAATGCATAGTTGACCACATCTACGGATGAATGCTATATCAATCACTAGTAAAAGTTTAATAAGGAGGTTTTCATGCCTGTCCAATTCTGTGTTCCCTTTCCCACCCTTTAATCCATTGGTGATTAATGTAACCTTTGCTTTGTACTTGTGTTAACCAATCAGCAATAAGCACATATGTGGCAATGCTGTAATACTCAATAAAAGAGGCTCCTTGAGACTTGCTCAGGAGATGCCTCCCAGATGACACTCGCTACCTGTCTGTCGTTATTTCAACCCAACATACACCAGAGGCAGGGGACCTATGTCCTTCCAGGTATTGTTGTATTCCCATCACTCCTGTCTATTGACTGTGATGGTTGGGGCTGGTGGGAATCCAACATGTTGAAGTCCACCTGACATACACAAACAAGTGGAAAAGATATTCACAAAGTTTACTCATATCAAAAAACATTTAACACAACTTTAAATGAGTTCTAATCACAAATATATGTATATTCAGTTCTGAATGGCTTGGAGCAAGTGTGCAGAACCTTTGTTGCTGAACTACAGCGCCCACCAGCTACAGGAAGCATGGCCCATGGCAAGGGCTGATGGTAGTTGAAGTTAAGCAACATCTGGAAGATCAAAGGTTCTAAGGTTCCCCACATTAAGCTTAATTATTATTGAGACATATAGTTTTAAACTGCACTTTGGGAACGTTAAGGTTCCTCATCAAGGGCTTCTGAGTGAAAATGATCATTGGCTGAAAGGCAGTTTGCTCAATGTGACTGAATTCCCCTACAACGTGTAGCCAGAGTTAGAGAAATCAATAAATTATGACTTCAGGATTAAGGATAATGAACTTTGCTCTGATCAACAATAAGAGTGAAGGTGACATGGAATAAGGGTGAGGGTGACATTGCTGATTCACATACTGCTTTAGTCACAAGAACAAAGTCGCGCAAAAATGTTGTAACACTGCAGACTGCCAATAAGCAAAATTATTGCTATGTGTTGGGTTGAAATAAACAACAGACGAGTGAGGAGTGTCATATGGGAGGCATCTCCCGAGTAAATCTTGGGGAGTCCTTTTTATTGAATATTACAGCATTGCCACATATGTGCTTATTGCTGATTGGTTAACACAAGTACAAAGCAAAGGTTGCATATAGGCATTAATCACCAATAGATTAAAGGCTGGGAAAGGGAGCACAGAACTATACAGGCATGAAAACCTCCTAATTAAATTATAACTAGTGATTGATATAGCAAGACTTAAACAATTACGTTCCGATAGATGTGGTCAACTATGCATTAAGAACAGGTCAGAGTATGTTTTCCTGAACTCAATGTGAACTGAACATTCTAAGGTGATGAGGGAATGTCTTAGTATTATAACGGTTTGTGCAGCATGTGCAGAAGCAAAGCTTATAAGCAAAAACTTCCCATCATGCCACAGTCATGTGCAGAAGCAGAGCTTCCCATCATGCCACAGTCATGTGCAGAAGCAAGGCTTCCCTTCAGCTATGTAAAATAAATCTTAGGGCAAACAACTATTTATGCAACATATTAAAATACTGCTTTGAACTCTTGGTAATATTCCACTGTATTTGAAGAAGTGAATCTCTGTACTGTGCATGACATTTACTGTATAACTACTATGCACTTTGTATCATATTCAGAGGACACTCTGGTAAACGTATGCTAAGACCTCTTTCAGCCACTTGGAATGAAGAGGAGCATTAGGCATGAAACAAAAGTTGTCCTGTAGTTCGATTTCCACATCAGTATTGGGTGTGCTATAGAGTCTCAGTGCCCTGGATGAACGAATGGGTACCCTTCAGCACGCCCCCAGAATCCTCTGCTCTGTGCCCAGGTTCTGCTGGAAGTCACTCTCAGTAATGCTATATAGGCACTTGAAAAGTGTTTGGAAATCTCTATATACTGTAAATAAAATAAGTATGCTGTAGGATTTGATTATTTGATTATTGTACTTCGTATTTTTTATAAATTTTGTGTTTTTAACATTATGAAAACCGTCCTGGAAAAAACATTTGAAGAGCATATAAGCAAACAAACAATGAAAATGAATTCAGGGGCTACTCAGTGTGTCAAGGATTCCTGAGATCAGACAAATTTATAGAAATGTCTCCCAATAGCTAGTAGCCAGTTGAAAGAAATCTCCTATTTAGAAACTGTGATGGTTATTTCCAATTTGCTCTGCCTGTGAGTTTCTTAGAGGCATCTCTCTGTCCACTGTTGTCTGCAAAGCTGGATCACTATTCAGATCCATTACAGAATATTTTTATGTAAGCAACTGTAAATTTTATTGTTCAGAATACAAGTAACATGGGAGGTCAAAACTGCTTCCAGTACAATTTTTATCACGTACAGTGGTACCTCGGGTTACAGATGCTTCAGGTTACAGACTCCGCTAACCCAGAAATAGTACCTCGGGTTAAGAACTTTGCTTCAGGATGAGAACAGAAATCATGTGGTGGCAGTGCAGTGGCAGCGGGAGGCCCCATTAGCTAAAGTGGTGCTTCAGGTTAAGAACAGTTTCAGTTTAAGAACTTATGCCCAATTTATTCCCCATACAGACTTCTTAAGCTTCTGTTAAACTGCTTGTGCTGTCAACAGACACATGAGGCTGGTGTGGGAAATACGTTGCTTTTTCATTGTTTCCCTAGGATAAGGATGCTTTTATTAATGCTTCTTATTATAAGAATGCTTTTATTAGTGGATCCTATTAAGACACACCTACCACAATATATAGCTTGGCCATTTTTTGAATAGGATGTTTCTAAGCATCTCTTTGCCTTTCCATTACTTCTCAATTTTTAATGATGCTATATTTTTGCTTTTTCATAAAAGTCTAAAGGTCTAAAGAGCAGCTGCCTGCTAAGATAATAGTGAGCATAGAATTTGATAGTTTATAGCTGATAGGGTAACCACAAGGGATTCCACCGAATAAGGAATGCAGATTTAGCAAAAGTCATGCAGCTCACTGTTAAGAACCTAGACTCAAGAGCAGCTCGCACCTGTAGCTAGGATATTTGGTGGTCAACTTGGGGTTTGTCCTCTTAGCCTTATCAGATAACAAACTAGCTTACGCCTGCATATGGAACAAAGAGTGGTTAACACATCAAAATAGGACAATTTGAGATAAGAATAAAGGGGTTGCTTGCATCAAAATATAAAATGTAAAGATGCTTTGACAATATTTGTGCAATGATTAACATGGGGAAGTGGGATGGTAAAATGTTAAGGCGGACGCGATATGTTGTAAACGTTGCATGCTCCTCCATGGTGGGCATGTAAAGTAGGGACTTTTTGGCGGTTGGGGGGGCAGATTATATAAACTGTGTTTTTCCTCATTAGGGTGTGCCTGCATTGGTCACCCATCCTTGTTCAACCATGCTTTTCCTTCAATAAAATTCTACTACTTCACCAATTTTTGTTCAGATCTTATTATTTAAAGGATTTTGAGACCAAAGTCTTAGGAACCAGGTTTTTTTTTTTTGTATCTCTAACAGCTGGAAAACCAACAGGTGAAGTTTTTCCAGGTATGAGATAAATGCAGGGTCACCCGAGAAAGTCTTGCAGCTCAATGATATTATTATTATTATATTACAGTATTATTAAAAGCACAGCTATAATGGTCCCAGGGCGAAGTTGGTCACACTTCTCAATAGAAGAACAGCCAGGTTTGTTTATTTATTATATTTTTCTATCCCCCCTTTCCTCCAAGGGGCTCAAGGTGCCGTACATGGCTCTCCCTCCCTCCTCATGGAATTTGTATCGGGCTGCTCCCTAGCCCAAGGGCTCTAACCACTACTCAAGGCAAGGTGGAATTTCAGCAGGCTTGCTTGTCGACCAAGCCGCACCTGCTGAAACGGCCTCTTCCGCGCAGCTACTTAAAACTGCTCTCTGCACACGCTCAGGGGCACGCTTCTCCTCGTTGATTTGTTGGCACATCCCAGGGGCAGAATCCGGACAAAGGGCAGCAAAGAGGTTAACGAAGAGGCGGGGAGGACATAATAAGGGTAACGTTGGAGATGGAGGTGAAATAAGGTGGTTTTCCTGGTGCCGGGAGAGGTTCATGGTGGGTGGGGGGACGCACGAGTGAAGACCCCGCTCGCCCCGCCGGCCACTCACAAGTCGAGGAGGGACCTAACGGCCCCGCCGCTTTCGCTGAGGTAACTCATCGCTAGGCCCCGGCAGCTCGCTCTCGCTTTTCCTCTCAGGCCGGGGGATGTGCGGCGTCAGGGACCGTCCTTCAATTCCTCGCAATTCACGGACGCAGCGCCCTCTATGACTCAGGCCTTTCCTCGGCGACGGAACTCGAATGAGCGAAAGGGGAGTTCGGAATTGGTAGAGCGACCCTAAGCTGAGAGCGGAGCACTTTGGGAAACGTAGTCTTCGGCGTGCGGTACTGAGGCCTTCGGAGGTAGTTTGGCGTCGAAGGGGAAGGGGTCGTCGTAGGTTCTAAACGGGGGTTTAGCTCAGTCTCCCGCCCTCAAGCCCAGCGGAGCTGAAGCAACGTCAAAATAAACCAAAATAATCCTATACAGTAATATCTACTTCTTCTTCATCATCATCTCATCTCATTTCGTTTCACTTTTAATTTTATTCGTATGCTGTCCGTTGCATAGTTAAAGCCATGCGCAAGGAGGCTTACAACATGGAAACAATTTGCGTGCAATTGGAGAATTGTAGAGTTGGAATGGAGCCCAAGGACCATGTAGTTTAACCCCCTGCAATGCAACCATAAGCAATAAATAAAACACATCAAGAAGTGCAACCAAATTTGAATCGTTTTGTAGGGAACAGATACTGAATTAGGGAACAGGCAGCTGCATTAGCTAACCAACTAGTTTTGGCTGAAAATGACTATATAAGGGAAAGGAATGTTCAGAGGATGTGAAAGAGGGAAACAAGATAAGATGTTCCAGGCAGCTAGCAAGGAAGTGTAGTAATCACGAGCCCAGGTATGTAACATTTAACCAATGAATGTATTGCACACGAGCCGATCACGCATCGCACAGAGCTGGGGAGGGGTACGTAGCTAAAGGGAAGTAAAGGTATAAATATCATTGTTTTGAAACTATGTGGCGCAGTCAGTTTTGCAGAAGTTATTCTGCTGGTTGCAGTAGCCCCTGCTTGCAGAGCTACTGAATAAATCTCTTTTCTTCGACCAAGAAGTCTCTGGAATCGTTTCTTCCCCCTCGGGTCTTGGGGTTGAGGGACCGCTGGACCCCCGGACCTTTAAATATAAGGCTTCAGTTTCTACATAAATCATCATAAGATCTTTAAAAACAATAATATTAAATGCAATAGTATTGTTACTTGGCAAAAAGGCAGTTGCAAATAGTCAGGCTCGCAATTAAATGACTTGAAGTGTAATCAGTTAAGCAAGATTGAAAAGAGGAAGTGAATTCTTAATAGCTTGGGACAGGAAAATTGGCTTCCAGGTGGAGAGGTCAAAATTAGAGAGAGAGTTACTGGAACCCAATACTAAGAATCTGTCAAGAATGTATAACTTGCTGTTGAAATGGAATACACAGGATGAGACGGTTAAATCAGCTATGATTAAATGGGCACAAGACATTGGTCATAACATTATGTTTGCTGACTGGGAACAGTTGTGGACCACCGGTATAAAGTTTACGGCATGTAATGCCTTAAGAGAGAACATTATGAAAATGATATATAGGTGGTACATGACCCCAGTCAAGCTGGCAAAAATTTACCACATGCCCAATAACAAATGTTGGAAATGTAAGGAAACTGAAGGTACCTTTTACCACCTTTGGTGGATGTGCCCTAGGATTAAGGTCTTCTGGGAAATGATTTATAATGAAATGAAAAAGGTGCTTAAATGCACATTTGTGAAGAAACCAGAAGCTTTCCTCCTGGGCATGGTAGGCCAATTGGTGTCAAGGAAAGACAGGACGTTTTTTATGTATGCTACAACAGCAGCAAGAGTACTTTTAGCAAAGTATTGGAAGTCACAAGAACTACCCACACTGGAAGAATGGCAGACCAAGGTGATCGACTACATGGGACTGGCGGAGATGACTGGCAGAATCCGTGACCAAGGGAAAGAGACGGTGGAAGAAGACTGGAAGAAATTTAAAGTTTATCTTAAGAATTGTTGCAAAATTAATGAATGTTAAAATGTCTTGGGTAATGTAAAATAGAATTGCAGTGACAAACAATTGGATACGAAAAAGAAAAAAGAGTTAAAGAAAGTGTTTATGAGAAATTGAAATTAGGGGTTGCTGGAAGGATTTAAAATAGGGATGCAGAAAGGGGAGGTATGGGGAAGTCGGTGAAAGAAGGTTTTAGGAAAGAAAGGTTAAGAAATTATATGTGTTTATATGTTTGTCTGTTTGTTAATGTATTGTGTTGTTTTGTCTTTTAATATGTGTTGAAAAACCAATAAAAAATTTATTAAAAAAAAATAATTCTTAATAGCTTGTAGCAGAAGGAATTTCAGCAGGTGTGGCCTCTTATGTCACCATATGCTTCCAAGAGCTGGTAAGTCAGGAAAGGGTGTGTTTGCAGGACCATTCACCACCCTCTGTGGTTCTATGCTTAGGGCCAAGGAGATCCCAGTATAGGACTTTCTCAATATATAATAAAAAATATAAGGAGGTCATTACTTGGCCCCCACTGGAATATATGTAGTGCCACATCACAAATTAGGGTTTATATAAACACAGGAAAGTGAGAGCTGGACCATAAAGAAGGCTGATCACCGAAGAATTGATGCTTTTGAATTATGGTGCTGGGGGAGACTCTTGAGAGTCCCATGGACTGCAAGAAGATCAAACCTATCCATTCTTAAGGAAATCAGCCCTGAGTGCTCACTGGAAGGACAGATCCTAAAGCTGAGGCTCCAATACTTTGGCCACCCAAGAGAAGAGAAGACTCCCTGGAAAAGACCCTGATGTTGGGAAAGATGGAGGGCACAAGGAGAAGGGGACGACAGAGGACGAGATGGTTGGACAGTGTTTTCGAAGCTACTAACATGAGTTTGACCAAACCGCGGGAGGCAGTGGAAGACAGGAGTGCCTGGCGTGCTCTGGTCCATGGGGTCACAAAGAGTCGGACACGACTAAACGACTAAACTGAGGCATCTGATCAAGATCTGTATTTTAAAATGAGCTTAAAAAATATATTTGCAAATGTTTGTATCTCTCATGCCAGGCATAAAGCAGGTGGCTGAATACTCTGGCAGCTGTTTATCTTCCTGTTCAAGGGCCCCATTGATCTATAGCAGTATTTCAGGGTTGTAAAAGGAAATTACAGGCTGGGAGCAAAAGGTCACACTGACCATACAAATTACAGAATACAATCAAGCTACAAAAACACAATTAAGAATTGGTAAATAGTAAGAATTATTGTGCCTCCCATTAAACTTGAGCCACATCTTCCTAAGGTTAAACGGAAAAGAGCTAATAGAAACAGCAGCTGGCTTGAAAGGGGGGGTGTAGATCTAAGGGGTTGCTTTCAAAACTGTTTTTATTAAGTTCCTTTTTTACTTTGAAAAGGCCTTTCCTTTCCTTCTAAAAAGCTATATATGTTAATGTGTGAAATATATTGGCTTAAATGTAATTATGCAAAAGATTTAGAAAGTAAGAAATGTTAGATTCTTATTTCATAGAATCATAGAATCATAGAGTTGGAAGAGACCACAAGGGCCATCGAGTCCAACCCCCTGCCAAACAGGAAACACCATCAGAGCACTCCTGACATATGGTTGTCAAGCCTCTGCTTAAAGACCTCCAAAGAAGGAGATCTTTCATTGATAATGTGTGAGAGGAGAACCCAAGATCCTTTTAAGATAAAAATTAAAAAACCATGCACCATCTGTTTTAGCCATCTGTTTTGCAGTGAATAGGGCAATAGGGCAAAAGGTGAAGTGTTAATCTAAGATATATGACTACTTATTTGCCATTTATAGATAGAAGGAAATATAGCTCTTTGTCTCCCATAAAAGGCAATACGAAATGGGTGTATCTTTTATGATTGGTTTGAGCAAACAGCCAATAGGAATTTCAACCAGGCTGATTGGACAGAGGCAGCCAAAGGAGGAGCAAGGGGGCTGGGTTGAGGAAATATAAGTGCTGGCCATCAGGGCTGGAGGGCGGGCAGAGCTTTGGTAACCATATACCACTGTGTCTCTCATTTATTTGTCTGACAAATAAATTATTATTTTAATTTCTGTATTGCTGCGTTGAATATTTCATTCCAGCTAAGCGTTAACCACAAGCAGGGTGCTACAAAACAACAACAACAACAACAACATGGGACCATTCCGTGAAGGGTGGGCTATAGGTAAAAACAATGAATGAATGTCTGCAGAAAACACTGGAATATAAGCGGGATCCATCCCACTCGCTGTCTTGGCTTCTTTAGCCACGCGCAGCCTCTCCGGCCGGGAGAAGCTGCGCATGGCTATGGCAATTCCCCCACCTCCTGTGAAAGTCCACAGGAGCCGTGCACCCTTTAAGGACTCCTGCGGGCTTTTCTACGAGGAGGGAGAAGGGACTGACAGGCCACGTCAGTCCCTTCTCCCTCCTGGGGAAAAGCCCACAAGAGCCATGCGGAGCTTGTGTGCGGCTCTTTGGGTCTTTTCCTGCCTGCCTCCCCCCTGCATTTGCTCCATAAGAGGCACACACATTTTCCCTTACTTTTTAGGATGGAAAAAGTGTGTCTTATGGAGCGAAAAATACGGTAACTATCCCAAGGTTATTAGAAAAAAACCTGGCTATTTGCCAAGAACACCACAGTTTTATTTCCTGCCACTGTACACTGGACATAACATGCTCTGCCAGGAATATGTGCAGTGGACTTTGTCTATATCAGCATAGTCCGTGCCAATAACATATTATTTGGCCAAGAGTATTATGAACCAACAGCTTTCACGAAAGCCATTACAGCTGTGCTGTCATTTAATCAGTTGTTAGATGAACAGCCTTACCATCCACTCAGCAAGTACCTATTCTTAACTATGGATTAAGGTTTGTTACATATACATAATACCAACTCTCTGGCACTCCTCCTTTTCGTCTTGTTTGGGGCCATATTGCAACTGGAAAGTGTCTCACCACAGATCAAACACGTAGACTGAGGGACGTTTTCATCTCCAGTCCATGTGAAACCGAGACTCAGTGCCGAGGGCCTTCTGGCGGTTCCCACATTGCGAGAAGTGAGGTTACAGGGAACCAGACAGAGGGCCTTCTCAGGAGTGGCGCCCGCCCTGTGGAATGCCCTCCCATCAGATGTCAAGGAAATAAGCAGCTATCCTATTTTTAAAAGACATCTGAAGGCAGCCCTGTTTAGGGAAGTTTTTAATATTAATGCTGTATTGTTTTTAACTCGATTGAGAGCCGCCCAGAATGGCTGAGGAAACTCAGCCACATGGGCGGGGTATAAATAATAAATTATTATTATTATAGCTATCCACATTTTTTTGAGGTTTGCTTGGGTCTGCTACTGGTGTCGAATTAAATGAGTCTTCTCTAGCACTCTGTTTGTTCAAACTAGTTGGATCAGAGCTAGGATTGGCCTCAGTATCACTTGATGCTCTTGCTATCCTTTTCAAAAGATATCTATATATTTTGCAAATAATAAATATATTTTTCCTATACTATATGATACTACACTAAACTGAAATGTTTAAATGTTTCTTCGATTGTCCTTGAATCTTCCTGCCACGCTTGCCATCTTCTCCTTGCCACTGCCCTAAATGAAACATTATCCATAAGACCAGCTCAGCCCTTCAGTTTTCTCTCCTTCACAAAGGGACCCTCAAGACTCGCTTCTTACCTGCCCAGATCTGTTACCCCTGCTTGTAGCACCCTGCTTGTGGTTAACGCTTAGCTGGAATGAAATATTCAACGCAGCAATAGAGAAATTAAAATAATAATTTATTTGTCAGACAAATAAATGAGAGACACAGTGGTATATGGTTACCAAGCTCTGGCCTGGCCTCCTGCCATTATGGCCAGCACTTATATTCCCTCAGCCCAGCCCCCTTGCTCCTCCTTTGGCTGCCTCTGTCCAATCAGCCTGGTTGAAATTCCTATTGGCTGTTTGCTAGAACCAATCATAAAAGATACACCCATTTCCTATTACCTTTTATGGGAGACAAAGAGCTATACTTCCTTCTATTTATAATTGGCAAACAAGTAGCCATTAACCTCTACAAGGCACATTAATTACCAGATAACCTTTTGCCCTAGACTAGGCGCCTTAACTAACATTTCACCTTTTGCCCTATTGCCCTATTCACTCTAAAACAGATGGTGGCTAATTTTATCTGAACAGATCTTTTGTTCACCTTCTCACACACCATCTATGAAAGAGCTCCTTCTTTGGAGGTCATATGTCAGGAGTGCTCTGATGGTGTTTCCTGCTTGGCAGGGGTTTGGACTCAATGGCCCTTGTGGTCTATTCCAACTCTTCTATGATTCTATGATTCTATGAAATAAGAATCTAACATTTATTACTTTCTAGATGCTTACTGCATTCAGGCAACAGAATATCATATTATACATAACATAAATAACCTTTTAAGAGGAAAAGAAATCTTTGCAGAGTAAAAGGATCTCAATTTAAAAGGAACAAGGAACAGCTTAAAAAACGGCTCTTTACTCCCCCTCTTGCCAGCCAGATGCTTTGACCTTCTTGACCTTTAGGCAAATGACTCTTTGTATGATGAGAGGCCAAATGGCAAAACCTTTTACTATTTACTAATTATTAATTTAGCCGCTTTATTACAGCTTAATTATATTCTGTAATATGTAGGGTCAGTGACCTTTTGCTCTCAGCTTTTTTTTTTTTTATGACCGCAATAAACCAAAGGGGCCTCTGACAAAGACCTTGCCTGCTGGTTTCCTGCCTCGAAAGAAACATTTGTGAATTTAAGCTCATTTTTAGAATACAGGAATCTGATCAAAATATAAGCCTTGATTAAAATGCAGGCTATGATCAGATGCCTCATGCTCTCCAGAGGCTATTTCTGAGCAGCGTGAACCAGCAACAGCACTCTTACCTGGGAGGACAGGAAGCCTGTTACAGGAGTTATATTTTAAGCAGGTTTCCCCACCTACTCTCCACCCCATAGCATCTTGAAATAGGACAGGAACTGTTACCTGGTTCACACTGATGAGGTAAGGAGGATTCTTGATGCAGCTATCCATCATATCCCTTTTGTAGCCTAGCATAAGTGTATGAAATTTAGATAACCTCTTTCCAGTGCTGAATAGTTTGTTTAAAATGTTAGGATTCATTATTGTTTCACAGGATGTGTACCACTTTAAAAGCTAGGGTGCATATCCTAATCTAGTTTTTACAGCTGTGTAGCAGGTGCTGATAAGTCACTGTAATTAGCTGTGTCAGCAATTGTGAATGATATATAATGTCCAGTATGTACCTTACTCTGTCCTGGTGGATGGATGGGTGATGATCATAGACACTATGTAAAAAGGAGTTTTGTTATTAAACCATGCAAAGATATTTTTGTGTCTATTCAGTGTTTCCATCTGTGTGGTCTACTCTGCACGCACTCTGTGGCATGTTTCAATGCCCAATATCCAGTAGAACAATGTTTACAGACAGTACCTACAGTACCAATATTACAGCATAGTAAAGGAATGCAGGTGTTGCAGGTATTCCCAGTCAATAAAGACAGACAAGGGTTCTTTCTGAGGAAAGTCAAATTTATTCACCTGCGCAGGGGCTACAGCAAGAATATTTCTCAAAGGCTGCGCCCCAAGTCAGTTTCAGGGGCTCTTCTTATAGTGAGCAACGAACAGCTTTCGCCATATTACTCAAACAGGCTGTAGTGAGCAGGACTATCCACCCCCCTGACCATTCCTCCTAGACACCGACAGGACTTGGCCAGGAAAGGGGAGAGATTGCTACTTGCTGCATATCACAAGCCAAACTGTAAAGCTGCCACCACCTCCTTTCCTGGACCACCCTCGAAAGGGGTTCAAGGAGGAGAACCCCCCTTCGATATTTACCTGGTTTGCCCAGCCCTGAGTCACTTTATTGTGACGCAGGCAGAAATTCAAGAGGTAGGTGCCCAAATGGTAAGGCACCAGTTAAGTTTCCCCGAGCAAAGGCACAGAATACAAGAAGTCAAAAAGTCCTTTTCCAAGTTTATTGAACAAGCCACTCAAAAAGTTGCACGTTTCTTAGAAGGTTACAAACAAAAAATAAAAACATTGTAAAATATAACTAGCTAAAACCATACTCACACAGCAACAATAGTTCAAAATACAGCGAATAGTCAAGAACCCTTTTACTGGTCAAATGCTCCGAGGCGAAGTACCAGGGCAAGTTAATAACAATAAAAATATATTATTTATACCCCGTCCATCTGGCTGGGCTTCCCCAGCCACTCTGGGCGGCGTCCAACAAAATATTAAAATGCCATGATACATCAAACATTAAAAGCTTATTCTGTCTTTTGCATCTGAATTTCCTAATCCTTTATCCTTTAAAACCCATGTGGAGGACAGGTTAGGGACCAATCATTTCTTTAGGTTAATTACCAATTTACCAATGGCTGTATGATGAGAATATATCTCCTGATTGTCAGGAGACCAGCACAGCTGAACTTTGTTTAGACTCAGAGACCTTAAGATCAAAAGGCTCTTCCTTCCTTCCCAGACCTCTCTTACACATACCAGGCTCCTAAATTGTAAATTGCTTGATAGCCTCCTGTGCCTTTTTACAACCCAGTCCACACTCAGGCCCCCAGCTGTGCCAGGGTCTGCAAATCAGATAACATCTCATCCTGCCTAGATTCAAGATGTAATTGACTCACACTTCTAGAGACAGGGAGTTTTAGTTTAAAGAGACGAAACACCCATTCCTCAGAAGGCCAGCCTCACTCCTGCGTGAACCAGCATTTGGCATACCAAGATTTCCCAACTTCACTACACAGGCAGAAAAGCAGAACTTTACTCCAGCAGGCGAAGAAACAGAACTTTATTTGGCCTCCTTGCTTCATCTTGTCTGCCTCAAACTGCGAGCATGTGCAGATTTCTTGCTCAAACTCCAAACTCCAAACAGACACCCTTTAGCTTATTTTCTTGTGACTGACTTTCTGGCATAGATTGGATTACATAGCACTTTCGGCTCATCTCCACAGTGGGGGCTGTTGGGGGAGATAGATTCCATTCGGACCCTCCCTCACAGAGAATCAGCAATGGGAAGCAATTGTATGTAATCATGTTGTGGCAAGAATTTGCCCAGGTGAGGGAATAAAAACTCAGAGAAAGACACAATAAACAGAAATAAAAAAATTGTCCAGTAGCACCTTAGAGACCAACTAAGTTTGTTCTTGGTATAAGCTTCTGTGTGCATGCACACTTTGTAGCACCCTGCTTGTGGTTAACGCTTAGCTTGAATGAAATATTCAACGCAGCAATAGAGAAATTAAAATAATAATTTATTTGTCAGACAAATAAATGATAGGCACAGTGGTATATGGTTACCAAAGCTCTGCCCGCCCTCCAGCCCTGATGGCCAGCAGTTATATTTCCTCAACCCAGGCCCCTTGCTCCTCCTTTGGCTGCCTCTGTCCAATCAGCCTGGTTGAAATTCCTATTGGCTGTTTGCTAGAACCAATCATAAAAGATACATCCATTTCCTATTACCTTTTATGAGAGACAAAGAGCTATATTTCCTTCTATCCATAAATGGCAGACAAGTAGCCATACATCTTACATTTGCCTCGACAAGGCACCTTAATTACCAGATCACCTTTTGCCCCTGTTGCCCCTACATTCCAAAACAAATGGCTAAAACAGATGGCTCATGGTCTTATTTTCTGTTAAACAATAAATCTTACTATTTACCAACTCTTAATTAGTGTTTTTGCAGCTTGATTGTATTCTGTAATATGTAGGGTCAGTGTAACCTTTGCTCCCAGCCTATATTTCCCTTTTACAACTTTGAGAAACCTGTCTCCTGCTACTGCTATAAATCAGGGGGGCCCTTGTCCAGGAGAGCAGAAAGATAAACAACTGAAAAAAAAGTACTTAGCCAGCTGGTTTTCTGCCTGGCATGAAAAATTTGCAAATCTTTAAGCTCATTTTAAAATACAGGCCTTGATCAGATGCCTCAACTTCTGCATGCACACGAAAGCTGATACCCAGAACAAACTTAGCTGGTCTCTAAGGTGCTACTGGACAATTTTTATTTATTTACTTTGACTGCATCAGACCAACATGGCTACCTACCTGAATCTACAACCAAGAGAGATATTTAAGTTGAGCTTCCGGTAGGGACCCAGTTTATTCAAAGAAGTTATAGCAATAGCGACAGTTGTTCTGGAGAACTACCCAAAAGGCACATTTAAACATAGCTTTTATAGGGTTTTCAAATACTGTACAAGCATCAACTCATAGAATGCATACATAAAGGGAGGTCACAGGTAAAGGAGTTAAAAACTGTCTTGCTCTGCTCTGTTATATTATTTCCTCCATTATCTCAGGATATTCTGGAGCCTCAGGACTTTCATTTCACCCTGGTTTGTCTTCTTGACAACCAAACCATCAAAAACAGTCCATAACGCAAAATTCCTATAGCTTCCTACTCCTGGGAAGACTCAAGGTAAGAACAGCCTTTCACAAACACTTTGCTCCTAAACTACGCAAACAGCACTTAGAAATATTAGAAAGGGGTTGAGAAGTTCACATAGTACTGCTTAGGAATCATGATATTATAGAAATCAAAGCATACATTTACATAATTATATAGAGAATATGTGTAAGGACTATAAACATAAATTTTATTAAATGCTAAATAGGTTTTTTACTAATCCAATAACACTAATACAGGAGAATGGAATCAGCCATGGAGAATGACTGTAATTAATCAGAAATGGATGAATTAAGGTGTTGAAGAATGGCTATACTTACTCTTAAATGAATGAGAAAATTAGGGCTATACAGAAGGACCTCCGGACAATGGATCCCTTACAAATTTGTCCATCACAGTAATGGAAGGATTTGTACGCTGTGCACTGTTACAAGGTTTATACTGGAATTTCTCAGTGAGCCTGAATACTTCCCTTGTAGATTTAGATGGAACTTTTATTACAGAGCATGGATCTGTCTTTATTCATTTCTTCAAACAATGTAATATTTGACTAAAACCGGCTACCAGCATAAGATCACAGAAAATGTCCAAATCCTTTGAGTGGAATCTTAGTCACTGCATCATATTTGTTATGACCACATCTACTTGGCTCTAGTTATTTTTAGACAGCCCAAAGGAAAATGGAAATTTCCCAGTTAACCCAACAGAAAAATATTCTTTAAAATAGTACAACATACACAAATAAGTGTAGGTTTATGAAACCTAAGTCCTAACTCTATAAATCTAGCAGATAATCAGTATAATGCTATCTCAGCACAAACCAAAACCACACTAGTTGAATGATAAATCAAACTAATGAGTCGGGTGTAAGTGACCAATCAGGAAATTGTTGCACTCATAACAAAGGAATTTCTATCAGGAAATAGAGATATTGGTTTCACTTTCTTTACTGAATATGGTTGATGAGGTTTTATGTTTAGAATGATTAATCCAGTGTTTCTCAAACTTGGGTCCACAGCTGTTAAGACTATAACTCCCATCATTCCTGACAACTGATCATGCTAGCTAGGAATGTTGGGAGATGTAGCCCAAAAACCACCCAAGTTGATTTATGCAATTACAGATGAAGAGATTTAATGCACTCAGAACCTTCAGCTCTCCAGATGTTCCTTGACTAAGCTCTGACCTTGAACTATGCTGGCAGGGGCTGATGTGACTTGGGAGACCAGTCATAAATGGAGAGCCAGGAGTTCCCTATCTTTTCACCTAGAATGTGCCTAAGCAGTGATATCACTGGAGACAAAAGGATGCTTTAGGTTTGAAATGCTGTTAACCTTCCCTACAAGTAGAATTTGGTGTGAACCTATTGTTTTGAATGGAATGGAGCTCCACTGGGGCTTTCTAGATTCCTAAGGCTTTCTTGAGAAGACCTCACAAGAATGCAAAAGTGCAGCCCTAACAGTGAGAACATTATTCATATTATCACATGCCATCCCAGTCTCCAAGGGCTGAGAAATTATAGGGGTTCCACATGCTTACTCAGGGTTGAGTTTCCTTGGAATGAGGGTCAGCTGAGACTGTGGTGTCTTTAGGATATATACAGTAGTTTATTTACACACACATATATATATAGCCTGAGCTTAAGATGGAGGGGCTCACAGCATTAACACTCCCATAAGATCTTGCTTCTCCATCAGGCACAGCTTTTTCCAGCACAAATCAAATAGGTCTCTGTTTCTCAGCTTCTTAACCTACCACCTATTTTGAGTTCACACACAACTACTCTGGCTATTGTTCTTGGCTCCTCCCAATGTACTGTAGCTGTGTTATTCCTAAACAAGGGATACTCCTGTGAATTAGAAATCCAGGCTTAGCAACATGGGCGCAGCTGCCCCCCTCTAAATCAAGTAAATAAATAAAAATAAAATAAATTCTTAACCGACCAATTGTGTCGCAGATAACATAAAACTAGGCCACACCCATGTTTAGCAAGCATACAAGTCATCATGATTCAGCAATAATGTTAACCCCTCTTAGGCTTAGAAGAGCAGTGAAAGTCTGCTTCTTTGACAAGCCTCATATAGCGGAGCCATGAAGGACCAATTATGCCTCCTTAAAATACAGCAGGTTACCACTGCAAATACAAAATGCTTGTGTAACATTCCAAATATAGACATGATGAACACAGAGTTTCAACAGTGAATATGCTTACATTACAGATTTCAGCACTAGCTGTAAAATTGATTTGAAAATTATTTTAAAAGAAAATTAAAGAAAAGAAGGCAAATAGCTATTTCTTATTTTATTTTCTAAAGCAGCTAACAATTTGTCTGCCCTAAATGGCACAATTACATTCACAACAAGTTCCCAAGCATCAGATAAAACCAGGAAGGAATAAAAGTTTGCATTACAAAAATGAGTCATTTGACCAGTTTGCATTTCAAAAGAGTGAATGTTCAAGGAAATGTCTCCAGCAGTCTTAGCACTGCCTCATCCTATTTACTGTTGTTGTTGTTGTTTAGTCGTGTCAGACTCTTCGTGACCCCATGGACCAGGGCACGCCAGGCACTCCTGTCTTTCACTGCCTCCCGCAGTTTGGTCAAACTCATGTTCGTAGCTTCGAGAACAACCATCGAACATGTCCAACCATCTCGTCCTCTGTCGTCCCCTTCTCCTTGTGCCCTCCATCTTTCCCAACATCAGGGTCTTTTCCAGGGAGTCTTCTCTTCTCATGAGGTGGCCAAAGTATTGGAGCCTCAGCTTCACGATCTGTCCTTCCAGTGAGCACTCAGGGCTGATTTCCTTAAGAATGGATAGGTTTGATCTTCTTGCAGTCCATGGGACTCTCAAGAGTCTCCTCCAGCACCATAATTCAAAAGCATCAATTCTTCGGCGATCAGCCTTCCTTATGGTCCAGCTCTCACTTCCATATATCACTGCTGGGAAAACCATCCTATTTACTAGTGCCAGCTAATAACTTCTTGTCTGGCAAGGACCTGGACCCCAAGCTTCCCCGGAATAAAACACACGAACGCAAGTATATTGGGTTAATGGGATAAATAAGCCCACAACTTTATTGGTTACAGATGTGAGCGGTATTGGCTTAGGCAATTGGTGAAGCAAGACTATAACCTGACTCCTGCACACTTGCAGGAAGTCTCTTTGAAGGGTTCACCACCGGAAGGGAAGAGCCCTCTGATGTACATCAAATGAGGCCCCCCTCAAGGGTCACCGTTGGGGATGTGTCTTGGCCCTAGCCCACGCCCAGGCTTCGGACAGGAACCACACCCCAGGATCCCTTTAACGGGATACCCTTACCGTGGAGGGGCAGGCGGAGGCAACAATCTCCTCTCCCATAAAAGGCTTACCCAATGCCGAACCACACAAAGTTGTGACGATTGCTACTAGGTAGGTGAAAATCAAGTGGCTAGAGCCAAGTATGCCAAGTGGGAAAAATTCCTACCCGGTCCCAACAACCAGGCGACCGAGGGTGTTGAACCACGTAAAAGAGGGTGGGTGGGCAGGGAGATCCAACAACTGGAAGCAAAAGAGGCAGCATCCCCTGGCCCCAACATTTAACAGGGTACCCATGCCCCCAGGCAAGCTTCAATTGGACAGGCTGAAGGTGACACGGCCGGGGAACCTGCTGACATGGGCAGCTTATCTCCGCCCACTCTAGGGTCACTATGGAGACCTGGTTCCTGCCTGCAAAGCAGCCCCTCCCTAATGGGGAGCTGACCTAACAAGCTATTGGGGAAGGACTGTAGCTCAGTGGCAGAGCATCTGCTTTGTATGCAGAAGATCTGAGGTTCAATTCCTGGCATCTTCAGATCAGGCTGGGATTGTTTCCTATCTGAACTCATGGGAAGCTACTGCCACTTAGTGCAGACAATTCTGAGCTAGATGGACTAATGGTCTGTCTTTTAAAAAGGCAGTATCCTCTCAACTTGGCATATAAAGGTTGATGTTGCTAGCACCACCTTCACACTCTACTTTGCTCTGGAGGAGAAGCAGTTTGTATCATAATAAAACAAAATCAGTGCAGCTCAGCATTGTGAGACATAAACACTGGTCCCCAGGACTTAGGTCCTGGACCTCTTTGAAGTAATCAAGTCTGGGCAAAGTTGATGATGCAGCAATATTTTATTGAAATTAAACACTTGTAAGTGGGTGTCCTGAAAAAACAGGCACACACTTCCTTATCAAAAACATGACTATATAAACCCTTTTCCAGAGCACAAGTCCCTATGTGATGGCCTGGGACTCGGGCTCGGAAACAGAGAAGACTCAGTCTGCACCAGATCCTTTGCCTCAGGCATCACCTGAACCAAGTCTGGGGCCTGATCCTGAAGAGTCCCAGTCTGCACAGGTTCCCCTGCAACAAACACCAGCTGGGCCAAGTCAGGGGCCTGAGCCTGCCCTGGCGCCAGATGCGGGGATTACTTGGTTGCCTTCAGCTGGGCCATCACTTACAGCTGCTCCACTGCCTGTTTGGTCAGGGGAGGCTGAGGCGGCCCCTGGGTCTAGTAACCCATCGACACAGATCTGAGAGGAGAGACCTGAGTACTTGCAGGAGGAGTGCTCACCTTCAGGCAAAACAGGGAGGTGAGTCACCGGGGAATCAGGACCGGTCGCTACCCCAACAAAGATAAAAGGCTGTCAGACCTCGCCCCAGGTTGCGGGAGCAACATTGCTGTAAGCCAGATCCTGCCTGAGATCCTGTACCTGTCCTTGCCTGGTTTCCTGCCTTGGCTCTGTCGGATTGATTCCTAGCAGAAGCTCCGGATTCTGGACCAGTCCTGAACTGCGTTTCACGGGTTACCCCCGGGCCCAGCACACCCTCCTTCGCCGCCCACTAGGAAGGGGTGTTCAAAGTTCACACCTATCACGTCCACCTATTGCAATGTAAAATCCAACCCCCACTCCCTCTTTCATCCCCCAAAGCCCCTTAGTATTTGGTTAATTTTTCCAGTTCCCCAAAGCCCTTATTTGATCAAGCCTCTGTGCCCTTACATACTGTTTTAGCAATAAAGCTATGTTCCTTTACTTCACCGAAGCATGTAACACTCTTTGGGTTGGGTCAGTGTGAGAAGTAAAAAGTGGGTCCTAAGACCCTTAATCCTGCTCCTTAAAATACAATCAGAACAAAACTGGTGAAGCAGCAAATAATTTATTGAATACAATACATTCTTTGCAAGAGCAGGTGTCCAAAGTAGGCACATCCAAAAACTGGCAAAACATAAGCTTATATTCACTATACCTGAAGGTTCCCTCCCTTGTCTCCTCATTGGCTGGGTACTGCAAGGGTTACAGCCTATCACGACTGCCTGATTTCCCTACTAAAATTCCCCTATTTGGTCTATGCAATTACTTGCTAAGCCAAACAAAGATACTGCCTTCTGATCACAAGCTCTACCACCCCCAGTTAACAAGTGTGAGTCGTTCTGGACCGCTGATGCTTGTCTACTTATTACAACCACATCCGGACCCCTAGCAGGTGCAAGCGAGTTCTATACTTGCTGAGGCGTACAAATAAACCGTTTCTCATCTGCAAGCTGCCCCACTTACGAGCATCCTAACCACAAGCAGTTCTAAATATAAATATAAGCAAGTTTGTGCTGCCTGCAGTTATATAACCATTGCAGCATTTTGGTGAAAACACAACTCCTCAATCATTCAGCTAGTAAAGACCCCTGACCATTAGGTCCAGTCGTGACAGACTCTGGGGTTGCAGCGCTCATCTCGCTTTATTGGCCGAGGGAGCCAGCGTACAGCTTCCGGGTCATGTGGCCAGCATGACTAAGCCGCTTCTGGCGAACCAGAGCAGTGCACGGAAACACCGTTTACCTTCCCGCTGGAGCGGTACCTATTTATCTACTTGCACTTTGACGTGCTTTTGAACTGCTAGGTTGGCAGGAGCTGGGACCGAGCAACGGGAGCTCACTCCGTTGTGGGGATTCGAACTGCCAACCTTCTGACTGGCAAGTCCTAGGCTCTGTGGTTTAACCCACAATGCCACCCGCGTCCAAATCATTCAGCTATCCAGGTACAAATTCACCTAACCGTTACCTCGTTCAACCCACATTTTAACAGAATATCCTGGCTGCTTATCTCCTGTTTTGCCCAGTCCACAAACTGGCTCAGTAGTTCTTAATCTTTAATTCCATAATTTCTTTATCTTTTGTCTTCAGAGTCACGTAGCATCTGGTTCTGCTCACACTTCAGACATATCTCCATTCATACCGTACTGAATATCTTCAATTATACCATGAGATCTCTTTTTAGACCTCACATACTAAACATATACAGTGGTTACATACGCTTCAGGTTACAGACTCCGCTAACCCAGAAATAGTGCTTCACGTTAAGAACTTTGCTTCAGGATGAGAACAGAAATCGTGCTCCGGCGGCACGGCAGCAGCAGGAGGCCCCATTAGCTAAAGTGGTGCTTCAGGTTAAGAACAGTTTCAGGTTAAGTACGAACCTCCAGAACGAATTAAGTACTTAACCCTAGGTACCACTGTATTCAATTATACCATGAGGTCATTTTTAGGTCTCACAACCGCAGAGAGCGCGGCGGTTACAGTTCCTCGCCTACAGAGGTCGGCGCCGACCCAAGAACCGCCTGCAAACTCCAGGAATCTTTTGCCTCCTCAGGGAAGGCGACTTGTTCCTGCCTCCCCCGCACCTTCGTGGGCGGGGCCAGGTGGATTTAGGGAGGGGAAAGCAGCGGCTGGTCGATCCTCCTCATTCAGAGCTGAGGAAAATGTGTCAGCGGCTTTTCAGAAAGGGAGAGACTAGAGAGCGCTGCTCAGGCTCTCCTCTTCTCTTCTCGGGACTCCCGACTCCGTTTTGCCCGGCGGCGAGGCTTATCCGCCTTCTAAAAGCTGGCACTTTGAGGAGTCTTTTTCTCTCCTGTTGCTTCGAGAGCGAGGGGCGGAAAGCGCTTCTGGAGAGTCGCTTCCGCTGCTTCCCGGAGAGTTGTCGCCTGAGGCCCATCGGGGCGTCGCCTGCCTCTCTCTCTCTTCCTCTTCGGCCACGGCGGAGGATCGCTATCCCGCGGGCGGCGTAGAGACAAAACGGGTACGGGGGGGGGAAGGCTTGGGAGGGAAAGGACGTGAGTGGGTTCAAAATGGCGAGCGGGAAGAGGGGGGGAATAAAAACGCCGCCCCAATTAACGCAGCTAATTGCAGAGGGGGTTGGCGGCTGAGGCTGCGGCGCTGAGGTATCCTCCTCTTCCTTCGCGCCGCTGTGGATTATTTCCCAAGCCTCCCGGCGTCTGAGGGGAGAATTGCGCGCGCGCGCTGGTCGGGCGAAGGCGAGCGCCGCTCTCTTAGCTTCCGGCTTCCCCTCCGCGTTTCTCTCCTCACCCCTGTGATGTCAGGTAACACCGAATCCTAATGGCTTTCTCCCTTTCTCTTTTCCTGCTCCCCACTACGACCGCCTCCCTCGCGCAGCAGAGAGAGAGAGACTCGATTCCGGGCATCGCAAACCTGGCCGAGGAGGTGGCTGGCGCCGTCGCTGCTGCTTTGCGAGGCGTGAAAATCCGCTTCCCGCGAGGATCCCGAGGACCGCTGCCGCCCCGTGGAGGGAAACGATGTCGAAACGGCTCCACACTTGGCGAGGATAAATGGGCCCGCCGTAAGTGTCACGTTTATTTTGTCATTAGATGCATTTTTATAGTCCGTCGTCCCGTCCCGACGCGGCCCCACCCACCGCACCATCTACTTTTTCCATTTAAAGAGTCCATAAAGTGTGGAGAGAGGACTTGCATCCCCCCTGGTCAGAGGTAAGTTGTTGATCTCTGAGGGCGGGGGGAGATTGTTTCATATTTTGTTATAGTGTTGGGGGGAGATAAGCACAGTTCGTTTCTCTCCGACCCCCTTATCGCCTTTTTAGGGTTCTGTAACAGTGTGACTGCGCTGCTAGGGCTCTGATCTGATATCCCTTCTTCTCAGAGCCCCCCCCCCCATAAAAGAAACACTGAAATTTCCTAGCTTGTGTTGAGTCGGTAGTGCTGTTACTCTGGAGACTTGATTTTATTCCTCCCTCACAGATGTGACTGGGTGATCTTCACAAGGTGCTATTTCCCAATGGTAAAATATTATCTGAATCCAAAGCAAAGTCCGTTACTACACTTTTTTTTGGTAAAAAGCTAAATATGTATTTTTAAAAATCAGGCCGGGATTGAATCTTGTTGTTTTTCAAAGATTATCTTTAGCTGACTTTCGCTGTACCAGAACAAATTCCCCTTGAGTAATTATTTCTATGTATATATGTATTCTGTTTTAAGAATACATATTCTTAAAACAGTACAGTACTGGGAAATTCAGTGGATAAAAGTGAAAAACTCTGAATTGAAATAAATATAATCTATTTTCTACTTGTGTATCTTCAGCTCAGTCCTAGTCATGTTTGTTTTTTTGCGACTCAGGAACACCCGCTTGTGACCAAGTGGCGATTTTCAGTCGCAAGGTTTATAAAAACTAATCTGGCTCTGGTGGATTCTGAATATAAATATTTTAAAGGGTCCTTACCTGTTTTGATACATGAAGATGATGCTTTTACATCTTGCGTGATAGGCAGTGATCTCGCCTTTAGACAATATTTGGTTTAGCAGCAAAAAGAGCTGTGTTCTGACCCTGAAGAGTTAACTTTCTGTAAATAACCTAGTCAGTTAATGGTCTTTCAGTAGAAATGTAAATCAACCTGATGAAGTTTGTGAATTGGTAGGATATTTGTTTGTTTGTTTGTTTAGTCCTGTGAAAACACTAGTCCTGTGAAAACACGAGTCAGTTTCCTCTGGGATATTATTGGCTTAATGCCACAAGTTAAATCTGGTGTTGGCTAGATAGAGTGAAGAAACTCCAAAGCTTTTAAGGTGGAGCTTTACACTCCAGGATTTTGATTTTGATAACAGTTGCTTAAGTTATTTAATGTTTTATTCCTGGGTGATGTATGTTCCCTATTCTCTAATTTGATGCTGATAGGTTCTAGATGAACAATGTGGATCATGAGGATTAGAGCTATTTTAATCTCTGTGTTTTATTTGGTATTATGATTTTATAACTTCTTTATGCTGTTACTATTTCTGTGTAGAACTGGTTTTAGTATTGAGATACGGGCATGTTATAGTAAATATACTGTATTTGTGGCCTACTTAAGATGAAATTCTAGCATCTAGAAATTTCATCTAAGAAAAAAAGGGATATCATGAATTGATTGTTCAGCAGAGCAGCTGTTTTTAATTGAGCCGTTCAACACGTCACTCGGTTGGCTGGTTTGCCAGATTTCCCCCCACCCCCCAGTTGCTATGAGTATTTTGCTGGCTTGGCCTCCCTGAGGGAACACAAACTCCTGGGCCTGCTGTTTGACTCTTTGGTGTGCTATCTGTTTGGAGAATAAAGTCTGCAAAACAGTTTGTGCCATCTCCTGGTGATGACAATCAGATATACAGAAAATAAATTCGGGGAATGTCCATCACCCTTAGGACCCAATATTGGCTCTTTGATGGGTGCTGTAGCCTTTTGTGTGTGTAGGGAAACAGTGTTTCCCCTGCTGAAGCAATATATAGTTGTACTTCCAAAACAAAAAGGTTTTTTTTTGTTTGCAGCACCTTGCCATTTTACAGCTCTTTTAAAAGGCAACTAAATAAACTAAAACTAAAGCCCTGACTAGTTTTCACTGCAAAGCAACACTAGGACTGTGCTATAAATCGATATATCGTTTGATACTGGGTTTTACATCAAATCGTGATAACTGTTGACATTGCAATTTATCGCAAATGTGTGTGTGGTATACAAAAAGCATAATATTGGGAAAACAGGGAAGCCAACTTCCTTCTGTGTGTGCAGCTCTTGCCAACTCCACCTCAGTTGTTCCCTGCCTCCCACAACGGCAAGAAATCGCTGCAGCAGGCTGACACCAATATCACCAAGCAGATATCGCGAAACAGAGCTTTGAGAAACTTCTTCCCAGCCAGGATTTGGAATTAGCAGGGCACCAGGCACATTTTTGTGCCTAAACATTCTCCATTTGAGAGTGCTTCCAAAAGTCTGGGTGCCATTTTTTTGTCCCTGGCTGATATTCAAGGATTACTGAAATGTATGTGCTCTGAAGCTTCAGAGTATATTTTAAGGATAGACAATGTGTTAAGGAGTTAAATGATAAAGAGTAGAGTGTTTTGAAAACTGAACTATGGTACCTATATTTTTAATGTGAACATCAAATTAAACATGTACAGTGGTACCTCGGGTTAAGTACTTAATTTGTTCTGGAGGTCCATACTTAACCTGAAACTGTTCTTAACCTGAAGCACCACTTTAGCTAATGGGGCCCCCTGCTGCTACCGCGCCGCTGGAGCACGATTTCTGTTCTTAACCTGAAGCACTATTTCTAGGTTAGCAGTGTGTGTGACCTGAAGCGTACGTAACCCGAGGTACCACTGTATTAACAATATCTGCTAAAAATGTGTCACTTATCTGACTTTCATATTAATTCATGCTTATCAAAATAATAAACTGTTGCCCCCCCCCCCGCCCCAAGTTGCGCCTAGACATTTTGTTTTGGCTCCCACAACTCAGTTCCTAGAAGTGCTTTGGCTGCTAGCTTTGCTATCCCAGTTTCTAACACTGTCCCCAGCCTCTCCTCTCTCTGTTAACTTTCCATTCCAGTTCTAAGTTGCTTCCTTCCTTGCTCTGGTGATCCAGCCCCTATTCTCCTCCCCTGCTTCTCTCTCTCCCTCTCCCTCTCCCTCTCCCTCCTCCCCTGTGTATGTGTGATATTCTATCTCTCCCCTCCCTTGTTGGTGTGCTTGGTTTTGTGAAGCCAGAGAGGAGCTCCTCTGTGGCACTACCCTGCTGCAAGTTGGAAGGAACTCTCCCCTCCCCCAGTACCATGCTTGGCTTGTAAGTTGCTTCAGAATAAAAGGGGGAGAGAAAGTGTGTTCAGCACAGCTGGCAATGTTCTTCAAATACAAAAGGCATCTCTATTGCCAGAGATTGCCAAAGTGCAAATTACCCTTGAAAAAAACAGAAATTTAATTTAATAATTTTTGTTCTGTAAAATTTTATCTGTTCTTTCTAATTTGGCTTGGTTTATAAAAGAAATGCAAATTTTCCTGGCAATAAAAATATAATTTTTGTTTATATTTTCTGTTAAAATGTATCTGTACCATTCTTTTTTGGCTTGGTTTAGAAAAGAAAATTAACAATCAGATTCAATAGTGATTTATATTTGCATATCCTAAAGTGTTACACTGACTTAAATTTTTTAGGGGACATTCTCTTACCTTTTGATATCTATGCTACTGATTAATTTTAGAGAAATTGTGCTAATTTAAACATTATTGGTACAATAGTACTATAACAGTTGTAACAATATGTTAACTGTAAGTAAAAAATTATCAGTTTTACAGAGTTAGACCCATAAGTAGTAGCTGTTGCCAGGATATTACCTTGTTCACCTCTAGATAGCTTCAGCCTTATTTCAGATACTGTGATATATCGAAATCTCAATGTTTAGCTCGTGCAGTGTTGAACAACCAGATATTGCCCAGCCCTAATCAACACTGAAATATTAAGGTTGCAGTTATCAGTGGAAATATAATTTAATGGAGAATGTAATGCAACAGTTTGTTTAATTATCTGTATTCTATCAAAAGTTATAGTCAAATAGAAATAGAAGCACAGCTTGCTTAGGTTGATATGCAGTGGCTTTCCTTCATTTGAAAGTAGTCAATGAGCATGAGTGTTTAAAGAGCCAATCAGGTGTCATCTTGTTATGGCAATGATCCAATCAGGTCACAGTAGGATTCAGCTATCGATGTTATGTACTGGAGCTGAGAGGAGGATGTTTGTCAGCATGTTATATGATTGCTATCTAGTTGGTTGAGGTTTTTTCCCCTTTCATTTAGTGAGCTTGTAATAAATGCCCTCCCACCAGATGTCAAAGAAATAAACAAACAGCTGTCTGACTTTTAGAAGACACCTGAAGCAGCCCTTTTAGGGAAGTTTTTAATGTTTGGTCTCTTACTGTGTTTTTATTCTGTTGGAGGCCGCCCAGAGTGGCTGGGGAAAGCCAGCCAGATGGGCAGGGTATAAATAAAAAAATAATATTATAAAATTAAAGAAATGGTGCAAAGAGGACTGGTCACCCAGAAAACAATGTAAAATAGTACTATTAAGTGAACAAGGCTACAATTATGAAGAAATTAGAAGAAAAATTGGTGGAAACTAAACCAAAGGTGGCATTTCTAAATTTTGAAGAGGTGTAAGGAGACTCGGACACGGGTGGCACTGTGGGTTAAACCACAGAGCCTAGGACTTGTCGATGAGAAGATCGGCGGTTCGAATCCTATGACGGGGTGAGCTCCCGTTGCTCGGTCCCTGCTCCTGCCAACCTAGCAGTTCAAAAGCACGTCAAAGTGCAAGTAGATAAATAGGTACCGCTCTGGCGGGAAGGTAAACAGCGTTTCCGTGTGCTCCTCTGGTTCGCCAGAAGTGGCATAGTCATGCTGGCCACATGACCCAGAAGCTATACGCTGGCTCCCTCGGCCAATAAAGTGAGATGAGCGCCTCAACCCCAGAGTCAGTCACGACTGGACCTAATGGTCAGGGGTCCTTTTACCTTTACCTAAGGAGACTGTTACTAGAAAATCAGACTGATAAAGGCAAGAAGAGGTGCACAACAGCAAGTGATGATAGAAGAATTAAGAGACTGCCTACGTGACAGAAGAAAATCATCTGGATGTATTCAAGATGACATGGCGCAGTGTAATGTGAAGTTGACTGCAAGGACTATTCGGCGCAGACTGCAGGAATATGGTCTAAATTCCAAGGAAAAAGCCATTGATACCTCTGTTTGAAAAGATTAAACTGGGCTAAAACCCATGTTAATTGAACAGCGGAACAATGGGACAGTTACTTTGAATGATGAGACCCAAATCTCCTTACTTGGTAGTGATGGCATGAAATACGTGAGGAGAAGAATCGGAGATTTACATCCTACTTGTACTACACCTAACATGAAACACCTAGTTATGATCTGGAGTTGTATGACAACAAAATGTGTGGGCAGAATTGCATCATTAATGGGAATGTAAATGCCCAAATATACATAGCCCAGACCCTAACCCAATTAAAAATCTATGGAATGGATCCAACTAAAAAAACTGGTTATGTCAGAAGCTATGCAGCAATAAAACCAAATTAATAGAGACAATAATTCAATCTTGGTTTCACATTATTACAGCTGCAGAACTAAAAAAATTGGTTCATTCCATGGGAAGGTGTTGTTAGGTTGTAATTAAAGCTAAAGGTTACCCAACTAAGTATTACCGTATTTTTCGCACCATAGGGCGCACCCAGTTTTTAGGGGGGGGGAATCAAGAAAAAAAATATTTCCCCCCCCAGCCCCAAAGAGCAGCGTACAGGCTGCACACAACCTCTCCCTGCTAGAGGGGTTGCGCGCAGCTATGGAACAAGCCAAGGCAGCGAGCGGGATGGATCCCGCTAGCTGTTTTGGCTTCCCCTTTAGCTCCGTGCAGCCTCTCCTTGCCGGGAGACGCTGTGCAGGGCTAAAGAAGCCATAGCCCCGTGCAGCCTCTCCCTGCCGGAGGGGTTGCGCGCGGCTATGGCACAAGCCTGCATTCGCTCCATAGGACGCACACACATTTCCCCTCAATTTTTGGAGGGGAAAAACTGCGTCCAATAGAGCGAAAAATACGGTAACTGACACTCTGAGAATCTTAGTATATATCATTTTTTCTGTGTTTCACATTTCTTCTTTGACTGGTGGTGTAATAAATAATCCTTCATAAATGTTATTGCATTACATTCTTCATAAAATTATCTTTCTATTGATATAATTTTATAGTATTACCCCCAAAAAAGTGGTGTTATGAACCATCAAGCCTCTGAAATACTTTTTTCCAAAGGGTTTCCACAGTTTTGGCCACTAGTGTATATATAATAACCAGTAACTAACCAGCAACCAATCTTATAAGTCATTTTTTTAAAAAAAATTGCAATCCTTTCCCCTCAGTTTCTTAGCACAATTAAATAGATATCCTTTCAGTTTTGTAGAGATTTTAATTATTTTATTGTCTCATGTTGTACTAGAGCTAATGTTTGCTGCTAGAGCAAAAGTTTACATTTCCTTATTTTGGGCACTGTGACCTAAGCTAATTTTAAACCTTTGTTTTCTCCCCCCACCCCCGTCCCTTAAGATATTTTCGTGCATCTTTTTGTGAAGGATACTTGTGTATTGAGGGATGTTATGCTTTTAAGTGGCAGATCAATCTTAACCAAAATTTGTCACTTTGAATATCGTCTGTATTATCTTTCTGTGTAGCAATTCCATATGTATTGAAAAAGTATAGATGTATGGGAACCATGCATTATTTTTGTTTGTTTTTCAGAAACCTTATGAGAATACTGATACTACTGAAGATTAAATAAACTTGGAGAAATTCAGAAATAACCAGTCGTAAGTATTGATTTGTTACTTAATTCAGTTGCTGTTCATTTTTTGCAGATCATAGAAACTAGGGGATATGTATATTTTAATGTGCTGCATTACAGTGCCCTGTCATGGCTAATCACACCTTCCATGAGTTTATGAAGCAGAAAGATACACAACCTGTTTTTAATGCAGCTGTCATCATTGTTCCCCCCCACACACACTTATGCTGGAGTTATGTTTCCGGATCCTGTGTGTATACTTGAAATCGGGTAAAGTGGGAAGGGTGCGGTTGAGAGGGGCTGGGAAGCAGCTCTCTCGGCAGACCATGTCTGTCCCACCCACCTGCCTTCAGTGACCAGAAAGTTGAGCTGGGGGGTTGGTGGTAAGCTTGGGCAATGTATCAACACATCTACCAGGACCAGTTTGAGGGCCAGAGTACGATGGCACCTTTACCTGGCGGTGGAGGGACTTGGGAGCAGCGCTGATTTCACTTGCGGCATACCATTAGGTGAAGCTGCTATTGTTCTCTGGCCCTCAAACTGCAGAGGAAGGAACAAGCTGCATCAGCAAGGCCTGGGGCCGATGCAGCTTGTTCCTCCCTTGGCTGCCCACACCTCAGTGGAGTAGTTTAACAAAGCCCTCGACCTGCCACTGGCTCAGGCAGTGGTAGGGGGCTTCTTTAAATTGTTCTACGCTGCTCTACACTGAGGGGTGCGTGGCCGCCTGCGCCTCAGCAGAGCACTTTAATGAAGCTCTACCTCCAGCTTACTAACTCAGCTAGCAGTGGGAGGCTCCTCCCCAGCTGAGCGGAGTGGTTCAACAAAGCCCGCACACTCCTTACTTGTATGTGAGACTGAGAGACACCAGGGCTTGCTCACCATTTAGGGCTGGTCAGTGTATCTTGATTGCTTCTTCCTTCCCTGAGGTGGGAAGAAGCAGCTGAGATAAATCCCATGCATTGTGATACATTAGCATGTTGCGGCATTTAGCTGCTAATATGTTGAAAACCAGGTATTGCCCAGCCCTAGTTGAATAGTCACACCAGTTACCCCTTGCCTAGTTAACCTGATCTTGACTGAGACCATGGTGTATGGGGGGAGGACTTTAACCCCTGGCCCTGCTGCATTCCCAACTGGAATTGCCCCCAAGCCAGCTGTTTACAGAACAGCCAGTTCCACACATTAAAGGCATGATAGTGCTGTGCTGTTGTCTTGTTGTCCCTAGCTTTGCATTATCTCCTTGCATTGAATTATTATTATTGGCAGCCTGTTCCTGTGCTGGTTTATTTGGAAGTAAATTTGTTACTTGCTCCCACATACATGTGCATAGGATTGCTATATGTCTGAGAATTCACAAAACTATATGTATTTCCTCCCTGAACTTACAGTGAACTTTTTTTATTGGTGTGTTGTCAGCCCAACCCACAAGGAATTATTCTGCAGTTCCTACTTTTTAAATATTACTGCATACATGAAAGTATATTTGTTTAAAATCTTTTATTTTCTCCCTCACTTGTCAGATTCCTGAAAAGAAAAGAACTATCAGCACAATGGATTGGAGCACAAGATCTACCCTGACCTCCAACTTTCAGACAAACAATGTTCAAATTAAGGAACAACATCAGTCACAACAATTTACTGCAGCAGATTTTCAAGCAAATGCATCTGTTCAAAATTCTGGAACTTACTCTGGAAATGATCAAACCATAAAAATACTCTCTAATAGAATGAATACCCTTGCAAATAACTTGCCTTTTCAAAATCCTGGAGGCTCCAATACTTTACGTCCTATTCTGCCTAAAACATCTGTACATAATGACGTTCAGCCAGCCCACCTTGTTCTTACGCTACATCCCAATTCACTTGGACATGTTTCCTCTGAGAATGTCCAGATGGCTGCTGGCATGACTCAGAATTCGAGTTTGACAAAGAATGTGCATATTTCCTCCCCTGTAGTCGTACAAGGTAGTACTGAAAATCCTATGCAAAATATACCTCAGAAAACAGTTAATCTGCCTATTGCCTTGGATAGCTACAATAATCGACCATTACAGAATCATTCTACTTCTATGACTACTTCAGTATATTGGCAAAAGAGCCAAAGTAATACATGTTCAAAAGGACTGCCAACGCCGATGCACTACTATCATGTTAATGGACCTGCTACCTCCCAAATAGATACTGCAGTGCCTTTTAACCAGGCATCAAGTCAGTACTCAAATTCTCAGCAGAACCTTTCATGCCTTGTTTTCCCTTTACAGCAAAATACTCAAAACCAAATCATTGTCCCAAGTTCAAGCCTGAAAGCAGCTTTGCATTCACAATACTATGCCCCTAATACTGTAAGTCCTATACAGTATGGAGTACCAGCCCATCATAATTCTAAGAATGCAGCACAGACCTTCCCTCAAGATCGAAATCCACCACCATACCCAGTTCCTCCTGCACAAAGAAACCATGGACAGTTTGTACTTCGACAGGCAGTTGCAAATATATCCCATAAAAATGTACAGAACTACCACAGTCCTAGGTTGGATCAAAGTAGTAATCTGTATTCAACTCAGCTTAGTGAAAAACATCAATCTGTACCATTCACCCAAGAAACTAATGCAGTAAGCAACACTCCATATAGTGCAAGTGGATATAGGACTTCAAATCAGCTTCCTAATGAACTGGCCAAGTCATCAGTTGAAGTTGGAGCAAGCCTTTGTAACAGTGTGCGAGTTGTTGGAACAGTTCCTTCTGATGTCGCTTTAACACCACAAACGGGTAGGACTTTGGAACAAGAAAAGAATCTAGCTAATGGCTCAAGACATTTTCCTGAGAACTTGAAGGATAAAATAACAAAAGAGAGACTAGCACTGGATGGAAAAAAACTGCATGAATTAAAGAAGGCATTGTCAAAATTAGATATGGACTATAAAATGAGATGTAAAATGTACCTATCTTCAGTACAGAATGGTCAGGCTGCTGACACTTCCGTTCACAATCAAAATACTGTTCAGAGTCAAAATGCTGCCACCTCACTTGCTTCTTACAATACCAATCTCAATCTGTCTTTGCCACTGCCAAAGGATTCCAATCAAGCAATTCAGCCTCTTCCACATGATACCACTCAATCATTTCCTCCTATGTCCTACAGTTCTGGTGAAGTCAAATATGCTCCTTTATCAGTGAAAACCAATAATCACTTAGAGCCAATTCTAAGGCATATGCTTAAAGGTACTACTGATGAAAATATGTTATTTAACGATTATGTTGAAAAAGGAGGGTCCCATCATTTGGCCATCAAAGATCATTCATCTAGTGCTCCTATGCTTTCTAGCAGTGATGTATCTGAAACTCGTGTGAATAATATTGATGATGCTTCTAAACTGAGGTCAAACATTACAATGGATTCTACCCAAGTGCCTTTGACGTGCACAAAAAATGGTCCTGGTTATGAACTGACTACAAGATCTGCCATCGATCAATTGGGGAGTTGGTGTAAGAGTAAAATGGAAATCCCCGGCCAGTATGTTACTGACAATGTTCCGAGTTCAAATCAGAACCCACCTGCCTCAAATGGATCATCCTTATCAAAAAAAGAAGACAGAGAGTGCATTGAGCAGAGTAACACTTGTCTGCAAAAAATTGAAAGAAAAACTGTAGCTGGGAGCAATGAAAATATTTGTGATACATTTAATTCAGCTTCTCTTCAGAAAGCAACTGTTCAAGAAGCAGGTGTAATGCAGAAGTCCTCAGTTACTGGAAATCCTTCTGTAATGACAGACGTTAGTTGGGAGGTAGTAAAAAAAGGTCTTGCTTTATGGACCAAAAATTTGCCAGGAACTTTGAAACACGTATGTAAAAATAAAGATTCAACTGTGTCTTTGTCCTTATCAGAAGTTGGAGTAGATGGGGGAAAAACACAGCAGATTTTGGGAAATCTTCCCAGTTCATTAACTCAGAAAGACCAAACTAAAGTTACAGTTGGATCAAATGAAACGACTACGTCTTCTGCACCTTCCTCTCTTGGAAAAAAACTTGATGTCGTAAATTCCAATTTACTGAAGGGTTCTGAACTCCAAGTTGCCATTGTTACTCCATTGATAATGTCAAAAGAGAGTATTCAACATGAAGTGCAGAAAAAAACTCATTCATCTCTGTTGGAAGAAATGTATCCAATTATTGAAGAAAACAGTGTATGTAGTTTACAAGAGCTTAGTTCCTTAGTACCAGCTGCTGATGAAGGGGCAGGAGGAACTCTTCGTTCATCTTCAAACACAGGTATTACTGTTAAGAAAGAAGATATAGATATGCATGAAAAAACCACCAAATCCAGTGAAGAAACCTTTATAGTGAAAGCTGAAATGAACAAGGATTGCTTAATTCATCAAGTTCCTCAGAAAGATGTAAAATCTTTCAAAAGTAGTTCAGATTTGCAAGAACCAGGAGATGCTGTTGAAGTTGTGCTGAATGACACTGTGTTCGAGATATCCAGTGTGTGTACTCTTGTACAAGGTGATGAGTTTTACAATTCACAAATAGCTTGTATTTTTAATAGTAGCCCTTTGAAGTCTAGTAAGAAAAATGACACTTCAGAAGAATATATGCCATATTTGCATCATAGTGACCAGCATTCTGGCCTTTTGAAAAGTGAATCTGAAATTATCACGAGTGTCTCAGAAGGAGATACCTTTTTGCCATCCCAAGACCGCTTATCAGATGCCACTACAGAAAAGCTGTTAGACGAATTGTCGAATTTAGAGATTCCTCAAAGTGGGAAAGCTTCAAATGAGGGGAATGTCATTGATTCTGAGGAAGGAAAAAGCAGTTCCATGCCCCAAAGTACTCTTTCAGGAGAGAAACTTAAGCAGGATACACTCTATGATTGTAATCATAGTGCAGACTTCAGCAGTGATAATGAGGTTTTACCTGTAAATAAGGGAAACATATTCAGCAGTAGTATTGCAGATGGAACGAACGCTACTGCAAAAGAGGATGCCACAAAAAATGCGCTATGTGAAGAAAATCAACCAGATTCTGGAATCGACACTGAAGCTCCTAAAATAGTACTAAACGATCAGCTGACTGAACTCTTGAAAGAATTTCCTTATGGAATCAGTTTTCCAAAGGCTTTAAAAACCCCAGAGAATAACGATTTTGTGACTAAACTAAGTGAGAAAGAAGATGAAGAAAAGCCTCAAAGTTCTGTGGAAACTCCCTCACAAATACAAATAACAGTATTAACTTCTGAACAGATGAAAGAAATGTTTCCTGAACGGAGTCAATCTTCCTCTAACATACCAAAAAACTGTGAAGTTGACCAGTTTTCAACAAAATTTAAAGATGACTTGATGGAAGAGAATAAAAGGCATAGTCAAACTGATCAAGCTGTACCTTATGACAGCCGAAATATCTCAGCAGAAACAACAGCTGCAAAACCCAGTAAGCATAAATATTGCTGCCTCCAGGGTTGGCTAGCTTCAACAATGGGAGTGGAGCCGTGTAAATGCATACTGCCTGAAAAAGTTGCCTCAAAGCAGAAGGTGGACATTTGTCCACAGTCTAAAACTATATCTAAAGTCAAACCAGAAGCTGATGCAAAAACTGGTCTTCAAGAAAATGAATCTAAAATAGATCCTGAAATTGTTCCACTTTCATCTCTAGAAAAACTAGGCTCTCAAGAACTTAATATACCTGTCAAGCAGGAAATGGAAGAATTGCCACTCCATACATCTTCTCCTACTTTGACGACTGAAACAATTGAAATTAAAATACAGAACCACACACGTGAAAGAGATAATGTCTCTGCAGATAAAACACAGTGTCATTCAAGCACAAAAGATTTAAAAGCGGTTGCTGCTAGAACTCTCTCCAAGATTGAAACCTCGGTTAAACAGAGAACATCAAAAGAAAAACTTGTTGTAAGATCAAAGACAGACCATCGAAGGAGAATAGAAATAAAGCGCAACACATACCAAGAAAGATATAAAATTAAACGGGACTCCAATGAAACACGCATTATTAAGGGACCAACTTTGAGTAAGGGTTTGAAGAGAAAAATGGCAATAGGAAAAAAGCATAAGGCTTTGGTAAACCAGAATAATGATGCCATAAAGTCCCCAAATATAAACAGTATTAAAATTAAGAGCCCTCAGCATAAATCTACCATGCTTTCACCAGAACATTTAAATGTAAGGAAGAAATTAGATTTTGAGAAAAACTACGGATACAAAAAAAATTTGGGGCACACGAGGATAAACAATGAACCAAGTAGGACTGAGCATATTGAACACAATGAAGAAAGTATTCAAAGGAAAAGTCTGAAGATAAATTTGGAAAAATTTGCGTATTCGAAAGAGAAGAAAAATGTAGGCAATTACAGAAGTCATTTAGATGCATCACCAAAACACATGAGCCATGCTTCCAATATACTTAAAACTCCCTTCTCAGTTAAAGAGGCTGTGCTAGATACTCGTAATAGAGACAAGCGACTTGAGAGATCTCTTTCTGATAAAAAAACATGTTTCAGCAGAAGAACTGGTATACTGTCAATTTCTCTACAAAGAGAACAAAAGAAAAAATATTTGAACCAAGTTGCATTCAAAAGGATTGCACAGAAAACCATTTGTTTGACAAACTTAGATTCACATTCCAAACCAGTATGGCATGTGAAATCCAGTAGTGTTTCAGCATTGCGTGAGGATCAAAAGAACAGCAGCGCATCCTCTCAGCATCCAGAAATGGAGAAACCGAAAATGCTTGAGTTCAAAATGTGCCCAGAGATATTGTTTGGAAAATCAGTCTCGGAAGAACAACTTTTAGATGGAAAGAATCTTTCTGAAAAAGACAAAACCCCTATCACAGGTACGGTATGATATGATCAAGCCAACCTGTAATACAACTCCTGTTAAATAGGAAGTTGTAAATGCAGACTGGTATTAGTTTTAGTATTTCCCCTGCTTATGTTTACATTTTAAAATGTGTTTTGTGTGTGTGTGTTGGTGTCAAGGAGCTGTCAGTCGAGCACAGCTCATCCACAAGGCAGGAAACTTGAGACACAAGATGCTTTTAACTTTTATTAACAGAAAGTAACAGCATAGCAGAGTTCCTCACTAGCTTCACAAAGACTGTCTTAGCAGGTAACCAGTGAAGTAATCTTAGAGGTACTTAGATAACTTAGATGATTAAAATGCATATACGTAACAGTGGTGAGCTTGAGTACATTTCTTTTTAGGGTTAACATGAATGATATGATTAATTAATACTTAAGCATCCAGAAACCTGCTAAAGGACAAGAAACTATGAGAAGGAAATAGCTGGAGGGAATGAATCATGGTTTATGTTGTCTCTATACTAATGCACAGAGTATGGGATTCAAGCAAGATGAATTGGAGCTCATAATACAGGATGGCAAATATGACCTAGTGGGCATTGCTGAAACTTGGTGGGATGAGACTCATGACAGGAATGTAGGAATTGGGGGGTATAGCTTGCTCAAAATGAATAGAACAAACAGGAAGGGAGGAGGAGTAGAATTATATGTAAAGGATGTGTTCACTGGTGAAGAGATCCAGCATCTGAAGCACAGAAGACAGAGAAACAACAGTGACCTTACTGTGGATGTCTGCTATAGACTGCTAAGCTAGACTGAATAGTTGGATTGTGCCTTCCTAGAGCAAGTAGTAGGTCCTCTGCGTGGAGAAGATGGGGGAACACCTGGCTTTCCAATACTACATGTGAAAAGGATATAGAGGGCTTAGTGAACCACAAGCTTAACATGAGTCAATAGGGAGATGCAGCAGCAAAAAAGGTAATGGTATTGGCTACATCAACAGACTTATAATGGCCAGATCAAGGGAAATAACAGTACTGCTCTATTCTGCCTTGTTCAGACCTCACCTGGAATGCTGGGTCCAGTTCTGGGCACCACAATTTAAGAAGGATATTGATGCATGCTAGAATGTATGCAGAGGAGAGTGACCAAGATATCAAGGTTCTGGAAACCAAGCCAGAGGAACGGTGGAGCAAAATATTAGTTTTCCTCCCTGTCCGTCAGTATTTCACAATTGAGCTGGTTTTGGAGGGTCTTTCAGAGAAATCTACCATAATTATTTGACTTATTCAAACTTTTAGAGATCTGCCTTAGGTTTTTTGTCTAAAGGTTTTTATTGGCTTCTAACATTGGGAGAAACCTGTTGTGGATGGTGCCATTCTGGTTACATAGAATAAATAAAAATGGAAGGAGGAGGAGGGGAAATAAAGAAAGAACATCCCATTCTTCATCTGCTAGCTATATAGATAATTATTCAACACATCCACTCCAAGGTAACACTGAACAATCCATCTTCTATAGACCAATATTCTCTTCAGTCCTCACACCCAGATGTCATAAGTTCATATTTTTATTCAAAAAGTCTATTAAGAAGTTTCCCATCGTTAGTAAATCTTGACACTGATTTTTTTCTGCTTGAAACACTCGTTTCACCATCTCTTAAGTCCGGTAATTTCAACATACATTGGAAGAGTTTTGGTTTCAGTTGAAAATTGACCTTCAAAACCCTCAGTATCAGTTTATGTACTTGCATGTAATATTTTAAAGCTTTTTTACACATCAATCAAGCATGATAAAATGTCACTTCATTTTCTTGAACATTCTGAAAACCCCGCTGAAACAGACCAAAGTTTCATGTAGCTCAGGCTTTTAGGTGCAACAGCCTCCAGGTAAATTCCCTTGAGTATTGACAAGGCGGGCATTTTTTGCAATGTGTTTCACCAATACTTGGCTCTAGAGGGTTTCCAAGTAAAGGAAGTTAATAGTTGAGAAATAGCCAGTGAGAGAACAACTTTGTATATTTTGTGATCTATGAATACATGGGTTGCTTCAGATCATTGTACTACATCGACCGTGGGGTGTTTGTGGTTGTCCCTGACCCAAGTATATTAGTCTGAATTTCATAGACAACTGACCGTTTACTCATAACTTGCAATTATCACTTGCAGCTGTCAAAAGTAAAAGAGAAGACTGGTTAAATTACAACCCTGTTAAGAGAAGAAAAACTGAAGAATGTGAAGCTCAAGGTAACTTCTAAAATCCATATAAGGATAATGCCAAAATTAGGGCCAACCAGAATATCGCAAAATAGTGCAGAAGTTCTGCAGAATTCCTCATCAGAAAATTTGCAAATGAAATAAATGGGAGGCAGCAAAAAGTAAGGTAACTTTTTGATTTCCTGTTATAAATCAATAAACTTGATTTTGTGAGGTTGAATGCTAGCTTGAAACTGACTTGGCACTTGATGGAGGGAGGACCCTTCATTCTCAGAAGAATAGTTGGTGTCAAAAGCTTCCCTAAGTGCCAAAGTCCAGACTTCAACCAACTCTCCACATTAATATTGTCCAAGGTGGTCTAGTTATGGACAACATATATGTCTATTGCAGAGAACAGATGTAACTACCGTCTTAGGTGTACCACTCTGTCCTGGCAGCTCCAAGATAATGGTGGAACTAGCCACAGCACAGGATACCATGCCATACCTATATTGCCTCAATAACATGTCTGTTAAGGTTGTGACTTGTCTAGTATTTTGAAGCTTGAGTGAACTTGGAAAGCCTTAACACGGCATAGCGTGTTAAACCAAACTTATTGGCTAGCTGAATATCATGGTTGAATAGTAATGATGCACTTCTATACTTGCCTACTCAAAAGTAAGTTTTAGCAGATTCAATGGGACTTACTCCCAGTATTGTTTTTTATATATAGCTTTGGAGTTTTGGCAGGAAAAGCTGAATTTTGCAAGTCTGTCTATCTCTATAAATCCTCCAAATTAACAGTGCAATTGTTTGTCACTATTCTGCAGTTAATGATGGCATTCCTCTTGATACTGCAATAAAATTATTGGATGGAATGCCTGTGAAGGATTCTAAAGCTACATTTCAGACCTACAAGAAAATGCATCTGGAAAAAAGAAGCCGAAGCCTAGATAGCACTCCCTTAAACTAAATGTCACAAATGTGAGTAATATCATGGGCATGTCTTGTTTATGGTGCATGTATTTGATGGAATTGGGCCATAAAGTAAAAAGTGACTGACAGGGGTGGGCACTGTAAAAATGATTATTGCACACACTGAGATGTTTTATGTTCAAGAAAAGATTCAAAAATTGTTTTCCCATAGAATTTACAAATAATTTTAACAATTGAATGTCTCACATTTTGCAATTAATAAATTCCCCTGTCTGTTTAATTCCATCATTTTGTCTAAAAAACGAGGATGATAGCACTGTAATTGCAGAAAGAAGCCAGTGGATTTTTATCCTTCTTTTTAAAAAGACATGTAATGAAAATATAGTTTATTGGTTTATCGGTTTCCTATAAAAACTAAGAAAACAATAACAATATTTTCAACTCACCCCCCCTCTCTGAAGAGCAGAGATAGTGTTAAAGAATAATACATTAGAATCAAGACCTAATGAGAATAGACCAAAGTGTCATTCCACAGTGTCCCATGAGCAGTTGATGGACAGAAGCAATGTTCAATAGATTCTGCGTAATCAATAAAATTGTAACATGCCATGTAAATACTTGTTTCTTTTTCCAGTTTGATGGTCCTCATTGTGATGTTGTTAACTTATATTGTTATATTGTTGTCAACTGTCCTGTATCTGTAACAATCATAGCATTTTTAAGAGAGAGAGCAATTTTGTTTTGTCTGAACTTCGGAGAGATAGTTAAAAACATGAACAAAAGCAGATAAGCCTTGGGTATGCACCAGGGAGCACTGGAAACTGTGTGCTGCTATCCAGTTTTGCTGAACTTTACAAACTTTTCAGAAAGTTTCTTTTTACTTTATTTATAATTTTCTGTTATTTGAGACTTGTTGATTTTCAGATGTGTTTTTTTAAAAGGAAAACTTGCAAATACCTCTGTTGAATGTCTCCTTTGATTGAAATGTAATTGTATTTGAAAACCCAGTTTGCATTTTGACCAAAACTTTGTGAGTCAAAATATTATCAGGATTCACCAGCTAGTTATTTAAACAAATCCTCTATAAGCTATATTAGCTAAGGGTTGTACTTAACTGTATTACTCAGCTGACTTTAAGGCTTCTTTCAGCCGAAGGGAAACAAAAATGATTTCCCCCTCCTCCAGCAGCTCTTATGCCCCACTGAATCTTCTCTGGAAGATCCCCAACCATCCGGAGCAAATTTCAGGGTGGGTGCTTCAGGGGGTGGAGCACCCACTCTGAAATTGTTTCCTTCCCCGTTCCACTGCTAAAAGCCTTATTGTCAGTTGAACAACACTCTGGGAATACAACCAAGTAGGTTTCCAAATATATGCCCTAGAAACTATTCTGATGTTGAATATTCATTTTTAAGTGCCTTTTGTATTATTTGGTATATTTGATGATACTTTATAACATTGTCACTTATTGATTGTGGTTTTTTATAAAAAAAGTTACATGAACTCGGTGCTACTGTTTCTTAAAGCAATTAAAAGCATACTTATTTTGGCAATGGTTGTTTTTTGTGTATTTGAAAGAATACTTGCTTGAATTTTAATCTGAGTGGTTGAAGTAATCTTTCCAAACATACAACCATATCCCTAGGTACGTCCAAGGCCCTTGTTTGGGGTCCACCTATTCTGTGAGCTCGTATAATGTCAATGGAGGTGAGTGGGTCTAGAGTCAAACTGCTGAAGCAATTTAAAACAAAAGCTCTCATATACGACTATCATCGAGCACCTGTCTAATATTTAATGGGACAGAAATACAATAGGTAGGTGCCACCACATTAAGACTCAATTCCTATATTGTATGGAATAGATCTCCCGATAGGATGGTAAAAGTACAGGCTCTGGAGGGCAGTGTAAACCTGACCTATTTTTTCTGTAATATTCAAACCATATTCAAACCATACAATGAGATCGCTTAAGGGACTGCAATCTTTCTTTACTGCCCAAGCACCCAATGTAGCCCTTGCTAGATCATCTGATATTTGTCCAAACCCATTAACCAGTTCACTACAAAAGCCACCATATCCTTTCCTTCCCTTTTGAATATGCTGGTGGCTATAATGATCCTGAGAATCTTCTAGCGGAATTTGCAGTGCCCTGACCACTTCCTTTCCTTTCCTTTCCTTTCCTTTCCTTTCCTTTCCTTTCCTTTCCTTTCCTTTCCTTTCCTTTCGATTTTGTTTTGTTTTGTTTCACTTACAGTTTAATTCATTTCTAACCTCCTGGACCAAATTTCAAGCAGTGATGAACTAGGTGCTTATACAGACTTGTGCATTGTGGATAATGCAATTGTTCTTTGGAACCAAATATCACAGTAAAGTCTGGAATCCTTATAAATCAACAGCATGTAGATCATATACCAAAAAACTGGATTTACAATCACAGAAGCAAATAATTGTTTTGTCGCTAATTCCTTTCCCACAAAATTGTGCTTCTCACTGTTTTAGCAATCCTTTACTGAAGATAACAAGTTGGTTATGTTCACTGTTATTGTATGAAACATCACAATATATTGGGAAGGTACTATCAGTACAGGATTGGACCAGAGCAGACAGTCTGAACAGTAAACCATTTTGCATTCTTCATTCCCTAGCTTTTAAATAACTCCTCCAAAAAACACCAGTAGGGACAAATACTTGTTAACATCATCATTTAGAATACTTTAACTTACAAGGCTAAAATCTAATGAATAAATAAAATATATTGTGCAATCTAGCCCCACCCCACTGCCCCCCTCCCCCCAAAATCAGATACACGAAGAACAAAATGACCCGGAAAGCTGGCTATAGGCACCAGGTTACAAGAGTGTACATGGAAGAGTGTACATGGATCTACACTCAAGTGTGCTACAGAAAAATACCATGAATTTTACACAAAGCCAGTTGATGACTGTCGTTGGCTTAAGGGCAACTACATCCTCGTTGAAACACAATTTTAAACAAACAGTAAAAGGTTTACAAAGCATACACAGCATGTAAATCATGTACAAATGGATGCATTCAATATTTCCCCTCCCCAACAGTTTTTATTTATTAGATGAATACTTTTCTCTACTTTCAGCTTTAACTGGACTCAATACATGCACAACTCAAAAGAATTAAGGGGGGGAAATAAGGTTATTGCAAAAACAGAATTAAACTAAGAATCTTCAAGTACCTTACATGACGGCCACTCTGTACCATTCCAATTGCTTATAAAATGAAAGGTCACAGAACCCATGAAAATACCTTTAATATTTTATTGGATTTAAAATAGATCATTTTAGCTGTATTTATAGTAATCTCAAAGTGATAATTTGAACTTTGTAAATAATGAAAACAATTAAAAATTATACCCGCATTACTTGATCTGTTTTAAGCTGATAGAAATCAAAGGGGGGGACTATAGAAAACCCCTTTTAGAACAAAATCACAATTTACATTATAATAAAGGCAAATATTCTGCATTAAAAAAACCTGCAGCAATGAGTCAGATGTCAAAGCAAATTACAACTAAGCATAAATTAATTGGTTTGGTTTAAAAATATTCTAGCAAGTTTATGGATGTGTTATACCCATGCGCAAAATTCTTATTGGTTTTAGATGCCTAAAATCTTCTCTTTTTACCCAAGACTTAAGTGTTTCAGGCTGAGATCCAAAGCCTCATTATCTGCCTCTGCTGTGTCAGATATCTTACTATTTCATAAGGGTTTCAAGTAGCTTTAGGGCATTCACCCAATCATTGGTTAAATCTTACCTTAATAGTTTAATTTGTTGGAAAAGAGCCATTATGTGTCTTTTCCCAATATAAGGTGTTGATCTATTGATAATGTGGGAGAGGGGTTCAAAGTGAAGATAATAATTTATTTTAAATTTAAATTAAGATCAATCAGATTGAACCAAATACTGTTTTAGGTGGGGGAATGTTTAGTTTCTGGAATACTGGCATATGTTATGAAATTAAACCACAATTAAAGCCATATTTCTTGTGGACAATATATTGGACCATATTGTAGTTTAATTGATTAGTTTGCAGCAAAATTTCATATTTTGAAGATTTGATAACAGTGGCTAGTCGCTGCATCAGTGTTGAAGTCAAATGTCATAAAATATCTGCATCAGACGGGTAATGGTATTTTTACGAGACCTTGCAATTGAAACATTAATGATGAAAGAATGAACTCATGCAGAGTGGTTTGTAATGCAGAGACACTTAAGGGAATTCTTACATTTCAGCAAAGTTTAGTGGATAAAACTTAAGCTTTTGCTTATGTATCATTATTAGTTTACAAACAATTTTGAAAAGCACAAAGGAATGTGGGAGTGAGGAGCCCAGTGCAGCTATCTCCAGCTCCCCATGCCTCTCAGAAGTAGAAGTGAGCAGGCTGTAAGCAGGTTGTGTAGTGGCAGCTGGCGGTGTAATGCTCTCCCCGTGGTTGTATAAACAGCAGGAGCAGACAGCAGCAGAAGAAAACAGCAGGGATCATCAGAGTGGCAAAGATGGCAGCTATGAGAAGTATCAATCATAAGTGGAAGGCAGGGATTTATATATTTGTTTCATATTGTCGCACACTGCCCCAGTCTCCAAGCATTGCGAGATTCCAGAGGTTCTTGGAATGAAGGACTGTGGAGACCGTGGTGTCTTTATGACGTATAGTTTATTTAGTTGGCAGGAGCTGGGACAGAGCAACAGGAGCTCACCCCATTGCATGGATTCGAACTGCCGACTTTCTGATCCTGCCAACCTAGCAGTTCGAAAGCATGCCAGTGCAAGTACCGGTAGATAAGTAGGTGCTGCTGCGGCGGGAAGGTAAATGGTTTTTCTGTGTGCTCTGGTTTCCATCACAGTGTTTCCATTGCACCAGAAGCAGTTTAGTCCTGCTGGCCACATGACCTGGAAAGCTGTCTGTGGACAAACGCCAGCTCCCTCAGTCTGAAAGCAAGATGAGCGCCGCAACCCCATAGTCAGCCTTGACTGGAATTAATGGTCCAGGGGTCCTTTACCTTTTACCTTTACATTTATGGTTTATTTACACATATATACAACCTTGGTCTATGATGGAGAGGCTCACAGCATCAACACCCCAGATGGTCTTGTCTCTCCCACAGTCACAGCATTGGAATCAAGCAGAAATCAAGTATGGCTCTCACCCTCCAGCTTCTGCCTGCTCCTGGCCCACCTCTTAGCTCTCACACACTCTGGCTTTTGTCTTCTTCCACTTACCAGCCAGGTGAGCGACAGGAGCCCACCCTCAGGCACAGAGCAGCTTTCTTTGTTATACCAATTACCATGCTTAGATGGTAACTAAGCTTGAGGCTAATTCAACAATGGAATCCTCCATTAGATGTCAACCCTTGATGGATCGTGTACCCTAGGAATCAGAAGGGACATGCATTATGCAGACTACCCTACCAAACTCACAACAATGTATTTATATACCTCAAGACAATCTCTAAGCAGTTGACAAAAACAACACATGATACATACATATGTTTTTTCACATGTACTGTATATATTCCTGGAGACAGGTTGTATATCTACAGCAATGACCAGAAGAAGAATGGCTTCTGGGAGGAGCGCAGAAAGAAGCAGCACCGTGGTACACCTGCACCGCACAATCAGACACCTCCATCTCTCCTGCATCTGTCTACAGCCACAGCAGGCACTGTAATTCTTCAACGGTTTGACTTCACCCTCAAAGGCGTAAGACAGAGGGGTGCCAGCACACAATATACACATACAAACTACAGTAAGCCTGGTTGCCTTACTGTTCTTTCTCATTTGCTCTCAAGCAATCTAAATGGCTTTTCTGCAGCAACAAAGGGAATCCCTAAGAAATGGAAGTGATGGTGGATGTCAAAAGGTGAGCAACTTGACCACAATATATGGTTAGAGGCCAGCAGCTGCCTCCTATACCTGCAAACCAAAAAGGGTTATTCACCTTTGCTCACCAATCCTGATGTAAGGCTTTGCTTTTCAATCCTGTCTGCTGACTCCTGGGTCTTGCCCTCAGCTCTGATTTTCAGCTTGCCCTTTAGTTCCAATTTCTCTTTCTCAACTCTGACACCTGATTTTTCTCAGCTCTGATTGCCCATGTTATTATGTACTGAAGTTCTCACCCTGGGCCAGCAGGGGGATACTGTAGATAGTTATGCAAATAAGGGATCGAAAGTGACGTTCAGTGATTGGATAGTTTTAGAAAGTTGTTACATTTATGTGTACTGGAGCTCTATATAAGCAGGCTGACTGAGCCCTTCAGTTCAGTTCTGTTCTGGCCTCTGAATAAAAAAGAGCTGTTTGAAGAATCACTGTGTCGTCTGATATGTTCACCCACAACTTAACACATGTTGAATACGGTCTCCTAGCTCCTGGATGATCCAGCTGCCTGTAGCTTAGCCTTAACACTAGGGGAAAGGGGCATGAAGCTTCATTTTTCCCCAGTGCAGTCAGCCTGGAATTGATGCAGACTGGCAATACTGTGAAGGAGGGGATGCAGTACCGTATTTTTTCCCCCTCCAAAAATGAAGGGGAAATCTGGGTGCGTCCTATGGGGCGAATGCAGGCTTTCGCTGAAGCTTGGAGAGCGAGAGGGGTCAGTGTGCACCGACCCCTCTCGCTCTCCAGGCTTCAGGAAGACATCCGCAGGGCTGTCTAGGCTGCGGATAGCAGCCTGCTTCCCAGAGCGCCGGGCGCGCTGAAAGCAGAGCGCCCGGTGCTTCGGGAACACATCCGCAGCCTAGGCAGCCCTGCGGGAGTTCCCGCAGAGCTGTCTAGGCTGTGGATAGCAGCCTGCCGCCCGGCGCGCGGGGCACCCTGAAGCAGAGCGCCCCTTGCGCCGGGCAGACATCTGCAGCGTGGGGAGCCCTGCGGGAGTTCCCGCAGGGCTCCCCATGTTGCGGATAGCAGCCTGGTGCCTGGCGCGCCCTGAAGCAGAGCGCCCCTCGCACCGGGCAGACATCGGCCAGCCCCACAAGCTCGGGGGACAGCGGGGAGGCGCAGCGCCGCCATCCCGCTGTTCCCCGACCTGGTTTTGAGGGACAAATAAAGGAAAACATTTTTTCCTTTATTCCCCCCCCCCAAAAAAAACTAGGTGCGTCCTATGGGACGGAGCGTCTTATGGGACGAAAAATACGGTAAATCTTTAAAATACTGGTAATATCCAGCTAGAATTACACAATTACATTCCACTTGAAAGAATGCCTACAAAAATTTAGTCATTTTGATAGGGTATCAGAGACGAATGCCACTGGTTTCATGAGGCCCCTTTGGGGGCTGCTTGAAGAGCTGGATTTTTTCATCTAGCCTGGTGTATGCCAGGGAAACCCTGAGAAAACGAAATAGGAAAGTATGATGTCATTTTGCCATTTGCCCAGATGGGATACAAGAAAAAGCCTAGGGCCTTTCAAAAACAAACAAATGGCTCTTTTGTACTGTGAATAAGAGGTCAAAGTGGCTTGAGAACAGTTGTCTAAGTGTTTTTATAAAAAACACCCACCCCACATTCAACAAATAAAAACCTATTGGGGACTCAGATGCTCCTCTTCTTCAAATTACTACTGAGTAACATTTTTTTTTAAAGTATTAAAATTGGTAACTGATATTAAGTTAGTGAAATTTTTTTTAAAAGGTCTTATGTATATAATAAAGGTTCATAAATGTACCAAGCAAACACATACATAAATATATAAACCACATGTCTGAAGCTGCACAGGAGAACAGCCATGAAGCCATTTTGACTCCCAAACTGACCAGGTGTTTTCTTTGCAAAGTCAAATGGAAAAGCCTCCCCATTGTCTTTTCCTTCACAAATCCTGTCTTAAGGGTATGTCTCTGTATGGATAGGGTGAGCCTGTGACTTGGCTCAGGAGCTAAGTATTTATCATTACAAAAGACTGGCCAGGCTCCCCAGCTATATCAATCCAGTAAGCATTAACAGGTAACTTGCCAGACAGGAGGTAAACAACCTACTCAGATTATGAGGTAAACAACCCACTCAGATTTCTGCTTTAGCCTGCCCTTTGTGTGATGTAGGTATGATGTGTCTGGGGGGTGGTCTTAAGCTACACCCCTTCTGTGATGTATGTATGATGTTTCTGGGGATGGGCTTGGACTCCAGGGCTGGCAATTTAAAATGTCTATATAAGGGCGGACACACCTTGGTTCTGGGTCCTCTTTCTCCTGTGTGTGAAGGGGGCACCCTGTTGCAACAGTTCAATAAAGATCAGGCTTACGAGCTGCTTTGCTTCTCAGTATTCTCTGGTTGGTCTCTGTTCTTTCCTCTGACCGATGGAGAACCTACAAAGGACTCTATAAGGGCTCTTGTGTCCCTCATAAGGGAATAAGGGCAGATTTTCGTTTATTACACTAGTGTTGGGAAAGATTGAGGGCACAAGGAGAAGGGGACGACAGAGGACGAGATGGTTGGACAGTGTTCTCGAAGCTACCAAATGAGTTTGACCAAAGTGTGGGAGGAGTGAAACGCAGGAGTGCCTGGCGTGCTCTGGTCCATGGGGTCATGAAGAGTCAGACACAACTAAATGACTAAACAACAACAAAAACTTTTTTCTACAGTTGTCCCTTCCTTCCTTCCGATATAAGAATTAGAGCTCCAGGGTGTATATTTTTTTATCTTAAAAATGTTCCAATATTAATTGTAATGAACCTTTGGCTAGAATGTATTAGGCTTGCATTTGTGTGCCTGGATTTTACAACTCTTATTCGGTATTGCTTTCCTATCTGACCCTGAAAATGGCATAAATGGTCATTCAGGATAGTTTGCTATGTCTGTTTTGAGTTCGCACCAGGGTGAAATCTGTTATCTCCAGAGGTTCCAAGGAGCAGATAGGGACATCTGGAATGTCAGCAACCCTGTCAAAGGCCTGGTTGCTAAGGAAACAGTGATAAAAAAGACATTTGAGACCCCAATGGCCTGAGGCAGTTAGGGGCATCCCAAGGTAATTGTGGGGGTGGAGTTACCAGTATGGAGCCATGCATGTTTTGCTTCTCATGACCTGTAACCTTTATTGATGTATGTAGAAGAATGTTTTATGTTTTATGACTCTTTGTGTGCTGTATTTGAAATTGAAAGCCTATGTAAGCTTTGTTACAAATTTGCTCTAGGCAGTCTTTTCTAACTAGGTCTGCTGAGCAACTGGATGGCAAGACCATCCTGTTGCAATAGTTAATAAACTGGGTCCCTAACTGGATCTGCTGATGCCTCTAGTTCTCTTGGTTCCATATTTTATTGAAAAGCTGTTCCCTCACCTGGGTAACAAACAGGTGGTATAGAAATAAATTATTTCCTTCCTTCCTGTGACAAATTTCATATTGCTATAAATTTAAGGAGGGGGCCTCTAAACTCTAGAAATGAATAAATACTAGGATTTTGATTAATTGAGATATGGATAAAAGTACAAACTGCAGAGCTGTGCCAGACAGAATTCCTGGGCTACCTTATGCAAACCAACCTGGTTGGCTTAGTAAAGAGCAAACCTGTTAACATGACAAAAACAGTATGTATATTTGTGCCAACCCCTCTTGTATCAAAATAATTCAGTTCAGGCCCAGTATTGAAGATTGTCTTTGCTGGGGACCTGCTAAATGCCTATAGCTGCTGATGTTCCATCTCTTCTTCTCTATCACCTTGACCACCAGCTTCTTCTTTGGTTGGTTGGTTGGTTGGTTGGCTAGTTGCTTCCTCTTTATCTGGGCCCAACAAACTGGCAAACAAGAGCAGCAGTCATTGCTGCTGCCACTTCTGATCTCACCATTCACCCAATGCACTCTCTCCCTTCACTCTGAATTGTGCTGCATGGTCCTTTTACGTAGCATGTGCCTTTTATAGTGGGTGCAACCTAATGCTCATTTAAGTGACACGTGGCACAATTCTAAGCATGTTTAACTCAGAAGGAACATTATACCGAGTTAGACCAATTGTCCATATGGCTTAGTATCATTGACACGGGCAGCATCTTTCCAGGATTTCAGATGGTCATTCCTTCCCAGCCCTATCTAGACACTCCAGGACTGAACCTGGGACCTTTTGCATGCTAGCATCTGCTCTACCACTGAGCTTCTGTCTTTACCCTGAATCAATCATACTTCAGTGGGCTCCCATCTTTCATAAGAACTTCTGGAATCAGAGGGAGCCTTTTTTATATAAAAAAATTATACTTTTCAGGTTTATACATTTCACCGATTTTACAATCCTTTTGACATTTCAAAACTTGACTTCCTCCCCCCCCTTTCTATGGTTCCTTAAATTTATTTTTAATATCTTATGCATATCCAAATTAACTTAATTTGCTCATTTACTCATCAAATATATACTCTTATGAAGCTGCAAGTAATTACAATAATCCTGCCAATGTTCTTATCTGTTTACAATTTATCTGTAAATATTCAATAAACTATTTCCATTCTTTTATTAAAAAGTTTGTTATTTTTATTTCTTATTCTTCCTTTAAGTTTTGCCATTTCTGCATATTCCAAAAGTTTTTGTATCCATTCTTCTTTTGCTGGGACTTCTGCTTCTTTCCATTTTGGGGCAAGTAACACTTTTGCCGCTGTAGTAGTATACATGAATAAGTTTCTGCACCGTTTAGGTAGTTGTGTCCCTATAATTCCCAAAAGAAAACCTTCAGGTTTTTTTAAAAAAATAAACATTATTTTAAACGTCCTTTTCATTTCATTGTTTATCATTTTGGAATAAGAGGAATCCTTGAGGCAAATGTCAGGGGGTGGCTAGGTTAATCTGTTCAGCTAAAACCCACCAAGAGAATTCTGGCACTTGGATGACCAACCGTTTTATTGTGGCATAAGCTATTAAGGACCAGATCCCTTTTCCTCCAGTGCATGAATACATAGTCCCTTCCAGAAGTAACTTTGCATGATCCCACTAGTCATGTTTGCCCTTTCTACTTACTCCCTTTATCTAGTATGGTTGTTTTGAAATACAGAGCTGTATTTCAATTTCAGTCTGTCTCACTAATTGCTCTGCATAAGGCCTCCAACTTTTAATTTTCTTTCCTTATGGGGGTGTTGCAGGCCAGTTTTATATGTAGTTAGATTTTTGATGGACATCATCATCATTATTATTTAAAAAATACTGTCCTTCATCTGAAGATCACAAGGTGGTTCACAAAAAAATAAAAAATAAACAAATCTACTTAGATTTTCCAAATCCATGGAGGGTTTCTTGAGGAGTAGTTTTAGCACTGCTTCCTTCAGGCAGGCAGGGACCACCCCCTCTTGCAAGGAGGCATTAATCACCTCCTTGGTCCAGCCAGCTGTCCCCTCCGTGCTAGTTTTATCAGTCCAGAGAGGCAGAAGTCCAAAGTGCAACTCATCTTCCTGACATAATCCTGTTTTGTTACCCTTGAGGCAGCAGAATAGGGCTGAATACAAATTCTAGTATATAAATATATACAGCACAAATCTTTCCTACTTTTGAGTACCTCATGTTCCATCTTGCTGGGTGCTGACCTCAAAGAATAGCAAACCAGCTGCCATGGAAGATCAGAAATCTGACATGCCTTCTTCTCCATTCCCAATTCTGAATAATTCCCACGTCGAAATCATTCAGTTTCAAGACATGTACCTGCTTTGACAGGCTTCTTAATGTGGCTGTGTGACATGCTTGCAAATTAGCCCAACCTCAGACTCTGGCCATGCTTTGGTAAGTAGGCTAATATCTAGATGTAACATCTTGCCTTTCCCTTTTGCTTTCTGAGATCTTGAGCCAAAAGTGGTAAGAATTCTATATTTATGTACCCTGGTTTGTTCTTGATGTACATATTCCATGCATTAAGCTACAGGGAATAAGATGGTGTTTTCTGTATGTGTTCTGCCTCGAAAGAAACGTTAAGTACAGACCATGATTGGCCTCAGAGAATTCAAATGAAGCAGCTCTTTCCCATCTGTTTCAAGAACTATTTAAAAACCTGCATGTACTGAGAAGAAAAGAGAGAAGCCCAAACCATTGAACTTGCACCATGACCTCCTGAAGAGACCTCCAACAACGGCTAAGAGAGCTGTGTTCAAAATAGATTTTGTTTGGTTGGTTTTGGTATTTTAAACTGTCATTGAACAATGTTAATTTTTATTAAACTATTTATATTGGCTCTTAGAAAAGCAACACTCCGCAGACTATGCGAATAGACTTAATTGAGCTGTATTGGGTAAGCCACCAGGATGAGAGTTCTAACAGTGTCATAGCTTCGCTACCTGAGTCCCACCCTTGAAGTGATCTCACCCTGGAGCCACACAGCTCCATGTCCACCCTCAGAGGTGCACACTGAGCACTAGCACCCTTTCCAGCTGCAAGTAACGTTCACCACCAGCAGCTTTGTGCTGGCTGCAGTAAAGGCTTTTTAGATGTGTTTGGTATGTCAAACTACATGGATTTTTGGCCTGATCTACAAAGGCAAACTTCACATTTATCTGGACAAAGAAAATAAATTAGTGGTATAAAGAGAAGGTGACAGAACAGTTAATGGCACAAGAAACTTTGAAGGATCAGAGAATCCCCTCCCAAAGTCTTGTAAAAGTCCTTGCCTTTCCCAACCAATCAAGATTGTTGGAGCAGAACAAAAACATAAATCATCTAATAATGGGAGAAAGTTGGGTTGTGCATACCAAACTTTTGAACTGGAAAAGCGAGATAAGACCATAAATTAGGACCCTAGAAAAAAGGAGTCGGAAGGATAATATCCTACTTGTTTATGGCTTGGATCAAGCAACCTGAGCGTGCACTCATGTGCTTCCATGTGTGTACTGAGTTTGTCCAGCTTCCTGTTATAGCTCGATTGTAAGAAAACCCTGAAGGCTGCACGCCAGAGAGGTGGCTGGGGTGTCTTCACCCAAGACATAGGGCCAGTTTTGTTTATCCTGCGCCTGCAACCGCCCTGAACTCCTGTTCAGTGAAGTTGCTGTCTGTGCACACACTGTCATCTGCACATGTGCAAAGGCTGTCTGAACTACATACCTCAGTTTAACTGAAGCTTCTGTTCTTTACCTTATAAGGTTAAGAAACGAGGTGTGGTATTATACATAAAGGAAAAATTCGACCCAAAATTGTTGTATAAAGATGAACAAGGGAGAATGATAGTAGTACAGATTGTATTTCAAGGAATAAAAATAATTGTCGCCGGAATATATGCACCTAATGATAAAAAATCGGCTTTCTTCTCTGAATTAGGTAATAAGTTATTAGAGTGGATGGACCAAAAAATGATACTGATGGGCGATTTTAACGGAGTGGTGTCTCCAAACTTGGATAGGTCAACAAAAAAGCAAGAGACAAAGGAAGGCAAGTTACCTCGAACGTTTTTTGATTTGGTTGATAATATGGGGCTAATTGACGCTTGGAGGTTTAAAAACCCCACTACAAAACAATATACCCTTTTCTCAAATCCAAATAAGAGTTGGGGGAGAATAGATAACATTTGGATCTCGAAGGAGTTGATACAGAGTTTAACTAAATCTGAAATTCTCCCACAAACTTTATCTGATCACAATCCGGTATTTATAGAGATAAAGGGTAAAGATGTTAGAGTAGTTAGATGGAGAATGAATGAATATATATTTAACAATCAAAAGATAGTAAGTGAGGCAAAAGAAACAATTGAAGAATACTTCAAGTGGAACCTTGACAAAGAGACAGCCTTAGAAACGGTTTGGGACGCAGGAAAAGCCGTTATGAGGGGCTTTCTAATCCAGAAAAATTGCCATTTAAGAAAAGAAAAAGAGAAAAAGAAAGAGGAGATTCTAATACAGCTTATGGAGAACGAAAGACAATTAGCTATCAAACCAGGTGAGGTGACAATACAGCAAAACTTAAAGATACTACAAGCCCAATTTTCTATGATAGTTAACCAGGAGATTGAGTGGAAAATCAAAAGGATGAAGCAAAAGGATTTTGAATCAGCTAATAAAATAGGAAAATACTTGGCATGGCAAATAAGAGAAAGGAAAAAACAAAATACGATCTGCAAGATAAGGGATGGAGAAAGGATAGTAGAAGAGCCAAAAGAGATAAAGAGGATATTTCAGAAGTATTATAAGGATTTATATAAAAGAGGAAAGGAAACAGATTATGAAATAGAGCGCTATCTGGAAGAATATCATTTACAACAGATTGCCACTGAAGAAAAAGAGTTATTAGACCAGATGATCACAGAAGATGAGATAAAGAAAGCAATAAAAAAGATGAAAATTGGGAAAGCGCCGGGGCCGGATGGCTTACCGGCCAAATATTATAAAACATTAAGTGACCAACTATATCCAATTCTATGTGAAGTGATGAATAATGTTTTAAAAGAAGGGAGGATTCCGAACACCTGGAAGGAAGCCTACATTACATTAATCCCTAAAAAAGATGTGGACGCCTTAGAAGTGAAGAACTATAGGCCGATTTCGTTATTAAATAATGATTATAAACTATTTGCGGACATAATGGCAGAAAGATTAAAAAGAGTATTAAACAACAGAATTCATAAAGATCAAACGGGCTTCCTTCCAGGGAGACAATTAAAGGATAATGTAAGAAATGTGATAGATATCATTGAATATTTGGAAACCAGAATAGATAAACAGGCGGCCTTGATATTTATAGATGCTGAGAAGGCATTCGATAATGTCTCTTGGTGCTTTCTGATGGAAAACTTGAAAAGGATGGGGATGGGAGAAAGATTTAGAAAAGGCATAGAGGCCATTTACCACGAGCAAAGGGCAAAACTTGTAATTAATAATACCACATCAGAATTTTTTGATATATCTAAAGGGACCAGACAAGGTTGTCCCTTGTCCCCCCTATTATTTATTTCAGTATTGGAAGTACTCACTAAGAGGCTGAGGGAAACAGCAGAGGTTAATGGAGTTAAGGTTGGAACTAAGGAACACAAAATTAAAGCTTTTGCAGATGACATTGTATTAACATTAGAAAATCCAAAGCATAGTGTAAAAGAAGCCCTACAAAAATTTGAAGAGTTTGGTGCTGTGTCAGGCCTTAAGGTTAATAAGAATAAGACTAAAATGCTGACTAAAAACTTAACTAAAGAAGATATCGCAGATCTAGAACAAAAGACAGGAATCATGACAGCAAAGAAGGTGAAGTACCTCGGAGTGTGGATTACGGCTAAAAATATTAACTTATATAAGGATAACTATGAGGTCACCTGGAAGAACATCAAGAAAGATCTAGAAATTTGGGAGAGAATGAGATTATCCTTCTTGGGGAGGATTGCAGTTATCAAATTGAATGTTCTGCCTAGGATGCTATTTTTATTTCAAACCATCCCGGTACTTAAAGGTCTAAAGCAGTGTAAAGAATGGCAAAGAGCCTTGGCGAGATACATCTGGCAGGGAAAAAGACCACGAATAAAAATGAAAATATTGGTAGATAGAAAAGAAAGAGGGGGCTTCTCCCTACCGGACTTAAGTCTATATTATGAGGCGGCGTGTCTATTGTGGTTGAAAGATTGGATAAGGCTAGAAAATAGAGACATCTTGGATTTGGAAGGCTTCGACAACAGGTACGGGTGGCACTCGTACCTGTGGTATGAAAAGGTGAAAGTGCATAGAGGCTTTCTAAATCATATTTTTAGAGGACCATTATTCCAAGTATGGGAAAGAAATAAAAATTTACTGGAAAGGAAGACACCCTGGTGGATTTCACCAATAGAGGTGTTAACGGTTAAAAAAATTAATATGGAAGGGAAGAATGCCACTTATGAAGAAATTACAAGAAAAACGGATCAAGGTATAAAACTTAGATCATATGAAGAGATTAAAAGCTTACTTACCGGGTGGTTGCAATACCACCAGGTAAATGATCTGTTGAAAGAAGATAAAAAGAAATCAGGATTTGAAGATAAAAAAATCTAAATTCAATGTGGAAGTTGTGGAAGGTAAGAACAAAACACTGTCTAGAATCTATGATATTTTATTGGAGTGGTACACAAAAGATGAGGAGGTGAAGGAGGTCATGACTAAATGGGAAATAGATATTGGTTATAACATCGAATTTGAGAGGTGGCAGGAATTATGGAATATTAATATGAAGTTCACGGCGTGTACGGCATTAAGGGAAAATATCTGGAAAATGATATATAGGTGGTACCACACGCCAGTGAAACTGGCCAAGATCTACAGGTTAAAGAATAAAAGATGTTGGAAATGTGGAGAGGTAGATGGTGATTTCTACCATATGTGATGGTTATGCAGCAAAGTGAAAGGATTCTGGGAATCGATTTACAACGAACTTAAAAACATTTTTAAATACACGTTTCCCAAAAAACCTGAAGCTTTTCTGCTAGGAATGATGGGTAAAGAAATTAAAAAAGAAGATAAGGTACTATTCCTATATGCCACAACAGCCGCAAGAATCATGTTAGCACAAAATTGGAAAACGGAGGCTATACCTAATATAAGTGACTAGCAGGTTAAACTGACAAATTATGCTGAGCTCGCTAGAATAACGGGAAGAATAAGAGATCAAGATGAACAGAAATTTCATGACAATTGGGTTAAATATTGGATGTATATTGGAACCAAATTATAAAAGACACTGGCGGGACTGGAATAACTCTAACAGTAACGGGTTATTATCTGATACTTACCAAAGGAGTGGAGGGAAGTCCAAGGCTCGGCAGAGCCTAAAACTGTACTTACGATTTATGGAGTGGATATATTATGTGTAATCTATATATTGGATTTTGTATACGTCTATATGTATATATGTATAATATCAATAAAAATTTAACATGCAAAAAAAAAAGCAGCTTCTGTTTAACTGAAACTTGTGTTTTCAAATCAGTTGGAAGGTGGTTTGAAGGGAAATGCCTGCCCCCTCCCTCAATAAACTCTGGGATACATATGGATTGTGCCTAATGTTATGTGTACTCAGCTTGAAACACTATTGGTGGAAGTACAAGTGGAGCTGTGCATTGCCAGGCTGTGCAATGAATGCCTCTTTATGGGAACTAATTGTTAGAACTGATTTATTGATAAAGATATCATTTTGGAATGTTTGGAATGACAAGTGCAGACTGTTTTTTACATAAACTGTTTGGTGACAATACCAACAAAGGCACCTTAGTCTTTAAGAAGGGTATTGTAAGATCTTAAACTACCACAAATCTTTAAGCCTTTATTGTAGCTTAAGGTCTTATCATGCCCTTCTGAAGGCCAAATGAAACTCTACTTTCCTTTAAGGAGCCATTTACTGTCCTCATCCACTGGACAAAATATCATTTGGCTGCAAAGACCTATTTCTTTCTGAGCCCTGTGCTATTTACCTTTGCAGACAAGGTTTGAAGAACTTGAAATATAAAGTGTTGTGTCAATGCCAAAACTGTATGTTATTTCAACTGAGTGATATTTCCCAGCCTGACTTTATGGAAATCATATATTCTAAAATGTTTCCTCTGTGATTGGACCAGGCAATTATTCCATAGCAACCAGCATGCGGAATAGCAAGTGAACTCTATAGGCTGTGTTCTTCTCAAAGCCACTGAGCCAAATGATGGAATGAATTTCAGCTTCCTATTTAGAATAGCACAGTCAGTATTGTACCCACTGCTATTATTACATGAATAGGGGGAAAACCCCCCAAAAGGTTTAAGGCACCATAGTAATTTATCAGCTTTACTTCACTGTCAAAAGAGTAAGTATGTGCTAGAGATATGATTTAGGTTTTGTTGTTTAATTTACAAAACCAAGTTTAAGACATACACATAATTTATCAGTGGACATAATGAAGAATGGCTTCTGGGTAGCATCCCTCGGAAAGAAATATTAGATGTGATGTAGAATCTTATGAAGAGGTTGCTATGGTATTTTCGGAGCCCAGATGGAAGTAATCAAAGGCTGAAGACAGATTGTCGATGGTTTTGTTTGTTTGTTCCCCACCCCCTGCATAATTGAAGGCAGTTTGAAAAAGGTATCGCTGCTTATTGATCACTTATGCACTGGGTAATCTGTTTTGCAGGTTTCATATTGTTTTATGACCTGGGACTGTTCCTTGTCTGAAAATTAGGAAAGCTTGGGGCTGGCCCAATACATTTAGTCACCTGAAGCAAACCACACAATGGCGTCTCTCCCCTGCTGCTGGCAGCATAGTGAGATGGAAGTGATCGTGTGGAATATATTTTACTTTATCTGGAAAAAGTACAAAACCAGACTTCTGAACACAACTCCAGCACATACCACTCTGTAGTCCCCACACAATGAAGCATACAAAAATCAATTTGTAGTGTTTTGTACTCTCTGGAACTTTCCAGGTTATATACTTCTAGCATTCCAATTTTGATACTAAGGATTATTGTGTGAGCTCTTCGTTGTCCCCACCCTGCCTACCCAATGCACATAGTAACACACTCAGATATCAGGTTCAAATCCCAACTTCCCCATAAAGCTCACATGGCCACCTTGAGCCAATTCCAACCTCTCAACCTAATCTAATAGGATTGTTGTGAGCAGAAAATGTGCGGGGGACGGGACCATGTACCTTTAATTCCAACTGATAAATGGAATGAAATAAAATTTAAAATAGATATAGTTGGAAAGAACATCTTTGTCTTACAGTGCACAGTTCAGCACAAGCCATTCTATGCACCACCTGTCAAGAACTGGCAGGACAATGGGGAGGAGGAAGGAGGATCCTGGTGATGGGTGTAGCTGGAACTGGGACACACTGGGGCAAGCTGGGGAAGGGGAAGGAGAGGTTGGTGTAGAAAGTACTCATGGGGTAACAGAGGGTGACGAGGGGACAGGGATCAGTGCACAGGAACCAGAGCAGCAGGACCCTTCACCAGAGCCAGAGGGGCCCCTGTCTCCACAAACATGGCAGGCTCTGAGGCAAAGGGAGCAGCGCTCTAGGAGGCTGAGGCAGACAAGGGCCCACAGCCCAGCTCCCTAGCTGGCCAGGTAGGGCTTGCTAGCTCTGGAAGAAGGTGTGTGATTCCTCAGCTGGAGTAAACTCAGGTTAGGGTCGCAAGCCTCATCAAGCCCAGATGCTTCAATCAGCAGGCATAGTATAAAAGGGCGGCAGAGCTGAGGTGCTGTGTCTGCTCAGATGTCCATGTTGAAGGACCTTAACTTGAATGCTTGAGGATCTCTGCAGGACTGTGCTTTGATTTGGACTCTGGACATGTGGATTGACCCTATACTAGGGACTTGCCATACTGACTTGCTGCCAGGTAGGCCAGGGTTACAGGACATCACCTTTGCAATGCATGGTGTATTATTGTAGTGTGCACACATCGACATATGCACCCAGAGATAAGATGCATCAATACCAATCATGAGATTAATTTTAGAGACCCTAGGAAGGAGGCTAAGTCTGCAACCCTATGCACACTCACCTGTAAGGCCAACCGAACTTAGTGAAACTGACATCTGAGTAACCATGCATAAGTTTCTGCTGTGAATCCTAAAGATTGACTGACAAGAAGCAACTGAGCAGAGCAACCACAGAAAGAAAAATTTATAAATTAGCACCCGCAGGCAGAAAGGTGTGTGTGTATATATATATATATGTGTGTATTATTAATTCTATACTGCCCTTCATCTGAGGATTACGAGGCAGTTTACAATATAAAAACAAAAATACTGTACCCAACATAGTAAAAAATGAAAACAATAACTCTCTCCCCAGTTTTAAAGGTCATAGATTGTTTAGTTAGCCAAAGGCCTGGGAAAAGAGGAATGTTTTTGCCTGGTGCCTAAAGATAGGAAACAAAATGAAATTGAAATGCCTGTGCCACAGTCACCCCACCATGATTTATTATCTTGAAATATTTGTGCCATCGCCAGATCCCCAACATCAGGCATGAGACTGAAAAAATGAAATACTGTACATTCATAGAGCTTTCACATTATCTCATAAATCCTTACAACAGCCCTGCATAGGTCAGTATGGTATTTATTATTCCCTTATATATTGGTGGACTGATTGAGGTGAAATGCGGGGCATCTCATGAGTTAATAGCTGAGGTGAGATATGATGCAGGTCATTTGGGGCTCAACTCACAGCAGACCACTTCCACACCACCATTGTATTCAAATAATAATAGTGATGGTTACAATAGACACTAATTATGATGGCAACAACATTTGTCAGCATGGGGCAATTAAATATATGAATCTCTGTGGACCCACGTGTGAAGGGGGACAACAAAAGCCTTTCCATGGGCACCCGATTGGCCACTGGGAGAGCAGGATGATGGACTCGATGGGCCAGACCTGATTCAGCTGGATGATCCTTGTGTTCTCACGGGACACCGATGATGCTCCATAAGGCTGTCCCAAGACATTTTGTTCCCTGAGGCAAAGCACTATATGTTGCCCACTTCTCATCATGTACAGGTGGTATCCAGACTGACAACTGAATCTTACACTAGGGACGGGAGATAGAGTCCTCCACTGCTCCTGAGGCAGCAAGACACATTTGTGAGGAGAGGGGGTCCAGGAAAGGTGGCACAGCAACCAAGTGGAACACCTGGAGGCTTAAAAAAGACTCATGCCTCCCGGGCGCCCTCAGCTGCTAGCCCAGCACCTGCCGCCTGGAGAGGGGTTTCCTCACTCTGCCTCATAGGAGCCAACCAATTAAACATTTGAGGCCAGGCTCCCCCCAAGTTGATGGGAATTGCCCTTCGTATGGTGTGCATGTACGTCTTGTGAGATATTTCATTGGGTGGGGCTTACCTGCCCGCCCAATATCTTCAAGTCGGCACCCCTGCCTTGCCCAAGGGTAGGGCCGGCCCTGAACGTTATTAAAAGGCAATGGTGTGGTCTAGAACAAGGCCTTTGCAGGATGCCTCTAGAAACCTCAGTAGCAAACCTGAGGGAAATATATGGCAAAGCTCAGAAGTGTGTGCACAAGCACCACCTCAGCACTGGCAGTGAAGAGAGGGGACTGTGTGTGAGTTGTGTGTTGGTTCTTTCGAGGAGAGCTGTGGGAAGCGTGAAAGGGGGGGGGGACTGTGCGGTAGACACGCAGCCTCCGCCCCGTCGTCGTCCAAGAGCGCGGGAAGAGAGATGCCGCCGTGAGGAGGAGAAGGAAGAGGCGGCGACGGCGGCGGGGGCGGCGCTGTCATCTCCCCATCTGTCCCTTTTTCCCGGCGGCTGGGAGGGGAGTGGAGGGAGGAGAGGCGGTTAAGCGGGAGAGAGAGAGGCAGGCGAGGCGAGGCGGCCTCAGGACGTGTCTGTCGGTAGCCTTTCTGGCTGCTCTGCTATGGTAATAAATTCATCGCTTCCCATTATTTGTTTCCTGGGGGGCCAGGTGACCGATACGGCCAGGTCTGTTTTATTGATATATTTACTTGTTTTTTCCAACCCCCCCCCACAGGCTGCAGCAGTAACGGCGGCGGCGGCGGCGGCCGGGAGAGGGGGAGCAGGTGGAGAGTTGAGAGACTGCAGTGAAGCTACCCTGGAGACATGGCGGACCAATGCCTCTGAATAAGCAAAAAAAAAGGAAGGGGAAAAGGGGGGTTAAAATAAACAAATAAATCCCCCTCTGCCTCCCTCTCCCTTCTCCTCCTCGGTCTCCAGGGCCAGTTATGATGCCGGGTTGAGGTAGCAAAACGAAGCCGAGGAGCCGAAGGACAAATGGTGCAGCAGCCTCGGGGGGGGCTTTGAATTCCTCCTTTCCGCTCCTTCATGGTGCGCCGCATCCCCTCCCTTAGCCTTAAGCCGATGTAGCTGGCTGCTTCTCAGGAGGAGCCTCCCGGGGAGAATCGCCGGCTGCCCTGTGCCTCCTGCATCTTTCCATCCCTCCATCTGTCCGCCCGTCCCTCCTCCTCTTCCCCTCCTCCTCCCTTTCCCCTTGCATCTCACTCTCGCCATCCATCCTTCTCTTTGCCTCCCCCACCCTTCCAACCTCCAAGGCTATGGCTGCGGAAGAGGTGTTGGAGACGTTGGATCACTACAAGTCCGAGATCGAGAGGCTGACCAAAGAGCTCACGGAAACAACCCATGAGAAGATCCAGGCTGCGGAATATGGGCTGGTGGTCTTGGAAGAAAAACTCACCCTCAAGCAGCAATATGATGAGCTGGAAGCGGAATATGATGTCCTTAAGCAGGAGCTGGAGCAGCTGAGAGAGGTGAGTTGGCTTTGAAGATTTGTGGTGTGTTTCCCTACCCTCCACCCCAGTGTGCTGGGTTCCCCCCCATCCTCCCCTTTTCCACTCCATCCCTCACTACATTTTTTTTAAAAAAGGATGGAAAAGCAGCTCAGTATCTCTTCTGCTTAGAATTGTCCTCTGAACTGCTGCGTCTGATAAGGCTTTGTATTGTAGGCCAGATGATTATAGTTATCCTGGAGCTATGTTTGCTTGAGACTGAAATTGCAAGGTGTGATTTATCATAGGACTCAAGGATCAGCCCTGATCATAGAAGATGCTTAAGAATGGATTATGGATGTGATATTTTAAACCTACTACTGACTAAAATCCCAGCATTGCTTAAACTTGCATAGAAAAAACTTATGGCTTTCTGATATTTTTATGCAAGCATTTTGATTTATTGCTGTAAGTGGGTGGCTTGGCTCTTATTCAGAAAAATGGTATGAACCTTTTAAAAAAAAACCCACATATTTTTATAACAATATAAGCTACAACAAACTGTGTATGCTGACTTTATGTGTTGACAGACTTTGAGGTTATGTATATGTTTGCTGTAGTTTCACCTGTCAGTGGCATCCACCATCTTTCATTCAAAATCTGTTTCTGTACCAGCACAGAAAGCTTTGCTTGATCTTAAGCAACCAAGCTTGTCTAACATAGGTAGACAATCACATACATGTATAGCTAATTTTTGTGTTTCATTGGGTTATTTATATTTTTTCCTATTTGTGTGTTTTGAGAAGAGATGCAACAAAGGTTTATATTTAGTGCATTTAACTATTTCCAGAGGGTTCTGAATTCTGTTAAGTTCTATTAAGTTGATCAAGTTCAGAATTCTGATATACCGTATGTTCATTTTTTGTGTCCAGGAATCATGATATTTCACTTACACATGATAATAGGTGTCAAGGGGTGAACTCCTATATAGGAGTAAGCCTGATTGCATGCCATATGACCTGCTTCCACATAAATATTCATAGGATCACATGGCATATAGACAACATATTTATATAAAAGGTAAAGTATAATGGGCAAGATCTAGTAAGATGCAGCACTTAATGCTTTAAATCTTCCACTGCAATCAGTGTAACTTAAAAGTGTTTCTATTATGCTGGATTATGTTTGAGATGAATTCTGTAGACATGAGGAATCACTGTTTTATTTATTTTATAAAGCTATATTGCTACATATGTCATACTATAAATTAAACTTCATGTTGCTTTTTGCTTTTTTCAAAAGTTCCTGAGACATCTCACTCTTTTTAGTAAGATTTTGTAAATGCAGTTTGCATTTGCTTGGGACACCTGAGTATATAAACTATTACTTTTTTGTTTTTTTCTGTAAATATATGTGCCACAATATGATCAAAATCTCCACAGTAAATTTCAACTTTCTTGGTACAAAAAATTCCCAGAGATTTTCCTGAACCACAACAACTGGTATTCTGTGTCAACTATAATGAAAGCTTGACTTGATCTTGTTCCCCAAAACTTTCTGAATCTCAGTATGTGAGAAAAATTGAGTGAGACAGGTATTACTTTTTTTAAAAAAGATTTTTATTTTTATAACAAATACTGCATAAAAATCAACATAACCCCTCTGCCCTAAACATATCAGGGAGGTACAAGTTATTGCTTAGAGACTTAGTGTAATGCCTAAAGCAATAGTATTTATTTGTAATAATTTTTAATTAAATTTTCAAAAGTTTGACATACAAATTTCAATGCATAATAAATTTAACTTTTCTCAATTTAAGCAATAGTCACTTGAAGTAATAGTCTTAATATTTGAGATGGAACTGTTGCTGATGAATGTAAATGTTCAAGTAATATATTTGGGATACAGTCATAAAGAGTTCAACAGGAGAAACAACTAGACAGGATTGTCATGAAGATGGCTGATACTTTCCATCAAGCAGGAAATTGAGCGAGGAACTATTTAAGATCTTGCCCAGTTACAACTAGCAAGTGTTTTGAAGATTAGTAACAGAATTTAAGTGTGTATAGCTTGATGCACCAGTAATGAGATATCATAAAGAAGCTGCTAAATATATTGGGCCCTGACAGAAATATTCTGCCTGAATTATATTCTTATCTAAACTGTAATTGCTTCCCTCCAAAGGATTCTCCAATAGATGGGTTTGGATCTTGGTCAATTTAAAACAGTACTGAATTAAGTCTTGAGAAGCCTCATCAGAATTGGAAAATTAACTTGTAGTTCTGTCTTCATTGGAAGGACATTGTTTAAACCCCCTTAAGAAAATGAAATTAATGCTATATAGAAATCTTGCATAGCTTTTATTTTGATAGAATCCCATGACTCTATGTTGACTTCCAATATTAGATTTGTCAACTTTTTAGTGTCACTTAAAAAGAGCCATGTGACAGCTAGAAATTCAAGAACAGCAGTTTTTGCAAGCATGAAAATATAGTGACGTGTAAACCTTTACATATTGAATTTCTGCCTGATATGCAGCTATTCATAGCAAAGAAGCCTTGTGAGAAAAAGGTGGTAATGGATAGTGAAACAATTTAAAAGTGGTGGTTCATTTTTGGAGTTCTTAACATATCTACAGTGGAGAGAATACGTATTATATACAAGTTCCAGGTATTGTTATTTCTTTTTGGTTCCTCAGTGTGAATCATTTTTGTAATAGAATATATATATAATTTAATATAATTTACAGTATTCTATTCCAGGTATCTCATACATTTTTTGAAACCTTTGCCAAGCCACAGTTTCAAACTAGTTTTCAGCTCATCTTCTAAGTAGCGGATGGAAATCCATTTTCAGCATCTGTTCCCTATACAGTAGTACCTCGGGTTACATACGCTTCAGGTTTCATACGCTTCAGGTTACAGACTCTGCTAACCCAGAAATAGTACCTCGGGTTAAGAACTTTGCCCCAGGATGAGAACAGAAATTCCACGGTGGCAGCGGGAGGCCCCAGTAGCTAAAGTGGTACCTTAGGTTAAGTACGGTTCCAGGTTAAGAACGGACCTCTGGAACGAATTAAGTTCGTAACCAGAGGTACCACTGTACAGATAAATGTACAGCATATAACTGTCATACTGATGAGCAATGAATATTTTTTTCTTTTTTGTAAAACCAGTTTGCAAAAAAATGCAAATACCAGTACATTATTGCAGCTCTAAGTCTCTCTAAATAGATAATGACATTGCCTGGGCAACTCCCCTCTTCTGGAATGGAACCTCATGTAGACCTTGTGTTTACAGTAGATGAGATACAACCAGCAAGTGGTCTTAGGTAGTTCTTATAGTACTTACAGTATGGCATAGTATTTACTGGATTATGGTGCAATCCAGTCAAAATTAATGAATGAGGATTACTTCATATGCTACAGTGGACATTAGGTAAAGGTAAAGGTACCCCTGACTGTTAGGTCCAGTCGCAGATGACTCTGGGGTTGCGGCGCTCATCTCACTCTGTAGGCCGAGGGAGCCAGTGTTTGTCTGCAGACAGCTTCCGGGTCATGTGGCCAGCATGACTAAGCCACTTCTGGCAGACCAGAGCAGCGCACAGAAACACTGTTTACCTTCCTGCCAGAGCGGTACCTATTTATCTACTTGCACTTTGATGTGCTTTTGAACTGCTAGGTTGGCAGGAGCAGGGACCAAGCAACGGGAGCTCACCCTGTTGCGGGGATTCGAACCGCCACCTTCCTGTCGGCAAGCCCTAGGCTCTGTGGTTTAGACCACAGCACCGCCCGTGTCCCAACAGTGGACATTATGCCATATTTATTACAGGATGCATATAATTGTATTCATCCAGCTTATTGTAACTTATTTACAATACTAGAAAATATCATTACTGTCCTGCCAGCTTACAAGTACTGTACATCCTTCATGCTCTGTTAATTCCAGCTATTTTTTATTTAACAATATTTGTAGACCACTTTTCTTTCCTCTCCCAGGCTTCTGTCTTTGGTCTTCCTTTCCCCTTATTACTCTGGATTACTTCCTTAATTTTCTTTTCCCAGACTTTCTTTCTTTGGCCTGCAATCTCAGGCTCATGCTTTTTTCCTTTTGAGTCCACCTCCCTGTGACTTACTCCCTGTGATTTCTTGAGGCTGTAATCCCATACCTGTATTATATCCTATACCTGGGAGCAGCCCCTATTGAACTCAGAGGGACTTCCTTTTGAATAGCCACAAGACTCTTTTCCTTGCACTGAATCTCCCTAGGGTCAAAGGAGCACTGTCAATAGCAACCAGGGGCCAGAGTAGTACACCCAATGACAATCCACAAATCCTTCATCTTGTTTCCTGGTTCAGTATTATTGTCACCGCCACAAGCACAGTGCATTAAAATATACATAATACTGAGCTAGGAAAGTAAAAATGTAATGTAATTTAGGACATTATTGCCCTAAATATTTATTTCCCTACTAATCATTTTAGACCATGCTCTGCTTGATGCAGATTGTGCACGCCAATACATTATGTTGGTATATTGGTATACAGTGGTACCTCAGGTTACATACGCTTCAGGTTACAGACTCCGCTAACCCAGAAATAGTACCTCGGGTTAAGAACTTTGCTTCAGGATGAGAACAGAAATCGTGCTCTGCGCGGCAGCAGCAGGAGGCCCCATTAGCTAAAGTGGTGCTTCAGGTTAAGAACAGTTTCAGGTTAAGCACAGACCTCCGGAACGAATTAAGTACTTAACCTGAGGTACCACTGTATTAGTTTGGGTTGTTTGTGTTAGTATTAGTTTTGTGTTTTGTGGACCTGATGTGATATGTGGTAGAGAAAAAGGAATATGGTAATCAATGATCTAATAAGGAATATGAATTCCAGTAAGCTAGGCAGGCATAATGTCTGCTACCTTGATCTAAGAGCATTCTTTGAAGAGTGAGGAATCATTCTATTGCATTTAGGTTTTCAAAGAACTGGACCAATTAGTAAGAGGGTGAAAAGACAGATACTGTTTTGCTGACTATACAGCTTTCAAGGTTGCAATGTGCATGCAGTAAGGCAGTCTTACAGCTTTAGGGAAGACTGAATGAAATGTTAAAAGGAATGCAAGTCTTTAGAAGCTGATAATAGTATGTGAGGAATGACGTCCTTAAAGAGGAATGTTATTGTCCCATATCTTTCAAGTCTGTCCATTCGCCCTGTCCCCTTGGAACACTTTGCTGGAATGAGTGGGATGTGTACTACTAGTGATGCAGCAATAAAACTGTTAGCACATTTACAAACCTATGCAGGCTCCAGTATGGTTTCAAATTGTATGAGAGACCACGTGTTGAAATTCCTACATTGCAGGGACTTGGACCAGATGACCCTTGGGATCCCTTCCAACTCTACAATTCTATGAAACTATGATTCTGTCTGAAAGCTGAGAAGGATTGGGCTATAATGTGATATGTTTGGGTCACCTGCAACCTTTACTCTGGAAGGAAACACCCTTTTCCATCTCAGGACTGTCTGAGCCATGACACTATTGGGGTACCAGTGGACCTTTAGAAGTTGCTGGAATCAAAACTCCTGTTACCCCCAGCTAGTATGGCCAATGGTCAGAAATAATGTGAATTGTAGTTCCATGACTAGCAACCAATACACTTTCTTCTGCATACTAAGGAAAGGCAAAAACATTGTTATACTAACAAGCCTCAAAAACAACAGCTATTGTCTGAACCAAACTTGAATGACAATGCAAGAGTCTGGGAAGCTGAGACATGCTCTCAAATATGGGGCTAAGAATGCTGACTAATCTTTAAGGTTGCTATAATGATAGCTCAGATTCTACTCAAAAAGTGCTCAGTACTGTGTAAAATTTCTGTTCTTGTTAATAAGGTAGTTTAGAGATTATGTTTTAGAGAATGACATACAAACTCAGTGGCAATCCTGTGATCAAGAGACAAAAATCCTGCTTGAGAAGACAACCCAGCCAGATGGGCAAGGTAGTAGTAGTAGTAGTAATAGTAATAGTAATAATAATAATAATAATAATAATAATAATAATAATAATAATAATATCCCAAATAGTTCAAAACTGTTGTGTGTGGGGGAGAGTCCATATTCAGATATTAACTATGTTGCATTTGAAAGGAAAATTATTCAAGGTCATTCTAATCGTGACTGGTGTGAGGTTGTATGTCAGAATAAAGTTTTCATTAACTGGGTACAAACATGTTGCTTATTGAAACATATTTAAAACTAAACTATTTTATTTGTCATGCAGCTAAAATGTGATTTCTGAATTCATTGTTTATTGTGTTGCATACAAATTGAATGCTTAACTGCAGGATTCAAGTTCAAAAATTATCTGTTGCTACCAATGAAGTTTATTTATATTTCTTTTGACGACATGTAGACTGCTAAATGTTACAAAATTACATAGAGGAACAGAACAATAACACAAACATACAAGTAAAAGTAAGTAAAACAGTTGTAAAAGAGAGGGTGAAAGAAATCTGATCCTGCCCACAAGCCAACTCATTCTTCTGTGAAAGCTGCAAAAATAAAAATGTTTTTAGCACCTCACAGACTGTATACAGTGTTGGAGCCTAACTTCAATGTGCAGTATATTCCATGTTGGATTCTGCTGTACTGAAAGTCCTAGTCCAAAACCCCGTGGAATGAGCCTCCAGCTCTTGTGGCATCACAGAGGACCGCCCCCCCCCCCCCAATGACTGCAGCAAATGGGCAGTTATACAGGGGGAAATTCACCTTTCTGTGGTCCTTGAATATTACTATTGAGATTGCCTCTGCCAGGGAGGTTATTGGGTAGCAAGACAGGTAGTACACCGCCAGTATCCCAAATCTGTCTCTGGCCTAACATCAGATGCAGGCCACCATAAGTGCTCCACCATAAGTTGAAGAAGAAGTAAATTCTTATGAACCATGATGTGTTTTAAGTGTGATACACAATGTGACACTGTATAGCAATGGTGAGCCTTATGGAAAATTCAATGTATTTTTAAAAACGCTTTTAAAAAAGCATTTTCAAAATGGTTTTTATATGTTTGTTGATTCCACCTAAGTCATGGATATATGAGGTCTTATTATGAAGCAGTCTGGAGTTTAGAAACAGTACCACCAGGCTAGGGGCAAGGGGGAAGAGAATCCAGGTATCTGCAGATTGGGAAGGGATGGAGAGCATGACAGTGTATGATGATCATCCCTCCATCCTTAACCTATTTCCCTCTGCCTGATAGCACCGAAATGGGGACCCCTCCCACTTGTTGCCCAAAACTAACCTTGCACACAGACATTCTATGAGACCCACTAAGCAGTCAAATACAGTATCATTCACAGGCAGGCAGTAACTCCAAAAAGCAGACACCAGAGCAGCTGGTATCCTATCAGTCATACCCAGATTAAAATTTGCACCGGTTCTACTCCATTTCCCACATGGGGTAGTACATACCATCCCACCCTATCTTTCACAGGCTGTCGCCCTGTGTAGTTTTGAGTGTAGTTTTGAGCAACTTTTATATCCTTCCACCTCATACTATTTACCATTGCTCAACAAAGTATTCAGGGTTTTAACCTTTGCTTGAGTGGCAACCTTGAAGGGGCAACTCAATTGTCACCCTGTCAGGGTGGCTTCTCTAGCGCTGGACCTATTGTCCACATCAGTGTCTCCCCTGCTCCAGTTACAGGTAGGTAGCCGTGTTGGTCTGCCGTAGTCGAAACAAAATAATTCCCCCCCCCCTTCCAGTAGCACCTTAGAGACCAACTAAGTTTGTTATTGGTATGAGCTTTCGTGTGCATGCACGCTTCTTCAGATACACTGAAACAGAAGTCACCAGACCTTTATATATAGAGGGGAATTACTCAGAAAGGTGGTGGGAATGGGTGATTGGCTGATAGGTGTGGTAAACCTGTTGACAACTGTTAACAACTTCAATTGGTCTTACAGGAAAAAGCAAGGGGTGAGATGGTTAAAAATAGCTTTATCATGTATAATGAGATAAGAATCCAATGTCTTTATTCAGACCAGGTCTCTCCATGGTTTTAAGTTTGGTAATAAGTTGCAATTCAGCAACTTCTCTTTCCAGTCTATTTCTGAAATTCTTTTGTAATAAGATAGCTACTTTGAGATCTTGTATAGAATGTCCTGGGAGACTGAAATGTTCTCCTACTGGTTTTTCACAAGACCAGTCTTATTACAAGCTGTCTTTATTACAAAAGAATTTGTTTTAATGTATTTGTAATATTTTGTTGGAAGCCACCCAGAGTGGCTGGGGAAACCCAGCCAGATGGGCGGGGAATGAATGAATGAATGAATGAATAAATAAATAAATATTTCCTAGGGAGGTTCAAGAGTATACAAGTAGCAAAATCTACATTTCCCTGAATTCTATTGGAAGCCATGTTGGTTTCAGTGGAAATGTACTGTACCCTTGAGCTTTTAAAAATGCAATATTGGATTAATTGTCTTCTATGCATGGATCACTGTTCCCCTCTCTTTCTCCATTCATTTTCTTGTTAACCACAGGGCTATAGCCTCATCATTGTGATTCCAGTAAGATGCTGCTCCAGCAGCAAAATTATGTGAATTCTATGTGAATCCCATAGTAATTTCCATTGGCTTCATTGTAGATCAGTCAACAGAAGAACTGCTTTTAAAGATCTGCAGTTTATAGGTTTGTGGCAGGGAGTCATGCATGTTTTCGTAATCCTTCTGATTCACAGTTGTAGGTATGGGTATCATCCTCTATTAAATGAATTGGGAAAATGTAAATTGTGCATGTGTTGGGGTGGAGCAAGCATTTTAAAACAAAACAGATGTTTCTACTTTTTATTTTTATTTTTAAAAAACCCTCTTAAAATAATGATAATTAGGACAAACTGATTGTAGATGGATTAGAGAGACATGATTGTATTTTTCTAGGTTTGTATGTACTATCTACTGTCATAATGGCAAGTGGCTGTGAACCATAATTTTTTTCCTACCCCGAATGTATTTTGACACCGATCAGTTTTTGTACATTTGCTTCCAAAAGAAGCATGTAGCATTGTTCTGACAGTAAAAACTGCAGCATGGCAAGGTTAAAAGGTTAAGAGCAACCCAGAGAAAAGGGAAGCCCAGTCTCAGTGTTTCGTCTCCAGTGTAACCATATCTGCATGCTGTATGGAAGAGCATTGTGCAGAGTAGGGTTTCAGTGAACTGGAGCTATATGGGAGACCAAAATGGAGTTTATATATATATATATAAAAAATGAAATACGCAGATTACAGTGACAAAGATAAGTAATTTCTTTTACTGTTCTATTTATTTCTATCCTACATACAGACATACAATATATATATATAAATTAATATATTAATATATTAACACAGTAAATTGGACACATGTAATTAACACTACTCAAAATTACTGGCAATTAAAAAAAACTTGACATCACTAACCACAGAGCCTAGGGCTTGCCAATCAGAAGGTTGGCGGTTCGAATCCCTGCGACGGGGTGAGCTCCCGTTGCTCGGTCCCAGCTCCTGCCAACTTAGCAGTTCGAAAGCACATCAAAGTGCAAGTAGATAAATAGGTACCGCTCTGGCAGGAAGGTAAACGGCGTTTCCGTGCGCTGCTCTGGTTCGCCAGAAGCGGCTTAGTCATGCTGGCCACATGACCCGGAAGCTGTCTGCAGACAAACACTGGCTCCCTCAACCCATAGAGCAAGATGAGCGCCACAACCCCAGAGTCATCTGCGACTGGACCTAACGGTCAGGGGTCCTTTTACCTTTTTAATTAACACTACTCAAAATTACTGGCAATTTAAAAAATCCTGACATCACTAACACCAGCATTAAATTATTTGAAACTACAGAGCATTTAAGCAACAGAAGTCAAATACTAAAAGGTTTCCAAAGATTATCTAAAGGTTAGAAGTGAGGAAGCTCCTTCAAATTCACGGAGGAGGGGATCCATAACTGGGGTGCTACCACTGAGAATGTCATATTGCTGGTATCCACCAGCTGATCATCCACTAGGGATGGACCAGAGAACCAGTGTCTTGAGGATTCAGACAGGTTCATCTATGCAAAGGTGTGCACCATCTTACTGTTTTCTAATGGAGGCAGAATTAACTCAATAGAAGAAAGATCCTGGATTCTGTTAACTTTATATCCACCTTTCTACCAACATATTTAGTTGTGTAGCACCCTGCTTGTGGTTAACGCTTCTTGCCCTTTTGCCCTCCAAAACAGGTGGCTAATGGTTTTAAATTTTTATCTTAAATAGAGGTCAGAGATCTTGGGTTCACATTCTCACACACCATCAATGAAAGATCTCCTTCTTTGGAGGTCTTTAAGCAGAGGCTTGACAACCATATGTCAGGAGTGCTCTGATGGTGTTTCCTGCTTGGCAGGGGGTTGGACTCGATGGCCCTTGTGGTCTCTTCCAACTCTATGATTCTATGAAATAAGAATCTAACATAAGAATCTAACATTTCTTATTTTCTAAATCCTTTGCATAATTACATTTAAGCCAATATATTTCATACATGACATATATAGATTTTTAGAAGCAAAGGCCTTTTCAAAGTAAAAAAGGAACTTAGTAAAAAACACTTTCCAAAAGCAACCCCCCTTTCCTGGCCAGCTGCTTTTCCCATTAGCTCTTGCCCTTTAACCTTAGGAAAATGTGGCTCAAGTCTCTAATGGGAGACACATGGTATTATATTTTGTTAAACAATGAATCCTACTATTTACCAACTCTTAATTAGTGCTTTTGCAGCTTGATTGTATTCTGTAGGGTCAGTAACCTAGTAACCTTTGCTCTCAGCCTGTAATTCCCTTTTTACAACTTTGAGAATTTTGGCTCCTGCTATAAATAAATCAGGGGGGCCTTTGTTCAGGAGGATAAACATATGCCAGTCTTTTAGCCAGCTGGTCTTCTGCCTGGCATTAAAACATCTTTAAGCTCATTTTTAAAATACAGGCCTTGATCAGATGCCTCAGTTGTGTCAATGTTCACATGTCATTTCACTTCCACTGGCCTGTGTTCAATGTCTTGAGTGTTTTATTGCACTGATTTAACATCACATCTTTTGACATTGCATTGATGTAAGGGTGGGGCAATTAACATGCACATTTTAAAATAAAATGTAAATCGTAGTCACAGGAATAAATAGCAGCAATTGAGGCTTGTCTCCAAAAAAAAACATCTTCAGGGATGAGAATTTTACTCAGACCATGGCATGGCAGGGAAGCTTTAAACTATACTTCTCCACCACTTCAATCCAATTGCTCCTTGTGCACCTGCTATTTACATTTTTATATTAAAAAAATTACATTAATTGTGTGAATGCAATTAATGTGATTTATGTATTATGTCTTATAATGGCATTAATTGCATTCGCACAATTAATGTCAAGTTCAGTTTGGCCCTTTAATCCTTTTAAAACCCATAATTCCATCAAGGATAAATCTGACCCTTTCCCTTTATATCTCATATTATATTTAGAAAATGAGTTGCTATGTCTTCCACAATCTGGTATATAATTACTCCTTCATATTTCTGCTGTGTTCTCACTTCCCCATTTCCTTCTTCCCAAATGGGAGAAATGTAATTAAAAACACACACAGACCTGGAAAATATTATTACTTGCAGCCAGATCTGGTTGTGAGGCCAAGGAATAAATACCTAGCTATGTATATGCAGCAAGTAGCTCAATCTTGGGACTAACACAAATATATTTCCTAGCAACTTCAAAAGCAGTTTCCCCACATTTATTCCTAGTTATAGAAGCAGTTCAGCAGTATAACAAACTGCCCAGAGAACAGAATTGTTTTTGCCATTGAAGTGAATGGAGAGAACCTGGCTTGTAAAGGAATTCAATATATGTGAACCAAAGCCTTTGAACTGGTAGCCACAGTATTTAAAAAATTAAAAAAAATGCAACTATTTTAGCTTTCTTTGTAATAAAGCCTTCTGTACATTTGGGGTGATACAGTTGGTATTTTGAGGCAGATATCTGTAGCTCTAAGAGTTAATAACTTTTTTGTTTTAGCAAAAAAGGCTGAGATTCATAGCTTTTTAGGAGCAAAACTTCAGTAGGCACACAAAAAACCGGGAGACTTATGAGTGAGAGCAAAATAATGCAGTTATTCTGCCAATTTCAGTCAGATGAAATGGCCCCATTGTGAACCGCCTCTGTGTGATATTTTCAAAGCTATGTTCGCAAGTTGGGTTGCATAGAAGGAAGGCAAGGGAAAAAACATTTTTGAAAAGTTACACAAAAATCAGTATAGGGCACTTTTATATATGATACTAAATGCAATTTTAAACCTTTCTCATGGTACTGTATTTATGCCTTGTATGAATGCAAGTGAGAAAGTGAGAGGGTACCATCTTTAATTTTATTTATTTCCAAATGTATTGATGACATTGGCATCCTTGGAGAGATCACCTTATTAGAATGGGAGAAAGAGTATTTAAATAGGTCTTTGACAGCCAATTCGGATGGAAATTGCCTTAATCGGGGATAACATCTATGCGATTTGAATGGGATTCAAGAATCTAAAAAACTGCCAGAGAAGACATTGGGGAATTAAAAGCTTCAACTGACTTGGCTTAATTGGGGTATAACAGTTTGTGACAGATAATGTGTTTGATTCTCTTACTTTTTTGTGTGGCTAGGGATGAAATCATTTCTTAGTGTGCATCAGTTTTCAGGAGCTGTCATAACTAAAAAGTGAGTTTCCTTTATTCCATAATTCTGCAAAAGGGGCACAATTTTTAAACTCCTTGAATCAGTCACACTTCAGATTTTTATCCTGGTCAATAGCTGTAGCTTCTCCATGTTGCCTTTCTTTCTGTTAAATAAATCATGACATGGTGTAATATGAAGTTATATTTACTTAATTTTAAGACCACTTAAGTAACAGATGACTCTTTTTCCCATGACTGTAGCTGCACAAACTTGATCTATTCATTTTTTGCTGTGATTGTCTAAGGTACGTGCTTACCCCATTTTTCCAGAAATGCAGAGACTTTTCAAATGCAGCAGAAAATATGTGGTCAACCCATGGTAAAACCCCACGCCCCATGTGAAGCTACCCGAGATTTCTGGTAAAGGTAAAGGGACCCCTGACCATTAGGTCCAGTCGTGGCCGACCCTGGGGTCACGGCGCTTATCTCACTTTATTAGCCGAGGGAGCCAACGTACATCTTCCGGGTCATGTGGGCAGCATGACTAAGCCACTTCTGGCAAACCAGAGCAGCGCACGGAAACGCCGTTTACCTTCGCGCCGGAGCGGTACCTATTTATCTACTTGCACTTTGATGTGCTTTTGAACTGCTAGGTGGGCAGGAGCAGGGACCGAGCAATGGGAGCTCATCTGATCGGCAAGTCCTAGGCTCTGTGGTTTAACCCACAGCGCCACCTGTGTCCTGTAGATTTCTGGTATTTAACCCAAATGTTAAGTGTCCTAATCCCATGTTCCAGGGATGTTCCTGGAATTTTAGGGATACAGTGACTACATTTAAGGCTGGTTATGCTGCCTTTGATGTTTAGGTTCCTCAGGATAAATAGCACACTTAAATAGCAGTGTGCTGTTCATCTGCAATGCATGCAGGAACCAGAAACGAGATAGTGTGAAATGCTTTAAATAACTGCAATTGATTCTGCCCTCCACCTCATGCCATTTGTAAAGAGAGGTAGTGCAGCTTTGCAAGTGACAGGAAGATTATGAATTTGAGAACATCTTGGGGAATGAGGATGGGGAGCTGCAGCAGAGGAGGCTGGGAGAGAGCCAGGGAAGTGAGTCAGCATCACCTTGGCTCTTGCCAAAGCAGGGGCTAATGCATGCAGCCTGAACAATGGATGACATCAGTAGGGATCTCAGACAGGAAAGGCATATAATGGTATAAAACTTTTCCTATTAAAAACACTCAATCGCACAGTCAGTAATAGACATGGCAGAACAGTCAACTTAGTAGATTTTGGAGTGGGAAGCAAATGGGATTCAATTTATGGTTAAAATAACTCCCTCTGGTAACAGTGAAGCTCTCCTTCCCCTATCAACTACCCTGGTGTTACAGCATTATGACAAGTTTAGAGACGTTATTTTAGCTTTCGGCAGACACTTCTCTGCAGCATTCTTTTGATATTTTGATTGTAGAGATGCCATGAAATACATCTGGGGTCCTTTTACAGATCAAGTAACTATGTGTGGTGTGGTGGAATTTCCCTCCTGACACTGGTACCACTACTGCATATCTGCATATGAGGTTGTGGCAAGGGCGGGGTTATATGGGTGAATACCCACATGGCCCCAACCTTGCAGTTACCTGTCCAGGTAAATAGCAGAGATGCTAGTGTTGGGACTACTCTGCTACTGGTGCAGATCACCCTTTACCAATGATAATAAAAAAATTCCCTCAAGGAATCCATCTTTGCCTCAGGGTTTGGGTCTTGTTTATATAAAGGCAACTCCCAATTTATGCAGGGGTTGTGTTCTGAGGCACCATGCGTGTCAGCAGGATGCGCATAAGTCCACCATGTTCTGCCTCTTTTCGCCCCCTTGCAGTGCTGAAAACAGTGCATGTGTCAGAGGTCGCACAGGTGCTGATCGCATGCAAATGGGGAGTTGCCCATTCTGCAATCCTATATATATCCTATACCTTGGAGTGAGCCAGATGAACTTGCTTCTGAATAGACATGCATATGATTCTGCTGTAAAAATCTAAAATTATTGATAATCATTTGGCACTTGTAGCGCAAAAGACAGGTCCTCTGCTGGTGTACATTATCATTGTCCAATTTTCCCCCTGCATTTATTTTAATCAACAACACAAGCAGATGTGCACTGCTTAAAAATACTTCACTAAAGTTCAAGTGACCTATAATATGTTATAGCATCAATAGAGTGCTTGATTTCTGTAGTCAGGAAAAGAGCTATTAAATTTCTGCAGCATTAACAAGAGAAGTTCTGTTTAAATATTATTTTCTGCTTAGTGTAGTCAGGATAATTTTGTACGATTAATTATCTTAGTTTAAGGAAGTCACAGAGTATTTCATAAATTATTAACTGCCGTAGTCTAAATATTGAAACACCTTTCCTTTCTCCTTCCAACTGCAAATCAGGATTTTCCTTTTAAATGTATGCATATTCACTGAAATGACCATTATAGAGAGAGTTTTAGAAAAATTAAGGAAGCAGCTCTTGGCTGTAGACTGTGAGGACATGGCCTGTGAGGACATTCTTGAGAAACTATGATCATGAAATGTAGTACACAGTTTTTCCATATTTTTATTATTACATTTGCATCCCACCAGCAAGCTTAAGACATTATACATGGGATTATCCCATGTTAACCTTATAACAGCTCTGCAAGGTAGGTTGAGAAACCACAGGAGGGTAGACTGCTGTTCTGCTCAGATCCTACATATGAATTTCCCGCAGATATCTGGTTGGCCACAATGAGAGCAGGATGCTGGGCTAGATTGACCATTCATCTGATCTAGCAGGCTCTTCTCATTTTAGTTTTAAATAATTTTTATTCAATTCTAACAACACAATAGTATAACTACCATATTTTTCGTCCCATAGGACGCTCCGTCCCATAGGACGCACCTAGTTTTTTTGGGGGGAAATAAAGGAAAAAATTTTTTCATTTATTTCCCCCCCAAAACCAGGTCGGGGAAACCGAACCAGGTCGAGGAACAGCGGGATGGCGGCGCTGCGCTTCCCTGCTGTCCCCCGAGCTTGTGGGGCTGGCCGATGTCTGCCCGGCGCGAGGGGCTCTCTGCTTCAGGGCGCCCCTCGCACTGGGCGGCAGGCTGCTATCCGCAGCGTGGGGAGCCCTGCGGGGAACTCCTGCAGGGCTCCCCACGCTGCGGATGTCTGCCTGGTGCGAGGGGCGCTCTGCTTTAGGGCGCCCCTCGTGCCGGGTGGCAGGCTGCTATCCGCAGCGTGGGGAGCCCTGCGGGGAACTCCTGCAAGGCTCCCCACGCTGCGGATGTCTGCCTGGTGCGAGGGGCGCTCTGCTTTAGGGCGCCCCTCGTGCCGGGTGGCAGGCTGCTATCCGCAGCGTGGGGAGCCCTGCGGGGAACTCCCGCAGGGCTGCCTAGGTTGCGGATGTGTTCCCGAAGCGCCGGGCGCTCTGCTTTCAGCGCGCCCGGCGCTCCGGGAAGCAAGCTGCTATTTGCAGCCTAGACAGCCCTGCGGGAACTCCCGCAGGGCTGCCTAGGCTGCGGATGTCTTCCTGAAGCCTGGAGAGCGAGAGGGGTCGGTGTGCACCGACCCCTCTCGCTCTCCAAGCTTCAGCAAAAGCCTGCATTCGCCCCATAGGACGCACCCAGATTTCCCCTTCATTTTCTGCCTCTACAGTTGTGACCAGCAATGCTTCACATACCAGTTGCTGGAAAATAAAGAGAGAGAGAGTGCTCTTGTGCTCAAATCCCGGTTGGCCACTGTGAAAACAGGATGTTGGACTAGATGGGCCATTGACCTGATCCAACAGGCTCTTCTTATTTTCTTATGAACCAATCCAAGTCTAACCTTTTCACACAATATGCCATACTAGCTCTTAAAGCAGGGCTGAGCATTTGACTCGTTAAAAAAAGAGTCAATTGACATATATATATATATATATATATATATATATATATAAACAGCAAAAACAATATTTTTCTAATGAAGTGCTTTTATACTTATGCTAATTTTGAAAGCGTGATTTGCCTCATTTGCAGTGGCATATGATGTCCTTTATGTCAACTGGAACTTTCCAAGTGCTGTTATTTTTGTGGCTGTTGAGAAAACAAAATACTGTCATTGGCAGTCCTAGGCCTTTGTTGCTGATGACAGTTTGAAGATGGCTTGAAGTGATGACTGGTGGCCAGTATAAGAACCTTTATTAGGCTGCTAGGTTAGCTCCTGGGTTTCGTAGCTGTAAAATGAAGTCTGGTTCCAAGCTAGGGTTTATTCAAGTCTGATATTTCTTGAACAAATATGAATTTTTGTCATGCAAAAACCTGGGCAACCTCCCTCTTATTCAAGGGAGTTTCTTAGTCTGTGAGCCCTTAAAGTGGTTACCAGTGGTTCATTTGCATCTGTTTTATTCTGTGTTACACCTTGTAGTGGGATATTACAGTGGTACCTCGGTTTAAGAACAGCCCTGTTTATGAAGTATTCGGTTTACGAACTCCGCAAAACAGGAAGTAGTGTCCCTGTTTGTGAATTTTACCTTGGTGTAAGAATGGTGGAAGGGCACCGGTGGCGGGAGACCTCATTAGAGAAAGCGCGCCTCAGTTTAAGAACTGTTTCGGTTTAAGAACGGACTTCCGGAACGGATTAAGTTCGTAAACCGAGGTACCACTGTATTGTTGAACTATTGCTAGGCTGGTTTAGTTGTTACTGTTTTCTTTGTTCTTTTTGCTGCTGTATGTTATCCATAGACTATTTTTTTAATTAGGTAACTTATATGTGGAAATACTAAGCAAACAAACCAGGTTTTTTTTTTGTGACACTATTAGTGTAAAATTGAAGTCTTCACAGCGGAGCCTGGTAACTGAGGAGGGGAAAGAAAGATGAACAGATATTTTGCACATGTATGTAAACTATCCAACATGGAGTTTATTCCAATTAATCATAAATATCAGTGGAGCTATACAGAGTAATAAAAACAGGTCCCTACCCCAAGGTGGGGAAATGTGGAGGCAGCAGAGGGAGGACAGGAAGCTGGAGGGGAGGGTAAATGGGAAGAAATCCCATTGTTGTCTGGCTTGCAGACAAAATTAATGCGTTTGGGAAAAGAGCGCATTAGGGAGCATGGCCACGGGGCTTTGAGCTGTGCCCATGCTTGCAACTTAGTATATTTTCCTCAAGGTACCCTTCCCTTTCACATATTGCTGTGAACTGAGCATCAAGGCCTCTCTGTCACGGCTGACTGAACACAGAGCAATCAATACCAAGCAGTGTGATGAAAACATATGACTGAGAAGTGTGAAAAAGACAAAGGACCATCTGGGAGAAATAAAGGAAAGAAAGGATGCATAGAAAACAAGTGTTATTATGTTGACTGTTCATTTCGTGGGTTACTGAGAGCCATAATATTCGTATTTAAAGAGGCCTTTTTCTTTGCTGGCCTTTACCTCCTGATTTATAAGAAATTAACAGGACTCAAATGGAGTCCTGCCACATTACTTCTTATTGTGTCCTTAGATATACTGTTGCTTATGAGTAACTGGGTACAGAGCTCTGCTCCATGAAAGAGGTGGTCTGAGAGCACAGGAACCAGGGAGCTGGAAGTGAGTTGCCTGTGCCTAGACAGGGTTACAGTTCTTAGAAATGTTTTTTTTTGTAAAGAACCCTTGTTGAAAATCAAAACATGTTTCAGTTTCCTGACAAAATATGAAACTCAGTTTTATATGAGGTCATAAAAACTGAGGTCATTCTTCAAATTAGCCTGGCTTATGCCAGAAATTCTCTGCTAGGTCCACTGGATAAAAGGATGAAAGTCTTACCACTTCATTGGCTATTACCAAATGTTAGCTACATTCACATAACTTAATTTGCTCACGTAACTTAATTTACATATGTTGAATAGTGCAGGAGGAAACAGGATTGTTTCCTTACACAACTGCAATGTGCTTGTATACCTACAGCTGCAAAAACAAGATCCCTGCATGTATGCAAGAGGGACTTGTCACTGTGATTCTGAGGCATCTGATCAAGACTTGTATTTTAAAATGAGCTTAAAAAAATATATATTTGCAGATGCTTGTGTGTTTTTATGCCAGGCAGAAGACCAGCTGGCTAAAAGACTTTGGCAGATGTTTATCCTCCTGGACAAAGGCCCCCCTGATTTATTTATAGCAGGAGCCAAAATTCTCAAAGTTGTAAAAAGGGAATTACAGGCTGGGAGCAAAGGTTACTAGGTTACTGACCCTACAGAATACAATCAAGCTGCAAAAGCACTAATTAAGAGTTGGTAAATAGTAGGATTCATTGTTTAACAAAATATAATACCATGTGCCTCCCATTAGAGACTTGAGCCACATTTTCCTAAGGTTAAAGGGCAAGAGCTAATGGGAAAAGCAGCTGGCCAGGAAAGGGGGGTGTAAACTGAAGAAGTTTTACTTTGAAAAGGATCTATGTTAATGTATAAGATTTGTTGGCTTAAATGTAATTATGCAAAGGATTTAGAAAGTAAGAAATGTTAGATTCTTATGTTAGATTCTTATTTCATTGATGGTGTGTGAGAATGTGAACCCAAGATCTCTGATCTCTGTTTAAGACAGAATGAGCATCTGTTTTAACCATCTGTTTTGGAGGGCAATAGGGCAAGAAGGGCAAAAGGTGATCTGGTAATTAAGGTGCCTTGTTGAGGCAAATGTAAGATGTATGGCTACTTGTCTGCCATTTATGGATAGAAGGAAATATAGCTCTTTGTCTCCCATAAAAGGTAACAGGAAATGGGTGTATCTTTTATGATTGGTTCTAGCAAACAGCCAATAGGAATTTCAACCAGGCTGATTGGACAGAGGCAGCCAAAGGAGGAGCAAGGGGGCTGAGCTGAGGAAATATAAGTGCTGACCATCAGGGCTGGAGTGGGCAGAGCTTTGGTAACCATATACCACTGTGTCTCTCATTTATTTGTCTGACAAATAAATTATTATTTTAATTTCTCTATTGCTGCGTTGAATATTTCATTCCAGCTAAGCGTTAACCACAAGCAGGGTGCTACAATTCTGCTTTTTCACTTTGTGTCTAGAATGTGTGTCCTATTTTCTCCATTCTTTAGTCACATACTATTATTCTAGCATTTGCCATATATGTAGTCTTCCGGGCTATGGACTGTGGACCCAGGTTATGCGCTTATTTTTAAAGATAACACAGTATAGTCGTACCTTGTTTTGTGACCGGGATTTGTTCCAGAGCCCTGACCGCTAGCCGAAAAGGACGCAGGGCAAAGTGCCGCATCTGCGCACACGTGCAGAGTGGCTTGTGCTTCTGCACATGCGCGGAGCATGATTTAGCACTTCTGCGCATGCACGAGCGGCAAACCCGGAAGTAACCCGTTCTGGTACTTCCAGGTTTGCCGTGGACATTCTCCGGAACGGACGCTAGATGAGGCGGATGTTCATGGAGGTATTACTGTATATGCTCACAGACAACTACTTTCTTCTTTGTGCAGTCATCAAACATTGCTGTGGTGGGCAGGGGTGGGAAAAGAGGAAAGAAAAAGGACCCTAGGGCTACCATATGTCTGAGGAAACCTGGACATGTCCTCTTTTGGGGGACCAACTTTCCCACCTGGGCGGATTTTTACATTTTTTTTTTTAATAAATATTTATTAAGGTTTTACAAAACAAAGAATTCATCATTTCAAAATGTATCATTTCCATACATAAAGCTCAAAAAAAACACAAAAATATATGACAGAAAAAAAAATAGAAAAAAAGAAAAAAGAAATACACACTTTCTTAGATTTATAAAGTTCCATGCCCCTCTGTCTTGACCTCCTCACATCCCCCTTTTTTGTGTTCCACTTTATTCCAATCAAATTCAGCAAGTTCAAAACCTTGTTTAAACCATACTTAATTTTATATTCTAATTATTATGTCCCCATTTTCCATTATTTTAGTCCGTACCTCATCTTATATAGTATGACATAATAATGTTCTGTTCATAGGCCCCTATCCTTTTTTTTACATTCTTCTTTTCATACATGTTTAACCAAAGTCACACAAACCCTGTTGCCTTCACTTCCCACATCCTATTAACACTCAAAGATTTTACAGTATTTTTGTAAATAGTCCTTAAACTTTTTCCAGTCCTGTTCCATCAGTTCTTCTCCCTGGTCACGGATTCTGCCAGTCATTTCAGCCATCTCCATGTAGTCTATCACTTGCGTCTGCCATTCCTCCACGGTGGGTAGATCTTGTGTCTTCCAATATTTGGCTAAAAGTATTCTTGCTGCTGTTGTTGCATACATAAAGAATGTTCTATCTTTCTTTGGCACCCATTGGCCAACTATGCCCAAAAGAAAGGCCTCTGGTTTCTTAGAAAAGGTACTTTTAAATACTTTCTTGAGTTCATTATATATCATTTCCCAGTAAGCCTTAACTCTTGGGCATGTCCACCAAAGGTGAAAGAATGTTCCCTCAGCTTCTTTACATTTCCAACATTTATTGTCAGGCAGGTGATAAATTTTTGCAAGCTTGACTGGGGTCATGTACCACCTATAAATCATTTTCATAATATTCTCCTTTAAGGCAATACATGCCGTAAATTTCATACCGGTGGTCCACAACTGCTCCCAATCAGCAAACATAATATTATGACCTAAATCCTGCGCCCATTTAATCATTGCTGATTTGACCGTTTCATCCTGCGTGTTCCATTTCAACAGCAAGTTATACATCTTTGACAAAATCTTAGTTTTTGGTTCTAACAGTTCTGTTTCCAATTTTGATTTATCCACCTGGAAGCCAATTTTCCTATCCAAATTATAGGCCTCTCTTATTTGATAATAATGAAGCCAATCTCGCACTTTGTCTTTTAATTTTTCAAAACTCTGCAGTTTCAATCTGTCACCTTCTTGTTCCAAAATTTCCCAATATTTTGGCCATTTAGCCTCCATATTGAGTTTTTTCTGAGCCTTAGCTTCCATAGGTGACAACCACCTTGGGGTTTTGCTTTCCAGCAGGTCTTTATATCTTATCCAGACGTTAAACAAAGATTTTCTGACAATATGGTTTTTAAATGCCTTATGAGCTTTAACCTTGTCATACCAAAGATATGCATGCCACCCAAAGACGTTATTGAAACCTTCTAAATCCAAAATGTCTGTATTCTCAAGAAGCAGCCAGTCTTTCAGCCAGCAGAAAGCTGCTGATTCATAATACAATTTAAGGTCTGGCAGGGCAAATCCACCTCTTTTTTTTACATCAGTTAAAATTTTAAACTTAATTCTAGGTTTCTTGCCCTGCCAGACAAATCTAGAGATGTCTCTCTGCCACTTCTTGAAACAGTCCATCTTGTCCAAGATTTGCAGGGATTGAAACAAAAATAACATTTTTGGCAATACATTCATTTTTATAGCTGCAATTCGACCCAACAAGGAAAGCTTCAAGTTAGACCAGATTTCTAAGTCTTTTTTAACTTCTGACCAACATTTCTCATAGTTCTCTTTAAATAAGTTCAAATTTTTCGCCGTCATATTAATCCCTAGGTATTTCACTTTCTTAACCACCGTTAAACCTGTTTCATTCTGAAACCTATCCTTTTCCATTGGAGTTAAATTTTTCTCTAATACTTTAGTTTTTACCCTGTTTAATCTAAATCCCGCCACATGACCAAATTCTTTAATCAATTCCAAAGCTCTTTTCATACTGGATTCCGGCTCCTGTAAAGTTAGAACCAAGTCATCTGCAAAAGCTTTCAAATTATATTGTTTGGCTCCGACCTGAATGCCTTTTACAAACCGGTCCCCTCTTATCATGTTTAGCAACACCTCCAGGACCGAGATAAATAATAATGGAGAGATAGGGCAGCCCTGACGTGTTCCTTTTTCTATCCTAAAATCTTCAGTCACCACATTGTTTACAATCAATTTCGCTTTTTGTTCTGAATATATTGCTCCTATACCATTTTCGAACCCCTGACCCACTCCCATCCCTTTCAAATTTTTCTTCATAAAACTCCAAGAGATGTTATCAAAGGCTTTCTCCGCATCAATAAAAACTAAAACAGCTTTCGTATTAATATTCCTTTGCAACAACTCCAGAATATCAATTATATTCCTTGTATTATCAGATAAATGTCTGCCTGGGAGAAAGCCTGCCTGGTCCTTATGTATTACTTCCATTAATACTTTTTTAAGTCTGCTAGCTAGAATGTCTGCGAAGATTTTATAATCCACATTCAAAAGGGAGATGGGACGGTAGTTCTTTAGTTGTGTCTTTTCAGCTTCTGTCTTGGGTATCAATGTGATGTATGCTTCTTTCCACGATTCAGGCGCCTTTTTCCCTTCCAAAATCTCATTGCACACCTCCTTTAATGGTTGAATTAAGAGGTCTTTCAAAGTTCTGTAATATTTGGAGGTTAGTCCATCCGGTCCTGGAGATTTGCCCAGTTGCATATTCTGAATGGCACCTTCAATTTCTTGTTCTGTAATTTGCTGATTCAATACTAATTTGTTTTCTGAAGATATTTTTTGCAATCCATTGGTTCTTAAAAATTGGTCTATCTCAGTTTCTTTCTGCGGCCCTTGCGTGTAAAGTTGTTTAAAATATCTCTGAAAGCACCTTCTAATCTCCTCCGGGTTCTGTATGCTTTTTCCATCGATCTCAAGATTTGTAATCGTATTTAACTTCTGTCTTTTTTTCAATTGCCACGCCAATAATTTCCCACATTTATTAGCTGACTCAAAAGTCTTTTGTCTCATTTGTTTAATTTTCCACTCTATTTCTTCATTAATCAATTTCATATATTGCACCTGATATAACTTAATCTCTCTTAAAATCTCTTTTGAGTTTGGTTTAGCTCTTAACTTCTTCTCCCCTTGTTTTATTTTTTCCAGAATTTTCCCTTTCTTCTCATTTTGAGATCTCTTTTTTATTGCATTCTGTTGAATCAGGAACCCTCTCATGACCGCTTTACTTGCGTCCCAAACTGTTCTTTTTTCAACCGTAGTTCTCATGTTTATTTCGAAATAGTCTTTCAGAGTCTTTTGGGCCTTCCTTACGATATCTTGGTTTCTTAGTAAAGTGTCATTCATCCTCCATCTGAAGGAACCGATAGGTGTTAGTTTCATTTCCATCTTTACCGCATTATGGTCGGAGCAGGTTTTTGGGCAGATTTCCACCTTTTTTATTTTAGGTGCCAGACCTCTAGTTGTCCAAATTTGGTCAATCCTTGTCCATGTCATTTTGGCTTCAGAAAAAAATGTTCCCTCTCTACCTAGGGGATTTTTGGTCCTCCAAATATCAATCAAATCCATATTGTCAGTCAGTTCAAAAAAAGTTTTTGGTAGTCTGCCCTCTTTCGTTATGGTCTGTCTTTGTGCTTTATCCATATTCGTAGACACCACTCCATTCATGTCTCCCATCATAATAATATTGTTATAGTCCATAAAGTCCATCAATGTCTCATGCAGTTTCTTGTAAAACTCTGATTTCCCCTCATTTGGTGCATAAATTCCTAAAATCAGAAATTTCTCTCCTTGTGTTTGGATTTCTATTGCCAAAATTCTTCCTTGTTCATCTTTAAAAAGAAACTTTGGTGATAGGCTTTCTTTTGCATAAATTGCCACACCTCTCTTTTTAACCTTGTCTGATGAGATAAATTCTTGGCCTAATTTTTTATTAATTAGCACTTTTCTGTGCAGCCTAATCACATGTGTTTCCTGCAAGCAAATTATGTCCAATTGTTCCTTTTTTAATAAATGAAAAACCTTCCTCCTCTTTTCCGGGGAGTTTAGACCGTGAATATTCCAGCTTAGTAGTTGCAGAGACATGTTGAGATGGTGTTATTTTCCTCCTGTTGCTCCCAAAAGTGGCGTGTCTTTCTCAGGATCTTTCAATTCCCCAGGTGCAGGTGTTAGGCTTGATGATCCCGGTCCTGGATCGCTTGGCTCTTCAATCCCTTTCTGAAGGTCTTCTCCGTAGTCGTTCAAAAATTTGTCTTTATCTTCCACCGATTTAATTTTGACTTTTTTCCCTCTGAAGGTAAAGGAAATCCCTTGGGGGAATTCCCATCTGAAGATAATCCTATTGCTCCTCAAAAGTTGCACCAGATCACCGTAATTCACTCTGAGCTCCAACAAATGCTTAGGAATATCCTTATAAATTTCCAACCTTGATTCTTGGATCTCTAAAGGCGTCTTGAAGTGCGCACTCAGGATTTTGTCTCTTTCTTCCCTCGTTCTGAGGGAGATTAGACAGTCTCTCGACTTAATCTTCCTCCCTCCCTTTCCCAGTCTGAATGCACTTACAATTTTAAAGTCCTTTTCTTCTTCCAAGGGCCAAAATTGTGTAAATTCTTTCGTAAGGTACTCAATTAGATTTTCATTATCAATTTCCGGTACAGATCTGATTCTTAAATTATTTTCCTTATTTTTCAATTCGATCATAGACAGCAGTGCCTGGTGTTCCCCTATCTGTTTGCGCATAGGTTTAATTTCTCCCTGGACTTCTTCAACTTTCTGCTTTGCCTCTTCAGCAATTTTACGGTTTACAGTAGTGTCTTCCACCAGCTTTCCAATAGTTTGTGCATTTAAGTTTACTTGTTGAGTCAAGTTGTTGATGCTTGCAGTGTTTTGGTCTATCTTAGCTGACTGGTCAGTGACTTGTTTGCTTAAACCTTCCAACTTTTCAAATATTTTATTTAGCACTGAAGTAAAGTCCCCACCTGAGGCCATTCCTTCCGGCCCAGGTTGTTCTATATCTTCCACTTGTGCCACAGAGATTGTGGGGACAGATGATCTGCGCAGCTGAGAAGTTAAAGTAGTTTGCAGTGTTTTTGCTTTAGCTGATCTTGTCCTTCCGCTCATACCCCTCTTATCTATGCGTCAAGGTCAGTCTCACAGTCTGTCTTTCTCATGGAAATCCCCGAATCAACAGATGGAAAATTCCCCCAGTAGGTTGCCAAACTAAGTTGTTCCACTAGAGGGATACTGTAATCAGGAAGGCTCAGAGATGTCGCAGTTCATAAAAGTTAAAAAGTTCCCTCTAGACGTTAAACAGTGTCCAATTTGTAAAAGACCTTCAGACTCCTCTTAAATCCCTTAAATTTCCACAGAGTTACTCTTTAACAAAGATGAGTTGTCTCAACAAAGTGTGAGATATTAAGTAACAGTTCCAAAGTAGCCTTCAAATTCCAGACCCTGGCAGCTCAGTAACCAGGGATTCAATATTTTCCAGTCCCAAAGTTCAAAGAATCGGCAGGAAAAAGCTGATTTTTCACCCCTCCTCCCCTCAATAAAATTGAGCGGGGGTCTTTAAACTTGATGTGAGAGTTTGCAACTTATTTATCCCAAAGTCCGGGGCTTGGGTTTTTTAAGATTTTTACATTTTAAAGAAAATGTCCAGGTTTGGGGGGGTTGAGCTTGGGCTCAGGCTGCTCTGCATACAAACTGCAGCTGCTGCCAGCCTGAACCAGGGAAAGAGGTGTGTGGATGTGGTGGCCCCTCTTTCCGCAGCTCAGACTGGCAGCATCTTGGGCTGTCCTCTTTTTGCTCTTCAAGATATGGCAACCCTACCTTAGACATACCTGAATTTCAAAGTACAGTATACAAACTTGGCAAGGTCAGTAATTATATCATCCCCCAGACCAAGAGAGATGAACAAAAATATCTCTTGGAAAGTGGTTGGACATCACATTTTTTAGGAAAGGAGAATATAAAGAGGAAAGTGGTATAATGGCTGGGATGAGAAGCACTGCAAATCAATATTTGTTTAAACTGTAGCACCCTGCTTGTGGTTAACGCTTAGCTGGAATGAAATATTCAACGCAGCAATAGAGAAATTAAAATAATAATTTATTTGTCAGACAAATAAATGATAGGCACAGTGGTATATGGTTACCAAAACTCTGCCCACTCCAGCCCTGATGGCCAGCACTTATATTTCCTCAGCCCAGCCCCCTTGCTCCTCCTTTGGCTGCCTCTGTCCAATCAGCCTGGTTGAAATTCCTATTGGCTGTTTGCTAGAACCAATCATAAAAGATACACCCATTTCCTGTTACCTTTTATGGGAGACAAAGAGCTATATTTCCTTCTATCCATAAATGGCAGACAAGTAGCCATACATCTTACATTTGCCTCAACAAGGCACCTTAATTACCAGATCACCTTTTGCCCCTGCATTCCAAAACAAATGGCTAAAACAGATGGCTCATGGTATTATTTTCTGTTAAACAATAAATCTTACTATTTACCAACTCTTAATTAGTGTTTTAGCAGCTTGATTGTATTCTGTAATATGTAGGGTCAGTGTAACCTTTGCTCCCAGCCTGTATTTCCCTTTTAAAACTTTGAGAAATTTGTCTCCTGCTATAAATCAGGGGGGGGGGCCTTTTCCAGGAGGATAAACATCTGCCAAAGTACTTAGCCAGCTGCTTTTCTGCCTGGCATGAAACATACAAACATTTGCAAATATATTTTTAAGCTCATTTTAAAATACAGGCCTTGATCAGATGCCTCATAACGTATTCCACCATGGAATCCTATGGAAGAAATATTGGATATAAATGAATTAATAATAATACATAAATATGTGGCAAGGGGCACATAAGGCTGCATTTGCTTCAAGACTGTGAAACCATCTGTCTGATAAATTCCTTAATTGCTCTGGTCTTGCTGCATTTCAGAAAGGATGCAAAACTATCTTTTCCGAAAGTGTGGGTATTGTATCCCTGTCTTTTGCAAACTGTGGGTTATATTTTATTTATAGCTTACTAACAGCCTTGTACCCAGCATTGCTTGGGAATTCTGAGAAACCCAAAAATCAGTGCAGTTTCAAAGGGTTCAGTCTGGCATCTTGAATGGTGTCCAGTTGTATCCAAACACTGACAAAAACCTGCTCCTTGATCTCAGGAGCTATCATGCAAAATCTGGTCATGATATCTTAAGAGGTGTTCAAATGCATAGCAAACAGACAAACAACTTTCCTAAAATGCATAGTAGAATGTAATTTGTTTTTCTGACCATTTTAATTGTTTTTATTGTTTGTTTTCTTTTGGAAGCCACCTCAAACATTGAAGAGGTGGGATATAAATGTTTTAAATAATGCATTGTTTAGAACCGACTCAAACATTGCTTATTCAAATTGCTGCCACCCTGTGGATTTTTAATGGAATTAGTTTGGTGTAATTGAAATAGGATTTTTTCATCCCACACATACATCTGTTATGGCAGCGTAATCAAAAGTTCAGATTTTACAAGTGAGGTTTCTATTTTATATTGCTGTCTTGCAAAACATCATATAAGAGTACCATACAGAAGGTAAGAGGACTTAAGAATATTATACAGTTGTGGGATAAGGAATTAAAATTAAGTTATTTTTAGTATCTTAAATACACATGGGAGATTTTCAGAAAAGCTTTATTGTAACTGTATAGTAATATATTAACTATGATTTTTAATATGTGTTAAATCAATATTTATTTATTTATTTAAAATTACTGACACTGAAAAGGCAAAAACATAAGAAATGGAGAAATCACATTCATCAAATTAATAATAGAGAAATCAAATTGTGAACTGTTTGGTTATCACCAAATACTATTACTACTACTACTACTACTACCATTGCAGTAGATTGCTGGCAATTGCCAGCTAGATTGGCTTAAGCTTAAATATTATTACTTATATTTGTGGGAAAGTTAGTGTTTAGCTATACAGACCACCTATATTTCTTTTATGACCTGCTGTTCCTTTCTTTGAAGACCATAGACTGTCAAATGATATTGCTATACATTTATCCTAAGGAACCTAAACTTTAAATATGAATTTAAGGTTTGTAATGTTTCAGAGTAAATTGGTCCTCTTCTGGAATCTGTCAAACTCGCCTCCCTCCTCCACACTCATTCCTTGCTTACATTCATTTTAGATGCATATATTTCTTTATTTAGTTTGAGCTTCCTTTGGTAAGTGCCTTGAAACTGTCCCTGCCAACAGATCTTCTATCTTGTGGAAAAAAATTAAAAAGGATTTGTGTAAGACTCCAGTGGCTTCATACACCACAGAGTGAAGTCCAATTCTGACTTTTGTTTTTATGCACTTTGGTATTCCATGACTCCAGTGTCTGCAAAGCATGGTGTCTAAAGTCAACTTCTGCTGCTTCATGAAAGATTGAACGAACATTTCCCAGGCTTGCTGGTAACTTTTCACTGTAATTTGTATGAGTGTGTTCATGGTGTCACAATAGCACAAGCAAATGACGATCATCTGTCCTTGGAGGGCATGCTTTTAGGAAGGGTGTTCATCAGCTGGTAGTGATAAAAACATTCTCTTCTAGCTACCTATGATTTCCTATCACAGAGGTATGTGTCAGCTTTAGGCGATGAGAAGTGCAGTCAACAAATACTCTCCCCAGAGTGTAACACATCACTACTAAATATGTTTGATTGGTTGCTGGAGTCGGTGACTCAGCTACTGTACATTAGCACAGCGGCTGAAAGGAAAGAGTAATCAGATTAACTCAGCATTACATACATCTACTGCAGTTGGCTCTGGACCATATTAAGGCAGACTTCTCTGCCTTCTCACCTAGCCATGCCATAGAATTTGGCTGGCCTCATGCCAGCACCAGTAACTCCTTGCATGCTGGAAAGGGGCAGGGGATGTGTTGAAGGAGAGGTGTTTAGGAGAAAGTGGTAAGAGAGGTAGTGAAGGAAACAAGAAAATAAGATGATGATGATACAAAAAAAGGGGGGGAATAGAAAGGAAGAGGATGAGAGATGAAAGTTGCTTTGGAAGTGACTCTGACAGAATTTGGTAGGAGGAAAGAAATAAACTGGCTGTTGGGGCTAGGCATAAGGTACAAGCGGAATGTGAAAGGCGAATGGGAGAAGGAATTACTTAGCATTAAAAAGAGGGCAGGCATCCAGGCAAAAAATACTTGGACAATCTCACCCACCATTGCACCCAGTGTGTTTTGACTATACATGATTTTGGTGTTAGGTTTTATCTCTGGAATGTAACCCTGATGTAAAAATTGGGGTTTGGCTTTTGCTGCCCAACTCCCCATGGAACTCCTGAGTCCCCTAAGTCTATGATTGGTCACAGAAGAATGGATGGAGGCAGGGTCCAGTGGAAAGCAAGGCAGATACTTATTTTTCTGTTGCAACAGAGTTCCCTCTCCTCCTTCCGAGGAGGGAGAGGCCCTGAACAAAAGTGGGTAAGAACCTTTAAAGACTTTTGACATTGCCCAGCTTAGCTCCAGGCTAAGTGAGCCTTTGGCTGGATCCAGCTGCAGCACTCTCCAGATGTCCTCAGCCTCCTACTCTTTTGCCCTAAGCAAGTTTCCAACCATTGTTCTACCTAGCTCAGTATTGCCTACACGGACTGGGATCAGTTTCAGATAGGGATCTTTTTGTGCACTACAAATAAAATATGTGCAGTGTGCATAGGAATTTGTTCATATGTTTTTAAAACTATAGTCCGGCCCCCAACAGTGTGTGAGGGACAGTGAACTGGCCCCCTCTTTAAAAAGTTTGAGGGCCCTGCATTAGAAAGATTGAAAATAAATTATTAAGTAAGTTCTCCTAACTACAATTTGCTTATAAAACTTCTAATTTATATTATCTTAATTCAGTTTTTTTAACATCCCCAAATATGGTTGCTATTGAATTTTGCAGATTGATGTGGGGAGGACCTTTAGGTATGCCTCTGAGGAGACCCGCAAGTGGCGGGGGCGGCTGCCAAGGTAGGGGCACTGTGACAGGGCCGGATCAGATGAACGCCCGCCTTGTTTGTTCATGAGCAAGCCCCTCAGAGGTTACCCTGGTTGCAAGCGCGTTTCAGAGCTTGTAATGGGGAAATGGGGCAGCGGTGATCCTGCGCCTCGTTCCCTTGGGAATAAGGCGGTGGCGCTGGCTCTGCCCAGGTGGGCCGGGTTCAGGACCCTGGCAGGCCAGATCTGGCCTATGGACTGCTCGCATTCATTTTGTTTAGGATTGCAACTGTATTGATGTGGGGAATTGGATGATTATTTCAGGACTTGAATTTAGAAATCAATCTTAGTTTTGCTAAGAAAAAAGATTATAGAAAACCTAATGCTCTTTCAAATGGGCTTAGCAATAATCCATCAATTAAGTTTCTTCATTGTTGGATGTTACTTTTCATTCAAATGAAGGGGGGCCACTAATTTGATAATCATTTTCAAATAACTTAAATGCTGAAAAATTCATGCAATTGAGATGCAATGTTATCTTTTGTTCATTAAAAAATATGTACTACATGATGGTATAATACATGGGATTCTGTAGGTTCTCCATGGTATTTGTTTAATGACAGAATCTTTCATTTGACAGCTATAATTATAATTGATTTATCCTGTTAATAAGAACTCAGAATGGTAAACATTCTGTGCATGCTCACACAAATTATAGCAATGATCTTACAGCATTGCATACTAATGATGGATGTACTATTTCTTGCTATAACAGGAAATGAGTGAACTCCTTGGGGACTGACCCAGGCTTTACCTGATTTGCTATTAACAGCAGCACCTAAAGCAGTGGTTCTCAACCTGTGGGTCCCCAGATGTTGTTGGACTACAACTCCCATCATCCCTGATGATGAGTACTTATCTTTCAGTACATTCCTTTCTCACCACCCTGGCACCAGCCTGTAATGTTCAGTTCGTATTAAGTTCAGTTTACATGTCCTGACGTGTTCTTATCTATCTGTATACATTCTTTTCTTATCACCCTGGAATGTTAAGTGCACATTTAGTTCCTGATCTGTACCTATCTGTACGTTCTCTAAGTCTCGCTATATCAATCATTATAGGAGGCCTTTATGCCTGTCTAACTCTGTGTTCCTTTTATCCATTGATGATTAATGTCTTATATGCAATCCTTGTAATGCATTTGTGTTAACCAATCAGCAACAAGCACATATGTGGCAATGCTGTAATATTCAATAAAAGGGACTCCCCAACACATGTTCGGGAGATGCCTCCCAGATGACACTTGCTACTCGTCTGCCGTTTATTTCAACCCAACACCCTGAGCTCTGGCCTTGCTAGCTAGGGGTGATGGGAGTTGTAATCCAACAACATCTGGGGACCCACAGGTTGAGAAAAGCTGACCTAAGGGGTCAGCCAGACCCTGAAGGGTTGGACAATGGCAGGCAGGCAGGAAGGAAGAAACTCTGGTGGAGCAAGGAAAATTAATAGAGGGAGGGGTGACAGAAAGAGTTGGGATCCTTTACCCCATGATATAAGGAAAAAAAGATTCTGTGAAAGGGGTGGAAGAAAAATAGGAAGGTGTTGGTGAGGTAGCAGGAGGGAGAGGAAGGTTGAGTAAGAAAAGAAAGATATTTTCCTCACACCATGGAATGGGACTTTTTGAGGAGTGCCATGGTTGAAGCTAGCTGGGTCCAAGCCAGGAGTAGACACTGGTGAGAGAAATAAAGGCATGTGCAAGACTCTGGATGGATAAAAAGTTGATGCGAAGTGAAACAAAGCAGAGGCTGAATGTCAACAAAATGGAGACCTTGTGGGTGGGTAGTTGCCAAACCTGAGAAATGGACAGAAATTGTTCTACAGGGGGTCACATGCCCTTTGGAAGAGCATGTTTGTGGCTTTGGGGTGCTAACAGATCCATCACTGTCACTGGAGGCACAAGTTGTCTTGATGAGCAGGAGTGTTTTTCATCTGCTTTGGCTCATTCACCAGCTATAGCTTTTGGACAGAAAAAGCCTAGGCATTGTGCCCTTGTACTCTAGATTGGCTGCTTTTGAAGACTGTCTAGAAGTTGCAGCTCATATAAAATATGGCCACTTTGTTGTTGAGTGGATCTGCATATTTGGACCACATAACACCAGTCCTGAAAGAATTGCACCAGCTGCTTTTATTCTGCAGGACAAGATTCCAGGTATTTTTAATGGTTTTTAAAGCCCTAAATAACTTGGGAACTGAATACATGGAAGAGTGCCTTCTCCTATATCAAGCTGCCCAGAAATTACAATCTGCAGGTGAAGTGCTTTTGCTTGTCCCGCAGTAGAATGAAATAACTTATGCTGTTATCAGTCAAAGGGCCTTCTTTGCTGTGGCACCTCAACTGTGGAATGCCCTCTTCTCCAAGGAACATCTGGTTTTGACTCTACTGCTTTTTTTTTTCTTTTTGGGCACCAACTGAAAAACATATTTTCTCAGGAACATGGTGATGGTTAGTTTTGTTGGGTTAGTTTTATTCCTGTATTATTTCTGTCCTGGTGTTTCATATGCCTTTGTATTTAGATGGTTGGATTGTTTTATATTCTACTCTGTTTTAATGTACCCTGCTCTGAGCTCATTGTCAAGGAAGGGCAGACTAAAGCATGCCTAAATAAGTAATTAAAAGCAGAAAAAGTATTTACTCTCTATCCAGCATGCCACTGCATTTGTTTGACTAGACTAGGCATGATCTCCTACTGTGTGGAGCTGGTGCAGCCAACCCTAATATGATACCTACCTAAATGTTGAGAAGATACTTTTTTAGGGTGTGGGGCTATAACACTAGAGAAATAGCATTTACTTATATGTTGCATAAGAAAATGAATTAATTATGCACCATTTACACAACAGCAATATTCAAGATGGAAATATGCATTGCCATTGTGTGCAGAGTGTGGGGCCCAATTCTACATTCTATGCCTCAGTTAATATATATTCTGATAGAGAAATAAGTCATTCCTAATCTACTTCCTTAATGCAAAATAGGAATAATAGTAGACGATTTGTTTCACAGGTTTGTTTTGAGGACAAGCAGGACGAATACAGTACTAGGCATACTAGATGTGAAATATAATTTTTTAATAATCTCAGTTGTTTTGCGTGCTGAATACTGCTGACAAATTGTTCGTAGATGACACCTTCCAGCCAGCTAAGTTTTGCCATCTAAAAAAGGGCTGTGAATCCAACATGAAAGAAGACTGTAAATCCTGCATGGGAAAATAACATGTCCAAGCGCAAAAGTAGACCCTTTCTTTGTAACTTCAGTTGTCCTATTAACTTTTTCATATCATGCTTTTGATCTGAATCCAGAACTTTTTTCCAGTCCCTCGTAGAGAATCAAAGAACAAAACTGTTGTGTACAAACCTGGCTCTAAAAATGCTATTAGATAATAGTAGTTGTGGTGCAGGAGCTATTTTTAACCATAAGCACTGGATGGAATGTGAGGAAGGAAGGGATCACTTATAGTCTTATACAAACTGATTGTATAGTCTTATACAAACTTGTGGCACAGCTTATAGTCCTTCAACAGGAGGATTGGGCCCTGTCCATTGTCCATGCCACAGCGTATCACAAAGGATTGTGGGAATGGAGGATCAGAATCTAGGCAGCTCCCTCCTTAGTAAGGACAGTGCTTTTTTCTGGGAGTACTCAAGGGTACGCAGTACTAGCATCTTCCCCCCACTCCCCAAATGTTAAAAGTGTGGCACCTACTGTAGCACCCTGCTTGTGGTTAACGCTTAGCTGGAATGAAATATTCAATGCAGCAATAGAGAAATTAAAATAATAATTTATTTGTCAGACAAATAAATGATAGGCACAGTGGTATATGGTTACCAAAGCTCTGCCCCCTCCAGCCCTGATGGCCAGCTGCTTTTCCCATTAGCTCTTCCCAAAATTTATTGCCCTTTAACTCTCTCAGTATACCTTAAACCTTAGGAAAATATGGCTAGAGTCTGATGGGAGGCACATGGTATTATTTTCTGTTAAACAATAAATCTTACTATTTACCAACTCTTAATTAGTGTTTTTGCAGCTTGATTGTATTCTGTAATATGTAGGGTCAGTGTAACATTTGCTCCCAGCCTGTAATTCCCTTTTACGACTTTGAGAAACTTGTCTCCTGCTACTGCTATAAATCAGGGGGGCCCTTGTCCAGGAGAGCAGGAAGATAAACAACTGCCAAAGTACTTAGCCAGCTGGTTTCTGCCTGGCATGAAACATACAAACATTTGCAAATATATCTTTAAGCTCATTTTAAAATACAGGCCTTGATCAGATGCCTCACTACTATAACAACTTCATGGTGAGCACAGGCACCTTTTTTTCTTAAAAAGACAACAAACCCACTAAGGATATGCATGTTCCTCATAAATTCTACCTCTATTGCCCATATTTATCCCATTATACTCTGCCAGCTGCATTTGTAGCGTTGCTGGGAACCTGATAAAGCTTTAACTCCATCCCTCCGGAAAATGAATCTTGTGTTAAAAAACCCCAACCATGTTGGTAACCTACCAACACTTCTTAATTAGCTGGTGTGATGATTGTGCTGCATGAGGTAATTCCGTTCTCTGGGGGTTGCCCTTTGTCATTTCAGTTCCTGATGAGCAATGGGTGCGTTTAATGTTGCTTCTCCATGGCAACGGTTCCCTGTGCGAGGGCTTTCATGGTTTTATTTTTATAGCAAACACCTTTCTTTATCAGTATGGAACATAACAGTTTGAGAGCTGGTGTAGTTCACAACACAGTTTTGGACTAGGATCTGAGAACTTTGATTCTGTAGCCCTTCCTGTTTCTGTGCAAGTCTTCTGCTCTCTCAGCAAGAAATAGTATTCTGGCTAATGGAGCTGTTGTGAGGATGAATGAAATAAGAAGCTATATAGAAACTTGCACAATATGCAGCACAGCCCCATTCATTTCAAAGAGGCTCATTTCCAATCCAAGTAGGTAATTGGGAAATGTTAGATTATTCCTGAAGTAATTTTGATGTGTGTATACTTGTGAGAGAGAGACCCACAAAATTTACTAATAAGGCAATACATTTGTGAACAGAAGATGACTGATGCTTATAGGATTTTCTGGAAGCAGGATATGTGTACAGAGTATTTCACTGAAAACTCAACATGTCCATGCAGTATTTAGAGGCAGTGACCTCAGAATTTAACCCATGAATGCAAAGTAATCTAATGAGGTTATGAATTAACTGGAGCTTTATTTGAAAGATACATGCTCATAGCTTCACACAAGCATATAATGAAGAAAAATAACAGAAACCTCTTAGATTCCAAGGATAGTAGGATTTTTAAAAAATGTGTTTCTCATTCTGTCCTGCCAAATGCAAGATGGTTCTTTCAAAATTAGGTTCAGAAGCAATACAAACACAAGTGAGTGAGAAGATTACAGATTTTATTCCAAACAGCAAGCAATATATACATTACCAAGCAGCACTTCGACCTACCACTGGGAAGCCCTGAAGAAGTGGCGAGGTGAACCCCAGTTAGTCTCAGGTTTCACAAGCTTCTCTCAGCTATGTCCAAAAACCATCTAATTTATAGATGGCTGTGCCTTGTTACGTGCAGATACTGGCAGTGGCAGTGCAGGTTTAGCTATTAGGCACTCTGCTCTACATCAAAGACGGTAAAAAGGCCCTCCACCAGACCATACATCAAAGGCAGCCAAAAAAGAATTTTTACAAGGGATAGAGAAGAAGTAAACAGAGGCCTGGAAGAGATAAATAAACAGAAGCCTGGAAGAGATGACCATGTCACATCACTATTTCCTCGAAATCACAATTAATCTTCTGGAAAAGGTTGCCATTCCATGCCAGGGAACCTGATGTCTGTTGTAGGTACAGTTGTACAGAAATATACTGTTTTGGTGGTGGGCAAGAGTCCCCTAAACTCTTGGGTGTCAGATCCTCCCAATAATTCCTAGATTTAGTAAAAGTTGGAATTTATCAAGACCAGCTTCTTAGAGCTAGTTGGAATAACAAAGGGTGATGATGGCTGAGCCAACAACCCATTAAGAGATAGCAGATACAGAAGATCAGAGTTTTAGGAGGAAGGAGTAGAATTGCAGTGGGTCTGTGTTCCCTTTAGGTAAGTGAACAGGATAAAGTATCCCTTTTGCAAGCTGGGAGGGGTGGGCAGAATACAAAGTGATCCGTCTGTTTTAGTCTGCAGAGAGGGTCAGATGTTATGTTTCGGGTCTCTTGGAAGCCAAGACTGCGGCAATGAGAGGAACAAGACCCTCTTGGGGTGTTAATATACAACACAGGTTGTATATATGTATAAGTAAACCATATATCCTAAAGGGAACACAGACCCTGGTAAATGCACCTGCAACCCCTGGAATCTTGCACTTCTAGAAATTGGGGTGGTGTGTAACAATACAAAGAATGATAACAATATTTGGGCACCCAAATTGTTTAAAGAAATGGTAGCTGGGGCTTCAAGATACTCTGTTTGCCAGTAGTGCATAGTATGATTGATTTTGAGTATTTGTTTTGTCTCTGTGTAGGAACTAGTTTAAAAGTTAAGCTGCCATGTGACCATATCAGACTCTTTCTTGGTGCTGGAAAATTTTAATTGTATTCATAGCTCACTAGCCCACCAGGCTCCAACCTTCTCTTTTCCTCTACTTCTTCAGGTTTGAAATACACTAAGTTCTTGAAACATTACAGCTCATTATTGCTAGTGACCTGAAAGCTGGAACCTCCAATGACTTTTCTCAATGACTTGCTTGGCATCATTGCTGTATTTCAGAAACACAACAACATGCTGAACATAAAAGCCAACAGAATGCCAAAGTAAAGGATGAATGGAGAGGTCATCATGGTTGGTCTAGCAGCAAAGTCTGGCAAGCAGTATCAGGGCCAGCATAATCTAGTCTCAAATGTGCCAAAACTGAAAGTACATGCGAACAACAAACGACAAACATGGAAAAGCAAGTTTCCAAAGCAAGTTGAACACACAAAATACACAGTACATCTGTGTACTATGTTACATTTCTACCATTTAAAATGCTATTACTTCCCTTTTATGGGTGCGGAACACTGAGGTACAGCAATAAGTAGCTGGCCACAGATCATTTAGTGAATCCATTACACAGATTCTTACATATAAATAACTGCTAAGGAATAAAGAGAGTGCCTCTGAGTATATGCTGAGTGTTCCCCCTCCCCTCTGAGCAACTGAAGCCTCTCCCTTTCTCTCTTCCCCCGCCTTATGATTAAGAAGCAGGACCTACTGTATGGTTGGGGAATCTGTGTCTCCCTGGAAGTTGCTGGACTACAATTTGCATCATTCTTGACCAGTGTACATGCTGGCTGGGGCTGATGGGAGTTTGACTCCAGCAACATTTGGAGGACCTCTCTGGCCTCCACTAGTGACTACAAAGTGGTTGCACATCTTCCATACAGATTAAAATCCCACCACCTATCTCTTTCTGTGGCTCCTCCCTCATTTTTCTTTCAGCAACTATTCATATAAACTCTCTCCCTGTCTCTCAAGCAGCACCTATTTTCTGTTCTCAGTTCCAGTGCAGAGCGACTTTCCCTCAACACCAAATAACCGCAGCAGTCTCTGGCTTTCTCACATATGTAGAATCAGACTTTCTAGTACAGGGGAGGAGCCTATGGTCTTTTCCCTCTGCAAATAAATTATCTCCTGGATTTTTCTTCTTCCTGCACTTGTTGTCCTCATTCTATCAGGCAGAATCCAGAGCGGGTTTCTCTTGCATTTCATGTATTTGATGAAATAGAAGTCCATGAAAACTTACGCCATTATAATTATTCCTTTAAGATGCCAAAAAGATTAACATGGCTATTCACTCCGGAAATTAGATATGTAAGTGATAGGAAGACAGGATATAACTATTCTATTAAACAATTGGTAAATGGTATAAAAACATTTTCCTCTCACCTCCATTTTGTGTTTTCACTTATTCAGAACTCTGCAGTAAGATAAGCTAACTCGTCGTTCAGACCATGTGATTCTGTTTTTAAAATAAGGGGGTGGAAGGAAGGTTGATAGGTATCTACTGTTAGATCTTTGAGTTATCCGGAATAGGTCAACAAGGGTTCTGACTACCAATTGTTTAATAATAACTGTTTAATAATAACATCTCCCTGGTTCTAATCTCCCTGCTTCTAAATTAGGCATCTGAGAGGATGAAAGCATGGGATGAAGAATCAGGAATGGATTTGTGTGACATGACTGTGAGCTCCATTCTAGCATTGAGAACATAATTCTATGAGTACAGCCGTAACTTGGCTCCCGAATGCCTTGGGAGTTGAACGTTCCAGTTCTCAAATGATCAAAAACTGGAAGTGAGTGTTCCAGTTTTCAAACGTTCTTTTGGAAGCTGAACGTTTGATGGGACTTCCTGCAGCCAATCAGAAGCCGCGATTTGGAAGTCAAACGTTTTGGAAGTCGAACGGATTTCCAGAATGGATTCTGTTCGATTTCTGAGGTACAACTGTACTTTGTGCTTCTTCTCTGCCACTATTTTCCAGCTGGCTCTGGTTGGTAGATATTGCAAGTTTGAAGTCTGCCCACCCCTACCTTTAATCTTGTCCACTCTAATATCTAGCACAAACTTATTGTTCTTATTACTGATCTTTACCACCATATCTGTTTCTGTCAAATTCCAGTTTATCCAAGCTTTTGCTCTTGCAGACCTACTGTAGCACCCTGCTTGTGGTTAACGCTTAGCTGGAATGAAATATTCAACGCAGCAATAGAGAAATTAAAATAATAATTTATTTGTCAGACAAATAAATGATAGGCACAGTGGTATATGGTTACCAAAGCTCTGCCCACTCCAGCCCTGATGGTCAGCACTTATATTTCCTCAGCTCAGCCCCCTTGCTCCTCCTTTGGCTGCCTCTGTCCAATCAGCCTGGTTGAAATTCCTATTGGCTGTTTGCTAGAACCAATCATAAAAGATACACCCATTTCCTATTGCCTTTTATGGGAGACAAAGAGCTATATTTCCTTCTATCTATAAATGACAAATAAGTAGTAAAAGATACATTTACCTTGACAAGGCACCTTAATTAACATTTCACCTTTTGCCCTATTGCCCTATTCACTGCAAAACAGATGGCTAATGGTTTTTTAATTTTATCTTAAAGAGATCTTGGGTTCTCACACACCATCTATGAAATAAGAATCTAACATAAGAATCTAACATTTCTTACTTTCTAAATCCTTTGCATAATTACATTTAAGCCAATATATTTCATACATAACATATATAGATTTTTAGAAGGAAAGGAAAGGCCTTTTCAAAGTAAAAAAAAAAGGAACTTAATAAAAACAGTTTTGAAAGCAATCCCTTAGATCTACACCCCCCTTTCAAGCCAGCTGCTGTTTCTATTAGCTCTTGCCCTTTTAACCTTATGAAAATGTGGCTCAAGTTTAATGGGAGGCACAATAATTATTACTATTTAATTGTGTTTTTGCAACTTGATTATATTCTGTAATTTGTATGGTCAGTGTGACCTTTTGCTCCCAGCCTGTAATTTCCTTTTACAACCCTGAAATATTGCTATAGATCAGTGGGGCCTTTGAACAGGAAGATAAACACCTGCCAGTCTTTTATGCCTGGCATGAGAGATACAAACATTTGCAAATATATTTTTTAAGCTCATTTTAAAATACAGATCTTGATCAGATGCCTCATTACCACCCTAAACTGTCCAAAGAGTTCCTCCAATGGACGACTCTGGCCATCCTCTTTTGTTGCCTCTTATACCTAATATGCCTGTGTTGGGTTGTCAAGCCTGTTGGCCTTCAAATGTTGTTAGACGCCAGCTCCCATCAGTCCCAGCCAGCATAGTTAGGGGTAATGGGGATTGTATTTTAGTAACACCCGAATGTTAGCCACATCTGACCAATGTGGCCTTCCTCTCATCCTTCTGATGCCTCCTACCTCTTCCACAAAGTCCTTGGTTCAGCCCCTTATCCCTTATTTCCAGCTGAAATTAAGCCTTAGTCTCTGCAACTGCATTTCCGCATATCTGGCATTCCCTCCTCTCTCCCTGTTATATCCTTCTCTGTTGAACTTTGGGGCAGCTTCTTAGGGCAGGGCCTGGATATCTTTTATGCTACTCTATGCAGTGTCATGTGCATTGATGGTGCAGTAATAAAAATTAACAGTGACAAAATAATAATGTCCTTTCCAGCATTGAGCAGCTGTTAAGAGTAGATATGGATTGCTTTTCCCTTCTGGGATATATGCCTTTCACAATATTAGTAAGTACTTCTGGATACAAAACTGAGAACAAATTTTCTTACTGAATTACAACGAACAGTTACGTTGAGTGTTACCTTGTGTGAACTGAAGTACTGCATAACAAACAAGGATATTATACTCTCAGATGACAGGATGAAAGGACATTAGTGAAATCAATATTCCATTAGAGATGCAGAGTCCATTAACAGTATGTCAATATGACAGATTATTTTCCATCAATGCTGACATCACAGTCCTATATACATTTTCCTGGATCTCCATGAGATAACTGTTCCCTTCACTTAGACCTGTTATTATGGTGTCTCTTGGAGAGGTGCACTATGCATTCCATGGATACTTAATCTTTTTCAGTCTGAGGGCTGTTCTGAAAGTCAACCACCTTCCAAGGGTTAAATTCCAGAGGTGGGAATGGCCAATACACTCCCAATGGAAACAAACCCACACATGCCGTCTACACACTCACCACACATGCAGAAATAGTTCTCTCACTCACTTACATACACACACCACTCTCATTTTAGCTTTCCCCCTCTCTCTGAAGAGCCATGGGAGGAAGATGAAATGCTTGGTAGTTTATTGTTTAACTCTTATGAATAAACCATGACCTTTGATTTGAACAACACACTAAGCCAAACCATAAGTTAGTGCAGTGCAGTGCAGCAACAAAACTCGCTACAATATGCTCACAAACAAAGTGGGTGAAATACATTCACATGCTCACTCTATCCCATGGTTTGGCATAGTGTGATATGTGAACCAGACCATAGTCGGACCTGGAATAAGACAGAGACCTATCTTCTCTTTACTGAAAGAAACAGAAGCTTTCTTACATGATCACACTGCTCTCCCCCCCCCCACTGTCATCAGGCCCCCACTCACCACAACCAGACAACGCTGCCATGACCAGTCACTTCCCTGTGCTAAATGTGTTACTCAACACTCAGCTCACATCCATGTTGCCGTTCTTGATTCCACACAATACAATGTTGTCTGCTCCGGATGGGAGCCAAGTAGCACATAGACTACTGTGCAAAAGTGCTGCTTGATGCAGCACTTTTATTGATCTGTGCGCACAAATATTTAGCTTATTTCTGCACACAAAGAGGAATGCCCTGCAAGTTATACCACACCATACTCTGAAGGAGCAGAGGAAGTACAGTTACAGATTCACATACTCACACAGAAAGATTTAAAACAACGAATCATGGCTTTCCATGGCATACACGGCCTTTTATGGCACATTACATCACCCAACTTCTTGGGCATGTGTATTGTCTTCAGGCAGTCTTCAGCCTAATCTTTGTGGGGTAAGCATGGACAACGGTATATTAATCCTTACGTCAAGAGAATCCAGTCAAGCAGTTTGTTTCTCTGGTAGGGATCCTGAATAAAAACAATATTAAGAAATAAAAAGCAAAGCTCTTCCTTTAGCAATCAGACAGTTTTACCACAAACCACGGCCTTTTCCTGTTACTTTCTTCATACATACTGTCTCAGCGAAAACAAGCTAAAGAGCAATTCACAATAAAATGGATTCTTCTTCAACTTAAAAATTGTCACTGGCAGGAAGTACCAGGTGCTGCCTGGGAATAAAAAAAAAAGGGGGGGGGTAATTTTTATATGGATTTTATATGGCTGTTGTAATGTGTGAGTTTTAGGGCTCTGCATGTACACACACACAAACTGAGGGCTCCAACCTGACCTGTGGGACACCTGATCTTGTTCTGAATCAATTTGGGAGGGAGGCTGTTAAAGTTAAATTACGGTTTATTTGGTCCACCATCTTAATTCAACATAGTGTCTGACATCCAAACATGCACAAAAACTGCTTCGTCCACCTCAGGAACCTTCATTCTGAGTTGGTTGACAATATCTTCAGAGCACCTAAATTGGAACTGATTGTAATCGTTTCCCCAATTTTGGCATAGCTATGTCAAACTGGGTGATGATATCTGCAGATGTATCCTAATCAGTGCTGTTTGGATGCTTAACACCAACTTGGATGAAGTCACACTGAAGTCATGTTTCAGTCCACCATCTTGATTCAAAATGGCACCTGGTATCCAAATGTAGATGAAGATTGCCACATCACCTTTGGGAGCCCTTGTGCTGGCACAGGTTGGAACCATCATGCCAGATTGAGATGGTTCTTTAGAGCCGTACAAATTGGTACAATTTGGTTCCGTCACAACAAATTTGGCCCAGTCCCACCAAATGAGGTGATGATATCTTCAGAGGCATCCAAGTTGGACCTACCATGTCAAAAATTGGGCAAAGTCATGCCAAAGTCACATTTTGAACTGCCATCTTTATTCAAAATGGCAGCCGGCATCACATCATTGATGAAACTACTGCCTCCACCTCAGGAACTTTCATGCCAAGTTTAGTGATGATAAGAGAGGGATCTGAATGCAAAGACAGCAGATAGAAAGACAGACAAACCATTTGCCAAAATATAAAGATTAGAAAAATGAACATATATGTTAGCGTGATGCATAATGTCAACCCATGATGTACTTGCAGATGCACAACCCACTTCTTTTTCGCCATTTGGTCTCAAGCTGTTCCATTTTATCTGTTTGCTTACATATAGACAGATGGCTTTTCTAACCTTCTCACTGGGATTCAGCTCATTAATTCATCCCATTTGTGTTGATTTGCTTTGTTAATAAAACAAGCAATAAGCACTAAGTTCAGACTCCTTGGTTCTGCCATAATTCTCATCAAATTCCTCCCTTAGGACTGCTCTGTCTACTGCCCAGATACTGCATTTCCATAGAGAGCAATTGCCCTTGCCTGTATATCCCAGTGCAGTACAGTGTCACCAGTTTTAGCAATTCAGCAGAACAATCTTAACCCTTTCCCAACTGAAATTTAACATTGTTTTCAAGATTGTTTCCTATATAAGAGGTCTAAAGTTGCATTTCTTGCTGAGGTTTGGCCTTTATCTGGCTTGTTTTGGAGATTTATTTTGTTTTCAAAACTATGATGTAAGTTAATGAAACGTTTACATATGCTATTTACCAAAATTTAACAAAAGGAAAAAAACCCAAAATGTTTACATATGTAACATGTATTTCTGTATAAAAGTCATTGCTCCCTGCGTATTATATGACCTTTAAAAATGGTAATTGCTATGTGGCAATACACATGTTATGATTCATGTGGAGCAATTTCCCACATCAGTCTTGATATTTTTCTATCTTTCAAATACAGGACATACAGCAATAATTCAGCTATACGAACAATCTATCCAGTAATATTCAACCTTTGTAGAAGCAGAATGCACTTCCAATTACAGCATGTAACATGGGACTACTTTTACTGTTTTAAACTTACCGGTACATGTATATATTAGAGCCTAGAGACAAAAGGGGCTTCTGTCATGGGTGGAGCAGAGGGAGGCAGCTGACTCCCCAGAACAAGTAAAACAATAAAAATACTTAACTAACTGACCAATCACGTTGGTTCTGTCCCCCTAACAAAAGTCCTGGTTAAGCCAATGTCTCCTGTATATTTTAGAAGTTACATAGAAGAAACATCATGGCATTTCTCCTTGAAGTGAAAAGTGGTATTGTAGCACCCCGCTTGTGGTTAACGCTTAGCTGGAATGAAATATTCAACGCAGCAATAGAGAAATTAAAATAATAATTTATTTGTCAGACAAATAAATGAGAGACACAGTGGTATATGGTTACCAAAGCTCTGCCCCCTCCAGCCCTGATGGTCAGCACTTATATTTCCTCAGCCCAGCCCCCTTGCTCCTCCTTTGGCTGCCTCTGTCCAATCAGCCTGGTTGAAATTCCTATTGGCTGTTTGCTAGAACCAATCATAAAAGATAACCCATTTCCTATTACCTTTTATGGGAGACAAAGAGCTATATTTCCTTCTATCTATAAATGGCAAGTAGCCATATATCTTACATTTGCCTCGACAAGGCACCTTAATTACCAGATCACCTTTTGCCCCTTTTCCCCTCCATTCCAAAACAGATGGCTAAAACAGATGGCTCATGGTATTATTTTCGGTTAAACAATAAATCTTACTATTTACCAACTTAATTAGTGTTTTTGCAGCTTGGTTGTATTCTGTAATATGTAGGGTCAGTATAACCTTTGCTCCCAGCCTGTAATTCCCTTTTACAACTTTGAGAAATTTGTCTCCTGCTATAAACCAGGGGGGGGGGGGCCTTGTCCAGGAGGATAAACATCTGCCAAAGTACTTAGCCAGCTGGTTTTCTACCTGGCATGAAACATTTTAAAATACAGGCCTTGATCAGATGCCTCAGTATATTAATTTCTTTAAGAATAAAAACAAGAATAACAATCTGTTGTGCATGGCCAGGGGCAGTGCATCCTGTTTTGCCATTTTCATAAAAGAAGAAACTTCATTAATTTTTGAAATAAGGACAAAATGTGAACAACATGAAAGATGCTGTTACAAGGGGGGGACGGGATAGAATGGATAAGAGGGAAGGGAAGAAAAGGGAAAATAATATCCTAAATTCATGTAATACATCTTTTATAATCACAATCTAAGGCACCAAGAAATCAGTTTACCCTAATCTTCTAAAATACATCCTCTCCAAGCTTCCCCCCTCACTCCCCTTCCCCAATGCTGCAGCGGCTGTCTGTCTCCTGAGTTGGCCTAAGAAGGGGCTCCTGCCTTTGCCATGGCTGTCGGCACCACAAGCCTGCCTTCTTTTTTGCTTTTACACCTAGTGATGCAGGGATACATTTTTTATTTATTCATACATTTACAAATTATTTTTGTGGATATATATATAGAGAAAGAGAGATCAAGAACAAGAGAGCTAGAGGGACAGCATCTTTATTTAAATGTTCTACTTTTTTACGTCATCTCTTGCTATATTTGGAGTAGATTCTATTTTTAAGTATATGTGGTTGGAACCCATCCCTTATTTCTGCGAGGAAGCTCTTCAGATCAGAAATCTTTTGAACGCACATTAGAAGTGTTCTGCCAAAAGTAGGGTTTATTTTCCAGATCCGTACACAATTAACACTGATGTGGTGAAGGATAAAGATTTTATGCAACAGCTAAGAGAAACTGTAGAGCAAGATTAATTATGCTTATGTCCCTTCTGTTTTTTTGAGAACCCCTCAGAGAATGACAACAGACAGACCCTTAAAGATGGAGCTCACTGATACGCAACACCTTTGGTCTGTGATAAGGTTCTGTCTTATATACTATTATGCTCACATTATACTTCAGTGACCCTGACATACCATGTTCAAACATTCTTGCAACATTCTTGCAAGTGTGAAGGATTGCTTTATATATGGCAAGTGGCCAACACAGATAACTTCTAAAACTATCCAAATATCCTCTACCAGGTGACACCATGAGACACAAGCTGTACCATTTCAGCATGTAGCTAGCTAACTTTTAGAGAAAAACATAACATGTGAGAAAAACATAATTAACTACTATTAATAAATAAGATATAATATTCATAAGTTGAATAGCTGGTTCACTGCTAGCACTCTTTCATCAGGTACTGATGAGATGGCGGCAGGGGGAGAATTTCCTTTGAGGTCCAAACTCCCTTACTTGAGTACTGTTACTTTTAGGAGCCCAACAATATCTGTTGCATGAGGCTGTTGAGTTTCCCTGTTAGCTAGTTTTAACTTACATTTTTTTAAATTGATCACACTTACTTATTGATTAAAACTTGTAGTCATGATAGCATTTTCTCCCAAGATACTTGTTAAAGAAGTTATAGTGTAAATCATTTACAAGAAAATCCAGCTCCTAAAAAGTCAGAGTTGTTTTCAGCATAGCACTACGTTGAGCATTCCATCAGAACATGGATTTCTCACAGCAGAACATTCTCCTCATCTCCCTCTGTGCCTTCCTGGTCTGTTCTGGGGCTTTCCCCAGAAGTATGCAAGGCTCACTTTGGGGGAGGAGGTGGGGATGAATCCCCTTGTGCTACCACAAAAAATAATTAAATACTGCCCTCAGTTTTTCACTGACAAACAAAAAGCTGCTTTGGTGTGATGTTCTTTGTTAGTCAGTGTACAGTGGCAGGTAGTTCAGCTGGTTACAGTCCCATGCCTAGAAAGCATGGGTCTGAGCAGTTTTCCCCTTGACCTGTACTTTCTAGGCTTGATCCATGCGGTTTTGCCCTTGCTCTGCTCCTTTCTCAGGGAAAACCCGCTCTTTAGCTCTAAATTGGAACAAATCACAGTCCACAGAAAACCAGAATTGCTGTTTGCTCTGATTGAGTGCTGAAGAGCAGTTTTTCCTGGGGTAAAGCAGTGGGGAAGAGGAAGTATGGATAAGTTGTAGCTTTAGCAAAAGTAAACTATATAAACCAATGTCTGAATTATTCTGTCAATGGAGTGACTGCCCAAGTGTCTACAGCAGGGGTTGTCAACCTGTCGAGCACTGGTGGGCGGTTAGGAAATTTTACCATCAAGAAAGATGCATTAGTGGGTGGTAGGTATAAAAAGGTTGACTACCCCTGGTCTACAGTATATTCTTGGTTCTATGATTAAGGCTAAAATGAGACTGAAAATTAATTTGTTCAGGAATATTAGAGGATCACATCTGACCTGTTTACAAGGCTTTGGGAAGTGGTAAAAGGCATTGTAAAGCAATGAAGATTATCTCTGCCCATGGAATTAAAACATAATAATTCATTTCTACGCCCCAAGAAGCTGAAATAGATAAATCCTAAGCACCACTACATAAAGGATGCTGGTTGTCTGTTCTTAGACTAATCCTGACAAATGTCTGTTGGCTGAAGCAGTGAGGGAAAGCTTTTTATTTGCGCAGTAGATTAAAACAGAAGCCCCTTTGTCGAGAACCAAATTGTTCTGAGTGTCTTGAAATACAACAAATGCCTCCCCCTGAACTGGGGGAGCTGATGGGTCTCCAAGTGTTCCCTTGAGCTGGGACAAGTCCACATTCTTTTAATGCTTTGCTGCTGGTAATTCCTCTCCCCTCATCCCTGTCTGGCACATCTGATGCCACAGAATGGCTGTTGACAGCTCTGTTGAGAGTGGGAAGGTGTCTCTTGCTTCTTTGAGTAAAATAACCGGAAGCTTTCGTGCTGGTATATTGTGTTTCTGGTAAGCCAGAGTTGCACTGGCATTAGTAGGTGGCAGGGAGGGTTCAGTATATACAAATATCAGGGAAGGGCTGTAGCTCAGTGAGTGGTAGAGCATCTGCTTTGCATGCAGAAGGTCTCAAATTCATTCCTTGCCATCTCCAGGTAAGGCTGGTAAAGACTCCTATATGAAATCCTGGGAAGATGGTGCCAGTCAGCGTAGGCAATACCAATAGTCTGGCTTGATATAAGACTGCTTTTTATGTACACTGGGGAAGGTTTGTGCAAGTTGTTTATTCTAGTTATTGTGCAGTTCAGAGTGAGCGATGGGGTCCCAGATAATGGACATGCTTAGCCTAGAGCAGGAATTTCCAAACTGTATGCGGGGCACACTAGTGCGCTATGGGAAGACTGATACTGGACAAGATGAAATAAGTTTAATTATTGATAGTCAACATTCATCAAAGCTGTTCCTGTTGGCTTTTTCTAAAAATAATAATAATTCTATCAGCAAATTGTCCTGCCACATCTCTGTATCAGCTGCGATTGGATCGTTCATTCACTTCTGATGTGAATTCGTAGTAGTAGGATTATCTGCCTCAGAGGTAGAGAAAGTGGTGAAATTGTGCTTCTCTTGTCAGCTGTTTGGCTTTGTCCATCATGCTGTCAACTCTAGCTGTTCATAAATGATAGGTTAATACTGATGTTATCATACATTAAAGTGTCACTTATAAAGAATGTGATCTGTATAGGCTGTAAGGGCTTGTAGTGAATGCTGTTCTCTGTCATGTTTGACTGTGGAAAGGTACCGAAGAATCTGCATAGACTCCAGCTCATTAAGCAATTTAGCAGAGGAAGCACTTAAGATTGAGGCTACTAGTTGGGTGCTTTAATTCTCACCCGAAGATAATTGAAATGCTAAGCCTTTCTATCAGCTTTTTATTTCTAGTTGTGATTACAAAAGTAGAACAATCAAGATTATAAAAAAACTTCACAGAGGTGTCAGTAAATGTGCACTGGCTGCCTTGAGTAAGATAAAATAAAGGTAAATGATCCCTGGACAGTTGAGTCCAGTCAAAGGTGACTGGGGTGCAGTGTTCATCTCGCTTCAGGCTGAGGGAGCCGGCATTTCTCCACAGACAGCTTTCTGGGTCATGTGACCAGTAGGGAGGTATGACCCAACACAGATCCTTTGTAGTTGCATCTGGTGATATATAGGGCCAGCAATGAACATTTGTAATGCACACAATGAACAGGTATTTGAGTTCATGTGTAAAGCATATAATGTGTGAAGAGCCTATTGTTTTATAGCAGATTTAGTCACCTTAAATAACTGTTGTTTACAGGTCTAATTTACAGCTGATGGGTATCAAACCGTCCTTGAGTTAGGAACTTTCCCTGCATGCGAAGACCGGCTCTGGCAGATTGAGCAGATGAGACCAATAGTGGATCCAACGGTCAAGTAGGCAGTTTTGGCATGTGCTGTAGAGGGAAGTGTGGCACAGATGGGACTTGTCAACCTGGGAAGGTAGCTCATCTAGGAGAAGGAAAGCCTTTGCTGCCTTGCAGGAATTGGATAAAACAATTGTATTGGCTATCTGTAGTTTTCTGGCAAGTCTTCAAGAAACCTAATATTGATTTTAAAAGCCCACAGTAGCTTGGATTTGTTTTTCTTTTCTCCTTTTGTTTTCTATAATGCATGCTCTTATTAAAAGACCCCAGGATTAAGGAACTCACAAATAACCTTCTGGCCAGGTTTCCGGAAACTGGTAATGAAAGACTGCTGGCATATGTAATGCTAGATATGACATATGAGACTATTAAATTTTATAAATAATTAAACACAAAGCTTGTTACATGCAGTAATAAATAAAAAACGAAACATGAAGGTAGGATGTGTTATGACAAGGAAAGTGAGGAAGGAAGAAGATCTGTTTTTTGTCTTTCTTCTAATTGCCACATCACTCTTCTTTAAATAGCATGTACCTTAGCTTGATACCATTTAGCTTGATTTTATTTATCAATCAGGAATGAGTATTGCATTAGGAAAAATAAGTAATAAAAATGGTTTTGATACATACTGATGATAGAAAAGCATGCACAGAGCGAGAAGCACAAAATTAGTGCTTCCATTTCTAAAATTGTCTGGAACATAGACAATTTAGTAGTGGAGATTCTAAATTAATTGCACAGTTCTTACAGAAGCAGAAAACCAATGGTAAGCAGAAAAATGTGTTTTCTAGGTGCGCAGCATATGTTGCTATGTTAGCACTTTAGTTTTTAATAAAAGAGCATTGCTTGGTGGGCTGTTTTCAAAATAAAGCCTATGTAGCAAATTTGCATGAGCTTCAGATGGATTCCAAAATGTACATGGACTGGATTTTGCATGTACCATCTCTTCCATTTTACTTGCTGGTCATCTGAGGGATAATGGGCAGGGATTCACTCCCATAATTTTTTGGGGGGATTGGGACGAATCAAAAATATTTCAAAAATAATTTGAAAGCTTGAATACTTTTACCAGGAGAGTAAAGCCCAATAAGTGCTGCATGTATACATATCAGTGGTATACAGCTAACATTGGGCAAATGTTGTCCCAAAAGTGGGGAAAAGGAAGACCCAGGTAACTACTGACCGATGAACTTAATATCGTTATCAGGGAAGGTCCTAGAACAGATAATTCAACAGTTGGTCTGTGAGCATATAAGAAAGGATGCTATAATTACTAAGATCCAGCATGGGTTTCTCAAAAATAAGTCATGTCAGAATAATCTGATTTCTTTTTTTGATGGAATGACAAACTTGGTGGATCAGGGAAATGATGTGGACATAGTGTATCCTGATTTCAGTAAAACTTGATACTCTTATGCACATTAAGTGATGTGTGAACATGGCCAGTGTCTACTACCATTTCAACTTTCCAGTTCAATTATTTTCTAAAATAAATTTTCTTGCTATATTTTCTTGCTATATCAAGAAGACAGTGTTTTATGCATCATTTTTTCCAAAGTAAAAAAAAGGTTAAAATGAAAATGCAGCTAATCAACATATGCAGCTAATCAGTAAGTGTGAGAGAGTGTGCTTCATGTTTGTAGTGGTGCCAGCTTCAAATAAGCTTTTTTGAAGATAAGGAATATTTTAAGTAGCATTTTTCCATTACTAATTTTATGCACTTGAAAATAGTATTTAGAATTCCGCTCCACCCACCCAATATACCACAGCTGCTTTGAATAAATGGACTGCTGCCATGGGCGGGAGACATCCAAGATTGTGTAGTTATGTGGCAACTATTACAAATAAGCTTGTTAAAATTAAATTTGTATTCAGAGCTGCTGATTTTTATATGCAAAATGCTCGTCAGATTGACAGGTGGGAAGAGGACCCATATAACACCTGGCATAAACCTCTTTTTCCCCTGCCCAGCACAGGAGGAAAGTGAGCAAGCTGAGCAGGGAGAAAGTAGTCTCTCTGCCTATGGTCTGGCATCTGTCTGTATTGCTGTGCTGAAACAGAAGAAAGAAAAAACATTTCCCCCCTAATTTATAGAATAGTCACGATGGTTTCAGTGTTTGTTTGGTTTGTTTTTTTTAATAGGAATTATATAGATTCCTAAAGGGGTAACCATGTTAGAATTTTTCAGGAAAAGACTCCCTCTTCCCTAAAATATACACTTGTACATGAGAATATTTAATGTATGCATTTAATGATGAGGAGCAGATGGGGTTCATCAAGCTGGGAAGGCAGCCCATCTAGGAGAAGAAAAACTCTGATCTGAAACCTCCACTACCTTGCAGAGTATTTTTGGGAAAAGAAAAGACTAAGGAGTAAATCCTACACAAATCCAGAGTGGAGTCCCTAAGATGGTTGGATGGCGCCTTGTACGTCTCCTTCCAGCAACTCCTGCAGCCAAGCTGTTTTGCTCTGCTTTCCTTTGGACCACATCAGCGAGGCCAAGGGCATCTGGGCAACTCAGGATACACTGGGCTTGTACCCTGGAAGGTCACTTTGGTGCTGCTAATGCAGCAATTTGACTTCATCCTCAGAGGCACACTGCATTGTCTCTCAAGACAAACAGATGCCAACAACAACAAGAAGCAACTGATGAAGTGGACTGTCCCATTTGCAAAAGCCTATGCCATAATAAATGGGCTCATGATTTGCCTACTACTTTTTGCGAAGTTATAGAACAAAGCTTGGCTAGAGCTTGCAGTCTGAAGGAAGACAAGCCAGGAGCCAGGGTTTGACAACAAGTGGCACTTAAAAGCACCACAAGGGAATCTTGCAAGCTGCGTGTGATGCAGATTTGACATCATTGTGTCAAAGCCCCACTTCCTGTCAAATTTGGTTCATGGGAGATAATGACCTGACCTGCTGGCTAGATCATATTTCCTACTTCTGCAATAAGCCATGATTTGACCTATTGTTACATACAAACCAGGTCATTGAGAAGCTCATTGTTGGATATGAGCATTATCTGGTGAGCAGCTTGAATGGCTTTTCTGTGCTTTGTTAAAGTTTGCATTTATCATGTTATGTTGTATTTGTAGTCCAACCATCTATTTCTCTTACATACTAGGAGGATATTTTGCTATGAAAAGAAAATCTATAACTTATCTTGGACTAATAGATTTGTTTCCAGTAGAATATGAGAATTTCTGTGTGTCACAAAGGTAGATAAAGTGGACGCTTGGATTGCGAACGTGATCTGTGTGGGAAGCACGTTCGCAACCCGCAGCGTCCGCAACCCGCAGCACCGCGTCTGCGCACACACGGGTCATGATTCAGCACTTCTGCGCATGCACAAGCGCCGAAACCTGGAAGTAACCCATTCCGGTACTTCCGGGTTTGGTGCGGTGCGCAACCCGAAATCACGCAACCCGAAGCATTTGTAATCCAAGGTATGACTGTACTTTCTTTTCCTTAATAACAGCCGTTCTGGGAAGCCAGATATGTCATTCAAATGCTTCCCATGCCTTTTAGAATATATTGGCATGAATCCCAGATAGAGTTATCTGTTATAGTTTTGGTAACCTGCATTGGTAAGCTCCAGAATGGAATACTGCTATGCTCTCTATGTGACACTTGCCTTGGGGCTGCTCTGGGCATTCCAGATTGTGCTGTATTCAGAGAGTAGACTTCTGATGGGGGGCAGATGACTGACAGCTTGTGACACCTTTGCTGCCCATATGCTGCTGGACCAAGTTTAAAGCTCTTGTGTTGATATGAAAAGCCCCAAACAATTTGGATCCAGTATACTTTAAGGATTGCCTGAGTCCTAGTATCCTAACTTAGTCACTGAGGTCACCCAGAGCACTAGTGCTAGTTTTCCCCCATGTTAGAGGCCAACTATGTCAATGGTCCCATACTGTGGCGTACTCTTCCATCAGACATGCTCGCTTTTGACATTCACATGTCCTTTGAATTAATTTTTATGCCAAAAGGCCTGTCCATTTATTTTAAAGATTTTGTACTGTGTTTTAATAGTGTATTATGTTTTATTGTATACTTATTGTTCTGTACTGCCTTGCTGTTTTATGATATGGTGGTATACACTTTGGATAAACAAACCATGGTCTAGCATGTTGTGTGATCCATGACAATGTGACATTTTGAACGGAGGTCTACTTTGAGACAATACTGAAATGTGAACAGTGAAGATTTATACGTTGGACTTTCAAAAAAAGAACAATTTTACTTTATTCATAATATTTAGAAACATTAATGTTATTTTTGTAGCCTTCTTTCCTCTGCCAATTCTCTTTCTAACTTTCACATAAAACTTCCTTTAACGATTTGATCATAAATGTAAGGACATGTTTCCCCATTAAACCTTTGCATGCTAATAGTTAATGGTTTAACTGTTTGGCAAAAATCCAGCTCTTTTGCATGAATATTGTTATGCTCTCAGAATATGGCTATTTCTTATACCCTTGATATGTGTGCATGCATAATCTCTAGCATTATTGAGAGGTATTTGGCAGACACTAAGAAAAAGCCACTCCAGCAGTTCAGTGGTACTCTAGTAGTTACATATTCAAAAGGCAATATGCATTAAAACTAGTGTTTAAAGGGAAAATGATATATTCACTTTCATTTCTCTTTAACTCATCCTTGGTACAGTTTTCATTATGCTATATATTAAGCAGCAGGAAAAAGTACAGGGATATTTTTTTAAGCATGTGTAACAGGAACTCACTAAGTTGTGACTTGAATGTATTTTTTTTTTTGTGAAACAGTAAAATCATTTATTATTCATAGCTGTCAACCAGTTAAATCCATCCAGTCACTCAGTTGTTGTACTTGGGCTAGAAGGCTGGTGACTATGGTACCAGCACATTGCTGGAGAACATGCTGCAACAGCACCATTGCAGGGACAACCCAGGAGCCTGGGAGGTAGATATAGTAGCTTAATTATATTGGTTAAAATTAAGAGAAATTATTGACTGTAAGCATATTCATATGAGCTACTGCACCATTAAATAAATGTAGGGTAAGATGCTGTGGTGGTGTTCTGCGGTGTCTTACTTGTGTCACAAGCCATATTAGGACTTTGCACTTGTGTTGGCACTGCTACAGAAGTGACAGCTACTATTGCTGGCAGACTGGCATCATGCAAAGCTATCAGACGATACAGAACTGGGATGTCACCACAGTGTGTCTAGGGATTAATTAACTGAGGTGCATCTTAACAGTGTTTCGGTCAATAAAGACCCAGCTCTGTACCTGATATTAAGGTGCCCAGTTACAAAAAATCATAGCTTGTTGACATCCATCTGTCTGGGAGACAATGGAGGAGTTCGCCTTTGGAGGTGAAGTCAAACAGTTGGAAGGATACAGTGCCTGCTGTGGTTGTAGAGACCAATATGGGAGATACTGTTGTAGCTGTGTAGCACCCTGCTTGTGGTTAACGCTTAGCTGGAATGAAATATTCAACGCAGCATTAGAGAAATTAAAATAATAATTTATTTGTCAGACAAATAAATGATAGGCACAGTGGTTATGGTTACCAAAGCTCTGCCCACTCCAGCCCTGATGGCCAGCACTTATATTTCCTCAGCCCAGCCCCCTTGCTCCTCCTTTGGCTGCCTCTGTCCAATCAGCCTGGTTGAAATTCCTATTGGCTGTTTGCTAGAACCAATCATAAAAGATACACCCATTTCCTATTACCTTTTATGGGAGACAAAGAGCTATATTTCCTTCTATCCATAAATGGCAGACAAGTAGCCATATATCTTACATTTACCTCGACAAGGCACCTTAATTAACATTTCACCTTTTGCCCTATTGCCCTATTCACTGCAAAACAGATGGCTAAAACAGATGGTGCATGGTTTTTTAATTTTTATCTTAAAGAGATCTTGGGTTCACCTTCTCACACACCATCTATGAAATAAGAATGTAACATAAGAATCTAACATTTCTTACTTTCTAAATCCTTTGCATAATTACATTTAAGCCAATATATTTCATACATTAACATATATAGCTTTTTAGAAGGAAAGGAAATGCCTTTTCAAAGTAAAAAGGAACTTAGTAAAAACTAAGTTCTCTAAGTTCTCTGAAGCTTCAAAGCAGCTTCAGAGAGAAGCCTCTTTCCCTAGCCAGCTGCTGTTTCTATTAGCTCTTGCCCTTTTAACCTTATGAAAATGTGGCTCAAGTTTAATGGGAGGCACAATAATTATTACTATTTACCAACTCTTAATTGTTGGTTAATCCTCGGAGTTGGACCGAGTGGAATATCTATATTTTGATGGCTTGCTTGCCAGGGCGGTGGCTACATTCCATGATCGGAGATTGGCAAAACTGATATATAAACACAGAGAACACCTAAAGACAAGTGGTGTAAAAATATCAAGGTACTTTAAAAATGAGGCCTCTCCTATCCCACTATTCCCCAGTTCTGCAACTTCGACTGCAGCACCTCATCAAAAGGCTGAATACCACACTTTAATTGATATAAAATCCACTGAGGACTCGCCTAATCACCACCCAGAGTTACTTAATAATGATCTACAAAGACCAGACTCTCCCAGGACTTTATATGAGGCGAGCCAAGGTAACGGGTTCGAAAGTTTTGAAAATAACTTAGTTCACTCCTACTGCGCTCTCCCCCAAGAAACTCAGAACAAAATACTTTATAGACTGAATAACCTTCGTTCTTGTCTGACGAATCTGATGAAGGACCAACCAGGACCACACAACCAAAACATATCTGATTATGTCCCAGATCAAGCTTCATGCTTCTATCGTCACGAGCTGGATTTATGGGTCAGGAAACCCTCCGTTACCCCAGGCCAATTGGTTGCTGCGGAGATGAATCCATCCTCTCAGATCTTGGAGCTGAAACGCCCCTCCTATAACCCAGCTCGTATGCAATCCATCCCAGAGGCAAACCTGATCACTACATTAGCATGGGATAAAATGAGAGAATTAAATGAGACTGAATTGGGCTCCCCAAATAAAGTGCCCAGCATGGGTGCGCCAGGTTGCAACCCTAGCATTCCCCCCTCCTCAAATGTGAGCATACTGAATACATCTTTAAACATCATTGAATTAGCATCTGAACTATCTGAACCCACTGAAAGGGCTAATAGTAAGAACCAGAGGAACTTGGTGTGACATCCGGAATGCACCACGCATACCTCACTAGCACCCTTAAATCAAAGATCTCTCCAAACTCTTTCTATTATGTCCTGGAATGTAGCTGGACTCTCATGTAAATTAGCTGATTCTGATTTTATAAATTTTCTTGTGTCTTATGATATAATACTTTTGCAGGAAACCTGGTCTCTTAAACCTTTAAATATTCCTAATTTTATTACTTATAATTTACCTGCTACTAAAATGTCAACAAAAGGACGCCCTAAAGCCGGTTTGATTTGTGGTATTAAACAGTCTTCTAACCTTAAAATTAATTATATCAGAAATATTGGACAGTATGCACAATTGTTATCATTTTCCATTGTTTACAGGGAAATTCTTCTTTTAAATATATACTTTCCTCCCATAGAGTTGGAAATTAGACCAGATTATGGTTGGAATATAGTCTCTGAAGAGTTGTATTTAATACGCAGTAAATCCCCAAACATCCCCCTGATTGTAATGGGAGACACCAATGCTCGAATTGGATCAGATAATACAGCTCTCTATAAACGCTATGTCTCAAATCTAGCTGAAGATGCCCCACTTCCATTGAGAATAGGGAGGAATTCAAAGGACATCATTATTAACAAAGCGGGAGGAAAACTTTTACAATTGGTTTTAGAATTTAATCTTTCATTTTTGAATGGCTCAATGTGGCCAGATATTCCAGGAAATTTTACCTTCAGCTCCAAAAGGGGTAGGAGCGTAATCGACTATTCTCTAGTTTCCGTTGAAATGTTAAATGAAGTTGCCTCTTTTACAGTTGTACCTCGCTCAGAGAGTGACCACTTCCCAATAGTTTTAGAGATGTACAGGAATCCTAGAAATAATGATATTTGTCCTCTTAATAGTATTGATAAGACTATTTATGCCAAAAGAATTTATATAAGTGATAAAAATAGGGAGGATCTATTAGCAGTATTTGAAAATAACCCAGTTATTCTCGAACCTGTGGCTAACCAAAATTTGATGCCCTTGGAGAACAATGATTGTTATTATAAGACTATCCAGGAATTATTTTCTTCTTTTTTAAACCCTCAGTTCAGTAACAAACCTTTAAATAAGTATAACTGGTTTGATAAAGATTGTATTAACTATAAGAAAGAACTTAGAACTTGTCTAAAAGAAGCCTCTATTAACAACTCCCAAGGTCTCTGGAAGACTTATTTTGAAATGAAAAATGCTTTTAAGAACATGCTCATGGAAAAAAAAATCTGAGTTCGCACTAGCCAAATGGTCTAAAATTATTACTGCATTAGAAATTAAAGATACTAAAACTTTTTGGTCACTTCTCTCAATAAAAGATATCACTGATTTCCCTAATATAAGCGATGAGGCTTGGATTTCACATTTTACTGCTGTTTTTTATGATCACCAAGTACGTAAAAAGGAAAATTTTAAATTTTCTCTGGCAAAAACCACACAATTTCAAATTACTGTTGAGGAGATGAAAAGGATAATTGTTTCGTTTAAGCAAGGGAAATCACCTGGTATGGATGGCATTCCAATAGACCTGTTGAGATTAGATGTAGAATGGTGGGCCATTAAACTTGTGCCGCTTTTTAATTCTATCGATCACTCAGCCTCTGTACCTAAGTCGTGGATCAACTCAATAGTGGTACCGATCTTTAAAAAAGGTGATAGGAATTGCCAAGAGAATTACAGGCCTATAAGTTTGTTACCATGCATAAGTAAAATATATGCCAAATCTCTGCTTATTAAATTGGAAGAATGGATGCTGACAAAAGGTCTACCTGGTAAAGAGCAGGCTGGTTTTAAGGCAGGCTCGTCAACTCTTAACCAGTGTCTAGTGTTAAGTCATCTTGTGGATAAATATGTCATGAGAAATAAACGAAAACTCTTTGTGGCATTTGTAGATTTAAAAAGTGCCTTTGATTCGGTCGACCGCCATAAACTATGGACTAAACTAGAACACCTTGGTATCGACCCATATCTACTTACACTGATTCAAAGTTTACATTCTAATAACCAAATATATGTTAAAGTATCAAAAGATGGTAGACTAGCAGGTCCTATTCTGAATAATCGAGGAGTTAGGCAAGGCTGTATCTTGGCCCCTACCCTATTTAATCTATTTTTATCTGACCTACCATTATTTCTTCAAAACGCAACCACTCATACTCCTTATTTAAACAATAGCCCACTCTTTCTATTACTTTATGCAGATGATGCTGTAATTATTTCACTCTCTGTTTTGGGTTTTAAAAAATTATTTAAGAGTTTTTCAAACTATTGCTCTCTCAATAATCTCAAAATTAATTATGATAAGACAAAGATTATGCAATTCAGAAAGAGAGGGAACCCAAAAGGCTATATAATTAATGGACATCTAATACAGGAAGTTAAGCACTTCAATTATCTGGGAATCACATTCAAAAATAATATGAATTGGAATACACATATATGTGCTGCAATAGTTAAGGCCAAAGTGACAGCCCACCATATTACCGTATTTTTCGCTCGATAACACGCACCTGACCATAACACGCACATCGTTTTTAGAGGAGGAAAACAAGGGAAAAAACATTCTGAATGAAACAGTGGATGTATCATTTTTGTGCTTCATGCTGTGGCCACAGACATGTGATCTGATGGTGAATTTGGGGTGACCCAATGCAAAAATCCTGAGAATCCCTGTGGATCCATGCTTTGTAACCACGTTTTTGCACCATTGCAGCCCCAGGCAACAGTGGGTGTGTGATTTGGGGGGGGGGCAGGCTGTAGCCATGGACATGCTATGTGCTCTGATGGTGAATTTGGGGTGACCCAATGCAAAGATCCTGAGGATCCATGTTTTGTAACCACGTTTTTGCACCATTGCAGCCCCAGGCAACAGTGGGTGCGTGATTTGGGGGGGGGGCAGGCTGTAGCCATGGACATGCTATGTGATCTGATGGTGAATTTGGGGTGACCCAATGCAAAGATCCTGAGGATCCATGTGGATCCATGCTTTTTAACCACATTTTAAGTGGGGAAGGAAGGAAAAATACAGAATGGACAAGGAGCACGAGAGGGGTGTGCAGAGAAGCAGCTGGCTAAGAATGCAGGAGAGGGGTATAACGGGAGGGAGGAAAGGAAGGCAAAAGTTTTCCCTCACCTACCCACCCAAGCCAGCCAGCTCTCTCTCTCTCTCTCTCTCTCCCTCCTGCATGTTTTCAGCAGCACCGGAGCACAGAGACTTCCCCTCTGCTTGCCTGGAGGGGAGGGGCTTTCCCTGCTCTTTGTTCCGTTTGAGCAAACACAGCAAGGAAACAGAGGAGGGTGGGCAGTAAGACCCTGAGGCAGAATGCAGGAAAGCAGCCACTTCCTCTTTTCAGGTTTCCCTTCTCCGAGACGCGCGATTTGATTTTTGCCTGATTTTTTTTGCCATTTGGCTCCAGGGACCACACATTCGCTCAATAACACGCACAGACATTTCCCCTTCCTTTTTAGGAGAAAAAATCTGCGTGTTATAGAGGGAAAAATACGGTAAATCCTATTTTTTTTCTCCAGTAGGAAACAGATTTATTCCAGCTGTATTGCAAGTGATTGACATGAAACTTTGTGCCCAACTTCTATACGGCACACCAGTGTGGATTTCAGGTGACCTCAAGAGGTTGGATAAATTTCACGCATCCCTTCTGAGGTCATTATTAGGACTTGCAAACTCTGTAAAATATGAAACAATATGTTGTGAGCTGGGAATATTGCCTTTATCAGTAAGAGCATGGCTGAGGACCTTGAAATATTGGATCTTCCTCCATTATAGAGCCCTATCCCCTAATTCTCTACTTTACGATCTTTTAAGTGATAGTGCAATTCACAATCTATCATTGACTTGCAGGAGAAAATTGGATTCGATAGGGCTCACTCTAACTGATTTTGAAATTTCTGATCCCAAAGATACATGGGAAATTATCAGGAAGACTCTTACAGAAAAAAGTGTCCTCGCCATGCTTGAGGTTGCAAAGCACAGCACCTGCTCTCCTACCCACTTAAATCTCCCTTTGTGTAGAGATTTCCAAAAGGGATACATGACAAATCTGAAGAAACATGAATCGTGTAGGCTGTTTATGTTGGCCAGATTTAACATGTTTCCCTCGGTGGTAGTGAGAGGAAGATACTTAGCTATCCCAGAATCAGAGCGTCTCTGCAAATGCGGAAAACAGGAACTCAATACTCTGGAGCATGTGTTCTTTTCCTGTGATTTTGGCAGTTATGCCAGAAGACAATTGTTTGAGGCCCTAAAATTTAATAGACAGATTTTTACACAACCAACTGTTCAGGACCTGCTGGCGGACAGCGATGATCAAATTACTGTTATAGTGGCTGAATTTTTGAGTGCTGTCCATGAAGAAAGAATGGGCCATGATAGAGAGACTTAGTGGTTCTTAATGGTAGGTGATGTTGCTGTGTTGTATTATATTATCTATGTACATTGATTTATTTTTTGGAGTTAAGAATAGGACTGGGAGAAATTGTGTTCGCTGAGCCCGTATTTTATACAGTCTGTATATGATGTTTGTTTGATAATGTGTGGTGTGCTATGCCTAATAAAGGATTTTGAATTGAATTGTGTTTTTGCAGCTTGATTGTATTCTGTAATTTGTATGGTCAGTGTGACCTTTTGCTCCCAGCCTGTAATTTCCTTTTACAACCCTGAAATACTGCTATAGATCAGTGGGGCCCTTGAACAGGAAGATAAACAGCTGCCAGAGTATTCAGCCAGCTGCTTTATGCCTGGCATGAGAGATACAAACATTTGCAAATATATTTTTTAAGCTCATTTTAAAATACAGATCTTGATCAGATGCCTCAGCTGGAGCTGATGAAGGTATTCTCTTAGCGATCATTATGTCCTGCCTGCTCAATAATTACCCCGGTCAGGAGCAACCACTAAGCATCAGGTTCTTTCGATTCTCAGTAAATGGAGGACAACAAATAGCAGAAGCAAACTTTATTAATTACTAAAATAATAAGCACAGGAACAGGTGCTGATATACAAAGTAAAGATAATTAAAGGATATAACGGAATACTTAAAGATAAAGTTGCAAAGCTAGCTCAGCCATCTGTCATTCCTGCCATGGGGGACCCCAACTACAACGGCTGATGGCACCCCTTATCAGGCCAGTGTGAGGTGCTAGGCGCTCCTGGAAAGCCCATGGCCGAAGTACCATTGAACTGCTGGAGCTGGGGCCTTATATAGTGTCTGCAGAGGCCCTCTGGCAAGATTACATAGTCTTTGATACAGATGTTAATGATGTCATGCAGAGTTCAGCCAAAGGCTGTCTTTGAAGTGAGCTAGTTCCTTTGTTCTCATGCTTCTTAGCTCTGCCGCTGGCTAAGCCATTACTTTATGCTGGCTATGCATAGATCATAAAAGGTCTTGTGTTGATGTAAAGGGACCCCTGCAACAGTTAAATTTAAATAGGATCACCACCATCTGGTGCCTCTTCCCTGGCACTACACATTCCTCCTCTGGTCACTGCTATGGATGAACAACTTGGAGTATTGAAATCAACATTAAAAGTCCCAGTTGTGTTGAAATTTAACAATCTTAGTAAGTTGGTTTTAACACTCAAGTGTCTTCTGGAAATACCAACAGCAGACCCACTAAGTGTCCCTATTTTCCAGGGACACCCCTAATTTAGAGAAGCAGTCGCAGTTTCTGATTTGATCCCAGAATGTCCCGCTTTTCCTTAGGATGTTCCTATTTTCATTGGAGAAGTGTTGGAGATTATGGAGTTAATCCAACCCTTGAGCTGTCTGAAAGCAATCCTGTATAGGGAAGTTTTTTAAATGTTTAATGTTTACTACTACTATTACAACATTGCTTTCCACCCATCACATATGTAGGTGAAAAACATATTTATGAATATGTGTGTGTGTGTGTGTGTGTTCAAACCATATGACGCTTGTCTAAATGTTGTAGAGGGGCATGTTTCAAAGAGAATTGACCTGATTTTTGCTAAGAGATAGTGACTAGGCCAGTGTTATCAAGTGAGCTTCATAGCTGAGTGCAAATTTGAACCTGAGTCAGACCAGCACTAATCCAGCATTCTAACCTCTACTAATATTCAGATTTCCCCCCCTTATTTCTAATGACAGTAGCATTTTATATAGTGATAGTTAGTCTCTCAAATTATACAGCACATCCCTAATGACATATTTATATTTTTTCATTTCAATAGTCCTTTTTTTTACTCTTGCAGGCATTTGGACAGTCATTCTCAGTACACCGCAAAGTAGCTGAAGATGGTGAGACACGTGAGGAGACACTCCTCCAGGAGTCTGCATCAAAGGAAGCCTATTACCTAGGGAAGATTTTGGAAATGCAGAATGAATTGAAACAAAGTAGGGCTGTTGTTACCAACGTTCAGGCAGAGAATGAACGACTGACGGCGATTGTGCACGACTTAAAAGAGGTAAATCTGGTTTAAAAGTGGTGTGAGATGTAGACTGGATTCTAATTACAGTTTGTTTAAAATGTAGCATTGTATTTCCATTTTTAGGCCAATTAAAAGTAGTCACAGGTTTGTTTAGATTCCATCTGAATGAAGACAACGCTATGCCAAACTAGATCAATTTATGAATTAATATCTTTAAGCAGAATACCACAACATTTTAACAATAAGCAGATAGGTAAAGGTAAAGGACCCTTGGATGGTTAAGTCCAGTCAAAGGCGAGTATGAGGTGCAGCGCTCATCTCACTTTTCAGGCTGAGGGAGCCGGCATTTGTCCACAGACAGCTTTCTGGGTCATGTGGCCAGCATGACTAAACTGCTTCTGGCAAAACGGGACACTGTGACGAGTGGCAGAGCGCACAGAAACATCGTTTTACCTTTCCGCCGCAGCAGTACCTATTTATCTACTTGCACTGGAGTGCTTTCAAACTGCTGGGTTGGCAGAAGCTGGGACAGAGCAATGGGAGCTCACCACCATTGAGCGGATTCAAACTACCAACCTTCTGATCAGCAAGCCCAAGAGGCTTAGTGGTTTAGACCACAGTGCCACCTGTGTCCCTGTTAATAAGCAGATAATAAAAGTGCACACAGAGGATTTCCCCCCCTTTCCTATGTTGGTCATGTGCTGTCCCTCTGGTTTAGACAGGTGGTCAGTCCCTTTACCCCAGTAGAAGAGAACAAAGATGAATCAAGTCTCCAGACAATCAAGGCCATGTCTGCTGTTTGGTTTTGCAGAGAGCAGAGTCAAATACTCATGGCGGTACTTGCAGGTTTTCATTATGCTTTCTGTGTGTGCTTGTCCACTTCCTTGGTGCTCTGATCTGGCTCCAGTGGCCTATCACTCGAGTCACCGCTTATGCTCCCACAATTGGAAGCATTTCAGACAATCAAGCACAGAATCCTAGATATTGAATTCCAAACCCTATGCAGTGCAGCCAACAAAACCTGTTCCCTATTGGGGTTGGGAATTCCACCCTGGTTTGGCCAGGACACTCCATATTTACACCAGCTTTACGATTCCCACCTACACAGAGCTCTTTCCCTCACAATATTTAATGTTTTACCATCTGCAGTTTTGCGAGGTAGATTCTTGAAAATCCCATAATCTGAAAGATACTGCCCTTGTGGCACAAAACAGGTCAAAACCGTCACGCACGTTTTATTTTATTGTCCATTTTATGCAAAAATATATGGCAAGTATTTGGCCCCTTATTGAAGGATGGGATTTATTGCACTGACTCTTCCAGAGTGTCTTATCTGCTGAACAATTGTAGTAATGACATTGTAGAGAATGTGGCAAGATTTTTGAGCGATGCTATGAAATTTCCTCATGATGTCTGGCCAGTTTTATCCTAAAGTATCTCCTACTATTGTTTTGTTAACTGTGCTGTTTTCTGATCCATGTATACGATGTACTTTTTTATACCAATAGATTGGTTGGTCGGTTATGCTAGCCCCTGTTCTTTCTCAGATCAGAATTCTTCTATAGTCAAACGTTTATTTTCTTCAGAAATATTGTTTTCACCAGAAAATTCAGTGCCTCATCTGCATTGAGTGTTTTTCACTGTTTCTCAAAGTGCCTTAAGCAGTTAGTTGTTTAACATATTGGTTGCATCATTTCTTGCAGTTTAGGAAGCTGCATTTTCTCCCTCAAAGGTCAATTAACTTAGCTGGAAGCCTTCCTGCCTACTTGCTTTTAATGAATGATCCTTTGTTTATTGGCTCTTTATTGCCAGAAGTAATCCTTGGGATTTTCTGTAGATTGGTGATTTGAGATTGCCTATGTATGCTTAGCAAAGAGGGTGCATATTTTCATCATGGCACACACTGGGGGCTCTGTATCTCAAGAGCTTACACTGTTTTCACATGAGATCCTAAAGAAAGTGTCTTTTAGTGTTTTTGCTCTATTTCTGCTGTTTGTAAATATTGTGAATGCAGGGCACACTGCAGAAAGTAAATTAAATGGGCATTCTGAGTAATTCAGACTTTCCATTCTCATTATAGATAAACTATGGAAATCTGCCATTTTGTGCGGATACCAGGGATATGCTGGTGCAAAAACCACTGCATCCAAACCCTGTTTGGAGACAGGTGGCAGGGGCTTATGCAGGTAAAAATCACCTGTGGCCACAAACACATGCCAACACACCATCTACCATGCTCATACACCCTGCCTCACTGGCCAGTTGCCAACATACACATGCACAGCAAGCATATCCCAGTGCAACACTGTAAACAAATGCACATGGACACATTGGCACTCCAAGGGCATGCTGATTGCAGTTCTCACACATACCTTGTACTCACTGGCGGCATGGTAGAACAATGCCAAGGTGTATAGCCCACTGCTCCTGGTCTGTGTTTGGAATCCCTTTTTTAAGGTTTTATACCCAGCCCCAATAACATGTTACTTACCAGAGCATGTGGTGACCTAGCAATATTCCCTCATAGCCACCTAGAATAGTGTTGTAAACAAAATCTGCCCTTATTCCCTTATGGGGTATACACAAGCCCTTATAGAGTCCTTTGTAGGTTCTCCATCGGTCGGAAAAAATAACAGAGGACAACCAGAGAATATTGAGAAGCAAAGCATCTCATAAGCCTGATTTTTATTGAACTTTTGCAACAGGGTGCTCCCCTCACACGCAGGACAGGAGGAGGACCCAGAACAAAGGTGTGCCTCCCCTTATATAGACATTTTGAAATTCCCTGCCCTGGAGCTCAAGACCACCCCCAGAAGCATCATACATACATCACAGAAGAGGTGTAGCCCAAGACCACCCCCCAGATACATCATCCCTACATCATAGAAAAGGCGGTCCACAACAGAAATCTGAGTGCTTTGTTTATCTCCTGTCTGCCAGGTTATTTGATAATGCCTTATCTGATTGCCTTTCCTGGTAGTCTGGCCATTCCTTTGAGATGGTAATCACTTAATTCCCGAGACAATGGGAAGGTTCCCTCACCCTCTCCCTCCTTGCAGAGGAACATTTGGTCAGTTTGGGAGTCAAAATGCTTTCAGGACTGTATTCCTTTGCTGCTCCAGAAATGTGGTTTATATATTTATGTACGTGTTTGCTTGGTACATTTATGAACATTTGTTACATATCTAAGACCTTAAAATTCTTATAACAATAGTTAGAACCAGTGTGATTTGATACTTAAGGTTCTCTCAAAGACCCCCCAATGGGAAAATGGACCATTTACATCTCCTCCAGCTTTCTGCTCCCCCACTTGACAACCATCTTTTGTTCATAAATCCTTGCCCAGTTGCCTAGTGTGAGTATAAATCACTTCCAGGTGACCAGGCAAGAAAATTTTTCTATATTGGTAGAAAGTTGTTTATTTTTCTTTATGTTTTTAATGTTTAATATTTATTTTTGTTTTTGTGTATGCTGGAAGCCACCGAGAGAGGCTGGGGCAACCCAGTCAGATGGGCAAGGTACAAATAAAATAATAATCATCACCATCATCATCATCCTCTAATCCTTAGAGTTTGCCGTAATCATATTTGCCGGCAAGTAAGTTACTTTAGTGTTTTTGTGATATAGTAATTGCAGGATAATTTTTGTTGCAAAGTTGCAGTAGTAGGAGACCTGCAGCAAATGCTGATAAATCATGGGCTGTAAATCAGAGCCAAGCCTGCCCTGCTGTTTATCAAGAACCTACATCAGGCAGCAAAGTTTGCAAAAAGTGTCTCTTCAGCTGTTAAAGCAAGTACAAAAGCTGCCAGTAATTGACTTATCCACTTCAGTGTTTGAGCAGTCTGGAATTGACATAAGTTATTTTTAACCAGAAAATCAATACACAAAAAGGCGGATCAGCACTCATGTTTCTCAGTAGTGCTCTCTCATCTGTATAAATTTAGATGGTTCAGTCATTAGTTATTACATTGGGTGAATTCTAGTAACTTTAAGATGAAAGTTTGTGAGTTGGAGTGTGCTGTGAAGTTAGGTAAATTATTCTGTGCTCAAAGCAACATTGGAAGCACAAGCAAGACATAAATTGTGAAGGATTTCTCTCATTTGACTGAATCTCCACCCATAAAGCTATTTTTGATTGAGCAACTTGCCACACCAATCACATACTAAGAGCATATAGTATAAACCATAAGTGGGGTAGAGCACCTAATTTTAAGTTATGACATTATTATATCTTGGTTTTTTTCATTTATTTGTTGAATTGGTCCATTGTTTTTGACATGCATCTTTAATAAATCTGTCTTCTTATTATTTTTTTAAAAATTGTGACTGTTATAAGAAAAAAACTGCTCCTTTTTCCCTTATGGGATATCCAAGAGCCCATATAGAGTCCCTCTGTAGGTTCTCTATCAGGAGAAAATAACAGAGGCCAACCAGAGAGTATTGAGAAGCAAAGCAGCTAGTAAGCATGATTTTTATTAAACTATTGCAACAGGGTCCCCCACTCCTCCCACGCAGGAAGGGAGGAGAGGAACCCAGAACATCGGTGTGCAAGCTCTTATATAGACTTTTGAAATTGCCTACCCTGTAGTTCACGACCACCCCCAAAAACATCATACATACATCACAGAAAGAGGTGGTCCCCAGCAGAAATTTGAGTGTGTTGCTTCCCTCCTGTCTGCCAGGATACCTGATAATGCCTTATCTGATTGCCTTTTCTGGGTAGCCTGGCCATTCCTTTGAGATGGTAAATACTTAGTTCCTGAATCTCTTACGCATATTGATAGTGTGCTCAGTGTTAAGTTGTGGGTGAACATATCAGACGACGCAGCGATTTCTCCAAAGCAGCTCTTTATTTGTAAGCTGGAACTGAACTGAACTGAACAGCAAACAGCTCAGCCGGCCTGCTTTTATAGGCATCCGGCTGTCAACATTGTAACAACAACAACCCAGGGTTTCCCACCTAAATTAACTGACATGCACCTGAGTGAAAACTATATACACAATACTCCTGGTGGCCAGGGTGAGAACTTCAATACATAACACTCAGCTTAACAGATACTTGCCAGAATGTATTTACAGGGAGGTGTAAACCCCTATAGTCCAAAGACAAATTGAAAGCTTTCCCCATTTCCTTCCTCCTCTCAGATAAATATTTGAGATCAATTTGGGAGAGTCAAAATGGCTTCAGGATTGTCCTTCTGTACTATTTCAGAAACGTTGTTTGTATGCTTATGTATGTGTTTGCCTTGTACATTTATGAACATTCATTTTATATATATAAGGCCTTAGAATTCCCATAACAATGACAATATAAAACATGTCCAATTGTCTGTATTTCTTGGTGTTTTAAAAAGCTGTTTTGAGCTTGTGATATAGTATATAGTGCTAAGACTCTTGTTCCTTTTTCTTCACTCCCTTGTTTGATTTCATTTGTTTTGGTGTAGAGCAAATATCCTGTTGGATTGCAGACCTCAGAAATATAACTTGTCTCAGAGAAGCTAATTGGACTGTTTGATCCCTAGAGGTTCTTTTGAATCCTTTATTTCTTGATTAGTTGGTCCCCCATTTCTGGCTTGTGATAGAAGTGAGGAACAGATTAATGAGCAATTTAGATGTTGCTGTGAGGCATCTGATCAAGGCCTGTATTTTAAAATGAGCTTAAAGATATATTTGCAAATGTTTCATGCCAGGCAGAAACCAGCTGGCTAAGTACTTTTTTCAGTTGTTTATCTTCCTGCTCTCCTGGACAAGGGCCCCCCTGATTTATAGCAGTAGCCTGTAAAAGGGAATTACAGGCTGGGAGCAAATGTTACACTGACCCTACATATTACAGAATACAATCAAGCTGCAAAAACACTAATTAAGAGTTGGTAAATAGTAAGATTTATTGTTTAACAGAAAATAATACCATGTGCCTCCCATCAGACCCTAGCCATATTTTCCTAAGGTTTAAGGCAATAAATTTTGGGGAGAGCTAATGGGAAAAGCAGCTGGCTGGGAAAGGGGGGTGTAATTTGAAGAGGCTTTTTTTTAAAGCTGTTTTTTTACTGAATTCCTTTTTACTTTGCAAAGGCCTTTTCTTCTAAAAAGCTATTTATGTTATGTATGAAATTTGTTGGCTTAATGTAATTAGGCAAAGGATTTAGAAAGTAAGAAATGTTAGATTCTTATGTTAGCTTCTTATTTCATTGATGGTGTGTGAGAATGTGAACCCAAGATCTCTGTTTAGATAGAATTTAATACCACGAGCCATTTGTTTTAGCCATTTGTTTTGGAATGTAGGGGCAACAGGGGCAAAAGGTGATCTGGTAATTAAGGTACCTTGTCGAGGCAAATGTAAGATATATGGCTACTTGTCTGCCATTTGTGGATAGAAGGAAATATAGCTCTTTGTCTCCCATAAAAGGTAATAGGAAATGGGTGTATCTTTTATGATTGGTTCTAGCAAACAGCCAATAGGAATTTCAACCAGGCTGATTGGACAGAGGCAGCCAAAGGAGGAGCAAGGGGGCTGGGCTGAGGAAATATAAGTGCTGGCCATCAGGGCTGGAGTGGGCAGAGCTTTGGTAACCATATACCACTGTGCCTATCATTTATTTGTCTGACAAATAAATTATTATTTTAATTTCTCTATTGCTGCGATGAATATTTCATTCCAGCTAAGCGTTAACCACAAGCAGGGTGCTACAGCTGTTTTGTTAAGATTTAGAGCTTGAGGAGGTAATGCATTCATTGAAATATGATAAGGATGGAAGATGAACAGCTGGCTGTTGTTAATCTGAAATGTTGATTTGCAAACATCCAGATGTCATTGTGTTTATGTTTTGGGAATAATTACAATTTGAGGCAAACTACTGAAGGGACCCCCTTCATGGATCACTGCCTTGCCGTGGCGAAGGGGCTTGAAGAACTCAAAGAAGCTATGAACTATGCCGAGCAGGGCACCCAAGATGAACAGGTCATAGTGGAGAGTTTTGACCAAACGTGATCCACCTGGAGGAGGAACCGGCAAGCCACTCCAGTATCCCTGCCAAGAAAACTCCATGGACAAAGACAACAAGCATATAAAAGTTATGACGCTGGAAGATGAGCCCCTCAGGTCGGAAGGCGTCCAACATGCTACTGGGGAAGAGCGGAGGACAAGTACAAGTAGATCCAGAGCTGATGAAGCGGCTGGGCTAAAGCCGAAAGGACGTTCAGTTGCGGATATGCCTGGAAGCGAAAGGAAAGTCCAATGCTGTAAAGAAAAATATTGCATAGGAACCTGGAATGTAAGAACCATGAACCTGGGTAAGTTGGATGTGGTCAAAAATGAGATGGCAAGAATAAATATTGACATCCTGGGCACCAGTGAACTAAAATGGACGGGAATGGGCGAATTCAGTTCGAATGACCATCATATCTACTACTGTGGGCAAGAAACCTGCAAAAGAAATGGAGTGGCCCTCATAGTCAACAAAAGAGTGGCGAAAGCAGTACTGGGATGCAATCTCAAAAATGATAGAATGATCTCGATACGAATCCAAGGCAGACCTTTGAACATAACAGTAATCCAAGTTTATGCACCAACTACTGGTGCTGAAGAAACTGAAATTGACCAATTCTATGAGGACTTACAAGACCTTATAGAAGTGACACCAAAGAAGGATGTTCTTCTCATTATAGGGGATTGGAATGCTAAAGTAGGGAATCAAGAGATAAAAGGAACAACTGGCAAGTTTGGCCTTGGAGAGCAAAATGAAGCAGGGCAAAGGCTAATAGAGTTCTGTCAAGAGAACAAGCTGGTTATCACAAACACGCTTTTCCAACAACACAAGAGACGACTCTACACGTGGACATCACCAGATGGGCAGCATCGAAATCAGATTGATTATATTCTCTGCAGCCAAAGATGGAGAAGCTCAATACAGTCAGCAAAAACAAGACCTGGAGCTGACTGTGGCTTAGATCATCAGCTTCTTATAGCAAAATTCAAGCTTAAACTGAAGAAAGTAGGAAAAACCACTGGGCCGGTAAGATACAATCTAAATTGTATCCCTTATGAATACACAGTGGAAGTGAGGAACAGGTTTAAGGATTTAGATTTGCTAGACAGAATGCCTGAAGAACTATGGATGGAGGCTCGCAACATTATACAGGAGGCAGCAACGAAAACCATCCCAATGAAAAGGAAATGCAAGAAAGCAAAGTGGCTGTCCAATGAGGCCTTACAAATAGCGGGGGAGAGAAGGCAAGCAAAATTCGAGGGAGATAGAGAAAGATACAGGAAATTGAATGCAGATTTCCAAAAAATAGCAAGGAGAGACAAGAAGGCCTACTTAAACGAGCAATGCAAAGAAATAGAGGAAAACAGCAGAATGGGAAGAACCAGAGATCTGTTCAAGAAAATTGGAGATATGAAAGGAACATTTCGTTCAAAGGTAGCCATAATAAAGGACAAAAGTGGTAAGGACCTAACAGAAGCAGAAGACATCAAGAAGAGGTGGCAAGACTACACAGAGGAATTATACCAGAAAGATATGGATGTCTCGTACACCCCAGGTAGTGGGGTTGCTGAGCTTGAGCCAGACATCCTGGAGAGTGAAGTCAAATGGGCCTTAGAAAGCACTGCAAATAACAAGGCCAGTGGAAGTGATGGTATTCCAGCTGAACTATTTAAAATTTTAAAAGATGATGCTGTTAAGGTGCTACACTCAATATGCCAGCAAGTTTGGAAAACTCAGCAGTGGCCAGAGGATTGGAGAAGATCAGTCTACATCCCAATCCCAAAGAAGGGCAGTGCTAAAGAATGCTCCAACTACTGCACAATTGCACTCATTTCACACGCTAGCAAGGTTATGCTTAAAATTCTACAAGGAAGGCTCAAGCAGTATGTGGACCGAGAACTCCCAGAAGTGCAAGCTGGATTTAGAAGAGGCAGAGGAACCAGAGACCAAATTGCAAACATGCGCTGGATTATGGAGAAAGCTAGAGAGTTCCAGAAAGACATCTACTTCTGCTTCATTGACTATGCAAAAGCCTTTGACTGTGTTGACCACAGCAAACTATGGCAAGTTCTTAAAGAAATGGGAGTGCCTGATCACCTCATCTGTCTCCTGAGAAATCTCTATGTGGGACAAGAAGCTACAGTTAGAACTGGATATGGAACAACTGATTGGTTCAAAATTGGGAAAGGAGTACGACAAGGCTGTATATTGTCTCCCTGGTTATTTAACTTATATGCAGAATTCATCATGCGAAAGGCTGGGCTGGATGAATCCCTAGCCGGAATTAAGATTGCTGGAAGAAATATCAACAACCTCAGATATGCAGATGACACAACCTTGATGGCAGAAAGTGAGGAGGAATTAAAGAACCTTTTATTGAGGGTGAAAGAGGAGAGCGCAAAATATGGTCTGAAGCTCAACATCAAAAAAACGAAGATCATGACCACTGGTCCCATCACCTCCTGGCAAATAGAAGGAGAAGAAATGGAGGCAGTGAGAGATTTTACTTTCTTGGGCTCCATGATCACTGCAGATGGTGACAGCAGCCACGAAATTAAGAGACGCCTGCTTCTTGGGAGGAAAGCAATGACCAACCTAGACAGCATCTTAAAAACTAGAGACATCACCTTGCCAACAAAGGTCCGTATAGTAAAAGCAATGGTTTTCCCAGTAGTGATGTATGGAAGTGAGAGCTGGACCATAAAGAAGGCTGATCGCCGAAGAATTGATGCTTTTGAATTATGGTGCTGGAGGAGACTCTTGAGAGTCCCATGGACTGCAAGAAGATCAAACCTCTCCATTCTGAAGGAAATCAGCCCTGAGTGCTCACTGGAAGGACAGATCGTGAAGCTGAGGCTCCAATACTTTGGCCACCTCATGAGAAGAGAAGACTCCCTGGAAAAGACCCTGATGTTGGGAAAGATGGAGGGCACAAGGAGAAGGGGACGACAGAGGACGAGATGGTTGGATAGTGTCTTCGAAGCTACAAACATGAGTCTGACCAAACTGCGGGAGGCAGTGGAAGACAGAAGTGCCTGGCGTGCTCTGGTCCATGGAGTCACGAAGAGTCGGACACGACTAAACGACTAAACAACAACAACAACACTGAAGGGACAGGTTACGAATCCCGTGTCGTAAGTTTGTATACGTAAGCTTACATCCTTGAGCACGAACAGATATTCCTGTTTCTGCACTCTTATCTTGGGGTAGAAAGGTCACCCCACTATAGGAATACTCCTGGTGCCATCTCGGCACGTGGCCTGACAGCCTGTCTTGCAAGGTCTTTGCGTCAGCGGGGTCAGGATATTTACAGTCTATAAGATCTGCCATGAATCCTTGGAAGAAAGAATTTGGGAAGTTTGTGTTAGGATATTTCCGTTCCACCTTAAAAGGGAGCAGGATGTTTGTGTCACAGCCTGCGCATTTCCTGTTCACAGGATGTTTATGTTTTCTGTTGCTTTCGTTTTCTTTCTTGGTGTCGAAGACACTGAAGCAGGCAGTCATGTTTTTTGTTTTGATCAACGCTGAATTAAAACTTGTAAAATAATGCTCTCCTGAGTGCGACTTTTGCTGTGCAATATCTGCTGACAGAGTGTGCATGAGCCCAGGAATGTGGGAAGCTATTTTCTGCGAGCTCGTGTCGCTAATTGCTGATACTGTATCTACGGGAGATCGGTGGACGTCCGGAGTCGACGTGGAGGCAGTGATGGCCTGTGTCTCCCTGGCAGTATCCCAACAGTTTGGGCCCCTGCTCGGGTGGCTGCACTTTAGGTTTGGGTAACCTGTCCCTTCATTACCGAATGCTTTTACATCTAATGTGATGGGGGGGGTGCTAGTTTTTTTTTACCAGAGCAGAATAATAATTATGTTACAGTACTGTTTTAATAAAATGTTCCAAATGAAGGAGTGAAATGTTGCCTAACATTTGGGAGCCAAACTAGATGTGGGACAGGAGATCTATGAATAGAATAGAATCGCTTTTTTAAAAACAAAAAACAAAAAATGGTAACTAAAGGAGGGAGTAGTTTGGAATCACGCTACACTACTGGGCGAAGTAGGATAACTCTTTCGCCCTGCACCAGTTTTCCAACTGAACTTTGCCTCAAAGTTGCACTTGAGTGGTCTTGACTACTCTAGAGTAAGACTAAAAGCTGCACCCTGGTAACTGAATAATTTACACCAAATTAAGAGGAAAGTATGTTAATCTTCTAATTCAGTTGCTAGCTTATTTTGATGTAACCTTTATTTTAATTGCTATAACATTGGTAGGAATATTTTAACCACAGAATTATTAATTTAGGTTTGGATGACTGGTAGCCTTTGGAGGGTTATGTTCATTTCCCTCCTTGTAATATCATTATATCTTTCTTTCTTGAACAGTAGTAGAGAAAAATAACTTTATAACTATGATTTTTAAACTATTGTTTATGTAATCAATTATCTTTCTTTAGTTTATCTTTGATTTGTTACTTGCATGCTTTGAAGTTTCAGTAAAGTTGTTAAATGGCTAAATTGGTCTTATTTCTGGGAAATGGGCACAGATTCCATTCTAAAAGCAGAAGATTATTGGTGGCCCATTTTGCCCATACAACAGATCAGTTCAGATGGCCAAAATTAGCTGTGAAAGAGCAAAGTAGATTTTGAACTATGCAAAGAGATATCCATTCTACTTGGAATCTCTTTCCTCGTGTGAAATACCCATTCTTCCACTTCCTGTTTGGAGCTACAGTAAGCCCAGTTGCTCAACTATCCCATAATTGTTGCTGAATAAGGTCTTATAGAAGGGCAAAACACATACTGTGTAGAAGACAGATCCTCTGACCTCCTTCCCCTTCAATCTTATATCTTGAAAACCAGGTGTATAGTGTTAGTTGAACTAATTAACATTCCTATCATGGAAGATTTTCTGTTCATTAATTCTGTCTTCTAACCTGCAGGCACACTGTAGCAACCTGCTTGTGGTTAACGCTTTGCTGGAATGAAATATTCAACGCAGCAATAGAGAAATTAAAATAATAATTTATTTGTCAGACAAATAAATGATAGGCACAGTGGTATATGGTTACCAAAGCTCTGCCCCCTCCAGCCCTGATGGCCAGCACTTATATTTCCTCAGCCCAGCCCCCTTGCTCCTCCTTTGGCTGCCTCTGTCCAATCAGCCTGGTTGAAATTCCTATTGGCTGTTTGCTAGAACCAATCATAAAAGATACACCCATTTCCTATTACCTTTTATGGGAGACAAAGGGCTATATTTCCTTCTATCCACAAATGGCAGAAAAGTAGCCATATATCTTACATTTGCCTCGACAAGGCACCTTAATTACCAGATCACCTTTTGCCCCTGTTGCCCCTACATTCCAGAACAAATGGCTAAAACAGATGGCTCATGGTCTTATTTTCTGTTAAACAATAAATCTTACTATTTACCAACTCTTAATTAGTGTTTTTGCAGCTTGATTGTATTCTGTAATATGTAGGGTCAGTGTAACCTTTGCTCCCAGCATGTATTTCCCTTTTACAACTTTGAGAAATCTGTCTCCTGCTACTGCTATAAATCAGGGGGTCCTTGTCCAGGAGAGCAGAAAGATAAACAACTGAAAAAAAAGTACTTAGCCAGCTGGTTTTCTGCCTGGCATGAAACATTTGCAAATCTTTAAGCTCATTTTAAAATACAGGCCTTGATCAGATGCCTCACACCAGAATCTCCAGTGGCTGCTCTTTTTTTATTTTTTGCAAGCCCAGCAGCTGTTGTACAGTTATCTGCCCAGATCAGATAAGTTTTAACGCATTGTCTACCATGCTTCACAAATCTGGATGGCTTCTAAAGTCCCCACTGTTCCTGTGTTTTGCTGGGGGTTTTGTTGGGTTGAAATAAACGGCAGACGAGTAGCAAGTGTCATCTGGGAGGCATCTCCCGAACATGTGTCGGGGAGTCCCTTTTATTGAATATTACAGCATTGCCACATATGTGCTTGTTGCTGATTGGTTAACACAAATGCATTACAAGGATTGCATATAAGACATTAATCATCAATGGATAAAAGGAACACAGAGTTAGGCATAAAGGCCTATAATGATTGATATAGCGAGACTTAGAGAACGTACAGATAGGTACAGATCAGGAACTAAATGTGCACTTAACATTCCAGGGTGATAAGAAAAGAATGTATACAGATACATAAGAGCAGGTCAGGACATGTAAACTGAACTTAATACGAACTGAACATTATAGGCTGGTGCCAGTGTGGTGAGAAAGGAATGTACTGAAAGATAAGTACTCATCAGGGTTTTATCCCTCTTTTGTTTGTTATGCATTTGACACAGAGCACCCCCTGCACCAACCCCCTCCCATAGCAACTTCAGTGTACAGCAGCGGCGGAAAAGCTTTGCCCATGTTGTGAGCTGGCTTTATGCATCTGCTGAAAAAGTTACATTTGTATAGATGAGACAAAATCCACATGCTGTGCATGACTGCAAGAACACATAACTGACTCGCTACGAGGTGAGCTTACTCAGACAAAGTGTTTTCCTGCGTGGCTAACAAACACTGTGAGAACAAGCTTTCATTCTTTCTTTATCATAATGCAATTTTCTTTATCATAATGCAATTTCTTACTTTATCTTATTTGGTACATTAGAGTGAAAACAGGTTTTTACCAATTACCAACAAAGCAAGTGAAGCATTCATTGCTGCAACCTCTGCAAAAGTATGCACAACAAGAATAGAGGATGGTGAAAATCAGTGTTTTACTTCAGCACTTTACACCTCTTACAGCAGCTCTTACATAGTTTCCTTTTCTTATAGTGTCCCCTAAAATGAGACCTTCTTCTTAAACCATTTCTGTGAATGGCACCCATGAAAAACATCCTTTGTGTTGGTTCCCACTGAACAAACACCACTTTGGCTTCTAGTTTGTTACTACTATACAACTCGCATAGTTTTTCATGAAATAGAAATAAAAATAAAGACTTTGCCTGTTTTCTGGGACAGTTATGACATTATACCAAAAAGAAAATGATGTCCTAGTGATAAAGGCAAAAGAGACAATGCTATGCATTACAATGTGTGCTTGGATTCCATTCTCCATGAAGATTATGCTTTATACCTTAATTCTCTCTTTGACCGAAACCCTAAAACTCTTTATCAATTTGGCACTTTCATGATACTGCAAATAGGTTCTTGGCTCTCATCATCCAATCTAATAGTTTGTTCTGTGATTTCTCTCAGTACCCCTAAGTGAAAAAGAAATGAGTGATGAAAATGGCAGGAAGGTGAATAGTGAGAAACCCATGCACTCCACTTTAATGACTTTTTAAATGTATGATTCTGTGCCAGGCAAGCTGTTTACTTTTAGCCATTCTCAACAGCCAAATCCAGTCAGCATCCAGGAAGAGGACACAGGGTCATTCAGAGGTCAGACAGTGGTCTCACTCTTTCATTGTAATGGTCAAATCCACTGTTAAGCTTCAGGATTCAATGAGGTTTTGGGTGACGAATGCTTCAGATATATATAGCTGCCTTTCACAGCTTCCCTATTTGCTGGGTTGTTTTTTATAGAAAAACCAAGGTGACAATGTTGTCATTGACACTGTTAAATTATTGTTTATCATATTTTAGTATGGTGCACCAACTTCTTCTTTAGATGGATGGCATCCAATATTAGCTAGAATAGACTCTTTGAAATAATTGATTTAAATGGGTGTATTCTGTCTAATGTTGGATATCACCTGCTTTCTGTTAGGCAATATCTTCCCAATCTTCTGACCCAAATAGATTAATTCCTGTTTCCACTAAAACTACAAAAGGGGTTCTCTAATTATTATTATTATTATTATTATTAATAATAATAATAATAATAATAATAATGTCAGTAATAATTTTTCTCAAACATAACAACTTTGTCTCCAACAACTTCAGCAACCATTCCTTCGAATTAAACAATAATATGTCTTTCCATCTTTGTCCACACAAGAGTCTTTTGAAATTTCATCTTGATTTTTAACTGGATAGTGTCTAACAAGTTCAATACTTTGGGTCCATTTGCTATTTTTGCCCCAAAAGTGATAATGAAGCCTCGTTTCCACAGTTGACCAGTAGCCTGCCAAATTCTGAAGGCATATTTGCTATCGGTGTAAATGTTAATGTCTTTGCAGCTAGGTGGCATGCCTTTGTTAGGGAGATTGGTTCAGCTATCTGTGCACTACACCCAAGGTCCTGTGGTTCAGCTTTTAGAACTTTAAATGAATTGGCCACAGTATATCAAGATTTTCTCATTCCATCCATAATTCTGGAGGACCCATTGACAAAAGGATTAGTTTTGGGCTATGTAGGACTGCATCAGTAGATCTTGTCTGGGTTTGTCCTGTAATTGTTCTATCTGGATTTCCCCCCCCCCCCCCCCCGCGCCCTTCCATCCTAAAGAGAGGGAAACAAAGTTGTGGGATTAAGGCTTGTGCATCATTAAATAGATAAATTTTAGGCAGCTAACAAAATGGATCCACATTTCTTCAGTCTTTTTGCTGAAAAACCATGAGTGTGGTTTTGTAACAAGAAGGCTATTACAATGTGGGACACTTTAAATGGATGGCCCAAAACTTAGTTTGTTTGCCATTTCCACCAACTAGACAGTGGCCACTACAGCTCGCAGGCAGCCCCCTGCTCCTTTTGCTTCTGGGTCCATTTGGGCAGGAAAATATGCTATATAGGCTATTTTGAAGGATCCAGGGATTGAGTTAATATATCAGACCCTGCTCTCCTGTCTTTCAAGGACAAAGAGAGTGAATATTTTAGGAAAAAATGGTAGGCCCCAACTAGGGGCTGTGGAAAGAGCAATTTTAAGAGCCTTGAAAGCTGTTTCAGCCTCTTTGTTTCATGAAACAGGTTCAGGAGAATCCTTTACAGCGAGTGTCACTCATGGCTTGGCTAATTCACCATATGTTGGTCTTGTTATAGGAAAATCCTTGGGCTCACTTGGATTGCCAAACAAAGACACCAGCCAGGAGTATAGGAGCAAAACAGCAGCCTGTAGGCCTGATCTTTGTTCAAAGACTGTTGCAACAGGTCTTCCATCCACCCCGTAGAAGAAGCAGGAAGAAGCCCTGAACAAAGGGGTGCTCCCTCTTTTATTGTTGTTGTTGTTTAGTCGTTTAGTCGTGTCTGACTCTTCGTGACCCCATGGACCAGAGCACGCCAGGAACTCCTGTCTTCCACTGCCTCCTGCAGTTTGGTCAAACTCATGCTGGTAGCTTCAAAAACACTGTCCAACCATCTCATCCTCTGTCGTCCCCTTCTCCTTGTGCCCTCAATCTTTCCCAACATCAGGGTCTTTTCCAGGGAGTCTTCTCTTCTCATGAGGTGGCCAAAGTATTGGAGCCTCAGCTTTAGGATCTGTCCTTCCAGTGAGCACCCAGGGCTGATTTCCTTAAGAATGGATAGGTTTGATCTTCTTGCAGTCCATGGGACTCTCAAGAGTCTCCTCCAGCACCATAATTCAAAAGCATCAATTCTTCAGCAATCAGCCTTCTTTATGGTCCAGCTCTCCTTCACATATGCAGTCCATCATTTGATGCCACAGCCAATCAGTTATGAACATGCATGGCTGAACCAGTATTCAGTCTGAGAAATGAAAAGCAAGGGGCAACAAATGCAAAGCACTTGTATTTGGAATATAAGGAAAGCTAATTTGTAGTAGTCTGAATAGCTACATACCATAGATGCACACTCTAAATATTTTGATAATAGCAATTTAACTTGAGCATTTCTTCAGCACTGTAGATTGATGTGCACAGTTTATGATTAAATGCAAAATCCAGCAGAAACAAAACAAACCTTCCAACCCTTTCAAAAAACCCACCCCTATCTTGTGTAGTGTCTTTCTCAGTGTCACTATGTAATTGGTTTAATTATAACCATTCCAACTCTCTCTCTCTCCTGGTGATTGGAATTGCAAAATACTCAAGGCATCAAAATAAATACTTGTATAATTTTAGCTCCACCTAATGGGTTATGTTGGTGTTGACAGACACAGACATTCTCCACTGTAATATCTAAAAAATGTTTTGCCAATGTATTTTGAAAAATGTCTGGCTGTTGGATATGAGAAATTAAGCTCACTAACACTCTGGAAATGCAGTTCCTCTTGGATTAAAAAAAATGACTGGTCAACTGAATCTAGTCCTTTCCATTTTCCCTTCTTGTACTATGGCCAACAATGCTCTATCCCTGCTTCTATTATTCTTGTGGAGCTACTTCTTTAGCTGCAGGAATCCCTGAAATGCAGGTATATGCAGGACAGTCTTTGTCCTTCATCTTGGCAGTGAGATTCTAACATGTACATCTCCACGCTCCCTAATGATATCTTGCCTAGCAGCTAGAAGCCATATTCCCTGTTTTCATTTTTAAGACACTTGTGATTGGAAGTTCATAGCCTGATTCTGTGTATGTTTTTTTGGAAGGAAGGCTCAGTGAATCCAGTGGGACTTACTCCCATGTAAGTCTGCATAGGAGCGCAACATACAATATTGTTACTACTAGTGCTGCAAGAGAATATGACATTTTCGACACTAGTCTGGTCAAAACGTTTAAACATTTAAAGGGCTAAATAGCAAAACTGAATTCCTCAAGGCTGTCACAGTTGCTTGTGTTTGGGGAATGTAAGTTGCTTTCACATGAGGATATCAAATGTCAGCATGTTCTTTAGAAAACTTGAAAGAATCTGTACACATTATGTTTGTTGCTAGTGTGCCAGCTGCACCCGTTCCTTGAGATGTCTGATTTGGCCACAGCAACACACACCTTAATTACATCCTGTTTTCATTACTGTAACCTGCTCTAAGTGGGGGCCGCCTTTGAAAACTGCTCAGAAACTTCAACAGGCTCAGAGAGTTGCAGCCAGTTTGCTGACCAGGGCTGGTTATAGGCTCCACTGGCTACTGGTCTATTTCCAGGCACAATTCAATGTTGGTTATGACCTATGAAGCCCTACATGACTCAGGTGCAAGGTATCTGAAAGACCTCATACAAACCTGCCCAGACTCTGAGATCTTCAGAGGAGGCCCTTCTTTCAGTCCTAAAACCTTCACAGACAAGCTTGGTGGGGACCTTCTCAGTGGCCGCTTCCAGACTCTGTACCTCCCTCCTTGAAGAATTAGACTGGCTCCCTTCTTGTTGTCCCTCTGCTGGCTTTGGGGAATTGACTGCTTTTAATAAAAGAGTTGGTGCTGTGCTGGTATTATTGTAATTATTTTAAACATATTTTATAAATGTATATAGTTTTAATTCTACTAATGTTTAATTTAATGATTAATGATTGTTCTTTCCATGTTTTTAGAGATTCTTGTTTTTATCTATAAGCTGTATTGAGTCCTGTAAGGGGAAAATACTGTGTGTGTTCGTGTGTATGTACATATTGTTCCAGAAACGAAAATTACATACAGTTACCCTATGAGTTGTAGCCAACTAAGTTCTACTGGAAATAGACTTATTGAAATTAAGGGACTGTGGGAGATAAAAACACCCTGGTTCCTTAAGACTTAAAGTCCTAGGATCCTTTAAATAAAATGATCTGGGCAAAATTGGTGAAATATTAAAATGTTATTTATACACACTTGCAAGTGGGGTGACCAAAGAGCAGGCACTCCTGGATCAGGAAAAATACAGTTTATAAAGTCCCTTGTCCGGACGAAAGTCCTTCCTTGACACAGCCACGGGAAAAGGCATGCAGAGTTTACAGCATATCGTTTCTGCCTTATTAACATACAGTATTATCATCCCAATTCCTATGTTAATCATTGTACAAATATGGTAAAAAGCCCCCTTATATAAATTTATTGATGTATAATCAGTATATTTTTATTGCAAGATTGTCCTAATTACATACGAAGTGATGGGGGTGGCACTGTGGTCTATACCACTGAGCCTCTTGGGCTTGCTGATCAGAAGGTCAGAGGTTTGAATCTCAGTGATGGGCTTAGCTCCCGCTGCTCTGTCCCAGCTCTTGCCAACTTAGCAGTTTGAAAGCATGCCAGTGCAAGCAGATAAATAGGTACCACTGTGGTGGGAAGGTAAATGGCATTTCAGTGCCCTGCTTTAGTCATGCTGGCCACATGACCCGGAAAGCTGTTTGTGGACAAACGCCGGCTCTCTTGCCCGTGAGATGAGCGCCGCAACCCTTTGACTGGACTTAACCGTCCAGGGGTCCTTTGCCTTTACCTTTTTACCTTTAATTACATATATGTTGACTGCAGGTTTTTCTAGCAGCTAGCTGCTCTGGCACCCAGAGCGCGTACATACTATGCTTACGCCCGCGACGAGTGTCCCGGGGGGCGGTGTGGCAATAGCACCCCCCTCAGTGATGACACCTGGGGCAGACTGCACCCCCCACACCCCCTTCCTCTGCCAGTGGTCCTAGTTACAAAGTGTTAACCATTATTTGTTCCCAATGCGAGCATAAGCTAGTTTCTTATCTGACAAAGCTAAAAAGACAAACTCCAATTCAACCACCAAATGTCCTAGTGTAGCACCCTGCTTGTGGTTAACGCTTAGCTGGAATGAAATATTCAACGCAGCAATAGAGAAATTAAAATAATAATTTATTTGTCAGACTTGATTGTATTCTGTAGGGTCAGTAACCTAGTAACCTTTGCTCTCAGCCTGTAATTCCCTTTTTACAACTTTGAGAATTTTGGCTCCTGCTATAAATCAGGGGGGCCTTTGTCCAGCCAAAGCCAGCTGGTCTTCTGCCTGGCATAAAAACATCTTTAAGCTTATTTTTAAAATACAGGCCTTGATCAGATGCCTCACTAGCTATAGGTGTGAGCTGCTTTCATGTCTAGGCTAGCCCTTGTGGTAAGCTTATCAGCTATAAACTATCAAATTCTATGCTCAATGATATCCTAGTAGGCTGCTGCTCTTTTAGACCTTTCGACTTTTATGAAAAAGCAAATAAAAGCTTCATTTAAATGAAGAAGCAATGGAAAGGCAAAGAGAAGCAATTTCTAGTTCTATCAGATAATTGCTTAGAATCATAAAAATTGCCAAGCAATACATTAAAGTAAGCATGTCTTAATAAAAAGCATTAATAAAGGTATCCTTAATCTTTAGGGAGACAAGGGAGATAATGAAAAGGCAACATATCTCCCACAGGGAACTGACTGATAGAGGCGTTGGAGCAGAATGTATGCATCTGGGGTCTGCAACATTTGAGCCTGTTTGGATCTTAAGGCCTTATCTCCCTTGAAGTGTAAAAAAGCAGAGTCAGCATGAAGGGGGTGAGAAATTGAAATGGTGAAAGGAGTATAGAAAAATGATTGAGGGTTTTGACCAGCAATGTTGATTTCCTGTGTTTTTCTTTGACAGCTAAGTGATAACACTGCCATCCCTATAAAAGTAGTTAACCTCTGTAAGTAAGTTAATGGGGTCTTCTTCAATGCAATTGCCTTGTCTTAATAAACAGAGTCTTGAACAGTCTTTTACCCTATTCCTAATGCGAAAGCTTGGTTTTTCTTTCACAAAGGTCTAGTAGTTACATTGGGTCTATTATGAGTAGAACTTAATTGGCCATAACCTTATATGCCTTGATCTTGCCTGGTGGCTGCATACTTGTGTGCATCAATAAAACTGAACCCATCACATGCCTTGAGACACAGGAAGCATCTTATCTGATACATGCAAGCTAGTTGATTTTTTAAAATTATGATAATGATGACAACTGGAATGTTGTGGAGCTGGTGTTGAATCTCTTGCAGCACAATGCAGGTATTCTCTGTGGCCAGAATATAGCCAGCAAGCACTGACCAGTTTCTCAGACAATATTTATACATTTTTTGTAGAAATGTTTTTGCACGGAGTATTTTTGTTTCTATGTCATATTAATATTTAAAGTGAACCAAACCTCTGGCAGCAGTCATAGCAGATTTATGTTGCTGGTTTAGAACTGTGAAAACAGCAGAGATGCAGACCAATGATTGCATTAATCTTTTTTTTTAAAGAAATAAAGGAAAATTTTACTTGTTCCCAACTGCACCCTGAAAGCATGACATGGGTGAAATTAAAAATCCATGTAAAGTGTTTAATACTATTGTAATAAACGAAAATCTGCCCTTATTCCCTTATGGGGGACACAAAAGCCCTTATAGAGTCCTTTGTAGGTTCTCCATCGGTGGCAGGAAAAAACAGAGGCCAACCAGAGAATATTGAGAAGCAAAGCAGCTTGTAAGCCTGATCTTTATGGAACTGTTGCAACAGGGTGCCCCCTTCACACGCAGGAGAAGGAGGAGGACCCAGAACCAAGGTGTGTCTGCCCTTATATAGACATTTTAAATTGCCCACCTTGGAGTCCAAGACCACCCCCAGAAACATCATACCTACATCACAGAAAGGGTGGGCTAAAGCAGAAATCTGAGTGGGTTGTTTACCTCCTGTCTGGCAAGTTACCTGTTAATGTTTACTGGATTGATACCCTGGGGAGCCTAGCCAGTCTTTTGTAATGATAAGTACTTAGTTCCTGAGCCAAGTCACAGGCTCACCCTATTCATACACAGACTAACCCTTAAGACAGGATTTGTGAAGGAAAAGACAATGGGGAGGCTCCTCCATTTGACCTTGCAGAGAAAACACCTGGTCAGCCTGGGAGTCAAAATGGTTCCATGGCTGCTCTCCTGTGCAGCTTCAGACATGTGGCCTATATATCTATGTACGCGTTTGCTTGGTACATTTATGAACCTTTATTATATAGATAAGACCTTAATTTATTTATTTCACTATTATTTTGTATCATTTTTTTCTTTTCATAATACCGTAATAATAATTGCATAAATCAAAACAGGAGAATAGCTCTGTCCTCAGGGATGAGACATGCAAGGCAAGGGAGTAGAGAGGGGGAAATGTAAATTGTTTTAATATTATATTTTAAATTGCTGTAATGTGCCCTGAGACCTTATGGTGAAGGGTGGTTAATAAATCATATTATTATGAATATATGAATAAGAGATGAGAGTTTGAGAATGTCAGACTGATGGGTGAGATTTTAGCAAGTATTTAAATCTGTTTAAGACCAAACTGATCCAGCACTGGTGTTTCAACTGATTAGAAATTGTGCAAACTGGCAGCAGCTTTTGGTGTCCGCCTGCTGTCTAATTTTAGTTTGTAAACTCATTGGGGCAGGGTCCTTTCTGTTACACTCTAAGAGCCTCCGTGTGTATGGACGTCACACATGACACTTAAAACATGTTGCTATTTATATGAGTCATCTGTGCACTGCCTTGATGATGTATCTAAGTTACTTTGAGCCCAGAAATCCACATCCATAAAATTCAGTCTGAAACAATAATGTAATTACTGCAGGGTAGAGGAAACATTCAGATTTGAAGCAATTAATGTGATAATGATTTATCAGCATGAAACCATGAACATGCTTAATCCTAACGACCTAATTCAGTAGTTCCCAATGGGTGGTCTGTGGCACCAGTCACACAAGGTTCTAGTCACATAACAAAAACTACTATAGAGATTTTCAAAAGTAGGGGGTCCATGGCTTGACATTTGAAAAATAGCGTCCACAGTGTTTAGCTAACTGAGAACCAATCCTTAATTCATTCACATCCTTTAAAGACTAAAAATATTGGGGTCACAAAGTTAAAAAGATTTAAAGATATATTGTTTTAAAAGCTTAGACATTCAATCAGGATGGACCATCAGATTACCATTCTTTTTACAAGGTGTGCTTGATGTTACCTTTCTTGTTTATCCAGAAACCTGGGGTAAACAGGTTAGAAGTGTCATAAATCCCTAGCTTAATTTACACCACAATAACATCTCTGTCTGACAGAAGGAAATCTGCTACTTTAGGGCAAGTTAAGTTTTCATGGAAGGGTTAACCTCTGTAATGCCAATCACTATCAATTATTGCAGCCCAAGAGTCAGGAAGTCTGATATTTAAATTCATGTCACAAAGAAGAGTAAGCCAAAGAGAGCTTGATCCCACTGTGCTACACTCCCAAATCCAGTTGTGAACAAAAGAAAAGGGTGCAATGTCCTGTCATGCTTACATCACTCTGGACAGCATTGGTGATACTTTGGAGCAGCAATATTCTGGCCTTTGAAAAATAGTTTATGCCCATGCTGTCTTTGGAGTCTTCTTGTAGTCTTCCCTGGACAGTGTCCTACTTGATGTTGTTGGCTGTTTGCATGAAGCAAGAATGCATTTTTGTGTTGAGAAATAAGCCCACATATATATATCATTAGCCCATATATATATCATTAGAAAAGAAGTAAGTTTTCTTCCAGTGTTTATGCTTGATATTTTGCAAGAGGATTTTACTTTTACACTGAGACACAAATTGCTGGGCTCTGGAACTTGCATTCCTTTGTCAAGGTTGTTAGTAGTTATATTTGCAGGACATTGCTCATTGTTCTGCTTTAAACCCTTAGCGGAGTGAAAGAACACGTAGTAATTGTATTTGATTCCACCCTTTATTCAGTAAATGAAAATAATGAGATTCTAAAAACTATGAGAAGGGGGAGGAGGTGATTTTTTCAGCTCAAGAGAAAAGTTTAATCAGGGCTATATTGAGGCATCTGATCAAGGCCTGTATTTTAAAATGAGCTTAAAGATATATTTGCAAATGTTTGTATGTTTCATGCCAGGCAGAAACCAGCTGGCTAAGTACTTTGGCAGTTGTTTATCTTCCTGCTCTCCTGAACAAGGGCCCCCCTGATTTATAGCAGTAGCAGGAGACAAGTTTCTCAAAGTTGTAAAAGGGAATTACAGGCTGGGAGCAAATGTTACACTGACCCTACATATTACAGAATACAATCAAGCTGCAAAAATACTAATTAAGAGTTGGTAAATAGTAAGATTTATTGTTTAACAGAAAATAATACCATGTGCCTCCCATCAGACTCTAGCCATATTTTCCTAAGGTCTAAGAGAGTTAAAGGGCAATAAATTTTGGGAAGAGCTAATGGGAAAAGCAGCCGGCTGGGAAAGGGGGGTGTAAACTGAAGAGGCTTCTTTTGAAGCTGTTTTTTACTGAGTTCCTTTTTACTTTGCAAAGGCCTTTTCTTCTAAAAAGCTATCTATGTTATGTATGAGATTTGTTGGCTTAATGTAATTAGGCAAAGGATTTAGAAAGTAAGAAATGTTAGAATACCACGAGCCATTTGTTTTAGCCATTTGTTTTGGAATGCAGGCGCAACAGGGGCAAAAGGTGATCTGGTAATTAAGGTGCCTTGTCGAGGCAAATGTAAGATATATGGCTACTTGTCTGCCATTTCTGGATAGAAGGAAATATAGCTCTTTGTCTCCCATAAAAGGTAATAGGAAATGGGTGTATCTTTTATGATTGGTTCTAGTAAACAGCCAATAGGAATTTCAACCAGGCTGATTGGACAGAGGCAGCCAAAGGAGGAGCAAGGGGGCTGGGCTGAGGAAATATAAGTGCTGGACATCAGGGCTGGAGGGGGCAGAGCTTTGGTAACCATATACCACTGTGCCTATCATTTATTTGTCTGACAAATAAATTATTATTTTAATTTCTCTATTGCTGCGTTGAATTTTCATTCCAGCTAAGCGTTAACCACAAGCAGGGTGCTACAGTATTGCTTGTTTTTCCTTCCACGTTTACTTATTTGTGGAGTTTGAGTGGCATTATAAATAGCAGGCATGTCTGGTTGAACAGATTTTTATGTATATGTTAAGTTTACCATTACGGTTTTGCTGGTGTTGTAAGAAAAAACTGCTCCTTTTCCCTTATGGGGTACCCAAGAGCCCATATAAAGTCCTTTTGTAGGTTCTATATCAGTAGGAGAAAATAACAGGCCAACCAGAGAATACTGAGAAGCAAAGCAGCTAGTAAGCCTGATCTTTATTAACTGTTGCAACAGGGTGCTCACAGCCACATGCAGGATGCAGGAGGAACCCCAAACATTGGTGTGCAAACTCTTATATAGACATTTGAAATTGCCTCCCCTGTAGCTCAAGACCACCCCCAATACATCATGCATACACCACAGAAGGGGCAGTCTACAGCAGAAATCTGAGTGTGTTGTTTTTCTCCTGTCTGCCAAGATACCTGATAATGGATCACTGATTGCATTACCTGGACCATTTGGCCACTTTTCTGTGATGATAACTACTTAATTACTGAATCCAGGTCACAGGCTCACCCTATTCATACACAGACACACCCTTAAGACAGGATTTGTGAACAAAGACAATGGGGAGGCTTTTCCATTTCCTTCCTTGCAGAGAAATATTTGAGGTGACTGAAAGAGTCAAAATGGCTTTAGGACTGTTTTCCTGTACTGTTTCCAGACATGTGGTTTATATGTTTATGTATGTGTTTGCCTTGAACAGTTATGAATATTTATTTTATATATATAAGACCTTAAAATTCCTGTAACACTGGAAATGAAACAATGAGAATATATTTCGTTTCTTTCTCCTTTTCAGAGCAATGAAATGGCAGAGCTGCAGAGAATTCGGATGAAAGATGAGATAAGAGAATACAAGTTCAGAGAGGCAAGACTCCTTCAGGACTATACAGAACTTGAAGAAGAAAACATTACATTGCAAAAGTTGGTTTCCACACTGAAACAGAACCAGGTGAGCACTAACTGGATTTTCAAAACAGGTTGCAAAAGGAACAATACCAAGATCTGAATTACATACCATTTTTTGAATACAGTATACATTCATTACCAGATAATGGGAGCAAGCAACAGAAGACACTGTTGAAGGAGGGTTGCCAGAAAACATGCTTTGCATGTAGAGGGTTCAAAGTTCAGTGCCTGGCATCTCTTGGTTTGAAAGGGCATTTATATAGTTGGGCTGGAAGCAGCTTTATTTCTTAATTTTATTACCATACATTTGTATGGTCATAGTGCTGCTGCAACCCACATTTGGCCAGCTTGCAACTCAGCGGTAAGTTCTGACCCACCAGCTGAAGACCAGTAACTTAGTTGACCAGTGCCACAAAATCATGTTAATGGTTTAAAATATGGAATATAATGTACTGTAAGTGGTGGGTGCTGAACCCACAGAAAATATTAATCTGATTACTCCACATGGTTAGATTGCAGTCTATCATGTGACATTTCTGCTCTATTAAGAGATTTTAAAATGCCATGAGTTGTGAGCTGGGTGTATAGTGGGGCATTTGGCTTGATGTCAATTTAGCAGTTGCTAGCTCCAGCCCACCCCCTTTGTGAAGCATTATTAAGCCTTAGGGTCAGGCTCTGAACATGGGTGGGGAATTGGCTGCCAAGCCAATTGGGCCAGAAGCTTATGCAGGGTCCAAAGAAGGAAGCAGTTGTTTGTGAGAGAACATTTCCAAAACTGAAGGGAGTCTCAGAAGCAATCTGTGATATTGCATGCTTGTGGGTCTGATGTTCAAAGCAATAAAGTCAAAATTCCATTGGGGACTCGCAAGCACTTACACTTGCCTAAAATAGCTCTTTGGAACCCAGACTAAATTTAGAAGTAATTGCTATCCAACATTATTCTACCCTATAAACACAAATAGCAGATTGTAAGCATAGGCTGTGTTTCATTTTCTTTCTTTCTTTTGTTTTTTTGTTACGCAGAAAATAGCTCCCATTTTCAGCAAAAAAATAAAAAATCACTGCTAATTATACCATAGATAAAGAGCTGATTAACTTCTGAGATTACTCATTATATAGTAATTGTGTTACTTGAATAGTATATAAATATATGCTGTATCTTTAACAAAGGAATTAATTTATGTTTCTGCTGCTTGCAAAGAGCCAACTGTCTCTCATTATAAATGAATATTGATCAGCTTGACTAGGGATTTTGGACATGTAGTTTCCAGGGAACATTTATATATTTCTATGCAATCTTTCAAACCTTTACCTTCTCACAATTTTATTTTGCTGTGTCTGCTTTTATTCATAACATTTTATTTAACCAATTTTTTAATTTAACCATTCTTAACATTGATGGGAAATTTTGCTTCTGCACATGACTCTGGCAAACCGCTCTAAGCTGAAGCATTCCTTCCTCACCCACCCTAGAATGTTTAGTTCACAATGAGTTCATGAAACATCGTACCCTGACCTGTTCTTAATGCATGGTTGACCACATCTACGGAATGTGATAGATATGTTCTTTTAAGTTTTGCTATATCAATCACTAGTAATAGTTTAATAAGGAGGTTTTCATACCTGTCCAATTCTGTGTTCCCTTTCCCAACCTTTAATCTGTTGATGATTAATGCCTATATGCAACCCTTGCATTGTATTTGTGTTAACCAATCAGCAACAAGCACATATGTGGCAATGCTGTAATATTCAATAAAAGGAACTCCCCGAGACATGCTCGAGAGATGCCTCCCATATGACACTTGTCATTCGTCTGTCGTTTATTTCAACCCAACATAACATACACAAAAAGATGATTGACAAAATAAGTCATATGTATGTCTCAATTAGTATTTTCATTAAAACCTTTTGCTTAGTTGCTCTTGTTACATCATTTTCCTTTAAAAAAAAACAACAAAAAACTTACCTGATGTGTTTTTGAGCAATATTCTCTTGCAGTGTTCCCTGAATTCATGTTTTTATGTAGTGAACATATATTTGTGTCTTTAAATTTTTAAAAAATGGTTATAGAGTCATAGAATCATAGAATTGTAGAGATGGAAGGGACTATGACGGTCATCCAGGCCAACCCCCAGCAATGCAGCAATCGTTTTGCTCAACGTTGGGCTGAAACCCACAAATCTGAGATTAAGAGTCTCATGCTCTACAGATTTGAGTTAATACATTTTTCCATATGTGTCTGTAAGCCTTGGGCTTACAGTATGTATAAGCAGTATGTATAAGCACCTGAAACATCTTGGATTTTCTATTAAATTACAAAAAATATTTTGTCACATTTGATGGTACAAAATCAATACATTTTAGTTAAGAGGTAAATTTCATGAAATATACCTGATAATATTTATTCTGAAAAACTGTTAACCTCCCCCTGATTTGGTTTGCACTACATAATCATCATTATGAAAGATGTAACATATAGCAAACTTACGATAGAATTACAATGGTTTCAGGACATCTCTCTACTGACCAGTTTATATAGTAAGTAGAATCTAAGTCCTTTCTCCATCCAACAATTTTAAGTACGTATGTTCAGTCTTTCTTCTCTCTCTCTCTCTCTCTCTCTCTCTCTCTCTCTTTTGGTACCTTAGTTTAACAGATGCAGCAAATGGCAGGTTGTTTGTAAATCCAACTTTTAGTATTTTGAATGTTCTTTATCTTACCTAATTCAGGTTGAATATGAAGGCCTGAAACACGAGATAAAACGATTTGAGGAAGAAACTGTATTGCTTAATAGCCAGCTAGAAGATGCCATCCGGTTAAAGGAGATTGCGGAGCATCAGCTAGAGGAAGCCCTGGAGACGTTAAAGAATGAGAGAGAGCAAAAGAACAATCTGAGGAAGGAACTCTCCCAGTATATCAATCTAAATGATAGCATGTATAATAACCATATTAATATCTCGGTAGATGGATTAAAGTTTGGAGAGGATGGGAACGAACCTAATAATGATGACAAAATGAATGGACACATTCATGGACCCCACATGAAAATGAATGGTGACTTTCGGACTCCCACAGTTAGGAAAGCAGAATCACTGCACCCAGTCTCAGATCTCTTCAGTGAGCTCAACATCTCGGAAATGCAAAAACTGAAACAGCAGCTCATGCAGGTAACATTTGACATGTACCGTTAAAAGGGGAGTTTCATATAATGTACTAGATATTGGGCCCAACTACATTTTGCATCCATCCGGTGGGAGGGTGCTTTGTAGTTCTGGTAACTGCATAGGAGAAAGAATTCCACCAGATGTGGTTTTTCCCATTATAGTGACAGAAAAAAATGGCAGATGCAGAATTTTATGTTCTGTGCTGCTTTGACAAGCATATGCCTCCCTGTTTTATCTTGCCTTCCTTTTTATTCTCCTCTCCTGTGCCCTGTGCCTAAGTTTTCTTCAACTATATATACTATATATACCTCTGCATCTACTGTTTCCTCCTATGTGCATACAATTCCTTACTTCCTTTAACTATCCTGACCCTCAGGCAGCCTCCCTGGATTCTTCTCCTGTGCAATCCTGTCCCTCCATTCCACCTACTTATAGCCCAACATTGCAGATACATATATTTATAGAGTTAGGATAAAGTTTGCTTTTTTACGTACAGTTTAAATTATTTTTCCATAGAAGCAGATGAGTTTCAAGTTTCACCATGTATAGGTATAGGTTTATGGGTGCTACACACTCTTAAATTCCCAGTGTTACAACTGGGAAATAGCTAGACCAGCCAGACCAGTGTGTATTAGAGTTACCGGTATTTGTATTAGGATTTGTATTAAGCTGTGTGTTGGACACCTAAATCCTGTAATAGCTAATTAGGTAAAGGTAAAGGTACCCCTGCCCGTCAGGGCCAGTCGTGACCGACTCTGGGGTTGCGTGCTCATCTCGCTTACGAGGCCGGGAGCCAGCGCTGTCCGCAGACACTTCCGGGTCACGTGGCCAGCGTGACGAAGCTGCTCTGGTGAGCCAGCACCAGTGCAGCGCACGGAAACGCCGTTTACCTTCCTGCTATAAAGCGGTACCTATTTATCTACTTGCACTTAGGGGTGCTTTCGAACTGCTAGGTGGGCAGGAGCTGGGACCGAACGATGGGAGCTCACCCCGCCGTGGGGATTTGAACCGCCGACCATACGATCGGCAAGTCCTAGGCATTGAGGTTTTACCCACAGCGCCACCCGCGTCCCATAATAGCTAATCAAGCTAGACTTAATTCCTCTGGAATTAGCTAATTAAGCAAGGCTAACTTCCTCAAGGGACGCGGGTGGCGCTATGGTCTAAACCACAGAGCCTAGGGCTTGCCGATCAGAAGGTTGGTGGTTCGAATCCCCACGGTGGGGTTAGCTCCCGTTGTTCGGTCCCAGCTCCTGCCCACCTAGCAGTTCGAAAGCATGTCAAAGTGCAAGTAGATAAAATAGGTACCGCTCCGGCGGGAAGGTAAACGGCGTTTCCGTGCGCTGCTCTGGTTTGCCAGAAGTGGCTTAGTTATGCTGGCCACATGACCCGGAAGCTGTCTGCAGACAAATGGCGGATCCCTCGGCCTATAGAGCGAGATGAGTGCCGCAACCCCAGAGTCATCCGTGAATGAACCTAATGGTCAGGGGTATCTTACCTTTACCTTTAACTTCCTCATAAGGTGATAGCCTGTGGATGGGCCGTTAAGAAGCCAACAGAGCATCCAAAGAACTTTGAGATTGGGGTGGCGTGGAACAAGATAGATTACTATTTTATAGTAGATTGTTTGTCAGTACAAGGCCTATATAGCTTGTGTATGACAACAGTAATACAGATGTATTACCTATCAAGATTATTGCCTAGAGCCAGGAACACTGTTCCTAATTATCTCTCTTCCTAACTATATATTCACCTAACATTCCCATAAATTACTATCCTTTATGTGTCATGGGGTTTGAAATAATAATGGCCACCATCTACTAAACTAATTAGGTTTGGTTTTATTACATCTCATCAAACAAGTTGCACCACTCACACTTGATAGAGCTCATTTGCTGCTGTTCTTTTCTTTAAAAAAAATAATAATACACTGCTAGTCTAATGCCATTTCTCCCTCAAATTGCTATTAAAATATATCTAAAGTATTTGGAATGGTGTGCATATCTCAACTAAAATTTTCCAGGTTTGGTGGAAAATATTGTTGCCTATGACTGGTGACACAAATATTGGCTTATTTGCATGCCACGTTAAACCATAACTGAAAACAAACTATGGTTTCACATGAATGAGCAGCATGCAAATGCACACTGCCCAGAAAGGGTCTCATGTTGTTCCATTTCTGGTGGACAAAGCAAGCTGTAGGCCAACATGTTGTGTCATCCGAATCTGGGCTCAAGAAACTGGAAGCAGTTAATAAGGAGCATACAAACCACAAGCCTGGATTCAGACAACATAAGCCAGATTCTTGCTTATTTTGTCCATGGTGCAACTGCAGCAATAGTGAGAGAGGAGCATTGTGGCAGCTTTTGAGTAGTGTACGCCAGCAGTGCTGCTTGCTCACGTAGCTATAGTTTAATATGATGCCTTAACTGGGCCCATGAACACAGAACATGAGAAGGAATTGTTTATTTACTTTTGCTAGCACAATACCAATTGCTTTATATATAACAGGAATGAGAACAACCACCATCACCACCATAATAACCAACAAAGGTACAGGTTAAGACATTGTTTCTCTGGCATTTTAAATGAAATTATTTTTTAGGTCTGATGGACAAGGAAGCTATATTTTAAGCACTGAAGCGAAGTCATCCATTTTGCTGTCTCAATTGACTTTGAAGTTGTGATGTATCTGGAAGGTGCTTTTCTTGTTTTTTAACTTGTGCTTTTTTGTTGTGCTATTATTTTAGTGTATTTTTTTATTGTGAACTGACCTAGGATGTATTTTTATGAAGGGCATCATACAAATGCCTTAAATAAATAAAATGCCACTTTCTTGCAAAATTTAAGATACTGTGTGATTGCTTAGGAGGAAGAACTTTCTGACCTCAGCAGTAGCTGAGGTCCCGGTTCCTAGGGCTCAGTCTTTTTAAGATACCGATGGGTACTGAGCAGTTAGTTTTGCACCCAGGTTCTTTTTTGAGACATTAATATTTTTCTCCCTGGGTTATTGCAGGTGGAGCGCGAGAAAGCTATTCTCCTGGCTAATCTTCAGGAGTCACAGACCCAGCTGGAACACACAAAGGGGGCACTTACTGAGCAACATGAACGGGTCCACAGGCTCACTGAGCATGTCAACGCTATGAGGGGTTTACAAAGCAACAAAGAATTGAAGGAGCTAGATTTTGAGAAAGGCCGGGATTCTGGGGAAGAAACCCATGACTATGAAGTGGACATCAATGGCTTGGAGATTCTGGAGTGCAAATACAAAGTAGCTGTCACAGAGGTGATTGACCTCAAAGCTGAAATAAAGGCCTTGAAGGAGAAATACAATAAATGTGTTGAAAACTACACCGAAGAAAAGGCGAAGTATGAGAGCAGGATCCAGATATATGATGAGCAGGTGACAAACCTGGAAAAGTCAACTAAGGATAGCCATGAGAAAATGATGCAGATGGAAAAAGACTTGCAAAGAATTACAGGTGTTGCAAATGAGAACCACAATACACTCAACACAGCCCAGGATGAGCTGGTGACTTTCAGTGAGGAGCTGGCTCAGCTCTATCACCATGTGTGTTTGTGTAACAACGAAACTCCTAATAGGGTTATGCTAGATTATTACAGGCAAAGCAGAGTTACTAGAAGTGGGAGCCTCAAGGGACCTGATGATCCAAGGGGGCTTCTGTCCCCACGGCTGGCTAGGAGAGGGATGGCATCTCCAATAGAAGTGAGGACACCGACTGAGCAGATTTCAAGGGAGAGTGCAGAAGCCAACAAAGAGCAAAGTCCAACAAAGACACCCACAATTTCTCCAGTCATCACAGCCCCTCCTTCCTCCCCAGTTTCCGACACTAGTGACATTCGCAAAGAACCGATGAATATTTACAACCTGAATGCCATAATAAGGGACCAAATCAAGCACTTGCAGAAGGCTGTAGATCGGTCGCTGCAGCTGTCACGGCAGCGTGCAGCAGCCCGTGAACTAGTACCTATGATTGATAAGGACAAGGAGGCCTTAATGGAAGAAATACTGAAATTGAAGTCCCTGCTGAGTACGAAACGAGAGCAGATAGCGACCCTAAGGGCTGTGTTGAAAGCCAACAAACAGGTAAGCTGTTAACTGCCCATCTGCCATTAGAAAGGTGGTTGTTGTTTAGTAGTGTCCAACTCTTCGTGACCCCATGCACTCCATGCACGCCAGGCACTCCTGTCTTCCACTGCCTCCCGCAGTTGGTCAAACTCATGCTCTCTCTCACATAATTTATTTTATTTTAGGTACTCTTAACCCAAAATTACTTTAAAAAAACAGTTAAATTAATTTACTGCAACAGTGAACTTAGTTCACTTAGTTTTTATTGAACAAATTTGAGCATTCTACAAAATAATAAATGTGGCATACACTCAAGATTGCATTGAATTCCAGAGGCCTAGGGAACCAATCATATTTTGCTTTTACATGTTTAGCGTTAACAATTAAGCATTATTAGGATACATGGTTATACATAAGGCATAAAGGTAAAACTCTTCCAGATGGCCTTGCCACACTAGTACAGGAATGTGTTTTAACTGAGTGTTGTTCCTGAACCAATAACTTCTGTGTGCCCAAGAGTTCTCACATCTCTAGAGTGGTGTTTTGGCTTCTAGTTGCTGAAGAATGAAAACTCGAAGAAGAATTATTTCAAAATGCTTTAATATTTAGATTGCTGCATTGCATATACAGATTGCTGGCTATAGGCAACACGATCAATCCTAAATACAGCAACAACAAAGGCAAATGCTCTAATTGCCAAAACTTTAGTCATTGATCCAACTCTGTCACCCACCCCCGGTTTTCCTTTAAAGGGATGTGGGTGACCCTGTCTAAACCACTGAGCCCCTTGGGCTTTCCGATCAGAAGGTTGGTGGTCCTTGTGATGGGGTGAGCTCCCATTGCTCTGTCCCAGCTTCTGCCAACCTAGCAGTTTGAAAGCACACCAGTGCAAGTAGATAAATTGGTACCACTGCAGCGGGAAGGTAAACGGTGTTTCCATACACTCTGGTTTCCATCATGGTGTTCTGTTTCTCCAGAAGTGGTTTAGTTATGCTGGTCACATGACCCAGAAAGCTGTCTGTGGACAAACACCGGCTTTCTCAGCCAGAAGCAAGATGAGCGCCGCAACCCACAGTCGCCTTTGACTGGACTTAATTGTCCTGGGGTCATTTACCTTAACTTTTTACCTTTCCTATATATAGCAACACTAGACAGCTCAGTACAGTCAGTATATTTACTGACAGGTAGTTCACTAAAAAAGTACAACACAGTTCCTACCTCTGACTGCCTCTTGTTCTAGGCAGACATCTTACACATAGAAGGTGTGCCAGCAAATGTTCTCCCAGCAGAAATTCAACACAGTTGATTTCCAGCCAGCCACACTACCAACACCTTGTTACAAATTCAGGGCTACTTATACTCTACTTTGTGCTGAATCATTGGCATGGCTCTGACTCATGCCTTACATGTTGTTAAAGTTTGTGGGTCATAAATCCTTTGACCCATTGAGTCTGCTGCAACGGCCCTGCAATAAATTTGATTTATTGCCACTCCCACAAACTCCAATGGCGCCCACATGCTTCCACTCCGCACACTGCCACTCTTCTCAGTTGCCGGATAATAGCAGAGTTCACACACAGTGTAAAATGGCTTGTCTGTGTCGATGTGGTGTCTTCAATAACTCAGCTCGACACCAGTGCTTCTAATCTATAACTCTTTATTTAGAAGCATAGCAAACAGAAAAGAAAAACCTACAGAATCTAGCTGCATGCTTGCAGCTTTCTGCCTCTAACAAAAATGAAACTACCTTGCTCACATTCTCAGACAGACTGCTCTCCAGAGAGAGCTCAGCCCCCACAGAGCACAGATCAAAGGAAAATGGCCGGGTCATGTGGGCAGTGCACCCAGCTAATAAGAACACTTCTGAAGTGTTAACTCTTAATGAGGCATCTGATCAAGACTTGTATTTTAAAATGAGCTTAAAAATATATATATATTTGCAGATGCTTGTGTGTTTTTATGCCAGGCAGAAGACCAGCTGGCTAAAAGACTTTGGCAGATGTTTATCCTCCTGGACAAAGGCCCCCCTGATTTATTTATAGCAGGAGCCAAAATTCTCAAAGTTGTAAAAAGGGAATTACAGGCTGGGAGCAAAGGTTACTAGGTTACTGACCCTACAGAATACAATCAAGCTGCAAAAGCACTAATTAAGAGTTGGTAAATAGTAGGATTCATTGTTTAACAAAATATAATACAATGTGTCTCCCATTAGAGACTTGAGCCACAGGTTAAAGGGCAAGAGCTAATGGGAAAAGCAGCTGGCCAGGAAAGGGGGGTGTAAACTGAAGAAGTTTTACTTTGAAAAGGATCTATGTTAATGTTTAAGATATGTTGGCTTAAATGTAATTATGCAAAGGATTTAGAAAGTAAGAAATGTTAGATTCTTATGTTAGATTCTTATTTCACTGATGGTGTGTGAGAATGTGAACCCAAGATCTCTGATCTCTGTTTAAGACAGAATGAGCATTTGTTTTAACCATCTGTTTTGGAGGGCAATAGGGCAAGAAGGGCAAAAGGTGATCTGGTAATTAAGGTACCTTGTTGAGGCAAATGTAAGATATATGGCTACTTGTTTGCCATTTATAGATAGAAGGAAATATAGCTCTTTGTCTCCCATAAAAGGCAATAGGAAATGGGTGTATCTTTTATGATTGGTTCTAGCAAACAGCCAATAGGAATTTCAACCAGGCTGATTGGACAGAGGCAGCCAAAGGAGGAGCTAGGGGGCTGGGCTGAGGAAATATAAGTGCTGGCCATCAGGGCTGGAGTGGGCAGAGCTTTGGTAACCATATACCACTGTGTCTCTCATTTATTTTTCTGACAAATAAATTATTATTTTAATTTCTCTATTGGTGCGTTGAATATTTCATTCCAGCTAAGCATTAACCACAAGCAGGGTGCTACATTAACTGTCCAGAACCACAACACATGTTCCTTGATTCACACCTAACAAGCTGCAGGTACAAGAACAGTATATTCAGATTAACCCTGTCTTGACCTTTGTTTGCAAGCATAACTTATTCCAACAGGATCGTTTCATTTTGCTGTTGCAAGCTGCCACATTCAGTGACAGTTACAGGGAATGCACATACAGCAGGTTAAAATCTAGCTTTTCCAGGTGATAGGGCTGGAATTTTGTGCTAGGATTAAAGATGTTCAAAAGAGGCCCGGGTCCTTTATCTGTTGTGATAGCTGCCTTGGTTCCAGTTTTTAGAAGGCTGTGGGAGATGTGTTTTAGTTATTGAAGGCCCTCTTACCTTTTCTTTTATAACTGAGGCACTGGAACAATCACCCCATGTATTTGCTACTACGGTGGCAATGAGACATTAGTTGGACACCGATAAAGGATGTTGTAATAGTGTTATTTCTAGCATCAGCAGGTATTGGCTCATAGTTGACATTGGAGGCCCCTTCCAAGTCTACGATTCAAACTGTTTTGATAGCATTCTTCTAAAGAATTGAGATTGGATGTAGGCACTAGTATTTCAGAGATCTGAAGGCAGTTTGAAAGAGTGTCATGTGTACACTCATCCCACTTGGCCTCCAGTAAATGGGGTTTGCAGATATTTGTATTGTTTCACAACATTTGACTGGAGTTGACAGTGGGGCAGAAAAACATTATACAGTGGTACCTCGGCCTACAAACACTGCAGGTTACAGACCCTGCTAACCCGGGAGTAGTACCTTGGGTTAAGAACTTTGCCCCAGGATGAGAACAGAAATTGCGTGGCAGCGGGAGGCCCCATTAGCTAAGGTGGTACCTCCGCTTAAGAACAGTTTTAGGTTAAGAACAGACCTCCGGAAAGAATTAAGTTCATAACCAGAGGTACCACTGCACCATCGGGATGAAGTATCCTTCAGACTGCTTTCACCTTTTTTCAGCCAAAGAAAACTTTTGCCTCATATGTTTGAAATGCAGTGTATTCCAGTTGTATTGTATAAGCCAGACAGAAATAAATTTGCACTAATTACATGCTATGTAAATGTGAGTATATTGTCTCAGCTGGTTAAATATTACAGTTGTTGAGCTAAACATAGCATCTTTCTTGTAGTTTCTGTTCCATCCAGCCTACCTTTACTGTCACAATCAGTATGCTTCTCAATCTCGTTTGCTGGAAACCACAGGAGGGGACAGTGCTGATGTGCTCAGGTCCTGCTTACTGGTTTCCCACAGGCTTCTGGTTGGCCACTGTGAGAACAGGATGCTGGACTGGGTGGGCCACGGGCCTGATTCAGCAGACTTCTTATTTTGTGTTCTTAAATATACATACATATATAATGGCTGTGTCTTTGCTTCAGACAGCTGAAGTGGCCCTGGCTAATCTGAAGAATAAGTATGAGAATGAGAAGGCCATGGTGACAGAAACCATGACTAAACTACGTAATGAGTTAAAGGCTTTGAAAGAAGATGCAGCAACCTTCTCATCCTTGAGAGCCATGTTCGCAACCAGGTACCGAAATACTTTTTTAAATAAATAAATAAATTCAATTTCGTTATCGTATATACCTTGACATAAAGCAATTTAAATAATAAATAAATAATAAAGAAAGATAGTACATTGGGATAATGCAAGTGATTTTAAAGAATACAGTGGAACCTTGTTTCCCGAATACCTGTTATTGTACATTTTGGCTCCCAAACGCCAAAACCCCAGTAGTACCGTACTTTTCTGTATATAAGACGAGCTCTGTTTACTTTATAATAATGTTTTAAAACTGGGGGCGTCTTATACACGGGTAGTGGGTATGGGTGATGGGTGTTTGGTTCCATCCCCCCAAAAAGCCCAACAACTTATACACGGGGGGGGGGGGGGTGTTATACGGTAAATGCTTCCATTTTCGAACATTTTGCGGAACCCGAACATGCTCTTGCAACCAATGGGAAGCCGCGCCTCGGTTTTCAAACATTTTGGAAGCCGAACAAACTTCCAGAACGGATTTCTTTCAAGAACTGAAGTACCACTATAGTCCATTTATTCCCTTTTCTCATTAAGAGTTCTCAAAGTTCATTCTTGCTTAGCAGGCAGATAGTTAATGCTTACTATCTTACAGTGCAGTGCAGCCCAGCTGACTTAAATAGGGCTTACCGGTACTTTCAGGTAAGTGGGGTTAGGATTGCAGCCCAAGTCAAACACCCCAACTTCACAAGTCCATTCCCCCATCAGTCTCTACAGCAATCTCTATTATCAACTGTGATAAAGTGCAGATCCCTGTTATGACGTCTTGTGCGTCCAGCGATCACACTCTTTCAGAAATATGGCCTTCTTTCCCAAGAGAAACTAAGACAAAAACGTAGTTATTTATGTCATAAGGGCACAGGTTCATTTCAGTTGGGATATGAGGTTATCAGTTATTACGAGCTGAATATGCCCAAGATTCTTTTTATAATGCATTTGAATTACTTTTAAAGGAAACAACAACAAAAAAGGCACAAAATTCAAACTTATAATCTTAAAAAGGGGGAGAAACAGGCTTATGAAGCAGTAATGTCAAAAGAGATTAGGGCATACTTAACAGTACTTTGAATTAAATTAAGAGGAAAAATTGATACTTTAGTATGGAGAGGTATTAGGCATATAAATAATAAAAGTTTTCAAATTCCCTAAAACTTTCCTATTTTTACTGCAGAATTTCTGGTGAGCTTGATACTTTAGTAAAATTTGGGAGTTACTTAGTTTGATTGTTCTTTCTTTCTGAGCTTCACTGGAGGGTTTCAGTTCTTTTCAAATGCAGTCCATGTAGCAGTTAATATATAAAGCAGTGGTTCTTTTATATTAACAAATTTGCCATTAATAAAGCATTTAGACAGTTGGGAACAAACAAAAAAATCAGTTATTGATAAGCATCAAAGTCCACTTAAGTGCAGAACATTGTGACTTTTTGAGTACTTGGCTTGTACTGAAATGAGAGTTCCTGTAAGCAAAGAAGCTCTGCTTTCAGTATAATTAAATATGCTTCCCTCCAGCTGATTATTAATACTATGACATAATGTCTTGGCTCTGTTAGGAATATTACTACTTGTACATTACATTAATTTAATTTAATTTCCTTAAGCAAGTTCCGCCACACCTTCCACCTTTCCAGCAGATCAGATAAATGTTAGTAGCACCATACATAAGTTTCAGAGCAAGTAAGAGATGGGAAACTGAGGAAATAGTTTTCTTCAATGTCTTAGGCCTATCCACACTTGTGCTTGTTGCATGATTTCAAGCCGTGGGACTGAGAGGGTTTTTCACTCAAATTGGTTTTGTTCAGTGGGTTTCTTGAAGCCTTTTGCTTGGCTGACCATTTTTGATTGCATATTGTTTTGTTTTTCTCTCTCATTGAATTGAGAATAATTCAGGGCAGGTCCATGTTAGAAATGTCTTATGGCCCATTGACTCAGGCAAATTTAGTACCTTTTTCTGTCATGGAAAAGCATTAAATTGGCCCAGACTGCACATAAATATAACCAGCAGGCAGCAACATCGGTTACTTTAGACATAGTTTTTCCACCTGCCATGATAACAGGTAATGCGTACATTCTTTATATGTAGCTGGTTCTTGCTGACATTTCTCCATGAGGGACATCCACATAATCTGGAAGACACTTCTCCCTCCCTCTGTCTCTCCCCCCAGGTGTGATGAATACGTAACACAGTTGGATGAGATGCAGAGGCAATTGGCGGCTGCAGAGGATGAGAAGAAGACCTTAAACTCTTTGCTGCGGATGGCTATCCAGCAAAAGCTCGCCCTCACCCAGCGTCTGGAAGACTTAGAGTTTGATCACGAGCAGTCCCGGCGGAGCAAAGGCAAACTTGGAAAGAGCAAGATCGGCAGCCCTAAAGTAAGTGAGGAGGCATCAGCCACCGTGCCAACCATAGACACTTTCCTCCTGCATAGTCAGGGCCCACAGCAACCAAACATACTGGTCAGCAGTGGCACTCAGAGGAAAAGGTATGCATGCAGTCGTCTTTATAGTACAGTGCAGTGGCCTGACTTGAATTAAGGTCATTCACTGAATTGCAAATAACGAATATATTTTGGCTGGGGTCATTGAGATATGGGGCTGTGTGAAGAAGCGACTTTTCAAAATGTGAAGCCTGGCTAGTAATTCCATCTGCCCATAATATTTTTTTCTTCCTTTTGATATAGTCATAGATCATATTCTGTCAGCATTTCAGCATATTCTGTATGTTTTGAATGTATCTGCTTAATATATAGCAAAAATATACCTCTTGATGGGGCGGGGTGAAGTGGAGGGGCATGTCTAAGAGGCATATCCACATCCAGAGGGAAATGATCCTCTGATAAACTAAGGTGCCTATAAACTTTCCCTTTTCTCTTCGTTATTGAAATGTGGGCAAGGAATGTGATTACCCTGATGTGCTTCTCAACACCTGTGTTAAAATGAATAAATGTTCAATAGCAGATGACTTTTATTCAAACCCAGAAACAAACGCTAGTGGTTTGCAGAGTTGCATATAGTTCTGTGGCTGTCCCACCAACAGGGGGAGGGAGGTCAAGGAGAAGATGGTGGACAAAAGGTCCCCCCACTTTGTGGGAACAACTTCCACAAACAGTATCTAAACAAGATTCCCCCCATTCAGAGACTTTTAGGGCAAACTTTCATTGTCTGTGTACTACATGTTCAGCATAAATGTTAAATGCAGATATTATAAATGAAGTGGAAAATATGCATGATGCCTAAATAATAATTAAAAACCTAAATTGGGGGATGAGAATTGGATGAGGGGGCCTGCACAAGATGTGACCCACCAAGCCACACCACCACCATGTATTATGGCCTCAGATTCTTGACAACACTGAAGAAGAGCTCCAAGCAAGCAGCAAAACGAGATTTTATTGACCCTATGGTGGGCCATTGTACATGGCAGGTGATCTATGCTCAGCTTGATGGGTCATGTTGAGCAGCTTGTATTTTCTCCTTCTAAATTTTATTAAGTGAAGCTTCCCTTTATAGGAAATACGTTTTCCTGTGGGGTGGCAGCAATGATAGGGGTGGTGACAACATGCTGGTTTGCTTTGTGGAGGGTGGTGGTGGTGGGGAAAGGAATGTGATAATGTCATTCAAGGAGCCATGGCTCAGTAATTAAAGTAAAAACTCTTTTGTTTTCGTATGTATTTTTTCTTGGATCTCCTGCAAGACTATTCTCACCTTCCCCTTGTGATCAGAGCCATCCCAGGACTTCAGGGACCCACCTACTGCCTTTATTAAGAACCCCCCCTGATCACACCTCCACAGAATCATTTCTTCTGAGGGGCCCCCCTTCCATGGCCTCCATGAATGAATTCTTCTATGGGCACCGTCTCAGCAAGGAAAAAAGGTTAACCGTGGCCATCCCAGGTAAACATTTTTTCCTTGGGTGCATGTAGTGCAAAATGATTAGCTGAGTATAGGGGGAATCCCCGCCAAACACTGCACATGCATTTTTAATTAGGGCACATTCTTCCGTCTTTTATAGATTTGCATCTTTAGTCTGCCCCAGACTACTCCTACATGATAATCAGTGAAACTGTTCTGGAGTATGTGATTGGACGATTTCATCCGAAGTGCCCTCTGCTCATTTCAAGCAAAATTCTCAGTGGGTCACATTTCCCTCTGGCCCAGGTCAGATAGTCAATCAAGGCTTCAGAAGCAATGCTTTATGAAGCCAGGAAGGCTTCCCTTGCCCCCTCCCCTTTGTGCACTGACTTGGGTGCAAAGATCCTGGCTTGTATTAAGCCAGAGCTCCTCTTATACCTGAGCAAGGAAATTCTGGTATGTTAACTAACTAACCACTCCTGTTTGTTAAGCCAGAATTCCCATGGTTGGATGTAGCAGGGAACTCAGACTTACTATAAGGTGGGAGAAGAGAAGCAAGGGGAGCAGTGCTGGGACCCAATGGTCATTCACAGCTTCATAATGCATAGATTATGGAGCCTTGAATGATTGCCTGAATTGGGTCATGTTACTGTAGTCAAGATGATAATTTCAACTGGAGTTCTGTTAGTGCCTTGGTTGAGTTTGATCCAGTGTTTCATTTGAAGCCATTTGATGAAATAATAAACTGGTGAAATGAAACAGCTATGATGACTTGGTTGAACAGTATATTATAATGTATCTCTCAACAGATAGATGCATATATTCAGAGCTAACATGTTGCCTTTTTCTTACCATGTGCCAGTTGTGTTTACCCTGCAAGATACTGATAACATAATTCAAAGAAACCTTCCAAGTGCAGGGGAACTTCTGAATGGTGTGAAATTTTAGGAAAAGTTAGAAGAAAGATAAAACATTATTGAGTTTTGACACAATGTGCACAACCTAACAGAGGTAATTTCAGTGGTTTAACTGCTTAACTGTGTTGGGTTGAGGCCAGGACTTGAACATTTACCCTGGATTTACCACTAGTGTTCCTTTCATGCCCTTGTATGTTGCTTACTGACAGTTTGGCCAACTGGAAACAACATGGAAACAACATGGAAACATTAAGCCTACACAGCGCTGTGTAATGAGAGGCACTTGCAGGTTAAAAGCTCTCGGTGGTATCCAACAAAGTAGTTCTGTTAGTGCAAGGATTTCTTCTTGCAATATGGAACTTCCCTTCCTTCTTTTCTCCCCAGATCTTGCCCCCTCTCCAGATCTGCTCAGGAGGTCTGGGGGAACTCCCAGAGCAGAATGGGGCATGCAGGGAAAGGAGAGGAGAGGGATAAGTTCCATTGCACAGCCAAAAGTCCTTGTAGTAGCAGAAATACATAGCTGGATAGTGCCCTTCATCTGCAACCTTGTGCTACTGTTGTAGATGGAATAGCTTGTTTACATATACTGTAGGAAATGGCATTTTTCACAAAGAAAGTATTTGAAATAGTATCCTGTGGAATTGAAGTCTGTTTCCTGGAGAACCATAATGATTACTTAGAATCATTATGTGAAAGTTGAGGGGGGAAATACATAAAGCAATGCCATGCCTCCTATTAGTAAAAGGAGAGTAGCTTTGTTTTTCAGTCTGAAACCAGCTGTAGTGGGGAGAAGCCCTTTGGCCTGTTGATATACATTCTGGGGTGCAAAACTCTTCTTATAATGTGGCTTCTGATCACCCTTGCCTGCTTCTACAAAATCATCTCTAAGCTCAGAAGCATGGAAGAATAGCCTCCAAAGCTTCAGAGAAGCAAAGGCTTTATTTTTAGAGGAGGAGTACAGTAGTTTCCACTGTAACAAAATCATAGACTTAAATAAAGCAAATGTATTTGTCAGAAATTTCAAAAACATTTTAGGTCAGCTCCCTGACCCAGTGCTTGTGATTTATGTGGTAATAATGTGTAAAAGACAGCAAGATATTTGTAAATCTTGAAGCAGTTTTTTCTACAAGCCAAACCAAATTTTCACCAGAAAGATTTAGGAAGCATCTGATTAACTATAAAAACAAAGCATATTGATAACCAGTGTAGGTGTGGCTGAGGACAGGGGCGTTCACCCAAGACCTGCCCCTAACACCCTCGCTCCCCCCTCTAGTCTAAATGGAGCTGCTACTCAATTTTAGTTGACTGCAAGTAGAACCCTCTGTGTGACTGGGGACTCTGATGAAGCAGGGACCTGAACTGCACAGAGTTATTCTGTTTGCGTTCAAACATTCACAGATAGAAGTCCCATGTAAGTGGGAGACCAAGCAGTGGGGATGGGGTGATGTGCATATGGATGCTGGGGGTGGGGCTTTTGTGCACACCCTGCCCCTGTTCCCAGGTTGCCTGAACACACCTTAAGATACAATAGATTGAGCAGAGACCTCCTTTTTAGGGTACAGCTCACCATCTAAATTCTGCTAGAAAACTAGTTGTTGGTTCTGGTTGCCTAGGGCAGTGTTATATATGGCAAATTATGTCAGATTGATTAATTCAGCTATACACTGGATTTAGGCATGTCGCAAAAATGGCAGGCCAGGATATCACAGTAACGAATTGTGAGAGGCAATCAGAATAAAGTCATTTCCATTCTTGCCTTCATGTCTCCCCTGTACCCTGCTTATTACTTATAATCGCCTCTTTTCTACCTCTCAAAAGTTCTGGCACCAGTGGAACGTTGCAAAAGGCAGGACATCCTTCATGAGGAGCACTTGAGAGGAATTTTCATGGATTTTGCATCTAGGCCCAGTACATGTTACCAAATACAAGGTGGGGGTACTTTTGGTCATTATGCGTAGTTCCTCCACCACTGATAATTACGCTGTTGGAATGTGCTAAAGTTGATCCAAATCTGACATGCTTTTGGTGGAAATTATCTGATGTATTTTTAATTCTTTTAAACGGAAGAGTTCTTTTAAATTAAAAAGTTCCTCTTTCCAGGCCCATTGCCCTTCCAATAATACGAACTTGCACTCTGCCTTTTGACTTAGATACTTCATTATCATCTATTAGAATAAATGTTTATCTTTTTTTATTTGTCTTTTAACTGCAACTCCAAAAGAGCCTGACTTAGAGTAGGCTCATTTACATTAATGGTCATGACTAACTTAGATCTATTAATTTCAATGGGTCTACTGTAAGGAAAAATTACTTGAATACAACCCATTGTAAAAACAGAAATATAAATTTTCTAATAAAACCAGTAGACACTTAACTAAAAGTAAAGGCAACATACCCAGACTTTTTGTTATCACCAAACAAAAATAAGTTTGCTTCTAAAATGTAGGCTCAGGCTCAGACAGGCTTCTGGGGAACTCTTTTGAGAGCTTCCACTGAAAATACCTTCCTTAAGTTCTTTATGTTGTGAATTAGAAATATACAAGGTAACTTCCGATACTGGCAGGTTTTTCCTGCTCTTTTCCTAGTTACATGTAAGAGCAGTCAAGAGCTGATAGAAAAGTGAATGAAAGCAGCAGGAGTGACATCCTTGTTCCTTCGTGTCAGAAAATGTGCTTGTAAGCAACAGCAGTTCTCTCATTGTGTAGAGTGCAGAGCAGTATGAGACTGAAAGGTGTGCAGTCACAGGTGCTTCTAGTATCTGTTGGAGCCAACAGTCAGTCAGAGAGTTTTAAACATGTGAAGTGCAATTCAGAAAGCTTTTCTTATTGAGATTATTAATATTGTGCATGTGGAAGCCGCTGGATGGACAAAAACTGACTCTTGTATTGAAATAAAAATTATCCAGTCTAAAAATATGGTTCAAAAGCTTTACACACAGGACTTAATTTCAAAATAACTTTAAACAATAAAAATTACATTCAGTTAGTTCCGTATTTCTTATACTGGTCTCAGCATAAGGCATAATAGATTACAAATAACTTGTTTTCTGTGCTAAAATCAAAGCTCTGTCTCTTCTCCAATGCAGCCTCAGGCTGTTTGCTGGAAACGGAGAGAAAACACATCTGTTCTCTTCAGTAGCTTAGAACAAAAAGACACCGCACCCAACATGGATGCCTACCAGATTAGCATATGCATAGATCTGAAATCCTTTCATGTGACTGTGATCTCTTTCATGTGACTGTAAGCTAAACACCTTGTGACTGAGCCACAAATATAGTCCCATGATACACCTCCATTACAGCTCCTAACCTGGTAGGCCGTTCTTCAACTTCTTGGAAATTTCCTGCCATGTTTCACAGTATACAGTACACGCGGCTGCTGCTACTACTAATTTTATTATTTATACCCCGCTGACTGGCTTGCCCCAGCCACTCTGGCCGGCTTCCAACTTAGATATAAAAAATGAATTAACACACTATAGACATACCAGTTTATGGGATGTGTCTCTGTACAGTGCCAGTCACATGTATTAGGGCCAAGCTACATGTTACGTTCTTTCAGGTCAGCTCTTGCCCCCTGGTTCAAAAAAAATACTAATTCAATCTTCTCCCATCCCAGCTGCCATTTGACCCCAAAGGTGCTGTATGCTGACCTATGCACAATCCTATTATATGTACTTAGAAGTACATCCTACCGTGTTCTGTGAGGCTTACTGCCTTGTAGGTTCAGCCTTCATTTTTTGAGAAAATGCATTTCTAGACCTTTCAACAACAACCAACCACCAATGTGTCACGGGAATGAGTTAAAATTGAATATCATAATTCACACCATGCAGAACTATAGTACTGCAGAACTATAGTCCATAATTCAGTTTAATTTTATTTTTTACAATGATTTTTAACCAAATAATGTCTCAAACTTAAAAATATAACTGGAAGAAGAGTTAATATAACTACAAGAAAAGGAAAAGGGTCTAGTATTAGTGTTTAGTTACTCTTCTTTCTTCCATTTATGAATTTTACTGAAAGGTCTTTTTAAAAAATTGAAAGTCCTTTTTAAACTATGTGCAGTTTCTTAAAAATGCTGCATCTTTTAGGTCTGGTGCATCAGATACAGTTGGCGGAATCCATCTGATGCATATTTTTGTAATATATTCTTAGGCAGCAGGTGCTGACTTGCTTGGTGCTACGTTTTGAAATACCATTTCACACATTTAAAAAAACAACATTTAAAATGTTTGGTACTGCATGGAATTAGATTTTTGTTTTATTTCAAGTGCTAGAGGTGCAGTGGCACATCAAAGTAACTGAAAGTGCAATCCTATATGCTTGCTATGCCAGGAAAGAGGATATGCTGCTGCTGCATGGGTGGAACAGCTGCCATATCCTAAGCATGCTAACTCTGGGAGGGGAGGGGAAAACACACAAAATACAAAAATGGTACAAAAACAACAGACATATCCCCAGTGCTCCTAGAAACATGACCAGTGTCGACCAGGAAGAGGTGAGCCAGCAACAATGGCAATATGTTTTCCATGCATGAAGGGAACAAAGCCATGTTGCCATGGCCCCAACATGGAAGAAGCACAGAGAATAAGGTAGTGTCCACAGATACAGCCAGAGAAATTCTGTGCTGTGGTCCTCAAAGCAGACAGAAACACACCCAGGAGTTCACTGGTTTAATTCCACACAAAGAGCAAATCATTAACTTCACCCCATCCTCATCCCAAGTGGAGGAAAGAAATAAAACTACCAGACTCCAAATCCTTGAAATGAAATATGTTGTAGGTGTGACACATATTGAAATAAATTATTTCTCAAGAGCAGGATTTGCTATAGCATTTCATGAACTTGGTAATAATTGCTGCCAAAATAGAGCAAAAAGTGTAAGGCTTGGACTAAACTTAATTGCAAGCCCTTGGTTTCCTCTTTGTTTTGTTTTGCCTTTGCCTGCCAGTGGTGCTTTCCTGTTTTTGTGCTTGGTATTCTGCAAAGTTGGAACAAGCATGCTCTAATTCAAATCCACACAGATTTCCGCCACCCCTTGTTCCTGGTGGGCATCATTTAGTGAAAATGTGATGGCCAGTACAATTGCGTAGACACACCAACAAAGGTTCACTTGCTTCCTGGGGCAGTAGCTCAATACCCCAATGAAAATACATTTACAGACAGCTTACACACACCATATTGGTGGGAAGGTCCAGGATAGCATAGAGGGAGGCAGGTGGGCAAGTGGGCAACGAGCATTCACCTCATGAGCATTTTGCCAAGGAAGTGCTCCGCCTAAGCTAGGAACCACACAGGAGCATGCTTCCTTTCCCTTCCACCAATGGGTTTCAGGGGAGTGAAGCATAGGATGTGGAGCCAAATGTACACATTGCTGCATAAGGGCAGGTGGTTACAGCACACTTACCTTTGGCACACAGAAAAACATATGTCCTGATCCATTGTGAGACCCGTGCCCAAGAGAGGGCGACTGCCCAAGCAAGATGGAGTTCCATAAGCTTGGGTTTTGGAATAGACAGGAAACTCCAGTGCTAACAGACCCACATATGTATCTGGGGGGGGGGGTTTCCATCGGTATACTTTTCCATGGCAGAGACACATCGTGTGTTCTATTAGCATAGTGGGGTTTTGCCAAATCATAAAGCTGCTTAGCCAGAGGATGTTGAGTACCAGATTGCACTCTTGAAGCTTCATCGGAAAATACCATAGTCCTGGTTGTTTTGTACGTTGGGGAATTGTATAATATTGTCTGTTGCATTCTTCGGCCTCCCTGTGTTTTCACTGAACTTGATTACATTTCTTCTTTCGGTTGAAAAATCAGCTTTAGATGGATCAGATTTAAATCATGTGATATTTTAAAAGCTAAAAAAAAATACTTAAGAGGACATTTAAAAATAAAATGTTTTTTTGAAAGTGCTCCAGATCTGAGAGCTAGCTTGATATAAGCTAATATCCTTTTCTATGGATGTTTATGCTGGAGTTCAGTTGTCACTGGAAGAGATGCTCCAAAGAAGATGACACTAAATAAGCATTGATCATTCCTAGTGTAGCACCCTGCTTGTGGTTAACGCTTAGCTGGAATGAAATATTCAACGCAGCAATAGAGAAATTAAAATAATAATTTATTTGTCAGACAAATAAATGTGAGGCACAGTGGTATATGGTTACCAAGCTCTGGCCTGGCCTCCTGCCATTATGGCCAGCACTTATATTCCCTCAGCTCAGCCCCCTTGCTCCTCCTTTGGCTGCCTCTGTCCAATCAGCCTGGTTAAAATTCCTATTGGCTGTTTGCTAGAACCAATCATAAAAGATACACCCATTTCCTATTACCTTTTATGGGAGACAAAGAGCTATATTTCCTTCTATTTATAATTGGCAAACAGCCATTAACCTCTACAAGGCACCTTAATTACCAGATAACCTTTTGCCCTAGACTAGGCGCCTTAACTAACATTTCATCTTTCCACACATTATCAATGAAAGATCTCCTTCTTTGGAGGTCATTAAGCAGAGGCTTGACAACCATATGTCAGGAGTGCTCCGATGGCGTCTCTCTGTCTGGCAGGGGTCCGGACCCAATGGCCCTCGTGGTCTATTCCAACTTCTTCTGTGATTCTATAATTTCTTACTTTCTAAATCCTTTGCATAATTACATTTAAGCCAATATTTCATACATAACATATATAGATTTTTAGAAGCAAAGATCTTGTCTTAAGTAAAAAAGGAACTTTATAAAAGCTAAGTTCTATAAGTTCTCTAAATTCTCTGAAGCTTCAAAGCAGCTTCAGAGAGAGAGAGAGGCCTCTTCCCTAGCCAGCTGCTGTTTGTATTAGCTCTTGCCCTTTTAACCTTAGGAAGATGTGGCTCAAGTTTAATGGGAGGCAGAATAATTAATTGTTTTTGCAACCTTGATTGTATTCTATCATTTGTATGGTCAGTGTGACCTTTTGCTCCCAGCCTGTTTTATGACCGCAATAAACCAAAGGGGCCTCTGACAAAGACCTTGCCTGCTGGTGTCCTGTCTCGAAAGAAACATGTGAATTTAAGCTCATTTTTTGGAATACAGGAATCTGATCAAAATATAAGCCTTGATAAAAATGCAGGCTATGATCAGATGCCTCACTAGCACACTGTGAAGTGCTGTACTTAACAAATATTTCATATTTATCTGCTGGGACTGACTTAGTAATACTTGTGTGTGCTCCAAATGTTCTAAAGGCATCATTGGGAAAGAAGGTGAAAACCTATTGTTCCTTCCTTTCATTTAACAATAAATTTGGGAAGTGTTCCAAAACAAGATGGCTTTAGTGAGTAGGTTTCTTCTTCTCCCCATCCTTACACCCAGTGATGGTAATCTGGGGTGCAACTGTATGCTTTAAAGATCTGTTTCATCTGTGACATTTTTTGTATGTGGAAAACAGCTCCATTTTAGAACCTTTCTATCCACATGAGAGTTTGACAGTTTGTGCTGATGTTTTCAAAACCAGAGGCTGCACAGCTAGGACTTCTGCTAGTCAGAGAATAACCTTTTTTCCATCAGGACAGGTCTTCAGTTTCTTAGCCTTATGTTCTTAAAAAGTATCCACATCCCTACTTATTTATGAGCCCTACTTATTTATGAGTTATTTATGAGTTTCACTTCCAAAGAAATAAATAAAAAGCACATATTTCCTGTGCATATTCCAAATTACTCATTTTTTTAAAGTGAGGAGAATACAACAGAACAAAGCATGGAAGTAATTTTATGTTCCCACCTAATATCACAATCCACCTGATAGTTAACTTGCACAAACGCCACTGGAATGAATGCAACCTGTACAAAAACATAGCATTTCTTCCAATAGAGCTCATGCAGGAGAAGTTCCCATCTAGAATCAAGGGCTTTATTTATTCACAGCACATACAGAATTCTGTGCTCCTCTCCTCTCTGGTCCAACTTAGCCCCCCTGAGAACCCCATGCATATCTAGGGCTCAAAAACCATACAGCACAACTGCTGTGCTACAATAGTTGGTAGAATACTAGATGGAATTCAGTGTTGCACTCTTATTAACCTTCCATCTGCACAAGCATTTCAGCTTGCCAGGTGGAATAATTGCCTGTCTCCTTCCCCTGCTTGTTGCTCTGGGGTTCTTCTGAATCCCCCCCCCCCGCCTATTTCAAGGGGTAGGAGAGCAGAGGGGTAGGAGGGTAAAGCCACATTAATAATAAAAATACTAATTTTATTATTTATACCCCACCCATCTGACTGAGTTTCCCCAGCAACTCTGGGTGGCTTACAGCTGAAGGCCTTGCACCAAAATGCCACTGGTGGGGTGCGTTAGGTGAATTCCATCCCATATTTCTTATTGCAGCTGATCTAGCTGTTATCAATTCAGATTGGAATCTGTTCCAGTTCAGGGGAGCGGGGAGAGATTCAGACTGGTATTGTATTTAGCTCAGGTTTAGTTCCTGAGATTATTTAAATGACTATTCCTAAAATGTTGTTTTGAATGCATTTCCATTGTTTATCAATAATCTATGCAAAGATGAAAGGGTTAAATCCTATACTTTAAATTTATGGGCAAGTGTCGACCACTGTTTCAGCTCAGCGCAGTCACTTCTTCCCTGAAATACCGTAGTGGGGCTGATCTGGAGCAGCTATATGTTTTGGCACCTGCTGCTGATGTCAGATGTGGAGGCCAAGGACTCAGAGACCAACCTGAAGACTGGCGAAGAGATGAGGAACAGCAGACTGGTGTGAACGGGGAGACAGATTCACCAAGAAGCAGCCAGTTGAAAAGGCCAGAATCAAGAGAGGGAACAGGGGAAGAGAGGCTGTCCGGACAGGATAGAGCAAAAGACACATCACGAAGGAGAGAGAGTTGCACCGAAAAGGGAGAGACTGCAGAAGCTTTGGAAAGAGCCAGGCAAGGTCAGAGAGGACAGCTCCAGGAAGGAGGTAGGGTCAAAGGAACTGGGAGAAAAAAGACTGAGGGAGGGGAGAGATCCGAGCCTATTGAAAAGGGGAGAGGGCATACTAGAGGAAGAGAAAAGCCCAGGGGGGAGTATAAAGTCAATGGCCAGTGGGGAAAATATACAGGCCTACTAAGAATCTATGATTAGAAGCCAGCTGGAATTGACATAGGACTTGCATCATATGGAGGGTCACGTTCCTCAACCCTTAAACAAGGATTAGTGCCATGGTCAAAGGGAGCAGCAGGCTTTGGGCACAGCTGGGTTGGTGGAGCATCAGAAAAGAGGCATCACATAGGAGCACGCAAAGCTCAGGCTCACAGTAGCGAGATCTTGTCACTTACACTAAATCATAGTTCAATGCAGGAATGGGGAACCTTTTTCAGCCTGAGGTCCACGCTCACTTTTGGGCAATGTTGCAGGGGACAAGTACCAGTATCTGATGGGGCCAGATACAAAAGTGGGAGGAGAAATGCATGCAAATTTACTTTTGTGCAGTAGGCTAGTTTCTACCCAAACACTTATCTGTCTTCCATTTATGCAAGAAAGAGACATTATCGGAGGCAGAAACACTTGGTTTGAAGCAGAGGTAGTAGAGGTGTGTGGCTTGGGAGGCGGAACAGGCTGCAGAGAATCCTAGGACCAAAGAGCAGTGGCGTAGCGTGGGGGGTGCAGGGGGGGCCGGCCGCACCGGGCGCAACATCTGGGGTTAGGGCAAATCCACGGGTTAGGGGGCGCAAATCCACGGGTTAGGGGGCGCAAATTACTTGCCTTGCCCCGGGTGCTGACAACCCACGCTACGCCACTGCCAAAGAGATAAGCTTGGTGGACCACATTCACATAGAGTTCTGAGATTCCCAACAATTGGCTTAGTGCAAACTCTCCCAGTGGAACAAGCGGAAGTATGATGTCTTCTGCAGAAGTACGATCTATGTGTTTGGTTCTTAATTTACGGAACGTTGCAAGATTGTGGTGGTACATTTTCAGTTATCCAATTGGCTTGTTGGCCTTTCATAAGGGACCAGCTCCATGGACTGCTCCATGTAACTGCTCCAGAATCTAAAGAACTGCACAATAACTTCCACATGTCCAACTGTGAAACAATAGTCCCATGCTACATAATTGCTGTTTTAATATTTTTCTGATTATTCAAGAGAGTTCAATGACTCATACAAAAATGACTCGTGTTTTAGAGTGTGTTGGCATAGGCAGGTTGCTGAACCATTGCTCAAGATCCATTGGTTCTCTGACCTACAAACTTGGATTAGCATATCTAATCCCTTCTTGTACAAACCAAAGGAAGCTTTTATTGCAGTTCCCTCTATGGACATTTGTCATAACAATAGCTAACGGCTGCTGAGGAAATTAAGGAAATGTTCCACAGTTGTTTGTGACATGGCATGGATGTGTGTGTAAGTCAAGAAAGAAAAGTTTAAAAGTCCCTCCAGGTGCTGTGTATTCAAATCCTCTTGGATTCTGGTCAATAAATGAAGGATAATTGTGGTGATAAACCACAGATCCCATTTTAAAAAAATATCTATATTTAAAAATTCAGTAATTATTCTGAAAACAATAATGGCCAAATGAAGGGGGTGGGGAACACTACCAGGCTTTGGCTTTCTGTAGAGTATGGTTTAATATGCAAATAGTAACTTGATTCTTGTAGCAAAAAAAAAAGAAGAAGAAGAAGAAGAAGAAGAAGAAGAAGAAAAATCCTTCCAGTAGTACCTTAGAGACCAACAAAGTTTGTCATTGGTATGAGCTTTCGTGTGCATGCACACTTCTTCAGATTCTTGTAGTCTGATATTTCCTAGGTATGATCCCATCTCTCCCACACATCATTTTGAAATGAATTGCAAGCAATTCTGTTTGAACATTGGAGCAACCAAATGCGTACCGATGCAGATGGATGAAAATTATTATCAGGCAGATTGCAACCCTTTTGTATTCTACATCCAACCAATTCATTCTATGCTGCTCTGAAATGAAAACAGATGCTTCTTATAGAACAGGGATGGGGAAAACTGTTGCCCTGCAGATGACTGGACTACAGTGACCACTGGCTGTGTTGACCAGGGCAGATCCAAGATGGAATCTAACAACATCTGGAGGGTACAGGCTTCCCAGCCCTGTTATAGCATCTAGTATAATAATAACTTAATTTTTCTCTGCACTTTTCACATATCATGTCTTATCCTGTGTTTGTCTCATTATTATTTTAGATCTGCCATATTTGAGATGCTCATTGAATCAAACCAATAAGCATTACATGTGCATATATATTCATTCCAGCTGTGGTACAAGTCCTTGTGAAAGCTAATTCAAAATGGTGGTGGGGGGTTTGCTAAGGGCCTTTCTTGGTTTTAACTTCTTATCAACCCAGCAAAACATACTTTTACCTCTTGGTGCCACTGCTTTGTGCTTTTTACTCTGGTCTGGTTATGTTTCCAAGCACTACAGACAAGACTGAAGGCATACATTTCATGCTGAGCAATATGATTTAATAGTTGTGATGACACAAATTCACTGCTGTGCTTTGCTTATTACTTTCTCTCCCAAATTTTCATCTTGAGTTTTATACAACAGGATCACCTTATTAAAACCATTTCTTTTACTGGCAAGCAAGCCATGTGTACCTTCTGCCAAAGCTCGCTAAATAAAACAGCTGGAAAGTATTGAAGCAGAATACATGCATAAATATATCATAATTATATATCATAATTTTCTATTAGCAATTGTGAGCACACTAACAGATAGAGTAGACCATAGCTAAAATAAATTAAAAAATGCATTCTTCTCGAAGTTGGTCTTTACAGGTTCCAAGCTTAGCCTAGTTTATCAGTAATGTGGTTGCCTCTTAAAAATGAACCCACGTGGATATAGCTTCAATCCGAGTACTGTGGGTATAGTTGCAAGCTGTGTCAATCAGCTCTCCACAAGGAGGCACCAGTTTCAGCCATACTACAGCAATCTTTGGCATGTTGTTGTACTGTTGTACTGTTGTTTACAACACTTGTTGGCATCTTTTAGGAATTCTTAGCACAAACCCTTGATATATTTAGGTTCCTGCTGCCCCCAGAATGGTTTGATGAGATTTTTTTGTGTGTAACCTACTTTTTCCATTCCATGTGAGCACACTGCATTGTGCTGGACATTTAAGAAGGCAGGCGTATCAATCAGTAATGATGGCTGATTCACACAAGTTGACTTGGTGAATGGCTGCCCCCTTTTCTTTTGCATCCCGGATTGCAGAGTGCATGTGCCAAGCTCGTTGTGCAAGCCAATTGTATTGAAATTTCATGCGAGCCTTTTCACCCAGGAGTATGTCTGCCTGCATTTTGCAGAGGATTTTGGGGTGCATTTGTGGGGAACTAGTGTGGTTTGTGGAGCTTACTGATAGCCCTGCATGAATTTAATGTGCACCACAGAATTCAGCTTAACTGTTTCCCAATCACAACTATTCCCCATGCTGATGGGGCTTTGAGGAGCAACAGGGCCACTTCTGCATCCACAGCTGTACTGCTCACAATGAGCATTTTGGAAGGTTGGGGAGGATCTGGGTCTGATGCTGTATTGTTTTTAAATGCTGTATTGTTTTTAACACTTGATTGGGAGCCGCCCAGAGTGGCTGGGGAAACTCAGACAGATGGGCGGGGTATAAATATATTATTATTATTATTATTATTATTATTATTATTATTATTATTAAGCAGCTTGGGATCCAATGGATCCTGGGTTTATTAGCTGTTGCATAATATTATTTACAACATAACTGCCTCTCCTAATATGACCAGCTAATAATAACATCAAGATTAATGGAATCTCTGTACTGTTATGCAGTACGTAATATATTCCAGGAATGCCTTTTGGTTGTGCCTTTAAACTCTTGATCCAGTGCCCATTGATATTTTAAATTGAATGTGCCCAGCAGATTATGTTTCACTTCAGACTGATGCCATGTGGAATGATATCAAAATCAAGATGCTTACAAGATCTTTTCCTACTGAAGTATGGAAATTATATGCCACATTTTTAATATGAGCATGTGCACTCCTAGTGCTAAATGTTTTTTGCTGTGTACTGTATAAGGCAATGAAAAAATCATTTTTTAAAAAAATATTCTCTGTCTGTTACTTCACTAACCTGTTGACCTGCTGGCTAGACTGTCAGTAGATTTAGTGAGGAATGATTAAAACAGTATATTTTATCTGACTTTTTTCAAATTCTTAAAAATATATCATGATTATATTTTAACTACAGAGTTTCACAATTATTCTTTGTATACATGTATTTGTTACATTTTGCAGAAGTGTAATAGAAATGCACGAATACACTACAGATAGACTACTTTTAACTGTCACTTGCTTTTGAGCAAGGCGTTCTGTCAGTTCTGTAAGTGAGCTATAAATCTCTAATAGAAGCCTTATCTGTTGTAAAGAGTAGAAATTGAGGACATATTTGATTTTGTTTTGCATTTTAATGAGAAACTAATTCACACTACTCAAACCATTCCCCAAACCAAAATTACATTTGCACACACCCAAATTCTACAGTGAAGTTATCCAACCAATATAAATGTATTGGGGGAAATCTGCATAAATTTTGCATATATTAGGGGAAGAATATCCCAAAACGCTTTATATATGGGGAAATTGCTTGTAAAAATGTGTATATCAGTCAACAATGCATACGAACATGTGTTTAGTAGGATAAATTTACACGAAAAGGCAGATTTCCCCCCAAGAAAATTAGGGGGGGGGAACCTGTGTGGAAATGTGCAGCAGTATATTTAAGACTAGAAAAATGAGAAACTTAGAGAAATGAAATTGACAAATTCTTTCATCCCTAGGGGCATATGAAATCTATAGCCCTCCAGATATTGTTTGACTTCAAATTCCATCCAACATGGCCAGATGTCAGGGATGTTGGGAGCTGGAGGACATCATCTTGAGGGCCACAGCTTTCCCATCCCTGAAGTAGAGCTCTGTATCTCCATCTCCATATCTTGGGGCAGAGAATTTCATAAGTTAAATATGCATGACAGGGCCAGTACCAGACTGTGGGAGCATAATCTGGCTGTTGCTCCCTTGCTCCTCCTAGCTGTGGACAGCAGCACCCTCGTCTCGACCCATTATTAAATAACATAAACCATAAAAACCATAAAACATCGGGCACTGCAAATATGATAAACCACGGTCGCGTCTCCTAAAAATTATTTGTTGCATACGATTGAATAGCAGGGGGCTCTCAGGTAGAATGTGCCAGCTTAAATGTCCGAATCACCTTTGCAACTGACCACTATTTTATCTAGTTCTTTTCTCCTGATCTTCTTAGCTGCCAACGCATATAGTGCTACTTTATAAGTTACGAAGTAATCAGTATCACTCAGCAGCCATTTCACCCTTTCCACCCTGTTTGAGTGTGTTCTGTTCGTAAACAGGGGTTTTATAAATTGGTCTCTTGGTTCTATATATAGTGGGCATTGCAATAAATAATGGTACAGATCCTGAAGCCGAGGCTCCAATACTTTGGCCACCTCATGAGAAGAGAAGACTCCCTGGAAAAGACCCTGATGTTGGGAAAGATTGAGGGCACAAAGAGAAGGAGACGGCAGAGGACGAGATGGTTGGACAGTGTTCTCGAAGCTACCAGCATGAGTTTGACCAAACTGCGGGAGGCAGTGGAAGACAGGAGTGCCTGGCGTGCTCTGGTCCATGGGGTCACAAAGAGTCGGACATGACTAAATGACTAAACAACAACAGGCCCTCTACACAAGGTTGCCCACACAGACAAAGTCTCTCCTTGTACTGTACTTTGCCATACCGACCATTGAGTGCATCAATTGGAATCGTAATTCTGTGAAAGCGATTCTTAGTGCAGCAAGTGGAAGCTTTGTCAGATATCTAGCTTGGATGTGCTGCATTTTGATAAGTGGGAACCATGATGAACTTTTGGTAGCGGCAATTGTGGTTAAATCCCTTTCATTATTAGATGGATAGATAGATAGATTTATATACAGCCGTTCATCTGAAGATCACAGCATGGAAGCCACTGCCCACATTCCTTTTCCTCCTCTCCAACACCATGGTGATGATTCTCTGGTACCTTGGCTCTGAGAAAGGACCACAGGCCCTTCATCAAAGCTAGACATTTGATCTTAGGGAGACAGTTAAAAGGCTGAACTGCTGCTTGATAGCTGTGATGGACTGGAGGGGCAGAACAAGTTGAAACTTAAACCTGGCAAAACAGAAGTACTGCTAGTGAGTAGACAATATGTCTTATACAGCCTGATTGGAAGGGAGTTGGATTCCCTATGATTAGGTGTGTAGTTTGGGGATGCTCCTTGATCCACCGCTCTTGCCAGATGTGCAGGTGGCAAGGGGTGCCTTTTCCCAGGTTTGGCTGGTTGGTCAAACACGACCATTGCCTGAGAAAGTCAGATCTTGCCATGGTCATTCCCTAGTGAGCCCATGGGACTTCAGATTGGTCTATTACAGTATAATGCTTTGTATGTGAGGCCACCCTTGAAAAACTGTTTGGAAATTGCAGTGAGTAGGAAATGCTGGAATCAGTACTAGGCAATTTGATTCCATCAACCTGGTTCTGCATCAGGCCCAGACCTTGGTAATATGGTGTCCCACCCCAGCCCTTGTGCTCCCTTCCCAAAGCCAGGTCGGCGAGGACTTTGGGAAGGAGGTGTGAGGGCTCTAGGACCCTGCCAGAGCCCCCACGCCTCCTTCTGGAAGCAAATGCTTACTAGGTTTTAGAAAAGAGACGGGAAGGCTAGGCGGGGGGACAGACTGGTTGAGTTGCCCTAAATCTGCTTCTGTCTGCATATTCCACAGTGATAGTTGATTTGTTTCCAGTCTCAATTCAAAGCACTAGTGTTAACTTTTAAAGCTTTACTTGTTTAAGGCATGGGTACCTTAAAGACTGGCTTCTTCTGTGTGTTGCTCCCTGCGTGCTCTGAGAGTCATCTATGGCCTCACTCCAGGTCTCTCAACCTCATGAGGAGAGGCTGGTGACATCAGAGTGGAGGGTTTTTTCTGTAGTGATGCTCCCCCTGGTAAGGAATGTCTTGCCAGATGGGTTGTAGGCACCATCACTATTCTGTTTTATATGACTAGTAAAGAAACAACTTTTTTAATGGGCCTTCAGCTGACCCCCCCCCCCAGTTTATTTTGGTTTTTATTTTGATGACTCCTATGGAATTGTTAAGTTTTTTGGTTAATCAACTTGAATTTGTGCTTAGGCTTAGGTTCAGCTTGGAGTTTGTTGTTTGTTTTATATTGCTCTATCATTTGTTTTGTCTGTCACCTTCAGTTTCCTTGGAAAATTAGGCAGTCTATAAGTTTCTTTTCAAAACTCATTTTTAAAAAAGTAAAAAGCTCTAAATGCTTGCTCTGACAGGGAGGGTGCTCCAACCCCTACCTCCATTTTGGCAGCTATTTTATGTACCTTTTCAAAGTCTTTTTGATATCATAGAATCATTGAGTTCCCTTGATCTGGACACGATGCTTCTGTTGATGCAGCCTAAAATAGCATTAGCTTTTTTTGCTGCTGCATTACACCATTGACTCATGATAAGCTTGTGGTCCACTAAGACCCCTAGATCCTTTTCACCTGTACTACCAGTAAGCAAGGTGTTCCCCATCTTATATTTGTGTAGCTGTTTCTCCCTGCCTAAGTTCAGAACCTCACATTTGCCCCTATTTAAACTCTTATTGTTAGCTTGGGCCCAGTGCTGCAATCTGTTAAGGTCATCTTGAACCCCGTTTCTGCCTTCTATGACATTAGCTACCTATCCTAGGCCTGACATATGGAATGTTCCAAGTATGCCTGATATTTTATGTAGACTGACAATTGTGTAAGTTGATAACCATAGCAGAGTGGAGCTTGTCACGTAGGCATGGTGGTATCTGCTGAAATGGTACATTGGTAATGCAACAGCTGATAAGAAAGAATGAATGAAAACTGCAGGCGCGATACTGCAGCAGAATGTAACCAATCACAGTGTGCTGCACCATAAGTTATCTCTTGAGTCCCACCATTTTTTGGTGGACTGGGGATCCTGCTGCAGCAGTAATAAATATTACCCTCCTGGGTGCTCTTCCTTTATGGATTGGTCTCAGTCTATTTGTAACAGTTGCATCTAAAAATGAACTTGGCAGTGTGGAGTTTTCCCACAACAGTGTCATGTGCAAGTTTGATGAGCATCTCCTCAATTCCTTTATGCAAGTCACTTATAAAGATGTTGAACAACAATGGGCCCAGGACAAAACCCTGTGGCACCCCACTTGCCACTTTTCCCCATGATTATCAGGAACCATTAGTAAGCACTCTTTAGGCATAGTCAACATATGACCTCAAACAGCCTTCCCTCCCTCAAAGGATCATCTTGTAGGTCAGAGAAATAGGAAAACAGAAGCAAGGCCAGGTAGTAGAAAACAAGGCTGACTTTTTCTTTAGGGGTCTATTTGCAAAGAGTCCTTCCTGCCCCCACCATGCAAGGGAAGTGAGGGACCCCAGAACAAAAATAGGGAACAACTTCTAAAGACTTTAGAAATAGTCCAGCCCCTTACCCAAAGAACACCCAAAATGTAATACATGGAAATGGGTTGTACATGGAAATGCTCCATTATGTTTCTGCAACATATTTACAAGTCTGTCACTCAGAAATTTGAATAAGGCATGCTAATTGCTTTCCCAGGCTTGCTGGAGCCTTCTGTTGAATTGGTGAACACCTTGGGATCAGAGCTAGTTGACAAAGATTGGCCCTTATTCAAATACATTATTCACTTTTGACGGGTCTTCCTGAGTGATTTGCAAGTGTAAAGCTTTGTTGTGGAGGAATGATGTTATCAAGAACTTCCTGCTACCTGCTTGTGGTTAATGCTTAGCTGGAATGAAATATTCAACGCAGCAATAGAGAAATTAAAATAATAATTTATTTGTCAGACAAATAAATGAGAGGCACAGTGGTATATGGTTACCAAGCTCTGGCCTGGCCTCCTGCCATTATGGCCAGCACTTATATTCCCTCAGCCCAGCCCCCTTGCTCCTCCTTTGGCTGCCTCTGTCCAATCAGCCTGGTTGAAATTCCTATTGGCTGTTTGCTAGAACCAATCATAAAAGATACACCCATTTCCTATTACCTTTTATGGGAGACAAAGAGCTATATTTCCTTCTATTTATAATTGGCAAACAAGTAGCCATTAACCTCTACAAGGCACCTTAATTACCAGATAACCTTTTGCGCCTTAACTAGGCGCCTTAACTAACATTTCACCTTTTGCCCTATTGCCCTATTCACTCCAAAACAGATGGTGGCTAATTTTATCTGAACAGATCTTTTGTTCACCTTCTCACACACCATCTATGAAAGAGCTCCTTCTTTGGAGGTCATATGTCAGGAGTGCTCTGATGGTGTTTCCTGCTTGGCAGGGGTTTGGACTCAATGGCCCTTGTGGTCTATTCCAACTCTTCTATGATTCTATGAAATAAGAATCTAACATTTATTACTTTCTAGATGCTTACTGCATTCAGGCAACAGAATATCATATTATACATAACATAAATAACCTTTTAAGAGGAAAAGAAATCTTTGCAGAGTAAAAGGATCTCAATTTAAAAGGAACAAGGAACAGCTTAAAAAACGGCTCTTTACTCCCCCTCTTGCCAGCCAGATGCTTTGACCTTTTTGACCTTTAGGCAAATGACTCTTTGTATGATGAGAGGCCAAATGGCAAAACCTTTTACTATTTACTAATTCTTAATTTAGCCGCTTTATTACAGCTTAATTATATTCTGTAATATGTAGGGTCAGTGACCTTTTGCTCTCAGCTTTTTTTTTTTATGACCGCAATAAACCAAAGGGGCCTCTGACAAAGACCTTGCCTGCTGGTTTCCTGCCTCGAAAGAAACATTTGTGAATTTAAGCTCATTTTTAGAATACAGGAATCTGATCAAAATATAAGCCTTGATTAAAATGCAGGCTATGATCAGATGCCTCAGGAGGGGTCTCAGAGTTAAACTGGAGGCTCACTCTTGCTCTGTGTATTTGCCTGGTTTATGTTTTATCTGTACAACTATTTCAAGGCACATTTATCTACATGTACCCCAATTTTGTGTAACAGGATCGTTTACTCCCAAAATGCATTACTGTTCTTATACAACTTATTTTGAGCAGCAACATGGTAAGTTAAGTTCATTCTCTTAGTTGGAGATGCTTCTAGAGTCTGCAGGATCCTTGTCTCTCTGGCTATTATGGAACCCAAGGTAAACCGGTTTAGATGGGTACCTAGTTACGCAAGCTTTACGCCAGAGGTTTTCCTCTTCCTATCACTTAATTGGGGCAAGACTTTCTCTTTTTAAAGGAAGCTTTCTTATCTTTAATAGCTTCCTTTATCCTGTTAGCCCACACACAGACATCCTATTAGAACTGTTTGCATCTTTCACAATTTTTGGTTCATATTTTATCTGAGCATTTGTCATAGTGGTTTTCAATAACCACCATCTTGACTTCCTGAAATGAAGCCATGTTTTGCTCTGAATCTCATTTAAGATTATAGTGCAACTGTAGACTAAGATACATTTGATAGTTTAAGAGAGATTTTCTGCACCACTTTTGATTTTCAGGCTACTCATATTTTGTTAAATCTATTCACATGATCATTCACCAGAGTTCAAAGAAACATTGTCCAGTTTTGAAGTCACATTCTCTTGTGTTGTCTTGAGTGTGCAAGCAGAAGAAATGGGAACCATTTGCTTCTAGATCTAAAGTGACTGATTTGTTAATACATCCCAACAAGGAAAATTGTGGTTAGCCTGAACTATGGTTTATTGAAATAAACCTATATCAAAGTATGATTTCTGAACCTGGCTTGTTCCAATAAACTAAAGTTTAAACTAACAGAGAAATCATGAAATGTTAGTAACTAGTTCTGAGAGAACTTCATTCTTTATGAACAATTGGTTTTCTGAACTGCTGAGGAAACAGTGAAGCCCTCCTGTTCTCTATCACCTTCTGTCAACAATGACAACAACTTACTTATACCCTACCCATCTGACTGGGTTGCCCCAGGCACTCTGGGTGGCTTCCAATGTAATAAAAACACAGTAAAACCTCAAACATTAAAAATTTGCCAATATAGGACTGCCTTCAGATGTCTTTGGAAGGTTGTGTAGTTGTTTATTTGTTTGATGTCCGGTGGGAGGTTGTTCCACAGGGCAGGTGCCACTACGGAGAAGACCCTCTGCCTGGTTCCCCGTAACTTCACTTCCCACAGTGAGGGAACCTCCAGAAGGGCTTGGAACTGAACCACAGTGTCTGGGCTGAATAATGGGGGTGGAGACTCTCCTTCAGGTATACTTTATGTATATTATTGAAACATCTATTTCTGGCAAGAAAAAAAAGAGGAAAAACCTGAAATTTGGGGAGGAAAAAATGCATAGTGGATTATCTGAGCCTGAAATGTTTACTTAATTTTGTGTGAAAATACATCCTGAGTCTTGAACAAAGGGCATTATAAAATCATCGGGGAAGAAAGATTTTACATGCATGGAGCAGAAGCAGGGCAGAAGCAAATATAATTTTAGTGCTGCCAGCCTCAATCAGCAATAAGCAGAGGTCTAGTCTAGTGTCTAGAAAGGCAGATAATTTAAGGAGCCTACGAAACAGATAATTAAAGCAAGGAGACCAATATACCCTACAGGGAGTATCCCCCCACCCAGCATAATTGGAAATTCTGACCTTGGGGAAATATTCCTTCCATTTTGCAATGAACAAATTGCTTTTATAGAATTGTCCAATGACTTCTGCTTCTTCTGAGCTTCAAAAATAAGCAGTAATTCTAGCACCTGCAGATACCTTGCTGAATGAGTGATGCACATGGCTTGCTTCTCCTAGATTCACTTATAAAGTACAGAACTCTGAAGATCATAGGTCAGTTTGGGAGTCAACACATTAAGACTGACACATAAGCACTTTCCCATGTCTTTGAAGTGTAACATGAGAAATACTTTTCACTAACTGGAGGCTTGCGTTCATCGTCTGATGTTACATTAAAGAATACACCCTCAGTCTTAATACAACTATGCAGTGACAGCCTGGTTCTCCAGCACCATTTCTGCTGAGTGCTGCCTTTGTGACCATGGTTTTGCATTAATATCTTCCCTCCCCCTTCCAAGTAATATTCTATACAGATTTTAATGCAATCAGCATGGTTCAAATCAATACAGTTTGCACTATGAGAGAAGAGCGAAAGTAATTTACAAGAGGACTCCAGCTTCCTACAGGAATATTGAAAAAGGCATTTTCTGTTCCTGCATACTGTAATTTATTTTGGGGGAGCAAGAACAGTTTAATTCACGCTAGTAGCAAATACTGCTGCGTTAACATAGTGTTATCAGCAGTGTAACAAACAGTTCCTGAGCAATGAGGTCAGCTTCTGAGGCACTCAGTATGTCACGGTACTTCTCTGTTGTTGCACCAAGCTTACGGAATGCCCTTCCAGAGAAGTTATGTTTGCTTTTGGGTAGATAGTAAAAACACATATCTCTTTATGTGGTACATTTTAATAACAGTCTGCTGGAGGCTATTTTTTATTTTTTGAATTCCTGATTTATTGGTGATGGCTCCTAAATTGTTTGTTTTAATATTTGTAATTGTTCTATTGTTGATAAGGTTTATATTGTTACGTGCTTTGAGTATTTTTAAAAAAAACAAAGAAGTGTGACAAGTGGTCAGGCATATATCCAAACAACAGAGATTTGTCCAGATGAATAAGCTTGCACTCACATCTGCAAGATGTGTTGATGGTCACAAGGTTGGGTCTTGGGGGAAAGATGAAACAGCTATGAGCTGTGATTTGTCAATAGAACCTCAATGTATGGAGACTGTGTGTGTGTGTAAGAATGTAAGATGCAGGGGACAAACAAGGGATGAAGGATATACCTTTCATGACCTCCTTGTAGCGCCCAGAGATATTGTCCAGAATGCTAGACCAGATGGACCTTTGATCGAGCACCACTCTCTCTAATAACAAACATAGGTGGTTGAGTGCAGATGGGATATTAGCCAAAATAGGGCCACTGAAAAACAAATGCTAGGTCTCTGGATGCTGTAGTGAACTCCGAAAGTACACAGAAATACAAAATGTTTGTTAAACCTCACAAAGGGAATGCTCCTCGCAAAACGGCCCAGTGCAGTCTGAGCATGCTTAGTAGCCTCTAGGACAGGCTTCCTCAACCTCGGCCCTCCAGATGTTTTTGGCCTACTACTCCCATGATCCCTAGCTAGCATGACCAGCGGTCAGGGATGATGGGAATTGTAGTCTCAAAACATCTGGAGTGAACCCAAGTAGAGACTTAATATCACAAAACACACAGCAAGGATAATCCTGGAAATATAGGCTGTAAACCCTTTAAAATGTGCCCTTCCAGTGAGTCCCAAAATATCCATTTTAAAAGCTCTTTCCAAGCTATGCTACATACTAGTTTCAGAATCCAAGCTGGTCTTAAACAAAATAACGCTTTTTAAAACCTTGCTCAGAACTCCTCTCATAGTGAAATCCACATTTTGGGGGGGGGGGAGGGAGAGAGAGAGAGAGAGACAGAGACAGAGAGAGAGAGAGAGAGAGAGAGAGAGAGAGAGAGAGAGAGAACAAAGGTTTGGTAATCCAGTTCTTCTCAAGCTGAACCTGATGACATAGGCTAAGCCTGGCAGGACAGTTTACTCTATGTTTTTAACCCCTTCATGCACTAATTAGATTAAGACATGCTAGAGCTATATGAGGCTTGCACCCTACAAAACCAACACTATAATATGGCTCCATATGGGGTAGATAGAGATGTAGCACCCTGCTTGTGGTTAACGCTTAGCTGGAATGAAATATTCAACGCAGCAATAGAGAAATTAAAATAATAATTTATTTGTCAGACAAATAAATGAGAGGCACAGTGGTATATGGTTACCAAAGCTCTGCCCACTCCAGCCCTGATGGCCAGCACTTATATTTCCTCAGCCCAGCCCCCTTGCTCCTCCTTTGGCTGCCTCTGTCCAATCAGCCTGGTTGAAATTCCTGTTGGCTGTTTGCTAGAACCAATCATAAAAGATACACCCATTTCCTATTGCCTTTTATGGGAGACAAAGAGCTATATTTCCTTCTATCTATAAATGGCAAATAAGTAGTCATATATCTTACATTTGCCTCTACAAGGCACCTTAATTAACAGCTCACCTCTTGCCCTATTGCCCTATTCACTGCAAAACAGATGGCTAAAACAGATGGTGCATGGTTTTTTAATTTTTATCTTAAAGAGATCTTGGGTTCACCTTCTCACGCACCATCTATGAAATAAGAATCTAACATAAGAATCTAACATTTCTTACTTTCTAAATCTTTTGCATAATTACATTTAAGCCAATATATTTCATACATAACATATATAGATTTTTAGAAGCAAAGGCCTTTTCAAAGTAAAAAGGAACTTAGTAAAAGCTAAGTTCTCTAAGTTTTCTGAAGCTTCAAAGCAGCTTCAGAGAGAAGCCTCTTTCCCTAGCCAGCTGCTGTTTCTATTAGCTCTTGCCTTTTTAACCTTATGAAAATGTGGCTCAAGTTTAATGGGAGGCACAATAATTCTTACTATTTACCAACTCTTAATTGTGTTTTTGTAGCTTGATTTTATTCTGTAATTTGTATGGTCAGTGTGACCTTTTGCTCCCAGCCTGTAATTTCCTTTTACAACCCTGAAATACTGCTATAGATCAATGGGGCCCTTGAACAGGAAGATAAACATCTGCCAGTCTTTTAGACAGCTGGTCTTCTGCCTGGCATTAAAACACACAAGCATCTGCAAATATATATATATATATTAAGCTCATTTTAAAATACAAGTCTTGATCAGATGCCTCAGAGAAGCATATAGCATTTTAAAATTTAATATTTTGCTGACAGCAAAATGAAAGCTTATCCATTTCTCAGATAATACACATTATTTGTATAGGCGGCTTTAATGCTTTTGTGCCTTATGGTCATAAGGGCAGAGAACACCTTGTGATAACCAGGAAATTAACGGTTACATTGCTGGAGCCAGAAATAAAAAGAAGGAAAACATTCTGAAGCCATTAATAGGTGACAGGGTTAAATTAAGACCTAATGTTAACAGATGCATCTTTGCTGAGTTTTATTTTCCTATACTAGACTCAAACCCATTTAACATAGGACAGAATATTTCAAAGGGCAAGGAGTTTTGAAATGACTTGAGCTCTATTTAAAAGATTGAAATGAGAGGATGATAATATATGTAGAACTAAATAATATTAGGGGTGGTGTCTGCTAACTTGGTATAATGCAGGAACCCCACCTTCTCTTACTTTTGCTCTCATTTAATATAGCTAAGATGTATAAAATAATTTCTTCCCACATGGAACAGGATTTTTTTAAAAAAACATTTCTTATATAATAGTTATTATTAACATTCATCATTTATCTAGAATATTAAATTTATAAACTTCCCAAATTCATAACTTTTTCTAAAAATACTGGAGCTTGTATAGGATTTCAACCTTGATTTTTTCCCCTAGCAATAAAGTACACTGACCAACTCTCCTTTGTTGGGTCAAAAAACACTGTAAAGCTCAGTATGAAAAATCCAGGGGGTATATAACTTTTTGGAATCATGATCATGACTAGAATAGTTCCCCTTTAAAGTCACCCCCCAAAAATAAATCTTGTCTTTGGAAACATGCTTTCTCCCCATTATGACTTCATTAGTTCAGCACTGAGTTCACTTGATAAAAAGATCTTAATCTTTATTTTTTCTACCCTACCTTTCTGCACAGTATTCAAGGTGGCTAATAATTCTATAATAATACAGCTTCTTAATTATATATTAATTACTCAAAGAATAACTCCCAAGCTCTGCCCAGCATTTCAGAGCATTCTGCAATTCAACTGTGTCAGTAAAATAACTCCACACATTGTGACATGTAATAACCCTCCTGCTGAAGGTAATTTTTCTCAAGGTCATAAATATACTGCCATTCTCTGGTCCAAATACAAAATTTGCTTATATCTATGTGCCACTGGAGGGCAGTGTGGATCTCTAGGAAGAGTAAGGAATTGGAGGCAGCCTGGGTATGAAATAAGATGGGAAGGAAAGAAAAGAAAAGGAAAAAGGAAAGGAAAGGAAAGCACACTCAGAGTCACTGGAACCTATAGTAATCCTGGGCCATTAGGTATGCAGCAGGCATATCTTTGCTGACATCCCGATTTCAAGTTACAGTTGTGTGAAATAGATGTAATGAGTGCTTTGCCACAAGCTGGGATTTTTGCATGCAGTCAACCCTGAAATGAGCTGAGGAATGACATGCTGAATAGCATCTTACGGTTTTGTCACATTTGAAATCTCATCTGAGAGAAGAAAACAGTCAGCCATGCATTTTAAGGCTGACATGAATCAGCGCTCAGTAACTTGACCAGGGACGGAAAAAGAGTTTCACTATCTTCTGTGCCTTAGTAGTGTTTTAATCACATCCAAAAATAATATATCTGTGACAATGCTTCCATGTTTATTGTGGGATCAGCGCTCCTCAGGCATGGAAGTTTCATGCACCATTGTTGTTGGCATCACAAAATAAATTTTAAAAATCCACATTTCATATGTATTTACCCTTTCTACAGAAAACCCCATTGCTGCTGTTTTTTTAATCTGTTGTCAATAACTCACCATAATTATTAAGTCTCTGTCTGGAATATGAGTGGGGAACCTTTCGCCTTCCCAATGTTGCTTAATGGCAACTCCCATCAGCCCCAGCAAGCATGGCCAGTAGCCAGGGATGGAGTTGGTAGTTCAGCAACATCTGAATGGCCATAGGTTCACCACACATGGTAGTCTAGAAGCACCTTCTATTTTGAAGGGAGCTCCTAGGGGCATATTGAGAATGTTACTATTTTTTTATTTGGGTAGGTTCTCAAGGATTTTCAGCCTCTTTATAGCACCTAGTGAGAATAAAGGGAGATAATCTATAAGTCATAGGCTACGTGACTCTTGCGTTTAATTTTTGTACAGTACTTGGAAATTCATATTTGAATATTTTAAAAGACATAATTATGGCCATGTGCATACACTTTCCTGATAAGTGTATAGAATCCAAAAAATAGACTTGCACAACACATTCTCATGTTGTTTTTATGTGTATTTCCGTAATAGGGACCTGCTTCATAACACAACACTATTAACAAAATATTTAATTATATGGGTTCAGACTTAGCCCCTGCTCCCCTCAGCAATATGAAGAACTGCTGTTGTTCATCATATTATTAACAGGCAGTAGTGTTCCTGTCAGATTTTGCAGGGATACCAGTAACCTTTTACCAAGCGGTAAATTGGCATTTGTGAAAGAACCTGTAATGATCTTCACAGTTTATTCCGACCAGCTCTTAAACAGCACAAATTCCTCACTAAATCTCTTCCACCACCTGCCTTGTCTGTTTATAGCTTACTAACCCCTTGTGTCATCTCTTTGTATATATGTCTAATTTATCAGTTTCTTGTAGATTGTCAGCAGCCTGCTGCCTCCATACCGCCACACGGCTCACAACTAGCCAGGAGGCAAGACTGCCAGACTGTCAGGTAATACTTGGCTAACTCTTCTCTCTTCTCCTCTTGCTCTTCACTGCATGCTGTGGTCAGTCTGCCACGGACAACAGCCAAGCTTCCCACCCCACTTCTTTTCTATGCAGCTGTCACTCCTGACCCCCCCTCCATTCCATCCTTCCACTTCTTCGTTTCTACATGGCTTGTTTTTTAAAAAAAGAAAAGAAAAGAAAAATCAAATATATATTTGATTTTTTGCATTAGTATGTGTGAATACCAACTGAGAGTCTAGCTGAAGCCTAGCAGAGGAAAGCAAGAAGACTGCTGTTGTGGTCCGCAGCAAGGACAATGTGTTTTAGGACAAATTATCAGCATCCTTGAAATGTCCCTCAAAGCAGAACAATTCAGGGATGTCTCATGCACTCAGTTACACTAAAAGCTCTTGATTGACATCATTCATTTCATAAGCAACCTTTCAGAGAGAGTCTGGGCTTGTTACTGAGTAACAGTTAATGACAAAAACATGGAAAGAGAAGTTCCTGAGACAGCCTGACTTAATTTTATTAAATGACAACCCGGCCATGAGGCATCTTTTGGCCACTCAGCAAAGTTCTGTTTCTTTGCTGAGAAAATGGTGTTACAATCTAAAATCTTTGAGAAATAGATTATTTTTTATTTTGTTAACACAGTCCATGAGTAATGTGCTCCTGCCTTGCTATGATGGGCTAGGGTTTGGATTTCTTATGAATTGCAAAATAATTAATTAAAGCTGGGTGTGTATGTTTGCTCATTGGGCGCCATTTCAGTCACAATGGGAGATTACTGGCCAAATTATAGGTACTGTTTTGCAGTTGCCTGGCCTCTCACAAGACCTCTTTTCAGTGGTTACAATTTAAGACCCACAACTTCTGAAATGTTCAGAAAACAATGTAACTTGATTTCACCTTTCTCATCAAGTAAAATTGTGTAATCTGTAAGGACAGCCTTGTGCCCTTCTCTGGAACCACCAACCAAAAACTAACATCACAGGCTTCAGTCAGTTGGGAAATGGATGTAGTGAAATTAAGAAAAATGGATGCACTCTTATAAAAACACTAGAACTGCTGCTAGAAAGCTTAGCTAATTCATTTTTTAGTGTTAATTGGTTCATTGAATCTACAATCCGTAGTTGGTCGGCTCAGAGTAAGAGCTCCTTCATCCATGATCTGATTGTGGAGGCCAATTTGGTCTGTTTCACTGAAACCTGGATGGATGAGCAGGGGGGAGTTGGTCTCATCCAACTGTGCCCACCTAGGTACTCAGTGCACCATCAAGGCAGACCTGAGGATCAGGGAGGGGGAGTTGCTGTGGTCTATAGAAATTCTCTTTCTCTTTAGGCTCTCTGTCCAGCCTCACTGCCAGCCTCACTGCCCAGCAGTTTCGCTGACAGAGCTGGTCTCAGAGGCAGTGTTGAGGACTCCCAGACTGCTGTTTTGGGGGGACTTCAACATCCATGCTGAGGCAACTGGCTCTGGGGTGGCTCAGGACTTCATGACTGCCATGATGACCATGGGGCTGTCCCAGCATGTTATCATCCCAATGCACGTGGCAGGCCACACTCTGAACCTTGTTTTCACAACTGGACAGGAAGAGGGTGATCAGAAAGTAGAGAATATTTACATCAATCTCTTGTCATAATCAGATCACTTGCTGTTGAGATTTATGGTTTTAGCACCTTCTTCCCACTGCTGAGGCGGGGGACCTATAAGGATAGTCTGCCGCTGGAGGCTGATGAATTCATGGGCTTCCAGGTGGCTCTGGGGAGTTTTCTGGCTGCTATGACTGTCACTCCTGTTGAAGCCCTGACCGACCTCTGGAACATCCAAATGGCTAGGGCCGTCGATATGATCACCCCTGAACGACCTGTCCCACTTTGCTGAGCCTGCTTGGCTCCTTAATATACTCCAGAGCTTAGCGTGAGGAAACAAGCTGGGAGATGGTCTGAACATATGAGTGGAGAAAAACTCCAGTCAAATGCAATGCTGAGGGCTCATCATCAAGCCTTCCTCGTGGCAGTAAAAGCAGCATAGAAGTCATGCATTGCATCTTTGTGTTGTCCAGCAGAGCTTTTCTGTGGGGGGGTGGTGGTAATAATAATAATAATTATATTTATTTATTTATTTATTTATACCCTGCCCATCTGGCTGGGTCCCCCCAACCACTCTGGGTAGCTTCCCACAAAACACTAAAATACAATAACCTATTAAACATTAAAAGCTGCTCTAAACAGGGCTGCCTTTAGATGTCTTTTAAAAGCTTGGTAGTTATTTTTCTCTTTGACATCTAGTGGGAGGGTGTTCCACAGGGCGGGCGCCACTACCAAGAAGGCCCTTTGCCTGGTTCCCTGTAACTTAGCTTCTCGCAGCGAGGGAACCGCCAGAAGGCCTTCGGCGCTGGACCTCAGTGTCCGGGCAGAACGATGGAGGTGGCATGGGGCATGGGGTCTTTTACATTCTGGCCCCAAAGAGGTGACAGAATGAACAGTAACTTGCTGTGACTTGTTTGTAAAGCATTTAGAGGATAAAATTGCTTGCACCTACTGGGACATTAACTTCACCTGTTTAGAGGTGTCCAGAGCCCTGTCTAGTTCTGTTACGTTGGAGCAGTTTCAGTTGGGAAGGCTTCCTGTTTGTGAAATACTCTCCCCAGGGAGGCTTGCCTGGCACCTTCCATTACATACCATTAGGTGCCAGGACAAAAATATTATTTTTCTTCCAGGCCTTTGGCTAAGTAAACAATCTATGGCCTTTTAAACTGGGGGGGGGGGCAGTTATTGTTTTTGTTTGGTACTATGTTATGTATTTTTGTGTTTTTATATTGTAAGCTATCCTGTGAGCCTTGCATGAAGAGTGGTATATAAATGTAATAAATAATAATAGTAATACTCTGACTTTTAAAACTTACGATAATGTGTTTTCAGGATCCATCCTGTGGCTGCAATTTATCTTAACTGCTTTTAATGTTGAATTTTAAATTGTTGTAACCCACCTGGCACCTGCTGGTAACAGATGATGATGCTGATGATAATCGGCATAGCAAGAGTGCACAGAGACTTGGTGATATATTAATCATTTCCCCCCTTTTTTATTTTCAGTCCTGATGTAGCTCTTCCAGAAGAACAGCCACATTCCAGCTCTCAGTGTGCTCCCATCAGCTGTCTACCTAAGCCTCCTCCTTAAGCCTAATCTTCATATGCAACCTAAGAGTCGGGGGGCAGGGAAGCCCCCACAAAGAAACTGAGTCGGGGTTCTCACAGCAAAGGTACAGTTTGCGCCGAAGGAACCATTAGGCATTGCTGCCTTTTTGCTGCATTGATGAGTCCGGACACATATCTATGGTCTTAAAACAACTGAGGATGTATGGAAGAGCACAAAGTACAGTGCCCGAACTGTTCAAGAAGATCATTTAAGGTTCCTCTGGTTACATCCAGATAATCACGGCTACAGTTTGGATGTCAAAATATGTTTGTCCCAGACATTTGGCTTGTACTGCTAATATGCTGGGAAGTTAAAACTACTGAAACAAAACAAAGAAAATGTGTTACAAAACCTGATTTTGACAGTTGAGCCACAGCCACAACTCTAGTTTTTCTTTAATGTGGATTAAAGGGTGTTAAATATCTTTGTTTTCATTTTATCATATTTGCACCATGAGTTTATTAGAAATACAGTCCATGCCGTGTGAATGTTTTTCTTCTGGTTTTTTTTTTTTTTTTAAGTGACGCAGAAATAGTTTACCTAGGGAATGATTCCCCCCAGTTAGGGTTTTTGTTTTGTAACTGAGGATTGTTCACGTGGCCAAAGTGTGTGGCCTGGTGTTCTCTTTTTCTTAATTGCACAAAAAATGTTGAAAGTGTGTTGAATTGGAATGTGAACTTTGGGGGCATTGCAGAAAAAGCTGGATGTGCCTAAATCCCGTTGAAATAAATAGGCACACGGTGAAGCACTTGAAAACCACCAACATCAGCAGAATTCAGGCACGTCTAACTTTTCCTGTATTGTGCCCATTGACTTGTACTTTTCTGCTGCACTGGTATTGTTTACGCACTTATTTTATAACTAATATGATATTAGCTGCTGGTTGTTGTTTTAATATTTCACTAGGATCTGATTAAGCCGAAAATGGGTTTTAGTGAACAGTGCATTTAATAATTGTTTCCCTGTGGTTAACTTTTGCGTTTTGGGGAGGTGCTTGTTTTGTTTTAGGGACTTCCCTCCCTCCTTTTTTGCATTTCAGATAAGCTGATGACTTGGTGCTGCTCATTTTTCTGTTTGGTATCTGGACAAAAGAAAAAAAGAAAAATGGAAATGAACTTGAAGTAAACATGCTGTGTTATATTATAACTGAAATGTTCAGGATGTTCTTCACTTGCTGCTCCCAAGTTCAGTGTTAACCAGGTTAAAGCCTTCCCTTGGCAAAAGAAAAGGAAAAAAGAAGAGGTAACTAAATGTAACAAAAAATAGTACATTTCCAGCTGCACTGGGTGGTGAATTTAGCTGTGCAGGTGGGATTGATGTCTTGGACTGAAGATAATTGTTTTAAATTATTGCTCTAGTGCATTTTTTTTCCTTGCCAAAACCCCCAGCTACTATAAAGATCTATCTCATTGTCAGTTTGATGACAAATACTCAGGTGACACACAGGAAGCAGATTCTGTTCCTGCACTGCACAGCGTTCCCACTCTAAGAATCTCTCCTTTAACAAATGTTTTGAGGAGCAGCGAGTATAGAAGAAAACCAAGAATATTCAGATTTATTTTGCACATTGCCTGGCAGCGAGTCAGACTGCTGACTAGGCTTAGAGTCATCACTTTTATCCGTCTGTTGCATTCCCCAGATACAATTCTACCCATCCGTGCTAATTAGCAGAATTCTTGCTCTCAAACAGGTAGCCTTAATACATTTTAAATAAGGCCTGGGCAGATTCACGTCTCTTTGTCTTTCCTACTTGTGCAGTGTTCATATGATCCACAAGGCCGAAATGTGAAGATGTCCTGAACCATGCGGCAGCCTTGACATAAATCAAAGGCAGCTGGGATAATTTGGCCTAAGCCATCTGAATTTGAGAGAAAGAAAATGATACATTTATTACCAAAAAGAAAAATAAAGGGAGGACTTTAAGCCAAGGATAGTCTAGATGGCCAATCATTGTGCCTAACAATCATTACAAAACCAGTAACCAAGGTGCTAAAAAACAGAATAGTCCTAAACAGCAATTCCTGTTATAGAATCACAACAGAACAGCTGAGCTTTTGTAATGGATTAGAGATTCAGAGTCAGAGGTAAAAAGTAATTTAGCAGTGGAATCTACAAGCCACTTGAAAGCAACATATTTTGATCCTTAAGGGCAAATATGTGGTACTGTGGGGACTTGATTAAATAGAAATACATTGGCTTTAAATGGCTTGTGACTGATAGTCAAACTCGTGTGTAAGTCTGCTGTTAGAAACCTAACAGTGCTTTGTACTCGTTTATCCTTTTTGTTTCCATGTTCCTTATCTTGTGAGATGTTTAACATTTTAATGCTGTATCTTATCCTCATATTCTTATGTAACAAGTGAATGTCTTCAATTCTTTCATGTAAACAGCATCTAGGGCTGCCACCTCTAGCTTTAGATGGGGTTCTTTCATCAAATAAAATTTAAAAACCTAGTAAGTGGGGTGAAGGGAAACAAGGAGCCTTGTGACAACTTAAGAGACCCAACACATTTATTTTGGTGAAAGCTTACACCAAATGTTGCACCACAATGAACGTGCTTGCCTTTAAGGTTCTATGCGACTTTCTGTTGTTTTGCTGCAACATGGACTTAACACAGCTAACCTTCTTAAAGCTATTGCACAGGGGTCTGTGATTAAACTAAGTACCTACTACTATGTACCTACTAGTCTACTGACACGGGAATCCCGTTGAGGGGTAGAGGTGGCAACCTTGTTGGCATAATTTTGGCAAACACTGAAATGAGCCCTTACGTGGAGTTTGTTTTGTTTTTAAATTGGGTATGGTCTACTCTAAATTATGCATGATGATTTCAGACAGAAAGAGAGAGCTAAGCACATGCTTAAATCTCATTCACTGAAATCGATATGCCTTAAAAATGCTTAAAATTGGTTGGAACATGCTCTTTATATCTAATTTATTTTATTAAGGATATGTTTCAGCTAGGCCAATGTACCCCTCAGAATACTGGGGCTTGTTCAGATATGAAAACATGAGCATTGCTGTTTAAGCAGCACTACTGCAACTGCCTCTTATTCTTACCAAACATCTTTTAGAACTACAAAGATATTCTTATTAAAATTATTCCAATGAAGTACATTAATGGCTGCAATCCTATGCATACTTAACAGGAAATAAACCCTACTGAACAAAGAGAGACTTGAAAGTAAAAAATGCATAGGACTGCACTGTTAAGCTTCTGCCCTAAGCACATTTGCTCTGACCTAAGTTCCACTGAACTCCAGGGAACATACTTCCAAGTAATTGTGTTGAGAATTTCAGTTTTTCTTTCTAATATATATTGCAGTTGGGGGTAGGCAGGTTATTCTTTTGAAATGTTTATTTCCAGAGCATTCAAAGTACTGAAAATTATAATTTCGGGTTGTATCAAATAATTATATTTGGAGAGTTTTAGGGAAATAATTAAAAATTGAATGCAAAGAATAGAGCTCCAATGCAGAGATGGTCATGAGTACCCCGCAAAGCGATGAGGTTACACGTTCCTATCTATATCAGAAGATGAGAATGCACTTGTTCACCCACACTGTGCAGATGCAAATGAGAGGTGGGGGATTTGCACCCACCTCCATACACGTACCCTGTTTTATCTGGACATGAAAATATCCAGTGCTGACCTTCATTCATGGAAGGCAAATATATAGACCTGCACTTTCTTCTCTGTGTGCAGTGCAGGTTAGTATGCACCACACGTTTCTGGATGTAGGAAGGCTGCTGCATTATGCCTGCAGTAATGGCTGGGTCATAATTATGTCAAGATTAATTACTAGAAACTCAAGATCTGAGTGCACAAATGGTAGAATACCTACCAATAGTTCTCAGAAGGCCCCCTCAAAGCTATATATAACCCAAAGGGTAAGGTTTAGTCACGAGAACCTACAAGTCTATGAGTGGAGTGGTTTCAAAACAAGTCAACACTTTGCTAACAAAACTTGCTTACCTGTATATTACTGGTATTAGTAACATTGGACCTTAAACTTAACTATGGCAGAGGAGTGGGACAAAAAATAACTATTGAGTAATCCTGTACTACTGAAGCCAGAAAGGGTTCAACCTGATATCTAATTCAACGAGATTAAAAATGATCCCTTTCTTGGTTGGTTCTTTTCATCTGGTGACTGTTTGACTTTAAATTATGTTATTTCCTTTGTTTATAAAGGTGTTCTTTATTTCAAAATTCCAGGTACTGAGGTACGTTAGAATCCAGGTACATTAGAAGCACAGCCATTTCCTTATTTATTTCTTGCTTTAAAAATAGCCTTTTTTCTTCCTTCAAGGTTTCTTTCAGTTGTTCATTTCTGCACCTAAAAGGGACATACAGCATTCAGATTTTTTATTCCATATATTTAATTTTTTTGGTTCATATTCTGCATAAAAGAAAAAAAAGAAAAGCAATTAATTGCATTCAGCCTTAAGGCAGAAATGCATCTAAATATGCAATATATTTAAAAGCTTGCATGATGTGATTTCATGTACCCTTTCCCATAACCCTGATGATGAAGCTGAATAATTCTTATTTCATGAGATAGTCTTTCCCGCTTACTGCATATTGGAAATGCACGTCCAATATAACTTTCATCAAGAGACGCACGGCTTAAATCCTCATTGCATTTTAATCTCTCTCCTGCAGAGCTCTTGATAATCCCCTCTATTAAATCTGAAGGTAACAAAGTGATAAATTGACAAGACACAAAGGAAAAAATATGTTGCTGCGAGTGGAGATAATTTGCTGTCAGACTCTGGAGGGATGGGGGCCTTGTGTTTCAATTAGTGTCTTGATATGAAGGTACATGTGCTGCTCATTATTATTATTATTATGCACTGATTGTTTTGATTTTTTGCAGCATAAACAGATTTTGTTTTTATTGCAACTTTGACTTTATTATTATATCTGTTTTGGAGATTTGTCAGAAGTGTTTGGTACAAATGTTAGGTGAACAATCTTGCTAACCAGCTCTGGAGGGTGGGGGGTGGGGAGAGAAAGAAGAGTAATCTAGCTTTGAAAACTTACTATTTCTTCAGGGGTATGGCTTTGTGCACCATATCTTTGAATAGACCTAAGTACACCTCACTAGTTATAGACCTAGTGCTTCAAACCCTGTGGTTTGACTGTTAAAGGGTTGATTAAATCAATCCTTTATAAGTAAAGAGAGAGAACCTTAAAATCCTGATGTTTTGTGATTTTGTAATCTATGAATGTTCCCCTTTGCATGAATATCCTTATCTAATTAACCACACGAAAGGACATACTGTGTTATAATGTATTCCAAATGGTTTTAAATAATGGTGCAGTTTGCATTAAAATACAATTTGTATACTGCTGTAAAAGTCGGCTGTTCCTAAACTAAATTGAAATTCTGTTGTAAAGCCTTTTTGAGGTTGAATGAAGTATTTCTAGATGGTGGAGGATACAGATAGATGTGCTAATTGACTTAAAGGATAAATGTCAGAAACTTTTATTGTGTTGCAATTCTGATTTTAAGACAAGAATATTGACCAATTCTGGATTCCATAACAACTTGTTTTGAAGGCTTTGAATTATTGCCATGTCAAACTCTCTCCCATCCCAGTCTTGATACTGTAGACAATCCTAGATACATTGCTTCGTGAGGGAATCATGTGCTTGTACATGTGTGGTATTATCATGCGGGTTGAACGGTTGGGAAAATAAGACGCTCCAGAACTGAAGAAACTAAATTAGAAGCTAATATACTGATTCTTATATAATTATGTTCCGATTAAAATTATGGTGTAATGCATAACTATCCCAGTAAATAAACTGGCCATTTTTTGTTCCTTGAACTTTGTGCTGCATCTGTATTTTTTAGTATGTCACTGTGTGTTGCTGTGGTCTGTGTGTGCCCACACCTCCGATTCTCTGAAGAAAGGAAGGAAACAGGACTCTGTAAAATCATCAGATGGCAGAATTATCCAGGATATCAAATTTTGCATCACCCTGGTGAGAGAGCAGCAAACCTTTTTAGATTTCTCTCTTGTGTGACAGTTATTAAAGTTTCAGGCAATAAAACCACACAGCACACTGAATTATTGTATGCATCTTAGAATGCCTGGTTTTTTTAAAAAAAGTATTGATTTGGTGCCTGAAATTTGTAAAGTAGGCAAAAGGCACGCCTCTTTATTGGTGGTGCCAGGACACTACCAGTGAAAAAGCACTTGGAAGGCTTTTGGAAGAGGACCTTGACATAAGTCCACAGGGAAGAGGCACTCCTTCTGACATCTGGATCCCAAGCCATTTAGATATTTTAAGGTAAGTACCAGCACCTTGAAATCGCTCTGGAAATGAATACATAGCGAATTTTGTGTGTAATATGAATAAACCTGGCTGTTGTAGTTGAATTGTGGCAGATAAATTCTTCAATAATTGGAGTTTCTAAGTTGTATTCAAGGGCAGCCTCACGTACAGTGCCTGACAGTAATCCAGCTGGGAGGTTACTGGAGCATAGATCCATCCCCTTGAGATAACTTAAGCATCTTAAAGGACAACCCCCCTGGTCTGAAAATAGGCACTCCTACTCTGTTCCATAGCTGCCTGCACCCATGGACTGGTGATGTGCAGTGGAAAACCTTCAGCTCTTCAGGCTCAGGAGAAGGTGCCCTGAGGGTTTGGCCCTATAGGCCAGGGATCAGCAAGGTTTATCTTGCTTGGGCCAGATTGGTCCCATGAAGATCTCTCCGTGGGCCAGATTGTGTGTGTGCCCGCAATTTTCGGCATCTGCGCATGCACAGACGTGATTTTTGGCACCGCGGAAGCGAGTCCCTGCACCACGCCGGTTTATCGCCGCACGCAATGCAGCTTGTGGGCCACGACCTCTGTGGGCCGCTTCTGGCCCATGGGCCTTAGGTTGCTGACCCCTGCTATAGGCCCTGGTGATATGGGAAGTTTATCTGGGGTCTTCTGTCTAACAGCCTCAGGTGCAATGGTATCCCTATATTCAGATTCAGGGCATGGAGCTGGCTGCTGAATATAGGGATACCAACAGGTGCCCCTGCAGCCTCCAACTCAGTGCCCCACTCACTGCTAGATTCAGGGGTCACAATAATTCCTGTGATGGGGATCAGAGCTATGCATGCCACTGGCCTGTCATGCAGTCTCAGGTGCACTGGGAAACACTATCATGCTGCCAGTGTTCAAGTAAAATCCAGTCAGCTTCTGTACTTTAAATTGAAGATGGGGAGTAAGATCTTGTCCTTTGCCTCAGGAAGCAAGGGCTGCCTGTTCAAAACATTTTCAAAAAGCAAATAATCAAAATTCAGCATCAAGGTAACTAAAATTGTGTATAATGCTCCCCTCCACGTACAACAATCTGACTTGTGAAATATGTATAAATTATGCATATTAAGTACTTTCCTTAAATTGCAGTCCTGCTCTGCTAGGCACAGGAGATCTAAGCAGCAGCAGAACGCTGAAACATAACCCTCTGGAAATCCTGCTTAGTCACCATTCTGGCTTCTGAAATGTCACCTGTCAGAGTGCAGAGGCTAGGGCATGCTCTCTGAAGAGCTACCAACCCTAGGATGGTGAAATCAGTAAGAACAGTTCTCTTCATTGCTTAGATCACTTTGAGGAAGCCTGGCCCAGTCTTTATAACAGGGGTGAGGGAGTGTCACCTGACATGCTGTGGTCCTCTGTTGGTTATCTACTGTGCCTGACTTCTCTGTAGCTTCCTCACTTTGGGCAGGGACAGGTGGTGTTGCACACACTTATAACCTGTGCTTCACGTCCTGCTGTGCCCCCGACACCAGCACTCAAAGCGCTGTCTTCTAGCCAATTTTGCAACAGAGACCTAGGCAGGACGGTCACAGCTTTGCAAATAATTTTGAATTGTTTTGGAACTAGATACTTGCTTATATCCCAGTTGGCCATTGTGAGACCAGGAGGCTGGACTAGAGGGGCCCGAAAAATAGAAACCACCTATTATTTATTTCACATTTCTAACCAGCCCTTCATACCCAAAGGGGGAGCCAAGGGCAGTCACAAGAATAGAATAAGCAATTAAAAACAGCAGAAGAGACCTGCTGGGTCAGACCAAAGGCCCATCTAGCCCAGCATCTTGTTCTCACAGTGGCCAAATAGATGCCTGCAGGGAGAACTTGAGCATAGCTGTCAACTTTCAGATTTGAAAATAAGGGATCAGCAGCCTCACCTGTCCCGCAGACAGTCTACGGGATATCTAACAATCCGGGATAGCAGCGGGAAACGGCGCTGGAATAAGGGAATTTCCCGCCAAAAAAGGGAAGGTTGACAGCTATGAACTTGAGTGCAACAGCAACTGTCCCCACCTGCAGTTCTCAGCAACTCTTATTCAGAGGCATATTTGCCTAGACAGTGGAGGAATAGGTACTGCAGACAGCAGTAAAAACAGCAGTGTAAGGACCAAAAACCTGAAGAAGAAGAAGAAGAAACAGAAGATTGGAAACAGCTTCATTATTTCCACCATTTCCTTGGACTAAAAAGTGGGCCGAAATGGGAACGAAAGGACAGAGAAGCACGGTGCAATGTCTGGCTGTTAATCAGAAGGTAAGCTGGTCGGCTGTGGGCCGGAGTCCTGCGCTGCAGTGGGTTAGACTAGATGCCCCTTAGGCATCTATATTCTCGATTCTATGATATCAAGTGGAAAGCATCATATTAAGTAGGCGCCCCCGTCCTAGGCACTCGCGGGAGTCAATCCAACGGAGCTCAGCCGGGATTTACCGCAGAGTAAACCGAGTCGAGCTGCAACAACCCTGACATAAGAGCCCGCTTAAAAAAGGTCGCGTGAAATCCGCCCGCGGCCGACAGGCTCTCCGGGGCTGCAACTCGAGCAGAACTTTCGTAACAGCAGCGCGCGGCTGCCCCGCCTGAGGAGGAAGGGCGGGCTCTCCTCCCCTGTCTCACCTGGCAGGTGAAGGAGCTCAGAGCCGAGAGTGCGCGCGCCTGAGGCGGAGGCAAGGCAACGCCGGCCAGGCGCGCGCTTTTGGCGCCCGGCCAGATTTGAGCGGGAATTTCGAGGCGGCCGCAAATCTCCGCGCGCCTCTCTTTCCTCCTCGCGGGCGGCGTCTGGCGCTCGGGCAGAGTTGCGACACCAGGCGGGGCAAAGAGGCAGGCGGTGGTTTTCTCCGCCTCCCTATCTCCCGACGCCCCTTCCCGCTTTGCAAAGCGCCCCACAGAGCAGCCGGAGGAGCAAGTGGCAGCCGCCGCCGACCTCCCTCAGCCGAACCTGTAGGGGGCGTGGGAAATGGCCGTGGCCATTCCTGTCAGGGGCTGAGGAAGGGCGGCTCTCTGCCCGCTGCCTGGCGTCTGGTCTCCCTCTGCCCCCTTTCCTCACTTGCGCAGCCGGCGGCGAGAGGGGAAGATGGAGGGACCCGAGAGCATGGGCTTCAGGCGGGTGGCCATCCGGAGGAAATCCAGCCCCAGCCTCAGCAGCAGCGCCTTGGTCTTCTCCCAGGCCGCCGCCGCCGCCGCTTCGCCTCTTTCCCACCCGGAGAGGAGGAGAGACGTTGCCAGGGAAGCGGCGCCAACAGCAGGTACAACTCCGGCTTCACCTTTGGGCTCTGAGCCGGACCTCCCTTCCCTTCCCTCTCCTTTCCTTCCTGCGGTTTGTTGGCTGTCCTGGCGTGGCCCGTTCCGCCCAGCAGCTTCGGGTCTAAGGTCGCGCCGAGGGAAAAGTAAAGTGCAGCAGGAGTTGGAAAGGCGTACTCTGCAAAACTGCAGCTGGGCTGTCTCCCCACACACACACACCGGGAGAGACCCTGCGGCCAAACTTCCAGAAGTTGCTGCAGCAAAATCGACGGTAGTATTGTACTATTGCAAATATACATGCACTCATAGATCAACATAAAGTTTAGACTTCAATATGTTGTAAGGTGTGGTGTCCCTGGCCAGAGGCAGAAATGCTTCTGAATAATAGTCGTTGGAAACTGCAGGAGGGAATAGATCTCTCTTGCAGGCTTCCCACAGGCATCTGGTCGGCCACTGTGAGAACAGGATGCTGGAGTAGACCAGCATTGGCCTGATCCAGCAGGCTCTTGCTATATATATTTTTTTGAAGGACCAGCTGCATTTTACTGCAGAATCCCTTGCCGATACAGTGTTCCCAAACACACTCTCTCTCTTTGTATAAACTTGGCTGAATTCTTAAGTAAACTTGTTTACGATCGTGTTCTGTGTCCTCCCCACTTTAGGTATGGAAAAAGAGGAGGGAGCTGCACGTTTTGTTTTTGTCTGATATTGGTGCCATTGCATGTTTGGGATGAAGTTTTGTGCAAGTATACTTTTAAAATTCTCGCCCTAAAGTTAAGGTGGTTTTAAGTCTCCCCCACTGAAAGATGAAAGAAGTCTCTTATGCCAATTGCAAGTTTTTAATTTAAAGTGCTTACTTTTTCTAACTCGTGTGGAACACTTTTTTCTATCAAAATAGTGTGAAAATGTGTTATTGTCTACAAGATTCAATTTTGCATTCTTAGTCCTATGCATGTAAACTTTAAAGTTCTGCTTTCTTTCCTGTTAAGGAAGACTTATTTGAAATAAAAATTCCCCATCTCTCTCACACTTGAGCAAACCTGCTTGTTTTCAGTGAGCAAACCATCTAGAACCAACAAAGATCTCAGTGGAAGATACTTTCTGCACTCTAGGTAAATGAACACCATGGATGCAGAGATCCTCTGAACAATCATAGGTTTCTATGCCAGGGTAGCCAACATGATGACCTCCAGATGCTGTGGACTACAATTCCCATCTTCTTCCACCATTGGCCATGCTGGCTGACACTGATGGGAGCTAGAATCCAACAATATTTGGAGGGCCACCGGTGAGCCACGGTCGCTGTACAGTGGTACCTCGGGTTACATATGCTTCAGGTTACATACGCTTCAGGTTACAGACTCCGCTAACCCAGAAATAGTACCTCGGGTTAAGAACTTTGCTTCAGGATGAGAACAGAAATCGTGCTCCAGCGGCGCGGCAGCAGCAGGAGGCCCCATTAGTTAAAGTGGTGCTTCAGGTTAAGAACAGTTACAGGTTAAGAACAGACCTCCAGAACGAATTAAGTACTTAACCCGAGGTACCACTGTACAGTGAAAAGGTATTGCTCTACAGAAAGCTTTCCTTCTGGGGAGGTGCTAATCTTGTAGAGTGCTGGCAAAAGCTTTGGTGAACAGCTGCTGGAAGTGGTTTTTGTGTATGCGTGTTAAAGGAAGAAGCACTGTGCCCATTAAGGATAAGATACTTGCTGAGTAGCTTCTTTTTATCTACTTGTGAAAGGTAAACTAGACTTTTAAAAAAATCACTCAATTTAACTGCATGACATCAGTTCCATGTTGGATGAAAATAAACAAAATGGGCATGAGTGCAAATATTTGTCTCATGTAAGGCGTTTGGAAATATGTCAACTATTTAGGTTATTGCTAGGGGGCAGAGAATTTTCACGAAAGCAGCAGAGTGCTGGATAGCTTAGAGCGTGGGGAACTATTCTGTTTGTGTATTTCCTGTTTAAACAGATGGTAATGCTGATTTATAGATTTTTATTTACAGCATCCTATTTGTGGGTTGCTGCTTTGTTTTTGCCTAGTAAAGAGCTGTAAAAATGGGAATGGCAAATATGTATATATTGAGAGAAAGGGAGCATAATACATACATCTGTAACACAAAGAATCCCCGCAATGGGGTGAGCTCCCGTTGCTCTGTCCCAGCTCTTGCCAACCTACCAATTTGAAAGCATACTGGTGCAAATAGAAAAATAGGTACTGCTCGGACTGAAAAGTGAGATGAGCGCCACACCCCATAGTCGCCTTTGACTGGACTTAACCATCCAGGGGTCCTTTACCAACTTTACCAACACAAAGAAAGTTGCTCAAGTTTGAGAGAAACATTGAATTGGGAATGGAGATCACAGTGAACAAAAATCAGAATTGGTTGCACATTGATGGATAAGTGGTCCTGGAAATTCCTATGTCAGGTTAACCTCATGTGAATAGTTGCCATGATGTGTGAGAATCCATAGGTTTCCAGGTAATCTACTTAGCTTTTGGTCAGTGCCCAAACTGGTTCAGAGTTTGAGGTAGAAAGTATATGGATGGAGGCACTTGTGAGCCAGCATGAGTAGCAGCAAAGCCATATCACACTGGCCAGTCCTTTTTGCCTGCCCACTAGTTGCCTAGTACCAAAGCAGGATACAAGGAGAAGGAAGTTCGTTCTGATTTCTCATGGTAAAAAGGTATTGTCTTAAAGAAGTGAGTGCAAATTAGATTAAATGCTCTTTTGTATCATGGGTCGAGGTACATTTGGGATGTATGTAGGGGGATAAGACGAGTTCAGATTATATAAAACTGCATATCTTCAAGACGCTGCTTACCTTCAATGTGATACTTCCACTGTCAGGCCCTCCAGTCAAGACAGCCACATGATGTTTAAATTAATAGTCATTTCAGAAGAAAACCGAACATATTTTCCAAAAGAAAGGAAAAAAATCATCGTTTTCTAAGAAAAACGTAGCCTTTGTGCTTACGGAGAATTCTTCCTCACTTCACAAACATGGGTAACTTCTGGTAATATCTATGAAACTACATGCTTGGTAGTGATTTCCTTATTTGCTGGGGTGCTGAGCAATAGAAAAAGGATTCTATAACCCTAGGGCCCGTGAACATCCAGTGAAGCTGAATGTTGGAAGATTCAGGAAAGGTAAAAGAAAGTACTTCTTCATGTACTGCATAGTTAAATTGGGGAACTTTGATGGCTTTAAAAGAGGACTGGGCAAATTCCTGGAGGAGAGGGGTGGTGATAGTTACTAGCCATGATGGCTGCTCTCTGCTAGGAACTTGCAAGTATTGGAGGTGTGGAACATGAGGAAACATACTGCAAATGCAGTAGGGTAGAGCATTTTGGTTAATCACTACCATTAATGGGCTGCGCACAGAAAACCAGTTTCAAAGTACAAAAGTAGCAATACCAATTCCTGTTATAAACAAAATTGCTAGTAGGACTTTTAAACAATAGGGACCACAGCTCAGTGGAGCAGATTTGCCTGAAATGCTGTTTCCCCTGTCTGCAGTGGATTCTCTCTATTGCCTATAAGCATCAGCTACTGCAGTGATACCCCTCTGCAAAGGGAACCAGAAGACTATCTGTATTCAGTTCAGTGCTTCCTGCAGCATGGGAAAAAGCGGCAAGAAAAGCTGCATTTGTTCTTCATTTGTTGCTGTGTTTATCTAATGTTTCTTATTGTTGTTGCTATCTATTTGTGAAAGCTTTCCGTAGACTAATTTGTTACTTCAGTAATACAGTGTTGAGCTTGTTCATGTTTTATGATATGAAATTGGAAGCTCTAAAGTAAGTACATAAACTGGTGTGAATTAACCTCCCCCTCCATCCCTCTCCACCACTGCAGTGACGAGAATAAATACCTTTGGGCACAAGCTGTCCTGCTGGGAATGATTTGCTACTCACTGCTGTGCTCTTGACTGAAACACATTGATGAGTAATTTTGTTCTTGTATTGGTTAATGCAAAGAATGACTGAGCTGAATGTGGTGTATGTGTAAAATACATTTTCCAAAAGATAGTCCTTGATAAAATTTTATAATAAAAAGCATCATGCAACAGAAAGAAATACATATATTCTATAGTAACATGCAATATATCATAGAATTGTAGAGTTGGAAGGGGACCACGAGGCTCAACCCCCTGCAATGCAGGAATTTTTTGCCCAACATGGGACTTGGACACACAACCCTAGATTAACAGTCTCGAGCTCTGCCAGCTGAGTTAACCCAAGCAGGATAAGTTATAAGAAAAATACTGTATCCTCCTTTGCACAGTTCTTCAGATTGCTGCCTGAAGTGAAACAGAACATTGCAGCATGGAGTTAATATACCGTATTTTTCGCTCGATAACACGCACCTGACCATAACACGCACATAGTTTTTAGAGGAGGAAAACAAGAAAAAAAAATTCTGAATGAAACAGTGGATGTATCATTTTTGTGCTTCATGCTGCGGCCACAGACATGTGATTTGACGGTGAGTTTGAGGTAGCCCAATGCAAAGATCCTGAGGATCCATGTGGATCCATGCTTTGTAACCACGTTTTTGCACCATTGCAGCCCCAGGCAACAGTGGGTGTGTGATTTTTTTGGTGCAGGCTGTAGCCATGGACATGCTATGTGATCTGATGGTGAATTTGGGGTGACTCAATGCAAAGATCCTGAGGATCCATCTGGATCCATGCTTTGTAACCACGTTTTTGCACCATTGCAGCCCCAGGAAACAGTGGGTGCATGATTTTTTTGGTGCAGGCTGTAGCCATGGACATACTATGTGATCTGATGGTGAATTTGGGGTGACCCAATGCAAAGATCCTGAGGATCCATGTGGATCCGTGCTTTGTAACCATGTTTTTGCAGCATTGCAGCCCTGTTTTTGCATCAGATCATTGCTATGTGATCTGATGGTGAATTTGGGGTGACTCAATGCAAAGATCCTGAGGATCCATGTGGATCCGTGATTGGAACCACGTTTTAAGTAGGGAGGGAAGGAAAAACATAGAAGCGACAAGGAGAGGGGTGTGCAGAGAAGCAGCTGGCTAAGAATGCAGGAGAGGGGTTTTACCGGAGGGAGGAAAGGAAGGCAAAAGTCCCCCCCCCCCAAGCCAACCAGCTCTCTCTCTCCCCCCCCCTCCAACCTGCATGTTGCCTTCGAGTCCCAGACGCACGGAGAGGAATCTGTTTTCCACTCTGCTTGCCTGGAGGGGAGGGGTTTTCTCTGCTCTTTGTTCCGTCTGAGCAAACACAGTAAGGAAACAGAAGCGGGTGGGCAGTAAGACCCTGAGGCAGAATGCAGGAAAGCCGCAGCTTCCTCTTTCCTCCCTTCTCCGGACGATTTGATATTTGCCTGATTTTTGCCTTCACTCACGCTTCTCAGCTCCAGGGACCACACATTCGCTCTATAACACGCACAGACATTTCCCCTTACTTTTTAGGAGAAAAAATCTGCGTGTAATAGAGGGAAAAATACGGTATCTTATAAGGAACTTATGCGTTATAAACAACTATGAAAAAGACTCTCTTCAAAGGTTGCAGCTTCTCCATGTTTTCTAGAGTCTATTTCCGCTCATACAGCTAAAAGTTCTAGTTTCTTACTTCCGATTTTGTGTTTTTGGAGAAGTTTTAATTTTCTGCTTTTATAATTTGAGCTATTAACATTTACCCAAACAACTACTAAATTGACAAGTTCATATAATACCTACCAGGAAGAGCTGACCATTCAATAGTCCTATAACATACTGAGTGGTGCTTTTGCACTGGTCAGAAGATCAATCAATCAATCAATCAATCAATCAATCAATGTTGTGGTGTCCAGTAAGCTCTGTAAAAATATTCTGTGGAGCTGGAAGTAAATTACTGTCCAAATAGAGACTGAAAAGTCATTTAAAGCAAATTTCTGTAGATTTGGATTATCACGTTCATAGGATTCTGCCAATGTATATTGTATGGATTTTGGTGTGGGATCATGCACTTAAACATCTCTTTAAATGAACAGGGCTTATGGTTAATATTGGCAGAATTGTGACATATGGCTTGAATCCAGACCTCTTGTAACCTTTGGCTTTAAAGGAATTTGCCTTATTTCAGAAAGGGAGATTGTTGTACAAAAGCATCCTGCATATTTAGATGATCATCTCCATCTTTTTACTATTCACCCAACCACATTGAATTGGATGCATCTTTTTGTTGTTCATAGGGATAAGCATCCTTATTTGGAAGGGACTCCGAGGGTCATCTAGTCCAACTCCCTGCAATGCAGGAATCTCAGATCATATGTGACAGCTAGCCATCCAAACTCTGCTTAGAAACCTCCAAGGAAGGAGAGTCCACCACCTCTTGTGGCAGTCTGTTCCACTGAACATCAATTACTGGCATTTGCAGTTGCAGAAGGAATGGCCATTCCAGAGTTGGTATAGACACCAATACAGTATAATCAAATTGCTTCATGAGTTCCTGCTACCATGATTTTTAGAAAGCAGTGACAAGTATTTGAGAGCTGTGGTCACAACTGTCCAGGAAGGTGTTGACTTCCAGCGACCCATTGCAGCTCCAGCAAGGCAACTGATGACATCAGCTACCATATTACTGATTAAAATCAATTGGCTTCATCCCATTTTGGGGTAGCAGACCACGTAAATTGGCACACATTTCTGCATGGACCAGAAGCCACCAGAATATTGAATGTTACCCAGTTAATGTTCTTTCTAGCAGTGGAGCTTTAAACTCCTCCACTGCTCACCAGTCCTGGGGAAGAAACGCCAAATCTAATGCATGGCCTGTCCATGTATGGGTCCTTTGGTATATTGGGGCAGCCTCTTCAGTTATCTTGGTGACTCTGAAACACTGAGCTGCTGCAACCAGAGGGGCCACAGCATGAATGTTGATCTCCCAGCAGCCTGGTGCTCTACTCCAAATCAGTGGCTTCAGTCTTCTTGGTAAGGGTGCATTCTAGGCAGTGGGATAGGTATATTTGTCAGAATTGTCAACTTTCAGTGACAAGTGTGTGATTCTCATTCCTCTGTGCCTTGCAAAACATGCTGAGGTCTTCTGACAGGAATGAACTGTGTCTCCACTGAACAAATGCAAAGCATTGATGCCCAGCAGCTAGGCAAGCTCACCTCTCATTCAGAAGCTTTTTCCTGGCATTGCAGAAACAGGCCTCTGTCAGTACTGAGAACAATGGAACAGTGACTCACTAGATTTGTTAGTGCTCCCAGCAGCTCCTTTATATTCAGTGCAGTGCATTCCTGGTTTATCTGTCCTTAGCTGCCTGGAGAGGCAGAGCTGTGAACATCCTGACCAGTTATAGATCTGGATCCTGCATCTATCTGAGATGGAAATCTGTCTCTGAGCTACACCAGTTCATGCTTCAGATGGAAATTTGCATAAGTGAATGCTTCTCTACACACAAGTTTTTGCATGTACAAAATTAGCATGTTGGGCAGAACTTGGCTCATAGAATCAATAGTAGAGTTGGAAGGGAACACAAGGGTCATCTAGCCCAGCCCCCTGCAATGAAGGAATCTTTTGCCCAGTGTGGGGCTCAAACCCACAACCCTGAGATTAAGAGTCTTATGCTCTACCAGCTGAGCTATTGCAGACTCCTGGGGAGAGACAGCACACTGCTTGGAGTTTTTCCATGTTGTGGGCAGTTTTTCTTTTAAGTTGTGAACCATGGCAAATCGCTTTTGAGGTTGTTGCTGCTTTTACAATCAGTTGGAATCTGAATTTTATTAACGAAATAAACACAGTACCTGCTGCAGCAGGGGTTCTAGTGTGCATTTAATCAGGGTAAAGTGCCCTCCCTCTCCAGTTTCCCCCTCCTTTCTTTTTTAAGGATGGAAAAGTACAGCAAAGATGGGTAGGTTGTGGGGGGTTTGTTTTGGTAACTGCGCTTCAGGGGCTTTGTCTGTTGCTCCAAGAATTATGGCAAGAGTTTCATAACAATTAACGACACAGGGCAATTTCAATTAGTATAGGTTGGGAAATTGCCCAGTATTTTTGCATATGTTAGGAATGTTGCTCCATTAAACTTGGTGGATGGTGCACCAATGGTAGTGGAGGTTGATAAAGCTAGTCCTTGAGCATGAGTTTTTTTGGGGGGGCGGGTTGCAGCTTTTTGGTTTAAGAAATTTGCTATTCCTATATGTAGATGCTAGTTGGAACCTGTGTGGTGTAGACCTTGTTCCAGTCATGTTCTCTCAGCCTGGTGTGTGTGTGTGTGGTGTTGGAAATGGGGAAACCATGCCCTTCAGAGAAGGGTGGTTGATAACATTGTTTTATTTCATTTTAAAGATAAGTTGAGAGGGTGAGATGGGGATTCCAGGAAGGCGGAAAAGCATGAGAGTATAGTGAGAAGTTACATGCCACAAGTAAAAAGGGGAAAGCTGGGACTAAGAGAGAGAGGGATACACCAAAGAGGCATTTAAAAGAACTGTTTCAGGCTTTGTGGTCTGGTGCTACAAACAGCACAAAGGCTGAGAGAAATAGAGCATTAAGTGGATTACGGTTGGAAGCAAGTAGAGAAAAGGGCACAGAAATAAAACTGTCAAACAAGAGCAATGGAAAAGGCAAGAAAGGTTGAGCGGAGATTGGAAATCTTACCACTCCAATGGAACAAAGAACTAAATGTTGCTGTAATTGGCTGCTAAGCTGTATGAAACCATCCGCTGTTCTGGTATTCTAAATTTACTGTTGTTTTTTTGTACCTGAACCAACTCATTCCATGAGAGAGAAATACATTCCGGATAGAGTAGAAATATAATATGATGCCCCTTATTGCCAGAAGTATGACAGCACACTTCTAGAAGAGTAAAGGAGGTTTTTCCCCATATTGTTGTGTTGTAGCAGGATCTGGGCAAACAGGTCTTCTGAGAAATCAACACAGCAAAGTGGATTAGACAGGGGAGAAACTATAAACAGTACAAATGTCCAGTCACTTGGTTCCCTTCAATAACATGTGCTAATTATAATCAAGAAAATGTTCAACCCTGCTTCTTGCAGGTGTCATTTTGAGAGAGCCTCACCCAAGTATTTTCTCCTGAATTTAGTACAATTAACCTCAATTATCAAATGAGTCTTGTATGTGTGTAGCACCTTGCTTATGGTTAACGCTTAGCTGGAATGAAATATTCAACGCAGCAATAGAGAAATTAAAATAATAATTTATTTGTCAGACAAATAAATGAGAGACACAGTGGTATATGGTTACCAAAGCTCTGCCCACTCCAGCCCTGATGGCCAGCACTTATATTTCCTCAGCCCAGCCCCCTTGCTCCTCCTTTGGCTGCCTCTGTCCAATCAGCCTGGTTGAAATTCCTATTGGCTGTTTGCTAGAACCAATCATAAAAGATACACCCATTTCCTATTACCTTTTATGGGAGACAAAGAGCTATATTTCCTTCTATCTATAAATGGCAAACAAGTAGCCATATATCTTACATTTGCCTCAACAAGGCACCTTAATTACCAGATCACCTCTTGCCCTTCTTGCCCTATTGCCCTCCAAAACCGATGCTTAATGGTTTTAAATTTTTATCTTAAACAGAGATCAGAGATCTTGGGTTCACATTCTCACACACCATCAATGAAATAAGAATCTAACATAAGAATCTAACATTTCTTACTTTCTAAATCCTTTGCATAATTACATTTAAGCCAATATATTTCATACATAACATATATAGATTTTTAGAAGCAAAGGCCTTTTCAGAGTAAAACTTCTTCAGTTTACACCCCCCTTTCCTTTTTTTTTATAGAATTTTTATTGGTTTTTTAACACTTAATAATAGACAATACAAAACAATACAAAAACAAACAAACATATAAACACATATAATTTCTTCACATTTTTTTCCTAAACCTTCTTTCATCGACTTCCTCATACCTCCCCTTTCTGCATCCCTGTTTTGAAGTTTTCCAGCAAGCCCCAATGTCAACTTATAACACTTTTTTCCCCTTTAAATCCTTTTTCTCATATCCATTTATTTTTCCCCGCAATTCTGTTTTACCTGACCCAAAACATTTTAGCACTCATTAATTTTGCAACAGTTCTTGAGATAAACTTTAAATTTCTTCCAATCTTCTTCCACCGTCTCTCTCCCTTGGTCACGGATTCTGCCAGTCATCTCCGCCAATCCCATGTAGTCAATCACCTTGGTCTGCCATTCTTCCAGTGTGGGTAGTTCTTGTGTCTTCCAGTACTTTGCTAGAAGTACTCTTGCTGCTGTTGTAGCATACATAAAAAACATCCTATCTTTCCTTGATACCAATTGGCCCACCATGCCCAGGAGAAAGGCTTCTGGTTTCTTCACAAATGTGCATTTAAGCACCTTCTTCATTTCATTATAAATCATTTCCCAGAAGACCTTAATCCTTGGGCACGTCCACCAAAGGTGGTAAAAGGTGCCTTCAGTTTCCTTACATTTCCAACATTTATTATTGGGCGTGTGGTAAATTTTTGCAAGCTTGACTGGGGTCATGTACCACCTATAGATCATTTTCATAATGTTTTCTCTTAAGGCATTACATGCCGTAAACTTTATACCGGTGGTCCATAACTGTTCCCAGTCAGCAAACATAATGTCATGACCGATATCTTGTGCCCATTTAATCATAGCTGATTTAACCGTCTCATCCTGTGTATTCCATTTCAACAGCAAGTTATACATTCTTGACAAATTTTTAGTACTGGGTTCCAAAAGCTCTGTTTCTAATTTTGACCTCTCCACCTGGAAGCCAATTTTCTACACCCCCCTTTCCTGGCCAGCTGCTTTTCCCATTAGCTCTTGCCCTTTAACCTGTGGCTCAAGTCTCTAATGGGAGACACATGGTATTATATTTTGTTAAACAATGAATCCTACTATTTACCAACTCTTAATTAGTGCTTTTGCAGCTTGATTGTATTCTGTAGGGTCAGTAACCTAGTAACCTTTGCTCCCAGCCTGTAATTCCCTTTTTACAACTTTGAGAATTTTGGCTCCTGCTATAAATAAATCAGGGGGGCCTTTGTCCAGGAGGATAAACATCTGCCAAAGCCAGCTGGTCTTCTGCCTGGCATAAAAACATCTTTAAGCTCATTTTTAAAATACAGGCCTTGATCAGATGCCTCATGTGTATTGCATGAGAGATAGTAAGATATAATTATGTTAGTATTAACTTTTAAAAATACATATCTTTTAAAAAAACACTATACAGTTTATGCTTGTGGAGTATTTTCGGTTTAGTTGAAGTGAACAAGGTTGTGGCATTCTGTTGTATATAAATCAGGCTTCAAGCTCAATCATGCTTGTATTTCCTTTAGGCTCCATATTAACAGAGATTCATTAGCATTTCTCCGATGAGGATAACCTGTCTAACTTGTCTGAATGCTTAAAAAACCACATAATTATTTATGCTGCAGCATGTGGCATTTTTAAAGGTCTGAAGTAAATGGACCTTGTGATGCAGTACTTTACGGGTTTTGTCAATATGAAGTAACGTGAGAACGATCTTAGCAGATAATTAGATCAAGATTTGACTGATGATATTTGGCTGCCCATCTGTGGGTACAAGTCAAACATTTCAAGAGAAATCCAATAGAAACAATTTATCTTCAGATTTATTGACCTTTGTTATGCCAGAGCATGACTTGTGAAATGGCTAAAGAGTAGTCATTACCTGTTGCAAACACATGCAGAGATTTTGGTAGCAAAAATAACAAAGTTTTGATATGTAAGAAATACATAACTTGGATAGAAAAGCCATATAAAACATTCCTGGAGTTGATCATTCTCACCACTACAACTTCCCTGCAAATGTAGGAACATCTATCATTGGTAGAGCTCCCTTTCCATTTAAGACTGTCCACTTGTGGACACACCACTTGATAAAAGAGGGAATGATTTTAAAAGTGATAGTTCCAAGTAATGGGTAACAGAGAGCTCAGAAGTCCCCCATAGATTCTAAAGTCACTTCCTGCTTTCTCCATCATCAGTCTTTGTTAAACAGCCCTTTGTCAGACTTTTTATTGCTTGTTTGTAATAAATTAAGTTCGTTACACCCCCTCCATCTGCTACGTAATCCAAGTACTATTTAGATTAGTTATCTGAGGAACATGTGATTTGTGTGTTCCGGGTGTGCATTTCCCCTTTGTTGAATGTAACAGTAAAGGGCAGGCAGTTAGCCTTCACCTTGGAGCAAAGGACCAGTATCTGCCTGCTACATGCAGCAAAGAGGTGTGCAAATGAAGAACCTACTTCCACTACAGCTGAGCCTACGAAAGGTATGATTTCCTTAACTTGTGCCACTATGCTAGCATGCACAGCTGTGATTTAAGACTGTGGGGAGTGCTATTTGCCTTTCTAGCTTGATATAAGGCATGGGTAGGCAAACTTAAGGCCCAGGGGCCAGATCCTTCTAAATCCCAGAGACGATCCAGGAATCAGCGTGTTTTTACATGAGTAGAATGTGCCCTTTTATTTAAAATGCATCTCTGGGTTATTTGTGGGGCATAGGAATTCATTCCCCCCCCAAAAAAAATAGTCCGGCCCCCCACAAGGTCTGAGGGACAGTGGACTGGCCCCCTGCTGAAAAAGTTTGCTGACCCCTGATATAAGGAATAGTCTCTGAACTCCTGAGCATTTCAGCAGGCTTATTTTTCATGAGATGGCAGATTCTAGCCCTTGAGACCATGGAGAAGTTTCTGATGGCTGCTGACCTAGATAGCTTTAAAAGAGGACTGGACAAATTAATGAATGAAAGGGCTATTGATGGCTACTAACTATGGAACTATGGAAACGTTATGGAAAAAAATTGTTTTGATATTGCAAAACATTTCTGATCCATATTATGTGTTTGAGTTTGGTGTTTGAATGTTTATTGTCACTGAGCACGGTATTATGGTAGCCTCTAGCCCTGAGTAACTGCAAACAGACGGAGAACAGAAACACACAGTAATAACAAATCCAAGGGTGTTGCAAAGATAAGCAAGGTCAGAGAGAGAGATTAAGAATAGGTCCATACAGTTCACATCCCTGAAAATCACTTTTTTAGTATACAGGTTGTTAGAAATGAAACAGCAGTCTCCCAAAGCATTAATGTATGCTTTTCCTCTTAGGGTTGTATACAGATTTGTTTGAGAGATTACAGATTTCTAGGAATCAAGCAAATTGCTCCAATAGTGTTATACAGATACAACTGACTGCCAAAACAAATTACGGTATGTTCTTCCTGTTAGCCTGTGAAGTGCTACTTTTGTGCTAATGCTAAGAAGCTGCTTTTCCTGGCATCTCTAGTTTCTGAAAGGATAAACTAAATTGGATAGAAATAATGTGCTCTTGTTTACTTTTTAAAAGTTCTGTATTTTCTATATTTATTTTAGAAATTGATGGTGTTAAAACATACTTTCAGCGCACTCTCTGCTTTGGTAGAAGGACAGAACTTCAACTCTGGTCTTCAGGGTTGTTCTGCACACATGTAAGTGGATAATATATTCAGGTTTATGTAAATTTATTCCATGTAGAATGCTCCAACTACTGCACAACTGTGCTCATTTCACATGCTACCAAGGTTATGCTTAAAATTCTACAAGGCAGGCTTAAGCAGTATGTGGACTGAGAACTCCCAGAAGTGCAAACCTTTGACTGTGTCGACCACAGCAAACTATGGCAAGTTCTTAAAGAAATGGGAGTGTCTGATTACCTCATTTGTCTCCTGAGAAATCTCTATGTGGGACAAGAAACTACAGTTAGAACTGGATATGGAACAACTGATGGGTTCAAAATTGGGAAAGGAGTACGACAAGGCTGTATATTGTCTCCCTGCTTATTTAACTTATATGCAGAATTTATCATTTGAAAGGCTAGACTGGATGAATCCCAAGCCGGAATTAAGATTGCTAGAAGAAATATCAACAACCTCAGATATGCAGATGACACAGCCTTGATGGCAGAAAGTGAAGAGGAATTAAAGAACCTTTTAATGAGGGTGAAAGAGGAGAGCGCAAAATATGGTCTGAAGCTCAACATCAAAAAAACTAAGATCATGGCCACTGGTCCCATAACCTCCTGGCAAATAGAAGGGGAAGAAATGAGGCAGTGAGAGATTTTACTTTCTTGGGCTCCATGATCACTGCAAATGGTGACAGCAGTCACAAAATTAAAAGATGCCTGCTTCTTGGGAGAAAAGCAATGACAAACCTAGACAGCATCTTAAAAAGCAGAGACATCACCTTGCTGACAAAGGTCCATATATTTAAAGCTATGGTTTTCCCAGTAGTGATGTATGGAAGTGAGAGCTGGACCATAAAGAAGGCTGATCGCCGAAGAATTGATGCTCTTGAATTATGGTGCTGGAGGAGACTCTTGAGAGTCCCATGGACTGCAAGAAGATCAAACCTATTCATTCTTAAGGAAATCAGTCCTGAGTGCTCACTGGAAGGACAGATCCTGAAGCTGAGGCTCCAATACTTTGGCCACCTCATGAGAAGAGAAGACACTCTGGAAAAGACCCTGATGTTGGGAAAGACTGAGGGCACAAGGAGAAGGGGATGACAGAGGACGAGATGGTTGGACAGTGTTCTCGAAGCTACCAGCATGAGTTTGACCAAACTGTGGGAGGCAGTGGAAGACAGGAGTGCCTGGCGTGCTCTGGTCCATGGGGTCACGAAGAGTTGGACACGACTAAACAACAACAACAACAACAAATTTCTGCTTAGTAATAAATGTATTTAATAGGGGTATATTATACTGAAAGCTGATGGCATTTGTTTTTGTACCTGAGTACTATAAGTAATTCTGTGCTGTGTGGAGCCACCCACTACCAATATTATATATTAGTATTATATATTTATAATATTAAATACTATATATTTATAATATTACCCCACTCACTACAAACTCACCTTACTTGTTTACCAGTTTTCACAAACCATTGCTGCATTTGTAAAACTACTCCTGGTGGATGATATCTTGGGAAGTGCCAGATTAAAAAATTAGTCATAGTGAAGATTGTACCTGCTTTAACTAAATGCTAGGATTCAATATTTACATGTTTGATTCTTGCCTTACAGTGCAAAGCTGTGCTGTTGCTTTTAAGTGTGAGTAATAATCTGCAGTGTAGAAAAGTCTAAAATCCACATGAATGTGAAATAATGGAATTCTGTGTCTAGATTCTGATACGGAATTTAGTAGGTAAATCTGTGAAATCTCATAGTGAATTATAGGTTATTTCTTGCCGCTGTCCCCTGACTCAAGCTCTCTCCCATCTTACCTGTCGCCTCTCTCTGACCTTGAGGAGGCTTCATGGCTGCAGTAGGTGCCCGGAGCAGCTTCGGAGGAGAGTCTCTGAATACCTGGTTGCTTCATATCTTGCAGTGCAGGCAAGCGCACATTTAAAAATAAATTCACTTTCAACTAAAAATGACCTAAGCAGCAGAAAGAAAATTAAATTCCACCAGAAATAGGAAAGTAGGATTAATATACCGTATATCTCCTGTTGAGCAGATGCTTTATCATTTATTACCTCACCTTCCTGTTTAAACCTTATCAAAGATACTTAAGGGGATATCTTTGTTATCATTGTCTTTGTGCGAGTAACCTTGTGGAAACTTGAGGTCTTTCTCCAAGCATTGCCCTAACGTAATTAATAGCTGAATTCTATGCATGTTGGCTTCGGAAGTTAGTTCTACTCTGTTTCAGTGGAGCTCAACTCCCACGCTAAGTGTGCATGCGACTGCATAATAGCTCTCCCGCATGCTATTGCAAACTGCAGAGTAATATTTTGTCATTGTGCCCTGAATCATCATCTTGATTCCCTCTCTCTTCTATGCCCTATGAATAATTATAATGAATTCGAATGTTGGCTCACTCAACCTTTTTTTTTTTTAGTTGATCCTAATTTCTCTGCTGCGAGAATGTTTTTAATTTCTCCCCTAATAAGCCATCATTGGTACTTGCAGTTTACATCTCTTTGTAAAGTGAAAGTTGGCATTACTTGTTTAGGTATAGCTTGTAAAAGTTTCACTGCATATCAGATAGCTGGTAGTTACTACAAAACTTGCAAAGCTAGTTCTGTTTTTTCTGAAGATATCCTGATAGGCTTATGTAAAATGAATTCCTCAGGTAGAAGGTGGGGATTTTTTCCCTTCTAAATTATTGGCTTTAAAAAATATTTATTTCTCAGTGTATGATAGATACCTGTAAATGAACTGCTCTGGTGACTTGTAATTGTGTGTCGTTAGTGACTGCCAACAAGGAACTATTGAATGCAAATTCAAATTACCGTACTTTTCCATGTATAACACGCCCCCATGTATAAGACACCCCCCTATTTTGGGGGACTAAAAATAAATGGGGGGAGATTGCCCAGAGTTCTTGAGCTTTTTTTGTGGAGGATTTCACAGTTATTGAGCTGCAGTACTATACATGTATCCAGGAGTAAGTCCCATTGAACTTGTGTTGCTCCTAAGTAGCCATACACATAATTGTTCTCTAACCCTTGAAGATATTCCCATTTCTCTGTTGTTGTTGTCGTTTCCCTCCTCCTCCTCCTCCTCCTCCTCCTCCTCCTCCTCCTCCTCCTTCTTCTTCTTCTTCTTGCTGTTTGAGTGAATAAAATTTGCTTGGATTAGAGAGAACCCCCTCTGTCAGTTATGCTGATAGTTTTATTTCCATGGGAAGGGAAGAAGTTTAGCATGAAATAAAAAATAAAGGATATGACTACCCTTCTGCAAGTGTGTTCTCACCCCCCACCCCCCTTCATTTGTTAAGATTCTGAAAGGCAAGAAAAAAGGCCTATGTACCAAATCTAACTGTTGGGGCGCAAATCTACATTCTTGATCTGAACAAGAACATAGAATCATAGAATTGTAGAGTTGGATGGAATAAACCAGGGGTTGACAAGGTTTACCTTGCCTGGGCCGGTTCACTTCAGCAGAGATCCCTCCGTGGGCCACATCGCGCATGCACGATTTCCAGCATCTGCATCTGCACAGACGCGATTTCCCCAGTTTATTGGGGGCTGAGCCAATATACTGGTACCTCGGGTTAAGTACTGGAGGTCCGTTCTTAACCTGAAACTGTTCTTAACCTGAAGCACCACTTTAGCTAATGGGGCCTCCAGCTCCCGCAGCGCTGCCGGAGCACGATTTCTGTTCTCATCCTGAAACAAAGTTCTTAACCTGAGGTAATATTTCTGGGTTAGCGGAGTCTGTAACCTGAAGCGTATGTAACCTGAAGCGTATGTAACCTGAGGTACCACTGTAGTGACATTCCATATATATTGCTCTGCTAAATTATCACATTGGGATGAATTTGGATTCTGCTTTCTTGCCTATAAGCCTTAGAAGGAGATACAGAGCCAGTGTGGTGTAGTGGTTAAGAGCAGTAGTCTTGTAATCTGGGGAACCGGGTTCGCGTCTCCGCTTCTCCACATGCAGCTGCTGGGTGACCTTGGGCCAGTCACACTTCTTTGAAGTCTCTCAGCCCCACTCACCTCACAGAGTGTTTGTTGTGGGGAAGGAAGGGAAAGGAGATTGTTAGCCGCTTTGAGACTCCTTAAAGGGAGTGAAAGGCGGGGTATCAAATCCAAACTCTTCTTCTAAATTCCAATAGTGATTCAGCGTCTTTTGTTTTGTCCCTCAAATCACCTGGAAACTGTCCAAAAGATAAACACAGTGGTACCTCAGGTTACAGACGCTTCAGGTTACAGACACCACAAACCCAGAAATAGTACCTCAGGTTAAGAACTTTGCTGCAGGATGAGAACAGAAATCACGTGGTGGCAGCAGCAGGATGCCACATTAGCTAAAGTGGTGCTTCAGGTTAAGAACAGTTTCAGGTTAAGAACGGACCTCCAGAACAAATTAAGTTCTTAACCCGAGGTACTACTGTAATCATGTTGGTCTCCTCCTGATAAAACAGAAGGAGTCTAACATCTGATTGTTACGGTAAAAATCTGGGTGCGAGGCTGCTCAGCCACCCAGCTCGTCGGACTAAGTCCGCGGGTCCCTGCGGAGAAAAATGAGCTCAGCCGGAGACAGGAGCAAGCTGCAGAAGACCCAAGTTTATTGCGCAACAGGTTCAAGGCGAGATTGAACAGCGAGAAAGGGGTGACATAAACTTTTGAAACTTCCCTCCATGTCCCAGAATACAGTGCAAAATACATCCCAGTTACATCATGAATACATTAAAGAGAGGTTGGGTTACACAGATTACATCATGAATACATTAAGAAGAGGTTGGGTTACACAGGATTAACATATGGAGGAGGGAGGGGGGAATATGCAGAGCTGGAGATATGCGCAGATAAGCACATCCTGATGAGAAGACAATGGTCCATGTACTGGCATTTCCTGGAGGAAAGGCTTGGCAGAGTGATTTGACAGGATTAGGGTCTTGACACCTTGCTTGAGGGATTATGGAGGACAGGGGAGGTGTGATGGAGTCCTAGAGAAATTGAGCAAATTGGCACGTTGATTTTCTATGAATTTTATAGATTTTAGTCCCTTTTGACATTGACAATTGGAAATAAATTGATATATTGTAGCGAAGAAGAAGGTGAAGAAGACATGCCCCCCCTTCCGTATCATGATGAACTGAACTCTAGTCTACGAAAGCACATACCACAATATGTTAGTCTTTAAGATGCCGCAAGACTGTCCTCTACAGTGTTGAATCAATTTTCTTCAGCAGCTGATCGTTTCTAAGAAAACAATTTACTCATAGACTCTTCAGCAACATTCCCAAAAGATGATTGCTGAGTTTATTTAACGAGTGTCCATTGATTTTCTTCCCTCATGGCTAAAGTATGTAATTTGTGAGTAGGTGGTTTCATCTCAAATATACTTTGAACAATGTTACTAATATGAGGTTGCTAGGCAGCTTTCTGCTTTCTAACAAAAGCCTGCTTAAGTGCAGTAGCAAAGGGATTTGAAATAACTGATAAATTTGTTGCACCATACCCAATTAATTTTTACTTTGGAGCTCATCTGTTCAAATGAAAATTCATTTCAAAATGGCAAAGAGTCAAATTTTTGCATACATCGGTTTAGACTGAATACAGCTAATATATTTGTGTATAGCTAAGTGGCTTATGTACAGGGTTTGAACTCTAGGGTATTCTTAATCATTTTAACAATTCAAGGCCCATCTTAGTTTCCTATCATCTGTATATTAAATGAATTTTAGGGGTGAGTAGAAGAACTCTACTACTCTTCAGGTCTCAAGTGGCCATATGTTTAAGGTGACAAAATTCATGAAACTTTGATGCATTGATTGATTTGCTTGGGCTTGCCGATCAGAAGGTCAGTGGTTCGAATCCCTGCGACAGGGTGAGCTCCCGTTGCTCGGTCCCAGCTCTTGCCAACCTAGCAGTTTGAAAGCACATCAAAGTGCAAGTGGGTACCACTCTGGCAGGAAGGTAAATGGCGTTTCTGTGTGCTGCTCTGGTTTCGCCAGAAGCGGCTTAGTCATGCTGGCCACATGACCCAGAAAAACTGTCTGTGGACAAATGCCGGCTCCCTCGGCCAGTAAAGTGAGATGAGCGCCGCAACCCCAGAGTCGTTTGTGACTGGACTTAACTGTCGGGGTCCTTTACCTTTACCTTTGAGATCTATTTTTTAGATATTTATTTATTATTTATAGCGGGAGTGGCCTCTTTTCTTCTTTGGTTCCGTTCCATGGTGCTCTCATAAAGGAAGAATTCAGAACCCACGAGTACAGGAGTAGAATTGAATGGAAAGAACTAAACCCAGGATTGGGGAGCAGAGAAGGCTTGCATGAATGTGATTCTTCCCATGTGGCCCCAAACCTTTAAGATAAATTCTGCATTCTTGCCTTTTAACAAAGCAGGTGGAACACCATAAGAGCCTGCTGGATCAGGCCAATAGCCTACCTAGTCCGGCATCCTGTTCTCACAGTGGCCAACGCCAGCCAGAAGCTTGTGGGAAACCCACAAGCGGTACCTTAGCACAAGAGCACTCTCGCCTCCTGTTGATTTCCAGCAACTTGTATTCAGGAGCATTGTTGTCTCAGACTGTGGAGGCAGAGCATAGCTGCTATAGCTAGTAGCCCTTGATCAGGGGTCTGCAACCTTTAAGACAAAAAGAGCCACTTGGTCCCGTTTCCAAAGAAAAAACAACTGGGAGCCGCAAAACCGGGAAGGTGACGCTGGGACGGTGCGTGACTAACGCACGCACTGCCCCCATGCGACGTCACAGCCAGTACAGCGCCCGCCACAGTGGGGAGTGTCGGGGCGCACAGTGCGCCTCCTCCCCTCGCTAGTATCCGCCCCGGAGCCACGGCAAAGGTGTAAAAGAGCCACATGTGGCTCCGGAGCCGCGGGTTGCAGACCCCTGCCCTTGATAGCTTTATCCTCCACGAGGATGAGATATTGACTCTGTATCAAATAGAACTTAATTTGTGAAATGTCTGGCAATTTAGCTCATAATATTCATATCCCTGCAGATTTGTTAATGTTATTTTAAAAAAATAAAAATAAAATACCTAAGCGTTTGAAGGCAAATGCTATCCTTCCTCATGTTTTAGATAGAAACCACCTGAACTTGAAAAATCTTAAAATACGAGCTTGAAAAATACAGTTGCATATCTTTTGGATTGATCAGTACTTCCGTTGCTTCATGTTAGTGTGCTGTTGAATCTCAGCAAGTAGTGGCTTGTTGGGTCAGTGTGCTTCTTTAGTGATCTGGAAATTTAACATATTTAAAGCCATTCTGTGCTGCTGGCTGCTTATCTTAATAGGGTGCGGGGAGGATTTCTAATTAATGTCTTTGATTCAGTTCTACCTTGTCTAGTGCATGTTCTCAGTGAGTTTTATTTGTCACAAATTATGTAGGACGGTGGCAGTACTCAGTAATGTCATCCTATGGTTCTATCCATGTTATTGATCAAAAATTCTATCAGTATTATCAAGCAGTGTTTGTTGAGTGCTGTTAGCTAATGCAGCCTGTAGTCACAGAACTAACAATTTCCAATACATGTTGTGACAGCAGGAAAATGTTATATTTTGCTACTACCAAAAAAAAGAAAGAAAAGAAAACACCATAGTTTTCAGCAAAATGGGTTTTGTTTTTAAATTAACAATTCCAAAGGTCTATTAACATTCAATTATTATCAGCAAAAAAACCCCTCTCTTAATTCTCATTACTTGTTCTTGGTTATGGTTTTGTTAACTGCGTAGAAACTGCTCTAGTGTTTACGTGGTATGCAGATATGTGCAAAACAAATGATTTAATTGCATGCCACTCTCACAATAGATGAATCATTAAGACTTCAAGTAGGATGGCTGCCACAGAAAATGGGTATTATTGTCACTTCTGTGCTGTTGCTGCTGCTGCTGTTGTACCGGATAGTTTTATATGAAAGATGCAAAAACCAGTAGTGGAACACAGAATTATGAAGCATGGTAAATATCTTAGTGTGTTGTGAAATCTCTTCAACATGCTTCATGGGAAGCGATTCATAAATGATATGCCTATACTGTATAGCTTTCTTGAAAAAGTATACGAAAGAAGAGAGCACCTAGCCAGGAGGTTTAGAACTACTGAAGAAACATGTTATTCTGCGTCTTACTGTGTTGTATTATTTACTGAAACAATGTAGGAATATGCTCCTCTTTAACTTGCACTAAATCTTTTCAACCAATAGAGGTCAGTGGAGGAAATCTGTAGTAGGGTCATTACTGACTGTTCTATGCCTCCACTGCGTGAAATGACTGTAGTCAAAAGCTTTCATTTCCTTCAGTTTTCTAGTATCCAGTGTTAGAATTGGCTGTATCTAATTGGAGAAAGCAATACATAATAAAAATCGTCTTTGCCTGGTCTAACAACACCAAGAAAAATGGACATTATGATAGAAGTCTAGTGCTTGAGCTATGGGATAAATATTCATGCTCTGCAAAGTAGTCATTACCTATTACTTGTTAGGTCTGCTTGCCTTTTCCAGTCCTTGAAAATAGCCTTTCATTTTGTGTGTGTGTGTGTGTGTGTACCCCTCCCTGAGCATCTTCCTGCCACACTGCTGACTGGCAATATGAAGGCTCTCATGGTGCTAGTCTACTACTGTTTGGGCATGGAAGAGGGAATGGCTGAATTTAATTAATACTCCACTATCCTGGTTGTAGCACACAGATCTTAAACTTTGTTTGCCCCTAATATTAGGGCCACAGGTGGTGCTGTGGTCTAAACCACAGAGCCTAGGGCTTGCCGATCAGAAGGTCGGCAGTTCGAATCCCCGCAACAGGGTAAGCTCCCGTTGCTTGGTCCCTGCTCTTGCCAACTAGCAGTTTGAAAACACGTCAAAGTGCAAGTAGATAAATAGGTACCACTCCGGTGGGAAGGTAAATGGAGTTTCTGTGCACTGCTCTGGTTCGCCACATGACCCGGAAGCTGTACGCCGGCTCCCTCAGCCAGTAAAGCGAGATGAGCGACACAACCCCAGAGTCGTCTGCGACTGGACCTAATGGTCAGAGGTCTCTTTACCTTTAAGATTAGGTTTAAACAGTTTTATAAATAACACTTGAAGTTTCAAAGGAATATTTTTTTGATAGACAATACTGTTACTCATTTCTTTTAGCCTTAAAAGCCACAAAGGAAGTGAGACACTGCTAGGTCTTTAATTTTTAAACTTTTCATCCCCTGCACTAGATAGATGTGTTAGCATTTAAGATACGAACAGGAAGTTGGCTAAGGGGAAAGAACTGAGGTTAAACATTAACACATTCTTTTCTGAGCAAATTTTCTGAGATGATGGCTTCTCTGGTGAGTTTAATCTATTGCAATGACTAGACTTTATCATTGCTTTCCAAATGTTAATCTTTCTCTTATTTTATATGCTTGGGTTCTGCAAATGTTCCTTGTTAGTAAAACTCTTGACAAAAAAAGAAAAGAAAAATGCAAGTTGTGTAGCGTATAACTCCAATGTGCTGCTAAGATTATTGTACTGGATGCTGTGACAGTCTCTGAGTAGGAAATCTATATCTGGGCACTTCATTAACTCTCCAGTGTAAATGCATTACTTGAAAATAAATTCCATGTAGTTTGCTGAAATGATTTCTTTGCTTAGTAGTCTATATAGACCACATTATACATAGGAATCTGATACACAGAAACATATCCTTCAAGTGTAGCATAATACGTTTCTTCTGCTAATGTATTCATGTTGTATAACCTATGCAGTGGATTCCTGACCAGTGTTCTTGTGACAAAATAAATAATGGTGCCATGTTTCAAAAGCAACTCTTCTTCCACAAAGGTCATCTCCTTTCATAATTTACAAAGGTAAAATCTACACAGGAGCATTCAGCAGTAAGCTTTGACCGTTGGGAATTCCCTGTGGAAAATGCATTGGGGTGCAGCAACAGATATCTTACTGTGTGCAACTAAAGGGTAAATTCTGTTAAGGCCAACTAACCAAGAAGGGGACAACTGGAGGTGTATGTTAGCAACCAGGCAGAGTGGTGGGATGTTTGCTGAAGTAGCCCTGTACTCTGATTGGCTGTATAGCCCTGAGGGCTTTTTTCCTCTCTATGTTTGGTTGAATGTCTTCCTGCTATGTACTAAGCCTGAAGTAAGAGAGAGAGAACCTACCTGTTTGTTTCTCCTCAAATTATATGCTGGCTTTGTTAAGCTAAACTGTAACATATAAAGCAGACCAAATAATTTATTTTCCAGTGTACTATACATTATTTCCTTTGAAATATTGCTCAGTATTGTTAAGCATGTATGTGACTGCCTTGCTCTGGAATGAGTTCACAGGGCGAAGAGAACCAACGTGGTACCTTCCAGAAGTGTTGGGAACTACAACTGCCACAGCCAGTTAAACCATTGTTCAGGGATGATGATACTACGGCAGCATCTGGAGGGCACTGTGTTAGCTACTTCTGAAAGAACAAAAAATCCTTCCAGCTTTGTAGCAAAGTAAACAGTCACAAGCGCTTACAAATCCCCCGCTTCCCTTATCTAAAGGAGGAATATGAAGAAGGGAGTGCTGGTGTTTGCTTGAAAAGCAGCCATATGGAGGCAGCTGTGTTCATTCATGTGCAGCAGCTAACCACAAAGATCCAGGACTCTTTCTTTGTGCCACCTGAGGAACATGTGGCCGTGTGTGAGATTTTGTGGTGGCAGGTTGTTGCACACAAAAGCTGAAATGTGGAGCAGCCACCATATGGTTGCATTTGAAGTGTCCACTGTACAGATGTTTGTCTGTGGATTTTTGCTTAGTCTTTATTTCAGGAAGCAAAATTATCTCTCAGGCAAGTTGATTGGTATGCTTGCGGTGCAGAGTTCAGTTGCAGACAAGAAATTAAAAAGGGATAAACTGGGCAGATATTTGTGATACTTCCCCTGCCCTTTAAAGCAAAACAAAGAAAAGCTGTGTTTACTATAGTACCCTGCTTGTTGACATGTTTCAGTACCAGCTGTCCAGTAGCATAGCTCAGCTGAAGATTTACTGGCGGCCTTATTACTGCAGTAAATAATCTTGCTTTCCAAGAGAACTGGAAATTATCTGAGACACATTGGAGGTCTTTTGAGCATGCAGCTAGGCTTTTTCCCATTCTTGGTGTTTCAGGCATCCAAATAATCAGAATAAAATCCTGCTTTGAAGGAGGATTCCACTAGACTTATTTTTGTCATCAAATTCTTTGTACATTGCATTCATGAATTAACATCGCAAATGAATTTGGCTCCACACAGGAGCATCTGAAGAATGTGTGACGGAGGCAAGTAATCTTCAGGCCATGTTTGCTAGATTGAGACCATTTTGTAGTAAGGTTTGCAGTTTATTTGTCAAACCCAATCATATGTATGGGCATTCCTTAGTTAAAGCTGACCAAAACCAAATCAGTCAGCCCTAAAAACCTTAGTGAAGAGATGCTTGCAGAAGGTGCAGAAAATCATACAATGATGGAATTCCATAGCCAGGTGCCACTACAGAGAAGACCCTACCCTGACTCAATGAGCTATATTTTGTGGCAATCCCTTCAGAATGGCTTCTCCTGCAGCTCTAGCGACCCAGGAAGCCTGCTTATAGGGAGAAGTGACCTTTAAAAAGATAGTTCCTACATCATTTAGGGCTTTATAGGTATTAGTTAGCATACCTTGAATGTGTTTCTGATAGTGGCCAGGGCTGCTCTTTGGTACAGAAAATGTACCGAGTGAACTAAAACTCATTTAGTAGGAACCCCTAGTTTCCTCATCTTCGCAAGGTCGATATTTTTGTTGCCTGCACTGATCTTACTCAAATGTCCTGGAAGCTCTCCAAACCCAATGTTTGCACTTCTCTTTTGTTCTCGCAATCTTCACAGGCGTGCACGGCTTTTAGTGCTATTCCCTCCCCTTTCCTAAAAGAAGCCCCATGTTTTAAGAAGTGGCTTTGATGTGCGCTGTTGTATTTCATTGGCTGAGTGCTGTGCCTCTTTACATCCTCTTTTCCTCTTCCCCTCCCCCTCCATTGTTCCTCCTCACATCGATTTTTCCCCTGCTTGCCCAGTTGGGAAACACCTGCCCTGCCAGAGCAATGTACTGAAACGTGTTTACTTTTTATTTTTTATAGTTTCAATCCAGAAAGTTGGCTGCTTCCCTCTTTCCCCTCCCCTTCCCCTTTCTCCCACACCCCTTGCCGCAGCAGCAGTTACTTGTCCTTTGACCCTGGTGCCTGCCTGTACCCTCCGGCTACTTCTTTTGTTTCTGCCCCAGCCATATGGGAGGAGAGGATGAGGGGCCTTGCTGAAACGAAGCTCATTGAGGGAATCATGCTATAGCATGGAATCACAGAATAGTAGAGTTGGAAGGGACCATGAGGGTCATCTAGTCCAACCCCCTGCAATGCAGGAAGACGTTGCATTCCCTGAAAGCAGTTGTAGTCCCCAACCTGATGGAAGGCTCCTATTTCCTCTTGGGTGCTAAGAAAGCTCCCTCATCTGACTTGATTTCTTATTTGCATAATAAATAAAATTTCATGAAACATAGGATTTTCAAAGAAACATTATATTAATATACCACCTTTCCACCAAAGAGCTAAGAAGGCATACATGGTTCTCTCTCGCCACATTTTATCCTCACAAGACCCATGTGAGATGGGTTAGGCTGAGAGACAGTGAATGACCCAGTGAACCTCCTGATGGAGTGGGTCTGGGACCCCCAGTCTACCAGGTCTTAGTCCAGCACTCTAACCACTACACCACACAGGCTCCCAAGAAAGGCAGGCGAACATTTCTTAGGAAATGAGTGCCAGCCTGGAACCACAACTGGAGGCAGCCACAACATGCCCATTTTCACTTGCATTTTTAGCAACATTTAGGTAGGGGCTATATTGATGGCGTTGGGACGCGGGTGGCACTGTGGGTTAAACCACAGAGCCCAGGACTTGCCAATCAGAAGGTCGGCGGTTCGAATCCCCGCGACAGGGTGAGCTCCTGTTGCTCGGTCCCTGCTCCTGCCAACCTAGCAGTTCGAAAGCACATCCAAGTGCAAGTAGATAAATAGGTACCACTCCGGCAGGAAGGTAAACGGCATTTCCGTGCGCTGCTCTGGTTCGCCAGAAGCGGCTTCGTCATGCTGGCCACATGACCCAGAAGCTGTACGCCGGCTCCCTCGGCCAATAAAGCGAGATGAGCGCCGCAACCCCAGAGTCAGTCACGACTGGACCTAATGGTCAGGGGTCCCTTTACCTTTATATTGATGGCAAAACAGCCAGGGGTGATGAGGGGTGAAAGTGAAAGTATGCACAAGTCACTGTGCAGGGGGTGGGCGAGGATATAGAAAAAAAGAAACTAGGTAGAGAAAGATAATGGTGGGTGATCTCCCATAAATCCCCAAATTTCATCAGTGGAAACAAAAGCAAAGCCCTCGCCTTCTGTTTCCCTTAGAGGTGGCACAAAAGAGGAGGGTTACATATCAGGAGGCAAAGCGGATTTTGAAAAAGGGAAGTGGAGTGAACCTCAGGAAATTATTAGTTAAGGTGCCGCTTTACAAAGAGATCTTTACTGGCAACATAGGAATTGGAAACTGCCTGCCCACTGTAGACCATTTGGTTTTCAACCAGTGTGCTGTGGCACCCTGGGGTCCCTTGAATGATGGTCAGGGCTGCTACAGGCGACACCAGACACTGTCCCTCTTTCCTTCCCTCTCTCCAACTGATGCCCTCTTGTGTCTCCGCCTTCCAAAGGCTTCTGCTGCTGTTTGTTGCAGCAGCCCTGGCTACAAGCTCCCCAGGTGAATGGTGCCTCTGGGGCTGGCCAGGGGAGAGGAGGCTGATGGAACACTCTACAAGAGAGGGTGTTTGAAAAGAGGTGAAGGGGCTGCCGGCTTTGCAGACAAGGGGTGACATAACTGGGCTTGTGAGGCTTTGAGCACGTTTCCCCACAGGGGAGCCGCAGAAAGAATGTACTTGGTCAAGGGAGCCATGGACTCTGAAAGGTTGAAAACCTCTGCAGCAGATGATATATAAGAGAAACATTTGCTTTTCCTACCATACCTGGTGTAGGAAAAACAACCGTTGCATAGCACAGAGGGCCATCTGGAGGCACTCTTGGTGTCTCTGAACAGAAGAGGTGCTGCTGGTTGTTTCACTGGGTTTATATGTACTTGTGCATTTTAGTGTTTAAAACTGAATTGCCAGAGCAATTTGTCTTAAGAAGAAATGTGTGTAAACACATTTGAATTGTAAAAAGAAATGCTACTGGCATGTCAGCACACAGGGCTTTTCTCCCCACCGCCCTCCTTTTTTTCCTTTATGCTAAAACCAGTGACATTCAGTGATCCACAGACTGAAGTTTGTAAATTTTTAAATATGGGCTGTAATAGAGACTTTTACTCCAGGTAAAAGGTAAAGACGTTTACTCCAGTCACCTGTTGAGAATGAAAACAGCTAGTGGGTGAGTCTCATGTACTGCTGGACTAGGGTTGCACGACTTTTACATTCACATTGAATTTGAAATGCTATTGACTCTTTTAAGATTAGAAAGGAATGGGAGAACCCAGCACACACAGCTTCAGTAGCAAATCCTTTTTTTTTTTATTAAAAAAAACCCAAAACCATAATGGGCACTTCCTCTTCCTTGCACTTTCAGAACCCTGTTTCTAGAAGTGAATCTTTCCACACTGAATCTCTCCAGGTTCTGTACGAGGGATGTGCTCTGTCCAATGCAGCCTCTGTGTTATACAAACTTAACAGTAGGAAGGAAACCATTGACAGAAATGTAGTCTGCTTCACTTTGGCCATGGAATGGATTCTTGACTCATTTTGCAATCTCTGAGCCACTAACTTGGACCAAAATCACACATGCATTTAAAAAGCACTTTATCATTGGGTTCCCTTGCTTCAATCAGGCAAGCTTACTGTCATTCATAAATCAAGCTTTCTCCGCACATCTCCCCACCTTTGGCTAACTGCAGCTTTAAGCACCTGTTCTTGTTCTTCTTTTAAGGAAAATAGTTAGCAGTTCCAATTATGTAATTTGGCCCTTACTCACGATGAGCTGTAGAAGCAGAGGGTAGGTGGTGTGTGAAAAGAGGAAGGGGGAGCAGAGCATGTAAGGGGAAGAGAGCGCAGGCAGTTGAAGAAGAAGATGAGCAAACTATCCCTATTAGAAGTGAGTTCTGGATTTTGCAACACTGATGTTGCATTTAAAAGACAAGGATGGGGGGGAGGGGTGTACTCTCAAAAATGGTATTGAAAAATGTAATGAACTTTAACAACATTTTTATTTATTGAATTTATATACAGTAAACATTTCAATGCATTTTGGTGGAAAAGAATTATGCATACTGGATTATTCTGGTAAGGTAGCATCTCTCAAGCACACTAAAGATTGGCTCTAATGTTGATCCTTCTAGTGTTCTAGCTAAAGTCAAAACTAAACAAGATGGGAGCAGGTACACTTTGTCACTCATGTATCCACCCCACGCATAAAGTGTTGGTAGAGGGATTCAATTCTATCCAGGAGCCCTTGGGAACAAGCCACCTGGGAAAATGAACCTTGGCCCACCTCATAAGCCATCTCAGAAGAGGTATTCAGTCCTCTCTGTCTCTCTCTGTCTCTCTGTCTCTCTCTCTCTCTCTCTCTCTCTCTCTGTGTGTGTGTGTGTGTGAGAGAGAGAGAGAGAGAGAGAGAGAGAGAGAGAGAGAGAGAAATAAATAAATGCATCTTCTGCGTTGTATTCAGTGTGCATCTTTCTAAAACAATTTCCAGTGTGATCTCCCCAAACTGGAATGGGACCTTGGGGGTGTGGGTGAGAGAGAGAATTGTAGCCCTTTGGCTTTTCTACAGCCCCCATCTGGATCAGGGCCCCACACCAGTTATTTGCATGGGTGGCGAGAAAGCTCCCCTGCAGAAACATATCTGGGGGTATTTCTATTAGATCAGGGTCCTCCTCTGTGATGGATGTGTATGTGTATTTAAGTGAACTGACGAGAGTAAAAGATCATTAGTCATTGGGGAGAAGTATGCATGTATGAACTTAATTTTAGTTGCATTTATTTATTTATTTATTTATTTTGTATGCCACCCTTCATCCGTTGGCCTCAGGGCAGTTCACAACGTAAAAGTACAATATAAAAACACAAAATTCATGATTAAAACAAGAGGTGAGGAAAAACCACAAACCAATAACCCCTCCTCCGCTCTGCTGATTTTAATCAGCCAAAGGCCTGGTTGAAGAGGGATGTTTTCACTTGGTGCCTGAAGGTGTGGAATGAAGATGCCAGCTGAATCTCCCTGTGGAGAGCATTCCACAAATGAGGAGCCACTGCAGAAAAGGCCTGTTCTCGTGTTGTCATCCTCTGGACCTCTTGTGTTAGAGACACATGAAGAAGGATCTCAGAGGATGATCTTAAGGTCTGGGTAGATTGTAATTCTTTTACTGATGTTTTGTTAATTACATTATATGATTTGTGCTGTACTCGTGATGCTCTTATGTTATTTGTTGTTTGTAAGCAGCTTTGGCATTCATGGAAAGTGGCACAGAAAGACAATACAGTGGTACCTCGGGTTACGTACGCTTCAGGTTACATATGCTTCAGGTTACAGACTCCGCTAACCCAGAAATAGTACCTCGGGTTCAGAACTTTGCTTCAGGATGAGAACAGAAATTGCGCTCTGGCGGCGCGGCGGCAGCAGGAGGCCCCATTAGCTAAAGTGGTGCTTCAGGTTAAGAACAGTTTCAGGTTAAGAACGGACCTCCGGAACGAATTAAGTACTTAACCTGAGGTACCACTGTAAATCAATGTACGGCAACTCATCAAGGGCTGTGAAGCTTCCTGCTTTTGCTATCTGCCCAGCTCTGCAAGAGTGTCAAATATCTATTGGCAACGTATGATATGTGTCTCTTGGGCTGTGTGTGGCTTGCTGGATCACAAGTTCTGCAGACTTCCTCCAGAATCTCTTTGCGAGGCAAGCGTTCCTGAAATCATTCTTGGATTCCCATATGAGGGTGGTTTAGTGTAATACAGTACAAGAAAGAAACGTGTCGTGGGAAGAACAGACTGATTTCACTGCAGAGTTGCAAGTTTAAGCACATGTTGTATTTTGTCCTCTTGTCACTGAATTGCAAAGAATGCATTGCTGAAGTGGATTGTAATTATTTTATGCTAAATTTTAAGTGGAACAACAGTTCAAATACAAAGGAAGTTCTTTCAGTTGCCATGGATACAACATATCGCCTTTATGAGCTGTCATTTTTGTCTGGTCTCCAATAATCACTATTTCTTAATCTTTGCAAATTCACACATGCTAAAATCTCATTTAAGTTCTAAATTTATATGGTGGAATGTGAGTCTTCGATCTCTAAAACATGGATGCAAAAAGCTTCTGGGGGACTTTCCCCATTATCCTGCATTTGATACCTTCCTGTATTAAAACGAAACCTATTCCACAGGTTAGAAGAAGCACTAGGTGCAAAAGGATGCCAGCACGGCTGAATAGCAAAGTCATGGATTTTTAAATGCCAGAAGATCGCTTCTGAAAGAGCAATAAATTCTATTCCAAAATAACAGTATAAAGCAGTGAAGGAAATTGAAGAGTAATTTGGTAAAAAAAAAAAAATATTTACAAACTACAAATATTTCTAGAAGCATATCAGCTAAGAGGCAGAAGGATCTTAACCATAGATGACAATGTCAAAATGATAGTGAAGAAATTTCAGAGAAGGTAAATGAATTCTTCACATCATTATTGTGCTCCTTGGAGGAAAGATGGGATAATAAATCACATAAATAAAAATAATTTTTCACTGCCAGAGGTGTTACAGTACATCTGAGCCATTGTTTTTTGGTTAATGAGTCTCAAGAAGTATATTATAAGGAGTATAGTATGGTATTCAGTTGGGAGTTCCTAATGAATTCAAATGAGACATTATTGATCTGGAAGACTTTTAAACTGATCAAAGCATTGAAGAAAAACTAAATAGCTGGGGTGTTTTTGCTTAGAAAAAAAATGTAATAGGGGGGAAAGCAGCACAAGACCTTGGATTTCTTTTTCATTTTAATAATGAGGAGGGAATCAATAGAGGAACTGTGTTAAGAGTACCAACCATAAAAGTAGCTTTAATTGGGAAAGCTAGTATTTTGATAGTCTAATGAGGCTTCTGCTTCAGAGAGTGGGAGTAGAAGTAATTATTTTATGATAAGATAACGCTCCCTGGTTATAGGAAGTATATGAAACAGTTTTAATGTTAGCAAATGCCATGCATTCAGCAGTCGAGAAACCTTTGTTCTCAGTAATGTCAACGTGCGGAATGTTTGATTAGCTTGTCTGCATTTCAGCCCATGTGGCAGGCGCAAGATAATGTCAAGTTCTGACTTTTAAATTCCAAAGTACTTCTAAATCAGTTTACATGGCTTAGGGTGCTTTAGTTAAAAATATATGCTTTCTCCCGCCTATGTTAGCAAAAGCCATAAGGCTGTCAAAAACCCGGCAAGTCATAGTACTTGACTCGATGGATACCAAGTGGTACAAGCCCTGTCTTACTGGAAGATCATACCTTGGGAACTATTCTCTATCATAGCTAGGTAAGGAGGGATATAAAAAAAGCTACTCCTTGAACATTAGGGATAACAATTTATGGGAAAAACAGAAAGCAAGTCTTGGAATTCTGGGTTGCCCAGAGTTGTCTGGCGAATACCTAAGTGGGAGATGATCTGGGAAAAGCTATTTGAAGACAGTGCAGAATTCAAATGTCAGCAATCACATTGCTCATAGGAAGGAGATAGTGATGCAACTGAAAACGTCAGAAATTGGAAAGGGCACGTGGCTGAAATCTTAGTAAAAGTCAATATTGCTTAAAAAGCATTTGTGTAGGCAAACCTACCCAGACATGTAAAGGTTGCTTGTGTTTTATTTCCTTTTTAATAATCCTTTCGTTGTTCTTAAAAACCTGTTTCTCTTTTTTTATTGATAATTTTAATGTGTTGTTTTCTATTTTTGTAAACTGCTGCTGAAGATTTTCTTACAATCAAGCAGTGTGTAAGTTTTGTTGAATAAAGTAAATAAAATAAACAACTTTGCAGGACTGTCCTAATTCTGTAAGCATATTTTATGTGAGTACAAGTAGTGCTGTAACCAATCAGCAACAATGTTGGTCTTCAGGTAATTGTTGTAAGACAGTGTACAGTTCTTTGAAAAGTTATGCCGGGACCTCATGTTACTAACAATGCAGGGATGCCACTAAAAATTGCATCCCAACATCAAGTCTGTGTACACACCCTTCTGTAGGATTGTAGTTTTTCTCAGTCCAGAATAATTCATGCTCATCTTCAACATGCTGCTTTCAGTCAAGTTTGATTCTAGATCCTGCCATCCACAAGGCTGAGTGTGGTTAACTGATATACATCTGAAAACCCTCCCCTTGATTAGGTTATTCAGGCCTTTCTTCCCTGCTTGTGCCCCAAGTGAAAGGAGGAGGAAGTGCTGACTGCAATCTTGGTACCTCCCCACCCAATTGCTGGGAATGTCTACATCAGTTTCCATCTGTGTCTAGCAGGATAATGCTCAATCAATCAATCAAAAAGTCAATGCAATGATCTTTTATTTTTGGAATGAAACCAGTTTATAAATAAGCACTTTTCAAGGGCAATAGTGTGTGAGCGTGTGTAGACTACTATATATACAGAAAACAAGTACCCACCCTCCATTGATTCTAGTGTAAAATGTTGTGTGTATGCAACCCAGTGGCGTAGTGTGGGGGGTGCAGGGGGGGCCGGCTGCACCGGGCGCAACATTTGGGGGTTAGGGTTAGGGGGCGCAAATCCACGGGTTAGGGGGCGCAAATTACTTGCCTTGCCCCGGGTGCTGACAACCCACGCTACGCCACTGATGCAACCTAAGTTGTCCCTCCGCAGATAGGAAAGCTTACCCTTCATTGTGCTTTTCCCCACCCACAGTCCCCATAACTGTCTGCTGCTGGTGGGGAGGGAAGGAAACCCGTAGTATGGGATAAGTGGTTTTATACATGAGGGTGAAAATAATTGGGGTGCCCTTTTCTGGAGCATCCCCTTGTTGCCTGTAATATGGAGCACCATCTTGAGAAATGATACCTAATTTTCGTTAAATCATTGTGATGCAGTGGTTAGTGTTAGACAAGGATTGAAGGGTAACACAGATTCAAATCTCCACACAGCCATGAAGCTGTGACCTTGGGCCAGTCACTAACTTGAAGCCTAGCAGGATTCTTATGATGACAAAGTCTTTGTGTATTCAGGCATGGCCAAACTTGGCCCTCCAGATGTTTTTGGGACTACAACTCCCATAATCCTTAGCTAACAGGACCAGTGGTCAGGGATGATGGGAATTGTAGTCCCAAAACATCTGGAAGGCCAGGTTTGTCCATGCCTGTATGTAGAAGAACCATGTATTTAGAAACTGGTTTCATTCTCAAGCTCTTTGGATCAAAGGTGGGATATCAAGGTAATAAATAATTCCAACATTTTTTGGTAGGATCTTACACCTTTATGTGGCTGTAAGCAGCAGCTGCAAGAGAACATCTTCCCCGCCCCAGTAGAACATAATAAAAGAAGAAGAATCATAATTAACCCACAATTTGAAACATCTCTCTTTGTGTGTGCGATGTATTCTCTCTTTGATGTTGCTGCGTAGCACTTCTGTTTTCTGATCAAAAGAATGTTTATTCCTCCAGCTGAAGTAGCAGAACAGCCTTAAGTAAAATGGGATGCAGTAAGTAAACACAAATTTCACCTGTGCAATAGGGCAGGGGGAGCGGGGATAAAGCAGCCAAGAGTTTAACCTAACACTGTTTTTTGATTTCCCTGGAAGAGTGAAGCATGTGCTTAAACCTAGTGAAGTCAATAGGACCCAGAAGTGCTTAGATTTGTGCCTAATACATTAACAGTTTGTTTTAAAACTTTGAAAAACTCTTTGAAAATTGATTTTTAGCATTTTTCTCTGCAAACGGCTGTTGCTCTATTTTAAATCATTATTGCGTGTTTCCTGGCACACATCACAGGGGGGAACTGTGATGAAATTCAGTACTTCCTTTTTTGAAATATTCTGAGCTTCCCAGTACATTAAGCTCCTTGAAGGAAACGTTTACAACTAAGAAGTGTAGTTGACACCTTGCTTGATGTATATGTTCATGGGGATCTGTAAGTAAATCTACTTGCCAATTACTGCTTCAGATATTTGTCTGATCTTCCTAGTCTTGTTGGAGTAGGTGTTTAATATGTGTTCTTTGCTTAGTTACTTCTAAACTGAAGTTTTGAAGCCTAACTACTGAGGGGTCTACTAATGTGCTTTATACTCCCTGATGAAAAGTGTCTGGGGTCTAAATGCTTTAGTGCTTGGAGTTTTCTACAGTGGTATCTCGGGTTACATATGCTTCAGGTTACATATGCTTCAGGTTACAGACTCCGCTAACCCAGAAATATCACCTCAGGTTAAGAACTTTGCTTCAGGATGAGAACAGAAATCGTGCTCCGGCGGCGCGGCAGCAGCGGGAGGCCCCATTAGCTAAAGTGGTGCTTCAGGTTAAGAACAGTTTCAGGTTAAGAACGGACCTCTGGAACGAATTAAGTACTTAACCTGAGGTACCACTGTATTACAATAATTTTGATACTTCGCCTTGGTGAACTTCTTTTGTCTTTGTATATGTGAGTTTATTATTACAGCTCATCCAAACTATTCAGTCTGTTTTTTCATGTGACCCTTCCCTTCAGAAGTCCTTTGGAGACCCCAGTATAGCACAGATTTCCCAGCAGTTTTAAGTAGCCAGTTTTCTCCGATGTTCCCAACCATTCATGTTGACTCTTCCTCCCAAGTCCACAGATTAGTTTGGGAGAAGAAAATGCTTGCTGAGAGACAAAAGACTGGTCATGTGCAGTCTGGAGATGATTAAAAAAACAAAAGAAAAAACCAGTGCTTTATGTTTTGCTATTACTCACAAAACATTCTCTTATACTATGAATAAGGAAGCTCAGTCCTGCAGATCAACCAACTGTGGTGTATATAGTGGCTCATGCAGTTGCAGCTAGAATCCAATCCTTTTCATTTCTCGATTGCAAAGAGATTTCTGGTGGTGGTACTCATGTTGGATCAGGATGTATTTGAGATGGCTGGCTTTGGTGAGGCAAAAATGCCCACAAGAGGCTATACAGGGATAACCAAAGGTATTGTCCTATCAGTCACGGGTCAAAAGGGTTCTTGTTCCCGAGATGAGCTTTTCTCCATGTGCAAAGCACTCCCCTGACAATGTCACTGATAACCTTGACCCATTTCAAATGACTGAGTAGTTCAGTGTTTTAAAGTTTCAAGCTATGTTATTCTTTCATTTGGCTTCCTAGTCTACAAATATCTAGTTTGTTATCTTGTTCCTCCTTCGTTATGATTAGCTGGCGAAGACTTATTTGTTGATGGAATGCTTCTCTTTTATCTGCTTTCCTTTCCTCTTTATCTCCTTTTCTTTCCCCCTTTCTCCTATCCTGTGCATGATAGCACAGGCCATAGATGAGCTAGATATGGGAAATTAATGACCAGATCCCAAGTTCTGGCATAGTAGTAAGAAATTTCTGCAGAAAGCTAATTGGTCAAAATCTAAAAAATGCTGTCAGTTTTGAAAAGAAATATCTTGTTGAGGTCTGTTATGTGTCTTGGTGCACTTTTAGTTTTGTTAAGCTGTGGGCTTTTGTTTTTTTTAATATAGGAACTTTTTTTGTTCCTCTTTTCATAAGAGAATTGATGACAGTTGAGGTAGGAGGAAGAGACTTCAACATATACCAAAGTTTCTGGCTTGAAACTCAGAAGCAAAAGTCATTTTAATTGTTGACTAACATTACTGTTAATTAGAGGAAAACCTGTTAACCATGCAGACTGACTCATTATTTAGGTACCAGATATTGAGGATAGTGCTGTTTTCCTTCGCTCTTCTGCTTGATTCTCCTGGACTGACGCTAAGGCACACAGCTGTGGTCACAGATGGATTAGATGCTGTGATTTCATGATCAAATGCCAAGACCTGGCATGTTAGTGAGCTGAGCTGCTGCCTTGACCTAGGACCTGCCTCAGGCCACTAGATTTGAGCTTAAACTGCTTATAAAATGGAGCCTCATGCCAGCTTCTCAGAAAATTAATATGCGAGGCCTAATTTCTCAGTAGTATTTGGAGAAAGATATGCAGTAACCTAGGAGAGGAATTCTGATTCTTCACAGAGGATGGCAAGGTTTAATTCCATTAAATTCCAGCTACAGAAGAGAGAGTAGGAGTGATGCAGCCTGAATTGCTGACAAAATATCGTGTACTCTGAAATGTCACTTATTATGGATAATTGTTAGGCATGCTGCAAGCACTGCAATTGGATATCAGACACTCAGATATGTTCAGCAGCTTCCTTCTCTCATATTGTAATAACTTTGCAACAGAGCTTATCATGTTCCGTGCACACTCAGCACAATAGGTTCATAATTGCTGACCTCTGGATACTACCATTCCATAAATATTTAATAGCAATGTACTTGGTATAGGCCTTAGAATTTAGAGCTCCCTTATAGAAAGGGGGTGAAGTATCTCCAGTATCTTAATAGCCTGATAGTGTGGAATATCATAGGATGGAGGTGGAAGATGATATGAAACCTCCAAGAGGCAATCAGAACAGCTAGTGAGAGTCTTAAGGGTGGAGAGATGGAGCACATGAACTGGAGAACAGTTGTTCCATATAGTTAAGAAGTCAAGAAATGCTGTAAATTCACCAAACTGCGATGTCGGGAAACTTGGTAGCAGCATCTGAACATAGTAAAGTCGTCCCAAAAAAGAAGAAGAAAGAACAGGCCATCAAAATCTCAGCAGAAGAAGCCCCAGACTTGAAACTCAGCAACACCCATCACATTATATCTTTAGGCACCAGACGAAAAGATTTCTCTTCTCCCATGCCTTTGGCTAATTAAACAATCTATAGTCTTTTAAACTGTGAGTGGGATGGGTGGATTATTTTATTTGTTACTATGCTATACAGTGGTACCTCGGGATAAGTACTTAATTCGTTCCGGAGGTCCGTTCTTAACCTGAAACTGTTCTTAACCTGAAGCACCACTTTAGCTAATGGGGCCTTCTGCTGCCGCCGCGCCGCCGGAGCACAATTTCTGTTCTCACCCTGAAGCAAAGTTCTTAACCTGAAGCACTATTTCTTGGTTAGCGTAGTGTGTAACCTGAAGCGTATGTAACCTGAAGTGTATGTAACCTGAGGTACCACTATATATTTTTGTGTTTTTGTATTGTAAACTACCTTGTGATTCTTGGATGAAGGGTGCTATAGAAATCTAGCTTATTATTGTTATTACTGAGCAGTATGAGCCCTCCAGGTAACCTACTTGCTTGCTAAGACTCTACCTTTGTTGAGCCTTACCAAAAGCATGACAAATGTTTCTTAGGGGCTCTGCTTTGTATCTTTTAATATTTGTTCACTCTGTATAGAGCTACAGGACAAGGACAATCAGGAGTTACTCCTGTATCAGAGGTGGATCACCAGCCCAGTGAAAGGGAGGGAGGGAGTGGAGAGATGCACAGGTAGGAGAGGAAGAAATGTATGGTGTGTGGAGGGGAAACAGGTGGGGAACTCTGTATGTGTGGTCTGTTTTGTATGTGCAATCTGTGAGAAGGTGGGAGAGTGTGAGAACAGGTGAGAAAGCAATGTGAGTGTGTAAAAGATTGAGTGTGGTGCATACCCAACTGCCCCAGAAAAACTGGGACATCCTGTTCTTTCCTGTGAGACAATGGCAGCCATTTTGGGCACCTTGCTCTTACGTGATTTGGGGCCAAGATCTAACCCCTCAAAAAGTGTTTTCTTCAGGTCTGTGATCTCATGCAGCATGTCAAAACGCGCTTTTTCGGGTCCATGATCTCGTGCAGGTCATGCGACTCACACACGGGTGGAGACCTGGAAGATGGTGTCTCATATTTCGGCCATGTTGTGTTGGAGGGTATGGTGGTGTGGCCATCGTGTGTGTGTGTGTGTGTAATCAGTATTGCATGATGGTGCCCCATATGGCAGCTGGCAGCTGTTTTATGGCTGGCACCCACAGCACTTGTCTCTGCTGGTCCAAAAAGGTTGGTGACCCCATGGTATAGCTTGTAAGATTCTTTAAAGGTTTGTCCTTGATCTGGGAGATCCAATATTGTCTTTGATTTAAGACTCGCTTTTATCTGACATCTTCCTTCATACTGCCCCCTAGTATTCTGCTTCTGCTCTTACTGCTTTCTGTCATCAGCCCATGCATGTCGAGACAGACCTCAGAGGTTTCCTATTAGCGGAGGCCTCAAGGAGCAAAACTGTATTCTCTAAAATCTCCATGTTGTTAATTCTTCAAGAATATTAGGTCCCTTCCTTGTTGGTGTGTGACTCTACATCCACACCACCTATGCTATGAAGAATGAACATTTTCTTCTCAGCAGGTGGTTAATGTGCATGGAAATTAATTCCGCAGATATTAAAACCTTGTTTTTAAAAGGATACCTCTAATTAAAGTTGAAGACAACTGTGGGTAGCTGTAGCTGTCAAAAGGGTAGCTGTAGCTGTCAAAAGTAGTTTGGCTTCAGTGCACAGGTGTCAGATTGAGATGTATTTCATGCAAAAGTCTATAAATATTTCCTTTGCTATCCATTCCTAGTAGGGGCCTATCAATGCTGTTTGTTTGAGGATTTGTATAACTTGCATCTAGAACAGTAATAAGCATAGTGCTTGTTCAAGATAAATATACGTGAGTCCTATTAACTTCCTGGAACAGAGATCTCTTGCTTCCTATGGCAAATATATTCTTCAGCAGGAAAGGAGCAGTGCTTGAGAGCGGTGTTTTCTGATCAGTCTGACAAGCTTGGTGTCTTAATGGGGCTTATTAATAACAGAAGGCTCTTAGTGGCCAATTAATTCAGTGTTGCTGAAGTACTCTGTGCAGTTCACTAGTTGGTATTAAGTAGCTTAGGTCTAGAAAGGGTTTGTAGCTTTTCATTTCATCTGGGGAGAATTAAAGGAGTAAGATCCTTTTCAGTATTTTAAGAGCGCCACTAAAAACCAATAGAATTCGTTCCATTTTTGTTTGTTAGTTAAAAACAACTTACAATAACAGAAGCAAGGTGGGTCCTAAAAATGTGCATTTCAGTTGTTGAAAGCCTGAGTCAAGAGGTATATTCAACTTTCATCAAAAGCTGTATAATGAAGGCACCTGGTACATCTCTGTGGGGAGGAAGTTCCACAACTTAGGGGCTGCCACAGTGAATGCCCTCTCCCAGGCTGAGTCTCTAATATTTCTTTCCTGGGCAAAGTGGTTGAGAGGGCAGTGGCCAGCCAGCTGCAGGTTTGCCTGGAGAAAGCATTCTAGATCCATTCCAGTCGGGTTTCAGATCTGGTTTTAACATTGAAACAGCCTTGGTTTCCCTGATTGATGACCTCTATTGGGAGAGAGACAGGGAGGATGGAACCCTGTTGGTTCTCCTTGACCTCTCATCAGTTTTTGACACAATGGACCATGCACCAACTACCTTAAAGAGTGCCTTCCCTAGTATGAACCATCTCAGAAGCTATGATCAGCAGCTGAGGCCTTGTAAGTGGTGCCACCACCAGGGTTTGCTTGGTTGGCACTGACCCATGATAGGGCCTTTTCAGTGGTGGTTCCCTGGTTATGGAATGCCCTCCTAGTGAGGTGTGGCTGTGTCCATCATTATTCACTTTTAGGAGGAATTTGAAAACAATCGGGGGAAAGCAAAGCAATGCGGGCTTTCTGCTATCCCCCCTTTTCATGAGTGTGGGTACTGTCTGAGCTCCCTTTCTTATGCTGTGCTTTGCTGTATAGGAGATATGACAAGGGCTAGCCCATGTGGAAGGATCCATGTTGCAACTCATGGCAACCATTGCTGGAAATAAGGGGTAGTGGGAATTTGCCCAGATAGCTTCCGCTAGGGAAGGTGCTGCAGCCAGCTGGCCTGTGCACCCATTCTAGGTTGTGTAGACCTGTTCTTGATTGCCCATCAGCAGAGGTGTCTTTCCCATAGGGCTTAGTGGCTTGTTGTGCCAGGGTGCCGACCTCTCAGGGGCGCCCCAGCGAGTGGGGGAGCTGCACGGCTTTGCCGGCAGCCTCCCCAGCTGCGCCCCGCCAACCATCTTTCCTTCGTACCCGCCTCGGGTCGTCCCCCTCTGCAGGCGTGTGCATTGGTGCTGGTGCTGCTTGTGCTGCTCCCACAAGTGCTCTGTGGCGGCGGGCGGCGGCGGACGAGGAGCCACTCCTCGACACTGAGGCATTGGCCAAGGATGGGCCGCTGCCTCCTCTCCCTCGGCCGCGGGAATCCCCTCAGCCGCCGCCCGCCTAGCTACTGTCATCTGAGGGAGCAGCTCCCGAGGGGTCTGTTAAGTTGTGGGTGAACATATCAGACGACACAGCGATTCTTCAAACAGCTCTTGTTTATTCACAGGCCAGAACAGAACTGAACTGAAGGGTTCAGTCAGCCTGCTTATATAGAGCTCCAGTACAACGTAACTGTAACAATTTTCTAAAACTATCCAATCACTGAACGTCACTTTCGATCCCTTATTTGCATAACTATCTACAGCATTCCCCTGCTGGCCCAGGGTGAGAACTTCAGTACATAACAGGGTCTCCTCTGCGTCACTGGTGCCCGCCGCCCCACCACCACCACGGGGCACAGGTGGCGATGTGGCAACTGCCTCCTGCTCCTCGGGCCGCTGGGCAGCAGCGAGAGCGCCGGCAGCAGGCTGTCGTTGTCAGGCAGTGGAGAAAGGGTAGGTGCCCTGGAACCTCGCAAGCGAGCGCGGGGTTCTGGCGGTCTGGCCAGCCGCACCGCGGCCACCACATCAGTGGCGGCTCCCGAGGCTACGAAGTGGTCCGCAAGTTGGACCCTGAGTTCTAAATTCTGGGAAAAGAAGAGGGCGCCGGAGGGATCTTTGCACCATGGCGCCAGAAGTGCTTAAGACGGCCCTTCTCATCAGTTGATGTATTTGCCAGCCACAGCAGTATTGTGTGTATGAAACAGAAGGAGCAAGAGGCTATATTTATGCAGTCAAAAAGAAATGTATGGTCAACCTGCTCTTTTTGATATGTGGCAGCAACCATTATTAGCATCTCTGGATGTGTTACCATCAGAAAGCTTCATTTTTTCCTCTTCAGGCAAGATTGTAAAAATAATGTTTTCCCATCATCTATCCCTCAAGGTAATGACATTGGGGATTTTGCTAAGCATGCTTCAGTGAGCTATTATGCTGCATTACTATAAGACATACTTGTGGTATAAGAGAACGTTAGGTGAGATGAGTTGCTGCAGGCATAGCAGTGATCCACAGCGGCTTTTCAGAACATTCCCTCTTGCCCAAAGTCTAAATATAAGCAACAGAGAGAACTTTTGGCTGCTCAGTCAGCTCTAGGCTTGGTGGATACTGAGGCAGATGAATCCAGCAGAAGCTCTAAGGCCAAATTCAAGGACTTGCAATATAATTGCTTAATAAATTCATATATTAGAATATTGCAGCATTCCTTGGTAAGGCCACTTGAAAATACAGAAAACAACAGCATGCAACAAAGGCTGCCAAGTAGTATAAACCACTTTTTCTAGCAAATCAATATGGAAGCAATCTTTGTTGTACATCTTTTCATTAACACACTTGAGAAGTCGGTGTTTTGTTTATTCCTATATTTGTTGCTACAGGACACTAATAGATATTTTAACGCTACATTAGGAACCTGGTTTTTTTGTTTTCCTGTGGTGATCAATCATAGCCTTTTTTGCTTTTGCTTATGAAGTATAAATTGCATGCATTGCAATAACATTAATTAATTGAAAAGTAAGGTTGAATGAGCGCACTACCACACCATCTGGAAACCTCTAACCTAAATAATAAATCCTGGAGTAAGATAGTAAATACATGTAAGCAGTTGGAAGCTCACTTTTAGATAGGCTTTGGTATGTACTTTGCATTATTTTTATTCTAATCTGATTTTAATTGGACTTCTGTATATGCTTGCCCTTTGTTGTTAACTGCCTCAAGCCCTTGCGGTGGGGTAGGCAAGCAATTTAAAATAAATGAAATGATTGCTCTGTTGGAACACGAAGCCTGCCCGGGGTGAACATATCATCAAGGTTAAACCCGGTTTTGTTTATGCTGCAGTGTTGTTTGACATGGCAAAGCACCTGCTAGCCTTGCCCAATATGTGCTAAACGCTGTATGGTCCCATCGTTGGGGATTTGCAAAGCTGAAGCACAAAGAGTGATTGTTACCAAATAAGCTGTAGTCACACAGTTCTACCAATAGCCTTAGGAGGGTTGGTTACCATGGAATCCACCATCTGTTCGCTCCCCACTGGAATGTGATTATCCTTGCTGTGTTGGGAACTGGGGAAAGCAGGGTAGTGTGTGCTGCCTGCAATTATCTGCAATGGAGTGTGTTAATGGAAGGCTTGGATTAGTGTGCCAGAGAACGACGCAAGAAGAGATGTTTAAAAAAAAATCGAAAGCATAAGCGATTTCTCACCAAGAGAAGCGAATTCAGTTCATAAAAGGTAAGCACTAAATGCACGGTGCTATTGTTTCATTGATGCCAATGTGGCTTATGATATTGATATTTATCAATGAGCTCTTATTGTCAGCCATTCTTTCTATAGATGCTGATCAGCAAGAGGGTGTGTGTATGTGTGTGTTTGTTTCTGTATGGCGGAGCAAGAAAATGGGGGAGGGGGCAAGGCTCTATTGTCTTATTTTTCAGTGGCTTTATTTTATGGCTTTATTTTTTTTAAAGGAGAAAGTCTCAACAGACTTCACTTGAATTTGCTTTTAGATACTGTTTCCTAATGTACATTACATTGCGTTTCTGCAATAGCATTCTGAGGGACATGGTAGATAGGCATGCTGCGTTTCATTGAATAATGATATCAACATGATTGCTATTTAAAGATTTATGTCTTTTAGGTGTCTGCTAATTTCTGTGGTACTGTTACGGAACAGAATAGATAATGTGGTTTTGGTGTTAGGTATTTGTGCAGATGATGCAGGAAATAGCAATGACTGGACAGGAGGGAGGCTCATTTCTCTTCAAACATCATGGACTCGCCCCATTAGACATTATTGTCTAGAGACTTTTTTTGAACAAGTTTTCAGGGGGTGTGTGCATGTAGGAAACAATGCACTGTGTTTTAGTAAAAGCAAAAGCTGGGGCAACACGGGAAAGTGTCATTCATTTCCTAATGCTTTTTTTAAGAAAAATGGTATGGTTGGTGATGGTTTTTATTATAATTATTTTTGGGTGTGTGGTTTATGTCAAATGCATGGTTATTGTTTTTGTGCACAAATAAGATATATTCTTTGATTGAACAAGGGTACAAGCATTATTGTACCAAAAAAATACTGAGGGCAGCATTGCTTGTGTTAGGGTACCTGCGCCCCTCCACCACTTTGGAGCTCATATGCTACAGTCATGGACTACAATATTCATTTTATATGTGAGGATGGAATAGCTTAGCCACCTTTTAATTAAGCTCTGCCTGTCTTTTAATTCAACCAATACATCTGTCTGTTCGTGTGCTTCACATGTTAGTAGGTCAGTGTCTGGGAGGAACAGGAAAATGGTTCATGAATCACCAGGCTGGGAAGCAGAAATGGGGGAGGTATCAGATGTTTCATCGTTAGATTTTTGTTCCATTTGCTAAAAAAGAGTATCTGCATTTCACAGTGGCAGCAAATCCTAGTCTTGTATGAAAGTGATGTGAGTCTGACTTAGTTTAGAGACTGCCCCCTTGATAGGCCCCCCTTTCAATCTGTAGGTAGTCAAGGGTGGCCTTTTTCATAAAGCTCTCTGAGTAACAGCCACAGAAATCCCTCCCCAGAGAGGTTCAGCAGAGCCCAAGCTCAGGAGCAACACACATCTTCTAATGCAGTGAATACGTATGAGCAGGAGTTCTGAGTTTAGTTCTCATGGGATACGTTGATTTTTAAGGTGCATTGCATTATATTTCACATTTTTATATGCAGCATTTTCTACTGAAATTGGGCTTCCCTCATTGCTGTGACCTCATGATGCGCTTCCTTAAATTTCTGTTCCCAAATGCAGCAGGAGCTCATTGCCCTTACCTCCAGAACTCTCTGTGGCTTTCCTGATATGACTTGTGAACTTTGCTTCTCCCATCCATACACCCATCGCCGTCTAATGGTCTATTGCTTTCTCAAAAGACTCTCAGCATCCTCCCTTGTCCATATTATGCTTGGAACTGCCTCCAAGAACACCTGTGTGGCGCCACTTCTTTCAGATTCTTAGCCCGGCTCACTTTTTCCATGAAACCTTTGCCACCAGCTCCTATATTCCCATATAACTTGACCTATAATTAATCTGAAGCACTGAACTGAAACAATCACATACTGCTTTCATGTTACTTTATCACCTCTGCTGTTTCTCCTCTATTGAGTTTTTGACGGTAACCTCCTTAGGCCTGGGACCTGGCCTGTGGTTTTCTACAGAGCAACTGTGCACGTTGATAGGGCTATGATAACCAATTAATTCAATATGTTAGATGCTATGGGTTTATGTAGTGGTATATGGCTCACAAATACATGTTGACTCAGAAGTAAGTCCCTCAGTTACTCAGAAGTAAGCTGGAGAAGAGTTGTGGCTCAGTGGCAGAGTATCTGCTTTGCACACAGAAGACCCCAGGTTCAATCCCTGGCATCTCCTGGTAGAGCTGGGCCCTGGGAAAGACTCTCTGGCCTGAAACCCTGAAGATGTTCTGTTCTGTGATAGCGTGTTGATTTCACATGTGATTGGTATCTAGCTAATTTGATTCTGGCATTTGTTTTTATGAAACTCTACCTGTGCTGCCACATCTGCAGGGTTGTACACAAGGCAGCTGTAATTTGCACACTTGTGGTAGTCCCTTTTCTTGGTACCACTGTTACACAAATTGTAGTGATTGTGGTGCAGAACCCTTATGGAGATGCCCGTGCCCATTTAATGTAGGCTTTTCCTAGTTGATAACTTGGGTGCATGATCTGCTTGCTCCAGCTATTCTCATGCTGAGCGTCCAGCAAGAAACATGAACCTAGGATGAGCAGGAATTAATGCTATGCCATCACTTTAAAAATCCAGTTGTTAAAAAGAAAAAAATCCTGGAGGTTTAACCTGTATAGCTCAAAAGTCTGTATGCTGCATTCTGAAATGCTGTTGGTCCTAAGTTTTATATTTTTCTAGCTTGATGAACTTTGTTCTAATGGAACTCATTTTCCAAGTAGTAAGGTTTATACTTGTATGATAGGTGGCCCAGCTGGTTGCTGGTCATAGCCTTTACATGTGCCATTCAGGCAACTCACTTTAGGAAATTCATCTTTCCCTCTGGCGATTTGGAACAAGAGTCTTTATTAATGCTGTTCTACAAGGTTACAAAAGACGTCAAAAATGAATCCTGATTTTCTTTCTATAGAAGCAGAAGCACTGTCCTATTTTCTTTTGTCATATCAGAAATGTGGCCACACAACATAACATGCTTAATGTGTGTTCTTGCTCACATATGGAAGGAGTAGTTGGTCGAAAGGAAGTCTGACATCGAGTAATTGAGTTTGACTAAATGTATAGAGTCGAAATGAATGGCAAATAAAACTGACCCAATTGTTTCCCAGAAACAGAGAAGGCTTTCTGCTTTTCCCTTTGACACATTATTCTGGAATGCTGTTGGGCATGACTTAGATTCATCTACTGCATTCAGGCTCTTGCCCTGCAGAGTTTAATTTTTTTGTTACATTTTCAAGGTTTTAATTTAAAACATATTGCTAAAAGCTTGTGGGATTTTGTTTTCAATGGAGCCTCTCTGACTCAAGGTTAAAGCTATTAGTCAGTTTGAAAAGGCATGACTTGAAGAAAGAAAGAAAGAAAGAAAGAAAGAAAGAAAGAGAGAAAGAAAAAGAAAGAAAGAAGAAAGACATGGGCCCTGCTTACAAACCATGCCTTCAACTTCTGAGCAGTGAGGGAGTGAGAACAGCATTCCATGTTGGAGGGGAAATGAGCTGACATGGTTTTTGCCATTTCTGGGCAATCTAAAAAATCCTTGAGATATAAAATGATTTGTACTTTTGCAAGCTAAGGTAAAATTCTGATGTTTCTCCCCTTTTCTTCAATTCCTCGCAAACTGGGAATTGTGGTGACTTAGCACTAGTAGAAAGTGCTTACATTCAAGTTGGGGCAATGTGTTTTGCCTGCCCAAAACTTGTTCTAGTTTATGTACTTTCCACCTACTGCAGTGCCACCATTAGATGAATCCTATTTTCTTTTAGAAGTGTGAAAATGGTAAGATGATATTTTGCACAATCAGTGGCTAAACCAGGAAAAAACCCAATAAAATTGCCTGCAAAATGGTGAAGGAATCAGTTTTTCAGGGAGGTGTAATATCCTATTTCTGGGTGTAGTTTTAAGGTGCCTCTCAAGCAGATGGACCAATGGTTTGACTCTGTATAAGGCAGCCTCCAATGTTCTGTAAAAGACTGCTTGTCTACTGCAGAGCTTCCTCTGTAATGCACAATTGAGGTAGGGAGTACAGTATTCACACACTTGACCTAGAACATGATCCACAATATTCAAGAAATCCATGCCACATGCAAAAAAGTTCCTTGGCACACAAGCTAATGTGGAAAAAGTTCCTAAAGGCAGAAAGCTAGTGCTCCGCAGTTCTGTGTACAGTCATACCTTGGATCCCAAACACCTTGCGAGTTGAACGTTTTGGCACCCGAAGGCCACAAACCCGGCAGTGAGTGTTCTGGTTTGCGAACTTTCTTTGGAATCCGACGCTGCTTCCATGGCTTCCGATTGGCTGCAGGAGCTTCCTGCAGCCAATTGGAAGCCGCACCTTGGTTTCTGAACACTTTGGAAGTTGAACGGACTTCTGGAACGGATTCCGTTCAATTTCTGAGGTACCACTGTACCTTGATATTGTATACACTTGAGTTTTCCTTGTTAGCTTAAGTTTTCTAGAGCTGCTTTGTTCCTGGGCAAATCAGTTCACACCCAACTTTAGAAATAAGCACTGCACATTTCTGTTTGTGGAAAAATTCAGCTAATCCAGCAAAGTGATATATTAGTTGCTTCTGATTTCTTCACAGCTAGTTGTTTCAGTTATATTCTGCTGTTAGCCAGGATTTTGCTTTTTTGATCAACATAATCACACATGACAGGATGAAGCTGCTGTTCGCTTTGTGTTCCTTTAAAAAATAAATATGGTCAGATTGTAAAAACTGAATTTCTTTCTTCTTCCTTTTGTCTTTGGCAATAAAATGTAACTATGCAACTAAGAATGAATTCGGCATGGACCAGCTCCAGGTTTACGTGGACCCCGAATCAAGGCACAACAATCCTGAACTGGATGTGTCCACATTCCCTTCCTGGTTTCAGTAGACCATTCAGCTATATTCACTCAAAAAGCCTTTGCTTCCACACAATCAAAGCACAGACAATCAAAGCAAGTTGTGCAGCATTCAGGGAAACAGGAGTAAGCAGGAAAGTGATATTTCTCATCCTCCCTGTAATGACAGTGGGTGAGGAAGTCTGATATGGATGCAGGCTTCTTATCCCCCTCTGAATGACTACCTCAATTAAGATGGGTATATATGGGGGGGGAATCCTTCCATTGGTCATTATTAAAGCCACAGTTTAATAGCCTGAATTAAATAAATAATCATTGGTCATATTTTTTTACCAATTAATACCTGCATTTTCAGTTTAGGCTTAGATTTTTAAAAGGATCCTCCCCCATGTTGGAAGCTGCTAATCTTGTCTGCCTGGATGCAGCTGGCTGTTACTAACAAAAAAATCAATGTTCTGTCCTCTAGAGTGCATCAAGTGACCTCTTCTGCTTGTTTCCTGTGCTGTGTCTTTAGTTTTTGTGTGTGCAATAAGAGTCTGTTTCATATTTCACAAAACAGGCCATGCTTCCACATGGTGCTAACAGCAAATATAATGTAATGACCTTAGAATCCTAGCTGGAAGGGCTGCGTGAGCCTCGTTTGCCATGCTAAGACAGGAATGTATTGTATCTGAAGGATGCTTTATAGCATGCCTCATATATTATGCCTCATATATTACAGAGATCCACCCCCACCCCCGAAGGAAATTCTGCAGCACTTTTAGGAAGTGTTTCATTACTGAATTCTATAGCCTTTTCTTCCTATTGAATCTAAACATATATTGCATATTATCCAGCCCATGGATTTTCAGTGTTTCCAGGGAGTTGGGCAAAAAAAATAGGCACTCTCCACATTGGTTTAACTTTTGGGATGGGTGAAATCAAAGCTTTGAGTCGGGTAGGCTAAATATGAGGTGGCTTGGTTAACATCTGGTCAGCATCCCAGTGGCATTCCCTTTGAAAGTTGGGACAGGGGAACAGTGCTACATCATGACATAGAATTCTTAGGACTATCCTTATTAGCCATCTATCCCTCACTTCGCAGCACATGCAGAAACCACCTTCTTGATCATTGGACCTACTATTGGTCTTGTCTGCTCAATCCGCCAGAGCCTGCCTTCTCATGAAGGGGAAGTCCCTATCTCACTGAGGGTTTAAGACTCATCTTAACCCTCACCTGCTTTTGCCAGCTAGTCGAAGCCATTTTGCAGGATGTGGCTGCTGTTGCATGCTGACAGCTTCTAGGAGCCACAGGTGAGAGCTGAGTGGGGACCAAAGACTTCACCAACCTAGCAGATACCACATTGGTGAAGGTTGTACTACATTATGATATAGCCATGGTTCCTATGGGGCATTCTGTCTCAAATGAACACCGGTAGGTTGCTGAGGGCAGCTAACCTACCACCTGAAGCAGTGACAATTTTTTCCCTTTGGTAAAACGCCTTGGCCACCTCCTCCTTAAAATGTTAAGGCTACCTGCATCTGCAAACTCTTCTGTTTCCCTTCCCACTTTAAGGGGGACAGAAAGGTCCCACAAATGGATATGTGTGTGTGTGTGTAATATTCAACATGGCTTGACTTTAAACCTGTAGCTTATTCTAGCCTTTTATGTGAAAGCTATTATCTGCATATTGATCTGTTTTTCATTTGTCCAGATGATTTAATTCTATAATATGTGAGAACATGTTCACAGCAGTCAGATGCCAGTTTTTTGTTGTTGCTGGGGAAATGCAATGCTGCATCAGAATCTAACATTTCATTTGAACACATCGGCCCAGGGCATGATGAAGGTGACCTCTCCCTACTTGTTGTCTCCAAAAGCTGGAAATGATATTTTTACCTCTATCCATTTCAAGTTATATTTTATTTATTATAGCTAACAAGTGGTTAGTGCAACAAAATATTGCAGTATGGACAGCTCTTGTTCAGTGTTCCAGCCCAACCGTGTTATCTTTTAGGATATTGCATTCCTTCCACTTAGCATACTCAATCCTCATTAGGCTATGTTGGAGTTTCTCCTCGCCCTTAGGATTTTTAACTTACGGAATCATTTTGTCTATGTACAGATATACACTAGGAGAACTGAGTTCACATTCACTGTTACAAACTATAGGACAGCCCATTACCAATACATTCTGAATTTGTCTAGTCATCATATTTTGTATCAATTGCATACATTACTTACATGGAGTGTGAAGCAATATTTCCTTCTGTTTGACCTGAACCTAATCACAGTGTTTCTCTTTCTCTTGTTCATAATATAAACCCAGTCTCCATCAAAATTGGCTGAAAAACAGGAAAGGAATCAACAGACAGTTTTCATAATGGAGGGAAGTAAATAGTGGAGTCCCTCAAGCTATCTGCATGTGGACTATTGCCGTACAACTTGTTCAGAAATTTACTAGTGTCAGGGGCAAGGTAACCCAGGTTGCAGATGACCTGAAAATAGTGTGCTGTCCCATACAGATTGTGAAGAGTTCCAAAATTATATTGCCAAAGTGCATGATTAGGCAATTGGGTGGCCAATGGGGTTTATGAATGAGACTGTTTGTCCACTTGCCATTTGAAAAGCAGCCAGACTCAAATGGTTTGGAAATGTAAAAGCTCTTTAATGACAGTCAAGGAAAGATGGGGTACAAGTGGTATTGTCTTGGGGTTGCACTGAGAGGGAGTGATGACCACAGAGGGATGGTGTCCACTGGTGGGATGTTACATTTTAGTATCTAGTGTTCTTGCTCAGCTGTTCTCCTTTAACAGAATTGGAGAGAAGAAATACCAAGTTATGGTTTTACCTTATCTTATGACTTCAAATGCAAGCTCTTTCAGCTTTACTTGTCTTTTAGGAGGGACCTAGGAGTGCTAAGACCTCCTAGCAATAATGGTATGAGAGGTGCCACTGATTTTTCTGGTGGTGGGCCTGATCTGGCCTTTAGGCTGTGGGTTCACCATTTAGAAGTGCTAAGGCCGGGGGGGGGTTATCTCTGGCCCTGCAGATGTCATTGAATACTAACTCCAATCAGACCCAGCCAGCATGACCAGTCGCTGCAAATTATGTGAGTTGTATTCCAGAAACACCTGGTGTGCCACAGGATAACCACCTGTTTTTTGTATATGATCTTTGATGGCCATTGAGTCACCATGAATTGCCTTTGAATTGTTTCACTGTCAGATTATTTTCTGTTTAATTTTGAAGACAACATCATCTGCTTTTATCCAAAGGCTTTTTGCTTTGCCTCTGTCACAACCCTTGATCATATATTTTGATTGTGACCCTGAGGGGCATCGATAACTTGTAAGCTGCTTTGGGATCCTTGTTCGGCTGAAGAGTTGGACAGAAATGTTTTAAATAAATAACAAATTTTGAGATTGATGGGAATTCAAGGAGCTCTTTTGAGATAGACTTTTTATGCAAGGGGCATTTCATACAGTACAGAGACTTTTCTTGGCAAGCTGCCAATACGTTCCATGACAGGCTGGTGTTCCTCTTTCAGACGCATTGTGGCGGGAAGTTGGTATCTAGTTTGGACAGAGGCTTCTTTATCTTGGAAACTACTACAACATACATACAACATAAAAGTTTGAAAATTGTGGTCGCAATGAGGCCTTCCCTATCCCTAGTGGGAGCCAGAAGATTTATCCAGGCCATCTGATAATAGAAGCCACTATTCCTACATGGCCCTTGCGAGCAATGCTTTGCTGCTACTTACAGAAAGCCCTTTTTGTTTTGATCCGGAATAGAGCCGTTGCATATCTCGCAAGTCTGTTTTCCCTACAGACTGACCGCTTGTATGAAATAAGCATTGCTTTGCCCTCATTTGGTCTGAAAATGCTGGAGCCTTGCCATAAAACCCTCCATCTGCCTATATACAGATGCTTTTGTAAATGGAACATGCTTTCTGCTGTACAGGCGACGGCCATTTTGCACGGTGTTTTTGTTCCCGGTCCCCGAGTGCGTAGGCTGAGCGCATATAAGCACACCCCACCCTGTTCCATCCCTGTTTTGCCGCCTTCCAGGTCCAAAAGGTCCCACACATCAATTGGACGTGCCTAAGATGGCTGCCGCCTGTATGCTACAACTGTTTGCCAGTTAGGTTCTCTGTATTTCTTGACAACTCTTCTCTTCTGTGTTAAGTTGTGGGTGAACATATCAGACGACACAGTGATTCTTCAAACAGCTCTTGTTTATTCACAGGCCAGAACTGAACTGAAGGGTTCAGCCAGCCTGCTTAAATAGAGCTTCACTAGAGCACAACAGTAACCATTTTCTGTAACTATCCAATCGCTGAACGTCACTTTCGATCCCTTATTTGCATATGAACTATCTACAGTATCCCCCTGCTGGCCCAGGGTGAGAACTTCAGTACATAACATACTGGACAAGTGTTCATATTTTTTGAGATTGGGTAGGGAGTCTGTACTTACCCAGAGATAAAGGAAAAACTTATCCCCATTTATCTATATAGTGATGAACTGGAAGAAAAGTCCCAAGCACCTCTGACTTAAACTCGCCTAAACTTGCTAACCTTTGGTGGGTCAATAAATTCTATTCATCACAAGCTTTATCTAACCACTTCTGCTGAGAAGGAACTTCATTACACACCATTTATTGACTAGTATAGCGTTTGCTGCCAATAACTAATAGTGAAAACATCAGAAACCATTATACAGTTCTATGTGTGTATGTTTTTGTTTCCGAGGGGTGTTCTAAAGAAAAATTGCAAGACGTTCCAGGGGCCACCTGGGCTCTGAGGGATTGAATCTGGAACCTGCTGCATGCAATGTTCTTCTGCTTCTTTTAATTAAAACTGGTGTTGCATCAGAGATACCAAAAGAAATGTTAATGTGGAGAGCAATTTAAATGGAACACATAACCTTTAAAATGGAGAACTATTAAGCTCTTTGTTTCAGATTGTTTAAAAGATCTGTAGGATGCCTTCCTCTTAAAAATAGGAGCTAGTCACCCACACCCACACCCCCCCGCCCGGTATGCCCTTTAGATTGAGGCCTCAGTGATTCAGTGTTATTTTATCAATGAAAATGGGACGCGGGTGGCGCTGTGGTGTAAACCACTGAACCTTGAGCTTGCTGATCGGAAGGTCGGCGGTTCGAATCCCCGTGATGGGGTGAGCTCCCATTGTTTGGTCCCAGCTTCTACCAACCTAGCAGTTCGAAAGCACGTCAAATTGCAAATAGATAAATAGGTAAATGGCGTTTCTGTGCGCTGCTCTGGTTTCGCCAGAAACGGCTTAGTCATGCTGGCCACATGACCCGGAAAATGTGTTGTTCGCGACTGGACTTACCTGTCAGGGGTCCTTTACCTTTAGGTAAAGGTAAAGGGACCCCCGACCATTAGGTCCAGTCGTGGCCGACTCTGGGGTTGCGGCGCTCATCTCGTTTTATGGGCCGAGGGGGCCGGCGTACAGCTTCCGGGTCATGTGGCCAGCATGATTGAGAAAGCAATTGGGCCGCATCCGGCCCCTGGGCCTTAGGTTGCAAATACATTGATTCTTGAGCTTTTAAAATTCTGTTAATAGAAAGGAGTGTAGGAGTAACCACTGCACCAACAATGAGCTTTCTTATCTTAATGGGCACAACAAAAATTATTGTAGTTTGATCTCTGATCACCACATTGACATCTTTACAATAGGAATGTGTGAATTTACTATTACCATTTCAAAGTGGAGGGATCTGAGCTTTACCTCCTAGGCGCTTGAACAGCTTTATTTCATTGACCTTGGTTAGTCTAAGCACTGCTAAGTACAAAATCAGTTGTAGACTTTTTGGATTAGATTAATGAGATGGTCAGCACTGTATCTCCCTTAATCTCTCATGTATCCCCTTATCTTTTTAATCATCCACGGATAAAGCAGTTGATCTCTTAACTTTCCTTTTAGAAAACTGAGGTTTCTAGGAATGATAGACCAAGCTTTTAATTGAGAGTCAAATTGTTTTCACATAAGCCTGTGCCGTCTTTTATACTGAAGACTTTTATTTTCCCTAACTATGGCATGGGTTTGTAATAGCATATCTGAAATGTGTTTCATATGGTATGGCTGTGCCCCTTAATTTCACCTTGTTGCTTCAACCTAAAAATGCCAATATGTAGACTTTATTTTTATTTGAAAAATTTGGTCTTTGATTTCAAAATTACCCCATTGTTATGCCCAGCCCACTTCCAGTGTTGACAAGTTTCAGAGATGTGCTTGCTTACCTGGGTTTAGTTTCCTTTGGAAGGACGTCTCTGGTAGCTTACAGTATTTTACAATATTTATTTGTACATATAAAGTTTGAGTGCAAGGAAAAGGCATAGCTTAAACCAGGGGTCAGCAATCTAAGACCCATGGGCTGGAAGCAGCCCGTGGAGGTCGTTTGACCGGCCAACGAGCCACCCCTGAACCGAGCTGCTCGCTTGCGCACTGCACTAAACCGGTGCAATGCGGCACAGGGATTCACTTCCGCGGTGCCAGAAATCGCAGGCACGCGCGCTCACACCCATGCGCAGTCCGGCCCACAAAGGGATCTCCACAAGACCAATCTGACCCAGGCAAGATAAACCTTGCTGACCCCTGGCCTTAAACAGACACCCTGAGTTCAGCACTTGTACATTAGCCTTGAAGAGACAGCAAGCTGATTTGGGGCTATGGTAGTTTACAGAACCCCCAATCTACTTTCTATGCCTCTCAGTCGGTCCTTTTCTCATTAAAAAAAACAACAACACAGTTTTTATTGCCTCTTATCATACATAAAGCTCCATAGTTTTTAGTTGTTGCAGGTATACCCTGTGGTGGAAATTTTGAAGACCCCTGTTTAATGTAATTCAAATGCTCAGAACACTTGAAACACATTGGCATGGTTGCACAGCACCCCTTTGTGAGAGGGGGAGGACACCAGGTACATTGGATGAGGAGCCAGGTGCCTGCTTTGCAGTGGGCAGTGCCGGATTTATGTATAGGCTAAGTAGGCTGAAGCCTAGGGCCTTTAAATCTAGGGGGCCTCCCCAGCCCACTTTCCCCCCAGCGGGTAGTCTCCCCTCTCCCAAAATTGCAAACCCAAGACTTCATGCGAGGGCAGGACAACTTGGGCCCAGCAACTATGAGACCCGGGGCCAGCCAGTGGGTCCCAATTTGAAACTCTAGGGCCCAATCTGAATTTTTTTTGTGGGGCTCTATGGGGCAGAATCTTAGAGATATAAATCTGTGTGCTAGGTCATTGTCACAAGGTCAGCAAAGTCCTTCAGAAATCAGACCTGTTACTGAGTTCTTGTGCAAGTTTGTAAACAAATTTTGATGACGTTTTCTGATGTCCTTTAGAGGAGAAATTGGAAATGGCAGAATTTTAAATACCCATCATCATCCTTGGCGTCATTCAATTTTGTTTATAACACTCTTTCATTTTCTTCTAGTCATGAGGGTGGGGGATTGGGAGGGGCCTCACAAGGAGAGTAGCCTAGGGCCTTTCTTCATCTAAATCCAGCCCTGGCAGTGGGACTCCTGAGCATGCATGCAAGAGCACCTACCACATTGCCCAGCAGTCTCCCTGCCTGAGCTGGTCTTGGAGGCAGTGTTGAGGGCTCCCAGACAGTTGATTTGAGGAGAATTCAACATTCATGCCAAGGCGATTGGATCAGAACTTTATGGCTGCCATGATGGACCATGGTGATGTGCCTGGAAGTGAATGTGGCCCTCAGATTGAAAAAGGTACCCCACCTTTAGCTTAGCATTGCATCCCAAACCAGGCTTGTGGTTTGTTACATCCGAACCAAGGTCTGTGGTTTGTCTTGCTTCGAACAAACTATGACCTATAGCCAATATTTATTCTGGAGAATGTAATCAGTAGGCTTGCACAGCAGAAATGGTGCTATATTCATACTCCTAAAGTAGGCCTCTTGGAAAGAGGGTAGACTTCCCCCCCTTTTAAAAAAAGTGAAACCACTTAAAGTGGAGCCTATATGGCTGCTTATCAGGGACCTGAGTTGCTATAACATGAGACTCTTAATCTCAGCGTCATGGGTTTGAGCCCCACCTTGGGCAAAAAAAAATCCTTCATTGCAGGGGGTTGGACTGGATGACCCCTGTGGCCTCTTCCGACTTTACAATTCTATGATTCCATGAGATCTCTTCCAACTCAGTTTCTATTATTTCTAGCAAGAAGTAGACAGCTATGAATATCCATGTTAAATCAAACAGCACAGGGCAATAATTTGGGCTTTGCAGTATCAAACTTGCTAGGTGTTGTTTTGGCAAAACTGAAACTAGAAAATTTGCGTTTTCATTTTTTAAAAAATGAAACTTGCTGAGCCTAGAGATGTTCCAAGACCAAAATTATTTGTGGGCCAGTGGTTTGGCTGTTTTGTGAGTAGTTTTATCTTTGCTAATGTGTATCTAAATGCTACTCTGTTTTTATCTAAATGTAGTGTGCAAGAGGGTTTTCCTTTCTGTTCACCACAATTTATACATCAGTGGATTTCTTAATAATTAGTATATAACCACAACTCTTAGTTTCCTTTTGATTTGGTTAAAAAAAAAAAAGTTCCCCCCAGTTCACCTCCAATAAGCAGCTGAAATGTTTGCTCATTCAGGGAAGTTGCTGAAGGCAAAATAACCACAAGTTTAGAAGGCAAAAAAGAAACTGCTGGCCAGCTTGTGGAAAGAGCTGTTATTGCATTTAAACTGTGACAGAGTTCAGAGTTTTTAAGCAGCTGAGGCACTGGATGAAAACAGCCTTTGTAGTTTTACAGAGTGCTTTTCTCCAGCAGTTTGAAAGTTACATAAGTTGAACTTCCCTGTTAACTCTTTTAGCTGGAATGAAACCTTGTGCTCCCCCCCCCCACACTTCTTGCTCGTTTGCATGTTTGCCGATACACACTCTGCAGTGCAAAAACAGCTGTGCCTCAAGGGACAGTGGGTCTGGTCATGACTCTCGCCCGCTGAAGTGTAAACTTCCAGTGTGTAATGATTTTAGAACTCCTCCTAGATGTGGTCAGCAAAGCTCGCAGCTAAGGAGTATGTGAACCTATCATATGATCCTTGCTCATTGCGAAACCGAGTCTCTGCACGCTTAACGGCACTAGATTGACGTGTGTGTATCTGCATATATGACTGCCATGGCATCTGATCCAGGTAAAGGGTTTCATTCTGGTTTTGTTGCTGCTGCTGTTATTTTTGTGTGTTAACCAAAGTTGCCCTAATCCACATTCTTCCTTCCTGTGTGCATGCACTTCTGATAGTTTTAAGCATACCCAGATTCAGGAAAAACGTAGCTGTATGTTTGAAAATCTAAACTTTCACAAATGTTGCTTGTGTGTAATACTTGCGGAATGCCTTTTCTCTCTCTCGCCCCCGCCCTTTCTTAGTTTCGGTTGGTATTATTAGTTAGGAAAACACAATGTCCAGTTAGTATAGCATGCACAAAAACTGTGTTTTGGCTCTCTTCTGTTGTTTTAACGTGCTTGGAAGTTTTCTTGAGCAACTAAATGCATTGTTAAGTGATTTCTATTTCCGGTTGGGAATTCTCTGTTTACAGTCAAATCATTCCTAGTTCCTGTTCCTATAAATCATTAGTGATAGTACTGAGAGATCCATTACCTCTCTCATTTGTAAAATAGCTGTCCTTCCTGGAATGTTAAGAAACAGCTTTCCCTTTAATATGTATAGTTTGATGCAGCAACAGTTATCTATGAATTTTGTGGTGCTAGTGTGAATTAAAATGCATGTTTGGTTTGTTACAACTCCCCCAGAAATGCTGATTTCCTTTGAGCACTTAATATTATATCTTCACTTGTGTACATTTATGCTTTTTAGGGGCAGATGGGTGTTGAAGGGATTAAAAGTCTGGACAATTTTAGGGGCTCTTGGTTCACTGTTTACCTTTTTTACGCAGTGTATAAATAGTGGTGTCAAAATTATTTTGGCTTTGTGGAAATGAAGAGTCTGCAGAAATCAGTGCAAGAAGACACTTAAATATAATGTTGCTAAAAGTAATGATGTCATCAAGGTCTGGAAATAATAGATTGGTTGCCCGGATATATTTGGAGAAGATCTTCCTTGCCCTAAAATTCTTCTGGTGCTTACAATTAGACATAAAACTTTTTTAAAGGAAACGTTATATCACATTATTATTCATGCAAGAGTCTACATTCATCAAATTTGACACTGAAAACCAACTGCCATTGTTGGCCATTTTCTGAAGTTACTTTAATCCCTTGTTTATTTATCTATTTATTTATTTATTAAATTATTTGCATTTTCAAAAACAGGAACAGAGAGCATATTTAACCTCCCCCCCCCGTCCCACTTACAACTTCCTTGCCAATCCAGCATGTATACATATACCATATGACTTTCCTTCCATACTTTTCCTGGTTCCTTTTGCTTTTCTACTACTCCCTTATTCTTGACGAAATCGTCATGGCTGAAATTTACTAAAACCTTTAAAGTGGGGAGGCAATTTGCAGAACATAAATTTGACTTCTGAGTCATGAATTGAATGGTCATTGAAAAAATGTCTCAGGAACATCATTGACATGCCAGCCAAGGCTTGTAGATGCACCTAGCATTTCCAGTCTTCTTGCAGAAATAGCAGAAGATAGGGTTTTTCTTTCTGCCCTCACAATCTGTGAAATCCCTGCTGTTGTGACTAGTTCAAGTCTAGCTCACTGCTCTGGGGGATCAATATTCAGAACCAGTTCAGTAGACTCCCATCCCCATTTGGTAATTCCTTGCTGGTCTGCTCTGGTTTCCAAAATGTGAGGGGAAGGGGGGGAAAGGAGCTTCTCACAGTTACCTTGGGGAAGCCCTTGCCTCACAATCTTCAGGTTGTTTGTAATGCATCCTGGAAAGGAATCACCGCGTGCAAAGAATTTTTAAAAGAGAGAAAGTGCTGAAAGAATAAAAACAAAGTATCTTCAGAACCAGCACATGGGCCTCCAGATAGCAATTAGATAGGTGGAGACTTGGTTTTTTAAGCCTAAAATTTGGAGAGACTTCACATCTAAAGGCAATGTACAATCTATTTTCGAAGGCCAAAAGTAATTTGTTGTTATTGTGTTTTCGTTTATAATTATCTGCTGGGATAACTTTAATCAGAGCAAGGAGTTGGGTCCCTTCTAACTCCACTGTTAAAAGAACGCGCACTGTCTAAATAACTTGGGGATACCTGATCATGTATAGATTACAGAAAGTCTTTGTGTGCATTGTACTTGCCCAACTTTCCCAAAACTAATGGTTACATTTGGGAGTCTTTGTGGTCACTGTTGTTTCCTAACTTCTTCAGCCATGTTGTGTTTTATTTATCTCAGTTGCAGACAAAAATAATCCAATTATTTTGATGCAACTAATACATAGCTAAGTTCAACTGCTCAGAGCACTGACCTGTAAGATTAGCTCAAGCTTTTCATTCAGTTAATGAATATAAATGAATGTTTTTAACATCAAATTTATATCGGAGAGCTTTCTGAGTTACTATAATACTGAGGCCTGTAGTGGTGGGTTTAGTAGATATAAAGAAAAGTTGCAGGTGAACGACTTCATAGAGCAGGACTCTCTTGGCTTGAACTTTGTCCGTGAAGAGCAGCTGGAGGAGGAGGAGAGGGCAGAGGGTGAAGAAAGAGCTGAGAGATGGAGGGCCCCCATCTTCCCATTCTTTGGACCCCCTGGGAAACTCAACAAACCTGCTGTACCTGGAATTGTGGACAGCCTGAGGAAGTACTGTCTACTTTGGGCCTGCCCATAAAAAGCAAGTCTAGAGTGAGACTTTTGTGGGTGACAGGGAAGGTATAACTGTGCATTTTTGTAATATTCTGTTTAAGTTGTCTGTTGTTGCTTCAGTTTTCTGCACACTGCTTAAAGATATTTTAAATATATTAAGCAGTGTAGAAATCCATCCATCCATCCATCCATCTATCTATCCCAATCAAGGGAACTGGGAAACCCAGCCAGATGGACAGGGTATAAATAATAAAAAATATTATTATTTTCAAGGCAGAAACAGGAAGTGCAGGAGTGCTGATGAGACATCCAGGTAGATTCTCCATGTGAACACGCAAGAAGGACTGGCTGTTCATTTTCCTTCTGTATTGTATAAGCTAGTGGCTGTTAAGCTTGGCAAGTGTGCTGTGAAATAAGCAATACTGCATAAAGAGATTGTCACATAAGTACAGTGAAATTGCTGCTCTGTTATTAAAGCATTCCTGGACCTTGCTCTTTAACCAAACCAGAAAATGAATTCGCTATTCAGCTTTAGGGCTAACATTCATGTTTAAAATTAACTACCATGATTCTTCTGTAGAAAAACACCAGCCAAAAATAGTTATGTGACTGAGATTGAGTTCCAGGCACTCCTCCTTCAGAAGAAATAGGAGCCATAGGATGGGGATCATAGTTCAGGGTTGTTAAATTCCATTGAATTATTACATAAATTTCCAGTACTGCATACTAAAGATCATACATTAAAGATTGTGCACAAGTCTATATTTTTAAAAAAGTTTTTCAAGAATGAAGAAAGCAAATGCTCTTTATTGTGAGGAAATCGAGTAAAGCCACTAGGTCAGTATTTTTAGAAACAGGATGCCACAGAAAGCTCACACACACACTAGAAGTTTAAAGACTGACCCTTTTAATAGTAACATTTTTATCATCTCAAACCATCTCACTTTTCCGAATCAGTTAAAGGTTACAGTAATTATAATTTTTCTGCAGATAGAAGTCATACTTTATAACAAAACCATTTATTTATTTATTTATTTATTATTTATATAGCACTTTAATAACAGTTGACTTCTGAGTGTCTTTGCTATCCATTCAAAGTCCTGTCCCATGCCTTTCCTATTGATCTCCTTCACAGTTCTCACTTTTATCAATTATTTTGCAAAGATGAGATGGAAACTCTGTAGGCGAGCAGTTCCTAGATCAGGGGGTTGGGAAGTTCACAGATTTTGAATAAGATTGCACTTCCTTCTGAATTAACAAGTACATGGTAGTTCAGGGGCACTGGAGGCCCAGATAATTTCTGTGGCAAGATTGGTATGCAAATTTGGAAGGAAACAATACTTTCTAAAGTAAGTGCAGTTTGTTCCACATTTTGTAACAATTCTTCCCCCCCCCCCCACCATTTAGAATATTCTGGGAAAACTTGTTCTTATTACTTAGTTATAGTTACAGGTAGGTAGCTGTGTTGGTCTGCCATAGTTGAAACAAAAAAACCCCAAAAACAATTCCTTCCAGTAGCACCTTAGAGACCAAATAAGTTTGTTATTGGTATGAGCTTTTGTGCACTGGAAGGAATTTTTTGTTGTTGTTATTACTTAGTGTTTGGGATAAAAATTATACATTAGGAAACTAGTTCCTGCTGATTTGCATTCAGAGTTCCTCAGTATTAAACTTTCACTTCCACTGGAAATCCTTCAGCTTTCTTTGCACTCCCTTGACCTGCCCCACATTCCCTCCTGAGCAAGTTCACAAACTTTAGTTGAGGTGGCCTCAGTAAAGCAAAATGCCCAAAAGAAATCTCTTTTTGTCATATTGTACTTTCTAACAAGAGCACTTTGAAGTTTGAAGTGGTCCTCTGCAGATAGAGTGATTTACAAACCTATACAGTACAGGAAGATCCATACATGCAATTAAGCGTTTTTGTGTTGGTTGCTTCAGCAGAAACCTGTTAAATTGCAAAATGTGTTTGAAGCACTGAAGGGAAGGGTTTATGGTATACTGTTTTAGTTTGGGAAGTGGCACTTGGAGTAATGTCCATCCTTATACTGCAAAATTGGCATTGTAAATACAAACCCTAAATGAGAGAGTTTGCATTAATACAGAGGATGTACACCACAGTTTTGTCACTGAAATTTATCCTTTCCTCTCTTCCTTTCCAAAAAGGAGCTATTAACAATGGTGTCTTACTTGTGACTACATCAGTGCAGGATTTCCATTCTCACAATGGTTTATTCAACATTTCGTTTTCCTTGCGCATGTCTTTCTAATGTTGGTATAAGGGTTTTTTTTTTAAATTGTGTCTTAAGTTATAAATGACACAATCCAGTCCATTAACTTTTAGTAGCTACTGCTGCCTAACATAGCTTAAGGTTCCAACCCATACTGGATTTGATATCCTGCCTTTCACTCCCTTTAAGGAGTCTCAAAGCAGCTAACATTCTCCTTTCCCTTCCTCCCCCACAACAAACACTCTGTGAGGTTGTCCTCTATATCACATTTCCTGATGTCACTATTAGGAAATTCATTCTACATATTGTGCTGGTCTCTTGTTGAGTACAGGTAGCCAAATTCTGCAGCTGTTCTCTCAGAGCATCACATGACAGTGCCCATCTATTGTTTTTACAGCTGCATTTGTGTCATATTTTTCCTAATATCTGACAGAATTTTGGAACACTTTTCTTTTAAATGAAGTTCTCCTTAATATTGTTCATCTAGCCAAAGACATTACCTTAGCTGAACTGATGTAATTGTTTTCTGTCTTGCAGTGTAAAGCCTAAGCAAAATTGTCATGTGCAGCCCTGGGGTGGAACAGAGACAGTAGAAAGTTTTTGGCTAAAGTAGTCAAAATATGAATTGGTGTGTCTTGGAAAATACACAAAGCTAAAGATGTGCAAAGGGTTTACAAAGGGGGTATTTAAATCTGTAATTTGTCCTCTGAATTGACAGTGACTATTGATGGTGTAATAAGAAGTGTAATTCTTATTGGTGACTTCTAAATTAGTTGGTAGCTATAGTGCCATAAATTCTGCCTTGTCTATTAAATCATAGCAAACAAATGCAGCCTTCTATGTACTAACCTTGAACATTTCTGCTCATTTTAGCATTTTAAGGCAGCACAGATTTAAAGAGGTAGAAAATGCTGAGATACTTGAAATTGTGTGAACTTAGACCTGATGACTTTGTGGTTATGTAAAGTCACAAGGTGAAATCTCAAATGAATTTTCTGCATTTTGCCAAAATATTTCTCCCCATTTTATACAACAGAAGCTTCATTTTCTTATACATTTAAAATATATAAAGAACCAATTATCATGGTTCAGTTCTGAAAATAAATGTTCATGTTTGGAATAGATGCAGTACATTTCCTTCCTGTTTAGGGAAGGATTCAATGTTTGAGGCATTACTGTATTTTAATATTTGGTTGGAAGCCACCCAGAGCGGCTGGGGAAGCCCAGCCAGATGGGCGGGGTATGTATGTATGTATGTATGTATGTGTCAGAGGCTTAGTGCTGTCCAGTTGGCCATAGATAAGACTCCGGGCTCCCAGCCAGTTCCAAACACTTGATTTATTTGACAAAGTTCAAACGTACATCTCCAGCGTTTCCATTAACCTCCTTCCCCTTGTGCGCAGTTGCTCCCACTAATGTTACTTCCTTCTTTTCTTTATCCAGCAGGCAAATCTGCGAAAACTCCTCCCCTTATTTCCTCTGTGTACAGCATGACTAGTCCCAGGTTCACACTCCTCCTCCTCTTCGTCAGACTGACTGTCTGACGACACGCTGCTGATAATCTCTCTAGGCTCCCTATAACTGCTGGTTTCTGTCCTTTCATCTTTTCCCGTTTGCCTCTCCCTGACAGTATGTATGTATAAATAAATAAATAAATCTATCTAATTATTATTATTATTATTCCCCGTAGGAAAAATCCCTGTTGAAGTCTAATACTGCAAACAGAGACAAAAACAGTTTTAAAACAAAAATTAAAATATGTAATGTGAATCAGCTAAGCATAACAGAATATGCACAGCACTGGCATATATCAAATATTAGTTATGAATCAAAAACTGAAATATTAAAATAAGAAATTAATGAAAATACATATAAAACTGGAAATGTTTCTGTCCAAATGATCTTCCTCGGCAGTACAACAAAATAACACAAAATTCTAACCTGTTCTACTAGCATATTTGTTTGTTTGTTTGTTTTTAAAAAGATGATTAAATATTTACACAGTTTTCAAGAATAGCAGGACCAAAATCTAATTTGTATAATTCCTAAATGTAGTTAAAGTATTCTGTTGAGATGACAAATGCATAGATGGAGCAGCAAAAGGTTGACCTAAATTGCTAACCCCATGTGAAGTCAAATGGCCCAGTCAAATGGAAAGAACAATAAACTATTCAAAAATCTGGAGTGACTCTGTAAAAGATATTCTATTCTTTTAGCAGTGGGCATCAAGAAATAATTATTCAAGGGTAAAGGTAAAGTAAAGGACCCCTGGATGGTTAAGTCCAGTCAAACTTGGCTATGGGGTGCGGCGCTCATCTTGCTTTCAAGCCAAGGGAGCTGGCATTTGTCCGCAGACAGCTTTCTGGGTTATGTGGCTAGCATGACTAAACCGCTTCTGGTGCAACGGGACACCATGGCGAGTAGCAGAGTGCACAGAAATGCCATTTACCTTCCCGCCACAGTGGTACCTATTTATCTAGTCACTCTGGTATGCTTTCGAACTGCTAGGTTGACAGGAGGTGGGAGAGAGCTATGGGAGCTCACCCAATCATGCGGACTCGAACTGCCAACCTTCCAAATGGCAAGCCCAAGAGGTTCACTGATTTAGACCACAGTGCCACCCACCCCCTTATTCAAAAGTCTAAATCAAGGCAAACAGCCTCATCTTTTCAAAAACTACTGCTGAAAAAAATAATGCAGAAAAATGTCTCTCATTACTGATACGGTGTTTAGTACTTTATGAAGAAAGAAAAAAATACAATTTGTGGGTAAAGGGTAGCAGATACAAAATTCGCCCAAATGACCAATGGTAAGATGTTGAAGGACCACTTAAGAGAAATTAATATAAAACAGGGTTTTATATTTAACTTATTTACTGTGAAAGAATGCCATGATTCCTCTATGGCTGGCCAATTCTGATTAAACATTTTCATGGCTGTGGAGAATCATTCCCAAGCCACTTTTTCCACGATAACCTAAAACTTAATGCAGAGCTTTTACTGTGAAAGTTGCCTTCAAGAAAAGGTCTTCAGAGTCAGTGGAAATTGAGACTTGTCTGGCAATCATACTTACGGTCTTTAAAACCACTGGGCAATGTGACTATTAGGTAGTGGACAGAAGGATAAACTAGCAGCCCAATTCCCAAGGCTGTCTTTTAACACACTTTTTTGATGTAGTAGAAGCTGAGATTAATTTGCTCTTGCATAATTATAACAAACACATTACAGCCACAACTGGAAATGTTGAACGTTTTCGCAGCTTGCTGTAAAAATGAGAAATCACCAGCCTCTTTGAGCATTGGGCTCTCCAATACCATGCATAGTTTCAAATTCCACTGAAGGGCACTCTCCTAAAAGTGCATGCAGAAGTTAGGCTTACCCAGGTTTTCCAAGTTGTTGCTCCATATTGTAAGAGGAGATAAACCACTCTGAACTCGGTTATTAACACAGAACAGAATTTCTTCCCATCTTCCAGAGAGCCAGTGTGGTGTAGTGGTTAAGAGCAGTGGACTTGTTATCTGGGGAACCAGGTTCGATTCCCCGCTCCTCCACATGCAGCTGCTGGGTGACCTTGGGCCAGTCACACTTCTCTGAAGTCTCTCAGCCCCACTCACCTCACAGGGTGTTTGTTGTGGGGGAGGAAGGGAAAGGAGAATGTTAGCCGCTTTGAGACTCCTTAAAGGGAGTGAAAGGCGGGATATCAAATCCAAACTCTTCTCTTCTTCTTCTTCTTCTTCTTCTTCTTCTTCTTCTTCTTCTTCTTCTTCTTCATATGAGCTAGCAAAGAAGTCCATATGTTCAGTCATGTTCACAGTTGCCTTTTCTCCTTCCAGGTGGCAGCACATGTCCAAAGATCTTCATAACTCCACTGTGCACGACAAGCAGCACAACTAGACTGTATGAGCCAAACATTGGCAATGAGGTGGCTCAGAAAATAAATGGAATCGTACCAGAGAAGCCATCTCCACAGCCAGTTTCAATTCCAAAACCACAAGGTCAGTACCAGATCATATCTGTGACCAGCTGTTGACTCTCGGAGGCCACCAAGTCAAGTACCTTTACCAAATATGCAGTATTTTGTGACACAAATAAAATGGCTCACTCACACACACTAACTGATCAGGTTTTGTGAGATTGTGGATGCATTGTGGTGAAAATAGCAAGGGATGGATACAATTCTTGTCATTATTTATTTATTATTTATATACCGCCCTATACCCGGAAGTCTCAGGGCAGTTCACAGAATAAAATCAAAATATAAAATCACAAAATACAAAATAAAAATAAAAACAACCCAATAATGCCCCCCTCAAACCCCCACCACATTTTAAAAGGGCATAGGATGTCAATCAAATCAACCAAAGGCCTGGTTAAAAAGGAACGTTTTTGTCTGGCGCCTAAAGGTGTATAATGAAGGCACCAGGTGAACTTCCCTGCGGAGAGCATTTCACAGATGGGGAGCTATTGCAGAGATGGTCCGTTCACGTGTTGCCACCTTCTGGACCTCTTGAAGAGGAGGCACACGAAGGAGGGCCTCAGAAGATGATCTCAGGGTCTGGATAGGTTCATATGCAAAGAGATGGTCCTTGAGGTATTGCGGTCCTAAGCAATTTAAGGCTTTATAGGTCAAAACCAGCACTTTAAATTGGGCGCAGAAACTAATTGGTAGCCAGTGCAGTCAGACCAGGATCGGTGTAATATGCTCAAACAGTCTTGCTCTGGTGAGCAACCTGGCCTCAGAATTCTGCACCAGCTGAAGTTTCTGAACCATCTTCAGATGGCACTGCAGGCCTATTTGCTGTAAAGACAATTCCTCCAACTTGCTAATTGAGGACATTTTCTTTATTCCGTATGTTTGTTCAGTCAAAGGTCTGCCCTGAATAGAGTGGGAAATGTTCAAAGGGTGTCTTTGCTATTCCAGATATGTTCTGCCAACAGACAACAGGCCCTGACCTGGTTTTGTAGAGTGCTAGTTGGTACTTGGTTTCTTTCTGAAAAGCAGCTTTAAATCTCTGGAAACCAATTGTATCATTTTATATAACTATTGAGTCCCCACCCAGCATGGGAAAACAAATCCAGAAAAAAAAATGTGTGCAATGTTTATACTTGCTTTAACTCTTTTTTTAAAACATTATGTTGCTGTTATCTGAAGCAAACAACTACATAAATTTAGCCTGGAAAATGTTAGTTATTAATATCCAGGGGTGCAAATAGGGCATTAGAAAAGAGGAAGAGTTTTTGGAGCAAGTTTCCTAGTTCTTTACCAGAGTTAAGGTTTGGATCCATGGATAAGTGAATGAGGTTCACAGAATGAAAGCTTCTTTTCTCTTCACTCTGTAGCCAATTGTGCCCCTTGAAAATGCCTCACCCTGGTTCCCTTCGGAACCATGTGGGATGGTATGGATGGGAAGCTGTCCATAGCTGTGTAGGCCTAATCATCCTAGATCACATGTTATCTCCAGAGAGAGGTTTTTAGGGGTAGGTGGCTGTAGGCCAACTTATTTCAGCATTTGTTTAGCCTTTAAAACAAGGCACAGTGTGTGTGTTTACAGTGTTTGCTAAGGTGAAATAGCACGCGCATACTGCTCAGCATGACCTCAAAGTAAGTGACACAGGGTTTTTTGGTCCAAAACTAAATGGTTTGTCTAACCAAATTCCTGGAACAGCGTGCACTTTCATAATCATGTAAACAAAGAAACATTAGGATAGGCAGTCTGCTGTATGTCTATTACTTTGGTGTTTTGGAATACAATGGCACAAAATAATGGACTTGTGTAGATTCCAAAGCAATGGCCGTCCCAGTCCTGTACTATCTGTTCTAACAATTCTTGGAACAATGGGATGGGATATGTTTAATATTTAAGTGTTCAGTCAGAATTTTTGTTTAGACAAACAGTGAGTTAGGAGGGACATGACAGAAGTGTATATGATGAAATAGATTAGAAGTTTTCTCTCTCCCATAAAATACTAGAACCTGAAGTCATCTAATGAAGCTGAATGGTACAATGTTCAGGACAGACAAAAGCTATATATATATATATCATTGATAAACTATGGAATTTGCTAGCAAATATATAGTGATGATTGAGGGATGCGGATGGCGCTGTGGTCTAAACCACAGAGCCTAGGGCTTGCTGATCAGAAGGTCGGCGGTTTGAATCCCCACTCCGGCGGGAAGGTAAACGGTGTTTCCGTGCGCTGCTTTGGTTTACCAGAAGCAGCTTAGTCATGCTGGCTACATGACCCGAAAGCTGTCTGCGGACAAACGCCGGCTCCCTCGGCCTATAGAGCGAGATGAGTGTGCAATCATAGAGTTGTCAGGGGTACCTTTACCTTTACCTTTATATAGTGATGAACACTAGTACAGACTGCTTTTAAAAGATCAGGCAGATTACTGGAGTATAAAGCCTTCTGTGGCTATTACTCAAGGATGACTGTCTTCAGATACTAGGTCTAAGACCTCAAAATTCCTATCACAATATCTCAATTTTAATTCATGAGCTACTGCTGCAATCTGCTCCAATTGTATATTTTGTCTTTATGAACACTGTCATTATTGTGTTATATGAGCTGGTCTTTGACCGTAATAAATTATCTTATCTTGAATTTATCAATGGTTTCAGGCTGTGAAACAGTTTATTAAATAAAGTAAGTTGTTGGCCACCATGAAAACTGGATACTAGACCAGATGGGCCCTTGGTATAATTCAACAGGGCTGCTCTTAGGTGCTTAATAGAAGGTTGCTTTTAACATTCTTCACTCTGCTCAAGATGCTTTCTGTATGATACAGCTTTGTTATCATTAACACCATCTAAGCTGCTGCTACTTCCATTCAGACTTATTTCCTAGGATTGTTCTGTGGCCTCCTTGTTTCTCAGCCATGTTGGTGGTTTTGAGTTCTCCTCCAACCCTCTTACGTTTTATCATCTCTCTCAGTTAGCTAGCTGTTCGATTTCATGGCAATTAGCTGATGTTCACTGGCCTAGATCTGCCTGTCATTTCTAGAGAAAACACAGAGTAGGAAACAGCTCAGTCTCTTAACAGCATGCAGGTGGATGTCAAAGCAGATTCAAAGAACACTGACAGATAAAACAGCTATAATGAGCAATTACAACAGTTCAAAGAAAAACAGGGTGGCGATGGCTGTCCCTCCATAATATTTTCTTAAGTTTTCAGAAGACTTCCATTAACATGGGGAGTAGGAGGAGTTGATGGGTCAGTTACAGATGCTTCATTACAGAAAGAAACACTTGGTTTTGATCCTGCTGGGATGCTTGTAGGGAATTGTGATTTTTGTTACAATTATTTTTTAGCATCCTGTTCATTTGCTCTCCATGCTGGACTGATTTTCTTGAGCTATTGTGAGTCCTGAGCATGTGCTTGTGTGTGCATACGTAAACTTTTTCATGAGCTTACAGGTAACTTGGTCCTCAGAAAATACCCATTTGTTCCAGATTCACAGGTTATAGTTGTACTTTGCAGAGATTGCCACACAAGGCATGTGACTGACCACCTTTGGCTTGCCAAAGTTTTGAGGTTTTTTTTTTTTTTATTTTAACGTTTTGACTCTTTGATTGGGTTTGGAATTCAGGGACCTGGTAGACCACGGTTCAAAACCCCACTGAGCCATGAAGCTTACTGAGTAACCCTGGGCCAATTGCTGCCTCTTAGCCTAACCACCTCACAGGTTTGCTGTTGGGATTAAATGAGGAGGAAGAAAACCATGTATGCCACCTTGCACTCCTTGAAGAAAAGGTGTGATGCAGTAAGTGCAATAAATAAACTGGAGAGAGACAGCGGCTTCAGCTGGGAAATTCCTTTCTTCTTCTTCTGGCAGCTGCGTATGTAGCCTACAAGCTGTATTCCATAACCTCTGATGTGTTGAGAAGCACTATCTCCCCCTGTGTGTGTGAAAGAGAGAGAGGGATAGCAGCAGCATTCGAAATTAGCTGGGCGCCAGTTGTGTTTTGCGACAGGCAGCCGGCCTTTTGTGATGAAGTAGAGATATCTGGTTGCCAGGTTTGGCCCTTAACTTCTCCATCTGGCTAGCTTGTGTGGCTGCGATGCCACACCACTCAGCTGGTCTGTTGGGCAGCACAGCACCATAAGATATGCCTCTTTTGGTGTTGCGCTGCCCCGCAAATCAGCTAATTCATGTGGCAGCGCGGCACCAAGAGACGTGTGTCTTTTGGTGCCACACTTCCCCACAGACCATTTGCTTCGTAATCTTGCACACACAAAAAATGCACCTAGGCATATCATTGTGGTCACTATAGCCTAGATTTAAGGTGCTATTTGGCTCCTAGATTTTATATCTCAGTTTCTAACACCGAGAGACAGACAAACAGAGACTTGTCCATGACTTACTTGGATTGTGGAATATGCTTTGCTTGTTCCTCTCCCTGATTCAGGTTTGAGCCTTGGTGCTTGGGTGTGTGTGTTTAGCTTCAAATCCATGCCCCATCAATGTGTCCATTGGTGGTATTTTCTTCTGTAGTGACTATAGGTTTACATTTATATACCATTTGATTGTAATATAACCTCAAAGTGGTTTAAAATAAAGGGAGTGGTCTGTTTTGAGTTATTGCTCAGCCCTGGAAAGAGCTTATTAGGCTAGAAATTACCTCTGAGCATACGCAGAGTGCTTTTCCTTGCTGTTGAATAAATACTGTATTCATAAAGCCATTATTGAATGTTTAGAGTGTTTTGCATATATTATCTCAATTATCCTTGCAACAGTCCTGTAAGGCCATTATTATAATTCTCATATTGCAAATGTTTGAGAGAATGCAGAGGCTGAGAGGATGGCTTTTCTAAGGTCACCTAGTAAATTGGAAAGGGCTGTAGAGCATCTGCCTTGTATGCAGAAATTCCCAGGTTCAGTGGACTGGCACCTGCAGCTAGGGCTGGATATGTCCCTTGCCCGAAATTCTGGAGTGTCACTGCCAGTCAGTGTAGTTAATGCTGAGCTAGATAGACCAATGGTCTGGTTTTTGTATGACAGCTTCCTATGTTCCCATTTCATAGCAGAGATGGGCTCTGAGGTGGGGTCTTCTTCATTCATTCACATCGCCTTATGCAAGACTATGTACAGAAGGAGTTGCTCTCTGGCGAATTTTGGATCGCAGGCCAGGGAGAGTTTTGTACATGGCATTGAGATAATTTTGAAAGAAATTGTTGGACAAGGCACATTTTAGTACAAAGGCAGAGAAGTCAAAGAGGAAAGAGTTGTGGCTAGAAGAGGAGGGGCCAAAGAGGGTCCATCGATGACCTCTTGCCCAAAGGCTCGCAAAAAGCTGGAGCTGCTTTAGCTGTAGGAAGTTCCAGAACATTGTTTTACAGTATCAAATCATCTGTGGGCTTTGTGAATTAGCCTTGCTGCTGTGCTCATTAGTTACACATCTCTTGATGAAGTTGTGGAGACTGGACGTGAGGCAGATCTTGCTCAAGTACCTAAGAAGATGTTGTGTGTGTGTGTGTGTGTGTGTGTGTGTGTGTGAGAGAGAGAGAGAGAGAGAGAGAGAGAGAAAGTACAGCATTTATTTACATGTGTCTCCCCACTTGTACAGGGGTTCTGGCCACCCCATGCATCACTGGGATCTCCCTGTTCCACCCCATCCCCTTTCGGTGCTGAAAACAGCATGTGTGTCAATGGGAGCGCACGTGCTGATCACGCACAAGTGAGGAGTTGCCTATATTTATTTACATACAATTTATATATCACTTGATACATAAAACAACAAAAACACCCACAAACCGGTTTACAGAAAGAATGAAACAATAAAATTACCAGTAAAAAGAGCTATTAAAAACATTTAAATAATAATTAAAATCAGTGATCAGCTAAAAATGTCTTAAAACACATGTAAACCTTCTACATATCTGGGCAGGCACTGAAAAGAGTAGAGTTTGGCAGGGAGTACAGAGTACAGTTTTTGTGTTTATAATAATAGCAGAGCTTTCCTGAAAATCAAAAAACCGTAATCTGGGAAATCTGGTGGTTTTGGAAAGGGTTTTTACAATCCCATAGGCCTTTCCGGGAGTCACAGTGTTGAACAGCTTTGATATATGAAATGCCTCCGAATGCAAAATACAGTATAGTATGTTCCTTTTTCTTCACAGTGCCTCCAAAGCCATTACATCTGCAGAATTCACAGTCATCCATTGCCCACCAAACCCCCAGGCATAAAGCTTTACATTCTACGAAGCCAAGAATGGAGGAAGTTACACCTACCTCTTCTTGCGTATCTAAAGAAAAAACTAGTAAAGTGTCTGATCTCATCAGTCATTTTGAAGGAGGCAGGTAAACAAGTTTGTTTCATTTTTATTCAAAAGGGTACAGGTTAAAAGAAGCATAAGTGACAATGAATGAGGAACTGGTGTGTGCTCCACTTTTACAGCATAGATGGATGGTTGCGTTCAATCTAGTGAAATGCAAAATTGGGAAGCTGATATTTTTCTAAAGGCTATATATTATTCCTTAGTCTCTCCTTTATATTGGGCCAACTTGTTCATTCTGCACACCAAGTATCTTCTTGCTAGTCAAATAAATGGGTCTATATATTGGTTATGGATGTCAAAGGCTTGCATTCCGTTCCTTTAGATAGGGCAGTCTAACTCTCTTAACAGTCTTTCTTCACACTCTCCATCTGTCACTCACTCTGATTCCGTCCACCATGCCACCACACTTGGCTGCTGTCACTCATGCTTCTGCTCCATTAAACACTCACACTCAAACAGTTGTCCAGATTTGATTTCCCATGACAATGAGGATCGATTATTATATAAACAACACCCATATCAGTTATGGCACCCATAACCATATTTAAAATACCGGAACAGTTACCAATATTTGTGAAGAGGGATTTCACAACTTAGATGTGGGTTATGTTCTGAGGATTGCGCCTAAAGCCAAAATTATGTATAGTCAAAACACATTGGGTACAGTGGAAGGTGGAATTGCCAAAGTCTTTCCCCCTGGATGCCCACCCCCTTTATATATATTTTTTTGTCAAGCTCGTAAAGCTGAATGCGCACAAGTTAAATGTGTATCAGTTGTGTGTTTACTGTACACTGGTACCTTGGTTTAAGAACAACCCTGTTTACGAACGATTTGGTTTACGAACTCCGCAAAACCGGAAGTAGTGTCCCAGTTTGTGAACTTTACCTCGGTCTAAGAATGTAAGCCGAACGGTGGAAGGGCATCGGCAGCGGGAGGCCTCATTAGGGGAAGTGCGCCTTGGCTTAAGAACAGTTTTGGTTTAAGAACGGACTTCCGGAACGGATTAAGTTCGTAAACCGAGGTACCACTGCATATTATTATAGAAAGATTCAGAAACAGGATGCAGTACGATTTGTATCAGATTGTAAATCTTAATTTGTAAACTAGTGTAAAAAAAGTATTCAAAAAGTAACCATAACAGAATTGCTTTTATAATATACTGCTTCAATAACCCGGAATAGACTTTCAAATTTTACTGGGAATCCACTCCCAGGCACCAGTTCTTAGTTAGAATTCTTAAAACTAGTGTGAATATGAGTCATTCGGACCAGTATCCTCCCAACAGGACCAGTAGCCCTTTGGACCCTTAGCTTCTAAGCCATTTTATCCCTAGCCAGCTTGCTTAGGCAGCTGGCAGGGGATGAAAAGGTGACATGCCTTGCCTGCAGCATCCAAGCTTCCCAGGTGGTCTCTCACCCAGGTACTGGCTTGCTTGGAGCAGAATGGCTGCAGGTACTAGTGACTGTGCCTTATGCATGCCACACACAAAAAAGCTGGCTGTGAGAAGAAGATGGTGTACCTGTGGAACTGGGCTCTGTTCTGAAGTATGGAGTGTTGCTAGGTTATGCTAAAAAAAGAAGAGAGGCGGATTATGCACCTTGGTGGATAATCTTTGAGTGGATACACCAGGTGCTAAAAATGAACCAAGGAAGAAAGCAAAGCATAGAAGTGTTCAGAGAGCTGCCAAAGTACACAGCAAAAACATTTCGTTTTTTAAAAAAATCCAGCGGAAGTGGTATGTTGAAGGAGGAAAAATGAGAGGTAAGCGTGGGCTTTTATGCGAGGTGGTAGGATTTCAAGGAAGAGAGCTGCAGTGAGGGAGTGAGCCCAGGTGCAAGGAGATGGAACATGGCTGGTGTGGGAAGAGATAACACTCAAAATACTTTGGTGGAAAGGGGAAAGATGATCCTTTCACAATGATCACTTAAAATAGTTTACATGTTCGAAAAGGTGGGAAATAGAACATCAGTGGTCGTATACTCTCACTCTGAACAATCGCAATGGAATAAATAAAGTGGAGTTTGGAGGAATGGTGAAGACACATGCCAAAAGAAAATAACAAAGCTTGGGCAAACATTAGGGCAAAGGTTGGGGCATTGCTACATTGGCAGTTTGTGTAATGTAGGGCTAGGAAACTTCAGTGCTCCAGGTGCTGTTGAACTCCAACTCCCATCAGTCCCAGCTATCACGGCCAGCGATCAGAGTTGATGTGAGTTGTAGTTGAGCAACATCTGCTTCTCTAACCCTGAATTTGAAAAAGTAGACTTTATGATGTTTGTTTTGTAACTATCGCCTCCCTTCACCCCACCTCTCCAATTTCTGACCCTGATGAAAAAATACAGAATAACAATGTAAGGTAAACAAACACTTATATGGGGAGAGGCCAGTACACAGTGGAAGAGCACACACTTTGTATGCAGAAGGTTCAAGGTTCAGTCCTTGTCCTCTCCCATTAAAAGGGTTAGGTAACAGGTGCTAGGAAAGACATCAGCTTGAGACTTTGGAGAGTCGCTGCCTGACAGAGTAAACAATGCAAGGCTTTGTGTTCTTTTTCAATGTGTTCATAATAATCCATATAGAAAAATCCAAGAAAAGTAATTCAGTGCTTCAGCAAGATCTATTGATGTTTGTTTAATGTAGGTAGCAAGGAAACATTGAAGTGCACAGTGGGAAGAAGTGCAGTAAGGCTGCATTTCATGTTGAAGAATGTTGTGTTTTTAATAGTCATATTTGTATGTGATATAGCAAAGTAGAGGGTGGGATGATGCTTGGCTTCATTCCCAATATCATTTTCTCCAACCTGAGCTCTGATATGGAGAATCAGTTGGCTGGGAGAAGAGCAGTGGACGCAGGAAAAGTTCAGATTCTCTCACCTTTACCTTTATTAGTTCTAGAAATCCCGGCCACTTTGTGTTTGCTTTGGCTGCACCCAGTCTTAAAAAACGCATGTGATGTAAGCCTTAGTAAGCAGCAAACAGCACTGACTGTAGTATGTTGACTTTAATGGGGTTTAGCCACAAGTTTTACCAAGCAAGTCCTAAGTAAGCGTGAATAGGATTGTAGCCATTCTTGGCCTCTGAAACGATGCTCACCATTCTCTGTGCAAATTTTTGACTCAACTTTGTTTAACATTGCTCTACTGATACTGCTTTTTTTTGTTTTTTTGCAAAGGGGCTAGGAAGGGTGTTCTATTCACATAAATGGTTCATGTAATATGAATTAGTTTTCACTGTCTTTTATTCCCTTTAGCCCATCCATTCCTAGCGAGCTGAAGAAAGAATCCTCTGTTCTAAATGTTGCTAAATCTCAAGGAAAGCATGGGCCAGCACCAGCACCTCAGCCAAAATTCCTCACCCAACACCCACTACAGAAGCAGGGATATAGTACAGATCACTCTCAGGATGTACAGAATCGCACAGCCAATGGAGAAGTAGCACAGAACCAGTTGGACTGCAGGGACAGCACATTGCCGGTTCATAATGCGAGTAGGGCCATTCAAAATGCATCATTTGACAGCAGCTTGGTAAATGGAGAACGAGAGAACATTAGTACAGACGCATTGCAAACTACAGCAGCCTGCAAAGGGCAAACAATCAATAGCTGTTGCCAGACTCCAAGTGTGAACACGTTATTTCCATCGGGAAAAGAAAGTGTAGAAATGATTACCAATACAAAGAACAAGCAGATTGAGGAGCACAATAAGCAAGACTCGCATGTGGAGACAAAGGTAAGGCAAGCAGTTTATAAAGAAATGTAGGCTATAAAAACAAAATGTACCTTCTGCATTATTGAAATATATAGGCCTCTGAAGGCCATACAGACCATTTGTATTTGCATTCAAATCTGTATCCCTAATGCTTTTTAGACCACTCTACAGCTTGAACAGTATATCAAAGGAACGAAGAAATTCAACAATACACTTAACTAGACTGCCTTGAAACGACTGAAATTTTAAGTATCTTCCCCTTTTTAACATAGATACAATATACACACACCAACACAAAATCTATGTATCTTTTGTCAGTTCCTGTTGGAGACCACATTCCATTTATACAAGGCAAAAGCTGTGAAGGAATCAATATTGTAGATGTAGATCAGAGAGGCAATACCAGTGGTATCTCTTGGATATGGAAGCTGTTGAGGGAGATTGCCTGGAGGGCTTTCCTGCAAAGGAAGGTTCTGGCTCTGAACACAGACTTCCTGATTGTGTGGCCACTTCAGTCTACACAGTGTGGTCTCGGACACTGAAGGGCTTTTTCATTTAGCAGAATAGCTGGAACAGTTCTTTTCCTCTTTATCAGTGTCCTCATTAGTAAAACGAGCCAAATGCCAATGATTGCAGGAAGGACATCCCAGTTATGAAAAGGGTGTTGACAGTAATTTACAGGAAAAGGCAGAGACAACAGGGTGGTAGTACAAGAACATACAGGAAGTAAATTGGCACACACCTGGAGAAGGTAACGGAAGGAAGCCATTCAGTATGAGCCTCCTCACCTTCTGGATGATGAACTAATGTTATGATATGTGGCCTTTACATGTTGTAACACCCCAGTGGGAGCAGTTTTTCTGTGGGTTATTGCCATAGTTCAGCTGTAACATTTCGTTTAATAGACTGTGACCTTATGGACAGGGTCGTTCCTATGGGTCCTTTCGCTGGAATTCTCAGCGCACTGGGAAATGACACACCCATGGTCTCCCTCAGAGGGGCTACAGTGGGTAAAGGGCACCCAACAGACGTAAGCAGCAAGGAGTGTTTAGACATTCCGTAATACAAAAAGAGTAAAGCAGAAGAATGGCAGCTGCTGTGATATTCATTATTCCATGCTGTGATATCCTGCTGTGATTTGTAAGGTAAAGGTAAAGGGACCCCTGACCATTAGGTCCAGTCGTGACCGACTCTGGGGTTGCGGCGCTCATCTGGCTTTATTGGCCAGCTTCCGGGTCATGTGGCCAGCATGACTAAGCCGCTTCTGGCAAACCAGAGCAGCGCACGGAAACGCCGTTTACCTTCCCGCCGGAGCGGTACCTATTTATCTACTTGCACTTTGACGTGCTTTCGAACTGCTAGGTTGGCAGGAGCAGGGACTGAGCAACGGGAGCTCACCCCGTCGCGGGGATTCGAACCGCCAACCTTCTGATCAGCAAGTCCTAGGCTCTGTGGTTTAACCCACAGCGCCACCCGCATTCCACTGTGATTTGTACAGAGTATTTTTTAAAAAATCATAATAAGGTGGGCTTCTCCTTGGAGTTGAGCATTCCCTAATCCTGGTCAGCACTCTTGAGTTTCTGGCCAGTTGCAGATCAATCAAATCCAGATTTCAAAATGGACTAGAAACATAGGGAAGAGTGCTTTGGAAAGAACTAGAACCTCAGGATTTTTTTTGGTGGGGGGATGCAGCCCTGAAGTGTCTGGACTCTTCCTAGGCAGCATCTCTCACTGGCTGGCTTCACTCCCTTATTGTGTTTTTTCCTGCCTGAAATGTATCCCCGATGACCCCTCTTCCAGTGTTCTGCATATAGAATCCATGCTCCCTGTTTTTGTTTAGTGAAATGCCAGGACTAATTTTAGACTTAATGTTCTGCTTTCACTTGATTGTTCCCTTTTTAAAAGTTTCCTTACACAACAAGCCATTATTTTTAAGGCACTATTAGAATTAGGGAGAGTTTAGAGAATACTGTTTTTCCTATAGACCACCTCACAATTAAAGTATTACATAACTTGTGTAGAAAGAAAGAAAAAACAGAATTCATGGCTTTTAGATATCCTACCCTTCTACCATGGGTAGAACAGGCTTATGCTGCTAAGTGCAGTGTTATTTAAACCTATGTGCTCTGGAATCTCATAATCTTATGCAACTGGCTAGTTTCCTTGCACAGCAGAGTACATACATACATACGTACATAATTTTATTTGTATGCCATCTTTCCATAGTTAAAACCATGCTCAAGGCTGTTTACAACATGAAAAAATACATAATTACAAACATAACAAAAGAAGTCATATAAAACATAGAAAAAATCACAACCAAATTAAACAATTTCCACATGACTCATAATAAGATCTAAAATAAAGATACAAAAAGTTAATATCGGGAACAGAAGCAACACCCCCCCAAAACACACACACACACACACACACACACACACACACACACACACACTTAAGCAATTCCCCAACCCAAGAATCTGTTCAGCAGCCTCAGTTAGTCAGGGCCCAACCCTCCCAGGCCAGGTGGGGAAAGGCCTGCAGGGCAGGAAGCAGGCCTTCCTGGATTCACAGGCAAAGACCATGTGTGCCGAGCCCCTAAGGAAGGGCTGGACTCCAAGATGTTGTGCCACAACTACATTAGCCAAAGCTAGGCTGGCCAGTGGATTGTGGGAGCTGTAGTCTAGCAACACCTGTAAGGCCATTGATTAGCCACTCCTGTCTTAATGCTTGAAAGCAGGATACAGCAGCACACCCAACGTTGCATCTAATGTGCTTGAAAGAAAAAGTATTCATAGAAAGTGCAATAATTAGAAGAATTTTGAAGGCCCCTCATGCCTGGTTAATATCTAAGCCAATGCAGCTGTCTTTAGTTTACCAATGTGGAGGCAGAGGTTCTTGGTTTCTCGCACTTTGGTCCTCCCAATTTTCTACGACTTGAATTGGGTGAAGGGGGAGAGAACCCTTGTTTGATAAATGCAAAAGCTGCAACTGCAGCAAAAATTCAGTAATTATATTGCAATTTCTTCATTCTGAAAATGGTCTGCATTTCCAGGAGACAAATGAACAGAAATGTTACAATATTGCCAATGAGCTTTTGCACACAGAAAGAGCTTACGTCTGCCGACTTGCTCTCTTGGATCAGGTAAGAGTGGGATTTCTTTCTTTCTTTCTTTCTTTCTTTCTTTCTTTCTTTCTTTCTTTCTTTCTTTCATGCTGTTTCTAGCTAATATAAGAGGAAACTCTTATATTAGCATGGGAAACCTGCTTTGACCACTAAATCAACTTATTAAATCAACCAGTGGATGGCTTCAAAATAATGTTTGCATGTTTGCTTGCTTGTAGTTGTAGTTCCATCCTTTGTCTTTATGAATTTGCATGTATCTCCTACCGTCACACACATATTCTACACAATTTCTTTCTGTGTATCTTCTCTTGCCCGCAGACCATGGTAACTGGGACTGCAGCAGTGATGTAGGAACATAGGAGTCAGATCACGAGTCCATCTCGTTCAGTATTGCCCCCAGTGACTGGTAGTGGCTCTCTTAACATTTCAGATAGGTAACATTTCCAGACCTCCCTGGAGATGAACATGGGATCATTGCATGCAGAACGAATGCTCCTCTATTGAGCTTTGGCCCTTCTCCACCCCACTATCTTTTAGCAATCTCAGAAAGCACCACCAACACCTTTAGAAAATCCTGAACCTATTGCTATGTTTTAGATCTATTGCCATTAAGACATGCAAAATCAATTCTTTCCTTTGCTCAATAAAGGCTTGGTTCTTCGCCCACCCTGCAGTTTGGCCAGGAAAAGTATATGGCATTGGTCACTACTTGACATTTACAAATTACAAATGAAAAAAAAAATCCATTTAAATTATGACTTAATTGAAATGACTAGGAATTACTCATACCTCTGTTGGAATTATGGACTCTGTGGAGGTGGCACAGAAAAATATTCTGTTTGCCATGTAAATGTCATACAACCCACGAGCTCTGATTCTGCTCTTCTGATTCAGTGTACTGTACTGGGTCCCCCCCCCAATCTTGCAATAAAACACTTCTGTTCCCAATGCCTCCACATTTTTCATCATATATTGCCTGTCTGCTGAGAATGTTCCTCATCTTCACTCACTGCATGGTAAATTTACCTCCCTTTCATTGGATCATAGCTTCAGCTTTGTTCAAAGAGGCCCATTTTTCTTAAGTGTGTTGGCTTATCCTGAATTTCCCATTTGAATATGAAACAGAGGAAGCTCTACATAGCTACCTTTCTTGGAGAAGAAGCTTGACACCTCTTATTAGCTTTGAATTGTTTGCTGCTCAGGTTCTGTTGACTGCTAACATCTTACTACATCTGTTGGCTGCACTAATGCATGCGCAACTGCCTTCAGTTTTCTGAGAAACGACTTTGCTAACAAGTTAAGCAAATAATATGATTAAAAGGTATAGGAAGCAAACAGACCTTTAATTAAAATTCATGCTAGAATCCTACAGCCAAAGATTCAGCTGGCAGGTTCAAGTCGGCATAATGAGCCTTACCCCCTCAAGCCCTTTGCCCCTTGGCAGCAGAAAAGGAGAAACAAATGAGATGCAGCGGACTGCCTAGAATCTTAACTAGTAAAATGTTGACTTGCGGATCATTCTGTTTGCTTCATTTTGCTGCTGCTTCTTTTTTTGCAGGAAGTGTGATTAACGGCAAGGTAGTTCTGGTGGTATTATGAAAGAGGAAGGAGGTCGTTATAATAAATGGACGTTTTTAATTAGCTGCAAATTGGCTGAAAACTTTTGATTGCCTTGTGCCTGCTTTATTTGCCCAGGAATGCGTGTTTTGTGGCTGACTCTCTTTCCCCTTCTTATCCATTGCAGGAGTTTTATTGTAAATTGATGGATGAAGCTAACAGGGGCTCATTTCCTGCTGAAGTTGTTAATAAAATATTTTCCAATATTTCATCCATTAATCAGTTTCACAGTCAATTCTTGCTGCCAGAGCTTGAGAAAAGAATGCAAGAATGGTAAGCAGTGCAGATTATTGGGAGATAGTACTCTGTGAAAGACCATGTGAATGTTATCTGTGCCTGTAGGAGGTTCTATGATTCTATTATAAATTGGCAAGTTGTTTTTGTAGTATTGGGATCCATAATAGTCTTGAAATGTCAGAGAACACAGAATGATTCCCCATGAGATGTCCAGAAATTTATAAGGCAGGCATAGGCAAACTTGGCCCTCCAGATGTTTTGGGACTACAATTCCCATCATCCCTGACCACTGGTCCTGTTAGCTAGGGATGATGGGAGTTGTAGTCCCAAAACATCTGGAGGGCCAAGTTTGCCTATGCCAGGTGTAAGATATATTTAACCTCTTCCTTAAAACAGGTATTTTAAATACACAACCACACTTAACATTTATTCAAAAATACTGGGTGTCACAAGCCAGAGGAGCATCAAGAGAGATGAACAATGCATGTATGTAGAAAACTGGAAGCTATACATGATCTAAGTAATACAGTTCCAGCTTTTGCAGCCTGCCTTGGGAGGGAAAGAATATTTTCCTTTCTCATTGTTTGTCAACTCTGAAAGTGAAAGTTCCAGTGCTGGAATAAATTATTGGAGGAGGATTTTATATTAATAGGTGAGCTGCAGTGTTTATTTGGTAGGGTTATTAGAGGTGCTTCACTCATGTTTTTTCTTAGGGTTACTTGTCGAAGCTGTGAGTTAGAGACATAATTTGTTTGTTTAGTTTATGGAATTCTCTCTTTTTTTAAAAAAAGAATCACAAGGTAGTAATCAAGCAGAATACAGTGGTACCTCGGGTTACATATGCTTCAGGTTACATACATTTCAGGTTACAGACTCCTCTAACCCAGAAATAGTACCTCGGGTTAAGAACTTTGCTTCAGGATGAGAACAGAAATCATGCTCCGATGGCGCAGCAGCAGCAGGAGGCCCCATTAGCTAAAGTGGTGCTTCAGGTTAAGAACAGTTTCAGGTTAAGAATGGACCTCCGGAACGAATTAAGTATGTAACCCGACGCACCACTATATACCAAAAGATACATATTTGACAGAATTGAGGTGCCCATAGTACATATTGTCCGACCTCCCATGTTTATCTCTATAACTGCTTTCTTTTGCCTGTCCAGGGACACAAACCCCAGGATCAGTGACATCCTACAGAAGCTAGCTCCTTTCCTCAAAATGTATGGGGAGTATGTGAAGAATTTTGACAACGCAATGGAATTGGTGAAAACGTGGACTGAGCGATCACCTGTCTTCAAATGTATTATTCAAGAAATTCAGGTAGTGTGCGCGTGTTTGTATGTGTGACATGCTAAATTTATTGGCAGTCAAGATTGTGACTGCGGCACTTCTGTTTCATTGCTTGATAATAGTGTATTGGGTGAACAAAACGGGTGCTTTGAGGGCACATGGAGTTCTAGATGTGAGAGGCTTGCACTCTTACCCTTTTATTTATGTGAGTTATCCATGCATGTAATGGTGAACTTTCGTACCCGAGTGAGAGCAACCTGTCAGTGGATAATGAGCATGTGCTTACCTGTGTGATATTCCATGTGTGAATTGGAACCCACCCCAGGCTTGTTTAAGGAAATAGTATTATGCACCGTTTGGTTTACTCTGCTTGTCTCTTATACCTACATGGTGTACCAAATAAGTATTTATATTGGAATACTTATCATGTATTTGTCGTATACAACTTCATAGTTGTATATGAAGTTGAGAGGAGGGAGAAGGAGCGTACCTCTGGCTTCTGTCTGTGTGTGCTGATGGCGGTGTCCAAAATTCAGTACATATCTATTCAGCATTTTATCCTTTGAACTTTAGGAAACAAATGGGGAATGTCAGAAAGCTTTTTACATTTGTCTGGTAAACGACGTGACTTTCATTTTTCTGGATAAAAGAGGACATTTACAATGCCTTGCTGGTAAAACAATATGAAATAATGCCAACAAGTGTACCTTATGGACAGTTTTCAACCCATTCACTCTTATTTCTGTAACATTCATCTTAACACCAACATATAATCACAGTTTTTGATGAGTGGTCTTACTATCTGAAGAATGGCTTCACATTCCTGTAATCAAAGTGCAATTATCTGAAATTCTTCCAAGGGTCAGCTAATGTCTCAGCAATAGTTCTCTGTTGAAGAATATTTTGCAGTTGTTTGATTTGAATCTAGCCTCTCATCCTGCCCCATGGCAAAGACAGTCAGGTTTGAGGTAGTAAACTAGTCTGGGGCAGCACAATGGAAGTTTGTATACACACACACACACACACACACACACGGACGGACTTCAGAAAGCATAGTATTCTTTTTCTCGAAGAATGAGAAAATTATATCACACTTCCCTCAGCCCATCATACACATGGAGCTGGGACTAGTGTGAAAGAGAAGAAAACCTGGAATTTCTGTTACACAAGCAGGAGGCTTCAATTGCATATCACCCAATGTTTGAATTCTGTTATCAAAACTATATTTTAAAACTAGGTTTATATGACTATGTTTTCTTTTGATATTCCTTTGGGTTTAGAATAGATAACAAAGAGTGGGAAGTATAAAGTCTGTTTACAGATAGTATAAATGGTTTAAATTATTTAATGAAAGCAACACATTTAGCTGAGGATTTCATTTAATAACCAACTTTCTGAATTATTAAATAAAATCCCTGGATGACATGTGTTGCTTTCATTTGCCAATATCACTAAGAGAGTGTTACTGAAATAAAGTATCTTTAAGGGATGCAGAGTGCAAGAGATGCATTTCTGGACCCTCCGTTTCAATACATGTATGTTGTTTTTTTAGAAGCAGAAAGTGTGTGGAAATCTCACCTTGCAACATCACATGCTAGAACCAGTGCAGCGCATTCCAAGATACGAGATGCTTCTGAAGGACTATCTAAGAAAATTGCCTCAAGACTCTCTAGACTGGAAGGATGCTGAAAGTAAATACATTTGTGTGGGTTATATATTCAGCATCACACAGTAAATCTGTAAAAGGGGGGATGGACCATTAATATTTCAGAACTATCCCAAGAAAAGGAAACAAAGAACAGCACTTCACAAGAAGCAATTTGTTTAAATACTATATTATTTATTTACTAAATTTATTACTAAATTTATTATATCCCCTTTGTTCAGACTTTCTGGACAAATGAAAATATGCTGTGTTTTCAGAATTTCTTTTCTGAAAAGGAGTGCAGATTCTGAACACACAAACAACACAATTCAAAGCTGATTAGCAAGAGATTTGGAACAGACAAAAGGAATTAATCCTTGACACAGCACATAATTAATTTGTAGAATTTGGTGCCACAAGATGCGGTGGTGGCCTCTAGTTTAGAGGACTTAAAACGAGATTAGGAAAATTGATGGAGTGCAAATCTCTCACTGGCTACTAGTCTTCATGGCACCAGGTTCCGAGGCAGCATGCCACTCCATAGCCTTTACTGGCGAATGGCAACAGGAGAGGGTTGGCTTCCCAAAGGAATCTGGTTCTTTACTGTAGAACAGTGGTGGCCAAACTTGGCCCTCCAGCTGTTTTGGGACTACAGTTCCCATCATCCCTGACCACTGGTCCTGTTAGCTAGGGATGATGGGAGTTGTAGTCCAACAACAGCTGGAGGGCCAAGTTTGGCCACCACTGCTGTAGAAAATAGGATGTTGAAGTAGATCAAGGGTCCCTGATCTGTTTGGGCCTAGGGGCACATTTGGAAATGCAATAAATGCAAAATACACATTTCATAGTAGGAAAGCTAGAGGTGCTCAGGATCCCACCATCACTACGCAAGCAACGGGGGCGGGAATACATACACCTTAAGCAAAGCCTTTTACTGGGTTCTAGAGATTTCTTTAGTTGTGGGAAGATGAGCAAAGATGTCATTCTCATAAGGATTTTGTTTTGAGGTGGCTGGAGGGGCAGATAGCAATTTGAACTGATTGTTCATTTGTATTTTCTAGTCCTAAAGCACTGTTCCACCCAGAACTTATTTCATATGCTTCATTCCAACAAAAGATATATTACCAAACCTGTGTCTGTTTTATACCTAGGGACTAAGGCACCTATATCAACTTCACAAAGTCTGATTTTTTTTTACTTCTCTAAGTTTTGACTTTATCTACTTTAAGTTCACATAAGTCAAAGGAAACTTATTGGACTGAGGGCACAATCCTATACATGTCTACTCATAAGTAAGTCTCATTGAGTTCTGTGGGACTTGCTCCCACTAAGTATGTAAAGGATTACAGCCTGAATCTTGTAATTCATTATAATTTGTTGCCAATAAAAAAGTGAAACATGCAAATTAGCATTTGAAGCCGCTGTTTGTGTATCATAGTAATAGTAATTAACCTTGGGCGGGGGGTCATTTTTCTCTTATAGAATCCTTGGAAATAATATCTACAGCAGCAAGTCACTCTAATAGCGCCATCCGAAAAATGGTGAGTGATTTCTGTGAGATTTTTTCCTTTGCATAATCCACATCAGAAGATAAAGCAGGCAATTTGGCAGGTGTCTAAGTAGGAAAGATTGCAATTAAGCCTTTTATATTAGCTTTTTCCAAAGTCTCATGCAACCATTTTAAGGTAACTTAAATGGAAAGGTAGGGCTGTCACATGCTTGGAAAAAAAACCCTTATTCAATTATATGTATTAGATTCTGATTAAATCTGTATGAATAAATGCAGTTTTGGGGAAAGTACATTCCTCACCTTAAAGCAAGGAATGTGTATGTTTCACAGCAGGTATTATATCATAAGATGCAATTTACAATGGGGGATACTTCTAAGATGACAGTTGTCATATGTAGATTTTAAGGGCTTACCTTAGAATATTTTTAAAAGCATTGCCAATTAATTGGAGTCACTGTTTTTGTCATTAGTTTTTAAAAATGCATTGTTCTAATAAATTAATGGCTAAATATTGCAGCTCTGTTATCATGCGGTTCAAGTGTTTTACTGGATGAAGCTTGTTACATTTATCTCCCACCTTTCAGCCAAGGAGCTCAGAGCAGCATACATGGTCCTCCCCTTCCCGTTTTATCCTCACAATATCCCTGTGAGATAAGTTAGACCAGGGGTCAGCAAACTTTTTCAGCAGGGGGCCAGTCCACTGCCCCTCAGACCTTGTGGGGGGCCGGACTATATTTTGAAAAATAAAATAAAAAATGAACAAATTCCTATGCCCCACAAATTACCAAGAGATGAATTTTAAATAAAAGGATACATTTTGCTCATGTAAAAACACGCTGATTCCCGGACCGTCCACGGGCCGGATTTAGAAGGTGATTGGGCTGGATCCTGCCCCTGGGCCTTTGTTTGCCTAGCCATGAGTTAGACTGAGAAAAAATGATTGACTGAAGGTCACCTATTGAGCTTGTACGGCTGAGTTGGTGAATTTGAACCTAGGTTCCGCCCATCTTAGCTGGATGCTCCTATCACTACACGCTTGCTCCCAAGTTCCTTTCTTTTCCACTCATTGAATATAGTATCTTTTGAGGATGTTTATTGATGGGATTTTTCTCTTAGCAAGCATATATGTACAAATATTTTATTGGGAAAGTCATTTTGTTGCAAGAGATGTTCATAATTGCAAGCCGTTTCCTAATTTTTATTGTAGCAATGCCACCGATCATTTTCATAGAGGACAGTTCTTGCTAAAACAGTTGCATGTTTTTGTTCTTAACGATTTAACCTTTTTCATTAAAAAATTCACAAGTGGCGTGTACTAACGGTTGTCGCATTTTGTTTTGATGGAAAAGGAAAACTTAAAGAAGTTGTTGGAGGTTTATGAAATGTTAGGAGAAGAAGAAGACATTGTCAATCCTTCAAATGAACTCATAAAAGAAGGACAAATACTTAAACTTGCTGCTCGTAATACATCTGCCCAAGAAAGATACCTTTTCTTAGTGAGTATTTGTTTCTTACACCCCACTTAATTTTAGCCTGTGCATAACATTTCTAAATCTGATCTTTTGGTGGATCTTCTATTTTGTTGTTTTGGTGCAGACATAATACTGGCTCTCTGGAAAAAAAATATGCTTGCAGACTAGCATGCCTTCATCCTGTATAAATTCCCTCCTCTTATCCCTTTATTTGTCTTAACCATTGTTTAGTGTTGCATCTGAATTAATGTTAATGAGGTTCCCTCTTAACCACTTCTAGCAAACTTCAAAACTATAAGGAAGCATAACAATGGCTTGTGTTGGTTCAGTTGTAGCACTAAACCATTATTAAGTCTGAAAACACAAGGATTGAATTCTTTTTGGGAAAGGAGCCTCCCAACTTGCAGACTGGATTGATGGGAGTATTTCTGCTGCCTCCGTGAATTTGGCTGAGGAGGCACAATACATTTATTATTTTTTACCTTGCTGGTTAAGCTCAAGCACCTTCTGTTACTGCTAGCAACACATTTCCACCTATTAAATGGGCAGGGTTTTTCCTCTCCCTTGTAAACGGGGAGATGCATTTTTACATTTTTTTTCTGGTCCTCCTCCTCCTAATGGGCATATTTATTAATTCCGCTTCAAGTAGGTATGAAGGATATGCATGTTTAAAGCCTGCATGAGGAAAAAACTTCACATTTAAGCTTTAGATGACACAGATGTGGATTAAACCATCAAAGTGATCCTGGAGAATCCTTATGTATACTTAATCTGCCCTCAGCCTAATCCATAATGAGTCCTTCCTTGCAAGCCATTTTATAGTATACTCAACAGATAAAAAGAGAGAGCTTCAAGTCAGTGTAACTGAATCCCAGGCCCCTTACATACAGCAACCCACTAAAGTAATTTATCTATGAAATGTCCTGCTGGTTTGTTTGATCATTAATAACCGAATATGTTAATAGTTTTAATTCCAGCAAGCAAGCATAATTCTGAGGCCTGTTTTATATGTTAATCCATGCAACATGAAGAAAATCCGAAATGTGAGGCATAGCCCTCTCTTTCTCCCAGTGTCAATGTAGTTGTCAAAAAGTCATCCGTTTGGGGAAGTACAAGTCGGCACAGAATATTACCCTCTATTAAAATACATGCCAGCTACTTAATAAACTAGCTACTTAATAAACAGCTACTTAATAAACTTGCATTCATTGCAGCATTGGTTTTAAGAAGCATGTGGAACGGTAGGGTGCAAATAATTTGGCTTTTCTTTTGAATCCTTGGAAGTAGTTAGATTTCATTACCAGTGGTTTCAACAATACATATGAAGATTGCATTAATAATAATAATAATAATGATAATTTATTATTTATACCCCGCCCATCTGGCTGAGTTTCCCCAGCCACTCTGGGCGGCTTCCAATCGAGTGTTAAAAACAATACAGCATTAAATATTAAAAACTTCCCTAAAATTTATAACTGTAGATGGGCTAGGCTTCTAAAAAAAAATAAGTTGGCGATTCAATAAGCCTTTATGGAGAAGTGCTGCATACAACAATTTAACCCTAGAATGTTTTGCCACGCTGGAAACATATGTTATCGTGTTTGCTTTACTCCCCCCCCCCCCTTGCTACCCAGCTGCTTCCTGCCTTAACTGCTGCTACTACTGTGTTCTCTTGCTCTGGTGGGGCAATTGCTGCCATGTCGTGAAACGTGAATGTGGGCAAGTACATTGCTCATAAACACAGCTGACTGGATAAATTGCTGTGCGTAGCAGGGAGTTGTGGCATTTTGTAGAACAGAGACAGCCAGCAAGAGCAGCAATAATGGCAGCAGCAGCAGCAAATGCCATCTTGTTCTGCCTTTTGCTTTAGGAAGCCACCTACACTTACCCAGCTGTACAATAGCTCTTCCAAACACTTTTGCCCACTGCTGATTGATGTTGAGAGCTTAATAACAACTTAAAAACTCAGTCCCAAACAATGAAGATTTCAAATTAATTGATGGAACAGTGATCAACCAAGTGTGCATTTCGCTGGCCTTAATAGGTCAAAGTTACTGCGTGGCAGGCTTCTTTCTGCCATGGGTACCTCATCTATTTTGCACATTCCTCATGCCTTCCTTCGGGGTTGCCCATCTGTGTGAATGTGTGTTTACCTTCATTCTTGAGTGCTGACTACATGCTTCAAGCAAATCTGTGCCTTAGAGCCTCAGGACATTTCGTCCCACCAGTGAAACAGCTTTGGGAGGGAGTGACTTGAGAGCAGAGAAGCAGCCGTGGGGCGCGGGGAGAGCACAACACTTTCTGAACTCCAAATTAGCTTCCTACCCCCACATCTCTCCTCCCCACACCCCCAATTTTAAATGTAAGCAGTTTTTGAAATGCAAAAGACATAGCAGAAGGTGGCAGCTATAATATGAGTGTTTGATGTAATTTGTAAAAAGTTTCTCTTATTTAGTACATTGGAAAATTTAGCATTTCTTTCCGAAAGCATATTGAACGTTGTGCTTACTGTGTGAAATATGGTTGGGTGAACATTGTGAGATGTTTGACGTTATTATTGATAACGTGACCGAACTCCTCTATACCGCACTTCTGAACATTCCTTTTTTGTTGTGTATGCTGTTTAAGCTTCTCTACCTTTTTCAATCCTTTTATGCAAGAGAGGTTTGTCTTTGTGGCAGCTAACATCGGTTGGTGTGGCTTGTGCTTTTTGCAGTTCAACAACAGATTGCTATACTGTGTCCCCAAATTCAGCTTGGTGGGATCTAAGTTCACAGTTCGGACAAGAGTTGGCATTGATGGTATGAAAATCGTGGAAACGCACAATGAAGAATACCCACACACATTCCAAGTCTCTGGGAAAGAGCGAACTTTGGAATTGCAGGCCAGGTAAAGCAAGATGAAAATTTGAGGTTATTATAGTGGTACTTAATCTTTGGCAATCACTCGTAAGCCGAGTAAGATTGTCTTCCATAAACACGGTTTTAACAATGAGTCTGTAAGTGACTGTGGAGGCCAATTCTGGATCCACACATCCTTCCACAGTGGGGACATTGGTTTCCGGGCGGGAGTTGATCATGGTGTGGATTTGCCAAGTGTGCCTTCCTCTTAGCACGTTTCTCCCTTACATCCTGCATTCGAGTGTCTTCAAAGCCCATGACACCTTTGGTAAAGGCTGTTCTCCAACTGGAGCGCTCACAGGCCAGTGTTTCCCAGTTGTCAGTGTTTATGCTACATTTTACTTAATAGATACATGTTAAAGTGGTAGGGCCCACGTGGAAAGGTATTTACAACTTGGGCTACAATCATTTTGCACCTGGAATGCATGGATTTTCTTCCAACTCCTCGATCAACCATATCCTTAACCTTGGTGAACCACAGGCTGAGAGGAAGATGCAATTTTATTAAGCTGCCTCCAGGGTAGTAGTTCTGATTATGCTTGCATACTAGCTGAAGCACCTAAGGGAAGGCAAAACTGCCCCTCTCAGGTCACTGTCTAATCTGTCTAACTTTGGGAGATAGAAAAGCAGCTGTGAGAAAATGTTCCCTTGTAGACTGATGGAAATATTGAACCAAGCCATACTCAGAGTAGACCCATTAAGGGTCCATCCCATTGCATATCTCTTCCAGTTTTTAGAGGCGCTTGAATGAAAATGTGATAGTCTGTTCATCACATTAGCCTAGCCAGCTTTCCCTCCCTCCATATTCAGTATATTAATAAGTGATAATATTAATCTTCCCCATCCCATAAAATGTGCATTAGCTCTGATGCAAAGCTTAGCTTGCCCAGAGGATTTTCTTTACCAGAAAAACCTGTGTGCATGCTTTCTGATTGCCACTAGAATGCACAATTATGTTGGTGGTCAGTAAGGTTCACTTCATTATAGAACGTTGCTTCCTGTTACGCTCATGATGCAGATACTTCCTTTATTGTTCATTTAGTGTTTGGTAAGATCAGCCGCATTTTTTCAGGCAGATGTGAGAAGGTGAACAGTAAATCAGTATTGTGGGTCTCAAAAGAAGCAGTAAAAGCTCCACCTCTTAGATTTTCCCAACTTGCTGCATTTTACAAGGCTTAAAACAATATAATACAATGGTACCTTGAGTTACAAACGCCTCAGGTTACAAACGCTTCAGGTTGCAAACTCTGCTAACCTGGAAGAGTTACCTCAAGTTGAGAACTTTGCCCCAGGATGAGAACGGAAATCGTGTGCCAGTGGCGCAGCGGCAGCAAGAGGCCCCATTAAGGAAAGCATGCCTCTAGTTAAGAACAGTTTCAGGTTAAGAACGGTTTCAGGATAAGAACGGACCTCCGGAATGAATTAAGTTCATAACTAGAGGTACCACTGTACAAGAAGAAAAACTGCAAAGACTGTGTTGCAGCTGTTCTTCATAAACAGGTGTTTTGACCTGCTCTACTATTACCCTATCTATATGAACAAAAAAAGTGGAAGCAGGCTTCTCACTCCCCTGCCTTTCTCCATCTTAAGGTAAAGGTACAGGGACCCCTGACCATTAGGTCCAGTCGTGGCCGACTCTGGGGTTGTGGCACTCATCTCACTGGCCGAGGGAGCTTCCGGGTCATGTGGCCAGCATGACTAAGCCGCTACTGGCGAACCAGAGCAGCACACAGAAACGCCGTTTACCTTACTGCCGGAGCAGTACCTATTTATCTACTTGCACTTTGACGTGCTTTCGAACTGCTAAGTTGGCAGGAGCAGGGACCGAGCAACGGGAGCTCACCCCGTCGCGGGGATTCAAACCGCCGACCTTCTGATCGGCAAGTCCTAGGCTCTGCTTTAACCCACAGCACCACCCGCGTCCCTTATCCATCTTACTTTGCTTTAAATCAGACAGGAAATACCCATGATTATAAGAGTGCAAGATCTCTCCTAATGCTGGAATTTGAAACCACTGGAGCAATAATTTTCAAATTGTGCAAGGGCGCATTAGAATGCCCCAAAAGAACTGCTAGTGTGTCATGAGAGATTTAAGTAAGTAGAAGGAATTGCATGACTCCAGTCTCCCCAAAGATACAGAGGAGTAGGGAAATAAGCTTCTGAGCTTCTTCCCTGGTGATGATTTTAACGGCAATTTTAATATTGGGGGGGAAGCCACCCTCCGTTGCTTGTTAGAACTCTCTATTCCTATACATCTTGTACACCTAGTGTGCACACTTTTGTGTTTAGATGTTATTTTTTTTTTATTAAGTAAGTTTATGTAGCTGCCCCATGACATCAGTTCTTTGGGTGGCTCACAAAACTATTTTTAGATAGACTTCAAATTGGGCAGTAAAATATTTGTGTGGAGTCACAGATATGATTTATTTGGGAATGTTTTCCTCTTTACTTTTTGGAGGGTGAAGGGAAGGAAATTATGAAAGATGGGAGAAATCCACCTCTAATTATAATTGAATGATTTGTGAATGTTGGAAAGAATTTCTGTTTGTGTGTTCTATACATACATTACGACTGGATGCAATCATTTGACATTTCCTTACCACTATGTATTATGGGATGGGGGGAGAGACAGGAGGCTACTGCTAATAATGCCATCGTGATTCATAATTAAAATTTCATTTGAAATAATCCTGCGCAGCGTTTGAATACAGGATGCCAAGCTTTTCTTTTAATGGGGCATTTTCAGTACAGTATTCTCACTTAAGCCTTCTGTGTTCAGATTTACATTGTAGGCAAGTCAAAGTAATAGGTGCCTTCAATAAACAGAAATTGATTTGACTCTAGCTAATTAATGTTTCCTGAACTTGCTTTTAACTGTTATGTCCCAACTGTTTCCTGTAGTTCTGAACAAGATAAAGAAGAATGGATAAAGGTAAATGTGATTTTTTAAAAAAAAATTATGCCACAATAAGTTTGCTAGTTGTTAGAAAGCATTTTGTATTTGCTGCAACAACCTAAGACTGCTTCCGCTTTGGAATCTGCCTTATTTTTGTGCTTCCTTTAAACTAAAACTTTTAATGCTTATTCCTTTTTAAAATTAACGAATACGCTAGCTATAAATCAAGCGTGCTGTGTGACCTCCTTTGTTTTGTCATTAAATTGGTTAGATTTGAAGTTTTAGTAGTTCTGACCCATGCTATTCATTCCAGGCTCTCCAGAATACTATAGATGCTTTTCAGCAAAGGAATGAAACATTCAGAACTGCTATTGCAAAAGAATATGAAGACACACCTATTGAAGTTTCTGTAAGTGGACACCCATAATGTTTTGATAGGGTATGTCTGAAGCTGCTGACATGAAAATTGCATCTGAAAATGCTGGGAATGGCTTTTGAAAGTTAGGCCTCATACTTAGCCTTGTCCCAGTTAGGTTTCCACTTTGAGGCCTGCGTACACGCTGTACCTTTAAAGCACATTCAAAGCAACTTTCTTTCCCACAAAGAATTCTGGACATTGTAGTTTGTCCCTTACAGAGTTACAGTTTCCAACAACCTTTAACAAACTACAGTGCCCAGAATTGTTTGAGTGTAAAAATGTGCTTCAAATACACTATAAACACATCATATGTATCCAGCCTTGGTTTCTTAGTATTAATTCACAAAACACATTTGCATCCATATGAGCATGTCCTTTACCCTTGTTAGATGCTCATGTGAGAATATGGTTTATTACTGTTGTTGCTGCTGCTGCTTACCATAGTTTATTGTGCTATCAAGATGCACGGTGCTCTGTTTTATGCAGAAGATGCTGCTTTTCACTTATATGACAAATCACCAAAGTTATTTGCATATATAATGTAACATAGTATAATCAATAAAATGCATTTATGAAAACCAGATCAAAGAGCAGAAAAAATACAGTGTCAATACTTTATGGAGTACAGAAAACGAGAAACATGTATATTCCCAAACTGCTTGTGTTGTGCTGCTACTTTCCCACTGAAAGAAAGTGATTTGTTTTCTTCGCTGCTGCGAATGACTTCATAATTTCTCCACACCTCCCTTCAGACTGCTGAGCTTGGCAAGAGAGCACCAAGATGGATTCGGGACAATGAAGTGACCATGTGCATGAAATGCAAGGAATCCTTCAATGCGCTGACGAGGAGGAGGCATCATTGCCGAGCATGTGGGCATGTAAGCACAAAGCCATGTCTACTAGTTGGTTAACAGATGCTGGATCAGCCCAAAACCTACTCAGATCCGCCATCTGCTGGTGGCTTCTAAATGCTGCTTTGTTGCCGTTGAGCGAGCCATTGAGCAGTGGTCAAAATGTGGGCGGCGGCTTCACTGTATGAGCCAAACTGATTCCCTTTGCGGACAGCTCAGGAAATTTCCAATTAAATTGTTCTTTCAGCAGTTGGTGATTTTTAAGTCTTGTTTTCCTGCCTCGATGATGATGCAGCAGCTAAGATGAAGACAGTTTTTGCTTTGTTTTTATTCTCTAAGCTGTCACTAATATCTGATTTTTCAACTGATAATCTAATTCAACTAACCTGATTTTTCAACTGATAATCTAATTCAACTAACCTAATTCAACTAATTCAACTAACCTTAAATTTGAAGCTTTGTCAGGGTGACTAGGGTTCCATTACTAGTTGAGAGAATTTTATTTCCTTTGAGCTATATCCAGCGAAGTCGTCCCATTTGTGCAAGGGCTTCCACTTGTGCAGTGGAACTGCTCCTTGCTCCCTCAGTTTGTTATGGGTTTTGCCTCAATCCTATGGAGGAGGTTTGGTGGTGGGGCATTGGGGGAGGAGAGCTTATTGAAGTTTTGTTGCTCAAGCAGAAGCCCTTGTGTCAATGGGATGTCTGTGGTGGATACAACCCGGCTTGGCCACACTTCCGCTCGTCCTGTGCCTAGGAAGCTCGGGTCTGTGTGGTTTCCTATTTGCCCCTGTTTTCTGTTTAGTGCTGAATCAGAGCAGACGTCAATCTACAGTAAACCTGATGGATGTTTGCTCCGATTCAGCAGTAAATATCAGATTTCCCTGGGGGAAAGTGGCGGGACAAGCAGAAGTCTGAATGAGCCCTTAGCTAGGTTGGGTCCTTTGGGCCAGCCACCATTTCTTGGCCTCACCTACTTCATAGGGTTCTTGTGAGGATGAAATGGGGGAGTGGAACCATGTATTCCTTGGAGGGAAAAGGTGGTATATAAATGCAACAAAATAAAAAATAAAATGAGAATCTCAGGTTTAATTCTATTGGGGAAGAGGAGGGAATCACAAAAGCATTGTAATCTCACAACCTAAGCCTGAATTAATTGTTTGTGGGTCTTGGATTGCATTGATTTGGGTGGCAGAGCTAATTCAGGGAGGTTTCTTCCTTGGAACAAGTATGGATGACTTTCATTTTTGGAAATGTCAGGAGGCACGTGTTTGGCAAAATCTCACCATATAGAATGAATGGGGAAGAGGGAAAATAATATTCCAGAATAATTCATTCCCCTCCTCCTCTTCCTCTTCTTAAGGTGGTTTGCTGGAAATGTTCTGATTACAAAGCTCATCTTGAGTATGATGGTGGTAAGCTGAACAAGGTTTGTAAGGACTGCTACCACATTATAACAGGATGCACAGATAGCGAAGAAAAGAAGAAGAAAGGAATCTTGGAGGTATGACATTTAAAGAGTTATTGTGTTGTGTGTAATATGCTCTTTGGCTTACCTTTCATTGGAAGATGATGCATTTTTCTTGGATGGTTTACATGGTACTAATATACAGAGCTTTTGGATTGGACCTGAGACTAGGATTCATATCCTGTGTTTGTTTAGATACAGTCAAAAGCCATCGTTTCACAGAACAGCCACCTTGATGTGGCTGCTTAGAGCTGCATCAGGATGGCAACTGCTGTGTGTGGCAAGCCATTCATGAAAAAAAGGCCAAGTCACATGCTTTTGCCTCTGTCATGTAGTGGATCTCTTTGCTTCTGCAAAGCCTTTTATGTCACTAGTTTATGGCAGCATCCAGAAAACTGTGTGGATCAGCCACCAAGCACGTTTTGTGTCTGTCTATCTGTCTCTCGCTATATGTATACATACATTTTAAAAGTAGCCTGCATATGGAGATCATTTTGTTTGAAAACAGACTTAGGTGGATGGATTTGGCTCAAGTCATGATCCCTTGACCACACTTCCCGCCCCCCTTTTGAATATGACACATTTTAGAGGGTTGCTGGATTCTTACAGACATTTACAGCTGGTGAAGTTTGGGCAGAGGGAGAAGAGGGAAGTGTGTCTGTACTCAAGTGAGATTTGCAGAGAGTGGGGACTATTGACTAAAAACCAACCAAGGTTGGCAGATGATCTTGAGACTTCAGCCGAAGCTTCCAGTACTATTCTTTCCTGTTTCAACTGTTCTTTAAACTCACCATTTTGTCCTTTATGAGGCACCCAGTGTCAGAATAGCTAGTCCCCATCTTTATCAGGCACTTATAGAAACATAAGAGCACTCCATTCTCCCAGCATCAGTTCTGTGTCCTAACACTTCGTTGCTTCCATGCCATGTTATTTTGACAAAGAGCAAAATAGTGAATTCAGTATCAGGGATTGCGATTTATCTTGTCTGGTTCCTTCTAACTATTTAACTCAACTGACATTTGCTGTACTTTAACTCTCAGAAAATGGATAACATCTTATGTTCTAACTATAATAATCTGAGGAACTGTGCTGTAGCTAGACTAAGCTATTGGAATTCTCTGAAAGAATATATTTCTTTTCCACGCTTATAGATTGAATCAGCAGAAGTATCCGGGAACAGTGTGATATGTAGTTTTCTCCAATACTTGGAAAAATCTAAGACTTGGCAGAAGGCTTGGTGTGTGATTCCTAAGCAGGAAGCCCTTGTATTATATATGTACGGTGCTCCACAGGTACGTAGGGAGAATGTGTTGGATAAAAAAATCCTCTGATAGGGTGCATGAAATGTGGGGTACAATTTCTCCCAATAACAGCTTTGCAATTATCGACTATGCACTCTGTCCCACTTCCTCTGATTTTTTTAATCTGTTCCCTTCAGCAGAGAAATAAGGTGTTTTTCACAGAAATAAATTGTTGTGGAGACCATGGCATCATTCTGCTTCCCCGGTGCTCATCCTGTGATTAATTGTGGGGTGGAGGGGTAGGTAATAAGAGGATAAGGAGGCAACTTGTAGGTTGAGAATTTCTCCACTTCTGCACCTTTCTTCTCCTGCGGGTGCATATGCCATCTCCGTATTTCTGTCTTGCTAAAGGCCACCACAATAGAGCTTTTCCTTTCCTCCTAACATCTGTCTGCCCCTGCTGGTGTGAGAGGTTTGTGTGAGGGGGGCTGAAGTCTTGCACTCTGATTTCCTTTAGAACGTCTTGGGTTAAGTTGGGGGGGGGGAATGTTATGTAATCGGTTGGTCGATTACTCTCCTCCTTACCAAACCTAGAGCTTTTTAAAAGGTTATTATTTCTGTTTGCTTAGGATGTAAAAGCGCTAGCTACCATCCCTTTGCTGGGCTACACAGTAGATGACACTCCAAGAAGTGCTGACCTTCCACACAGTTTCAAATTGACTCAGTCCAAGTCGGTGCACAGCTTTGCCGCGGACAATGAGGAACTAAAACAGAAGTGGTTGAAGGTCATCCATTTGGCCGTCAAAGGCGAAACACCGGACTGCCCCAATGATTTGCGGATGAGTTTAGAGGACCAGCATGAAAGCTCTGCAAAACTGGAAGCTGAAACTTGACGTAGCAGATGGTCTGTAATGTATTTTTCTCTCTCTCCACTCAAAACTTTGGTTGACACTAATTCTGAAATCAGCAAGAAAGAAGCCAGCCTTCCTGGCTCAACCACGTTTCTTAGCACTTTATGTTGGAAAAGAAAAACAATGTTCATCCTTTTTTTTAGGGAACTTTTTCTTATATTTATGTTGTGTCAATAAAATTAATGTACCCTTCCACATTTCCTTTTTATTAAATGAATGTCTGTCAAAGAGTGACCAATATAACCATACCACTCTTCTCAAGAAAATAGCATCATATGAAATGAATGCTATTCAGAAAGAAATGGCTTGTTTCATATTGATGTCAGTACTGGTATATCTTGGCTACATTCTAGGACTCGTAGCTGTGTCTTAAGATATACCTCCACTTTTGCCAAAATAGATGTGTAGTGGAATGTAAAGACAGTTTGGTTTATTGTATCTAAATTCTAGCACTATTTACACTGACTTGTACATATATTCTATCAATTTGTGTTTGAGAAAAGAACAATACCCAGAGTATCTAAAATTTCTAAATTGTCTATTAAAAACCCTCATTCTTTTTTCCATTTTAAAGATTATTAAACAAGTACAATATATAAGATTTGCAGGGTATGCTATTAGAGAGAAAAATGTAATATACTTAATTTTGATTTGACCTCATGATACTAGGTTCATGCTGTTTGCCTATGATTTATAAAGCATGCATCCTCCTGAAAATTTAAGCAGAGGATTCTAAATTAAAAACAGCTAGTTACTTGTTTATATCTGATGGCATTGATATTTTTATACATAAACGTAGAGCTTAAAAAGCAGTAGTAAGTCAAATGGCATGTAATGGATGTGCAGGTCCTGGCTGTGTTTTGAAAAACATAATAATTCCTCTACTCAGTCCTGTGCCTGTTAACCTTTAGAAGGTGGTGCTACCTTTTTAAAATTACAGCAAGTGCTTCATTAAATAACAGCCTGGTCTTAAATGATCACTTGTGATCATGTATTATGCCTTTATAGTTGGTCACTAACACCCGGACCTTAATATTATCATCAATCAATCTAGACATCACATCAAATCGTGATTAAGAAATATTAAACATACATAGCTTAGGAGGATGTCTGAATTGACAAGCCATGATTTGAGACAGCAAAAAACACCATCAAGCCATGCCTTGTGCAAACTGTAGTGGACAAATCATAGTTAAAAGTCAGAGGCAACCACATTGAGACGGCAGTGCTGAGCAGAAAATATGAAAGCCTGCAAGTTTCCCTAAACCATGGTTTCCTGTAGATTTGGAAACTCAAATTGTGCTTTGGATTCTAAATTACGGTTGACACAAACTATGATTTGGCCCATTTGAATTTAGCTGTTATAACTCTCACTAACCATGCACATGTTGCAACAGTTATTACTACTGTATTAACTGTATTATATTACTCATACCCACTTATAGAGTGGGTGGCAGATCTGCCATTGCAATATGTGATTGCACCCACTGTTTGCATGGAATATTACACACTGTATTGTATAACATAATAGACATGAAATCTGATTTTGTAGGGGGTATGGCTTTTTAAAAAACAAACAAACCGGAATACCTGGATCTTACTTAGTGCATAAAAGGATTCTTAGGGAATTATATCTTCATTACGTTTTGCAGTATCGAGCCAATAATGACAGTAACAGTTTTGTTGTAACTTGCTAATTTTATCTTGCACCTCCGGATTGGTCTGTGTTCAGTTACTTAAGTTCAAATCTACCTGGCCAGGGGGAAGACACCAGTTTTTATATTTCTCTGCTAAATAGCCACAATTGTAAGAGACTAAAGGCATAGTCAGGCATTTACCTGAACGCAAAGGCTTAACCATGGGCAAGAGGCAGGAGAATTGTCCTTGGCTGCGATGGCTCTTCAGGCATTCATGCATTTAGCAGGAAGGTTTGAGGAGAATGCTAAGTACCGTATTTTTTGCTCTATAAGACTCACTTTTTCCCTCCTAAAAAGTAAGGGGAAATGTGTGTGCGTCTTATGGAGCGAATGCAGGCTCGCAGCTATCCCAGAAGCCAGAACAGCAAGAGGGATTGCTGCTTTCACTGCGCAGCGATCCCTCTTGCTGTTCTGGCTTCTGAGAGTCAGAATATTTTTTTCCTTGTTTTCCTCCTCCAAAAACTAGGTGCGTCTTGTGGTCTGGTGCGTCTTATAGAGCGAAAAATACGGTACATTCTGTTGAAACTGCTTTGAAATCTCTGTATGATAGATGACCCCAACAAGACAGGCTTCTGATTGCAGGGAAACTGTCTTCAAGCCTTCATGTTAAAAATACGAAGGTCTGAAGAGATGTTTTATATATCCCATTTTAAATACTTCTTTCATGCTTTGCTCACTTTTGCTAAGTATTAAATATGCAAAGCACTCTTTCCGAAATACCAGTGGAATTGAAATATTAGTGCCCACCCAATGCCTTCCGGATGGGCTTGCTTCACCAATAACTAGATAAAGGAGCTAACAGAATGCTCAAGGTGACAGTCAGTTTGCTGTACTGCCAATCTGAGCCAACAAACCAGATCCTATTCTAGACTCATTCAGTAATATTCTGGTGAATGAATAGACCTGCACTGGTTGTGCATTCTGCCTTCTTCCTAATGTTTCTATGCAGACGATTTCTGTCTGCATTTCTGCATGTAGTACAAAAGTAAACATGCCTATGATGGAAAGAACCTTGTGATTTTTAGAGAGAAAAGTAAAATTGGGAATCCAGAGGAAGCACAGGGCTCTTTATTAGAGCAATAGTGATCTTACTAGATTAGGGATGAGCCTTGATCCAATCCTATTCCTCTACCGTAGGCCCGAGGTTCCTTTTGCAATTCCTGGGGTTTTTTAGCTGATGTTGCTGCTGAGGTGTCTTTTAAAAATAGTTTAAAAAAATGCTTAATGCAAAAGAAAGAAAATGAATTATTTTCCAGTACTTTGCCTTGTCTTCATTGGAGCTTTCCATATTGCTCCTGCTGGGAAATGCTTCCTATCCACAGAGATGTGCCAGATTCCTTTGCCAAGTGATTGGAGAGATCTCTCCATTCATTCACCCTGACGCAGAATCTCTTGAGTAATGCAGCATCCACCTTTGTTTAGGTTGGATTTAATTTCAGGGACAGTTTTGAGTGGACTCTTGCCTTTTCATAAATTCAGATCTTTCCTCTTCATTTTAGACTTTGAACAGACTATTTACTTTTCATCCTTGAGGGCAGGGTTGTTGTTGTTGTTGTTGTTGAGCCAGTGTGGTGTAGTGGTTAAGAGCGGTAGTCTCGTAATCTGGTGAACCGGGTTCGCATCTCCGCTCCTCCACATGCAGTGCTGTGTGACCTTGGGCCAGTCACACTTCTTTGAAGTCTCTCAGCCCCACTCACCTCACAGAGTGTTTGTTGTGGGGGAGGAAGGGAAAGGAGAATGTTAGCCGCTTTGAGACTCCTTAAAGGGAGTGAAAGGCGGGATATCAAATCCAAACTCCTCTTCTTCTTGTAACTACCACATAGTAAGTGCTGCCAGATGTCATCTGGTATACAGAATGTCCATTGCTTCTTACCATAAAATTGTGTTAATTACTCACAATCACGTTGTGCCAACAAGGAAAAAGAATGCATCAAGGCGTAAGTTGCCCTATGTGGCAATTGCACATGTGAATGCACAACAAAACGTGCATTTTTTGTTTTTCATGTGTGACACTCTACAATCAGGCTGTATCTTTATTCCCCAAACCCATTTGAAATATTTAATGGTAGGAAAGGTGTAATATGCAAAGCAGGCCTAAAATAAGCATGTTGGGTGCAAAATCTTCTAACTCATTGTATATTTCTGATGTGGCTCTCAGCACAGAGTTAATCATTGACTGTGAACCTTTTTGTGTACATGCAGTTATCCTAAACGTTGGTTTTTTTAAAAAAAAATGGAAAACCAACTATTACACTTCTACTACAATGAAATTATGGGCAGTTGATTTTCAGAAAGAGGCCTTATGTTCCTTCCCTGGTGAATAGGAATATGGTGGTTTTGGTTCTGGGAACCTTGTTTGAAAGCACACTTTTTGTACCAGGGCTAGTAACCATTTATAGTTGATCACATGGTATGCTATATGGGAATGAAAATGGGCTGTAATTATCCCTATAATGTTTGAGATGAGGGGGCTGGAGGATGGAAAACAAGCACACAGGTAATGTCAGATGTCCTTCATCTTTCCCCTCCCAGTTTGCAGGTGTGTAGTGCAAACCTTGCGGGGAGGGAAAGCATCAATGATAATAATAATAATAATAAATAGCCCCTATCTAGCACTTAGAGAGCACTTCCTATTAAATATCCTAAGCACATTTGCATAGAAGCAAAGTTCCATGGAAAGAAATGAGATTTACTTCGATGTTCAAGCGCTGGGGTCCTTAAGACTCCTGCGTAAAGCACAGCTAATGACTACTTTGTAATAAAGATGAGGTAAATAAGATATATAGTCTGATTTCCTTACCCTATTCTGGCTCCAAAACCTTTTAAGGTACATTTTTATTTCTAGGACAAAGAAGTGGCCCTTTTAATTTGTTTTCTCCCAAGGCCATCCCACATGTGGGTAACAAAAGTTCTGGCTTCTTAGTTAACATTTTCAAGCTGTATCTCATTCTAAGCAGAACTTCTGTGTGTCATTGGAAAATACTGTAATTTGTGTTCAATCGTCTTAATTTTCATGTTGTATTGGCCTTTTAACTGTTACCCCATCTCCTTTTTTATTTTACTGTCTGTTTGACTGGTTCTGTATGGAGTTAGCATGCAGCAAGATGCAATAAGGAAGGAGTGTGTGTTTTTGTGTTTATGTTTATGTACACACTTTGCAACCCAATTTAAGTAATTGCTTCAGTAGAGTGAGAGGGACAGCTTTTGTAACCCAATCTGCATGTCCTTGTGCTTTTACCAATTACTTCTGATGCTAGATGAAGGGAAACCGTAACGGTCTGTGGTTAATGACAATGAGCTGCTCAACTATGCCGAAGAAGGAAAACTTGCTGCAGGTAGAAGTGACAGAGACCAAGCATGCATTGCTGAAGCTGGATCCCCGTTCGCTAAGTGTGGTTAGCAAGGACCTGGTGCTCCTTCTGCACCGATCCATTGATGGTGTTTCATATGATTCTCTTGCTTGACCACTTGAGCAGCACTTAGGTTGCCAGCAAATCACTTGGCTTAAAAATGCCTGCCAGTTCAAACCATGATGTTACCTTGGTGTTTGGTGGATGATCCTCATGGGGTTGGTAGTGATGAGAAACCCACCCACCCACTGCTGCATCAGAGAATAAATTCCATGAACTGTAGTGCACAAAAGGACTGACCACTTGGAATATCCACATTGCCGACAATAAGCCACCCCAAAACAATGCTTGTGTGTCAAATGTTGTTTTTTTAACTGAACATTTTCTGCATTTTTCCTCCTTCAACTTTGCCAATATAAGCAAGGTAAACTTACAGTGTAGAAATACTATGTGCTAGTGTCTTTGCTGCCTTATTTAAACGTTCTTGCATTCTGATACAAGTTGATTTTTAAATACAGTAATTTTGTAATTGCTCAGTTGAGAATGAATTTGGGACTTGCAAATTTATTGGCTTAACCCCCCCTTTTTTTCTTTGATAGATTTGAATCTACAGCTGGCTGTAATTTGACATATTTGGGGTGTGTGGAATATTGGCCATAATCTTGCCAAAGCTAGTAAACGTAAGTCTCTCTGCTTTCAGTGGGACAGTGAAATTTGGTTGGGTCACTGGAAATGGTTTCAGTGATAGGAAAATCTAAAGTAGTTTGATAAAGCATGGGTATACCAAATGTAATTATCAGTTGTACTTTGACTAAGTGTACTATTGTTTTTATTGTTGCTGGATGTAAATATACTTGAATAATGAAAGAAGTCTGTAGCGCTGTGCCATCTTGATACCATTAGCTCTATTGACTTCTTAGTCTTTAACTCTAAAGCATTTATCCATCTTCAGTGGCATTTTGTATGTGCAGGTGCAAATCAATTGTTGTGGAGTGGCTTTTCCCCTTTTCTTGCAGTCCTTCGTTTTTCCCGACTAACTCAAGACTCATCGTGCTAACAGTGTCCCAGGGCAAGTAACTGGTGTATTGGTTCACAACCGTGAACTGCTTTTTTCCTGAAGGCATAAAAAAGGAACACTTTTCTCCATTGTATTTTCCAAATGATTATAGATTAGTGCACTCGTAAATCTAGGGCTATGTAAACATTGTTCATGAAAAGAGGAGTTAGCAGTGTGGAAGCACAATAGTTGCTTCCTTCTCAGAGCATGTTGAGCTGAGGGGAAATTTTCTGCTGGTTTCAGCAAATGCCAGATGTGCACAGTGCTGACTGGCTGGTGCCTATGACGCCACCCTCTTCCCAAAAATATTTTGTTGCATTAAAAAATGTCATTAAGAGAAGAAGAAGAAAAACATGTGCAAAGGGGTGTGTACATGGAGCTCCCTGTTGGTTAAACTGAGAGGGGAAGCTTGCACACACATGAGCTTTCTTGCCGCAATGCAAACATAAGGTAGAAAGCAGCTCTTTTTGCATGTGGGGCTATTACGATTGTCAAATAAATCATTGCCCATTGCCTCAGCCAGGGTTTACAGTAGGAACCGCATGTACCCACAGGACAGTGGATCCTGTCATTTAGAAAGACTTGCATTAATTTTAGGGCATGCTGTGGGCAGTATAAGTTTGTACAGATATTTAGCATGCACTCGCTTCTGTACATGAAAAGCAGCAGTGTACATTTTTGCCACTTGTTTGTACAGTGTTCAAAAGCAGCTCAGTGAGCCAGGATCAATCAGAGCTCCTTGGAGCAAACATCCTCAAGAGTTCATGCTTTAGCACTTCACATATTCTTTCACACCTGAAATGAAAAGTCCCTTATTGGTGTAATCTTTGCATTGCTGAAAAATGATGTAACCATCCTCTGCCACAATGCTAACGTGATGGATAATAGGATTAAGGTTCTAGATGGTGTCTACAGTTTATGTCACTGAGGAGCACAAACAAAATCCATGGTGACAATTGTCTTGCTTTCATTCATGTAAGCCAGTGCTACTCAGTGACGGTCCAGTTCATGAGCCATCGGCTGCTGGTCTGTGGTGACTCCACCACAGCCCAGGATGGATGGGATGCTTCAGGTACCCAAAATGGTACCAACTCCTGGCACATCAGGTGGGGTGGGATTTGCCAGTCCACCCCATGAGAAAGTTTGAGAAGCACTGATGTAAGCAACCATAGCAAAATTAAATGGGAAAGGAGATGATCAGTTTAAGCACAAGTCATGTAAATTATATCCCCCCCCCCCATAGGTTAGTTATCTCCTCTTCCCTGGATTTAAGCACCATCTTTTAAGAAGAAATGTGTTTCTTTCTTGATAGAATTTTGCTGGGCAAACTAGAATGTTCTCATCCATGCAAAATAACTCTTGATGACAGTTCAGTCCCTACTCAAAGCTTTCTTCATCCAGTTTAACAAAAGGTAACCAATTTTATAATTTGCACATCTTATTTATGGGATGGCTTGGTTTCCACAATATTTTACACTCAAAGTACACTGTAAACAATTTAAAATCTAATTGGGAGGTACCCATTGTGTAAATGCATTAAAGAGAAAAAATTAAATAATGTTCCAGTTTGGGGGCTACTTTGTTATTTCCCGTTTTCTCAAAGTGAATGTAGATTTGATTTCCCCCAAGATTTTTCTACTGAAGTAGAAGAGTTCTGTTTTATATATAAAAAACACTCTCCCCCCCGCCCCCCGGACATGTAATTCCAGTATTACTCAGTCTGGAGTTACTCCTTGCAAATGCATAAATATATTTTAAATTAAAAAATTAAAGAAAAGGAATAGATCTCATGAGAGATCTAAATCCTTTTTCTAGGAAGAAGGGGAAACTATTTCCCTTTCTGCGACAAATGCAACATACCAGTCAGTGTTCCACATAAAAATGCATAGAAGCTCACCTGCTCTTGGTCTCAAGAAGTTTAGAAGGTGGAAAATGTTACAAGCAGGCAGGGCATGGGGGAAATCGGCAAAAAACAAAACAAAACAACCAACTGCACAACAGTCTTCAGAGTGTCACGCAGCTGAAATATATGGAATATGTCACGAATGATTCTTGTGTGGAAGCTGGGGTAAGTCCTAGTTGATAGTATCAGATGAACAAGCTGTAAAAATTGTAAAATCTCAAAGGGTATACGTCTTTGTTTTTTTGCTCTACCATAAATAAAATGCAAAAAGAAAAAGCAACATTTAAGATTGTGAGAGTGGTTATCGTTAAAATGTACATGAATGTAAAATACTTGCAGATATGTGTATATATTTCTGTAACATATGTATATTTGGTCCATAATGGTCGGAGCTGGAATACTGTAAAATTGCGCACTTTAATTCTTGTTGAAAACTTTAAAAATTTGTATCCTGTAAATTAAAAGCATCATTAAATCAGTAATTATTCTCTGTGATTTCAGTGCTCTTCTGCATTTCTCTGTGTAGTTATACTAGGCTTAAAATTCTTTTGTCATCACCAGTGTGGTCAGTCTTGTTGGTAATGTTGAGGAATTAAATGCAGGTGATTTATAAAGCAAGGATAACACACTTAAGGAATAGATAGGGGAATAAAATGACATGTTCTACATAGTGTAGGTTAATATTGTTTATTTTATAGACTATATCATAGTAGAATTACAAATCTAGTGGGCTTCCAGGTTATAGATCAGCCCCTGTAAGATCCAATTAAAAAAAACAACAAGCAGTGGTTGATAGAGTGACACTATACACCAGACTGCATGAGGGATGTGGAATATTTTACAGCAAGACACACAAACACATCCTACAGACAGACACACTTCCTTCATAGAATCCAGCCCTCCCTAAAATACATATTTTAATTGCAAGTTTGACATCACTGATATAAGGCATTTTCCCTGACCAGCCTCTTGTTTTAGAGAACCAGACAGCCGTTTCAGGTAGATAAGACTTGTTAGTGGCCGTGAAGTTTCTCTTCCCACCCTAATCACCTGTGCTTTTTCATGAAATGTTCCTGAGAATTTCTCCAACTTTCATCTTCCAGCCTCTGGTGTTTTCCCAAAGGCATTATGCATTGATTTGACATTATGAGTATTGACATTATGTCCTATGGATGCAAAACACTGGGTATATTAGAGGGCACTAGTTCATTTTTCACTTTTCCCCCAAGTCTTAGCTGTCCAGCAAAGCATTAGTAGTACAGTATTCAAAATAGTCAAACTCTTTGATGTCAAAGGTAACTTTGCTCCACTGCTTGTAGGTCCTTCGGCCGTCTGGAGTTTCCACCACAAAATGCTTGATGGCAAGCATGGGAAGTTTGACTTCCCGGTAGATCATTTCCATGCCCCATTCCTGTATGGAGAAAAAGCAGGTCAGTTAGGTTATTGGCAAGGCCCACCCAGGTATCAAAGGGGTGCCACCACACTTAGTTGGGGAAAGCATTAGCCCATGCCAAAAGTAGACAAAACACAAAACCATTTTCACTGAACTGTGACCTAGGAATTTTAAGACTAATCGATTAGGAAAGAACCCTACAGTGTTTCATAATCAAGCCAATAATCTCTAGGGAGAAATGGATGCATTTTGTTTTGTCTGATAGAATACTGAATTTATGAAGTGGCCTCGGTCTAGTATATCTGAAGGAGCGTCTCCACCCCCATTGTTCTACCCAGACACTGATGTCCAAAGGCGAGGGCCTTCTGGCGGTTCCCTCACTGCGAGAATCCAAGTTACAGGGAACCAGGCAGAGGGCCTTCTCAGTAGTGGCGTCCGCCCTGTGTAAAGCCCTCCCACCAGATGTCAAAGAGAACAACATCTACCAGACTTTTAGAAGACATCTGAAGGCAGCCCTGTTTAGGGAAGCTTTTAATGTTTGATGCTTTACTGTATTTTAATATTTTGTTGGGGTATAAATAATAATATTATTATTATTATTATTAATAATAATAATAATAATAATTATTATTATTATTACTACTACTACTACTACTACTACTACTAAACAGCCGTTCAGATATGTAGTTCAGCTCCTCAATCCAATGTAGTTAAACACCCTGAGGCTAATTGATTTCAGCAAGCTTGACTCTATGTAACTTTGTTCTACCCGGGTGGCCTAGAGGTGTAGAGTTTCAAAATACAGACCAGTTAGGGGGAAGAGGGAATTCCAGCAGGTGGTCATGCAACCTGTCCTCTTTTGCATCTTTCACCTTCAGCTGCGCCCAACTAATATTTGCAAAGGTTTAATTACTGGAGCTTGGCTGATTGGGTTCTTGGCACTTGCCTACTGATCTGTAATGCATGTTCTGCCTTCTATTCTAGCTCCAAGGACCAGTTAGAAGACTCAGCTACACGACAGGTTTCCTCACGCCCAGTTGGACAGAAGTAATGTGAAGAGCAGGAGGCAGAGTGAGCACAATTCCCTTGGGGCTAGAACCCATAATTAATGGTGAAACATGTAGCCTACTGCCAGGCTTCATACACCCTCGCCCCTTGCTCCCAAGACCTCTTCTGTAGAGTAGCTACTCCCTAGACTAATTATAGATTCCCATGAAAGGGAGATACACACAGCATTTAAACCTTAGGGAGAGCAAGGAATCTACATGGCTACATGTTCAAATATGGAATCTGGCATCTCTTACTGACATGTACAAGTTTCCAGACCTTGGAAGTTTTAAAAACTGGCTGAAGGTGGGTGTTGTCACAAGAATGAATCTAGTGGCTATGAGACTGGTCGTATCCTTTGTCCCGAATCTTACAATCCTTTACCTAGCCACCCATTCTCTATCATCAAATACAACAAAAAGTCCCAAAAGTAGGCGAATTAACAAAAATGCACCCTACGGCAGTAATGCCTAAGCCCTGGTTGCACTTACCTGCCCACAATTACTGCAGCTGATGGAGCTGCCTGGCTTCCAGTCCCTAAACTCACGAGGAATCATCACATGGCTATGTGATGCTCTGTAGTACGGACTAAATAGGGAACAACAACAAACTGGTTACTTAATTTCTTGCTTGTGAGACCAGCTGAATACACAAATCTGTTGCAACCTAGATACCTATTTCAGTTGCTGAGTAGAAAGGTAATGTGTTTGAGGGTCATTTTCAGAGAGCCTCCTTTTTGTTCTGTTGTAAATACTGCACCACATGCCATAAGCATTACATATACAAAAGCTCTTCCATCCAGGTGCCCATCCCTATGCACAACTACATAAAACTTTACATATCTAACAGGTTCAATTATTTTTTTTGAAAAGGCATTCTTCACTTTATGGAGTTTGCTACAGGAAATGGCTTTTGACTACCTAGAAGGTGTTAAAAAAAAAAAAAAGACTGTGCAACTACAAGACAGATAGGTCTATGAATAGGTAGCAGCCATAATAACAAAACTGAATTTCCATGTTTAGTAGCAGTATCCCTCTTAAAAATTAAATTCCAGGTGGAAACAAAAGGGAAGGCTCTAATCTATGCTCTGCTTGTTTGGCTGCTGTTAAAAAAAAATGCTGGATTGTTTGCTGTGTTTAGATACCACTTTTTGTCACACGTGACCTCAAAGAGGTTTGCATCCCCAGAGCACTTCTCATTCTCTTACTGTTACAGTTTCATTGAAACAGTACAAAGCTCTTTGCAGGCTAAAACTTTACTGCTGCATTGCAATGCTCTTGACTGATCCTCAACTCCAGCAGCAGCAGTATTTATGGTTTCCCATCAGCATACATAGTGCCTTCCACCGGGATGGCCAATCTGTGGCACTCCAGATGTTCCTGGAGTCACAAGACCCAGCAAAGCCAATTGTCAGAGATGATGGAAGCTGTAGTCCAACAACATCTGGTGACAGATGGCCTTTTGGTATGATCTAGGCATATATTGTGCATATTCTTAGAACTGTGCCCGGATCATCTGAGGCCCTTCTTTTTATTCAAAAATACTGAGGAGGAGGACCAAGTCCCTTGCTCTTCCATTCTGTGAACAAGCATAAGTTGGTTGGGCCAGCTCTGACTTAGAAAAACGTTGGGTCAACCTCAGCCAAAGTTGGCAGAGCAACAACCACACTCTGGGTTGTTTCCCCTATTGCTTCCTGTTTGGATGAGGCAAGCAGAATGGAGATTCTAAAAGCTTCTGGTCTTCTTACCTTTACTCACCTGAAGTCGGGGTTGATGTTTATGCGGTGCATATTCTCTATTAGGCGCAGGTCACTGGCATAGCAGGCTGCCACATTGCAGTTGATGCAGTAGAAGAGCACAGAGTCTGGATCGTGCAGGCGGCGTTGTTGCTCGCGTTCAGCATCCCGCACCCTGCGGCTGACAACAGCGTCACGCTGAAGCTTTTCAATCTAGGAGGGACAAAGGGAGTTAGCTAATTGGGTCTGAGCCGGGAGAGCCTGCAGGTGAGAAGTAGCCAGAGAATCTGGTTCTAAAAAATTCATTCTAGAATCTCCTCCCACCACCCTCCATTTCTTCAGGTTTGCAAGGCTGGAGAGCATTCCTCTCCCAATGCACTCCCATCGATGCTTCTTCTATTCTACCCACTGAAAATGTAAAATAGCTGCACAGCAAATCATTGCTTAAGTTTTAGCCTACTTTCTTTCAGTGTTATTCAGACACAACATGGTCCAACAAATAGCATTTCATGTTTCACATCTTCTTCAGCTTAACTGTTCCTGAAAGATCTGGAGAAAGTAATGGCTAGCCACTATTCCCCCTATACAAAACGGGAGCAATTTCCTCCCTTCCTAGGACTGTCACAAATGAAAATTGCAATAGCCCTCTGTGTGCTTTAAATGAGCAATAACATCTTTTCCCAACAGCAAAGCTACATATTCAGGATGTTGAAGGTCTTGCAGGGCTATACCACTTCAGAATGCCCCCCTAATTAAAAACGAACAGCACAACTTCCTGCTCAAGGAAAGCCCAGAGCTTTGGAAAGAAGGTTCCTAACCTAACTTTCTCCCTAATGGACTAGTTTTATATCCCTATCTCCTCCAAAGAGCTTGGTTCCCTCCACCCTTTTATCCTCACAACCCTGGGAGGTAGGTTAGAGTAGCCCAAGGCTACCCAATGAGCTTCATGGGGATGAGAGGATTAGAAACTGGGTCCCCTTAGACCTAGTTGGACACTCAGGCACAGGGGCCAAATGCAGCCCTCTCTAGCCAGCCCTTGGGATTTTTCCAAGGCCACACCCTTTCCCAGGCCTGCTCCATACCTTACTTGAATGTTTTTGCAGGAACATGTCTGCGAGATGACTCACTGTTTTCCCTTCAGTTATAAGGGTTTTGCTTAGGCTCATTGTGCCCTCAGAGCTCTTTAACCATCTGAGGGGTTCTGGTGAGTCCTATATTCCCACAGGAGCAAGCCCAGATCTCTTTTGATCAATTATTCTGATTGCAGAACCTTTACAATTCTGTTCCTCTATTCTAGGAGTTAATTTCTAAGTAAATTACTGACTTGCCTTGTTTATCCTACTGCTTTCAACCCTCAAGGCCAGCTGTTCTCAGTCATGTGCCGAGCCTCGCTCTCCCTGCCCCCGCTACACTCCTCCACCCCATATGCTGGTGGGGAAAAGCAGAGTGTGTGCCCGCCTCAGCTGGCATCTCCCAAGTGTCCCTGAACTCTGGTAGTGTCTCGCTTGCCCAAACGGAAAGGGGTGTGAGTGTGAACGAGCATGCATTGACCTCTGACCTTTGTATGGCAGGAATGGAATCACTATATAGTCATACCTCATGTTACGTTTGCTTCATGATACGTTTTTCCAGGTTGCATCCTGCGGCAACCCAGAAGTACTGGAAAGGGTTACTTCCAGGTTTTGCCGCATGCGCAGACGCGCAAAATGACATCATGCGCATGCGCAGAAGTGGCAAATTGCAATCTGCGCGTGTGCAGACGCGCCGCTGTGGGTTGTGTTCTATTCATGTTGTGAACAGGCCTCCGGAATGGATCCCGTTCGCAACCAGAGGTACCACTGTATAGATAAATAAGAGTCATGTCTGGTCTGTTTTGCCCCCAGCCTCCCCATCCCCCTCACTGGTGTATGGCCCCCCGAAGGTTCCCAATTAGGGGATGTGGGCCTTGAGTTGAAAAAGCAACAACCCCCTCTAGCTACACTGGTTTCTCCAGGTATTATTTAATGTTTATACATGAGGGAGCATTCAGATGTGCATCTCCCCCCTCCACATTCGGAAGAGATAGTCCAGGAAGAGCTCAACCATGTGATTTTCCTGCATGTATTACTTGCCTCAAAGTGTGTTATTCTCTCCCCACCTCCCAAAAAAGGCCACCCCCCCCCAAAATGCATGGTTTTACTCCTTTACCAATGGCTTCCTCCACCCTTGCTTCTATCAGCTCTGTGCATCCACCGCCTACCCCCTTTCCCAAAAACGTCCTTTTACCTTTAGGCGGTATTCTCGTTGAGGCTGTTGCAGCTGCAGCTGCTGCACCCACACAATCGCTTTCTCCATCAGGACCTCTAGGGTCTCATTGAGCTTCTCACGGGCGACTTCCTTGCTGTTGGCCTTGGCCAAAACACAGCAGGTGCTGTCTGGGGCACGGGCACGTCCCCTGGCCTGAAAAGGCAATGAGAAGAGTGCTTGCGTCCTTCCCTGGAAATCCAGCCCAGCTGCTCCTCTTTTGCCTGTCCCCTTAAGTAGGGCTGGGCGATACCTGGCTTTCAACATCACGATATATCCCCAGCTAAACATCGTGATATATCAATATATTGTGATGTCTGAAATAAGGATGGAACAATGTAGAGGCAAACAAGGTATAGCCACGTGGTCCACTCATCCATCATTTCCCATTATAACCACATTGTCCTCTGTGATGCTGGATAGCCATATTATATTGGGGAATTGCTGGTTACTTAAAGGACTTGGGGCACAGTCCGCTGCCCCGATATAAATTGTCCCATATAAGAGTTTATCTGTATATGGACAAATGAAGAGGGCGGATGACAGGGGTCTCACTGGCACTGCACTCTGCGGTGTGCCCAGCTGCCCTATAACAAAGGTTGATTTTTTTACGGTGATGAGGAGTATAAAAAAGCAACTAAAAGGAAGCAGGAGACCCAGGGCCTGGAATAAAAGAACCAGGGTTTGGGCCTCTGTAGCATGTCCTCCCAGGACATACTGAGCACTATAAGGCTCCCCATGGCAGAGGTCAAGAGTGAAGTTCCCCCCAAGAGTAGTGCTGACTAACCTGCATCATGGCAATCTCATTCGTCATCAGTCCATAGCGAACGACGATATTACACTCGGGGATGTCCAGCCCCTCTTCAGCCACGCTGGTGGAGAAGAGCAGATTGAGGGTCCCTTTGCGGAATTGATAGATGACTTCTTTCTGCTGTTGCTGGAGGAGACAACCCAAGATAGGGTGAAAAGATGTGGAGCTTGTTGAGGCAGTGGGCTGAAGCTTCTCTTGCATCCTCAACCCCAGAGCGCAAGAGGTTAACATCACATAAACGCTGGCCTTCAGAGCAACTGGGACTGCCCTCTTGAAATGTGTGTTTGCAGGACAATAAGGGCACAAAAGGATGCTCCTAACATTTTTAGAGCACTTGGGTAGCTCTAAAAGCACCTTTGCATTCTATCTGAGCATATGATCTCTTTCCAGGTCTAAATTTGGGGAAAAAATTATAGCTTTGACACAAAAACTAGCTGCGCACATTGTTGAATGGCTGGTTCATGAGCAGAAAAAGAAAACTCTTGGGTTTTCTTTCCTTTCTGTAGCAGAGTTCTTTTTACAGAAATATTTTGCTGCATCTTTTACTTCTTTACAGCAGCAGCAGCAGCATTCCAGCTATCTCTTAGTGAAATTCCCATTACAGGAATAAACACCATTTGGTTTTGTTTCTCAGGGTCTTTATTATGTACAAAACTTTACACTGGTCATTGATAATAAAATAAAAACAAATGAAGAAACATAATATTTTTCTTTTTAACCATCTGGCCAGAGATTTAATGCTGGCTCATTCACATACTCATTTACGCTGGCCCAGACTTAGTGGATCACATGCCCTGATAAGGACACCTGTTGCTGGGAACAATTTCCATTGCCTAGCAACTTGTTCAAGGCCATTTACAAGTTTCTTCTAGAATATTCCAATAGAAGTTGTCAATAAATCTGCTTCCCCGGCACCTCCCCCAATATCCCTGGACCAATTTTGGAATTAAAAACTTTGTGTTTATGTGAAACATGGAGAAAAGCACAAATCTAATAGACCACCTACTGTTCTAATTCAATAATCGGTACACCAGCCAATTCAGCTTCAAAGCTAGGACGAAGCCAGGCCCACCCTGCAGCTGATGGTGACCTGTGTGCTCCGTTTTTATGTTATACAGGATCTGTCCTCAGAGAAAATCTTGGTGGCTGCAAGACAGCTGTGGAGCGTGCCAAAGACTGGGATTCTTTTGCATTAGGTAGCCTATTTTTCTTCTTAGTTTTAATGGGCTGCATTGCCCCCTCTCTTGAAGTCAGTTCACACAAGCGTATTCAGTCCTTGGCAGCTGCAACCTCAGTTGAATGAATCAACCATCGCAAGCAAAACTCTCGTCACCTGGTGTTACCTCTAACACAATGGCTTTCAATGGAGGCAGTTGACATGTTCCTCTAGGATATATCAACCCAAGAGAAATCGAGTAATATGCATACAACTATGAATCTACCCTAAGGTCCCCTTAGGGTCTCCAACATCCCTCACTTGATCTGTGGGAGAAATGTTAATGTTACCTGGGTCATGTGTTTTGTCTGACTGCTGAAGCCAGCCCCGGTCAACACAGCAGCCTTGATCCCGAGTTCACGCAAGTTCTGGTTCTCCTGTACCCATTGGTGAAGGCAATGAGCGCACTGACGTGTCCGGGTGAACACAATGCCCCGCGAGCTCGCCAGTTCTTGGAATTGATTCTGGAGGACTTTCTGCAACTCATCAAGTTTGGGATTCTCAAAGCCCTTGTCTTGAGCAATGGCCAACAGGCGTGCTTTGTAGCCTGCAAGGCAAGTGCACAGCACACAGATCTCAGCTCTTGAGTCTGATGATTAGGAAGAGTATTGCTTTATCTTACAGATTAAAAACAGTTAACACAACCAATCAACAATGTAACAGTAAGTGAAAAAACAAAACCCACAAAAATTCAAATGACCCACAATGTTGGTCACCATATGGCAACAGTGTCCGTTGGAGAGCAGTCAGTCTCATAAACAGTTTCTTTTCACTCGTTAGCTCCTCCTCTTTTTTTTCTTTCTTTTCCCAATTTGCTTAATTTATTCCCATTTCTTGTCAAATTTGGAATCCCAAGCTTTACCCCAAAAAATCCCAAAAACTTTTTTAGGGCCGACTGAAAACAACTCTATGCATCCTGCTAGAGGAAGCAACTCACGGCAGGTTCAGGCTCAGCAGTGTCTTCCTCTGTTTGAAAAGCACACACCATAGAATGTGTTAAAAAAAAAAATACAAGGAAAAGTATCTGTGTACCAGTAATGGCTTTCTCAGAGTCTCTGTGATTTTGGTTGAGGGAGGCCATGGGAGAAGAGTGGAACTGGTTGCAAAACAAGTCGCAGCGGAGAATGGTTTACCTCTCAAGTCTTCCAGCTTTTGAGAACACACAGGGTGTGGGGTTTGTGGGCATGTAAAAGGATGCCCCTGTTTATTCTAAAAATGGCAACTTTTCATTTGTGAACTCCTCCACATGAAAGAGAAAACTATGCCAATTCAGATAGATCATGAGCCTCTCATGAGACTGCCCCAGTCTTCTGCCCCCTTTCACCGCCCCTGAATCCCACCAGCACAAAGGTAGGAGAATGGCTCTTTTGCTTTCCCCAAAGGGTATGAATGCCAATCCACATGGTTCTAGGATGTAGCCACCCCCAGCTACTAACCAAATGTAAGGGGGATCAGAGCTGCCCAACAGGAGGGTGGATTCCAAAGGACAGTTTGTATCTGGCCCAGCCTCTGCCCTCCACATTCCTTGAGGAAGAAGTGCATCTTGTCATCAATGTTCTTGCAACCCAGGATTGAGGCGCTTCAGGATCTGGGCCAGCGTATTGGCCATCTGCTCACTGCTCAGCCCCGTTTTCTTGATCTGCAGTTTCTTCAGAAAATCCTTTGTGGTCATGGGCCCTCTGGTCAAGGAGTGGCACACGGCATCCTCTGTCAGCTGCACATCAATACTGCTGGGTGTTGACTTGCCCGACTGTGGCTGGGGGGTAGATGTCCCAGAGATGGTGAGGCCTGGGGCCCAGTGTCCAACTTCAGCCTCTTTGCTGCAGTGAGATCACTGGCCCCTGCCTATTGCTTTCCTTGCTCCACTTTGTTAGCTGCGGCCCGCAAGGTGGATGATGTGCCAGCATCCAAGGGTATCCCCTTGTGAGTTGCTAGCCAAGCCCTTGTGTTCTTTCTTGGGAGTTTTCTTTTTCATCATGAAGAGTGTGAAAGATGCTTCACTGTCAATGTCGCTGTCCTCAGACGTCTCAGACTCATCACTGGTGTCTTTCTTTGTCTCTTTCTCCTGGGGAGTCGGGGCCTTTTTCTCTTCTCCTCCTCCACAGGCTTCTCCTCCTTGCTGTCTTCACTACTCTCTCTTGCTTCGTCTATACCTTTTGGGATGCCTTCCTCTTTGGTCACTTTGGGCTTGCCTACTGCTGCTTCCACAGAGCTGCTGGGTCCGCCAGACATGTAGTCAACCTCTTGCCCTTCAAAGTCCCCATCATCGCTGTCTTCAAAGGCTTCATCGTCAGATCCCTTCTTTTTCTTCGTCAGAGGGGCTTTCTTCTTGGGCTTGGCGTATTTCTTCTCATCCATATCGCTGAACTCGCTGCCATCCGAGCTCATCTCCAGCTCATCTTCCAGGTCATGGATTTTTTGGTAGCTCCCTTTTTTTTTGTTGTCTTTCTTCTCCTTCTGCTCTTCTTCATCACCTTGGTCTTTCAGCCGCTGCTGCTGCATGATGCTAAAGTGGTTCAGAACCTTGTTCCGCCTCTCCCACTCCTCCTCAGCTTCCTCTGCAGTCAACGTGCGACACTTGGCAATGGGTGTGAAGTTATGCCAGTTGTTGACTGGGAAGACTTCAAAGGCGCCACCTGGACACCAAGTGAAGATGTAGTAGGAGGTGTTTTCTATCACCCCACCCTTTTTCACACCTTTGAACTTCCGCCCAGTCTTGCCGTTGACTTTCAGGATCCAGGGCTGGTTTTCAAGCTTGAACTCCTTTAATGTGATGCCATATTTTTTGCACCATGCCTCCTCACGCAGGTTGCAGTTGAACTCGCTGCCAGCTCCGAACTCCGGCATCTCTTCTTCCTGGTAGATCTTACTGCTGAGATCTTGCTCCATCTTTGCTTGGTGCCAAGTGGCATAGTTCACTTTGTCAGCAGCACTGAATGCCATAATGTTATATTTTTTGGAGGTGTTTGGGGGGAAATGGACCACATATCCAGTTGCGGTCTGACTACTGGTGCCCAAAGAAGTCATTCCTGGATGTGCTGCATCCAGCTGAGTCTCTCCAAAAGAACGTATCTGCTGGGCAGCACCTCCTCCTCTTTTTTCTGAAGTTTCATCTTTCCACTTCCATGTAGTTCTGTTTTCTTCCTCTTTCTTCAAGAGTCTCTCTTCAAGCAATAGTTTTAAGTCCTGACCTAGCTGATCACATGGAACTGGGAACTTGTTCCTGGCCTCTGTTTACATGGACTCTTCTCTTGGCCAACTCACCCACCACATTTCAGAGAAGGAATGGGCCAATCAGTCAGTTTTGGTTTCTCTCCATTTCTCATTTTTTCAGTCTTTATTCGGTTCTCTTCAGTTCTGCAGCAATCTACATTTTCTTTTAACAAGGTCTCATTCATAAACATTTTAGTGTGAATTTTTTCTAATAAACACAATTTGCATGCAGTTTTGACTAATATACACGTTTTTGCAAAAAAAACCCAAGCCCCTTATATAATACATTATTGTACATAATTTTCACTAATATATGCATTTTGGTACACACTTTCCTCAATATATTCATTTCTGTACACATTGGTTGGAGAACTGCATTGCAAAATTCAGAGAAGTGTGAATTTTGAAGGATATCTGCTTTAGCTTGTGTATTGGCTTGAGAAGTTCAAATTACTGTATTTTTCGCTCTATAAGATGCACCAGACCACAAGACGCACCTAGTTTTTGGAGGAGGAAAACAAGAAAAAAAATATTCTGAATCTCAGAAGCCAGAACAGCAAGAGGGATCGCTGTGCAGTGAAAGCAGTGATCCCTCTTGCTGTTCTGGCTTCTGGGATAGCTGCGCAGCCTGCATTCACTCTATAAGATGCACACACATTTCCGCTTACTTTTTAGGAGGGAAAAAGTGAGTCTTACAGAGCGAAAAATACGGTAGGTAGTTTCACACTAAAATGTAAGCAGAACAAAATGGTGGTGTTCTGGTCAATTATTGTTCTGGATAGTGCAAATCAGGTAGGCTCACCTATAAATGCAAACTGAATCAAATTTCTCAGTGTACCTCCTCTGAGAACACTTACTGTCAAAGAGCCGGACCAAGTACTGCTCAGCAGGGTTCTGCAACACCTTAGTAGCATTTTCCAGCAGGTAAAACTCATCCAGAATTTTGTAGGCGTCAATCATGCGCACAGTGTCGTTGACCATCAGGGCATCATTGTATTTACGTAGGTGGAAGGCACACACTCGGGTCTTTTGGCAAAAGCGTTTTGCTCCTGACAATGTGAAAGAGACAAATAAGATAATGGTTATGATTAATCATATAGCTGCCCATCAACCAACTTTCCCTGAGTGGCTTACAACAGAATTATCAACAAAAGCAATATGCAATGATGATTAAAAAAACAACAACAATAAAAGATGGCAAAAACCCTATTTGCAAAAAAGCAGCATGAAATAGTTTTACACCCCAGATTTATAATGCCATTAAAAAGCCTGGGTGAATAAAAAAGGCTTTCAGCTGTCAATGGAAAGACTATAAATAACACCCCAGGTAAACCTTACTGTGTGGGGGAGGGGCGGGATTCCTGCACTGCAGGGGGTTAGACTAGATGACCCTTGGACTCTCTTCCACCTCTTCAGTTCTATGGTTCTATTATTCTATGATAAGATCATTTGTAACAGACCCTGTATTCAATCCCTGAAACTTTCCATAAAAATATCTTAGGATGCAGGAATAATAATAATAATAATGGTTTCCCCAGCCACTCTGGACGGCTCCCAACAGAATTAAAAGCACAATAAAACATCAAACATTAAAAACTTCCCTGAACAGGGCTGCCTTCAGATGTCTTTTAAAAGTAAGAGAGTTGCTTATTTCCTTGACATCTGATGAGAGGGCGTTCCACAGGGTGGGTGCCACTACTGAGAAGGCCCTCTGCCTGGTTCCCTGTAACTTCACTTCTCGCAGTGAGGGAACCGCCAGAAGGCCCTCGGTGCTGGACTTCAGTGTCTAGGCTGAACGATGGGGGTGGAGATGCTCCTTCAGGTGTACAGGACTGAGGCCATTTAGGGCCTTAAAGGTCAGCTCGGAAACATACTGGGAGCCATTTCCAGGAAGGAAGCCACTTAACCTGCTTGTGGACATGTTTCCTGTCCCTCCCATCATATTCGTGTACAACAAAGCCTCTTATTGAGCACTCACCTTCCTTCTCAAGCACCACAATTTGCTGCTCGAAGATCTGGGTACCAAAATCCATAGTCAAGTCAGGCTCATTCAGGTAACTATATATCTGTGCCATTATCTCCATCAGTTGTTCTGCAAAGGGGTCCTGAAGATGACAGATCAGGGGAGCGTTCGTATTCAAACAAGGAAAACAAAATCCTATGGGCATGTTTTACTTTGCTCAGAGCTCCAGAGTCACCTTCTCATCATGGTGCCTCTGGTGCCTCTTCACAGTTGCCCTGTAGTTGCAAGAGGACCCTTACCTCAGGCCTTTGTTGGGACAGGTTATACTGCTTCTTGGGTTGTGGGCCGTAAGTATCAACGTAGAACTTGTGTTTATCAGAAGACATGATTCTCTCAGTGTCCAGGTTGGCACAGATCTGGAAAGGGTTATATATATATATATCTTATTTATTATTACATTTATATCCCACTTTTCTTCCAAGGAGCTCTTCTTCCACGGCTTTCCCCCTCCCCATTTGATCCTGGCAGCTACTCTGTGAGGTAAATTAGACTGAGATGGGAGACTGTGACTGGCCCAAGGTCACCCAGTGAGCTTCATGGCTGAGTGGGGTTTGAACCTTGGTCTCCCGGGTCCTAGCAAATTGTAGGGAGTGGTTATGTCAATCACGTGAGCGTTTGTGACATCGGCTAAATCCACGATCAGACCTATAGCCCTTAAAACACCAGTAGGAGTTGACTACAAGTGATGAAAGTGGAAGAAAACGGGTGAGGAACCCAAATATGCCTATGTCACTTGCAGACATGTCAAGTATCTGCAAAAGGTTTTCTCCTTAATACGCTGTGGCTGTGTGTGTTTGTGGAGCATTCCCTCACTTGCAGTTGAAACAGTACTATATGTTACCACCTCATTTGGAGCATTGCAAGATACCTTATACCAGGTGAGATTATTTGTCAATCTCCCCAAGTAGTATTGCCTTCTCTGACCGGCAACAAGTTTTAAGGGTCCAAGGCAGAGAGGTCTTTCCCATCACCTGATTTAATACTCTATAATAATAATAATAATAATAATAATAATAATAATAATAATAATTTATTATTTATACCCCACCCATCTGGCTGGGCCTCCCCAGCCACTCTGGGCGGCTTCCATAAAAACCAAAAATACAGTAAAATATCACACGTTAAAAACTTCCCTGAACATGAGCTATGCTCCTTCTATGTATTTAGTGTTTGTGTGAAACGGGCCTGCAGCTGCAGACCAAAGCAGTCTCTGAATAGAAATAAGGTTAAAAAGGGGGAAAGCAACAATGACAATGCTTCCAATATTTGGGCCAAATGTCTTCCATCGGACTCACCTGCAGAATGTGTTCCCGAGCTCCCTCCAGGGAGCTGGCACCACCCGTACCTAGCGAGGCTGTAAGCCCCAGGATCTGTGGTAAATTCTTTTCGCCCTTCAGCTTTCGTTCTAGGTAGCCCTCCATTATCTTGTTGTAGGCGGTTCCTTTGTGGGTGTGATGGCACTCGTCAATCACCAACAAGGTGAAATCTGCACAGATGATGACGATGACGACATTTATAGTCCACCTTTCCTCCAACAGTTCTCTCCCCACTCCTCATTTTATTCTCACAACAACCTTGTGAGGTAGGTTAGGCTAAGAAGCGGTGACTGGCCCAAAGTCACCCATTTCCCACTGAGCGGGGACTTGAACCCTAGTTTCCCAGGCCCTAGTCTAACTTTCTAACCACCACACCACACTCTCAGATGATGAGAGGCAGTGACCAACTCCTGGATTATTTATGATGCAGTTTTTGTTGGTAAAAGACAAACAAACAAACAAACAAACAACAAAACACACCCAAGTAGAGAAAGAATTTCTGGATGGCAAGACCCAAGTTTCGGGCAAGTTCTCTTTGGTGATAGAATCCCAGCAGAGATTTAAAGTCACAAAATATACAGCAAAGTATGGAAATATAGGCTGTTAGATCTTTAATATCTCATTAAAAAGTTCATTTCCAAATTTTGACTCTTCCTCCAGCATAGGAAAAAACCCCCACACATGACAAGTTAAAAAGGGTTTATTTATGAACACTTCAGAGGTCAGATTCATGGGCTTCAGAAAGTTGCGCAAGCAGTAAAACTTATTTTAGTTACAAAGTGGTGAATGTTCCTGGCATAGGAACTCGAGAATGGCTGATGACCAGTTCAGATCTCTTCACATGCTGAGCTTCTCAGGGGTGTGGAGACAATAGGCTTGATTACCTATTTCCTCCCCAGGTAAAGCAAGTGTCATAGCTAAACCTGGCAGGACAGCGTACTCCATGGTATTAACCCCTTCACGCATTAATTAGACTTAAGCTTGTTGGTTATATGAGGCTTGTCGCCCCAGAATTATGATCCAGCAGTGGAGGAGCAGCGTTTCCTTCCTGTCCTCCTTGTGGGCATTCCAGAAGCAACTGGCTGGCCACTGTGGAGAAAAGGATGCTGGACTAGATAGGGCTCTGATCTGATCCAGCTGGGCTATTATGTTCATCCCACAAGAGGAAGTTATGGCCATCAACTGGGATCACATTAAAATAGGATTAGACAAATTCATGTAGGACAAGGCTATCAATGGCTACTAACCATGATGGCTATGTTCTACCTCTACTATCAGAATCAGTATGCTTCTAATACCAAGTGCAGGATGGGAGAGAGCTCTTGTGCTCAGGACCTGCTTCCAGGCTTCCCCTGGGCATCTGGTGGGCCATTGAGAGAACAAGATGCTGCACTAGATGGGTCACTGATTTGGCCCAGCAAGCTCTTATAACACCTCTTTCCCACCAGATGCTCACCTGTCAGGTCCACGTGCATCTCCTCCTCTTGGCTGATAAGGGCATTTTGAAGGATCTGTGCTGTGCAGATTATTAAGTCACTCATCTTCAACACTTCTGAGAAGAACAGCTTCTGGTTGCTGTCGCCACTGATGGCTGTAATGTTGAAGCAATTCTGCAAGACGCTAAACTCATTCTTCAGGTGTTGGTCCACTAGAGGCACCTGACAGGGCAAGAATACAGCAGTGAAACATTTTCCGGGAAATGAGACTGAAACCTTGTCTTTTGGTAAGGGACTGTCTGTCTCCCAACCACCCACATCACCTGGTCCTTACCGTGTTGACTAACACAGCCACCTTGCTCTTCTGTACGCTCTCCATGTGCCTCTTACACACATACACAGCTGCCCGAGTCTTTCCGGAACCCGTTGGCAGCCAAATGATGATATTTTTGCCCTCTAAGGCAGGATCAATGACTTCCCACTGATAATCCCGAAGTTCCATGTGGCCACAGTTTTGAGGGCTGGTCTATGGAAAAACTTGGAAGACCAAGAGTCAAGTCAATTCAGCATAGCTCTCAGACACAAGTTACTCCTTCCATAACTTGCTGACAAGACTTTTCTGGCTGGTAAACTCTATGGTTATCAGGAGGACTCCACATTGTCAAGTTCACACAGCAAAGAGATTCAAACACAATCTCTGTTTACCCCTCCCAGCCTCATCGTTACATACCATACATTTAAAGCACACCCTCCACTGCAAAGAACCCTGGGAACTGCAGTTCACCCCATACAGTGCTACAATTCCAGCACCCTTAACAAACGACAGTTCCTAGTATTATTATTTCTGTGGGGGGGGGGAGGGGTGCTTTAAATTTACGGTAGGTATGCAGATAATGAGACTGGAAAGTGTAAAGCTTGGAAACATTGAAGAGTATGTTGGAAAAGATGGGCAGAAAGAAAAGGGGAAGAAAGCCTTGTTTTTCTTGAACTGGGTAGCTGAATCCAGCCCAGGGCATCCAGGAGGATGTAGCAGCCAGGAGATTTAAGTAGGTCTGGAGACACAACTGAAGCTCACCCCCAAGATGTGGCTACCTCTAAGCACACAGAACAAAACAGATGCCAAATAAAATTTTAATTTGGGTCTTCAGTGGGTTCCCTAAAAGCTGGACTTCTAGGTTCCCATTTACCATAGAAGGTATTGTAATACTGAATGCCATGTTATTTATATATATATTTATAAATATTTATAATGCTGTGAAGCATCCTGACTTTTCTATTCAACGCCATCATCTTTAGTGGGAGACGAAACTTGCGCTCACAAAGAACTGAGCTAAACAGATCTCCGTAACTCTGCTTCTCCCCACACAGAATGCACTTGGGTCTCCCCGAAGCGAGACGCTTCTACCCCCCTCTATTTCCCCCTCATCATCACACACCATACCTGTCTCCGTTTAGTTCTTCTAGACAAGAATGCCACTGCTGTTGCCACTGTTCAGCTCCTTCTTCAACCCAGCTTGGTGAAAATCCCTGGTTCCACCAGTGTTTTCTTTAGTTTCCTTCTTGCCAGAAAACGAAACCTAAAAAGCATTTTGCAAGACAGTCTCTTTCGGAGCCCCAACCAAGGGGTATCTTGACAGCAACAAACCAGGCCTTTTCAGATTGCATATCATTGAGAAACCCTGCTTGTAGGGTTCCCTTAATTCCTTAACATACACAAACACACACACTTATTTACACAGAACCAAACACTGTTCCGAAAGTTGGTTCCTCATACATATATGGAACACTTATTTCTTATTTTTCTTATTTTTCCAGTATTCAGTTCAGTTCTCTACATCTCTAATTAGTTTGTGAATGTTCTGTTTTTAAAGTCCTCATGAAAATTCAATAAATTCAATTCATCAGTATTACAGTACAAATTTATCCCAATACACACTTGTTTGTCTCCAGTCTTCCTTAATATAAAGCATCTGTGTATTATTATTTCATTATTATTAATAATAATGTTACAATATTATGCTATAATAATGTAATAATAAAAATATGTTTACTAATGTGTGCATTTCTGTATATGCATTTTTTTACACTTCACTTGGCTAGAGAACTGCACTGCCAAATTCACAGAAGTATACATTTTGAAGGACTGCGTTTTGTTTGAAAATTATTTTGGAAAGCACTATTAGGTAGGTTCAACTATCTGTGCAAATTTAATCAAAATTTCCCCTCCCCCCGGCCATGACACCAATCTGCATATGTTTTGCAGGTGCTAATTTATATGTAAAGATGCAAGTTTAGATAAATTTTTAGAAGGGGAAAAAACAAACACTAGTTTTTGCTGTCAGGGCATATAAGATTTTCTGTGTCCGCTGTATGTGGATTGCCCATTCTGTCCCACCCACAATCGATGGGCAAGAACGAATGCTTATGTACATATTAAAACTTTTAAAAGGCTTGTCCAACGTCTAATATGTCCCAGTCCCCTCACTCTCTTCTCCCACACCTATTCACATGCACATCCATCCAGTCTTTCTCTCTTCCTCTACTTCCACTCACACAATCTCACTCCATCCACCCAACACTCTCTCAGTCTCACTGGCATAGCGTGGGTTGCCAGTGCCCAGGGCCACACAGAGGGAGGCAACCGGACAGAGTACACATGCGCAATCATGTCACCCAGCAGATTGCAGCTGCAGAATCAGGAAAAGAAGTGTTCCATTGTCTGGAGAGGTCACTTCCTGGTTTGCATGGGGAAGCCATTTTCAATGGAGCCCAGAGACAGAAACACGCAGCTGCATGGAGGCAGCACCGGGTAATGAAATTCTGCACCCCTATCTATTTTGCACCTGGGGCAAGTGCCCCTGTGGTGCCCCCCACGCTACACCACTGCTCACTCACTCCCCCCCCCCCCGTACTCCCTATCGGCATGAATTTAGAAATCTCCTTTCATTAGTCAATATCATCCATACATGAAACCCAGCAACCGCAGCTCAAAGCCATTTGTGCCACAAATGGAAAGTAAAAAAGAGAAAAAACCATCACCATGTGCACACCAGTTCACTCAAGAAAGTCAAGTCACACGTTGTGCATTATATAATTGAGAAACTAGAGGGGACTTTCCAGAAAGCATCTGCTTTAGGGATGGGACCAGAACAGTCAACCTTGGGGAATAAGAGAGAGTGAGAGATCTATTTTTAATAAGCTCTAAGTATGACTAAACAACAACAACAAAGCGGTTATAACAGAAATGGGACTCTCTCTGAATTCCAGTTACAGACAACAACAAAGCGGTTATAACAGAAATGGGACTCTCTCTGAATTCCAGATGATAGAGACAAACAATGGGGAAATGCTCTGTTGTGAACAAAATCTGGTCTTGTTCCCTTACGGGGTACGCAAGAGCCCTTATAGAGTCCTTTGTAGGTTCTCCATCGGTGGAGAAAATAACAGAGGCCAACCAGAGAATATTGAGACGCAAAGCAGCTAGCAAGCCTGATCTTTATTAAAGCTGTTGCAACAGGGTGCTCCCCTCACACGCAGGACAGGAGGAGGAACCAGAACAAAGGTGTGCCTCCCCTTATATAGACATTTTGAAATTCCCTGCCCTGGAGCTCAAGACCACCCCCAGAAACATCATACCTACATCATAGATGGTAATCACTTAATTCCCGAGACAATGGGAAGGTTCCCTCACCCTCTCCCTCCTTGCAGAGAAACATTTGGTCAGTTTGGGAATCAAAATGGTTTCAGGACTGTATTCCTGTGCTGTTCCGGACATGTGGTTTATATATTTATGTACGTGTTTGCTTGGTATATTTATGAACATTTATTATATACCTAAGACCTTAAAATTCTTATAACAGCTCTTATATATTTAAATTGTCCTCTAGAGATGGTTGCCTCATCTGGCCTCATTTTAAACAGCTACCTTCAAAATGTTGCATTTTTCCAAAGATACGTATATCTGGGCAGCTCTGGGCAGGGAGAGCGGGGGAAATGAATTGGGGAGGCCAGGGGAGGGCATATGTATTTTATTTCCATGCACTTTTCTCCCACCCCGCGGTGGGCCAGCAAGCTGCGTAGGGCAGCGTCCTCACGTGCTCTGAGACGCCGGGCTCAGAAGGTTCCGCTTGAGGGGGACACGTGCACCTCGGGAAAAGGGGCATCTCTCCGCGTTCTGCGGCAGGACGCGCCCCTCCCTGTTCCTCCAAGCGCCCTCTAGAGGGGGCTGCGGGGCGTCCCGAGCACTACAACTCCCGCCGTGCCCTGCGGCGGCGGCGGGCGCGCGCGCGCAGAGGCCTCTGGGAGACAGTGGGCCGGCGCCAATGGTCGTCGTCGGCCGCGGCGGCGCGGGGGAAGGTGGCAACGCGGGCGCCCTTCCTCGCCGCCTCCCTCCTCCATTCATTGCCGTCGCCTGCCTCTCCCTCCGGCCCCCTCCGGAGCGGCCGCCTCCGCCGCCATGGAGGCGCTGATCCCGGTCATCAACAAGCTGCAGGACGTCTTCAACACGGTGGGCGCCGATGTCATCCAGCTGCCGCAGATCGTGGTGGTCGGGACGCAGGTGAGGCGAGCAGGCGGGCGGGCGGGGCCTGCGCCAGGGTGACCTCCTCCGCGTCCGCCCAGCCCAGGGAGGGGTCGCCCTTCATTGCCCCTTGCGAGGGGGGCTGGGCGTGGAGGCGCCCACTGGGGCTGGCTTTCGTTTTAGGATTATTCTGAGGGGAGGTTGGGTTTCCCCTGCAGTGTCTGGGCGGGAATAGACGTCGCCGCTTCTTGCTGCTCATGTTATGACTCGCAGCAGTTCCACGTATTTCCCTCATGGTTTGCGGTGGGGTGGCGCGCAAAAGGCGCCTCGCGACCCCTCGGCGGGTCTCCCCCTCGCGCCCAGCTTCCAGGCGAAGGTCACTCCCTGGGCGTGAGACCCGGGGCTGGGAGAGCACGTGACGCTTCCACAGAGCACCGGTTCGGTTCTCTTCTTCGCTAGTCGAGTAGCAAATGCAAAGAAGGGGGAAAGGTGGCCTGTGGCCCCTTAAGAGACTGGCCGGTTCGTGGCAGCTTAAAGCCTTATTTATGGTGCCATAGCTCTGTGTGCGTGTGCTTGCGCGCCCCCGCGCGCGCTCTTAGCTGGAACAGACTATCCCCTTTGGAATTAGTCGAACGTGTAATACTTAAGAAACAAACAAGGAAACTGATAACGGGGGACTAGTGGAACAGGATTGTGCCTTCGTTGTGAAGCTTCTTCCCAGGGTTATCTGGCTGGCTATTGTGGGAAGTGGTGTGATCGAAGAAAGCAATTTTGGTGTCAACTTAATAATAATAATAATTTTATTATTTATATCCTGCACATCTCTGGATGGCCTACAGCACATATAAAAATACAACAAAACATCAAACATTAAAAACAAATCAGAAAAGTTCTTAATCATGTAGATTTGAGGAAATATTCAAACTCCCACTGTTTTTGGAATTGGTCTGGCCTCATGTATGCTGACCCCACATAAAGTGTGTTCTCACAACAACCCAGAAAATTAGGTCACAATGCTGCTTCTTTACAAACCAGGGAACTACCTTGTCAGTTCAGTTGAGATTGATTTTGAACACAGACATATACACTATCCAAATCCTGTTGCACCGTCTACTACTGAATTGATTATTTGGGGTTGAATGGTGAGAGGTGATAATGCAAGCTAGAGGGTTTAAGAAACTATCCAGATAATGGTTTAGAGACATGATATGGTTCTGCTGCTAAAACTGAGCAGGGCCTTGTCCTTTCATCTGCCTGTCTTGATGATGAGCTGAGAACCATACATGAGCCTCTCTCAGCTTTTCCAAGGAAGGGCGTGGTGTAAAGAACAGTAATCAATACACAAAGGATGAGAACCTGGAAACAATGTGTTTTAATTGATGTGAGGTATCAGGTGTGTGTGGGTGGGGATTAAGGAAAACAATAATGATTTGAGAATAAGAAAAGTCAGAAGGTTTGTAGGCATGGGGTTATCAGGGTGATAATGTGAAGGGAATGGGAATCGGTGGCAGACTATTATCAGGGCTGTATGTACAACATACTTTTAAAAAAGCTCCTTCCAGGTAATTGCATTGTCAAGAGAAGCTGAATTCTATGAACTGTATATATTGGCATGTTTTTTGGGGGGCAAAATATCAATTTGGGGGCTATTTTGATATAATTAACTCTAGATTTCATAGTCATGGCAGGAGCTAGGATACTGAAGGATCTTCCCCCTTCCTCCAGTTCTCTGAAACTCAGCCATGTATCTGACTTCTGATATATATCAGCTCACAAGCTGTGAGATATCGGCTCATATACTTGTGTGAGTAGTAAAGGATCCTAACTCTGCTTTTACCTATTAAATATGGAATGTAATTTATACATATATACACTTTTCATACATGTTGCCTTTTTTATTCAGGTCTAGGAGAACATCTGCTGGTAAATTCCATATCTTTTCTGCTGGGATGTAGGTCCCATTGAGCTCAGTGGAACTCTCTTCTGGATAAACATACTTTAGCTATATGGTTTCCAATATGGACTGTAAAATGTAAGCCTTTCTTGAGTTCTGTGACCTTACTGCCCAGGGATGGGAATCCTCAATCGCTCGACCTTCTAGTATCTGCTCCCCCATCTAGACAGGTTTAACTAGAGCCCGGGGGACACTCAGTTTTAATTCCCCTTATTTTTGTCCTGATTTATCTCTCCACACCCCACACCCCCAGAGGTCATTGTTCCTTGCCTCTCTTCCCTATTATTTTTGGAATGCTCTTTTTAAAAGGACAATGTGGGAAATAGTGTAATAAGCTGTTCTATCTTTTATCCAAACTATTTTCCCCATTCATTTATGATTTTTGTGCAATTGGTTTGGTTGACCTTCTTTGGTGGATAGGTGTGCCTTTCAAAAAATGCCAACTCCCTTGCGCTCAAAATAGCTACACCGTGATCCAAGCTGCTATCATGGGAATAATTTTGCAGGTACATTTGAAGCTTCTTATACTGACATTGTTTCATTGAGAACAATGTAGTTAACAGAACTTGGGGTTATATCCAATGCTGCTTTTCCAGCAGCACAGCAGACTTTTGCTTGTGCAAAGCAAATTTCCCTCATTCAGGAATTTAGTGTAGTGCTAATTGGGTATATGTGCATGGAATGTGGTCCACTCGTGGCAAAACTTTCCCCCTCTCATTCCCACCCCCCAGAGCAGATTTAGGGGATGGGTGAGGAGTCCTCTTGTGTGAGAAGATCTCATTCCGTGCATGTAGCAACTTGGTTGAATTCTGTCCATTGAGAGCAATTCCCCATTTTTAATATGTTTTCAATTTGTAGAACTAACAGTGCAATCCTATGCATGTTTACTCAGAGGTAAGCACATCTCTGCTGTCATCAAGATCATTATAGGATAAAAAGAGGAAAATGTGCCCTATGCTTGTTATTTATCATTGTAATTTAATTTAAAGTTGGCTGTACTCCATTCATCTAGAGCAGGCATCCCCAAACTCTGCCCTCCAGCTGTTCTGGGACTACTACTCCTATCATCCCTAGCTAACAGGACCAGTGGTCAGGGGTGATGGGAATTGTAGTCCCAAAACATCTGGAGGGCCAAGTTTGGGGGTGCCTGATCTAGAGGGAAGATAAAACATACTCTATCAGGCACGTGAAGCAGGACTTGTGTTTTCCTAAGTCTGCTTCTGGATGCATTAAGTGGGCATTTATAGTTGTGTTCCTCTACTTAAAGTTGCTCTGGTATCTTTGAAGAATTAGTGGGAATTAGTGGGTAGGATGAGAGATGATCTGGCTTGTAAATAGGCACACTTCTAGTTGCCAATTGCAAGTCAGAAATTGTGTGCTGATGACTAGGAAGGAAAGCTCTCTCTGTCACACACTTACACTCACGCACACTGTACTTCCTTTTACAGAGCTCATTGGGGTTTTCTTTTATTCTCTTTCTTCACCTTTACCCACTTAACAGTCCTGTTTGGTAGTTTGGGCTTGGAGAGGGTGAATTACCCGAGGTTATCACTCAGAGTGTGTCTTGGCCAAGGTGGGTTGTGTGTTGAAACTCTGCATTCCTAGACTTGGTCAAAGGGTTGAGACATGCAGAACTGCAGGTTCTAAAACAAGCTTATTGGAGTTTTAGTAGGATACTTTAACGGGTAGTGTATTTTGCTTTCAAATCCAGATAATCTTTCTTTTTTAAGATGAATCTCTTGTTTACGTCTTTATCTCAATATACTCCTTTTCTTGTACTGGGGTTTCTGTATTCTAATGCATTTGCAACATGAAATCTTGCGTTAGCCTTGGATGTTGCTTCATTTTGCATTAAACATTTTTTGTTTCCCCCCTGCATGCCTTCCTTCCCCCATGCCTCTCCTTGCTTCATGCTTCACTGATACTACTTTTCTTTGGAAATATGCTCTGTTGAACTTAAGTGACCTAATTTTTATTCTCTGTAGGCATGGTTTAGTCCTACTTAGTAAGTGTTTCCCAGCTGGAATTGGAGCAGTATTACACAGAGGTCCTTGACTTACTTTTTTCGCTATATTCTATGCAGATAAAAAATTAATGTTACAACTCATTTTTTTAAGATTGGGTGAACTCTGTTTAGCCGTTGACAGATCTAGGACTCTTTCCAGTGTATGTTGGGGAAACGCAATGAAGCATCTGGCTGGCATAGTCTTCCCCCTCATGGTTGCTTTTGAGGAATTGTGCTTTGGATGCACACATGCAAGTGGAGGCTATCCCATTTTTTTTCAAGTGTCGGAGGAACACACATCAGGAAGAGAAGGGATGTAGCTCAGTGGTAGAGCGTCTGTGTTGCATGCAGAACGTCCCAGGTTCAATTTCCAGGTCGGGCGGGACCCCATCTGCACTGTACAGTGGATTTAAGCAGTATTATGCCATTTTAAACAGTCATGGCTTCCTCCCCAAAATAATGGGAACTGTAGTTTAAGGATGCTGAGAGTTGTTAGGAGACCTCTATTCCTTTCACAGAGCTACTTCTTCCCAGGGAACTCTGGAAATTGGTTTTTCAGCCAAGAGAGACTGCCTCTTCCCAAACGAGGCTCTGTGGTTAGAAACGTATCATCAGCATTTCTGTCTACGTTGATAGGGAAAACCAGGCTTCATTTTCGATATTTATCTTCTAAATTGGAAGAGTTAAAGTTGGTAGCCCTCTAAGGTATCACTTTACCTGGGCGAGGAATCTTTAATTCTTTTCATGCTTGCCAGATAGATGCTTGAAATGGCCTGAGGCTTAGGCCTGTGTGGTTCCTGTCACAAGACTTTTAAAAATGTTTTCAGGTGGATCAAGAAGTAGAGGCACTATGTGGGATTTCTATGCATGTTTAGGAATAGAGGTAGAAAGTAAAAAAAAATGCTAAAAGGCTGAAATGCAGAGCAGATGATAAATGATTCTAAAAAATTGAATTGTGAGGATTTTTCACATTTCAGCTATAGTATCTCTTTAAAAAAAGATCTAAAAATCAAAATTTAATGCCAATATATTATAAACTTGACCAATTTCTATTGAATGTAATCCATTTATTGAATACGTTAAGCTAAAGGCCCGGTTCACACATAATGCTAATACATGGTTTATTTAGCCAAAGTGTGGTTTGTAGCCGAGCCGACTAGACTAACCATGATTTGTTTTTTGGCCCCAAACTATGGTGTGAAACAATGGCTCATTGGTTTATGAACCATGGCGTGCTTTAACTATCATTTGGCATCACAGGCAGTGACCATTTTAAACGAGTATGGTGGACGTGTGTCTGCTGACCTGCAGATCCTTTTGTACCCCAAAGAGGGAGGAATGGGGGCAGGGCGTGCTCTGCTGATGCAACCCTCGCAGAAATGGGGAATTGCCTGCGTGTCAAAACCCAACAGCCTTTCTTAAACATCCTATGTTCAATTTGATTTGATTATTTAATACCGTATAACGGTATACGAAAACTGAAGCAGCAACAGACAACTTAAAATATTATGAAAGTACAATTACATATTAGAATGTTACATTAATACAAATATATATATATATGGGTTCTCACACAGGGTCCATGCTACGGCAGCATGAGGCAAGAACAGCTGTGGAAAACTAACCAAGATTTGGAGAAACAAGCCTGCCTTGTGACTTGTGGTTTGTTGAAGTAACCATGGTTAAAACAGATCATGACTTTGCATTATATGCAGACGTGACCACAGACTGCTTTTCTTTATGTGAAAATAAAATCCTGGAAGGCAGTCAGTCTTCAAACAAAGGATACAGTTCCATATTTATACAGAGAGAGTCAAATTCATGAATTTCCAGTAAAAAGTCATTAATTTCACACTCTCATCCTGAACACTAACCAAATGTAATTCTGTTGTGAGTTGCATTTACAAAGGTTTTGAAATATGTTGCTAGTCAGTATGCATTAATTGTTAAAGCAACAAATTAAAATGTGTGTGTTTTAGAAAATGTGTTAATTCCAGAATGGATAACTTGGTTTGAATCAATGATTTAAGTAGGTATCTTTAATACCAGTTTGAATCAGTATTTTATTACAGTGTAATTCTGTGCGTGTTGACTAAGAAGTAAGCCCCATTGAACGATGTGGGGCTCACTGTGAGGAAAGAATCTTCCCCAACCTGGCGCCCTTCAGATATTTTGGATTACGACTCCAGTCAGCCCCAGCCATTCATCTGGCATTTCTCAGCCTGGCAGAATAAAATCTAATTGCTGATCTCAGTTTAACAGGCCTGGTAAATTTCCTTGAGAAGCTTGGGTTTCTTCTTTTTACGTCCTTGCAAGATGATGCTTTTCCTGTTCTGGTCTATAAGTCGAGGAAGAGCAGCAAAGTGAAACTGACACTAATTATCTGTTTTTATTGTAAATTCTCCACAGCTTGAGTGTGCGTGGTTCCAGTTGAGCTGTGTGCTACAGTGAGTTGACAGTGTGCTACAGATTCACGCTGCTTCAGTTAGTCTGTTGTAACTAGTTCGGCAGTTCTATTCTAGGGTGCATTAAGAAGGTGTGACAGCTGCTATTTCCCCCTTTCTTGCTGCCAAGGTTGCCCCCATTCAGTGTATGGAGGAGTGTTGCTGAAATCCAGATGAAGATTCTTGATGAAAATGTATAATCTTATTACTAAAGATTCTTCTGTTCTAGCAGACTTTTGTTGTATGAGGAAGACAATGGCTTTTAAACTTGATTTTTAACTGCTGATCTTGTTTACTTGGTTTGTTTGTTTTATGAAATTGTAATTTTAAATGTTGTACACCACTGCTTTGAATTGTGTTCTTGCACCAGAAAGGTTGGATGTAAATAGTTTAACTTATAAATAAAACCCCTTTTTTCTTGAAAATCTGTTTTGTCAGTAACCAAAGAAGTGGCAGGTTGATGCATCCTCAGTGTAACTACGGATGCTTAATTAAGCTGATAGTGGAATTGTAGAGTTGGAAGGGACCCCAAGATCTGCTCCTTAAGAACCCTCAAGGTGGTAAAGGAGTAGATTCCTCCTCCCCAACATACTGATCACTCTGCTGCGGAGGTGACTAACTTGTGCCCCTCAGTGGACTCTCAATTCCCATCACCGCAGCCAGCATGGCTAATAGTTGGGGATGATGGGAGCTGTAGTCCAATAACATCTGGAGGACCACAGCTTAGCCACACCTGCCACACACACACACAGTCTTGGGGCTGCCGCCCCTGTTTGCCTTGCTCACCAAGCCTCACGGCCTCCTCCCCTTACACCTCAGCCAGATCTCCATCCCCTCACAACTCCTTCAAGTCCCCCATATCCTCGAGACTTCTCCTGTGTCCCTCCATCCCTGTTTGAGTCAGACCTTGGCTGCTGTTTAAAACCACTCCTTTAAAACCTGCCTCTTTTATTGCTCCGCTCCCCTGCCACGACTTCCTCAAATATTGCAATGAGATGCAAGAAGTCCTCCAATGGGGGTTGTGCAATGGCAGCCTTACAGTTTTGTGTCTATAGGAGGTTTATGTAAAATTCGTTCATTCATTATCTCTTTCTCTCTCTATATATATATATGTCGGAAGAGAGAGGAAAAAAATTATACAGTACGGCATTTGAAGGAGACTGTTGAGGTTATGGATGTATGCAGAAGTGTTTACAGTAAAAAAAAAACCAAACAAACAACAATAAGCAGTAAGACCAGCAGCTAAAAAGAAAAAAATTGACCCATTTATATTGATACAAATGGAGATTTTGAAGCCAGGCCAGGCCCAAGTTGTCATTTAGGGCTTTAAAGGTTAAAATCAGTCTCTGGAATTGAGCCCAGAAACTAATTTGCAGTCAGTGTAATTTATGCTCAGTTTGAGGAAGGAGATTTATTAGAGTTTATTGGAAGTATATGTTAACACGTTTTGGAGTAATGAGGATCAATGTAAGGGTAGATTACGTCAGAGATGGGGAACCCTTGGTCCTTAAGATGTTGGATTCAAACTCCCATTTGCCCATGCCAACATGGTCAGACGAGGGATAGTTTGAGTTGGACTAGACTGTAACTAAATACGGTTAGCCTTGTAATATTTTTCAGTGACTTTTTATGCTTTTGTAAACTCTAAGCTCTTTGGCATATAACATTGTAAGTGCCTTTTAAAAATCATGGCTGAGCTTCTGATAGTTCTTGGATTGTTTTCTGAACAAATGCTTCAGAGCATTATGATCTGTAATTAGCTGCTTCTGATAGGTCGGCCTGTTAGTACTGCAGCAAAGGTTCATCAAAATTATTGATGAAATTATTTAATTATAGTTGCAGAAAGGATTAATAGCATGTAATGGTGTACTTGCATTAGTGTCCCATCTTTTAAACGTTGATTTTTTCCAGCTTTTCTTGGGGCTCTTTCTGAGGCTTTTTCTCCCTCACCAGTTGTACTCACTGTAGAATTGGGAACAGAGTCTGATCTGGCACACTTCCTCTCTCACTTTCCAACCCCATCTGTTGTTTTACTTGATCTAGGGTGGCAGCTGCCCCCCCTACACCCATGCCTGGGAGGCAGCTATAGTTTCCCTCCCTTCTATTCTAGATTTTCATGAAATGCTATGATGGGATAAAAGCAGAATTGCCAACAGAGGGCAGTCTAGATCTATTGCAACAGATAGATCCATATTTTTTTTCAAAGCCTGATTTTTGGGGGAAGGTTTGTATTGACACCTGTCCACAACCTATGAAACTCCCAATTCTGTCATTTGTTCAAGGCTATTGGAATAGTAGAATGCAATATGCAAGTCCTTTGTTTCCTTTTCTGTTTTCAGAGCAGTGGGAAAAGTTCTGTCCTGGAAAGTCTGGTGGGGAGAGACCTGCTCCCACGAGGCACAGGGATTGTCACCCGGCGCCCCCTCATCCTGCAGCTGGTTAACGTTTCTGCAGAGGATCTTCGGAAAAAAACTGGAGACGAGAACGGTAAGGGCTGCTCATAATGGGATGCGATCCTTAAAAGGAAACTACTGTTCAGTTGCTGTTATACAGTCATGCCAAGTTAAGAAATAGCCAGCATTTTAATTTTAAAAGCCGCCGACGCCTTTCCACGGCCTGCGTGTGTTTCACATTTTTCTCCCTTTTTATATCCTGAGGGCAAGGCACAGCTGCTTTGGATTTGTACCACCTGCACAACAAGGAAAGCTTGCTTTTGCCCTTGCCATTCTTGTGGGTGGTATTACTGTTACTCACTCATAACTTTCAGCAGTTTTAGAACGGAAGTTGTGTGTCTTCTATTTACAGCTGCCTCATTTTGGGGGTAGTGGGCTACATCGCAATTGCACTTAGCATTTTAATGGAATGCATAGGAAGTTGCCTTATACCGAGCCAGAACATTGGTCTGACTAGCTCAGTGTTGTCAACGCTGATTGGCTGCGGCTCTCCAAGGTTTCAGACAGGAGATGCTTCTAGTCCTACCTGGAGATGCTGGGGATCGAATTTAGGGCCTTAGCAGATGCTCTGCGACTGAGCTATACCCCTTTCCTGTGCTAAAAGCATTTGACAGAGATTGCTTTAGTTCTCAACGCTGGAAGGTAAGGTGGTATTATAATGTGGAGAGAATAGGGGCTTGCCTAAGGCCGCCTGGTAGAAAGATGGTCCATATCAGTTGGATGATTAGCAATAGATTTACAAGTGTTTCTGATTGCCATAAAAAATAGGAACTGAGAATCATTGCATTCACATCCATCCATCATTATTGCAGGGTTTTTTTCCATTCATCTTGGCCAAAATAATCATTTTGACAGGAGACAATTATTCTCACAGTAACTGGATAATCTTCATTTGTTAGAGAGATTGCTTTGTTTTTGGCTTCGAATAACTGGTGCCTGTTTCCTGTAATGGGTTGGAGAGCCCTCAGATGTTTTTAGGGCGGGAGATGGTGGGAAGAGAACTGTGTGCACTGCGCTGGGCTTCTTGGAGGAAAGGTAGGAGAGAACTGTAATAAGTAAATGGATTGCAGCTCTCACTTGTTGCTACTTTATTTATTAATGTGTATCCAGCCCTTCTTTCCAAAGCAGTCTGGGGTGGGACATACACAAGAGATAAATCAATCAAAACATCGAAAAACATCTCCAAAATAGATGCAGACTGGGAAAGATCTCTACATAAAAGTCTTGTTGGAAGACGCAGGCCTTCAGTGGGCATTGTAAAGGCAGCAGGAGGTGTTAAATAGAGGCCTGTCTAATATTTAAGGGGAACAAATCCCAAAAGGTAGGTGCCACAACACTAAAGGCTTGATTCCTGTATTGTGCAAAATGGGATTTCCTGATAAGATGGTATCTGCAGGAGGCCCTCACCAGTAGGCTGGGTATATAATGGGCAGGGTGATATTTCTCTTCTAGCTGCTACACCATACCAGCTCATATGAAAACAAAAGAATTCTGAAGGAATAAAGAGACTTGGAGCCACTTGGAGTTTTTGTCAACCAGTTTCTTAAGCTGCAGCAGAAGCTATTTGACCTGGAAAGGAGTGGTAGTGTCTTGTCTTAACAGGTTCAAAGCTTTGTGCTCTGGTGATGCCTCCTGCTTATTTAAAGGATATTGTCCATTTGCCTTCGAGATCACCAAAGCTTTCATCTTCCCTTGAATATCCATGATTTTAATTGAGGGAGGGGAAGAGATTGTGTGGAACCTTTTCTAATTATAGGAACAACAACTAAACCATTGACAATATGTTAAGGTGATTAAGTGCTTTTTCCAGTTCCTGTTTCTGATTTAAATATCTTTAATGCTGCCATGTAATATTACATTCTGAAAATAATGACCTGAAATCTTTGCCAGCCTTTGTAAACTGCATGTAATAATTGCCATTGCTTGGAGGAGCCATTTTGTAGTGCAGTGTTGGATTTGTGTATACCTGTAAATCTATTTGAGGCTTTGGAATAAATCTTAGCCTGCTTGCTGTATTTGTGCTGGATTATTTGAAAGGAGAATCCTCACAAATAATCTACTAACACCTGCCAGCTGATATGTAGTCAGGTTTATTACGCACACCCCATTTAAGCTGCCTCTAACAACAACTGGGATTTGGGGAATTATTTGTTTTGAAAGCATCACCTTCTTTGTTTGTGGAATCCCCCAAATTCCCTTGTCTTGGCACAATAAGAGTACAATGCAGTTGAATGAAATGGTTGGCTAAAATAAACCAGAATCTGTTGCATTTTTTCATGCTTTATAAATGCTCCTGTTCTCTTGGCTAGTTTGTATCTTAAGCCACACCTTTGGCCCTTGGTATGAGGTTATAATAATATTTTCCTTTTCCACAAGTGAAGGAGAGTTTGGGACTTTCCGTATATCTTCTCCTTTCTATATGTTCTTTTTAATATCCTGTGCAAGCTTTTTCAGCAGGAAAGTTGACACTTCTGTGCTGTTGCCTTTATCTAGGAAATATATGAAACAACGCTTGTGTTTCTTATCCTAGTAGCATCAAACACCAGCTCATTTTCTGACTAGCCGCCCATTATACCTGTTGGTATAAAACTGTATTTGAGAGATGCCAGAAAGTCAAAAGGGAGGATGCCTGCTGAATCTCTGCTGGAAGCCGGTTTCACAGCTTGGGACCAGTGACGCTAAATGCTCGATTTCCAGTTGTGGCCAGCCAGGCCTCTGTAACTTACAGCATTCCTCCAGATAGCCTCCAGATGGTCCTTAAGGCATCCTAGACCCAAGTTGTTTATGGCAAAATGACATCATAGAATCAAATGCACAGCCTGCCATGATGATACCATGTCATTTTCTGTCACTGCTTCTTGTTGGCTCCCGGATTTAAAGGATGTGATAACCAGGAGCCTGTTCTTTGTGCTCATCTTTCTTTCGCTTGGTTTGGGTAGAGGAGATGGGAATAAGCAAGGGATTGTCTCTTCTGGTCTTCCAGGTCTATGCAATAAAAAGAGGGAGTATGCTTGTGTGGAGAGAAGGGGCGTTATTTCTTTACTTATCCTTTCAACAAAGCTCAACTTCCATTCCAATGGTTTTCTTGAACCCATTCCACTGTCGCAATTTAATATCACCTATAACCCATGAAGCCTTAACTTACCAATAACCCTGGTAACTATAATCATATTAAAAAGCCAGCCAAGTGCAGTTATAGTATTTAACAAATAAATTAGTGTTTGTTTATGACTGTATTGTGCGGTATACAAACTTATGCGCTTACCTTAATGTAAGCACATTTTAAATGGATATACACTTTGCTAACTCATTACTGTTAAATACCAAAAAGTTTATTTTACACTACTAAACCAAGAGGAAGCAATTAGGTACCCTCTTGAAGCTCTTTTGCCAAATTGCCCTTGTACTTACTCCACCCCAGTTAAGCCTCACCAATGCTATAACTGATGACTTTTGCTGAAGCTCCTGATTTAACCTCTACCGAAGGCAGCCCTGTTCAGGGAGGTTTTTAATGTTTGATGTTTTATTGTGCTTTTAATTCTGTTGGGAGCCACCCAGAGTGGCTGGGGAAACCCAGCCAGATGGGCGGGATATAAATAATAAATTATTATTATTATTATCTACTGACCTACTAAAGTGCAGATATCTCCCCCTGTCCTGTCCTGGAATCTTTTTCTGTCTCTCCAGACATCAGAGCCAGGCATTCTTAACTGCCTCTCACTTCTCCTTCTCCCCTTATCTCTTCAGCCTAAGCCCAGTAATTTGCTTGCCTTTCAGGTCTTCTTTCTTCTTCTTTGATGCTCTCTGCTGCCTCCTCCTTCTGGCTGTCCAGCCCAAGTGCCAACCAGCCTGGACAGACCATCCCAACTAACTGCTGCTGACCAGTACCTGGCCATATATATGCTTCTTCTGTCCCCTCTAGTCCAGCCCCAGCCAATCACACTGTCTGACTAAATATTCTAAACCTGCAGCCACCACCCAGAACATACCTGTCTTCTATCACTTTGCATACTGAGAGTTCTGTCTCCAACCCCTCCTCAAGTGTCAGTTAAGGAGTCCCAGGGAAAGCTAAACCGACTTTCACCTGAACAGGCAGAAGGCTTCCCCCATCAGATGCATTACAGTGTATAATATCACAATACAGATGCTAGCATGCACTACACACTACCCTTTAAAAGACAGTTTAAACAAGCAGGATTTCTTCAGAGCTCTCAAGGTTGCTTTTACAGTCCATGGGCCTTCATATCATTCCTGTTAGAATGCAATGCCCCTTACAGATAAGATTTTCCCAGGAAAGAGACAAGCCATACGGATTTCTGCATTCCATTCAAACCCACCGCATTTCCATTCTTCCTTAACCTCTGCTCTCAGGCAGTCTCACAGGAAGAAGCCCATATAAGTCTATAACTTATATGACTTCAGACTCCCCTGACCTCGGTGACTGAATACTCTGAGCATTGACTTTTGAAAGTTGTGATACCTTGTACATCTTTTTAAATAGTTTTAATGTTCTCATATGGCTAACACAGCAAGATGTATTTAAAAGGAGCTAGCCAAATAAGGGATAAATGTAACAAACAACACAGTAGTGTATCTTAATACAGTGGTACCTCGGGTTATATACGCTTCAGGTTACAGACTCCGCTAACCGCTAAGAAATATTACCTCGGGTTAAGAACTTTGCTTCAGGATGCGGTGGCGGCGCAGAAGCAGCGGGAGGCCCCATTAGCTAAAGTGGTGCTTCAGGTTAAGAACAGTTTCAGGTTAAGAACGGACCTCTGGAACGAATTAAGTACATAACCAGAGGTACCACTGTACAGAGATGCAAATTATGAAGTACGGTAGTGATCGCTGATCTTGTGTTGCTGTAAATGCATTCAGACCATAACTCCCTGATTCTTAGGGGATCTTTTATTGTTGATGAGAAATGTGTAAGTTTGGGGAGAAAGTGGTAACAAGCCATTCTCTCTCTCACCCCCCCCCCATCAGCTTGGTGTAATTAATTCATTTCCCTGCAACTCTAGACTGTCTGTAATGTTTGTGAATTTTGGCTTTGTTTGGGTCTAAAACAGCATAATAAAGAGACTTAACAGAGTTTTTTCTTTTCTTTTCCCTCCTGCTAATCCTGCTATGAAAGAGTCTGGATGTGAAATGTCTAGCCTCATAAGTTTTTAAAGTGGCCTTTCACCTAAGAATTTCTTCTCATAGATAATTTTCTTTTTTCTGGCTGGGTGTGGGGGACGAAGGAAGAAGAAGTAGCTCTACAAGAAATTGATATTCTTGTCACTCCTTTTGGGCTCAAAACAAAAATGTCATTCTTAGGGAAATAAATTAGTTTGAAGATGAGAGAGGAGCATTAAATTTGGAACATGACATTAAAGGAAGTAGTGTCAGGGTACCCTTTCACTGAATTTAAACAACTCAGGCTGAATGCGGAGTGTAGAAATTGTTGTCTTACATAAACAATACAGTTTCTGAAAGGTAAAGTTATCAAGCTTTTTGGAAGAAAGTCTGAGATAAATAAAGTGATACTGGACAATCTTTTCCTATTCATAAGCCACATTTATAAATCCAAGGTAGTTCTTTCTTAGCAGAATGTATGAATGGTGGCCACAGTTCACAATTATGGACTGCAATAACAAATGTTGCCATACTTTTGCAGAATTTGTGGTGGTTTGTTATGTTAGTTTTGTTGTTTTTTGGCCAGAAACGTAGGTGGCCGAGAGAAATTTGATGTAAAAAAAAAAGAGAGAAACTTGGGTGGCGAGGTTCACAATAAAGAAACAAATAGGCAGTTTGGTTTGCTACAGTTGTGGGTTGTGCATCCTTAAGATCACTTTGGCTCAAGAACCTGGTTTGGATCAGCGTGCAAAACAGGGTGCGATGGGAAGCAGGATAGCATCTGCTCACCCACCAGATGGCAGCTGTTCCTCTCCTTACGCTAGTTGGGTATAAAGTTGTGCAGGACCTATTTGCAAAAAAGAAAAAAAGAAAGAAAAAAAGAAAAAGAAAAGTCCAGTGCAGCTAGTCCTGAAATATGCTGGCAGTTCCAAGATTTTATGCAAACACCTTTGTGGTTCAGGCCTATGTATGATGACCTTCATTGCACTGAATATTGAATAGCGTATATGATATCCAGTATGTGAGTGTCTGGGTTTGGAGGCAATACACCCACAACTAGTAACTAGCTTCTACACATGTTAAAGCCTTGCCCAAAATGAGCCACTGTGATGGTTTTTCATTTCCTGTGAGTGATGGTACCTTTCTAAACTACTCATCCTTGCTCATTTTTCCCTTCTAGCTTAGGTAAAATCTATTTGGCAAATGGTGGTTCTTCACTTTGCAGTATTTTAGCTAATTAGAGGGAGTTACTGACAGCAGCAATTATGCACGGTTAGGATCACCTTGAAATACATCTGCTGCTAAATTAAGACTGGTTTTCAGAATGTTACATTCTAACTCTGCATTAAGCATGCATGCATTTCTCGTGTGGCACATATGTCTTAATGTATGTTGTGATTCCTGCAAGACTGATAACGTGCTATCACAGAGGGTCTGGAGGGAGGGAAAAATAACCAAACTTTTGATGCTGTTTCTTTTCAACTGCAGACCCTGCAACTTGGAAACATGCAAGGCACCTTTCGAAAGGTTTCCTATTCACTTCTTTTCCTCCTACACAGAATCTGCATGCTTTTGTATTCTAGCCACGTGCATACCATGCCACTTTTATTGCTGCCTGCTGTCCTTTATTTGCACATTTACACTCTGGCTGCTGTGCTGAATAGCTGTTGTTTTGCTGGGCCCGCTGGCTTAGTTTGCTGTTTCCTTCTTTCTGCCTCTGTCAAACTAGAATGTAATGTAGAAATTTTGACTTATTTTTTAAAAAAGAAAATTGTGATAAAGTGCTTTGTCATAATAACCATCACTGTTCTTTTTTTTTGTTTTGTTACCAGATTGTACTTTTAAATCTGTGGTAGCAAGAAGTCTGTTGGGAATAGCAAAACAAACAGAGATGGATTTGAAATAAGTGCTTAAATAATAACAGGATGTGAAAGACTGCATGGTGGCATAAATGCAGCCTGTGGCCCGCCAGATGTTGACTTCTGCCAGTCTTGGCCAGTGGGCAGAGATTCTGAAATTTAGAGTCCAACAACCACTGGAGGGCCATAACTTATCTGTCTCTTGTTTAATACAATGGACCTCTCATCAAAGGGACCCAGAAGGACTTTTCTACTTGTTTTTAGTAAGGAATAAGAGGTCTGGTGGCTCTCCTGTCCTGCTTTCCCACTGGCTGTAGTAGCAACGGCTCTACGTCACAATCACTGGGAGCAGAGGTAGGGAGGAGAATGGTAGAAGAGGAGGAATTGTGTGCCCTGCCCTTGTACCTCTGTGTTCCTCCCTTCCAGTTCTCTTCCCTGCCGGTACAGAGATGCATGTTACTGTAGTCTGCAGGTAAAGGGGTTCAGCACCTTGTGACCACATAGTAGAGAGTCCTTCCCACCTGCAACGGTGCCTTTCACTCGACAGTGATCCTGAAACAGGTCCTTGGCCTTGGAACCAACTTGCAGGCCATGACCAAAACCTGGCTGTCTCTCTAAGGTTAAATAACTTAAAAGTTGCATATCCAGAGTTGGAGACCTATCTTGCCAGTGTTCTTACCCTTAAATCAGATTGACCTGAGCATATACCGTATTTTTTGCTGTATAGGACACACTTTTTCCCCTCCAAAAATTAAGGGGAAATGTGTGTGCGTCCTATGGAGCAAATGCAGGCTCCTTGGTCTCAGCGATAGCAATGCGAAGCCTCCGAAGCGCAGAGGGAGCGCTCCCTCCACGCTCCAGAGGCTTTAGGGATAGCCACCTGAAGCCTTTGGAGCGCAGCACGAGTTTCCGCTGCGCTCCGCAGGCTTCAGGTTCCTTTCGCTGAAGCCAGGAGAGCAAGACTCCTGGCTTCAGCAGAGAGGGAGAGCTGCGCAGCACCCCTCCAGCCAAGTGGGAGGAGAAATGGAAGGGGCTCCGTTTCTCCTGCCACTTCGCTAAAGGGGCGCTGAGCAGAGAGGGGGAGAATTTTTTTTCTTGTTCTCCCCCTCTAAAGCAAGGTGCGTCCTATGAAGCAAAAAATACGGTAATACAATGTATGTTGCTGGTAGCCGCAACTAGAATGTGTCTCTAGAGGACACATGTGCAATGCACTTTCTTTCCTGAAAGAGATGTCCTCCAACAAGCAATGGTGAGACCTGCTACCTTAAGATTCTAGGAAGTGAAGTATCATAGGAAGCCAAGGGTAAGTTAGCATAGTGGGCAGAATTAGACATACTAGTTGATTTGAAAGGTGTGAAGTCCTCCGGTTTATGAACCGGACCTTCTTAGATATCTAGTTTTTGTTTTGAGAGTTTTCTTTTTTGAATGTTTGTCTCTCTTCATTTCACCTTTTCTCCCCAGGAAAGCTTATACAAAAGCTTCATTTTGCACATGTTGAAGGAAATTGCCAAAAATTTAAGATGTTTTGGTGTATGTGATATGAACAGAACATACCGGACAACAAATTAGTGCCGCCGTCACCCCCCCCCCACTTTACCACCAAATGTCTTGTTCTTGTATGACTAAGTGGCCCCACTTAAGCTACAGTTAGTCATGGCTAAAGCCCCATTTAAAACCATTTATTCTTATTGGAGTCTGATAAGATAGGGGCCATTGCAGATAATGGCATGTTGTACTTGTACGCCACATACACACTTGTTCAATCACTCTTATCACCACGTGTGGGACTCTGGTCAACAAAGTGATAGTAATATATGATAAGGAGTATATGTTAGGCCCCAGTTTTTATCTTATTAGTATACGAATTATAAACAGAAATGAAGACCTTAGTAAATATTGAGGCATTTGATTTCTGGTGAATTGACACTAGATTAGGGCTGCCATATGTCTGGATTTTCCAAGATATTACCAAGATTTCAAAGGCGGAATTGATGTCCGGGGGGATTTCTGAAAGGTGGCACTTTGTCCTGGATCTTAGACAAGTCAGTCGTAAAATGTGGTTTTTTGGCATTTTTGTAAAAAAATAAAATCTCAATAATTTTTGGGGTTTTCTAAAAGAAGCTCCACAACTTTCGGGGTGTCCTGGTTTTTCCTTTTTGAAATATGGCAACCCTACGCTAGGTCCATTTGACTAATGCTCCTTAAATGCTTGGGGTTTTTGTTTTCCATCACAAAGGTTGAGCATAGACAAACTCAATGGAGAAAATGTACTTGAAGCTGAAAAAGTTGGTTGTGTTGCTCCACTTCTTCTCTCATGCCATGACGGTCTCTTTCCAGGGGTTGATACTGAAGAATGGGGAAAGTTTCTGCACACCAAAAACAAGGTACATATTCTTGATTGTAAAGCCACAAAAGCACATAGGGATTTTGGTGTGTGCGTACATATGTGGCAGGGGGGGGATATGCTGAGGAAAATGCACTCTGGTGGGCCCCCTCTTCCATTGGTGGGTTTAGCTGGCATTAGTGGCAGGCAGCAACAGTATTGCATGGCTGAAGGGTGCAGTTTTAATTTCTTACAATGTCCCAGAGTGGTACTGTGTCACAAGCATTATGGGAAATTAAAATGTCAGCTTGATGTGGCCTCCTGGTATTGCTCAAAGGAGAAATAAATAAATAAACGGAGTTTGGGGCAGGCATCAGTGGTGGGTCCTGTCAGGGGGCTAGGACCCTGGCAGCTGCCTGAGGATGTTGGGTGCTGATGTTGAGGGTTTTTTCCCCTTTCCTTTTTAAAACTTCAGCTCTACTCAGACTTCGATGAAATTAGGCAAGAAATAGAAAGCGAAACCGAAAGGATTTCAGGAAATAATAAGGTGAGTGACTATGGTTGGCTCATCTTTTAAAAGAAGTAATTTCAACACAGAAACCACAGTTGGGAAACAATGATGTACATTCTTCAGATTGAAATTATTTTGATGCAGGATCTGGAGCCCACAATTGAGAAACAGTCATTCTATTGCTTTCTTAAGCAAAGTCACTTTTATCTAAGTTCTATGTTCCCAAAGAGGCAGAATCTACTACTGACATTGCTTATAATCTCCAAGGATACAGCTTCTGTCAATCTTCCCTGGTGGCTTTGCATTATTGTCCTAAGAGCATTGGCTTGTTCTGTGAACCAAGAGGAGCTAACTTGAGGCCCTCCGGATGTTGCTGATCTACAATACCCATCATCCCTGACCCGGTGGGAGCCGTAGTTCAGCAACATCTGGAGGGCCAGATGTTAGTGGCCCATGAATGTTGTCTTCCGTACAAAAATCAGTCACATTTGTCAGGCACATTTAAGAGCAAATAGCTGAAGCATGTAGACAAAGCAAAATTTCAGACATGGACACCTGAACTGAGCAATATGCTAGATTATAAAGACAGGTGCCCAAATTACAAAAACAACCTAGATTCAAAGGCTAATTTAGGTTCAGTGATGTCTTGTTTTCTGAAGGTTACAATTAAGCATGTTCTGGAGAAATTATTCTTTGTTCCTTTTTCCTTGGCTTTCTAGGGAATCAGCCCTGAACCAATTCATCTAAAGATTTTTTCCCCTAATGTTGTCAATCTGACTCTTGTAGATTTGCCAGGAATGACAAAGGTAAGAAGGTTTTTGTTGCTGCTGCTGTAGAGTTCTATGTTGTTGGGTTGGGGTTTTTTTTTGCCAAGTGTGAAATGTATGTGAGAGATCAATTAATACCTTGTAGCAGACATTTAAAAATGTTTCTCACCTAGATCCCCAGTTATCTCCCTTCCTTCCCCACACTATGCCCAGCAAACCCCACCACAACACTCTGCAATGGGCTCTCTCAGGTCCCTTTGCCTTCCTCCTTTGTTGTCCCTTGACTGCCTCATCTTAACTACAGCATCACAAGGCCTTTCTGGAATTAGGAGAGTCAGTCAGCTACCTTTCTCTCCATATAATTTCATGTTTTGGGGTTTCCTTCCTGGCTTTCTCTCCTCCTCCTAGGAGTGGCCTTTAGATGTTGTGCATTAGGAGACCTGTCTGCATATGCATCACTCTTAATAGATGTGGTTAACAGAAGGAAGGTCCACTTTCTTCTTCTTCTCACACAGGTGCCTGTAGGTGATCAACCAAAGGATATTGAACTTCAGATCCGAGAACTAATCCTTAGATTCATTAGTAACCCAAATTCAATTATTCTGGCAGTCACTGCTGCCAACACGGACATGGCCACTTCTGAGGCCCTCAAAATAGCACGGGAAGTGGATCCAGATGGTAAGTGGAGGGGGAAAACCAGGTTTCAGCATGTCTGCTTTTTCTCTTTCTAGGAAACGAACTTGTACAACACAGTTGATGATGTAACTCACGGATGGGGAACCTTTGGCCTTCCAGATATTATTTGGGTCCAGCTCCCATCATCACTGACTGTTGGCCATGCTGGCTGGGATGGGAGCTGGAATTCAATATCTGGAGGACCACAGTTCCACCATCCCTGTAACTGTTACCCCTTAAAATCTACTGTATCTACAGCCTGTTCTTACAAATGTGATTTGAAGAAGGGGTAGTTTGCAATTGTAATTTGTGCAGTTGAAATGGCAAGATGCCTTCAAAGAGTTTCCTGGTTGAAGTGCTTTCAGGCTTTCAAAGTGAAGTCACGTCCATTAATTTCAGTGGGTCTACCCCGAGTAAGACTAAAAATAGATACAATTCTACATGGGCTCCCAGAGAAGATCTTTCAGGCACCTTGGTCCTTTCTGGTTCTTTTTGCTGCTGCCCCATGGTGAGCTAAGCCAAAGTTTGGTTCATCTAAAGCTGGATTCCTTGCTAGCCTTTGTCATGGATGTGTCTGCAGCCATGAGCTCTTCTGGGAGAAACTGCAAGCCAGCCATAGTCATAGCACAAACTCGCAATTAATCTGAGAATGAGTAAATGAGTAATGGTGAATTTCTCTTCTCCTGCATAGCCGTGTTCACTGGTGCCTTTCCACATTTCCTTTTGTTTTTACTTTGGGTAGCTGTTTCCTAGGCTTGACAAAGTTAACCCATGACCAGCTTAATGTAAAATGACAGTTTTCCTGCCGCTCTGTTAGGGCGGCGCACCCTTGCTGTGATCACAAAGCTGGATCTCATGGATGCTGGCACTGACGCTATGGACGTACTTATGGGAAGAGTGATCCCTGTTAAACTCGGCATCATTGGTGTGGTGAATAGGTGAGTAGCATCAGAATGTCCTTCCGTTACAAAGCAGTGCTTTTTGCATTCCCATGTTATTGAGCCCTGTGGGGAGAGGGTTGAGGCCATTGCAATTACTGGGCTCTTTGGTCCTCAAATCATTCTTGGATGTTTCTAAGACTAGTATGATGGGAAGGCCTAGGAGAATTGTGGCCTCCTACACTAGTAGTTGCAGGGGGTAAAACTGGGAAAGGCCTAGTGTTGGGGCCCTGCACCACCTCAGTATCCATGCAACTTTTGCATTAGTAGCAGTAACATGCTTAGTGTATTGGTCGTAGCTCACTGTCCAAAATCTTATTGTTGCTTGGCCAAGTTTGAGGTGTTACTATTAGTATATAAAGTGCTTAACAGCTTCGGACCAGTTTATTTGAGGGGTTACCTTACTCCACTTTGCCCATTTGACCGCTTTGATCTGCAGTACAAGTGCCAACATAGCATTGTAAGAAATGTATCTTCTAGGGTGATAATCACCCACACTTTGGAACTGCCTGCCTATTGAAATCGTTCACAGATGCCTTTGCAGTGCTCTTTTCAACGACTGTTTTGTTCAGGCATTCCTATCTAGACATGTAGCAGCTGACATGGGCTTTGATCTTGTTTTTTAACAATTGGTTTCAATTACACTTTGGTTTTTAAAGTTATTTTTAACTTGGTCTTTTGTTGATAATTTCAGTGTTTTATTTTTGTGTAAATTACTTAGAGGTTTTTTTTTTGTTTTTTTTTGAAAGTGAACAGTTTATAAATTTTGTTAGATAAATAAAATCTGATGCCAACTGATTTAGGATAGCATCATGGCATAACGTCACTGTTCCTTCTAAGCCAGAAGAACATGTTAACCAGATTTTGGCAACAGGAAAAGAAAATGAAATGCTATCTAAATGAAATGAAACATGATTAATTTTCTGTCTCATTTTTAGGAGTCAGTTAGATATTAACAATAAGAAGAGTGTTGCTGATTCAATTCGTGATGAGTATGGTTTTCTCCAGAAGAAGTACCCCTCTCTAGCCAACCGGAATGGAACAAAGTACCTTGCTAGGACACTCAATAGGTACAAGGAGCTGCTTTGATCCTAGTTTAGATTTTTCTCCAGTTGGAATTGTTTTGACTTGTTCTGGCCTTGCCTCCTACTCTGTAAGGTTTGACGACCCCCCCCCCAAAAAAATCTGTATGTTAGTTTTGTATAGTTTTCTGTTGAATGGCAGTAGCATAGAATCATGACTGCTTTTAGACTGGTGAAATATTATGCATTTAAACCCATAGTAAGCTACCACTGGGAGAATGTCCCACTTGCTTAAAAGAAAATGATGGTTGCTTAATAACTGAAATGTGCTCCTGAAAAACTGAGTGGATTGTATGTTTTGAGCTGTTTTCCTTAAAGTGTTGCATTTTCAAATTCTGTTTTTAGGTTGCTTATGCATCACATCAGGGATTGCTTGCCAGAACTGAAAACCAGAATCAATGTTCTAGCTGCTCAGTATCAATCTCTGCTGAACGGCTACGGGGAGCCTGTAGATGACAAGAGTGCCACATTACTGCAGCTGATTACCAAATTTGCCACTGAATATTGCAACACCATTGAAGGCACAGCAAAGTACATCGAGACTTCAGAACTGTAAGCACAACTTCTATTTTGGAGTGATGTTGACATGGATGGCAGATTGTTTAGAAACATTGCAATTAAACTGAAATTTGCTACATTTTTATGAATCCAATGAGCTCAAGTATAGGCAATATTATTTGGCTTCCCTATTTTCCTCCCTGTTGTCTCAGTGACTGTTTTTTCATTCTCCAGGTGCGGTGGAGCTAGGATTTGCTACATTTTCCATGAAACCTTTGGGCGTACCTTAGAATCTGTTGATCCACTAGGTGGCCTTAACACCATCGACATATTGACAGCCATTAGAAATGCTACTGTAGGTATTATCCTTCTTTAACTTCCTGTATAAGGTGCAGTATCACTTTGCTGACCTGCACTCTCTATGCACTGGGTGGCGTTTCAGTGCTTGTAGAGCATACAGCTTAGTGTTGTCTTGGGAACGGGTACAGCACCTTGGGGAATCTAAATTATTACAACAGAATAAAAATGAATCTGTTTCCTTTTGGCTTGGCTAGGGTCCCCGTCCGGCCCTGTTTGTGCCTGAAGTTTCATTTGAGCTCCTAGTAAAGAGGCAAATCAAACGATTGGAAGAGCCCAGCTTGCGTTGTGTGGAGCTTGTTCACGAGGAAATGCAGAGGATTATCCAGCATTGTAGCAATTACAGTACACAGGTAAAAGAAGGAGCTAATTTGCAAAAGTGTGTGTCTCACAGAATGTGAAAATATCCCAGAAGAAACATACGATGATGATGATTTATATGGGTGGCATATAAATAATTTTATTATTTACATACAGCCCATTTGACTGGGTTGCCCCAGCTACTTTGGGCAGCTTGCAGCAAAATACAAAATCAACATAAAACATTAAAAACTTCCTTATACAGGGCTGCCTTCAGACGTCTTCTAAAAGCCATAGTTGTTTATCTGTTTGGCATCTGATGGGAGGGTGTTCCATTAGGATGCATTATTTGGACAGTGCCTTTTGAGAGAACTCTTCTGCTTGGAAGATGGAGTTGACAACTTTAAACTGAAAACTGCCAGAGTACTAATGTGGACTCACATAGGGTTGTGTGTATACATATGCATTCTTGTATTATATTGGGGTGGGCAAGTGAATGTGGTCCCCCAGGCTTCTCTGTGCGGCACAAGCCACACCTCTCACTTGCCCTGCCATGCAGCCTCATCTAATGAACGTTTCCTTGAACTGTGATCATGTGAACTTGGTTTGTGTGATCTATGATTAATTCAGTTAGATAGTTCGTTGCTTTTCAGAAGTCAAACTCTTTCGTTGTTTCGTTTGTATTCAGGAATTGTTGCGTTTTCCGAAGCTCCACGATGCCATCGTCGAGGTTGTGACTAGTCTTTTGCGTCGAAGGCTACCAGTTACAAATGAAATGGTAATCTATTGTGGAGCTTGCTGTGTGCAGTGGCACGTTCCTTTTAATGGAGAGTATTGGTGAAAATTCTGTATTCCACTGTGGGCCTAGTTAGACTGATGCGTAAAGAATAATTCTGGGGTTTAGAATAATAGATTTGCAGCTGAATACTCCTCATTGCTAAGTTGTAAGCTCCCCTCTGGTCTTAATTTTAATTTATTTTTTCCTACTTCTATTGGTCCCTTGCTGTGCATGGGGACAAAAGGGGGATTTGTCTGTGTCCCAAGAAGTTGCAAAAACGTGTGTTTTTTTACTGGCTGCTCTCAGAGGTATCCTGCTGTGAAACTGTGATGCCAAAAGGTTTTTTGTGGTTCCTCAAAATGTATCCATTTAAAAACAGTGTTGGTTTTTTTTGTTTAACCTGACCGTTCCATGGGTCTCCTGCCAAAAGGTTTTTGTGATCTCCTGCAAAGATGATTTCCATTGTAGGAAAAATGGCCACTCCCACTTTTAAAGTTTGGCTACACCCAGTTTGACATGTGACCTCCAGAGGGCCAGAAAAAGACTAGCCATCGCTGATGTGATACATTAAGGCAGTAACTTCAGGAGACACATGGTTAAATGCAATCACCAACCTGCTACCTTCCAGAGGTTTGTGTCTGCAACTCTCATCAACCCTTGCTAGCATGACATGATAGGCCAACAGGTTGGCAAAGGCTGGTGTAAAATGATTTGCCCTTGGCAAATCTTAGGATCTGTCTTTTTGTGGTCATCCTATGTTAGTGCTGTGTGACTGAGCTGCATTTATATGGATGTTTTTGCTACTGAGATCAATTCTAGGTTATTTGTCATGAACTCTTCCCTAACAGTCACTTCAATGAGCAAAATTCTAAACTTTTAATTATATTCTTTCTCATAGGTTCACAATTTGGTAGCCATTGAGTTGGCCTATATAAACACTAAGCATCCAGATTTTGCAGATGCCTGTGGACTAATAAACAACAACATAGAGGTAAGGAAAGAAAGTCTCTCCATTAATTACAAATGGGTCTGCCATCGCGTGCACAGATAGTTAGTTCTATTTTGCAAACTCTGATCTTACTGGAATTACCAGATTTTCCCATCAGCTGCTTTGTATGAATAAAGATTCTAAAGGTGATATCAAACATTGGTCAGACTCCAGATAGATCCATTGAAATCAGTGGACATTGCCTGCACTTCTGTCTTCCATGAGTATTGCAACTTAAAATAAAAATAATGATCTTGCCTGGGTTGGGCCACAGACCCATGTAGCATGGCAGTGTCTCTTAGAGGACAGCTGTGACTGCAACATTTAGCAATCAGTGGTCATCTGGCTTTGAACAGAAGGGTTTTCTTATATCTGCAGTCAGAATGGATGTGTGCAGCTATGGATGTGTGGTATTCTGAATGAAAAGTCAGCTGGTTCTTTGTCCTTGTGTGGCAAGAGAATTCCCCCTCCCCTTTTTTCTTCTACCTTGGTTTTACAGTCATACCTCATGTTACGTCCGCTTCATGTTACGTTCTTTCAGGTTACGTCCCACGGCGACCCGGAAGTACCGGAAAGGGTTACTTCAGGGTTTTGCCGCTCACGCATGTGCAGACGCACAAAATGACGCCATGTGCATGCGCAGAAGCGGCGAATCGCAATCTGCGTGTGCGCCGCTGCGGGTTGCATTCTTTTCATGTTGCGAACGGATCCTGTTCGCAACCAGAAGTACCACTGTACATTGCTTGCGTCTCATTTGGAAGTTTGCTGATAGGAGTTATTCTTGGGGAACATTACCCAGTAGCTTTTTCTGCCCCCTCTTTGTATATATTCTCTCCAGTGTCTGCCAGTGTCGTTACGTGAGTGTAAATGAGGGGAGATCCTGCTCAACCACTCTGCTAAGAATTCCAAATAGCTGTGTCTGGAAAGAGAGGACACCCCAGCTTTCCTTTTTATGTGGCATGAGCATATTGAATGTTTTTTATGCTTTTTCTTTCAAAGGAGCAAAGGCGGAACAGGTTAGCCAGAGAGATGCCTTCTGCTGGGTCACGAGACAAGGTGAGTTGTTTGGCTCGATATACTTCATGGAATTTGGAAGTGGTGCTTAAGATCAAGTCAGTCGTAATGTTACCACAGTAATTAACAAAGAGCTCCATTTATTCATGGGAGTCTGGAGTTGTTGGGCGGTTCTGTTCCAAAAATTCAAGTGCATGCAGTCTTCTGAAATTTCAGCCACCAAGAGGGATCAAGGAGGCTCAGTTAAAATAATCAGACAAGCAATGCTGATGTCATTTTCTGCCCTTCTTGCTTCTTTAGTCCACTAAGCCTCCTGGTGTTTTGGCACCACCCACCCAGGAGACCTCTACTGCTGGTTCTGCCGAGGTTGATGGCAAGGTCTGTCTTTGTTTCTTCCTCTAAGCACTGCATGCTGAAATCATTTTGTGGTGCACTCTGGTAGTGGTTGGACATGATTCTCATAAGCATAAGTATTTTTGTCCAGATTTTGCCTGTCCCAGATCATGTGTTGCCAGGTGACAAAGTTGGCTAGTTAATTTAATTACGTTAAGGTAGTAGGTTTCAGGTTATATCTTGGGGAGCCTTGGAGCTTTCTTTCTACTACTGCTCTGTCCCTGTTGTGGGCAGCTTCAGGAGGCTGTTGGGTGTGTGTTCTTAGGGCATTGTTCTTCTGTGTTGGATCACCAGGTTGTTGGACCACACTCCCATCCATCAGAGCCAGGGGTCAGGGATGAAGGGAGTTGGTAGCCCTGCAACACCTGGAGATGCAAGGTTGAATAGCACTGTTCTGGGCAAAGCTCTGATTTTGCAGCTGTAAGCTGCATCTGCGACAATCAGAAGTTCTGCTTGAGCTGACTCTTGTGCCATAAGATACCTATTCCCAAATCTCTTGCAACACCCACTTTAACCTTAAATATTTGAGCTGCCAGTCTTTTGTATGAAGCTTGAAAATGTGATGATTTAAAAAGTCTGTTAGGTTTATTCTGGTGCATATCAGGATACAAGATTGCACATTTACCAGCCTGCCTGCCACAGCTCCTTCACCCTGATTGTGTCCAGCTGAAATGCTGCAAGTAGAGGATTGATAAAGTAGGGAATCTGCTGTGCAGAAATAACCCATTTAACATCATTCATATTTTTGGTATTAAGCCATTGTACCAGTGAAGACCATATATGTATCAAAGGTCTAAGAGGAGTCTGCACGTGCAAGAGATTGGGGATAGGCCTTTGGACACATTCCCATCCCATAAACACCATTTTAACCTTCATGTGTTCACATGAATGACTGAAGAGGGCTTAGAACAAAACTGGGATGCTCTGAGTTTTGCCATTTGTTCTGTTCAGTGAAAAAAGCCCACTTAATGATGAGAAATTTTCTTAGTTGGGCTGGGGAACCTGCGGCTCTTCAGATGTTGGAGATGGTGGGAGCTGTAGTCCAACAACATTTGGAGGGCCAAAGATTAGCTATCCTGGTTCAAAGCCATTCAACCCACCTAGGCTCACCAAAGGAGCAGATAAGAGTTCACATAATCTAGTAGGCTTCCCCCAGTCGAAGAACATGATAGCGTAAGTTTCTCTAGCCTCTGACAGAAACATTGGTCCAGATCAGACAATTGTGTGGCTTAATACAGTGAAGCTGGCACTCAAGGAAAGCTGAAAGTGGGGCTCAGCCTCAACACTCTTTCTGCGCTTCATGGTTTATGATCCAGGAGTGATAATTCAAACTGAACCTCTTGAATTATTGGGGCATATCAAAACACCAAATGACCATTTTTTAAAACATCCGTCCATCTCTTTGATGCTTCCTCTCATCCTTATGTGCTCTGATGTAAACTCAGTCTTGATTATAATCAGTTGCTACAGCCTATCATCTTTCTCGTGTACTTAAGAAAGTTTGCCTGTAGTTCTCTTGCTGAATACCTAGGTATGTTTGCATGTCAACCTGAGTGATGAAACAGAACCAATGGAGAACAAATCCCCTTTCAGCTATGAAGCTCACTGGGTAGCTTGTCACTGTTTTTATTTATTTAGGCAGTTTATAAACTTCCCTGTCGTCCAGCATGTTGTGGCTTCCAAGGCTGCTACATCCAAACTAAAATATTGAACACGTTAAAACTCCATTAAACAGTAAATATCATGGAACTGCAGTCGTAATATCAATAAAATCCACCAGAAGCATAAAAACAAACACTAATGCCAGTTGAAAGCCATGCTGGAATGCCTGGGCAAGTTGGAAAGTCTTTCGGCTTTTTGGAGCCAGGCAAAGTTGGTGGCATTTGGGCTTTTCTGGAGATGGCTTTCTGTGTGTATTTAGGGCACTATTCAGTCTAACCTTCCTCAGTGGTGTGTGTGTTAAATTGAAGATTTAATTTCTTGCATGTAGAATGGGATTAAATGAATCACTAATAATCAAGCATTTGGAACGCAGGACATTTTCCTTGCAAATAACTGATTGGAATTTGGGTATTGTATATTTTCTTTGTATTAGACATCCTCTGCTGTGGGAGATGGAGCTCAGGAAGCCGGAACAGGCAACTGGAGAGGCATGCTGAAAACCTCCAGAGCTGAGGAAATACTAGCTGAGGAAAAATCAAAACCAGTAACGGTCCTACCTGCTAGCCCTCAAAGAGGCCATGCTGTAAACTTGCTGGATGTGGTGAGTTTCTCAGCATAGGAACAAAATTTGCAAGCTGGTACAAGAAGAGCAGGGTGTGTCCCTCACAGAACTTAGGAGTGGGCAGGATTTGGTCCTTCTGAGTTATGTTCTCCACCTGTTTTTAAACATGGCTGTCAGCCAAAAGTATATTGTAGCTAGTAGCCAGGATAGAGGTATTCTTTAGGGGTGGGGGAAATACAAATTTAGTGATCACCATGAATTCTAAAAGGTACTTTTGGTTCGTGCGGACAAGTACTTAATTTATATCAGCTGCATATTTTACATGCTAACTCTACCAAATTATGCACCACTGTATTTATACTTTCAGTTGGACTATCATGTGCAAATTAGCAAAATGGACAGGGTGGTTCAGATTTCATGCAGTAGGAGAGGAATAGAGCATTATTACCCACTCTTTATCTAAAAGGGCTCTCAGAGTGGCTTATAAATGACAGTACAATAATTCAGCTAATAGTTTAATAGCAAAATGCTACTGGCTTGTGCATTCTGTACCATCCTGCCACTGTGATTTTTGTAGCAGATTGCACAGACTGTCATTTTAGTGGAGGTTGAAATGGTAGATGGAGAGAGGTGAGACATGGGTTACCGTATTTTTCGCTCGATAACACGCACCTGACCATAACACGCACATAGTTTTTAGAGGAGGAAAACAAGAAAAAAAAATTCTGAATGAAACAGTGGATGTATCATTTTTGTGCTTCATGCTGCGGCCACAGACATGTGATTTGACGGTGAGTTTGGGGTAGCCCAATGCAAAGATCCTGAGGATCCATGTGGATCCATGCTTTGTAACCACGTTTTTGCACCATTGCAGCCCCAGGAAACAGTGGGTGCATGATTTTTTTGGTGCAGGCTGTAGCCATGGACATGCTATGTGATCTGATGGTGAATTTGGGGTGACCCAATGCAAAGATCCTGAGGATCCATGTGGATCCGTGCTTTGTAACCATGTTTTTGCACCATTGCAGCCCCAGGAAACAGTGGGTGCGTGATTTTTTTGGTGCAGGCTGTAGCCATGGACATGCTATGTGATCTGATGGTGAATTTGGGGTGACCCAATGCAAAGATCCTGAGGATCCATGTGGATCCGTGCTTTGTAACCATGTTTTTGCACCATTGCAGCCCCAGGAAACAGTGGGTGCGTGATTTTTTTGGTGCAGGCTGTAGCCATGGACATGCTATGTGATCTGATGGTGAATTTGGGGTGACCCAATGCAAAAATCCTGAGGATCCATGTGGATCCGTGCTTTGTAACCATGTTTTTGCAGCATTGCAGCCCTGTTTTTGCATCAGATCATTGCTATGTGATCTGATGGTGAATTTGGGGTGACTCAATGCAAAGATCCTGAGGATCCATGTGGATCCGTGATTGGAACCACGTTTTAAGTAGGGAGGGAAGGAAAAACATAGAAGCGACAAGGAGAGGGGTGTGCAGAGAAGCAGCTGGCTAAGAATGCAGGAGAGGGGTTTTACCGGAGGGAGGAAAGGAAGGCAAAAGTTCCCCCCCCCCCCACAAGCCAGCCCGCTCTCTCTCTCTCCCCCCCCCCCCAACCTGCATGTTGCCTTCGAGTCCCAGACGCACGGAGAGGAATCTGTTTTCCACTCTGCTTGCCTGGAGGGGAGGGGTTTTCTCTGCTCTTTGTTCCGTCTGAGCAAACACAGTAAGGAAACAGAAGCGGGTGGGCAGTAAGACCCTGAGGCAGAATGCAGGAAAGCAGCAGCTTCCTCTTTCCTCCCTTCTCCGGACGATTTGATATTTGCCTGATTTTTGCCTTCACTCACGCTTGTCAGCTCCAGGGACCACACATTCGCTCTATAACACGCACAGACATTTCCCCTTACTTTTTAGGAGAAAAAATCTGCGTGTAATAGAGGGAAAAATACGGTATTTTTAAACAAGGATATGCACTGTTTATACAGGAAATATATGTAGTATGGAGTAGCTTGAGTTTTCCCAGCCTGTTTGTGGCTTTGTTAGTGATGATGTCGTCATGTCCATAAGCTTTACTCTATAATATTAAGGGCTGGAAACATGCTCTTAAAAATACAAAGAATAAAAAGCTCAAATTTGAGGAGCTTTGTTCTTAGACCTGGCATATTTCTCAAGAACAATGTCCTTTCACTCCAGCAAAGAACAGCATGTCATCTTTTTTTAAGGCCTAGGATCTATTGTGACTTGTTCACAAGTGACAGCAATGATGCCACCATTTCCCCCAAGAGTCAGGTATGTTGTGTCACCTCCAAGGTTTTAATCTGTAAAGCCTCATATTAACAATGTTTTTTTAAAAAAAGATTCTCTTGACACTTGCCAGCATTGTTATGTCACCAGACGGAAACCACCTCTAAAATCCAGGTGTATTTGCCACCTTCTTGTAGTTCAGTATGAACCTGACTGTCCTATTTGAAGTCCAGTGGAACTGCAGGCTCATGAAATATTTTTGACTCTGCTTTTTCCTGCATCAGCCTGTTCCTGTTGCACGCAAGCTTTCAGCCCGAGAGCAACGAGACTGCGAGGTGATTGAACGCCTTATCAAATCCTACTTCCTGATTGTGAGGAAGAATATACAAGACAGGTTTGCGATCTTCCTTATTCAGGATTTGACCCTCTCATTGCTTTATTATTAATTCCGATAGTATTTTTTACTGTTCAGAATATACAGTTGAGCAGCTCTGTGTAGTTTCTTTCCTGCACTTCAGTTCTAACGGACTGTTTCACAAAAATAACCATGAGGTTTTAGTGTTTTGGTGCTTTAGCACAGAAACAAGTGTTGCCATATTGTGAGTTATCTTCAGGGTTATTTCTAAATTCTGTAAATACAAAATACACGTATCATACAACCAATTTATTACCAAATGATAGTCTAAAACCATGTGTTATAAATACCAATGTTAGTCTATCTCAAGAGTAGATCCATTGAAATTAATGACTGTAAGTAACAAGTTCATTCATTTAAGTGAGTCTTCTCAGAGTAGTCCGAGGTGGCCTCAGTAGCATGGAATGCCATATAGCAGCTTTGGCTGGTGCCCTAGATACACACCTATCTGGACAGGGGTAGTCTTAACTTCTGTTACCTACACTCGTAACTTGTAGGCTAGATTGCTGCAATGTGTTATACGTTGGGCTGCCTCTGAAGATGGTTTGGGCACTTCAGCTGTTGCAGAATTCAGCAGCCAGCTTGCTCACCGGGAAAAAAACAATTTGAGCATATAGCACTCACCCTAACCCAACTGTATTGGCTGCCACTTGGTTTCTGGGCCCTATTCAAACAGCTGGTTTTGACTACATGTCTCAGGACCACAATACAAGGACTGACTCTTTCCATATGAACTAACCTGGACCTTGCAACCATCACTTGAGGTCATTCTCCATATCCCCCCTCCATGAGAGGTCTGAAGGGTGGCAACATGAGAATGGGCCTTTTCCGTGGTGGCTCCCTGCTTGTGGAATGTTCTCCCTAGGAAGGCTCACCCGGCACCTCATTACATATTTTTAGGTGCCAGACAAAAATAATTCCTCTTCAACCAGGCCTTTGATGGTTAAACAGTCTATGGTCTTTTAAGTGTTCGGAGGAAGGTTATTAATCATTGTTCTGTATTTTGTGTTTTTATGTTGTAATCTGCCCTGTGATCTTTGGGTGAAGGGGGGTATATAAATTTAAGAAAGAACCCTTGGCTCCGTGGGTTATGTGCTTGATCTATTTGCTTGCTTGCTTGCAGTGTGCCAAAAGCAGTGATGCATTTTCTGGTTAACCACGTGAAAGACTCTCTTCAGAGTGAGCTAGTAGGACAGCTGTACAAAGCCTTATTGCTGGATGACCTTTTGACTGAATCAGAGGACATGGCTCAGCGCAGGAAGGAGGCAGCTGATATGTTACAGGTACTGCAGTCCCTTTTCTGTAACAAGCCAAGTTAGTTTTGTTATGTACACTAGTATAGTTTATTTTCATACTCTGCCACCTGAGCCTCACAATTGTGTCTTACATGGAGGTTTGGTTCTAAGGGTTCTGCATAATATGCAAAAACACACACACTCAAACCCTTGGAACCACTTCTGCGCAAGCTCCGGGATGCTCTCATGGGGCCACCCAAATTCCTCTGAGATCTTGTGGGAGCATCCCAGACCTGGCACGTAGAGGCAAGAACGTGGTACAAAAAGAGCTTTGAAGCTCTCTGCCTTGCTTGGGAAGCAAGGCCCTTTCCGCATGCCGGCTTCACTTTTAACTTGTGGGATTTCAACCAGATTGCCTTCAACTGTGTAGGGTTGAAATTGTGCAAGTTAAATGTGCACAAGATGCAGTTGTACTGTACCCAAAATTTAAGATCTAGTTAGTGCACTCTTTGGCTGAAGTCATGAGAATTTCTACCATTCCTTTTCCAGATAGGACTGTATGCAAAGTTCATTGGCTATAGAAATGATCAGAAATAAGCAGTGTTTTGGCTTGGTTTATGAACCAAACCAACCCATCTTCCCTGAATCTTGCACCATGTGAGGTCTTGCATCTTGCAGAGGTCAGTGCTTTGTTGGCCTCACCCCTCGTGCTACCATATTCAGCCATCACTTAATTATTGCCCAATGATTTTTATTGTATTACTTTTGTGGTTTATCTCTGCCTGTGACTTGACAAGTATAAAACTCAGCAATTTCTGTTCTTGTCCTAGGCCTTGCAGCGAGCCAGTCATATTATTGCTGAGATTCGAGAGACACACCTTTGGTGAAGGGCTTCTCCAGCTGGATGAAGAAATGGATGACTTGAAAATTGCTAGGCGTTATATATACTTATGAACTTCTATGTTTACTGCAGTATGTATAAATCTGCTCACATAAAGACAATTCAGTTTGGCTTTCTACGGACAGAAACGTATGCTGTACTTGCAAAACAAGTCTCATATAATCAACATATTTTCTTTACTAGTTTCCTGGTGCAAAGACCAAGGTCTGTTCTCCTGTGAGGAATTGGACTGGACTGAACTTAAGGAAAGAACCATGTTAAAATTCCAGTGCCTGGCTTGCTAAATGAGTTGCCTGTGGATAGGATGAACAGTGTAGTATTGTGATGTAGCCTTTTAAGCTGGTTTTGCAATATAGGTTTTTCAACCATGAAGAAAGGACACCACGATATTTTCTTTAAGATGAATTTAATTGCATGCACTCTAAAGTCTCAAACAGATAAACAGCACAGTAGAAATACTGCCTTATAACTGTGTAATGTGTACCCTCATGTTTTAGAACCTTAAAAGAAATATCTGGCTAACTTCCAAAATGCATTGGCTATTTTTGTCCTTTAGCTAGATAAATCTGGAGTAAGTGGAGATTCTGCTAAGAAGCGTTATCAACAAAGAAGTAATCAGAATTTGAAGAATCCTAATGTCTGGGACCAAAACCCATGGACCATGCACTTACAGAGTTCCAGACTAACAAAACAGCAATATTAAAAGGTATTGTGGCAGATCAGGTTTCTCCTAAATCATTATGAAAAGTAAGGAAACTTCAGAAAATATTGATGTAAAAGCAGCTGGCCTTTAGAGTAATTCAATGGTCCCAACCCATTACTGTTTTTGAGCTACTTTCATCTTAGGTGTTGGTGTGGTAGCTTGCTTGATTGTCTGCCATAGTCACCAAAATCAACAGTAATGACACTTTAGTTCCTGAAGATTTTGTAAGTTTATGTTTAACGCACAGTACACCTGCTCACACACAACGTTTTTCCTGCATGGAAGGAAAATATGTGTTACGTTGGAAGAACTATGTTTTTAGATTGCTGTGAGGTGCATATCCTAAGTAGATATTGCCTTCCTCAACATGTGTACTTGTGGAAAAAAAATAAACCCTTGGCCTTCACACATTGTGTACAGGATTTTATCCACTCAGTCCTTACACAACAGGCTGAAAAGAGTAAACTCAGCTTACGCTTGAGACAAAAGGTATTGGACATTAAATGGAAATGTTCAGTAGCAGTTTGAAAACATGCTATTTCTCTCCTCTTCCCCTTACAGTATATTGAAACAACTGTGATGGTGCCTTTAAGGGTGCAGGCACTTGGAACTCTCCTCAAAAATCATACATACAGCAAGCATATTGAAAATAAAACCATGCTTTAAGATTGCTTCTGATGCTTTGGCAAATCTGTGGCATGAGGGTATTTTAACCTCCTACTAAGTTCAGTGAACCTGTACCTAGTGCCCGCTAACGTAGAATCACCTCATTCTCTCTATTTCTGGTCTTCAGGCAAGAATGCTGTCACTTAGGTAACCAAAATGGCACCACCCCATCCCGAGTGGGCAGTATGGGTGGGAGAACCCCTATGCTTGCAGAAAGCCAAAAAGTAAGACTAACTAGAGGGAACCAGTCCAGTGAGGAGTAAGGATGCCCAGTACCCATGAAGTGCTGTTGACTGGTGGGGGGAGGGGGAGGGGAGGGTGTCATGCTAGTTAGCAGGAAGAATGGGCTAAAGTAATTTAGGGCAGGAAACAAGAACACTCGACTGATGTGATCATGTTTCACTAAAGAATTAACCTGTAAAGGTGAAAACTTCAAGAAGTCACTATTTATTTATTTAGTTTTAAATCCAGTGATAGTAATTATCAGGTGTGGGGACCTTTGGTCCACTAGATGTTACTAGCTACAACATTCACCATCCCTGGCTGTGCTTGCTAGGACCAGTGGGTGTTGTAGTTCAGCAACATCTGGTATAAATTAACAAGGTTGTTGACCTGCAATGGTTAAAGGCCTTTAGAGCATGTTTGACTGATAAATTTGTCAAAGGATAAAAAAGGATAACTAAGAATTAATTCTGAGTAGATGTCAAATTACTATTGAGTTCTAATTTAGCCTGTCTCATCCACTGTTTTAAAAGGTATTGATTTTGCCAGGCACATTAAAACACGTCCTGGTGAAACCAATGAGCACTGTCCCATGGAAGTGGGATTCAACATATATCCTTGCTTGCTCGATATCAGAGGTACAGTAATGTGCAAATAGTTACCATGTATGGTGAACCTCAGCCTAGGCCCCCTTATGTGACCTTCTTAATTCTTTCCCAAGCCACACTGGTCACTGGCTTTGCACCCTGAACATTTTTGCATAGCTGGAATGGGTCCTTGAATTCTGATATTGCTCTTGGTTGCCTGGATGAAGGATAGAGGGGACATATGTAGAAATTACTGTAAAAAACTAAAATTAATAATTACATTTGTTGCTCTGCCCCCATTTGCTGTATTCATCACTGGCATGTGGACTTCAGGATACAGCCTTCAGCCAGTATAAGGTTCCTCACATTAATATATTGCTTATTTATTTATTATTTATAACCTTACTGCTCCTCATCAGATTTCAGGGTGGTACAGACGTGGGGAATTAATTCTTATGGTGGAAACTTAATATTGAGGCTAAAAAGGTTGTTTCAGTTTATGACATTTCTGTGATAACCATGGATTCTGAAGCACATGCTAATGTTCAACACAATGCTGAGTATATAGATCATCGGTGGATTACTACCCTCTGAAAGAATTCCTAAAGGCAATCTTGCCCTAAAAAATACTGAACTACACAAGGAGCGGGGAACTGCCAGCCCACAAGCCACACAAACTCTTTCTACTGACTCCAACAGTGTTTGTCAAAGCTGACTATTGCAGAGTGATGTTCTTGATGGAAGCGTAACCCACATTCTCCAACATCACACATTCCTTTAACGATATTTTTTTTTGGGGGGGGGGGTGCAGGACTGTGTTACGTTTGCAGGGGTCACCATAGCCACATGTGGCACGTAGCTCCCAGAGAGACAAAATGAAATGCAGCTTTGGGGACCAAAAAGTTCCCCAGCCTTGCTCCATGTGAATTGTGATCACTAAGGTTTTAAAGGGAGAGCCAGTCTTCACTAGAAAATCTCTTCATACTGCCATGAAGTTTTCAAATAGACCATTTCAATCTCACATAGTTTCAAGTAATATCAGCAGCTGTGAATATATTTAAAATAGCAGTTACTAATGCCACTGCTGTACTAGCACTTTCAGTATTGCTTGCACAGGATTGAACAAACCACGTTTCTACAAGGTTAGCATGCTATGTACTATATTATGCACTTTGAGTCATCAGGGTGTGGGTGTGACTGCATTTAGAGTGATTTTCATCCTGCCTTTTAGGCTTCTGTATCTAAGGCAATGGAACTACACAGCTGTACGTATTTTAAAAAATCACTGTCTAGTCCAACTCAGAATTGAAAATGCATAAACGAATTGAAAGAACATTTACCTATGCAGACTGAAGGGTAGTTTATCCAGCATCAGTACCAAATGTATGTAGTTACTTTTGTAAATAAAGCTGATTGTGTAGAAACGACAGTTTTACATCAATAAACCGCATTTTAAAGTATGGTCAGTTTTTAACTTAACTTGCTGAGACAGTTGCTAATGGGTAAGGGGTAAACACTAGGTCACTATGCTATTTTTGAGATAGGGAGCTTCTACCTACTATGGCACACTGGACAAAACCACTATTGGATCAGAGGCCCAACTGTTCACAGGGTATACATACTGTAACCCTGAGGCAGTAGACCTACATTAACTATACTTTGCTTAAAACATAAGGCACTCCCTATTAGCTGGGAATTGTAGAACTGCAGAGTTGGAAGGAACTGTGAGGGTCATCTAGTCCAATCTGCATGTTGTAAGAACAGCTTTTAGATTTGCTGGACATCTGTACTATCCATAGAAATATAAATTACACCCTGAGTTACAAATCCCACACTCCAATACCTGCTACATGGGAGCATAATCTCCATATACATTCATCGTAGAGCAACCTCAAGGCATTGACCCCAGCCCATGTTTTGCTCAAAAACAGCTTGAATACAAAGCAGAAAGTTCAACTGAGTAATGAAACAAGCACTATATTGTTTAGGATAAAAAATGGATTCTTATGTCTTATTAAAACCTAATTGCTGTTGGCATTACAGTGCCATACTCTTCTGTCCTCCAGCTTCCAGAACATAAAATAGTTGATAAAATAACTTGGTTTTAAAAAGTTAAAACCCATTAAAAACAATTAAAATTAGGTTATCTGTGGGCTCAGGATCTAGCTGCCTGGCTTGTCACTACTTCAAACAGAAATGGGTTCTTATGTCACATTTACTACCATTCACATCCTTAACACACTAAAAATGCAAGTAATAATAACTTTCAGGATTAATTTAGTTATCTTTATTGTAGACAAACGTTTTATAACCAATACTTACGATAACATATTTCAACAGTTGCATTCTTTGGATAGACTCTGCATTGTACCATAGAGTTCCTCCTCGTTTCATGATTTAAGTATGAATTAAGATGCCATCCAATTTCTAGACGATATCGAGTCTCACACAGTGAGAAAAGGCAATTCACACCACAGTTCTTGCGAGTTGTTTGGTGTGTGTTCTCAGTCCATGAAGTAAAATGCACTCATAACATACTTGAAAAGAACCTCAGCATTTTTGTTCTTCGTGTGACAACTGAAGCCATTTCACAACATAGTAATTTCTTTTTCCAATTCTAAGGAGTGACAAGCCATTATTGAGGATATGTTGTCCAAGAACAAGAACAGCATCGGGATCAGTTACTTTAATGTGGTTTATAGAAACTCCACCACTTGTTATGTCACGATACCTTGAAAAAAGAAATTGTACAGTCAATGACATGGCTAGAGCTAGACCACCTTATAATAGTTTAAAGTTATAATAACATGTCAGTGATGACAAATTAGGGTAGAAACTCACTCAGCCACAGACATACAGGAAATAGCAGACAGTTGAACTCCTGCTGCATACTGTGACAGGAGAGGGGAAGAGGAGGTGGCAGCAGAAGTACCATATTGGATCTTCCATCAGGTATGTACTACCACCCTCTCTGGTCATGGTACCCAGTGGCAATTTGGCAAGAGGGAGGTCAGGTAAGAGCCTCACCAGGAAGGCTGTCTCACACAATGAGGCTGCCTACTAAGTAGAAACAGATAAGCTTGTTTCTAGACTAAGCAGCTACAGAATTAATGCCGCAGAATATGTAAATATTAACTTACCCCCTTGGTCCATCTACAATAGCATTCGCCTTCCGACACAAATCAAGTACTGTTGTCCCAGGTTCAAGCATCAACTCAACATATGGTGCTTCCCTGAAGAGTTCTTGAAGCTCTTGGTCGGACATGGTCTCTAGTGCTGCTACGTCACTGTAATAAAGGGCCCTTGTGCACCTGGTTTTTAAAAAACATAAAAAGAGTACTCATCAATATTTACATTATGACCAAGACTTGCAAAAGTAGCTTTTATCAATGTTAGGAATTTAGAAGACTCCTCTGTAAATTCTGCATCTTTGCAAAGCTGAAATTTCCTGTTTGCGTTTCCATTAACATTTTGGTCCAAAAATAAACATATTAACAGCCTAAGTCTTCCTTTACCTCTTAGCAGATTCCAGACCTGCTTTCCCATGAACAAGCTTAGTTACTTCAGCAGCAAGCCGTTTCTGGGGCCCCCACTTCTCAGGCTCTTTAGCATGCATTTCCATAATGTGTTGGATTTCCGGAAGAGGGAGGAAAGTGAAAAGCTTCAGATACCTTAAAGGGAAAATAGCTACCATTATCATTTATTGTTTATATGCCCCCCCCATCTGACTGGGTTACCCCAGCCACTCTGGGTGGCGTCTAACAAATTAAAACATGATACAACATTGAACATTAAAAATTTCCCTATACAAGACTGCCTTCAGAGCTACATTTTGCTTCTGTAACAGACAATGCAGATCTACACTAATTTCAGCCCCCCAATCCATGCTTCAGATTCCGTAAATTTTTAAAATTTTAAAGAAGTAGCATAATCTTGTTAATGACCGAGTAAAAACAAAAATGCATTTTTATGCTTGCTTTTTTAAAACTGAAAATACTGAATCTAGGTCTTCTGAACAATATACAGAGGGGTGTCTGTCAGTCTAGTTTTTGCAAAACCAACAAAAGTCTTGTGGTATTTTAAAGAGTAACTTTGTATTGTTTTTACAGTAACAATATGTGCTTAGGATATGACAAGACTTTCTTGCACCAGTACAATAACACGAGCCCTCTGCACCATAAAATCAGATGTGGTCAAAGATGTAGCAGAACCTCAGAGTATTTGGGGACTTAATAAAAACGTTAAAGAACACCATATGCAGGTTTTATAATACAATTCACAGTGTTCAAAACTCCCATTGTTCTAGGCACCTTTTGAGACAGGGAATTTCATTAGTATGAGCAGTTTCTGAGCTCTGGGAGCAGTACTGTGCCTAAGATTTTGGATTAAAACTGCGGAGTAGAAGGAAAGGATGGCCTTTTTCTGCCTCACCACTTCCAGCTACTCTCCGAAGACTGGAGAAGGGATCCTCTTAAGAATGTTAGGGGGTGGGCAGGGGAAGGACTAGCCCATGTGAAAAATGAACATAATATTTTAGCTACAGTTCATTTTCAGCTTTGTATTCTTGTTATAAAAAAGCATGCCTAGACATTCCATTATTGCACCCATAACCTAGGTGCAAGGTGCCATTTAGCTCCTAGCCTTCATATCTCAGTTTCTAACACTGATGGAAAGCAGATAATACATTATTGTTTATGCAAGGTTAATAACATTTTTTTGCTAACAAACATCTAAAAACCTTGGACACATTCTGAGTGCTGCATTAGTTATTTTTAGCTTGGGCTAGATTGGACCCTTTTGCATATATATTCTAAATTTTAATTTATGACCCACCTCTTGCCAAAGGAACTCAATATGGCATACATAGTTTTTACCCCCATTTGAGTCATGACAATCCTGGAAAGTAGATTAGGTGAGTGTGTGACTGGCCTAAGATGATTTGGTGTGGCTTTGAGCCTGAGCTTTCCCATTTTTCATCTGATGCTAACCACTACAACACACTAGCAAAGCAGTCATTTTGTTCTAGAACAGTAATTCACATAGATCGATAAGAAACGTACTTGCCTTTTAACAGTGCTATCTGGCTGTCTGACAAAGTACTGATATAACTCAAAGGGAGAGGTCCTATTTCTGTTTAGCCAAACTGCATTGCCAGCAGATTTCCCCAACTTATCTCCAGTGGTACTTGTAACAAGAGGCACCGTTATTCCAAATACATCTTCGCCTGTCACCCTAATAGGAAACAGATTACAATACTTAAGTTATGTTACTTGTCAACAGAACACGGTACACATTTAATTTCAAGACCTACAAACATTTCTACAACAGAAGGCAACCCTATTGCCTTCAGCTACCTGTCAAAAATCTGTTGATCTGCTTACACAATGAACTCTCCTTTCCCATCAGTCACTTGCCTCTTTATGCCCAGTTCTTTTAGAGCTCTTGACAGCCCAGAGCCCCAATATGTCATGTGCATACTCTTGAAGGAACTAGTAATGGCACAAGTATTACTCAGACCTAAGTTATATGATATTTTGGTTGACTAGTTCATTTAATACCCTAGGCCTTGAATGTTAGACTCCCTCCAAGAAATACTTTAAACAAGCACTGGCCGTAAAAAGCTGATACTAAAGGGAAAATTAAATAAATTACCGTATTTTTTGCACCATAACACTCACTTTTTTCCTCCTAGAAAGTAGGGGAAATGTCTGTGTGTGTTATGGAGGGAATGCCTACGGGTGGCATGCCTACGGATTTTCCTCCTCTAAAAACTACGTGCGTGTTATGGTCAGGTGCGTGTTATAGAGTGAAAAATACGGTACTTTCAGGTGCATGCTGCTGTAGGAGAGAAACAGTGCTGTTTTATAATGCAACCACAGGTTACTTAAATGAACAATCAAAATGGATGACTACTATGTCAAATTTATGTTTAAACAAGAACAGGACCAGATTTTAGTTACAGATAGGTAGCCGTGTTGGTCTGCCATAGTCAAAACAAAACAAAACAAAAAAATTTTTTCCTTCCAGTAGCACCTTAAAGACCAACTAAGTTAGTTCTTGGTATGAGCTTTCGTGTGCATGCACACTTCTTCAGATACCTGGTATCTGAAGAAGGGTGCATGCACACGAAAGCTCATACCAAGAACCAACTTAGTTGGTCTTTAAGGTGCTACTGGAAGGAAAAAATTTTTTTGTTTTGTTTTGTTTAGGACCAGATTTTGCGTGTGTGCAGTACAGCTTATGTGACTTTTCCTGATGGAAAAATAATCTTTCAGATAGGGCCAGCTGACACATTTACTCACAACCCTTCATGATAGCTGAACAGCCAAGGAATATAAATATATGAATCTACTTTATAATGTTGGACCACTGGTCCATTCATCTATTTTGATTAGAAGCAGGTTTCAAAGTCTCATGTAACTTTTTCAAGTACAGTTACCCAATAGCTTTCTAACTAGAAGTAGAGGGAACCAATGATGGGACCTTCTGTGAGTAGGGTGTGTGCTGTACCTGCTGAGCAAGAGATGTCACCATGGGAACGTAACATAATAGTGCACTGTTTCTCATATTTATTCATTTTAAAGGTAGAAATGCCTTAAGTGTTATTCAAAAACTAATTATCAACATATCTAGTGCTAGTGATGGAGCAGCAGCCTACTGTATGCTGAAGTGCCAAACACACCTATACCAGGGCAGGGTGGGAGTTTACAGTAGGCCCACAACTTTTATGGATTCCATCTCAGCTATACAGCCAGCCAGCTGCAACTGCACAAATTAAATGCATGCAAGGCAGAGAGCTTAAGAGCTTTTGGGCATGAAAAGAGCTTTTAAGCTCTCTGTCTCACTTACTGGGCTCTGGGAGACTCTTGCATGGGCTCTGAAGGCCATCACCCTGGTTCCAAGAGATCTGACACTGACTCTGGAAGATAAAATTGCCCATTGAGGGACAGTTCTGGGGGTTGTTTTGACTATATGCAATTTCAGCTTTACACGCTACCCCCCCCCCCGCGAAAAAACCCAACGTAACCCCCACGTAAGACGCAATCCTGCTGTATAGTAACTTTAGGCAATACTGCTTGTTTCTTCTCCTGACCGCATATCAAATACCAGAAAACAAAACCCAGTCTCTGGATTCAAGTTGTACATATTACATATTACACAGAAATCATATTACAATTATTATGCTTCTGTCTATGTAATTGCTCCAGAGACCTTGGATGGACAGTTTATAAATATAATTAATAAATATCAGAAACTACTCTGAGGAGCTTGTTATTTCAAAGGAGTACACTAGAGTTTTCCATCCCCTCAAATTTCCAATTCTTTAATTTGAAAAATGGTAAGAAATACTTCCAAAAAATGCCTCTCATATTTCTATATCTAAGTGAATCAGTGTATGAACATTTTTGTAAAATAACGCTTACACATGAAAAAATGAATCAACTCTCAACAGGGGCTCCCAACTGTTCCATCCGGCTGCTGCAGTAGGTGAGGTGGAAGGCAAAGTCAATTCCTTCAAGCTTAGCTTAAGAGTAGCTCCAAGACCCAGGCCCATTTCATCAGCTCTGATAAAAGACCAGCTCAATCAGGATCCTCTTGCCCCTGAACTTCCCACAGGGATCTAGTTGGCCACTACAGAGAACAGGATGCCAGACAAGATGGGGCTTGCTGGCCTGATCCAGCAGGCTCTTCTTAGGTTCTTAACTGCTCCAATTTCAGCTGGCCATTACGTGCACAACTTGCTGTCCCTCTGCCCGCCCCACCCCATGCCTCTTCGCTTGCAACGCACCTGTCGCTACTGATTACCTGTGTAAGCAACTGCTCCGCAATAACCTCTCCCCCATCCAGCTACCCCAGCTTAAGCGTGGGGTGAGCACACTCCAAATGCAGGCCTCCCCCACCACCCCTTATCTCGTACTTGGAGACGAGGTCGTGTCCGGACATGATGTTGCCCATCTGGTCCGCTCCTCCCAGCTGGATGCGGCAGCCGTGGTGTCGGTGCAGGTGCAGGAAGTCGTAGGCCTGCAGCGCCGGGTACAGGAACTCGGCCAGCCCCATGCCGCCGGGGCTGCTCAGGCGGGCCTTGCAGCTCTGCCTGCTCAGCATCGTCCCCATGCGCAGGTGGCCCCCGACGGCGCACAGGAACCCCACCACGGACTCGCGCTCCAGCCAGCTGGCGTTGTCCAGCACGGCGGCGCGGCCCAGGCGAGTCGCTTCCCCGCTCCAGAAGAGCTCGCGGTGGTTGTCGAAGAGCCTCTGGAGCCCCCGGCGGAGGGAGGCCGCGTTTTCCCGCGCGCGCTCCTCCGGGAGGACCTCGCGCTCCTCCGCGCGGCCGCTGGGGTCTCCCAGGCGCGCCGTGGCGCCGCCCACCAAGGCCACCACGTCGTGGCCCGCGCGCTGGAAGTGCAGCAGGCCCAGCACCGCCAGCAGGTGCCCGACGTGCAGCGAGTCGGCCGTCGGGTCGAAGCCGCAGTAGGCCGTGACGGGAAGGCGGCCCGCCTCCAACAACCCGGGGAGCTGCTCCTCGGCGGCCTGGGGAGGGAAAATCTCATGGAACAGGCCCCGCTCCAGCTGAGCCGCTAAGATACCCTTGGCCGGAGCCCGCGGCCGCTGGTCGTGGGACTGCCGCCGTCCGCCAGGCGCCTGGAGCCGGGGCGAAGCGACCCTCAGGCCGAAAAGCCAACGGTGGCCGGCTCGTAGCGCGGGCGCCGCCATCTTAGCTAACGGAAGGGGGTGCCCGCGCACATGGCGCAGAGCATGCTGGGAGGAGGGGGCGGGGTCGAAGCGTTCCGCCTTCTGCCCTCATGGGGCCGCTTAGAGGGGAGCTTTGGCGTCCGCCGCCGCCGTCTTTGTGGCATTAGTTATTGACCAGGCTCCTTGCTTATTTCGTCGAATAAGGAATATATGGTTTTTAAATAATAATAAAAACACATACCGATTTTTTTAAAGAATTGCCTTCTTTGCCTGTTCTGGACATTAAAGCAGAACTTGCTCCCCCCTCCCCACGAAGTTTTCGTTAATGTTCAGCAATTCCCAAAAAACAAACGTATTTAAGCAATGAAGTGTGCTTGGATATCCCTTGCTCCGACCTAAATTATTAAACGCACAATCGGGGGTATATCATTAAAGTGGCGTGGGAAATAAACTGCCTGTACAAACAGTATGTTTTAATTTTTCCAAAGGAAAGGTCCAGGGAGGAACTACTGGACTAGAATATCTGAGCAATTAAATGTTACTGAATCGGTTTCAGTCAAGATCAAGCATGGAAAGTAATTGTCTTTCTTTAGGAGTTAAATTAGCATAACAAGAAGGGCAGAAATAGCAGCAGCGACTGCTCTTTAATTGCTTTATAATCCTAATTAGAAGTACTGAATTTAGTGGGGGTTACTCCCAAGGTAAGTAGTTTCCAGACTACAGCCTTATTGCCTAGGAAAAAACCCAAAACATTCTGCCTTTCTTGGACACACTGAAGACATCTTGCACAACTAGAAATATTAAAATGAATACAAATGGCAAACAACAATAAAAGCAGTAATCCAACTACAGAGCAATAGCTAAAATAACCAATTGAATCAGCAGGAATACCAACAAATTTTCTGAAAAAGTAAAATGGAATCTTATGCATGCTTACTTGGGAGGAAGCCAAATTTCAAAATTGATTTAATTCTGAGAATCTAGTTAATGAAAAAACAGTGGTACAGAGGGCAGCCAATCATACGTAGGGTGAGGCATTCCACATTCCTTTGTGACATGAGCCATAATTGGGCATTTTTGGTTCATGTATTAAACAAAACGGAAACAGGAGCATTTTACCAGTTCCTGGAAACATGCACAGCTCAGAGATCTATCTCAATAGGAAAGATGAATAAACGCAAACATTCATTATAAGATGTATAACCAGTGGAGTAGTAGGACAGAAACAGCATACTGCTACTTATTTCACAGCAGAAATTATCTCCTATGGTCAGAAAGCCACCATTTAAGCTAAACAGATGAGGGGGCAGGGCAATGGTATATATTCGTCCCCACGAAAACTCTGCAAAACAAAAACAGGGTTTTCTTTGATCAAAGAATCTGTGGCTCTGACCTCTGTGCAACCATGATACCCTGTTGTTGCTCATAGAAATCTGAAAAGAAACTGATAACTATTTTAAAATGTTACGGAATCTCAGCTTTCCACTGGGTGGCAGAATTGCACTTAACCTGTACGTAGTAACGCCAGCATTCTATGTGATCCCTGGTAATCAGTGTGCTAAATGCTGCATTTTGAGTCAACCTGGAATTTTGGTGTGCCAAACAAGTTTTCATTGTATAATCTCCTTGGTGTGCTGATGCCACTCTGTAACCTTTGGGCCATTCAACATATTTTGCTCAAATGTTTTAGTAACTGAGAAAGCTCAAAATCCTCACACAGCAAGTGTTACATGTGTTTTATTTACTTATTTGACAGTAAGTTATATACGTCTGGATAGGATTGCCTAAACAAAAACATGCCAAAAAGCATACGGCTAAGGCACTTGCCTGATATCAATAGGCAGGGAGTTCTAAAGTATAGGGGCTGTCACACATCTACATCCCACTTTTCCTCCAAGGAGCTCAAGATGGCATAATTTATCTTTGCAGCAACCCTGTGAGGTAGATTAGGCTGAGAAACAGTTACTGGCCCAAGGTCACCCAGCAAGTTTTTTTGCTGGGATTTGCAGCTCACTGAAACCCAGTACTGTAATTAGAGTTGCCAGCATTTTGCCAATCCTTTTGGTGGTGTTGGGCTAGACTCATTCAAATAAATGAACTCAGAGTGGATCCCTTAGATACCACACTTAGTTTAACAGATGTGCTAACTAGAACTGGCAAGTCCTCTGAGAAAAGTTTCCATCTTTCAGTTGTTGTACTCTCCATCTTTTAAATGCACGCATCACAGTCCTGCAGATCTCTGTCTGCGCTCGTAGCAGATTTCACAAGATAAGGAGAGGCCTGGTTAGCATTTTTGTGTTTCAATTTCTGCAGACGCATTCCAGGAAGATAACACAACGCAATGTCAACAGCTGGCAGTCAATTCTGCAAGTCAGCACTCATGAATAACGATGGGAATAGAATAGCCTTACATTAACCAGAAGAAATACATTTCCAGGGAATGGTTGTCTTGTCCTTCCTCGTTTACTCCACACATCTCTTTGCCCCCACAAATGTATTTCTTCTGCTTTCTAGATGCACTACCTCCCTTGCTTCCGATGCTCATTTCAAGGGGGCTAGTACATTTTAATGCGGGTCAATAAATTGAAGCTAAATCCTAAAAAGATGTTCTGTGTTTTCAAGTATGGGAGGTGCAGAGCCTGCCTATTCTGAATGGGGATGCACTCCTCTGGAATAAACAAGTCCACATCTTGTGGGATGCTCCTGTATCCAACACTGTCAATGGAGGTTCAGGTGGTTTTAGGGGCTGAGAGTGCTGATTTCCAGCTACAGCTGCTTTTCCAGCTGTGGTCCCTCCCAGGCAGAGATGACTTGGCCACTGAACTCCACACAGCCCCCAGAACTGACTATTGCAATGCACTCCTCATGGGGCTGCCATTCCAGACTTAATTTGGTAGAGTCAACTGGTCCAAAACGCAGCAACCAGGTTACTGGCCAGGGTTCCATTTAAAGCTCACATAACCCTGATTTTAAAACAGCCAGTTTGCTCCCATACCAAATCCAAGGTGCTCACATTGGTGTTTAAAGCCTTAAAGCCTTAGATCCCAAATACCCAAAAAACTGCTTCCATCCCTATCGCTTCTCAAGACTGGCAGAGGGGGCTCTCTTGGTAGTTCTGACATCATCAAAAGTCTGGGCAACGGCAGCCTGGGAGGGTTTTCCCCTCTGTGACAGCCCTAAGTTGAGGAACTGCCTTCCCACAGAGGGGTGGGTGTGTCTAACATTTTTCTCGTATAGCTTTTGCTGTATGCTGAACACATACGTCCTGGCCTTGACGGTTAAGGTACTTTGTTTTGTTTTTCCCAAGTCCTTCATTGACTTTATACTCTTCTGTTCCAGCTGCAATGGTGTTACTTCTTTTTTTAAAATGGAACTGTTTTCTCCGGTTGTTGCTTTTTAAAAATGTATATTACATTGCTGTAAACCTGCCCTGGGACCTTATGGAGAAGGGCAGATAAGAAATCACATAAAGATAACGAATGACTTCTTCCCACCCCACCCTGAACTGCTGCTATCATACCTCCTGATCTGTCCTTGCTATTAACATTTCCTGAATCTTAACTCCAGAACCAAGAGATTCCCTTCTGAATCAGCATGAAGGCCCAGAGCTGGAACTTCTGCAGATCCGAGGGAGTTTAAGAAGAATGATGCCTCCACTAGGGGTAACAGCAAGATAAAGCGTTCCTGATAAATTGCAACAGAGCTGAGCAATCCAAGGCCATGTAGTAGAGATAGCCAAATAAGAGAACGTCCAGTAGACTTCTCAGGTTCTCATGCTCCTTCAGGGCCAGGATTCCCCCTATCTAGAGTTTACGTTGACAGATTAGAGCCAGTCACATTATACGGTGTTTACATTTGGGTGGGACTTCACAACTGCCAAAACATTAGTCTTAGATATAATTCATTATCGACTCTAAATGTATTGTTCACATCAGAAGGTGTGCTAAGAGAATTATTTGGAAACTGAACAAAAGGAGAGGCTTACCGAAATGTTGTTTTACATCTGCTACTGAGGCAGGTTCGGGGTCTTTGTATTGTATTGAAAACTTAGATCCAGGGACCTAAGTTTCTATGGGACCACCCAAACCCTTATGTCTCAGCTCAGTCACTGAAATAATCTGCAGGAGCATCATTGGTCATGCGCCGAGTTGGCGAGACTCATTTGACAGCAACAAGAAATGGCGCTTCTATTGTGGAAAACTCTGCCAATAAATCTGGAACAGGCACCTTCTGAGCCAACTTTTAAACAACTGCTAAAAACCTTTTTATTCCACCAGGCTTAGACAGGCAATTAATAATACATATTTCTGTAACAGGTGATTTCTTATTTTAGCCTTTTAATATAGTATTTATTGTATACATAAAATTGTTGTAAACCACTCGTGATTTTTTTAAAAAATGAATAGTGTGTGCGCTCTCTCTCTCTCTCTCTCTCTCTCACACACACACACACAGAGAGAGAGAGAGAGAGAGAGAGAGAGAGAGAGAGAGAATATGAATGAATGAATGAATGAATGAATGAATGAAGGCAGGACAGAGGAGAGACTTATTTGAGAGTTTGGGGCATATGTTGGTTGTTATAGCTAAATGAATTTACACTGGATCCAGTGCCGGATTTATGTATAAGCTAAACAAGTTATAGCTTAGGGCCCCACTCTCTTGGGCCCCCCAAAAAAATTAAAGGAAAAAAAAACCTGGATGTACATTTCCAAAATATTAGATAAAAAACAAATAAAACCTACATACAGCAACAGTGTTTTGTGTTGTGTAGGCTCCTATTTGTTATGTGCAAATGGCTTTAGATACCTACTAGGTCCATAAATTACTATAGCATATATTCAACACAAAAAACAGTTGACAATTTGTTGTTGACAAAGGACAGCTGGACATATAAAGGGCCCCATTACCTTCAGTAGCTTAGGGCCTCATCAAACCTAAATCCGGCCCTGACTGGATCTAAACCACCTCTTGCCTGGTGTATCTGCACACTATAAACTGGTGAAGCTCCTGCTTCATAAAGTAAACTAAAAACCAAACTGAGGCCTGTGTTGTGTATTTGGAAGATTTTCTTGGGGTTGGGTCTGTGAATCTAGATGCGACTGTGTAAACAACTGCCAGTGTTTAGAAATCTTAGCTCAAGTCAGCTAGCTTAGTCAGAAGCTCATATTGCTGAACAAACCCATCTTGGGAGCTCTCTAAACAGGAAGCTCCATGAAAGGTAGCATTTCTGGCTATTTAGGATTAGTCAGACCCTGCACATCCGAGGTTATTTAGAAAGAAAAGAATATCCCAGCAGAGGCCCGATAGGTAAGGTTCAGTTTAGTTAGAGGGCCAAGCTAGGTGTGATGGAGGCAGTCATATTGTTTCTCCCTCCTATCTTCATATTCATATCTAAAACATATGATTAATGTAAATAGATAGTGTTGCTGGTCCCATACTATGGAATGCTTTCCCAGCAGAGATTAGGTAGGCATCCTTACTTTAGACATCCTGGCATCTCTTGAAGACCTTTTTACACAGGCAGTCCTATGCAACTGTTTATACACATTTTTATTACATTTATAATAAATTCCCTCCACATTTCCTCCAAGGAGCCCAAGGTGGCACGCACCGTATTCGTCCCTTCCCTGTTATCTCCTGACAACAACCCTGTGACGTAGGTTAGGCTCAACAACTGTGACTGGCCCAATGTCACAGCCGATTGGAGACTTGAACGGGGTCTCCCTGTTCTAGTCCAACACTCTAACCAAAACTCCACACTAGTTTTAATGACCGCTTTTTAAACTCTGCCGTCATATTTTCAAATTTTGTGCTTCAGCTCAGAGATGCAGGGTTCCTGCTTCTTGTCGGAAGTAAAGCCGGTATATATGAGGAAACCTTGAGCCTGATCTTGAGAAGTCGCCCCTACTAGCCTGACACAACGTGCTACAGGACAAAAATGACATGGCAAACTTGTTTTGCATTGTGTGTTATATCTAGATCAGATAAAAGTCTGGATTCCAAATAATTCCATTTCTGCAGTTGCAGACCCCCTCACTTCTCAGAAGTTCTAAAAGGCTGCTCAGCAGACTCCTGTCACTGAGATGTTTGGGTAATCCCCTTTTCTGAGCAATAGGCTTATGCACAATCACAAGCCTTTGCTAAATTACTATGAATAAAGCAAGATCTTGAAGATGGAAGTATTTAGGAATGATGGGATATAAAAAACAATCTAGCACATTAGTGCATCTTCTTGCATAAACAGGATTTCTCAGAGTCACCAGAAGGTGTCTCACAGCACAAAGAGAGCACTTTTTAAAATATTCACCTGCATCAAAATTTGCAAAATGATACATGATGCATGGTATAACTTTGGGCACTAGGTCTTAAGTATTTTCTAAACTTGAGCTTCTCCACTTATGTTTTAAGGTTTAATTCCAAAGGGAAATACTGTAAGATCTTAATTTTACCTGAGAGAAACGATATAGCACATACTCTGTACTCTACTTTTCCCACAAGGAGGGCCACTAGACCTTTTCCACCCATCGCTTCCATTTTCTGTTGTTCATTCCAACGAGTAAATAATGGCAGCAGTGAATTCTATGTAAACAGTTCAGTGAAACCTAATGCAAAACAGCTGGACCCAGTTTAAACACAGCCCGCACATGGGTGCAGCTTTCCTTTTGTGAAATCCAGCCAGCCATCACAATGAAGCCCCTCATGCAAAGGTTTACGCCCAGCAGGAACCAGCTATTGTTCATCAAACACAGCTAAATTGTTCTTTAGAATTGTTCCTCCCAGTGCAGATCTGCTGACCCATTGTACATGAAGGCACAGCACCTCATAAGACAAAGCCAGCACTAATCTCTGAGCAAACACCCCCACCACAACATATCTTCTGCTCTCTTCTCCCTAGCTAGGGTGAAGATTGATGTAAGAACTTTGAATGTACCTTTACTGCCCTAAGAAAAGTGTATTTCTGTACTGGAGTCCTGTACATTCTTGTGACATGACAGATATACCTCCCTTGAGAGGAAGAGAATGAGTGGGCAGAAAGAAATGCAGTATATTAGGGGAAATTGCTTGCAAAAAAAATGTGCATATTGAAAGACATTTGCACTAAGATGCTGGTAAATTTTCACAAGCACTTTGAAAAGTTCATAAAGTGATGTAGAAAGGTGGAAACGTGAAACTGAGCAAAACTCAAACTGGAAGATTTGCCAGTCCCCCTTTACTGATGATATATGATAACATCTAAAAGGGGCAAAGGTTCTGCAACTGCTATGTTTTGAGTTTTCTTTCTTTCTTAATAAAATTGTACGCCGCTTGATTGTAAAACAACAACAGCCCTCAAAGCGGTTTACAATGCCTGGTTCGCACATAATGCTAAGCCAAACTAATACTTAAAAATCACAGCCACTTCACTCTTCCTCTGGGATCTAAACTGTGCTAATTCCAAACTCGTGCTCATAGTTCATCTCCCTCCATACATTTTAGCTTACCACTCACAGAATTGCAGAGTTAGAAAGGACCCCAAGTACAACCCCTTGCAAAGCAATCATGGTTTGTTAGGAGAAAGCAAGCAACGAGTTTGGGTTCAAGCAATGCACTCCCAAGGTAAACCATGACTGAGCTCCCATAGTGTGGCAGGAGTGAGAGAGGGGTGAAATAGTTGGTCATGATTTTCCACCCTGTGCCACAGTGTGTTTGCTTGCTCATGGTACGCCATCATTTGACTTCATGCTACGTGCAAACTGGGCTGCTAATTACTGAACCCTGAGGGCAGGCAGCTTTTGAAAGAAATTCTGGTCATAGTTTGAAGACACTAGAATACTAAATGTGCAGGAAGAATGTTGTCAGGCCTTGTATTTTTTTCCAGATAGCCTCTAGCTTGCTTTCTCCCCCACCTTTTTTTTAACATCAGAGGGAGTGACCAGCATTTGTCAAAATAAATTACATGATTTCCATGATTTATCCTTTCTCCCCAGAAAACCTGTTTAGCAACAGTGGTGGTGGAACAAGAGAATGGGGCAAGAGAGGCTTCTGCTTAAGAGCAAATTGTACTTACCAGATGTGCTTGTGTTTGGCATACTGTATCTCAACTTATAAAATACACTCCCACCCCGGGAGAATATCCCTCTCGCCATTGCAATCCCACTTCATAGAAATGTGCTGTAGCTCAATGGCAGACCATCTGCTTTGCATGCAGGTCCCAGGTCCAAGCCCTGGCATCTCTAGGTAGGACCAGAAGAGAGTCCAGTCTGAAACCCTCAAGAGCTGCCGCCAGTCATTGTAGATGAAGCGAGATGGGCAAATGCTCTCTGTATAAGGCAGCTTCCTATGTTCCTAACTCTGCTTCTAAAGGGCTCTAAGCAGGGATGTTAGTTAAGGGGTAGACCACCTCTTTCAGCCCACCGACTGCATTTCCACCTGGGCAGCTCTCCAGGGACTGCATGCCAGTGATGGGCAGGGATGGAGCCAAAAGTCGGCAGGGCAACCCTTATGCCTCTTGCCTGTGTGCAGTCGGCTGTTTTCCAGACAAGTAGAGTCATAGATTTGTGCCCACACACCTCTACCCTTCATTCAAGCAAGCAGAAGGCATTGCTACAGTGCAAAGACACGAACGTGCAGGGCAGGGCTGGTGAGGGTTGTGGCCTGGAGAGAGGGGGGGTGACCTGGGGAGGAGGGCACAAAAAGAGGTCTGGAGGACCACACTGGACCTTTAAGCTCAGTCCCCACTCCTGGTGCATACTGTCTGGGGGTGACTGGAACTCCCATCTGCAGTCCAGTAGAAGGGAGAGTTGTATGCAAGAATGCTCTCCTAGATATGGCCCAAAGCAAGTTCTGCCTGGGAGCTGTGAAATCTACAGCACAACTTGCAAGTGAAGAAAAAGAACAATCAAGCTCAGGCTGGGTACACACCATACATTTAAAGCACCCTCTCAAGAATCCTGGGAACTGTAGTTTGCTAAGAATTGTACCTCTGTGAGGGGAAAAACTGCAATTCCCAGGATTCGGGGGGGGGGGGGCTTTGCTTTAAATATATGGCATGTACACAGCCACTTGTATTGCTTTCTGGAGAATCATACAGATGTATTTTGAGTCCTTTTTGGTACTGTCATGTGTCTTTTTTTTTTTTTTGCATGCTTGCTGGCGCTCATTCAACACTACTAATTCAGAAATATAGCAAATGGTTCATTCATGCTTCTACTTACCCTGCTGCTTTCACCCAGGAAAACCTGCTGTTTACTGCTGAATTGAAACAAACGTCAATTGTGTTTTGTCCGCATTGACATTTGCTCCAATTCAGCACAAAAGAGCAGGTTTTCTGGGGGGAAGCAGTGGGGCAAAGGCAAAACTACTTGGACCCATGTCTGGAAAGCATGGGAAATGCAGAAAATCACTTGGACCCATGCTGTCTAGTCATGGGACAAGTGGAAATGTAGACGAGCCCTACGGTTGTGTGTTGCATGTCAATTGCATTATAATCAGGTCAGCATGATAAGTGATGCTTCTCCCCCCATAGACCTTTTGAGATGTTCAAACCGTGTCCAGTTAACAAACATGTAGGGTAGAGCCTGCTGATCTTTGACCCCCAGCATGTGCTCAGTGAATGGCATTTTGACTTCTGGAACATGGCTTAAGAACATAGGATATTGCCTTATTATACCAAGTCAGACTATTTGTCCACTGTCCAATATAGTCTACCCTGGCACTTGGTTTCAAGGGTCTTGGGCAGAAAGTGGTCTTGTTCGTCACCTGCTGCCTGATCCTTTTAACCTTTCCCATTGACCATGCTGTCTGGGTCTGATGGGAGTTGTGGCTCAGGAACTGAAACAGGGACATTCTGCATGCACAAACACAAAGGAGGCATGAATGAGGCTCACTGTGTGTGAATGATAGGCAGGTCCAGATTCTTCAAAGAAGCCCCATCACAAAACAGGGAAGATCAAGGGCCCATGCTTTGCGGTCAAATGTTGAACCTACAGCTATGGCTGGCTAGATTTAAAATGGGGATGTTGCTTCTTGTTGGCCAAGCTAGTTTTGTTGTTAATGCTTAGGCTCAGTGCTGGAAGAAGGCAGTATCATAGTTGAATACATTTAAATGGAGGAAGGGAAGAGCAGCCTTGCCACAAATGGATATGAGTGCCTGCATATAATTCAGTACTTAGTTCTTGTATTGTCAGACTGACCTTCGCTTGCCTTTGCCCCACACTTTCCTACTTTCTACTGTCTTTTTAGCTTGTGAACCAAAAAGCAGGTTGCATCTTTTAAATTTCAGAGAGTTTTTACGTGAAGGACTATTTTTCTGAAAAGCGGGGCCAAAATATAAGAAATAAAGCAGAGGCTGTTCACCTGGGGCTCTCCAAATGTTGCTGGACTGCAGCTGCCATCATCCATGGCCACTGGCCACGTTGGCTGAAGCTGTTGGGAGTTTTAGTTCAGTTTGGATGCCTACACGTGAGCCACCCATTTTAAAGAACAGCTACTGCTTGGGAATATGCAGCACTCAGCTTAAAGCTGTCTCTGACTTCAGTCCAAAAGCAATCTGTCAATCTGAAAGCAGAGCCGTTGGAAACAGATTATGACTGGGCGTGGGAAAGTTAAGAACTGTATCGTAGTACAAGGGCAGGTAAAGCCCGTTGTTTATCTCTGGGGTTCATGCTGAAGCATAATAATAATAATGTAAGCAACACTGGCATTAGGGCTTCCTGCCAACAACTGAATGAGCTGTTCTCTCCTTTGTGCAGGATTAGCCCATGTGCTGCCTTCTAGTTGTTCCTGGACTCCAGTTCCCATCAGCCTCAGCCATCATGACCAACGGTCAGGGATTATGAGAGCTGTAGTCCAACATTAGAAGGCTATCACACTGTCCAGCCCTGTCTTAAAGGTAAAGGGACCCCTGACCATTAGGTCCAGTCATGACCGACTCTGGGGTTGTGGCGCTCATCTCGCTTTACTGGCCGAGGGAGCCGGAGTACAGCTTCCGGGTCATGTGGCCAGCATGACTAAGCTGCTTCTGGTGAGCAAGAGCAGCACATGGAAACGCCGTTTACCTTCCCGCCGGAGTGGTACCTATTTATCTACTTGCACTTTGACGTGCTTTCAAAGGGACCGAGGAATGGAAGCTCACCCCTTTGCGGGGATTCGAACTGCCGACCTTCTGATTGGCAAGTCCTAGGCTCTGTGGTTTAACCCACAGCACCACCCGTGTCCCATAGCCCTGCCTTAGGGCTACACTAAAGCTAGACTCAAAGCAGCAATGGTGAAAAGCAATAGAGTAATTTTCTGTGCTCCTTGTTCATGTATGTTTGCATTTAATTAATAGGATTTCTATACTGCTTAATCATCAAAACCTGTAAGCTGTTTGTGTCAAACTGTATTGGAGATACATGGGCACAAACTTGAATTTGCTGCTTTGTAAAAAAAAAATGGGAAGCTCTAACAACAGTGCAATCCTACACCTATGTATTCAACAGTCAATCCCACTGATTTCAGTGGAGCACAGGACTGCAGACTTAGGTGTGCATAAGCACAGGAGAGGGAACTCAAAAGACAATTTCTAAAAATACTGGCAGCTCCAGTGGGTTTGACACACTCCCTTTGGCTCTCAAAAGCAAATTGCTCAGCAATGCAACAACAAACAGAATTTCACAGCAGGATAGAGCAGGTCACACCCTTGCGTGACTCTCCTGGCTTCTCAGAGAAAGAATGCATTGCTGGGAGGGGTGTGAGGAAGGCTAAATAAATATCTCCTGGCACATACTTAGAAAAACAGCTATTGTAGATGGCCAGGATAGCTAGAAATAAACTAGTATGAAAGGGGAAGAGACTGACCATTGCAACAACAGAAAAGGAAGATTTATGAAGGCACATAAACAAGCAAGCAAGTGAAAATTTGATTGCAGTGAATCTACTGACCCATGATTCCCAGGTGCACCACACAGCACAATTGGCAAGGGATTTCTTCCATTAATACCCCACCTTTCTTCCATCCTGGACCCCAAGGAGGCTAGGCACTGGCCATCCCAGGCACTGAACAGATGCAGGCCAGTTTAGCTTCAGCAAGATTGTCACCTGGACAACCTTGGATGTACCTAGAGAGTGCTGTCCTCCTTACTGGAGTGAGGAAGACATTTTTCTTTCGAGGGCCACATTTCCACCTGGATGCCAGTGGGTCAAACCCAGCAATGGGTGGGTATGGATGCAGAGGGACTCTATTGCTGAACCCAACAAGCGACATCCAGCATTAGTCATACTTCATTAAAATCAACAATAACAAGTCCATCCATCTCATTCGGTCTACTCCAAGTACAACCTAGCTAGGTATCACCTAACAGGTCTATGTTCCAAGTATGCACATACAGGATTGCATTTTTAGGGAACACACACACACACACACACACACACACAAGGATTGATAATCCCAGTGTGGCTGCCCCCGTTTCGCTGAGCAGCGCCGCTGCTGAGATATGACAGGTGCCCACTCCTTACTTTCTGTAAATCATTGAGACATTTTTGTTTCAACAAGCTTTTCCAGTTGTATGAAAAGGTGTCTGCCTTAGGTTTATAAACAATAGAAGATGAACGCCTACTTTCAAGGTTTCTTTGAACTGTTTTCAAAACCATTTTTAGCAGTTTTAATTGTATGCTCGTAATCACCACTTGAGATGAGTGTCAAGGGCGATTCAAAAATTCGTAATTATATTTCTCATTTTTTGAAGAAAGAAAAACCAACAATCCATACTTTCATTTGCTTGGTATAGGAAAGAGCAAACAACTGTTGTGTCGCCAACTTATTTTATGGCCCTGGATCCTGTGCCTTTAACAGCTGCATGCCATGCAGAAAATGAGCAGGGGAAACCTTTCCCAGCGGTTGAAATGAGCCAAAAGAAAGCAGTTTCTGCCTGTACTCAAGGAAATGCGGGCATTTTCATGCAAGAAGAGGATGAAGTTTTGCTCATCGAGTTGCACTTTTGCTAATCGTTGCAGTAGCAGAAACTTGTCAACTTCCCTGCTCCTGTGCCTTTAACAGCAGCAGTGATACAGTGGTACCTTGGGTTAAGAACTTAATTCGTTCTGGAGGTCTGTTCTTAACCTGAAACTGTTCTTAACCTGAGGTACCATTTTAGCTAATGGGGCCTCCCACTGCCACTGTGCCGCCGGAGCACGATTTCTGTTCTCATCCTGAAGCAAAGTTCTTAACCTGAGGTACTATTTCTGGGTTAGTGGAGTCTGTAACCTGAAGTGTCTAAGGTACCACTGTACATAGAAATGTGGTAGAACATACTTATTCTGGCAGGAAGATAAAGCAAGGGGAAAAGGTTGGACTGCTTTGTTTCAGAATGTCAGGCTCCTGTAGGGCTGCAAGATGTTCATCTGGCCTCTGCGCTTGCGCCTTCAATTGCAAAGAATGAGCAGGAGAAGCTTTTCACAGCGTGAAGACAAACTTCAACCGCCATTTTCTGCTGCAGATCAAGCGGCTCTTAGAAGGCACTGCTGCAAAACCTGGCTGAAAAGCTGGAAGACCAAGCCTGCTCCTAAAGGCATAGGTGAAAAGCAGGGTTGCCTATTGGTTTCTAACAGGTTTCTTACTCCTGTTTAACAGCAACTTGAAGACATGGCGAAGGTGGTTTCAGGTTACCTTCCCCCCATTGGTTCCAATACTGTTTGATAAGAGGCTAGTCCCATTGCCCACTGTCTCTGCATTCAGCACACGTGCAAAAGGGCTCTAGGCACCTCCAGTGGTACATTCCTAGAGGCCTTCTTTGAATGCTCACATGTTGGAGGGATGTGGCTGGTAAACATTTTGCTAGAAGGGAGCACGGCTAGTTCCTGTGCCCCTCCTGGCCTGCCCATTCTCTGAGCATGTGAGCGAGGTCATCTGAGCACCTCTTTTAGCAAGCGATAATGCTATCTCTATACTGTGATAAACATCCCTGGTTGATTTTTTGCAGACCAAGCTACTGCAGCAAGTCAGGACATTTTCCTGTCCAGCTGGCAAACTTAAGGAAAAGGGAAGAAATAATCACACACGAAACATGAATTGGTTGAGTCCTCAAACTGAATAGTCTTGTGATTTGGGACACTCACAAGTGTGGCTGTCTAAAAGAAATACAAAAGGGGAATCCCCAAGTTCACAGGCATTTTAAAAATAGCTCCATTGGTACATTCTTTCACTTCCACATTGCTAGAAAGTTAGGTTTTAGCAAACACACACACACACATATGCAGCAATGGCCACTGGAGCATTATGCTAAAAAAAAACCCACAACAGCCCAGGAAAATGTTTCAAAAGCAGTCTATAAAGAATCTGCCTCCATTTTTCAACAGATCTGGCAGACTAGGGCAGTTTTGTAGGAAGCACTGATTAGTAGTTAGGCATAGCAAAAAACAGCAAGCAAAAAAAAAAATTCATAGAAATTTCTGAAATCCCATTTTCTTTGGTTATTTAGTTTCTCATAATATAAAACCAGGATACTGAATTGATCCTTGTCCAAAAGCGGGCCAACATATAATGTGTGAATGGTTGTAAATATCAGAGTTGGTACTCAAATTATTTACTTTGATGCAACTTGAACGGCCACAGGATTTGCAAATGAGTCTTGAGTTCAAAAGGAATAAGAAGCAGTGGTGTAAGGCAGAGATTATCTGGGAAGGGAGGGGGCACTTTCTTCTGGTTATCCTTTGGGAAGTATAAAATCAGTCTCTTGGAGGATGCCGTGCAGCTCTTGCTGGTGAGTTAATGCTGAAGATATGGTAATACCATTTCCTGCATGGTCTCATCGGTCCTTAAGGTCTTTATTGCCTACTTTTCAGTCTTTCAGTGAATTGTAGGCTCTTATTGTCTTGTTATTGATGAAATCAGTCTTCTTAAAGTTAGCCTTGTAAATGAAAAAATAAGAGAGATTAAACCAAAAGAGTTTAAATTCTCCTGCTTTCACAATACTAGAACCCAGGGTCTGTGCATGATGCAGAAAACTATGTTTGTTTCAGACATCTCTACAGAGCTGACCACGTGGTTTGGAGGAAGATATGCAAACACTACTAGGCAAACAGCTTTCTGGAGAACTTGCAGGATATTTGGGTAAGAAAAGGGAGACAGGAAATTAATACTTTTAATGAAATGTGGACTACCTTTATTACTTTTTGGTACAAAACGCAGACTAAAAGTTCAGAGAAGAAACTGCTTCATTTTATTATGAAACACTGAACTTTTCTTTAATGATTATACTTTTAAACTGAAGTATTAAATTAGAGAAAATGTGTCACTGGCTTGTCTCTTGAAGACTAAGGCTACAATCCTAACACACTTAACTGGGAGTAAGTACCACTGAATCCAATAAGGACTTATTTGAGAGTAGACATGGTTAGGATTGTGCAGTTAGAGAACTGACTTTGCAAACAGACCTGCAATACTTAAAATCCATTGAAAAACAACAACTGTGACCAACAGGAAGGTTATTGCCCCAGAATTAGTTGACAGCTTACCTTTTTGTAGGCACTGTGGAGATCAGCATGAGACCACAAAGAATACAAGAGGATGGAAGCAGCTCTGCCGGCTTTGCTGAGGAGGAGAATAATAACAGCAGCAATCAGCATTATTTGCAAAGCAGCTCAGCTAAGTTAAAAGGAACAAACCTTGCCCATGGGGCATTGAGTCTCAAAAAAACACAGGAAGGTACACAACAGAAAGGGGGAATAAAGAAGGACGGAATCTAGGTAGGAAAGGAAAGAAGCACAAGGAATGAGACATGTAGATTATTATTAGTTTAATACTCATTAAATTTAAACAGCTGCCCATTCCCTGGGTATAAAATAGGTTAGATAGCTGATCTGAAACACAGCCCAGGTGAATAAAAAGGTCTTCCTTCACCTGTCACTAAAAAGACCATGGATAAAGCAGCAGGTGAGCCTCTCTATGGAGGCTGTTGTATAGCCGAGGTACCAACCCCAAGAAGACCTTCAATTTGGTACTTGCTCACCTAATTTCACTTGGCAAGGGCACCTTGAACCAAGCCCTGAAGAGGAACTCAGTGTCTGTGTAGGTATATACAGAAGAAGAAGGAGGAGGTCTTTAAGGTGGATTTCAGGAAGTAGTGAGTTGCCAAAGAGAAAGGGGAGTTGGAGAAGGGGTGATGCAGGCACAAAATACAAATCATAACCTGAGGTTTAGCAAGGAGGAAGGGATTTTGGCAGAATCAAGATGATGAGAAGGCAAATGGGAGAGTCTAGAGAAGAAAGTGTGAAGATATTTAAAAGAAAAAGAGCAGGAGCACATGCTGCAATAAACAAACAGAGAGCAACAGAGGGAGTGTAACAAAGAAGAAATGTGGGCAAAATAAGACAGAGAAAAGCCCTCGTTCCCTGCCAGCAGAATAAATAATAAAAGAGGGACAATTATTATTGGGTTGTATCCAATGCTAGTTATGCAAAACAGAGAAGTTAAATATACATGATTAACTTAGATTCCATTAACTTAAATGGGTTTAGTTAGATGAAATCCCTATTATTATTATTATTATTATTATTATTATTATTATTATTATTATATTTATATTTAATTAATTTCTTATCCATCCTTCACCATGAGATCACAGGGTGGATTACATCAATTTTAAAAATACAGTTTAAAAATCAGTTGAAAGCAAATAACCCTACTCAAGAGGAAAGGAATTAATATCTGTCTCTCTCTAGTATCAAATGCCATGGTAAAGAAGTGTGGCTAAGAAAAAGGTAAAGCAGAAAGAGAAGACAAGAAGGAATGAGAGTATAAAATATTTCCAGTGGAGGGAGATTGAAATGGACGCATTTTAGGAATATATAAAAGTTGGAAATGGCACACCACTGGAATGGGTTTGAGAACTAGGTCTACAATGCCAGCGATTCTATAAGAGAACAAAGGGATATAGTAACTGGACCACATAACTGCAGGCAGAAACAGTAATAAGGAAATGTAGTTATCACTCAAGTGCAACCTCTTGAAACGTATTGAAATGTTTTTATATCAATCAAACCACTCACTAAACTCAATTGCATGCTGATGCCAACCTAAGCAAATAATTGCTCAGAACAGAGCATGCCAAGCATTGCCCTGAAACAAGGTAGTTCTTTAGCACTGCAGGGATACCACACAGGGATCTCTGGACAGCAGGACAATGCTGGGGACACTGCTTATTTTATGCTTTTTGGGGGGGCGGGGAGGGCAGGCATATATGAAAGTGGCTCACCTGTCACTCAAGCTGATGTTCAGAACCTTTGAGATGCCATCAGAGTTCAAGAGAAGCCGAGCATTCTGGGAGCTGTTCTGAGTCAGGTTGTATAAAGCGTAGCAAGCGGAAGCCGTGGTCTCGTTGGCAATGTCAGAGGTTGGGGCAGCATCTGGAAGCACGGCGACCAAATCTGGCAACACTTCTCTGGCTGGAAGGTGAAACATGAAGTGCCCTTAGAATCCTCAAGTTTAGAGCTCTGCAGCTGTCTGCTCAAACGGTACCCAGCAAGTAATATTCGGCATATTTAATTTGCAAAACACTTTAGATGTGGTTTTCTTTAAAGATGCTTACTCCAGAAAAACTTTATGGGGCATGACACTTTTTCATTAGGTTTATCCAGAGGTTGGCTTCCGTTTACCAGTGATCCACTGTGCATCCAGGGCCCCACTCACTAGGATGAGTAAGAGGCCCCCCTGCGATCATCTGATGACTTTTTAAATGTGTCCCCTCCACGAGAGGTCCGGAGGGTGGCAACATGAGAGGGGGCCTTTTCTGTGGTGGCTCCCTGCTTGTAGAATGCCCTCCCCAGAGACGTTCACTGGCACTGCCATTACATATTTAGGTGCTAGGTGAAAACGTTCCTCCTGACCGATTAAACCATCTATGGACTTTAAAATGTGCTGGGGTTATTTGTTCTGGAGTGGGGCACAGCAGAAGTGGTGCCAGTCCAATCTTGATTCCCTAGTGTGAACAGGATTTGAATGCCATTATAGAGCTAATGGAAACAACCATCACAGATGAAACACCACAACCTGAACTTCCTATCATCCCAGACAGAAAACATTAAGATGAACGAAGTGCACACACGCAGCTGTGATTGTTTATTAAGGCAAACCTTTATTGTTCCTATTATTAATGGAAGGGGATTCATCAAGCTCAGCTGTCTTTATATACTTACCATGCATTTAACAGTAATCTGACACTGAAGTAATTTGGACCAGTCATTGCACATTTATTTACCTATTTCATTCTGCAGCGAGGTGTTGCGAGACAAGTTCCTGAGCAAGGAGACGGCCGTTTTCTTAACACTTGGACAGCTCACATGCAGCATGTTTCGAATACTTGGGAGGCCGTTGGCCTTCTTGACAATGACTTGGGCTACTCCAAATGGCATCTGTCAGAAAACACACACAGCTTCTTCAGGCAAGAGCGAAACCACCAGCATGGCCAGTTGTCAGAGATGATGGGAGTTGCAGTCCAACAACATCTGGAGGACACCACATTGTTCAAATGTGTCTACACCATAGACTTAGCAGGTTTACAAACCATTCCCTCTCCCAAGGACAGCTTCTGCTCTATAGTAAGCGACAGGAATTCTCAGCTCCCATATCCAACTATAGTTCCCAGGATCTTTTTGGGTGCAGCCATGCCAGCTAAAATGGTCTAAACCAATTATAATTTCATTGCATGCCACTGAGAGACATTAGAGCTAATTCAGTCCCAGAGCTGTGCTAGACACCTAATAGGATGTCCCAGTTCCATTTCAGCCTTTGCAAGATGCTCCCGCAACAATATTGCTGCCTGCCCCCTACACACAGCAGATAAGGAAAGGGAATAGCCTGGTCAGATACAGTGCAGCTGGTCTCAGAAGAAACTTCTTTGGTTGATGCAGCAGCACTGATGGCTGCTGCTCAACTAACATTGGAGAGCGGAGTTAAGTGGCAAAGGCACAGAAGGAGAATGATGCAAGATCCAGCATGGAGCAGTATATCGGACTAGGACAGGGATAGGGAACCTGTGCTGGACTACAGCTCCATAAGCATTGACCATCTTGGCTGGGGCTGATGGGAGCATCTGGAGGATCACAGATTCTCTGACCAGAGTTATTGTGAGGACAAAAACATATGCCACCTGAAGCTCCTTTGAAAGATATATATATATATATAATGCACAGCACAGGGGACAGTGATGGCCTCAGGTTTGTGTGCATGTCTGCTGGGCAAGGGCCCCCCTTCTCTTCCTTCCTGCAACTGCCACCCTGTTCTGCCTCTGCTTCTAGTAACAATCCTCCACTGCTGCCTAGGGAGAAAATGGCAGACAAGTGAGTTGGTGGCAGCGCTTGTTCCTTCTACTTCTTCTCTTCCATTGTTCTCTGGTCCTATCCCTCTGGAGGCAGAGAGATGAAGTGGGTGAATAGGTCGCCATGGCAAGAGAGGACCACCACTGGCACCAGGGAGCTCCGGCAATCAGCAGTGGAGCTTCCTGTTAAGATGGGGGCCCAACAATTCCCACCCCTGACTCTGGCCCTGGAAGTTCAGAATCAGATCTCGTTTACTGAACAATGTGAAAAGCATTTCTTCAGATGATATTTACTGGAAGATCAAGGAGGCAAACGTAGTTCTCCCCCAGGTCCTAGTCCAGTGCTGTAACCACTACACCTCACTGGCTCTCTGTATTGAGAGCCAATACAGCAGGAAACTGTAAATCCCTCTCACGAGGCCATCAAAAACATATTGAACTACAGGGGAGAGGCTGAAAGGAAAGAAAGATAAAAGAGGGAATCCTCTCTCTTTCTACTTACAGGTCCACTTCCCGCTGTGAGGTTCTGCAAAGCTCCCAGCGATGCTTCCTGGGTAAAGTTCCTTGTGCTTTTTGCTATTAAGGACAGATATATCCTTATCAGGGTGGAATGCCAGAGGGTTTCAACACCTCGGGGGTTGCTCTTTTCCTCAGGGAGCGGCAGGTCCTGCTGCTGCTAAACATGCAGATGCATTAAACAGCTAGAAACAAAACAGTTAAAACCACCCCCAATAAGGCTCACCTTTCTGGATCTAACCAAAAGGAGCCCAGTGCCAACAATGGGCTGCCAATCCTAAATTAGTAACCCTGAATCAGAGTGAAAGGCTGTCTGAAAATCCTTGCAGGATGAGGCTCAGCAGGAACTAGACGTTAAGCCGAACCATTTTGTCCGTGAGTCCATCACAGCATCAGAAAGGACCACAAGACCGTCTATTTTAATTTCCTCACTGAAAGGTGGGGCTGTCCATTCGCCAGCCCCCTCGCTCTGTGCAGCTGAATCAATGAAACACATTGTCAGCTGTGGCAGGAGCTGCCATGAACCTCTCCCCCTGATCTGGATGTTGTTGCCTTCAGAGCAGATGCTTCTGGAGAAGCCTGGCAGCAGCTCTCAAAGGATTTCAGACCAGGGTCTTGCACAGCCCTACTCTACCTGGAAATGGGCCCTTCTGCATACAAAACGTGTCGTCTGCACACTAAGTTGCTTGAAGCTCCTTCCCCAAATAACAGCCCTCTATTACCTGTTTCGCTTTCCTGCTCCTTGTTCCAAAGCATCCAATGCTGCTGTCGCTAGTAGGAACATTTCTTCTTTGCATGTAGATATTCTGTGCATAGCTACCAGGGAGTTCGGACTCCAGCTGGTAGGAGAGATTGTGAAGGATGCACACACAGTTCTCCGTGGCCTGGAAGGGAAAACAAATGTGCATTATTCTGGCTGTGTAAATAACTGGAAGCAATCGCTAAAGACCTGCAATACACTTTTGTAACTGGCGCTTAGATGTCTGGCCTTAGAATTTCAGAACTGTTATGTACTGAAGTTCTCACCCTGGGCCAGCAGGGGGATACTGTAGATAGTTTTCACTCAGGTCCACATATGCAAATAAGGGATTGAAAGTGACGTTCAGTGATTGGATAGTTACAGAAAGTGTTACAGTTGCGTTGTAGTGGAGCTCTATATAAGCAGGCTGGCTGAACCCTTCAGTTCAGTTCTGTTCTGGCCTGTGAATAAACAAGAGCTGTTTGAAGAATCGCAGTGCCGTCTGATATGTTCACCCACAACTTAACAAGAACATTGGACTGTTGTCTTGATTTTTTCCAGTGGTAGCCAAGGTGAAAAGTGCCCCAAACATTTAATGTCTCAGGTCAGCTCTGGATCCTGAGTAGGGCAGCCTTCCCTCATCTGGTGACTTCCAGATGTTGCTGCACCACAATCCCCATCAGCCCAGCCGGCATGGTCAATGGTGAGGGATGATGGGAGTTGTAGGCCATCAACATCTGGCACCACCTTGGTTATTTCTGTCCTAGAGACTCAGAAAATCCCTTCATTTGGAAAGCTTACCTTATCATCTGGCTGGTGGTCTGCAGTGGTGCCTTGTATATAATACACCAGCGATTCAATCAATCCTTCACATTCTCTCATCTTTTTCCTCCCTTCAGGGCCAGCAGAGCTCATGTTTCTACAAAAAGGGAATTAAAACTGGTTACAAGGGTGCTGTACAATCAGCTTCAGCTCTATGACAGGTTTCTGTTTCTGTAGCAGAGGGTGCTAGTCCCTGTGCAGAAGGGCTCCAACTTCAGGTTGCTACCTAAGAATACACTTAAAAGGCAGGAAAGCAAACTCAGCACTGAAAATGCTCTGGTTTATACAGGAAGAAATCAGCTCTTCAAACAGCCAGCAGGGAACGCCAATGCAGTGCTTTGCTTGCACCGATGATGCAATCTGTAAAGATGAGAGCTGTGTTGTTTACCCTAGATGGGCAGTCTGATCCTGTGCAGACTTAGGCATACCTAAGCCCACTGGAGTCAATGAGCTTAGGCACACCTTCCCAAGAATTGGGTTGTTAAAGTTATAACTCATCCAAATGCTGTTGTGTCTTGGGTGGTTAACCTGACCCAAGCTCCTTTAAAATTTCTAACAGGCCAGAAACAGCAAGAATTTTCCTACCATAAGACATAGGATCTACAGGGATGTTTTCAGCAATTTGGTCCATATTTTTGCTTTCCGTTATTATGCAAAAGCTCTTTACTAGTCAATGTGCAAGTACCATTGGAAGTTGCATAGCACAATTGATGCAACATACAGCAGACAATACAGCAGCCTTCTATTTAAGCACAAAGAAAATACACACAATTTAGGATCCATCTCGATGAAGGAGTCAGTTCTTAGGTTGATTCTAGTTATAATTAAATCCCCCAAAGCTTCCACCATAGGGCTAGGTCACCACATATGCCACAGTGTGCCTTGGAAGCCACACCCCCTCTAGGAAAGCTGTTTATGCCTCCTTGTGACTCTAAAGTACCTAACTGGTGTATAATTGGTGACTTGAACTTATTTCCTGTGTTTTATTAAAGCAAGCATGTATCTAACAGGTATAATGTTATCTGCAAAATGTCCTCTTGAGAATTCAATCCATGTTTATAGGGGAGCAATCCCTTTTGAAAACAGCAAAGTGTATTCATCAGTAAATATACATAGGATTGGGCTGAAAATATGAAACTAACAAACTTTTTTCTTCAGCCTCCTGTTGATTGGCTTACCTCTTTACAAATAAAGGTTAAAAAGTGTGTGTGGGGGGGGGAATCAGAATCTCACATCAGTGAATCCATGAATAAAAAAAGGCAAAATACATCACTAAAGCAAGTTAAAACACTAGTTTTTAACAAATGGCAAAGTGTGGTGTAATTACAGTTAACAAGAGCCTTGATAAAGGCTCAGAGTAGTGTCTTCTGATCTCCTGCCCCAGCAAAAACTGCATTCTGAACCAACTGAAGTTCCTGAGCTCTCCCTCTCAGTCAGCCCTAGCCTAGTTACAGTGGTGCTTCAGAAGCTGAAGAGAATTCATTCCGGAAGTCGGTTCAACTTCCAAAACATTCGGAAACCAAAGCGTGGCTTCTGATTGGCTCCTGCAATTGGGTTCCAAAGAATGTTCGCAAACCGGAACACTCACTTCCGGGTTTCCGGTGTTTGGGAGCCAAAATGTTCAACTCGCAAGGCGTCCAGGATCCAAGGTACAACTGTACTTCCTAACACTGCCTGAGGACTTTTTGTCTCCTCTCTATAAAGTTCCAGATCATTATTAGCTCAAAAGCAGCCACCACTGTGCTCTGTTTTACACAGAGATGCCTGCTGGAAAGAACATGTTCTTCCTTTTGCCAGTTTGCAAGCTTTGTTGACAGTAGCATGTTTGCCGTGGCCTTGCTCGTGCACACACAGAGAGTGTTTTGTAGGTATGCCAGAGCTAAATAAAACAAAAGCGATAGGGATGGAGTTTTCAACACTGATGCTTGAAGAGCAGTGCAGTGGGCGGATTTCAAAACAAAGTGAGTAGCTGCAGTTACAGAAGAGAGATACTGACAGTGGCCCTGCTGCTCTACAACACGTGCATTTATCTCTCTGGGGGCATGGCTCTGGAAATACAATGGTTCTGCTGATTTTCTGGGTGGTTCAGCTTGAATGGGAAATGCTGAGCCACGAACAGCACATATTGGCTAACATCTGTGACGTCACAAACACACTACCCTCCTCTAATCCCTGGAACAGTGTTATGCCACCTTTTTTTTTTAACAAGGCAGATGGTACCACCTGGTGATGTGGGGATATGTGAGACATAGGGCTGAAAAGGAGGAGTTTGACTTACTGGTATGTATATCTATCACACATGTTTCAAAACTGGACTTGTGCTATGGTGAACAAGCCGCTACGTGCTTTTTTAGTAGCTTACATTTGTTACCCAACTCAGCAGCTGGAAGATGGCATACAACTCCCAGCCTCTCCTGGTACTTTTGTTTTTGCTTTTTTGGCTACAGAACAAAGATGTTGAGATCTGAGCATGAGAGAAAAAGCAGGGCATGCTTTGTGTAAATCAGCTTGTTTAACAGCTGAGGCAGAACGTTTTAAGGAGGTAAGCCTTAACAAAAAAATTTAAACCCCTCCAATTTGAATGAATATTTCATGCCAAAGAGAAGATCAGATTCTTCAGTGTTTATAGTGTAACAAAGCCTTGTGTTGGACACAATGCCAGTTATGCAGTAATTAACACAAACACTACAACAAAGGCAAAATGTCAAACGTCTTTCTAGTCCTTTGAATGTCTAAGGAAATAAGTTTACTTTGCTTCCCAAATTTATTCCACAGTTGGAAAGTGAAGCAAGCTCAACAATAAAAACTGCACTCAGACCATGTGGTGGGCCAGACTATATTTTGAAAAAAAATAATGAATGAATTCCTATGCCCAACAAATAACCCAGAGATGCATTTTAAATAAAAAGACACATTCTACTCATGTAAAAACACGCTGATTCTCAGATTGTCCGTGGGCCAGATTGAGAAGGCGATTGGGCTGCAGGTTGCCTACCCCTGGGATAAACATATTGATGTACCTTGAGAGGAGCAGTATATAATTAAGAAACTGGTATTTGTTGTGCCATTCACAAACTTCGCTCCAATATCAGTTGTAGGAAATGAGGAAATGATAACTGTGTACACAGAGAGGCGTGTTCCTGCAAATCAGGTACTGGGCCTCTATAACAGCAGCTGTGTTGATAGCTGAGGGAGAAACACACACACACACACACACACACACACAGGCATTGTGTCCTGGGTAGGCAAGATGAGTGAAATCAAAAGGGACATGCTTGATGCCTAACCATCCAACAAAATTGGTTTTACTATTTAATGAGCTCGTCAAAGACTTACACAAATTCTGCCTACAATAAACTGCGTGTATGGCTGCATTCACATGGCAATTTGTTCTGTTTCCCTAACTGTTACTTTCCGTATTATATTTGAATCTTCACACGATGTAAAACCTACTTCTGGAAATATGGTGGAAGTCTTGCACTCATTTCTGTGTTAACTGTTCTCCAGAAATTTGCTTGCAACTCCATTAACCAAGAAAGTTGTGGGTGTGAACTGATGGGATTAGGGGTGGTATACAGGCAAACTGTTCTTTCCTGCCATTTTAATGGGCAAATCATGGAGGAACAGGAGCATGCATGCGCAGAAAGGGTGGGGGAGCAGTGACATTGGCCAGTGACTTCTTCTGTTGTACTACACCAGGCCCACTAGTGTGGGAGCTTGCACTTCTAAATTTGCCCCTACACTAATATCTGCAATTCCCCTTGGAAAGACAGTATGTGACATGGCACAGTGTCACTCTCACTCAGACATTTCATAGGTTTGAATTTCGCCATATAGATCCACCACTGGTCAAAGCATTGGCAAAACTGTGTAAAAGAAGAACTTCAAAATCTTCTGTCATCTTATCTTAACAGCAAGAGCATCCTACCCTCGTTGAAAATTACTACAATTTTGTTTTTGCTGGAAAGGCAGGTCAAATAATTTAGCCCAGCTGTTATCTCTGCAAGTCTAAAACCTTTATTAAGAGCAGCTCAGGTGTGTTATGCATAATGTACCATTTCATCAACAAGATAGTCTTCTTTATGCAATATAGGCTGCAGGCTATAGGTTTTAAAAAACACCTGAGCAGCAAGTGTATCAGCTATTACAAAAGGAAGAACTAATTAGGGATTTGTAATCTGGCAGATGTACAAGTAGTTAGATAAATTGTTTGTTAGCAGGTTTCCCTGTGTGCTCTGTCACCAGCTTTTGCAGATCTCTTTTAAGATACACACCGCAACATATATAACTTCACAAAGTAGAATGGCTCTGGGAATGTTAATTTGGCATTAAAAAAGGATATTTTTAGTGCTCCAGGAGCCCGCAGCTCTGCATATGCTTAGTGCATAAGCAAGGAAATAGGGAACATTTTCAGGGAAAACACAATTGCCCTCCCTACAAGGCAATGCAGCAAACCCGTGCCTGTATTTTAAAATCTTAGTTGGTGGCAGCTGGCAAACTATAGCTTAGACAGCATCCCTTTAAGCCAGGAATGGGGAACCTTTATGTTGCTCAGCTATACCTCCCATCAACCACAACATGGCCAATTGTCAAGGCTGATGGGAGCTGTAGTCCATATGGAGGGCCAAGCACCCCTCCCCCCACTCCTGCCTTATGTTTTCATCTCTGCAACAGCAAAAAATCAGGAGAACGCATGAAGGGATTTCCCCATTGTAGGACAATCTGTCCTTGGAAGATCTTTTGAACCTGAGCTGAGTTATATCCAGGCAGCAGTGCTTTCGAGGGTCCTGGGATAAGGGAAATGGTAGTTAGTTGCCCGCTTTGTGAAGTTTAAGAAGCAGGTGTAGGAAAGATCTTTTCAAGACAGGCAGGGTTCAGAACTGTCAAGGTTACAGCTTAATTCCGTACCACACAGTAATTAGAATGCCAGCTTTTATGACACTGAAATTCACCCATTGTGAAATAAAGCATATATCTGTTTTATTACAGTTTACTAAAGTGAAGAGCCTATGCTCTCTCTCTCCCCGCCCCCCCCCCCCGGTTAATTATTCTTTGCAGAATTACATCAGTGGCCTTGCAGAACTCCCACAGCCAGGCGAACGTAACTGAATCCGTTCAGCTATGACTGTGTGCAACAGAAAACACTGTCTGCTTCCTTGTGCAACCAAGGATCAAGGACCTGAGAAACAACAACAACCTTTTCCATGGAAATCCTACCATCTGATGACTGGACATCCTGATAGCTGGCCTCTGTAAGGTAAAGGTAAAAGGACCCCAACCATTAGGTCCAGTCGTGACCGACTCTGGGGTTGTGGCGCTCATCTCGCTTTATTGGCCGAGGGAGCCTGCGTACAGCTTCCGGGTCACGTGGCCAGCACGACTAAGCCGCTTCTGGCGAACCAGAGCAGCGCACGGAAACGCCGTTTACCTTCCCGCCGGAGCGGTACCTATTTATCTACTTGCACTTTGACGTGCTTTCGAATTGCTAGGTTGGCAGGAGCAGGGACCGAGCAATGGTAGCTCACCCCATTGCAGGGATTTGAACTGCCGACCTTCTGATTGGCAAGTCCTCTGTACCCACCCACAATTTTTGCTAGATTATCCAAAGTGCTCCCAAAGCTTTTCCTGGCAGGAAATGCAGACCCTTGCCTTTTCCTTGAGGAAAAATAGAAACGTGGAGTCAACATTCTGTGCCCGCATGTTGAACCTTTGACAGCACAAACCACGCTAAGCCCAGCCTAATGTTAAGAGTAGTGGATTCCATAGTGATCAAATTGCAAGGAAGTGCTGACAGGGAAATCAAAGGCAGGAGGGAGGAAATTTAGGCCCGGGAGTGTGACACTCCAGAAGCTGGACTCCATCTCCCATCAGCCCCAGAAAGCACAGTTAATGGCCAGGGATGATGAGTGTTGTAGTCCAATACGTAGAGGGACACATGTGTCACACTTCCAAGTTTTAACAATTTTTTTTTTAAAAAAACCTACAAATCTGAAAATATAAGGTTGCAAACAGCAGGATCCACTCCCTTGCAGGGATATCCGGCCATTTTTACACACCTTTAAAAACCGTATTTATTCTAAAAATGTTTTAAATGAGCAAAACTTCTTTCCAGAATCTCCTGTGGTGCCCCCCCCCCCACTTTTCTTTGCAACCCAACAGATTATCCTCCATCTGTCAGAGCTTTCTGTTATTCCTCTGCAAAGAATTTGAGTTACTTTAGCGCAACACAGCGTGTATGAAGCCTTGACTATAATCAATATTAAAAGTCATCAGGTTTTAGATACTTTGGGAGAATGAATGAGACCAAATATTGCCCACATGTTTTCTTCTTGTTTGTTACTTCTTAGTAAAACTGGGTTACTTCTTAGGCTTTCTGCTGTGCTGCTTTTGTCCGCTGAGTGTTTGGCTGAAACTGTTGCAGAGCAGCTCTTGATGGCTGCAGACAATTATGCTTCCTCCCAGCGAACATGTTTGCCTGCATTATCTCCATTTGTGGTGACTTTGGTTGCCTGGGCATAAGCTCCCTTAAACAACCACCAAGGGGTGTCCAATAGCCTTCAGGGACCTGGCCCAGGATGAAAAACCAGGCTGCTATCAAATCCTCTATGAATTCTAGAGTGCTTTGTGGGAAAACCTCCAGATTGTCTAAGATGGCATAAAAATAGGAACAGTTTCACCAAACAAACGAAGAATTAAATTACTATGGTTTGAACAAAAACACAAGACATCATAGGAAGCTGCCCAGACCACGTTGGACAACATTGGTCCCTCTAGTATTGTCTACATTGACTAGCAGTGGCTCTTGAGTTCAGGACATCTTGAGTCTTGCCTGGAGACTGTGAACCTGGGACTTTCTGCCCCCTGAATGACAGGCCCTTTCCCTGCACCCAGCTTACCTCAGGCATCCTGTAGCGTTGTAGAAGATATCTGGGTCAGGTACAATGCTTGATTTTGTATAATCTCTATCTGGCCAGCCCGAGTAAGGGATGAGAACAGTCTCCGTCAATGGCTGCAGGGCTTCTCGGATCAGCAAGATCTTCAGCTGGTCATTGGAGGAGAGATTCCATAGCAAACCTGCAAAAAGCATAGGGAACAAGAAAACAACATTGGCTCTCCATTCACAGGACTTCATCTGGTAGTGACAGGCATTTCCCTGGTTCTTTGATAAAACTAAGTCAAGCTCCAATTGCATGAAGAGCTTCTTTGACAATCTGGTCATGGATCTACCAGGTTGTCAAAACTTTCCGAAAGCAACCTGTTACTTTCATTGTGTTGGGTGTCAAGGAGAAAAGGAAACCTGGGTCTGATCTGGAGATCTGCACATATTAAAAAATGTGAATGCAAGAGATTTAACAGCTGTGCTTTCTGTTTTGTTTTTTTTGGAAATAGATTTTGCAAGTATCATCTGGCAATATATCACACGCACAGTGGCTCCCCTCTACAAAGAGAACTATTGTTTGTTCAGTTAACTGCTCTAGATTTCAAAACACATCTCCTAAAGTCTTAGCTCAAGGCAGATGGCATTTCAATCTCAGCACCAAACTTCTCCTCTGACCCTTGGCTCAAGGATAATCGCCCTTTTGTAATATGCAGATACAGTAATTGCACTGTCATCTCAGTGGGGGAGGTGGAATAGCAGTATGCACAACTTTGGCATTATTGCCACACCTGTGCATGTTATGACAGCAGAAGCTAAGAAACAAGGTAAATAAACCCCACTGAAGGTAGTGTAATGGCCAATGTGTTGGGGTGGATAGAATTTTGGGGCTGGACATGAGAGGAAAAAGATTCAAATTGTGGATTAATCATACATCTCAGTGGTTGACTGAGCAACTCACTATTTGTTAGACTAAAATATGACTGATATAAACTGGAAGGCCTCCCATTCCCTTATCTGCTATGTCCAGCAGTTATTTCACATGAAACCTATCAGAAAATAAATATGGGAACCTTGAATGAGCTAAGCACAGTAAAATAATTTGCATACTTGAGAAGTATTATAGAGTAGGAGCCAAGAAAGGTAAAGAAAGAGTTGGGAACATGTGGCACTCCAGATGTTGGACTACAACTCTCATCATCCCCAACCACTGGACATGGTAGCTAGGATGTTGGGAGTCAAACAACATTTGGAAGGTTCAAAGGTTTTCCACCCCTGACTTAAAAGCAAATGCCAGGGACTAGTGCAGTGCAATGGTTAAGTGAGTGAGCTGTGAATCAGAAAGACCCCGGTTAAATCTCACTTTCGCAACTAGAGTGCCTCAATAGTTTTGCCAACTTTTCAGTGTGCCCCTGCAAACTCTGGCATGATATGTAGGAAGCAACAGCTGAAGCTCTTCAAAGTGTGGAGGTACTAAGTGACTTCACTGGCTAATTCTTGCATATCGCGGCTGCTGTCTAAAGCCCAGACGTAGGGACAGATTAAAAAGTTGGCAGCTCTATTCAGATAGCAGGGGTGGGGGATCTGTGGCTTTCGATATGTTGTTGGACTATAACGCCCATCATTCCTGACCATGGTGGCTGGGGCTGATGGGAGCTGGAGTCCAACAACGGATTCCCCATCCCTGTCCTAAACCACTGTTAAGTGCTAAGTTGTTGTGTATTGTTATCAGCATTGCCTGACGTGGAGAACAGTGGGATGGATCAAAATTGCAAAAAGAAGTCGGAAAGATGAAGTCGATGAACTAGCTCAATTAACTGTACTCTGATGGGCACGTGAGTTAAAGGAAATCTTGCAGGGAGAGGTGCTTGCAGAACCAGGCCGTTGGGACGTAGCTGCACCGCATGCATGTGACTTCCATAGCCCTTGGGACTTTCCATGGTAAGAGACTTAGAACAAGATGGGTGTGGCTGCCTTTCCTATGCATGTTTTATTTCACGACAGGTCTGTCTGTCTGTGCTATAATCCTCCTTGCAGAAGGAATGTTCTTCCATTTCTCAGATGTATGCAGTATGAGACAAGATCAAGAGGTTAGACACTCCCTGAAGGCTTGGCTGGCTCCCCTTCAAAAGCTTGTTTTGGCTGCCTCGGCTTTGCCTCTCTCCGTCGCTACCAAGATTACCCCATAATAAAGAAAGCTTTGGTTCCTATCAGCCCTGGCACTCGCTCGCTCGTAGCTCCTCTTCCAAGTGCCTTTCAACCCCTGCAAAGCATTTGCTGCTGATGGAATGGGAAATGAAGCCAGTTTCTTGGAGCTACAGCTTCATGACTTTCTGTATGACCTTGAGAAAGGCGCTTTAGTAGTCCTGGCAGCTAAGCGACGGAAGAGAAAGCAACTTCCACGTACTATATACATTTGAGAATTTCCCTTGGACTCATGAAGCCACAGTTGTGTACATGACACAGTATTTAAGAAAACAAAAACAAAATTCTATTGCTTAGAATGTGCACCAGGATCTGATCTGAATACTAAAACCATGCAGATTTGCATAAGTTAAACCATGCAGATGTGCATAATTTCCTCATTTTGTATAATTTATTCTGCTTTTTCTTGTGTGACAGGGAAAGGCATTACAGAGGACTATGGACACCCTTCTCATTTACCACAGCACATCCATCTCTGCCAGCCCTACTTCTTAGCTACAGATCAGAGTGATAAAGTACAGTGGTACCTCTAGATGCGAACGGGATCCATTCTGGAGCCCCATTTGCATCTAGAAGCAAACGTAATTAGCGATGGCACATCTGCGCATGCACGTGTCACTTTTCGCCACTTCTGCGCATGTGCGTGACGTCATTTTGAGCGTCTGTGCATGCGCAAATGACGAAACCCGGAAGTAACGCGCTCCATTACTTCCAGGTTGCCGCGGAGCGCAACTCGAACGCGCTCATCCCAAAGTACATTCAACCCGAGGTATGACTGTACACATTATTATTAACAATTACTACTAAATGTATTACCTGCCTTCACCAGAAGGGTGAAATACTCCCTAGCATGTTCAGGATTGCAGCCTTAAAGGCCTTTGAATTGTGGCAATGCTGTTAGCTCCTTGCATAGCTCAGTTTCTAGAGCTGAGTTCAGGGCTGTGAGTTCAAGCCCCACACTGGGCAAAAGATTCCTGCATTGCAGGGGGCTGGACTAGATGACCCTTGTGGTCCCTTCCAGTGCTACAGTTTCATGAGCCACTGTTTACACGTGTTTTCATGTTCAATGGTTGAGCAAATAGGAGGGAACCTCTTCCCTCCCTGGCAGCAGACGGATGCTGGAAAGACAAAGCCAATGCATGCAAGAGGATTTCACCTTAGTTTACTTTTGCTTAGTGGGACAAAACAAGAGTTGGACTGAGTAAACAACTCTTGATAAGACTGGAGGTTAGATGGCTTTCAAGGGGGATTAGGCAAATTCATGGAAGGTAAGGTTTACACATCCTGCAGCACCAAAAGCATGGCTTAGTATGAACGTGCTTATTCCCAAAGAGGATATCACACCTAGTGTTTGATGTTGCATTGTGCTTTTACTGTTTTTTGTTGGGAGATGCCTAGAGTGGCTGGGGCAACCCAGTCTGATGGGTGGCATCATCATCATCATCATCATCCCTAGGCTTTTTAGGTCAGGGCAGCACTGCAGCTAAGTCAAGGTTCGGCATAGGGTTTTGTGCAGTTGTGGTTTAAGTTTCTTCTCCTTAACCGCAATCTGTAACTAAGGTTCGCCTTATGGTTACAGGTCACAGTTAAGGAGATGTATCTCAGGTTCAGATTACAGTACATGCCAAGACAAACCCTTTGCTTAGTTGCCCTCTGGCTTTGACCTGAAAAGCCCAGGGAGGAGTGAAACATGTGCAAGTTCCTCTCTGGCAGCCAGCATCTTCATGCGGCCATGGACAGCCACTCTGGCTTGCTGTGACATGCAAAACAGGCCACGGCATGCTGGCTATATGGAGTGGCAAGCTGCCAGGCGTTGGGAACAGGCGCAACAGAGGGATGTCGCCTTTAAGCCCTTCCTTGTAGGCTTCCTGGTAGTATCTGGTTGGCCACTGTAGGAAACTAGATCCTTGACTAAGCAGGTCTTTTGGCTGTTCCAGCAGGACTTTTCTAATATTTTATCCTTGTGGCTTTTAACAATAGGACTTTTGTTATCTCTGACAGGTGGAGCTCACAGCTCCGGGAAGGAAAGAGCAATACAACCTTGAGATTAAAGCAAACCTTGCACCTGGAAAGATCTAAGACGCCTCAGTACTTAAAAATGAAGTCTAGCTACGAAAAGCAGACCTTATCCCTCCCCACCATCACACAGGGAATTTCTGCTGACATCTGCAAGACATCCTGCAGGTTTTTCATGCTGGCTTCTCAAAAAAACAAACCTCGAAAAAAGCACCAAGAAAGAGGCACCCATCCTCCCACCAGAGATTTCGACAACTCCTACGAGAGCTATATCAGGTGCTGCACGACTCCACAAACATTCCTGAGCGGTGACATGCTAGCTACAAAATCAGCAGAGGTGTTACCAGAGGTTAACATTATCAACTTCTCTGAAGACTCTTCACCCCCGCCCCTTCCGCAGCCCCAACAGCCTAATTTGTGGTGATTAATCTGGAGAGGGGCTGTCAGCATTTCAGAGAGTGGGAAATTCTGGCTTGCTGTTCCGTTCCCAAGCCTTTCCACTCTCTGTTATCATGTGCAATGCCATTACATTATTACACAGTAACAGGCCTCTATTTAATCGTCTGCAATTGATGGGTTAAGAACATCAGGGCTTTGCTCATGCAGCAATCCCTGAATCAGCTTAAGAAGAAGAAATTCACAGCTTCTTGGACCACTGGAAGTTATTCCACAAGTTGGGATAAATGAAGGCAAAGTTGTACCCTTTCTAACATTTTGTCCCAATCTCAGGAACAATCCCTTAGAAAACTGTAACATGCACAATACTGTAATCCCATAGTATTTTTCACCTAATTGCCTCTCTTTAGGCAAGAGAGTTTAGGGAAGCTTTTAATGTTTGATGTATTACAGTATTTTAATATTTTTTTGGAAGCCGCCCAGAGTGGCTGGGGAAGCCCAGCCAGATGGGCGGGGTATAAATAAATAAATAAATAAATAAATAAATAATAATAATAATAATTAGCAGCAGCAGCAGCAGCAGCAGCAAAATTGGGTGGTAGAGCTACCTTTCACCCTGACATGCTGGCTTTCTAAGTTAAGGGAGTCCCCACTCCTGAAGAACACACAAAATGTGCAGCCCCACCTGCAGAATGAAGTGACCAGCTTTGGCTTACTGCGATGGAGTGAACATTCAGACTCCTAGAGAGGAATATCATACACATATCCTCCCTTATGTTTTTTTAGTCTTGCCATGCACTGAGCAAACCCAAGATTATATGTAGTGTGTTATGCAAAGCCACTCTTGGTTAACCTTTCTCTTCACCAACCATGAGATAATCCTAACCCCTTCTGGAAGCTTGTGCAGTCCTGGTAAACCACAGTCTGGCTTACCGTGATGTGCAACTGATGTACTTTTACAGGTTGGGGATGATGCTCCCACATGCATATAAAAATACTAGGAACCCCCTCCCCCAAACTAAGCATAGCATTACATTTGGACCTTGGATGTCTCTAACAATCAAGAGCATTTGTTAACAAAAGGTCTGTGCACTTTGAAGGTGGCACTCCAATGCATCAGCGCTGTTTAATTACCTGTAATTTGCTTTTTAGTCTCCACATCTCTGGTTTGCCGTAACAATCTCAGCAGGGTCGTGATCCCTTTCTGCTCTGACACTTCCAGCTTATTGTCATTGTCTTCAAAGACCAGGTTTCTCAAAGCGCCGCATGCTGCCCTCTGCACATCCTCATTCGGCACACTCAGAAGATCTAGTAGCTTGGGAATCCCACCTAACAAGTAAACCTGTTCAGGAGAAAGAGGAAGGTGTGTAAGCGAAGAAAAACATTAAGATAGCAGCTGCAGAGCATGCTAAGGAGTCTAAATGCGTGGAAGTCAATAGGTGGGGCTGGAGTTAAGCCAGGATAATTGCTTTTTGACATGATAAAACAAAGCCAATCTCCCCAAACAGGGAGTGTGTGCAGTTTAGCTTAGAAAATACTGGGGACAGAAATAAGGAAGAACTTATGACCTTCCAGTTCTTAGTGCTCTCATGAGATACAGTTGCTACCCGATGCACATGGACTAGCTATTAAAAATACCATCCGAAGTTCCAACAACTAGAATACTTTCTTCCTTAGTATTTTTAGTATCTTTATACTGCAAATATTGTGCTGTACACCTGCACCTTCATACTACTGGTAAAAAAGGTATCTCCTGTACTGTTTTAGATCTGCCTTTCCACATGTGGTCTAATTCAGATGACCACTGAACACACTGGGTCCTTAGTGGTTTATTTGAGGGGTGGTGGTCTTCCTTATGCACCCCACTTTTTTGTACTTCTGCAAACACTTAGGTTTCCCAAAGTATGATTCTTGTGCATGGGTGGTTCTGTTTTGGCCGCATAACCAACAGCTCTCACAGCTTGAACATCAGAAATAGAGGGAATGATTGTTATTGCCCATCTGTATCTTTCTCCCTCCTGCCGCATTCTCCCTCTACTGCCTCTTGTGTATCTGGCTCATCTCTGTGCTTCCTGGCATATCTCTTTATGGTTTTGTGCATGGGTGGTATTGTATTGTAAGGAACTTTGGCTGACATTGGAGGTAATGTCTACTGGGCACAGCAGATGAATGGGAGTAGAGGTCAGTTAGGGAGCAGAGTTCCTTTGCCCTACTGTTCAACATAATAAAGATGCTTCTTAGATAATTTAATCTTACAAGTCACAAGTTGTCCCTCGGAAAGGGGTGTGCATTTTGATCTGGGCACATGGCATCTGCATGCATCTTTAAAAGCACGTGTGTGCATGCACATCCAACCCTGTTTTAAAAAACAACTGGAGGTGGGGAGGTTTGCTTTCTTTATCAGGGTGATTTATAGTGTTTTGTACTTTTTCAAGTGAAACTCAGATTTATTCCATCATAATTTATCAAAATTATTTATGTGACGAAAAAGGGAAGAGAAAATGATCTGGAGGCGGAAGTTGACACTTGGTCAAGCAGCATATAAAAATGGAATTTTTATACGTGTAAATGGCTTTAAAACTTATCTGGACATTAAGTGATATATAAACAAATAATAGACCCAAGGTAATTTTAAATAGGATTGGATAAAGGCATTCAGTGGGTTGGAGCGTGGGACAGGACATTTTCTGTGGCAGCCCCCTGTTCTGGAACTGCCTCTCGAGGGAGGCCAGACTGGCTCCATCCCTGATGGAGTGGGGAAAATAAAAACATTCTGCTTGGCTTTTGATGCTTTTAAATCTGGGATGGAAGGTTTTAAACTCTTGCTCTGGGGCTTTTCATGCTCAGTGTTAATTGCTATGGTTTCAACTGGTTTTGTGGCATTTTTCTTTTCTTGTCAACCACCATGGGGGGGGGGGGCCCTGTTAGGGCTGAAAAGCAGCATGAAAATGCTTTTGCAAATAAAGTCACATAGAATAGAGGTGAATAGTGCAGGTCTTTTAATTTCATTAGGTCCATTCTGTGTAAAGCTTCTAACAACTCCATGTTTATTAGCTATGAGGCTATTGAATACTTTGGCTAAAATGACACCTCCGAGTTTAGCAGGAACATGCATGTCGCTGGAAGTGAGATGAGAAGCAAATAGGGAAAGGGCGTGACCTTCACAATTTACTTATCACTTTCCAGTGGTATCTGGCTGGCCAAAGACTGCTGTCTATGGCCCTGGGGTGTGATGTTATCTTTATGAAGGCCTTTGATGTTTTTAGGTAGGAGCCGGCTTGGCAGCAGCTTCTTCTCATGCCAGTCAGTCTGAATGCAGAAGGCTACAGAGTCATTCCATCCTATCTCCTAAGGATTAGACCAATTTTCCCAACCTGGTGCCCTCCAAACGTTGGGTTACAACTCCCATCATCCACAATCACTGGTCATGCTGGCTAGGAATGGTGGGAGATGCAGTCCAACAACATATAAAGTGGGGTGGGAAAGCCCGTTTCAGTCTGAGGGTCAAATTCTGGGCAGACTTATGCCTAGAAGTTGGCGGTGAGAAGGCCCAGAGGCAAAAGTGGACAGAGCAATGGGTGCCATTTTTGACCTTTGTATAATAGGCCTGCTGAAGGCATGTGAAATTTAAATGTATCAGCAGAAGCCAGAACTGAGCACTGAATCCCTCCCTACTGGAGGAGCACACTGACACTCCGAGTTTGGAAAACGAGGAAAGCTCAGTTTATTGAAGGAAATAAAGGATCTTTTCTAAGGACCCATGCTTGCATGTTCTCAGCAGGAGACATACAAATATGAAGTAGGAAATGAGGTCAGTAAACTTGAAATGTTTTGAGGTTTCTCTCTGTCTATTCACTTTCTCCCCAGGCAGACCCACCAGTCTTCAAGACAAGCTGAGCTGCATTCCAGCTCTAGTTTTTACACAAACTTGCACACCCCTTCATCCAGGCAAACCAGAAGCAAGATCAGAGTTCAAGGACACAACCGGGCAAAAAAACTCAAGGAAGCTGTGAAGTAGGGACAGTGAGGGGGTGTGGCTTAGAAGACAGGGGTGTGGCAGAGGAGGAGCTATAGTCTAGAGAGTGTCCAGAGGGCCAGATGCAGAGAGGCATTTGGCCTCTGATCAGACATTTCCCCACTCCTGGATCAGATAAATAGGTGAAACCCAGAGAGCCAAACAGCTTAATTTCTCTTCAAATACAGTGGTACCTCAGGTTACATACGCTTCAGGTTACATACGCTTCAGGTTACAGACTCCGCTAACCCAGAAATAGTGCTTCAGGTTAAGAACTTTGCTTCAGGATGAGAACAGAAATCGTGCTCCGGCGGCACAGCGGGAGGCCCCATTAGCTAAAGTGGTGCTTCAGGTTAAGAACAGTTTCAGGTTAAGTACGGACCTCTGGAATGAATTAAGTACTTAACCCGAGGTACCACTGTAAACATCTGCATGGGTACATTTCCCTGCAGTGCTGGCATAGTGACATCAATATAATGTAACATTGATAGTGTACCAACATTGGGTGGTATACCCCTATCTATAGGAAAGATTGGTGAAATTGTTAGGGCTCTAACTCCTGAGAAATTTGTCAAACGACACAATCAGTTTTGCAAGTAGCTTCTTCAGAATCGAATGGTTTATAGTGAAGTAACTTGTTTATTCTTTTAGTCCAAAGTTATATAATGCAATGGTTTCTCTGGTGAACAAACCTCTCTTTGTGGAGACAGAAATGCACGTACGAAAACATGGAAATGTTACGTAATCCTTAGCAGCGATGAGGAGCTTTGTGGTAGAATGAAGAATTTAGCTGGCAGGTGCTGAGAACACGCAGAAGTGAAACTCAACAAAAGCTCCTGTTACCCTCATGCTTTGGCATGGAACCATGAACACCACCTCTTGCTTTCAGTCAGTTCCACACACTTTCCTACAAATGCTTTGCTTACCCATTTCCAAGCCTTTAAAAATACCCTTATTTTTGGTGGAATCAGTTGCAGACAAGACTGTTTGCTTCTAGACTATTACAGTCTTTTGTGGGAGGGATTCCTTCACAGACCAGAACTAGAGGGTCTGTTGCACCAGAGTGTTTAAACTGACTAAACTGTGTAAACCTCCACATACCAAAACTGGAGGTTTGCACAGTTAGTCAGAAACAAGAAACCAATGCCTATTTTATTCTATCATGGTTCCATGTGAAATGCTGAAGTGTCTATAGCATTGTTCTTTAATTGGTGCAATATGATTGATTCACAAAGTTTAGATGGACCACATCAATAGCTGACTTGCCACCTCTAGTCAGGAAAGTCAAAGGCAATTATGGCTGTTAAAAATAGTTTTGCCAGCAATAGATATAGCTGCAGAAGACTTATGTGAACTTCAGTGCATGAGGAAAAAAATATGCTGGGTAAACTAGACTTTTGCTGAGAAGTAGGCAAGAGTAAATGGTCTGCATAGAGCTATCTTTTCCCTCCCAGATTAGGACAAAGGGTTCCCAGGAAAAGCACTGATAAAGTGACAATATTTTGTCTTGGAGAGCTCACCCTGGGAATGCTTGACAACTTGCTATAAATCAGCGGCTGAGATACAGAAGCGGCTCTTTGTAGAATCTTAGAGTTGGAAGGGACCCCCAGAGTCATCTAGTCCAACCCCCTACAATGCAGGAATCTCAGCTAAAGCATCCATGACAGATGGCCATCCAACCTCTGTTTAAAAACCTCCAAGGAAGGAGAGTCCACCACCCCTCATGGGCGTCTGTTCCACTGCTGAACAGCTCCTGCTGTCAGAAAGTTTTTCCGCATGTTTAGTCAGAATCTTCTTTCTTGCAACTTGAAGTCATTGGTTGGAGTCCTACCCTCCAGACCAGGAGAAAACAAGCTTGTTCTGTCTTCTGTATTTGAAGATGGCTATCCTATCTCCTCCCAATCTCCTCTTCTCCAGGATAAACATACCCAGCTCCTTCAAGCGCTCCTCATAATGCTTGGTTTCCAGATCCTTGATCATCTTGCTTGCCCTCTTCTTCACATGTTCCAGCTTGTCAACATCCTTCTTAAATTGTGGTGCCCAGAATTGGACACAGTATTCCAAGTGTGGTCTGACTAAGGCAGAATAGAGTGGGACTATTACTTCCCTTGATCCGGACACTATACTTCTGTTGATGCAGCCTAGAATAGCATTAGGTCTTTTTGCTGCTGCATCACACTGTAGACTCAAGTTAAGCTTGTGGTCCATCAAGACCCTTAGATGCTTTTCACATGTACTGCTAGTAAGCCAGGTGCTCCCCATCCCACATTTGTGCATCCGGTTCTTCCTGCCTAAGTGCAGAACCTTACATTTGTCCCAATTGAAAATAATTTTGTTGGCTTGCGCCCAGTTCTCCAATCTGTTAAGGTCATTTTGAATTCTGATTCTGTCTTCTGTGGCATTAGCTACCCCTCCCAGTTTGGTGTCATCTGCAAATTTGATGAGCACCCCCTCAATTCCTTCATCCAAGTCATTTATAAAGGCATTGAACAACAATGGACCCAGGACAGAACCTTGCAGCATCCCACTTGTCACTTTTTTCCAGGACGATGAGGAACCATTAATGTGTACTCTTTGAGTTCAGTCAGACAACCAGCTACCAATCCACCGAATAGTTACCTGGTTCAACCCACATTTTACTAGCTTCCTTGTGAGAATATCAGGGATGCAGGTGGCGCTGTGGGTTAAACCACAGAGCCTAGGACTTGCCGATCAGAAGGACAGTGGTTCGAATCCCCGTGACGGGGTGAGCTCCCATTGCTCGGTCCCTGCTCCTGCCAACCTAGCAGTCTGAAAGCACATCAAAGTGCAAGTAGATAAATAGGTACCGCTCCTGCGGGAAGGTAAACAGCGTTTCTGTGTGCTGCTCTGGTTCACCAGAAGCAGCTTAGTCATGCTGGCCACATGACCCGGAAGCTGTATGCTGGCTCCCTCGGCCAATAAAGTGAGATGAGTGCTGCAACCCCAGAGTCGGTCACGACTGGACCTAATGGTCAGGGGTCCCTTTACCTTTACCTTACTGTGAGAATATCATGGGGGACTTTGTCAAAAGCCTTACTGAAATCAAGATACACTATGTCCACAGCATTTCCTTGATCCACCAAGTTTGTAATTCCATCAAAAAAAGAAATCAAATTGGTCTGGTATGACTTATTTTTAAGAAACCCATGCTGGGTCTTAGTAATCACAGTATCCTTTTCTAAATGCTCACAGACTGAATTATTGAATTATCTCTTCTAGGAGCTTCCCTGGTATCGATGTCAAGCTCACTGGTCGGTAGTTACCTGGGTCTTCCTTTCCTCCCTTTTTGAAGATGTGGACAACATTTGCCTGCCTCCAGTCTGTAGGGACCTCACCTGTTCTCCAAGAATTCTCAACGATAATTTTTATCCATATACTCTCAATCTGCTTTTCATACTTTTCATGGATTTCTTCACAAGTGTACACATCTTTTATATACGATGCTACTCCTCCTCCCTTCCTGTTTGGTCTATTCCTCTTGCTCTGTTATGGACCACAGAGATTAGATACTGTTGTCTGAATAGTTTTTGAGCCATTATGTAAACAGCTTCACAACACGCTTTCACAGCTACTGCTATATTAAATATAGACTTGGAACTGACACTGAATTATGGAGGATGGAGGTGTCTCAAAGATTGTCCAGTCTAAACCCCTGGGGTGAGGACATGTTCTTTGGTAAAGGAACACCGGGTCCTCTCTTCCTTTTCTGGCTGGAGACTTCTAAATACAGATTTAGAAAGAGTCATGCCTTTGCACACACCAAGAACCTTCCCCCCCAGATACCCAGTTCATGAAGCAGGTCTACAGGACTCTTCTCTGGAGCCTCCAACATGGCACCATGGCACCCTCCGATGCTACCCTTGATGCTCACCAAGGCCACTTTCATTTTTTAAAAACCAGATTTTGTTGTTGTTTGTGTGGTCTGCTTCTTTGGTGGGGATACTGACTGCTTTTTTGCCTGCAGATAATTTGTTTTGTTGTGTGTGTTGGTACTTTGTCTAGGGGTGTGTGTACCACAAGTTCTCCCCCCCTCCCCAGTAAAATGGGTATTTTGTTGTGCCCATGGCAGTTTCTTACAATTTCCAAATGTGTCCACAATGTTTGGAGAACTCTATTCTTGTTCATAGGGACTAACACCCATACTGAGCAAGATGCTGATATCTGGTGCTATGATGGGCTCAAGCTTGATTTAACTGATGGTTTAAAAAAATTATGAACCTCCATTTGGGAAAAGGGTGACCATGCTTCATCCTATACATCCTCTATCTGCAAGGCTCACTAGTCCAAGTCCAGTTTAAAGGGAGGGCAGGCTTGGAAGTTACACATCAACGGGCAGCCCCAGGGCAGTAGACTTGGCAGGCACACAGACTTCCCTACAAACTTCCATTCTGTGGTGAGATAGACTATGTTACAGTAAGTGGGTTGTGTTCTACTCAGAATTAGACCTATGTAAATTCATGAACCCATTTGTCATGTCTATAAATTTCAATGGGACTACTCAGAGTATTGCCAGCACTGGACACATCCCATTCTTTCTAAATCTCCATCTATACTGAAAAGTGCACAAATAAATTTTATGCAAACTTATAGCCTTTATTTTTGGCCACCCTCTTTGGAAGGCACCAAGGTTTGTTGGCTGATAAGCTAGTAATTCGGAGAACTTAAAAGACATGTGAAGTTAAAGACCATCTGCATCATTGTGTGAGCTTTGTTAAAACTCAGAAACAGTGGAGCTGGAGTGGCACTGCAGTAGAGAGCTTCTTTTTCCAGTCCAAGGCCTAATTCCCAGCAAGGTTGGGGCAAGGGCCTGTTGCTGCAGTATTTGCTTCCCTCAGGTCCAGAAACAACTGTGGGCCTAGGTTAAGAGACTTTTGCGACACTAGTGTAATCTTGCTTTCTGTAGCATCCCAGGATGGTCAGAGGCAGTATGCTTCTGAATACCAGATGCTGGGAACCACAGGAAGGGAGAGGGCCCTGGTGCAAGTCCTGCTTGAAGGCTTCCTATAAGCATCTGGTGAGAACAGGATGTTGGACTAGATTGGCCATTGGCCTGATCCAGCAGGCTCCTTTTATGTTCTTACATCCACTGAAAAGCAATGGGATGGCATCCCTGCCCTCCTTGAGCACTGGACCTCTCTCATATACACAATCACACAGTCAGTCACATGCAATATTGAAAAGCATATTTGAAATAAGAGAGCACCAAGGCCTTAACAGTAAAAGTAAAGAAAATGTCAACTGGATTATTATTTCTCCATCTCACCTAAGTACTGCTGCCAAAGGATTTTTTAAAAGTTACAGATTCCAAAAAATATTTTATTCACGGCAACTTCAAGTAACAATATGGCACTTATGTAGCCTTTCCTCCAAGATTTGGAGTCTAGATAAAATTGGATTTCAAGCTGAAAGGTAGATTTGTTTGTCTCCAGTCTGATCCCTCTGCATATTCAGTGCACGGAGGGGGTTCATCCAGAGGTAAATGCACTAATATCCAAAGAGAATTTCATCCGGAAGGTCCTTCCAACCCTAGTATCTCTTAGTTCCATTATTCTCCCATACCAGCTCCAGATGCAATACTCTGCATGGAAGAGTAGCCTCTGTAAAGAACCACAATAAGTAAGAAAACTGTTTACTCACTTTCCTCCTGGCTTCTGCTCTCTGGAAACTCTCATGCTGTATGAAGACAACTGCTGGAAGGACTCGAGGGGACGAAGCATTCTCAGTCTGCAATATATTTACTGCACGCTCCAGAGTCATCTCTCCTTCTGGATTCCTGGGTGATTTAAACATTAACACTTTGTAAGCCCAGACTGCAAAATGAGCACCAGTGGAACTAATGGATGTTCTTCACCAGGCTGTGAATGTCAAGCAACAAGCCTGCTTAAAAGCAACACTGTAAATAAGTAATAGATCTGATGCCCTCCAGATGTTGCTAGACTGCAACACCCATCGCCTATGGCAGGCTTCCTCAAACTTGTCCCTCCAGATGTTTTGGCCTACAACTCCCATGATCCCTAGCTAGCAGGATCAGTGGTCAGGGATGATGGGAAGTGTAGTCTCAAAACATCTGGAAGGCCGAGTTTGAGGAAGCCTGGCCTATGGTGACTGCTGGCCATGCTGGCTGGGACTGATGGGCGTTGTGGCCCATCAACTGCTGAAGAATGTTAGGTTGGGGACGGCTGGATTAACATGCTTTCTATAAGCTTTTATGGGCCATATCCTGTTTTGTGAAATACATGAACTTACCGCAGTTGGCAGAGGTAAGTAAAGAGATTGGTACAGAGGAGGGAAAAGTAAACAGTGGGTATAAAATATGAGGAAAAGCACAAATTAAAGTAAGGCACACACCCACACCCTACATCTAAAGCACTATGAGCTCATTTTAAGCAGTCATGGCTTCCCCCAAAGAATTCTGGGAGCTGTAGTTGGCTAAAGGTGCTGAGACTTGTTAGGAGAACTCTCCTCAGAGAGGTCCTTGGGAAGAGAGATTAAGCCGCTCTGGGAATGGTAGCTCTGGGAGCAGGCAAGCTCCTCTTCTTTCTCAACAGAAACAATGCAACAATAAATTAAATAGCCAATGTTCGGCTGTCCTTTCATGATGCTAAGAATCAGCTGCCTGAGACGGCCGACTCGCTTTACCCAACGGTAGGGCTGGCCCAGCTTGATCTCAGCACACTATGTAGAATGTAATAGGTAAGAGTGGCACCATCACATGCTTCAGATGTCACTTGCAGTACAGTTGCAAATAAATAAATTGCCGCTACTGTTGTACATCACCGTACACAACAGGATTCCTCCTTTCCAAGGTTCTACCTTAGATGTTGGACTACAGTCCCAGTTAGCCTGTTGTGTTGACCCCACTGTGTTAATGCATCAAACTAGCATGACAGCGAAGCCAACATGTGACTCTAGGAGGGAGTAGTCTTTACCCACATTTTTGCATGTACTTAACCCCCCTCAAAATAGCCTTAAATTAAGTAATATTAAACATTAGAAAAGAGCAACCAGATTAAATTTAATTGACTGAAAATGTTTAAATGGTTCTAGTCAACTCATTATGCCCTGCCCCTTTCAATGCCTGTTTCAAGCAATGTGTTTTGAGCTCTGTCCATTTTCTCCTATACTTCTCAAGTGATGACGAAATCAAAATGTCAGCTGCTTATATCTGCACTACTGAGCCAACCTGGAATCGACAGCAAACATCACAGTCACCTGGGGAATTTCAGCTGTTCTGTTCAATCCAGTTGTTATCCTAACCAGAAGTTCAGTTCTTGTTCTGACTTGACATCTTGAACAAACCCTTTCTGTCCTCCTGACATTGTATACCTTAACAGCTGCAAAGTTACTTTCCGAGTACAGAAAATCATGTTCTTATAACTCAGTAGACTGGAGTAGGAATTCCAGCAATGAGTAAGGCAAGATATCGTTATGAAAACAATACATAGCAGTCGAAATAAAAATGATCTGCTGCCTTTGGAAGATAGTTTATTCCAACAACACAATCCTGAGCATGTCTGCTCAGAAGCCCCGTTTAGTTCAATGGGAGGGAAATGTGCAGTGGACTGCAGCCTATGTTATGTAAGATACATGTGCAGTAAGCTCTGTGTCAACATGGGAAGGTTAAAATAAAATAAGCTCCATGAGTGCCTGTTTGCTGAGTATGCGCATAGACAAGATGAGCCGGATGATTTCTTACATTGCTAAGCCTTGTCAGGATCTTTGCCGGATTTGCAAAGTCCCGTGAACTGGGTGCACTGTCCATGAAAACTAGATAAGAGCAAGATGTAAAGCACTGGTGCCTGGTGTGTCTAAAAAAGGGTGGAGTTAAACCTTACCCTGTTTGAGATCCAACGGCGCTGGCCCGTTCTTGAAGCATGTGTCCACTTCCTGCTGCGGCTGCCATAGCTGCTGTCATTGCCATCCTCCTTCCTGTCTCGGCAGTGGTGCTGCTGATTGAAGCTGGTTGAGAGGCCTCCCTTGTGCTCTGCGACCTGACCGTCGTCTGGTGCCAGCTGGACCTGTTCTGAGACTGCCTGTTCTGAGACCAATTTTGGGAAGCGACAGGAGTCCTGACTTGTCCTGTGGCATAACCAGAAGTCGGGTAACTCTCTTTCTCCAAAAGGTTGTTCATGCTCCGACTGGTCCCGATGCGCTGATAGACTGGTACCCGTGGGCTGTTTGGGACGCTGTCAACCTCCGTGTCGTTACCAGACCCAATGTAGAACTGCCTCTGCACAGCATACCTTCTGCTTGCAGCATTCTGGCCTCCGTAGCCAAGGATTTCGGAGCGAGCGTACCTTGGAGGCACGGCACCGGATCTCTTGCTTTCGCCATGCCTCACAGTTAGAGCCCTGTGGTAATGGAAGTCGTTTGGGTAGTGTGCCAACTTGCCAGGGCTGCCATTGGGGGAAACCTCTAATCTCTTCAAGGGCTGCCTTTGAGATGTCTCTTCCATGCCCCTGTAGGAGCTATAGGAAAGGATTCTAGGCTCCCAGCCATTTTCATAACTGCTTTGCGATCCTATCTGTTAAACACACAAAAAAGGGACAATACAGTCAATGAAAAGAACATCATGATAAGGCAGTGATATGGGGTGGAACGTTTTCTGGGGGGAAATTCCTTTGGTATATGTGGCCATAGCCACATCTTCTGGAAACTGAGCCTGTAGTTTAGCTATGCACTTTGTGAGGAAATATGTCCTGAGCCCTTTGTATTTATTACATTTACAGCTGCTCATTCCTCCAGGAAGCTCAGGGAAGCTGCATTTTACCACCATGATAAGCCTGTGAGGCAGGTTAGGCTACGATATATTGGTTGGCCCAATATTACCCGGTGATTTTCTTGAATGAGTGGGGATCTGAAGTAGAATGCTCTACCTGTTTCATCACCCTGGCTAGCGTAATTCCCCGCTCCTTCTTTCCTAGCACTTAGCTAGGAGGCAGGTTTAGTCATTGTTTGAGGACTATCCCTGCCTCCGGGTCTGGCCTTGACCGGATGGATACTGGAATCAACAGGGGAAACCCACATGACCTGAGGGTGTTGCTGTGTAATGCCAAGTCAATTATGAATAAAACCACTGCCATCCACGACCTGATTGTGGATGGAGGATTTGACCTGGCATGTGTGACAGAGACCTGGTTGGAGGAAGCAGATGGGCCTGTCCTTGCCGCTGCTTGCCCACCAGGTTTCTCTTATGCACAGCAACCCAGGTCATGTGGGCGGGGAGGGGGGTTGCAGTTATTTTTAGGAAGTCATTAGCTTGCATCAGGAGTCCTACTGGGAAGACTCAGTTTTCTGAGTGCATGTTCTGGAAGTTGGGCAATAGGGGCAGTACAGGATTCCTTTTGGTGTACCGACCTCCCCGCTGCACCAAGGATTCCCTGTCTAAGCTGCTTCAGGTCGTGGCGGATGTTCTCCTGGAGACACCTAGTTTGGTTGTCCTAGGGGATTTTAACATCCACGCCGACACGACCTTACAAGCGGCTGCTTGGGACTTCGTGGAAAGCATGGCCTCCATGGGGCTGTCCCTGAATAAGTTGGGCCCAACTCATAGTCATGGACATGCCTTAGACCTGGTATTCACCTCTAGTGACGTGAGTGATCTGACACTAAGTAAAAGTGAAACAAAAGAAGTGCCATGGTCAGATCACTTCCTGGTGCAACTGGACTTCTCCGCGACCCTTCCCCTCTGCAGGGAGGTGGGACCAATTCGGATGGTCCGCCCCTGCCACTTAATGGATCCAAATGGTTTCCAGAGAGTGGTAGGGGATGCTTTATCCCATGTTGATGGCCTTTCAGCTGATTCCCTGGTGTCCCGTTGGAATGTGGAGTTAACCAGGGCTATCGACTGTCTGGCTCTGAAGCGCCCTCTTCGATTGCATGGAGCCCGGACAGCCCCATGGTTGTCCTCGGAGCTGAGGGCGATGAAACAACTGCTGAGACGGCTAGAGCATTGGTGGCAGAAAACTCACTCCGAATCTGACCGGACACAGGTTAGAGCTCAACGTCGAGCCTACCAAGTGGTGATAGCGACGGCAAAGAAGACTTTCTTCACCGCCTCTATTGCATCTGCAGAAAATAGTAGCAGGAGACTCTTTCAGGTGGTCTGCAATTTAACGGAACCACCTTTACCACCGGGGCCTTGTAAAGACCCCAAGATCTCCTGCAACGATTTTGCAAAGTTTTTTGCAGATAAAATCACTCATATTCGGAAGGAGCTAGACACCACCGTGGGAGCAGGGCTGGGGCGGGAGAGTGCTAGAGCCCTGTCTGGTCAAGTTGCATGGAATCAATTTCAATCCGTTACCCCCGAGGATGTGGACAGGCTGCTTGGACGCGTGAAACCAACCACCTGTCTCCTTGATCCTTGCCCATCCTGGCTAATAAAAGCAAGTCGGGAAGGGCTGGGCGATGGGCTCTGCGGGGTGGTGAATGCTTCCCTCTGTGAGGGAACATTCCCAGATCCCTCTGTGAGGGAACATTCCCAGAAACCGCTTCTTAAAAAACCATCTTTAGACCCGGCTAGTATGGCCAACTATCGCCCAGTCTCAAATCTTCCATTCTTGGGCAAGGTGATTGAGCGCGTGGTTGCTGAACAACTCCAGGCACGCCTGGAGGATGCAGACCATTTGGATCCCTTCCAATCGGGGTTCAGGCCTCATCATGGGACTGAAACTGCCTTGGTCGCACTGGTTGATGATCTCCGGCGAGCTAGGGACAAAGGTGAGAGTTGTCTCCTAGTTCTGCTGGATCTCTCAGCGGCCTTTGATACAATCGACCATTAACATCCTTCTGGACCGTCTAGAGGGGTTGGGAGCTGGAGGCACTGTTATACAGTGGTTTCGCTCCTTCCTCCTGGGCCGTGTTCAGAAAGTGGTGGTGGGGGATGAGTGTTCAGACCCTTGGGCCCTCACTTGTGGGGTGCCTCAGGGTTCCGTCCTCTCCCCCATGCTTTTTAACATCTATATGAAGCCGCTGGGAGAGATCATCAGGGGGTTTGGACTGGGTGTTCATCAATATGCAGATGATACCCAGCTCTACCTCTCTTTCAAATCAGAAGCAGTGAAGGCAGTGAAGGTCCTGTGTGAGTGCCTGGAGGCGGTTGGAGGATGGATGGCGGCTAATGGATTGAAGTTGAATCCTGACAAGACAGAAGTACTGTTTTGGGGGGACAGGGGGCGGGCTGATGTGGAGGACTCCCTGGTCCTGAATAGGGTAACTGTGCCCCTGAAGGACCAGGTGCGCAGCCTGGGAGTCATTTTGGACTCACAGCTGTCCATGGAGGCGCAGGTCAATTCTGTATCCAGGGCAGCTGTCTACCAACTCCACCTGGTACGCAGGCTGAGACCCTACCTGCCTGCGGACTGTCTCGCCAGAGTGGTGCATGCTCTAGTTATCTCCCGCTTGGACTACTGCAATGCGCTCTACGTGGGGCTACCTTTGAAGGTGACTCGGAAACTACAACTAATTCAGAATGCGGCAGCTAGACTGGTGACTGGGGGTGGCCGCCGAGACCAGATAACACCGGTCTTGAAAGACCTACATTGGCTCCCAGTACGTTTCCGAGCACAATTCAAAGTGCTGGTGTTGACCTTTAAAGCCCTAAACGGCCTCGGCCCAGTATACCTGAAGGAGCGTCTCCACTCCCATCGTTCTGCCCGGACACTGAGGTCCAGTGCCGAGGGCCTTCTGGCGGTTCCCTCATTGCGAGAAGCAAAGCTACAGGGAACCAGGCAGAGGGCCTTCTCAGTAGTGGTGCCCGCCCTGTGGAACGCCCTCCCATCAGATGTCAAAACGATAAACAACTACCTGACATTCAGAAGACATCTCAAGGCAGCCCTGTTCAGGGAAGTTTTTAATGTATGATATTTTAGTGTTTTTGGGTTTCTATGGAAGCCGCCCAGAGTGGCTGGGGAAACCCAGCCAGATGGGCGGGGTACAAATAATAAATTATTATTATTATTATTAGCTGTTCAGTATTCTTTGCATTATGAGTTCCTGGGCCAAATGTCCCATCTGTCCAATAGATGTCTGGGATGTTTTTAGCAATGAGAGTCCTTCACAGGAGGTTAAGTTACAGTTGTGCAGTTTCCAAAGTATTTCCATTGCCCTATACAACATATAAAAACTTCGGTATTTCCTCAAAGGCTTGCACGACTTTCCCATTCTACCTCCTTTCCAGAGCAGTTACTTTTTTTGTAATCTAGCAAGAAAACTACATGCAACTGCAACAGAATCAAAGACTGAGAACACAGAGAACTCTGATGCAGGTGCAAAGGAGACTATTGATAATGGAGAAAGCAAGTAATTAGATAAATTCAGACACTGTAATTAAAAGCTGGGAGATGTACTTAAGTTAAGCCACACAAGATGATTTAGTCTACACAGGGTCCACAACCTGTCTGACAAATATAAACAAAGGCAGAATTCCTCTTGGCTCATGTACAATCAAAAGCTCTAGTGGTCTGAAATGAGGATTAGTTTCCTTCCTGGAATCTAATATTGTACGCAAGAATAGTTAGCTCCCTTAAACATTTCTGATCCTGCTTTGTAAAACTAAATACACCATTCCTTCCTCAACCTCAAACACATCGCTTTTGTAGCAACAATCTCTCTTTCCGTCCTTCGATTATCACATTATTGATAACATCGATAAAATGGAGCCCATTTGTCACACAATGGGACTGTGTGACTAAGCCAATTTTCCTCAGCAAATCTTCTATTTAGGAGATTACTTTTGTTTGTGGAATTATAGCAACGCTTAAGATATGGGTGGCCTTCAAGCATGAGAGGAAAACTCAGCAGGCATTCTCAAGAGTATAAAATGGATGAACCTGACAGTGATCCAGCCATTATCCATCACAGCAAAGCAAGGAGGACAGGCATCTGAATTCATTTATACATCCACTGTGTGTGTGCATATTCCTTCAGTGTTCCTTACCTGATATGATGGATAGTATGAAGTTCCATGAGGAGGTCTTGAAGCAAAGTCTGTTTCATCTGCTATGAACACATATTCTGGAACGCTGGCAGTCCGATGCAGACTCCCTGTACAAAGACACGAGAAATACGTTCACAGCACATTGTGCACATTAATGGTGAACTCAGGTGCTGAGTTATGACGGCTTTACCGTCAAAGTAGGACTCACTGAAAATTAAGAGAGGTGCATCAACATGTTCAAGAGAACCCTGCAAATTTTGCATAAGAAGGATGGATAATTTTAAGAGGGTCAAAATGCTGAGCCAACTACCTGGCTGAAGCTCAGCAACTCTGGGTCTGGTTAGTGGTTTGGATGGGCGACTCACATATCATGGCTTCCATGATGGAAGGAATATGAATAAAATAAAATAAATAAATGTGTTACATTAGTGAGGTCAGTATTAATAAGAGCAACAATACCAACAATAGCTTAGAAGTGCATAACAGTTTGCAAGTCTATCCTTGCCATAGGTGATCTTAAATTGAGGAAACTGTTCATGCAAGATGACAACTACACATTTTCATGCTGTGGGTGTGTCCATAAACTGCTGTGCTTCTTCTCATTCCTCTACCTCTATAGCTGATCTCCCTGCTTTGACATCTCTTTAATCACTCAGTTACAAACCACAGCAAGCAATACTGTTCTAATCCCTATCCTCACATTACTTTAAGGGCAACCAGAGAGGAGACATATGGCACATGGTGTGCAGTGCAGAATGGAGAGTTAATGAAACTCTCACATCCATACCTGGAAGGTTAAGTAGTTCTATTGAAAATGGGAGAGGCAGAGAGCACAGGATCCGAGGAGGTCATGCTATTTGAACTGTTGCTCTCTCTCCTCAGCCACAATCTGGTTTCTGTCCTAATTTTAAACGAAAAATTCTCCCAGGCTGTATCTCTCAACATACGGTCCCCCAGCAAATCAAGTCTGCTGATTAAAATGGATTATTTGTCTATGCAATGATGGGGCTGCGGGACTCTTTTGAGGTCAGAAAAGCTGGGAGCGATTACTCTAGATGGCAGCAGGTTTTAAAAAGTGGTGAAAGAGGTTCCTTGGTCAAAACCTTAAGAGGAGACCTAGCCAAGAACACTGTGGGATTTTCCTCATTGGATATTTTCAGAGAAAAGGCTAGAGAAACATCTTTTAGTGTAGCACTCCATCCCGGCCCTCGCCAGCCTCGTGCCCTCCAGAAGGTTTGGACCACAACTCTTATGTCCTGGCTGGGGCTGATGGGAGCTGCGGTAGATCAAAATATCTGGAGTGCACCAGGCTGGTTTATACATTCCTATGCAAAGCACAGGGAATGCATGTTGAAAACACAGCCACTAGCTACCACCCACAGGTAGATGAGGAGAGCTGATGGATGGACCGGTTGTAACTGATGAGGAGTGTCTGGTTCATATGTTGTAGGTCCTGCTACCTGCACCTAATGCAGAAGCTTATAATAACCTGTGCAGTCAGTTGGTACAATGACAGTGCCAGCTGTTAGCCCCCTGTTCAGGCGAAAAGTGGTGGTACTTCTAGTGTACAAACTGGGCTCCTACTCCTCTGTCGAAAGCCGATCCTAGCTGGCTCCTTAGGGTATGGTGTGTATAAGCACTGAAACTCAGTGCTTGTGGTTTTGAAGTGCTTGGTAGCTTCCACAGTGAACTGATGTGATGGGATAAGTCAGCCCTGTGGACAGAAGTTTGTGACCTGGGTTGCTGTTCCTTTGTCCTACTCCTCTCGGTCCACTCAGATTGTTACTAGGCAATGCACAGAACACCTCTACCCTTCCCAGTTTCGTATACTGCAATGCTGTCTTTTCAACTGACCCCATGCCTTGTGCGTCACTCCATAGAAGATCAGGCAAGTCCTATGATAGTTTATATAGGTGCTCTATTAAGTGTTGTTTTGATTTCGATTCAGAATACACAGGCCCTGGCCTCAGGGTTGGCTTCTAAACAACAGACTAAACGTCATGCAAATAGAGCAGAGGGAGAAGGTGCAAGATCAGTTAGAGTAAAGATGCAAATGATCTTGAGATGGGAAAAATTTCACATGGAAAATGAAACAGTTTATAGCTTGCCTGTTTCACATATAGCCAAAGATCAGCAAACAGAAGATGCTTGTCCATATCCACCACTGACACAGATACTGCACGTTTGCTGTGATGGCATTCGTGCAACGTCCAGCATCAGATTAGAAAGTGATAATCCTCAAGGAACGGTTTTGTGGATGATCAGTTGTTAACCGAGATTTCAATTTAAGTTTCTACAGATTAGGGCTTAAAGCATTTGCCGTCTCAATCAGGGCGATAAATCAACCACTGCCCTATCTCTAATTGGACTAAATCAGAGCTGTGCCCTCAGAAGCAACGTTCAGCTAGGCTGGTACTGTAAACCAACTTCACAGATATCCACTCCAATGGAGCAGGCTGCAGTTCCAGTGATGGTGCTATAAAACCACAGGTGGGGAATCACCAGCCTTTGGGCCAAACCTGGCCAAATGATAGAATCATAGAGTTGGAAGGGACCCCATGAATCATCTAGCCATCTAGACCCATACAGGGATCAAACCTGTGACTTTGGCATTATCAGCACCATGCTCTAACCAACTGAGCTAACCCACGAGGCCGTTTTACTCAAATGATGGCCACCTGCCCCACACCTGACATTGTATGTCCCACTGTCAGCTGACAAGCAGAAGGAATAAATCCTGCTTTTTGCTGGATTGCAAAGTACTATGTATGGGGGCTCCTAAACACCTGAAAGCCAGGAACCACAGTAAGTCTTTCACTCAGCATTTCCCCACGTGTTAAGCATAGGGCTGGCAAAGTTCCTTGCACTGTGGTTCAACTGGCTGTTATAGATGCTCAACTGGCTGTTATAGATGCTTGGCAAGTGATGCACAAGGGACTTTGACAGATGGGTGGGACAACCCACCTGTCAATCACCTGCCATCGTCTGACAATACAATGGTAGTTTACATAGGTACTCCGTAAAGTGTTGCCCCATCCACCTGCCAAAGGTGGCCCTTGAGGCTGGGGGAGAGATAAGCCAGAAAAATTCCCAATCCTTTCTGGAAATCTTCCTAGATGTGTCCATGTGTCTCTGACTGCTTATTATTTTTATTTATTAAATTTGCATACCACCCTTCATCTGAAGATCACGGGTGGTTCACAGCATAAAAAACAAGAACACAAAATATGTAACAAAAACAAATAAATCACACACAAACACAGCCTGCATATAATTCATACTCAACCCATTCGTCTAATACAGGGATGTCCAACTGGTCGACCGTGATCGACTGGTCGATCCCCGGGAGGTTTTAGTCGATCGCAGTCGATTGTGGGCTCTCTAAGTGCCCACACTTTTCCTTTGTGGGGGGGAAAAAGAGCACCCGGCCCCACCCCCTCGCCCTGTCCTTCATTCGCGCATGATCGCTAGAACGAAAGATGGAGTTTTCGCTGTGAGGTTGATTGTTTCCTTTTTTTGTTTTTGGCTATTACTATTATTTATTAAATTTCTGTACTGCCCTTTATCCGAAGATCACAGGGCAGTTTACAATATAAAAAGACAAAAATACATACCATAATAACAAACAGACAATACCACCCCCAGTATTATCATTTATTAAATTTTCTGTTGCATAAAGTACAGTGGTACCTCAGGTTAAGTACTTAATTCGTTCCGGAGGTCCGTACTTAACCTGAAACTGTTCTTAACCTGAAGTACCACTTTAGCTAATGGGGCCTCCTGCTGCTGCTGCGCCGCCGGAGCACAATTTCTGTTCTCATCCTGAAGCAAAGTTCTTAACTTGAGGTAATATTTCTGGGTTAGCGGAGTCTGTAACCTGAAGCGTATGTAACCTGAAGCGTATGTAACCCGAGGTACCACTGTATTTGCTTGGCTGCTCTGCCAAAGGCTGATTGTTTCCTGAGCAAACTTTTGGTGAGCGACTTTTTCCTTTCCCCCCTAAAGACCTGCCCCTCTAAAAAAAGGCCAACAGCTTTGACCTGAACCCCACCCCCAAAAGGGGTAGATCACTGCCAGTTTTTTATTCTGTGAGTAGATCGCAGTCTCTTGAGAGCTGGACGTCCCTGGTCTAATAGATGGGCCGGCTCTGCAGCTAACTCACAGGAAAGCTGTAAGGATGTGGATTAAGAAATGGATGCTTTTCTTCCACCTGGGCAGGGTGGGATTCACATCTAATACTGAACTCAGGTGGTGCGTGCTGACAGAAGTGGATCTAAAACAGGGCCACTGTGAAAGGAGGAGATTATTAGCATGCTCAGACGAACGCTGATGTTTGCAGAGACACAATAACGCTTTTTCCAGACAACCAGCCCAATAATCAAATGAGTACAGAGGACACTCAGCCACCACAGAATGCCAAGTCAGTTGGAAAAGAAAGACAAGCCTTCTTTGTGCGGCTCAAATCAGGTAAGGGTGTGTATGTGTTCAGGTGCTGGTTTTGCACAAACCAGTCCCACCCTTTCCTGTCCCAACCTTTATACATTCAGCATGAAAGTCTGGAGACTCTAACCCTGTTCAGCAGAATACCATTAGAATCCTCCCTGCAGATATTCAAGCATTGGGAGAGGAGGCGAGAGGAGTCCAATGGGAGGAGCTGAACGCCCTGTTCGGAGGGAATTGCTGGCCGCAAGCCTGAACAGAAAGGATCCTGTTAGGAAGGAGAACACACTGCAACATTTTGCTGCAGGTCCTTTACATCCAGAAGCCAGTTATCAACATTCATCCCGTTCCAATGTAGATTAAAGCAGGCATGGTTCAGGAATTGCTAGCAGAGACAAGGTAGATTGGCTCACATCTCTGGTGCCTTACAGAGCACCTGTTTTGACTTTCTCTCACATGAGTGAATGCTTGCCATTCACTTGCGTGGGGATAGGGAACCAATGCATTTGCAACACTGGCTGTGCAAAGATTCACTTCACAACTGATGCTGAATAGCCCAGCAACACATTCACAGGGATCCTGCAGTGTCTGCAATCTGTTCTGTTTCCTCCCCAGGGACCCTTATCTTATACAGCTCCTTCACACAGCCTCCTGGTCCCCAAATTAACAGGATGTTGGGCATCTTGCCAGCAATATGCAAAAAGCATATTGTGGGTCAGGCATGCTTAAACCATTTTTGTTTTTGAAAGCCCTATGCAGATTTTTTTTGTTTTCAAAAACCCATGCAGATTTCCGAAAGCCTGTGTTGATTATCTTTTGAATGTCTTTAATACCTGTTTTTAACAGTCTTGTATTGATAATCTGAATGCTTTGTTTTTTGTTCAGGTAGGTAGCTCTGTTGGTCTGACGCAGTAGAAATATATATATATAAAATTAAAAAATTGTCCAGTAGCTCCTTAGAGACCAACTGAGTTTGTTCTTGGTATGAGCTTTCTTATCTCATTATACATGATAAAGCTATTTTTGGCCATCTCATCTATTGCTTTTTCCTGTAAGACCAACTGCAGTCGTTAACAGTTGTCAACAGGTTGACCACACCTATCAGCCAATCACCCATTCCCACCACCCTTCTGAGTAATACCCCTCCTCCATTATTATTATTATTATTATTATTATTATTATTATTATTATTATTATATAGTTGGTCTCTAATGTGCTACTGGACAATTGCTTTGATTTTTGTAAAACACCTAGAGGTTTTATTACAAATGAGTAGCATATAAATCTTGTTAAATAAAATAAACAAATTTCTGTAACATGTAAAATGCATATTATGAGGAAGAAAAAAAATATATAAAGCTACAGAAAGCCAGATGTTAAAATGTTCTGTCATTCAAATAAGATTTCAGCCTTAAAAACTAACACAAAATCAAGATGTGTTACATTTACCCTGCTTTACGGATAAACACAGCATCAGAACCCTTAAAGTAGAGTTTTAAACATTAACACAATTCCTTATTATTCTATTCGGTATGTAACTAATCTAATTTAGGCATCTCCTGCTAATTTTTTTTGCCAGAAATACATGAATACCATGTCTGTCTAGAGATAGATTTAGTGGCTTTCCTTCAGCAGCTTTATCTCATTTAATTAGCAAACTGGGCTTGCAAGGGCTCTTCTCTGATCTAGCAATTGGGTTACACAAAGTTCATTTTGGTTAGCTTGCAGGCTCCGGCAATTCTATCAGGCTAGCTGAGCTCTTGGGCAACTTTCTTTAATTGCCAGGAACATCATCTTTAAGGTTTCCTAGAAGGCTGGCGGACCAGTTTCAGAGAGATAGCTCCATGCCTGTCTGCAAATGTGGAAGAGAATATTGTGAATATTCCAACTATGATTCTATTATATATTAAGATTTAATATTTTGTTGACTACAGTATGCTTAACCAGCTGGTGGGCTCTACTCTATGAATGTGTATGCCACAATAAATGATTTAGGTGTTTTAAGGTGCCAGAAAACTCTCCCAGGTTTGTTCAAAGCAGAAGCAATTATGGAGAACAAAGGCTAAGCAGGGAGATTAGATTTCAATGCGAGAAGGAAGAGAGGCTTTACAGCCTTAACACTAGATGTCTCTTCTTCAAAGGTGGAGAGTTGGCAGGCCTATCCCTAAGCTGCACACACAAGGAGAAAGTGTAGCTCATAACACTGAAGAATTAAGATGCAACACATTTTGGAACCTACCACAATAAAAGTATCTGAAGTAAATAAACAATGGGGTTTGTCAATAGCCTTTGGATGCCTTCAGAGTGGTCCTAAATAAACACTGTTATTTCAGGGGTAGGAAACCACAATTCCAGGGACAAAAAGCAGATCTCCAAGCCTCTTTCACTGGCCTTCAAAACTCTCTCCCCCAAGGCCAAACCTCTCATTGTCCTAATTTGCACCGCAATTTTTTTGCCTGGCAAGAATTCGTCCTTGAACTCAGATAATGCCTGTTGATTGTCTGAACGGAGGATAGAGAGGGGTGTGTCTGAGTATGTGTAGAAACAACCTTCCTGTACAAAGGTTACTTTTACAGCTGTTGCTTCGCCCACTTTTGCCTGTGGTCCTGCCCACCCACTGGCATATGGCCCTCAAAAGGCTGCGCAGAAAGGAAAGTGGCCCTCAAAGTGAAAAGATTTACGTGTTCCTCCCTCCCTGGGGTTGTGGCTAATTTGTAATCAGGGCGATAATTCCCCTTATGCTGATACACAGTATTGCAGGAAAGAAACTGAACGATACCCTCAAAATATGTGAGTCTGTTGCGTACACGCCTATTTGTTCAGTGATGTTTACTGTTTGGCAAACGTTGCAGCAATTGTGAATAAACGGCTGGTTTTATGTTCCCGGAGCACGGTCTAACTGAGGGAGGGCAAAAGGGAAACCACAGTGCAAAATTGGGCCCTGCCCCAAGTATTCCAAGATAAGCATGACTGCAATAATTTATTTACAGAGCAATCCCTCATTTAGGATATATTTCATGGAATCATAGAATTGTAGAGTTGGAAAGGACCATGGGTGTCATCTAGGCCACCCCCTGCAATGCAGGAATCCCCCCACCCCACAACATGGGGCTTGAACCCACGGCCCTGAGATTACTCAATGGAGAAGCCATTGATGTCATTAGGCTCTCAACTGACTAGTTCTTATGATTACTATTAATATCCAAATTGCAATGACGTGTGCTCAAAGTATTTACAAATGACTGACAAACACAGGTATTTGCTTGTATTCATTAAAGTCTAAGTTTACCATGAAGCAGAAACAAGACCAATTTGTTCTTCTTGCTCTACCTTGCGGAAAATAATAAAGCTCAAAAGTACAGAATACAGTTGGCCCTAGGAAGCAATGCAGCGGAGGAAACTGTCAGGTGCAAAGTCCTTATTTGTTTTGAATGAGTGACAATCCATTTCCATGTAGGGAAATTCTTAAAATGGTCTGCTGTGCAGACTGTCACATCTGATAAGTGCATGCACGCAAACATGCAGACAGGGTATAACTCTGTAGCCACAGCTCTGCGCCTTTCCAGCAGACATACACCCAACAAAGCGCACACAAGTAGAGTCACCACATGCAATACATATCCTTTCCTACACAGAAGAATCTTCTATGTAGAAAATCTAGCTTACGTTAATGAGTGTGCAAGCTCTCTCAGTTTTTCATCTCGTGCTTTTGTTTATGAACATTATACTCTCAAAATCCCTGACATTTCAAAAATGCAAGATGCCCCAAATACCAGCATATTGGAAAAAAACAAAGTTGGCCAAAAGCAACAAAACAACTCCAAGTAACATAACAATGTCCCAGCTGGTCAAGTGCAAATGCTTTGTAAGAAAGTTAAGTGTTTCTGGAGCTTTCCCTTTTGTAGGTATATGTTGGTAGCTTTGCATGCATAGGCATTGTTCCAGCTTGCCTTGCCTCCTCATTGGCTGGTTTCAGATAAAGAAGTATTTTACAGAGCTCTTTTGATACACTCTGAGTAAACAATTGGGTGGCATTCACCGTAAAACCAGAGACATTGTTCAACACCCAGAAGCTTTTCTCTCTCAGTTCTCTTTTTATAATTACAAATTACACACCCGGGATGACCCAAAGTTTTTATGGCTTCTCAGGAATGAGCAGGATGCTGCCCGATTGTTCCTGCTTCTCTCCTCTGGTGCACACAGGATAAACTAACCATGAAGCCTTGGCTTCCCAGTACATCTGGATGTGGGACCGTGGTTTGTTGCTTTGCAACCAGTCATGATAGGCGATGCAACAACAAACCATGGCTTCAGGTTAACTGTGGCTTGTTATGGAGCAACAAACCATGATCCTAGGTTCAGACAGAATGGAAAGCCAAGGTTTCCTGATTTATCTTCTTTGCACCAAGAAAGGAGTGAGGAGTTAGGTTCCAAGGTAAGTAATCTATCAGGAAATAGAATTGTTAAAGGATTTTTAAAAGATCAGGAAACAGCAGGCAAACTCTCTTGACTACTGAGTTTTTATTCTGTTGGCAAGTGAAATGCCTGCTAAGAGAGAAAACTTGTGTGAGCTGTTGGAAGTCCTCAGAAGGGAATTCCACAGTCTAGGCATGACATCCCCCATATCCCAGCCAAACACAAGTCAGATGTCAGTGGGATACACTCGTGTGATCTTAAGCAAATGCATTTGGTTCAGTCTTCCCCACTGAATAGGAGGAGTTCAAAACCACACATCAGATTCATTTAACAGCTATGTGCAGCTTCCAGTAACATTGGGTGGGTCATTAAATCATGTGGGAACTGGCCCTTAAATTTTCCTGTTTCGTTTATTTCACTTGATAGGCCACCTTTCTTCTGAAGAGTCCCAAGTTTTCCTTCTGCCCCACATTTTATTCTCAAAACAACCCTCTGATGTGGACCAAGGGTGTGTGTGTGTGTGTGTGAAAGATAGAGTGTATGAGTGATGCCAAGTCACCCGGTGAGCTTCATAGCTGAGCATGGATTTCAACTTGGATCTCCCCAGTCCTGGACACTCAAACTAATACATCACATTGTTCTCACTCTGTGTTCAGCAGAGCTAGGAGAGAATTGAGGACATCCCATATCTGGTCTACTAGACTGCTGTGAGGCTGGACCACCCATTCACCCACGGAACAACATTGGCACTACAGATCCAGAACACAATGTACCAGAAGCTCAGAATAGCCAAAGGCCACCTGATCTTATCCTGTCAATTTCCTGTAGTAGTATATACCTGTGTTAGAATAGTGCACTCCAGGTATTGTTGGGACTACAACTCCCATCAGTCATGACCAATGGTCATGCTAACTGAGATTGACAAAAGCTGAACTACATCTGCAGGACACTGCATTCTCTACCCTTGGTCCACAGCATCCAAATGCAGAATGCTAATGACATGCCTACAGTCAGTGCTCAAAGTTCACCAGGCGCATTATGCACGTGGTTATCAGCCACTTGTGACCAAGTGAAGATGCCGAGGCGCCAGGATGGTGTCTGGCGTCTCCACCATCTGGGGGTTCCTTGGATCTTGACTGTTTCACACACTAGCAACAAATCCTGTAGAATTCTATCTGTTACATTTTATCTGCACAAGCAGAATGTATTTCAGGAACCAAAAAGCTGTATTGAAAAATATGATTTTTGAGCCGCCTGGCACCATAATGGCAACTAGGCATTGTTTTGGCAACTGTAACCCTGGTTTAAGGAGTCATTTGGCACCTGGGTTATATATCCGAGTTTTTAACACTGCCTACCATGTGTGGACAGGCAGTCAGATGAAGGCAGACCAATTTAGGAAAGGTGCCTTCAGGGCAAGGGGTAATAAATACATGAGTCAAACACTGGGTTGAGAATTCAGACTGACTATCTGGTGAACCATTCAGCCTTGAGTCACCAGCCCTGCAGGGCAGGGGGGAAATTGTACGAAAGCCAAGACGGGCTGCATGCAAACACAGCCCAAACAGATAAGACCTAAAATGGAAAGGCCAAATGTATGAACTTTTATGTGAGTGAGCAGATAACATGTAGCTCACGGGTTGATGAATGAGGTAATGTGGCAACATGATTTCACACTAAGAAGTGCCGAATGAGTTACGCACAAAAGGCAGCAGATTCGCCACTGAGAGATAAAACTCTGGACAGAGATACAGACGATTATTTACTGAGCGGAAATAATTTGCACAGCCACAACAGGATAGACAGCAACCGTGTGCAAAGCAGGTTATTTGTAGAGCCCAGTCCCACATGACTAGCTCTTACACTATTGGAGTGTCAGTCCCATTCCCCTGTGGTCACTTTGCAGGATGCTATGGCAATGATTCAACTTGGAGGTCACATGGGAGGAGCTGATGATGCAACTACTTCTCACACCAATGTTGCCTCTTCTTGGAGGGTTGGGAAACAGAGAGAAGCAAAAAGCAGCTGCAGTTTCTTCTCACATGATCTCAACATCCTAAAGTCAAGAAGCAGCGTGGAATGAATCACATGCCAGCAGCAACCACACCACTCTTGCAATGTTGTAAATTGACAACTGTGTGTTGTTGTTTTTAAAGAAACAATTCTACGTACTGTGATTTCACTGTTGTTGTCCCACTGCATCCACCATATTGGGCATTTTTATTGTTGCAAAGCTGGCACATAACTAACTACCTTCCTTATGTTACTAGCTCTATAAAACATGGGGCATTATGTTTATGGAGGAAATAACTGCAATTACACATAATAAGGTAGGAAATGTGAATACTACCAACAACTTCATTATGATCTAGGCTGGAACCCTTTCATATTATATTGGAATGGCACACCTAAGCCACAAAATGTTTGAGTTCAGGTACAGAATTTGTTGTAACACAAGTCTTTCTGTGTGAAATATAAGCAATTTAATACATATTATTGTACTTAATGCATTAAAAATCACTGGGTAGTATTCAAGTTTTACTTTGAATAGAGTCACTGAAATTAATGGACCTAACTTGGTCAGGTTAATTCATTTCAGGGAGTCTACTCTGAGAAAAACACCTCTCTCTCCCTCTCTAAATCTTCTCCATTTATAAATATGGGGGCAGCATCTACACAATATGGTTGTCATTGAAACACTCTGCCCCATTTAATCCAGATTTACCTTTTCCAGGGAAAATCTGGTATGTTTTTTTAAAAACAAACCTGCCACCAACTATTCATTCACGGTTTTTACAATATTTACAACATTAAGTCCCACCCCACCAGGTATGGAAGAAACATCTGAATTACCGACTCCTCTACACAGTAAAAACCATGCAGATTATAAATCTTAAAGCGTCTGTACTAGATCTGGAGGAAAATCAAAACAGACCCCTCTCCCCTTCTCAAGTTTCTGATAAGAGTGGGGGGGGGGGGAGGGAGGAGAGCCAAAAGTATTTGAAAGAAGAAAGATTGGGCAGGAGAGACAAAAGAGATAACAAGCTGAAGAAAGGTGCCAAAGAAGGAACGGTGGGAAGACCTCATTACCCGGAAAGTACCTGGCCAGCTGCAATCCTAAATATTCACCAAGGCACGCACCCCATTATCCACAAGAGAATGCAATCCAGACAGGTTTACATAATAATAATAACATTTTATTTATATCCCGCCCTTCCCAGCCGAAACCGGGCTCAGAGCCGCTAACAACAATTAAAGTAACACATCATTCTAAAATCATATCATTCTAAAATCAAAATAAAATTAATGGCAACCACTGGGCTAAAATTCTATGATTACCAAAGGAGAGGGTTAGACTGTGCCTTGGCCAAACGCATGCACACCACAAAGTCACAAGTTAAGCACTTTTAAAAAAAAAGTCTCAAAGAAAACATTTACACGGAGAAAGTCGCGGGTTCAATGACTCCCGGCTTCTTGTCTGGAAACCCTTGAGGGCCGCTGCCGGTCAGTGCCGACAATACTAGGCTTGACGGAAGCAACGCTCCGACTCTAGGTCAGCTTTACAACGGGGAAAGTGCGGTTCTCACGCCCTCACCCATGAGATTTAATTTCTGAAAACTTTGGCTAGATCAAACTTCCCCGCGGGAGGGGGAAGTTAAAGGACGCTGCGTACTGCGGGTGGGGTGAGACTACAGAAACCGTCCAAAGTTTGGGTTTGTTCATTTAAAAAAAAGAAAGTTGGAGGGAGGCCGGAAAGGGCCACTCACCGTTGACCATGGAGCCTCTGCTTTTCCTCGCCAGGGTCTGCTGGACCTGCCGCTGGATGCGCAGCGACTTCTGCGCCTCGGCCCGGCCGCCCGACAGCTGCGGGGGCAAAGCCAGCGTGGAGCTGTCCAGCCCGCCCAGGAACTCCTGGCCCAGGACGGTGCGGATGTAGCCGGGAGAATCGACGCCGACGCCGGGACCTGCCATGGCTGGAGAGGGGCAGGCGAGCAGGCAGGTCGGAAAAGCCGGCCAAGAGGACGGGCGGCCGTCGGTGCCTGAGGGACCTGCCCAGCGCAGTTTGCAGCGGCCGCGACGAAGCCTCCACCCCCTGGCGGAGAGCAGGAGGCCGCGCAGCTCGGGCCCCTCCCTCCGCCCGCCCCTCGGAGCGCCACGCCCGACGGGGCCAAAAGGACAGAGCTGCCGGCCCTCCCTCGCCTGCCTGCCTGGGCTGGGCGCGCCGCTCTTCACCTTTAACCGGCCTGGTTCAGTAACGTTTCGCTAACCAAATTTGAAACCGTCGTGAGCGGTTCAGCAGCAGCAGCTAGACTTCCCTCCGAGAATAATAAAGCGAACCCAAGTGACTCCGGTTTGCAGGCACTTCCGTGGGAGCAAGTCCCAATCGACGGCGCACAGCTCGGCTGACTCCGGATTCAAGAACCGGCGTCGGGTGGGGCGGACGGGATCGGCTTGAATGTTTATTGGGCAGAGAGCCAGGCCTCACACAGGTGCAGGCGGGAAAGCGCGCCCCGCCCCGTCTGGTGTTTCATTTACACGCGGCTGCTGGTGGTGGGAAGCCTGCGGCCTTCCTGGTAACGTTGGTCACGGACACCGTTTAATTTTTGACAACTCATAGGTTTAAGCAGTGCTTTTTTTTCTTTAAAAGAATGTTTAGGGGTACTCTCATTTTGACTCAAGAAAACCACATTTTATAGTTCAAATCAGGAAAAACAAATACAGTAAATGGACAAAAGTGAAAAGATTCACTCTTTAGTGAAATTTAGGCGTATGCGTGCCCCTGTGTCCCCCCACAGAAAAAAAGCACAGGGTTTAAGTGCTGCCAATGCATGCCACTTTTTGTAATCCAACGCTGGTTGTGCGCCAGATGTTCTTCCTAAAGTTTTGCTCTCTCTATTTCTGTGCAGTGGAAGATGAAAATGAAACAAAATGGATGAGCTAATGGTGAATTTGGGCCCCGAGGCCCAAAGTGTTTTAGCCACTCCTGCTTTAACAGTTTGTGAAGAGTAGATTATTCCGTCTTTTCTGCTCGCAAGTAGGGGTGATCAGCTTTAGCTGGTTGTGATTGACTCATGCCAACTCAGAAGCAAGTCCTATTGATTTAAGTGGGACTTCTAGTGAGGTGAATAGGATTTCAGTCTGAGTCATTTCCCCTGGGATTTGTATTGCTGCTGTTGTTTAGTCGTGTCCGACTCTTCGCGACCCCATGAACCAGAGCACGCCAGGCAATCTTTTCTTCCACTGCCTCCCGCAGTTTGGTCAAACTCATGCTGGTAGCTTCGAGAACACTGTCCAACCATCTCATCCTCTTTCATCCCCTTCTCCTTGTGCCCTCAATCTTTCCCAACATCAGGGTCTTTTCCAGGGAGTCTTCTCTTCTCATGAGGTGCCCAAAGTATTGGAGCCTCAGCTTCACGATCTGTCCTTCCAGTGAGCCCTCAGGGCTGATTTCCTTAAGAATGGATAGATTTGATCTTCTTGCAGTCCATGGGACTCTCAGGAGTCTCCTCCAGCACCATAATTCAAAAGCATCAATTCTTTGGCGATCAGCCTTGGTTCATAGCAAAAAGCCCTGGGGATTTTTGAATCAAAGGGTGGTATAAAGAGGCTCATTAAAAACAAAACAAAACTCAGTGGCTTTTAATAGCAATTCCCTTCACCCCCCAACCTGATTCTGTCAGTTGAGCACAGAATAAGTGGTGATTCTTTTTCTAGATAAACAAGGTAAAAAAATAGGTTCATTGACAGACTTGTGAACATTTTTATGTACATTTTAGTCTCATGCCAATTTCATTCTTAAACTTTCAGAAAACTTCACATAAACCTAAACTTTCCTAAATATCAGAGACAGATAACGTCTGTGCAGATAACAAATTATCTTTTCCTCCACAGAATTACTATTTTCAGCTGTGATGCAATGCTTTGCACATTGGTATCCTGGTTTTGTCAGTCTCAGGGAATTTCAGGTAGAAGTCAATCCATGTTTGGAAATCTTCAAAGCTTGCTTTCCCAGCCCCCACCCCTTCCCTACCCCAGAAGGAATGTGTGCTGAAATTGGCCAGGGCTCTCCCCTATTATCTTCTCCAGTTAGCATTCTAAGAGCACTTAACTTCTACATTCCATTAGCCATGCCTGAGATTCTAACCTTTCTTGAAGATTCCTTATCATGGAATTGTGAATGAGTGGTCACAGACTTGAACAAAAGCTTACCAGGATCCTTAAAGATACAAGCAGAGAATTACTAATCAGTGCAGGAAATCAAGGGCTTAGTCCACCCACAACAGTCTTTGCTTGAAGACCTTCAGGAAAGGGCACATGGTTTTCCTGAGGGCTGAATTGAGCTTTCAGGAGGTGACTCCTTCAGGGCAAATGGAGGACTGAAGAACCAGTTTGGAACCTAATTTTCTGTTTGAACTAAGAGAGAACAGCGGTCTGACAATAAAGCAGCTTGGGGTACCCTCTCTCCTTTGAGAAATAGGAGTGTCTTCAACATGCTCTAATTGTAACATCACATTGAGAAATATTTTGACGAAGATACCCAGTGTCTCCAATGCTGTCTCATAGACGTGGCACATTGCTCTGCAATGCGTTTCCTAAAATGTTGACTTTTAGGTGTCTCTTGAAGACCTTCTTATGCCGACAGACCTATACAGTTGTTTAAAATCTTATTGAGTAGCCAGTTGTTTTAATGATAGTTTTGTACTGCTTTTAATGGGTTTTATTTTAATTAAAAAGTTTTTACATTACCACACACTGCTTGATATTTTATGAGAGGGCATTATCTATGAATGAATGAATGAATTTCTCACTGTTTGGGAAAGTGCTGCATGCCTTTCTGTTCATTTGTACCTAAACAACATTAAATATAGAGAGGGGTAGCACATGATTCAGGGCCAAAATATTATTAAGTAAAACGTTTGGCTAAGCAGATGCAAAACCACATTACAGTTTTCTGCTTCTGCATACCGTGTTGTCAGAATCTTGCAATTGCTGTCAGGTTTTTTAAGTGTCTTTCACTTACTGTAGGCAACCAAGGAGATCACCTATCACTGGATAATTTGAAGCACCTTCGGGGCAAAGACTAAGCTTCAAAGGAGAAATAGGTTTATGAGCAGTTGTTGAAACTGGACCTGTTAAGGCAGCCTCAAACTAGTTGCTACTTGAAAGTGTTTAATTCTCAGGGTACTATAAATTAGGCAGCTTTATCAGGCCACATGGTGGTTTGCAGACCGTCTATATTGGAGTTGTTTTTAAAATGGTTTTTTTTTGTTTTATCACTTGTGTGCTGCCCTCAGCTCCTTCGGGAGGAAGGGCAGGATATAAATTTAATAAATACACAAACCTGTGGCATTTTGCTGCCTGAAGCAGATCCCAATTGATGTCCCAGCCCACGAAGGCTAAGGCTTTAAAAAACAACAAAACCTCTTGCTGCCCCATTCAGACATCACCAGCTCCTGCCTTTATCTTCCACATCCTTCATGGTGCCACTCAAAGCAGGTCACTTTACCCTGCTTCATGGCAGAGGTGGCCCCATTCCTGACTCACAGATTTAATCATTAACTGTCTCCCTAACCAGCATCCATTGTCATTGCATCCAGACTCTTGAAACCTCTAACTTAAGAAGTTCATCAGACCCCACCCCTTAATCTTGGCTTTCCTTTCTGTTTCAGAAGGCATGTGGGTCAACCCTTTAGAACAGGCTTCCTCAACCTCGGCCCAGATGTTTTGAGACTACAATTCCCAGCATCCCTGACCACTGGTCCTGCTAGCTAGGGATCACGGGAGTTGTAGGCCCAAAACATCTGGAGGGCCGAGGTTGAGGAAGCCTGCTTTAGAATCAGCCTTGTCTGACCTTGCTATAGTTTCTGTCTTTCTTGCTGACTTTATTTCAAGAGAGCTTGCCGCTTTTTTGGCTATTATATTTTGGTTTTCCTGCTGCGGTTTACTTGGTGCTGCGCAGTGGCTAAGTGACTCAGCTTCAAATGAGGAGGTTCCCCAGTTCAAATCTCACCTCTGCACCTCACTTTAGCTCACTTCACCAAGGTAGGGTTTGGCAAGCCAGTCTCAGTCCACCCCCATCCCATCTACAATATGGGGTGTGCATGTTTGATAATACAGACTTATGACAGCAGTAATGGGCCATCCCCATCAGCCCCAACCTGCAGGTTCCCTACCCTTGCTTTACAGGGCCAATGTAAGGGTTATAACAGGATGAGAAATTATTTGAACCCTTTAAGGCACTTTAGAATTGTTTATCATCATCATCATCAGTCTTTTTTTTTTTTTTTTTGCTTGTTAGCGGCTTCTAATGCTTCCTAACCCGTTAGTTAAACAGAAGAAAGGAAAGGCAGGATAGAAACATATTAAAAAACCAAAATAAGAAACATGGGTAGACAAACTAAGGCCCAGGGGCTGGATGCGTCCCAATCGCTTTCTAAATCCAGCCCACGGATGGTCCAGGAATCAGCATATTTTTACATGAGTAGAATGTGTCCTTTAATTAAAATGCATCTCTGAGTTATTTGTGGGGCATAGGAATTCGTTCATTTCCCCCCCTTCAAAATATAGTCCGGCCCCCAACAAAGTCTGCGGGACAGTGGACCAGCCGCCTGATGAAAAAGTTTGTTGAACCCTGCAGTAGAACCTTGGCTTCACCCGCCGTGCGAATGCGCAGAACAGGTGCCTCTGGTTGCGGAAACCTCGGAATCTGACCGGAGCTCCGGAATGGATCCCGTTGCATCTGGAGGTACCACTGTAGAATGTCTGGGGGAAAGACATACTTGGGCAGCTTTAAAAGAGGATTGGCAAATTCATGGAGGATAATGCTGTCAATGGATACGAGCCATAATGGTTACTCTCTGCCTCCATGGCTGGAGGCACTAATGCTTCTGAATACCAGTTTCTGGAAACCACAGGAGAGGAGAGTGCTCTCATGCTCTCATGCATGGGCCCTGCTTGCCAGTTTCCTGCAGGCATTTGGCTGGCCACTGTGAGAACAAGATGGTGGACTAGATGGGCCATTGACCTAATCCGGCAGGCTTTTCTTGTGCACTCCATCAGGCCTGTAAGGTCCTCACGTGAGCAAAGCACGTTGGCGTCCTGAGCTAAGTAAAATATGCACCTTTGGGCATTTTGCACAGGTGGCGGGGACAACCTTTTTGTGGAACGCATTCTCCAAACAGCAGCAGTAGTTGCCCTGTTGCAAAGTTGTTCTTCATGTTTTGCAGGAAATGGGGGTTTAAAAAATTGTGAGGAGGAATATGTTATCGATTCACCTTTTGCAGACAAGCCGAGTGATCATGCATACACGAGAGAAAACCTACCTTTTCAAACCAGGTATATGTTCCAGGTGCTTCTAATCTCAGCTCGTTACATACAGTGAAGATACCAGGTAGCCTGACATCTGGCTGGTTGATAGGGGATCAAATACTTATTTCACTCATTATAATGCACATCAATCTCTTGACTTTTGTCTTCTGGGGTTTCTGGGGTTTTTCCTGTTGTTAATCTGTCTCACAGCTACAATAAACCTGCCATTAAAATTATGGACTGGTCATTTCTTCGCCAGAGGGCAAACGGGCAAATTTAGCAGGGGATCAAATACTTTCCCCTCCTCACTGTAACTTTTTTCCACAGTAAGCAAAGCAAAGAAAAGCAAACAACCTTCAAGAGCTGTGAAATGCAACAACAACAACAACAACAACAACAACAACAACAATAATAATTTATTATTTATACCCCGCCCATCTGGCTGGGCCTCCCCAGCCACTCTGGGCGGCTTCCATAGAAACCAAAAATACAGTAAAATATCACACGTTAAAAACTTCCCTGAACAGGGCTGCCTTAAGATGTCTTCTGAATGTCAGGTAGTTGTTTATCGCTTTGACATCTGCTGGAAGGGCGTTCCACAGGGCAGGCGCCACTACCGAGAAGGCCCTTTGCCTGGTTCCCTGTAGCTTTGCTTCTCGCAATGAGGGAACCACCAGAAGGCCCTCGGCGCTGGACCTCAGCGTCCGGGCAGAACGATGGAGGTGGAGACGCTCTTTCAGGAATACTGGAATAGAAAACACCTCCCATCTATAGCAGGACTCTATTATAAAATATTAAATATTCAGTTATCATTAAAATCTAAAGGTAAGACAAATCCCATGGCCCCTAGGAGAGCTTCCTAGGTCCATGGAATGTTTTGGATTTCCCTATCAAGGAATGGAGAGAGAGAGAGAGAGAGAGAGGGAGAATGTCTTCTCTTGGAGAGGAAGCTATGACTCTGTGAGGCCTCACTGCCACTGTGGAAACCTCCATAGCTCTTGGCTTACTGATGGCTGAGCTCCAACATCAGAAAAGGGAAAAGTGGGGGTGCAAGGGAGAGAAAACGACACCCAATATTTCCCAGCCTCCCAACCCACCCCTGAAATGGGCAGCAGGGTAATACAGTGGTACCTCGGGTTACATACGCTTCAGGTTACATACGCTTCAGGTTACAGACTCCGCTAACCCAGAAATAGTCCTTCAGGTTAAGAACTTTGCTTCAGGATGAGAACAGAAATCATGCTCCGGCGGCACGGTGGCAGCGGGAGGCCCCGTTAACTAAAGTGGTGCTTCAGGTTAAGTACAGTTTCAGGTTAAGAATGGAGCTCCGGAACAAATTAAGTACTTAACCCGAGGTACCACTGTATATCCCAGCCCCAGTACTATCAAATGTATTTTCCCTTCCATTGCAAACAATGGAAGGGAAATTGCAAATAAGAATTTTAAAAAATCCTGGGAAACTAGCAAACAAAGATTGCTCTTTCCTCATTTCTTCTGCTCTGCCAAAGCAAGCCCAGCAGAGCATTGGCTATCTTACTGGATCGTCTGCCATCAGTTTCCCCACCCTACGAATCATGTTGATAGCAAATTCTTAGGCTCACATGAAGCTGCTTTATCAGGCCACTGCTCCTTCTGGCTCATTGGCTCTCCTGGCTATCAAGACAACCCCTGTCCTACCTGGTGATGCCGGGGACCACGTAGACCCACTGAAGCTAATTGGCATGACTGACTTAAGTTCAGTAATTTCAGAGGCTCTATTCTGGGCAGAATACAACCTCAAGTGTTTTGCAATTAAACACTAATACGCACTTTGCCAACATGCCTGTGATTTGAACCGCTGACCTAGTAGCAACTTTTCTTTTTTGCCCATATAAATGAACTCAATAGCAGAAAAGATGCTGCAGTGTCACCTTGTGGCTAATTTGAGGAACAACACCCATTAAGAAATGTCTGCCAGTTATCACAAAAAGGCTATTGAGTTAACTTTAAGTTCTTATGCAAAAATTAGGGAAACCCAGCCGTTGCATAACATGCACATTTGTCTCTGGTTCTCTGTCTCTGTCTCTTACACACACTATTACAATGTTTGGCAGCTTTTTCCAACTACAATTTATTTTTTATACCCAGGTTAGTCCAAATGATCAGTTATTTGTGCACTTTATATAAAGGTAAAAAGATAAAGGACCCCTAGATGGTTAAGTCCAGTCAAAGGTGACTATGGGGTTGCAGTGCTCATCTGGCTTCAGGCCAAGGGAGCCGGCATCAGTCCTCAGACAGCTTTCTGGGTCATGTGGCCAGCATGACTAAAAGTCTTCTGGTGCATCGGGACACCATGCAGAGCGCATGGAAACACTGTTTACCTTCCCACCGCAGCAGTACCTATTTATCTACTTGCACTGGTGTGCTTTCGAACTGCTACATTGGCAGGAACTGGGCCAGAGCAACAGGAGCTCACCCCATTGCACAGATTTGAACCACTTCATATATACTTCATATATGATGATATGCATGGGTTGATGGAATAATGCATTTTATCATTCCAATAATTGGTAAAACTCCATTTTCTCACAAACCTATGGTATTTTACTATACCTTTTCTTACTCTTATTAAACCTGTCAGATTAACCATTTCCCACACCTTGGAAAACCATGTCTTCATAGATGGTGGTTTGGAATTTTCCCCATTTTGACAGATTAACCTTCTGGATGCTGTTATTAAATGAACCACCACTATGATACCTGAACAAAACCAGTACTGGATCCCCTGGACAAAATCAGTACAGTGGTACCTCGGGCTACAAATGCTTTGGGTTACAAACACTTCAGGTTACAGACTCCGCTAACCTGGATGTAGTACCTTGGGTTAAGAATTTACCTCATGATGAGAACAGAAATCACGCACTGGCAGCGTGGCAGCAGCGGGAGGCCCCATTAGCTAAAGTGGTACCTCAGGTTAAGAACAGTTTCAGGTTAAGAACGGACCTCCAGAACGAATTAAGTTCTTAACCAGAGGTACTACTGTACTGGATCCACATTCAACACAATCTTGTGGTGTTTCAAATGCACTGTTTTCAACTTACTGGTTAACAGCACGTGCTACAAAATGCCAAATCCCTGGTTCAGATCTCGCCTTCTCCATGAATCCATTGGGTGGCCAAGCCCCAATCTGGAACACGGGAATAAGTATGTTGGCCTACATGATGGGATTTCTGGAAGGATAACAAATGGACATGAAATATTCTGTACCCTTGCAACCCAGAGCTGCGTATGTATACTTGGAAGTCTCACAAGACTCAATAGGGATAATGCCTAAGTAAGCTGGGTATAGAATTTACATGAAAGTAGGTCTTATTTAATTTAGTGGGACTTACTTCAAGTATCCTCCACTGTAAGGTAAAAGGTAAAGGGACTCCTGACCATTAGGTCCAGTCGCGACCGACTCTGGGGTTGCGGCACTCATCTCGCTTTGTTGGCCGAGGAAGCCGGCGTACAGTTTCCGGGTCATGTGGCCAGCATGACTAAGCCGCTTCTGGCGAAAGAGAGCAGCGCACAGAAATGCCGTTTACCTTCCCGCCGGAGCAGTACCTATTTATCTACTTGCACTTTGACGTGCTTTCAAACTGCTAGGTTGGCAGGAGCTGGGACTGAGCAACGGGAGCTCACCCCGTCGCGGGGATTCAAACTGCCGACCTTCTGATCGGCAAGTCCTAGGCTCTGTGGTTTAACCCACAGCGCCACCCGCGTCCCATCCTTCATTGTACTGGGCTTCAAATGGCACAGACATCTACCTGCCCATATTTACTCCACCACTGTATTTCCCTTAGATGTTCATTGAGAACAAGAAGCAAGAAGTTTGAGCGAGAGCATCGGTCAGTATGGTGGCTGCTGACGGCAGTCTTACCAGGGCCCCCCAAAGTCTGAGGCCAGGTCCCCAGTAGCTCAGGAAGGACTGTAGCTCAGTGCTGGAACATCTGCTTTGCATGCAGCAGGTACCCTGGCACTCCAGATTGGGGATGTTTCCAGCCTGAAACCCCAGAGAGCTGTTGCCCATCAGTGTAGACAATACTGAGTCTGTATGAGACGGCTTCCTGTGTTCCTTTGGCTGCTGCTTGGTCAAACTGCTCCCTCCCATTTCTTCTGTTTCTTTCTCTGTTGTGTGGCTTATTCATTGGGCATCTTGCATTTGCCATCTGTTAGCCCAGGTGTTCACCCCGCTAACCCACGTTCTCCAGAGTTGCTTTTACCCAGGTGACCAATTTCAAGCCAGTTTACTCTCATCTAGATTCTTGGAACATCTTCCTTCCACTGCCAATTATTTTTAAAAATCTTCCAATAACTACACTAAGTTCTCTTTTGGTTATGGCACCCTTTTCCACACTGTAGGTCGTTTTTTATTTAGCCCATCTGGACTCCGCGGTGCTAAGGTTCTTTCCATTTGATAAGCAATGGATGAAATTTTGTAAAGCAGTTCCTGGAACTATGGACCCATCATCATCCCTCTTGTGTGGCACCATTGATAATGGTGATGATTCACTAGTCCCTAATGTGAACCGTGATGCCCATATTGAATCATTCTAATTTGTGTTGGCAGAGCACATCCTTAAAGCATCTTTTAATGATGACTTAGAGAGGCTTGCCATGTACTGATTCATAGCAGCCAATATCGCTGCTAACTGTGGATGGGGAAATGTTCCTCACAATTCCTGCTTAGTGCAAAATGATTGCTTATATATGTGCATCCATCTGAAGAGAAGAAATTGAATATAGATGACACATTATAGATATAATAGCAAGTTGCTATTATATCCGTCTCTAGATATCTTGACTTTGTCATTTTCATGAGTTGTATTTATGGCTTTAAAGGAGGGTGGGGGATGAATGTGGCCCCCAGGACTCTTTATCTGGCCTTTGGGACCTTCCCTAGGCTACTCACCATCTCTAGTCTGCTGGTGCAGAAGCACAAGCCAAAATTCACTTTGGGCACAAGGAAATAGTTGTGCAGTTCTTTGGATTCTGCCTAATAGATGTTCAAGAGTTAGGTTATAGCAGTTGTTTCCTAAATTTTGATAACTGGGGCACAGGCTAGGTGTCCCGTCTGGATTAAATATGGAAGGCACATTTGATCCTTACTTTTAATTTTCTTCAGTTGACTCCCAGAACACTGGGCAGGCATCTCCTTGCAAGGGCAGGATAGCAATTGTCTTCCAGCATTCCACCTTATCCTTTCCCAGGCGACCAGAGATTACAGGCATGGAAGGATCTCTCAGTTTCTGTTCTCTCATTGTTCCACTCTTAAATTTAGTTCTCCACATTTCTGCAGCAATTAGCTTTTCTTTCTTTTTCTTTTTTCTTTTTTTAAAAAAACCTCATGAAAATTCACCAGCATGTTAGTGTGAATTTCTCCTAATAATAAACACATTTTTGTATGCTGTTTGGACTGATGTTCACATTTCTGAAGGCCATTCCCCCTAATAAACTGTGTCTTTTGTGTGTCATTTTCAGTAATATATTTATTTTTATGCACAATTCCAATATATGCATCACAATATTTGGATAAGTGAGAATTTCGAAAGATGGCTGGGGTTTCGGCTCCCCTATTGCTTTGGAAAGTCAAATGAGACAAATTTGCCTTTAAAATTTCCCCTTGTCCCTACCTCAAGGAGAAAAGCAAAAACTCTTTAACCAGGCAGCTTTAGATCATTTGAAGAAGAAACTTCTAATGAGGATGGAAATGGTTTCAGGGATTTGCACAGATTAAGCAGGGGGAGGTTAACATTGTGGGGTTCCTTGGTCTCCTCTTTGCGCATCCGGAGGAAAGATGTTGGTGAAATGTTCTGTGTTTATTGTGTACAAACACATTTACATGTGAATATAAATACCAAGCGGTTGTAATAAAAATGTAAAAAAACAAAACAAAGACCTAAAGGGGAGGGGGAATAAATTATTGAAGGCACCACATAAATGAGCTCTGTATTCAAAATGCCATAAAATGTCTCATTAGAAATTAGAGGAGTCTAGACATTTGGAGAGCTTTGCTTCTTTTTCTTCGAATGATACGAACAGTGAGATAAAATGTCAAGAACTTGTCCTCTGTCTGCCTGTAACTTAAGTGCTGTTAAAAATAAAAATAAAATCTATGCAGCTGCAGGAACTATGGAAGTGGCACTGAGAAGGGTTTTTAAAATATTCGTTAGAGAGATGTATGATAGCAGCCTTCCAGGTTAAATATTTCTTTCATCACATTCTCCATGGAAATGCTGAGCAAATACCAATGTTTAAAAAAGTGTGTGTGCCAGTGTGTTGCAGTGGTTAGAGGACCTGGGAGACAAGGGTTCAAATCCTCACTCATCTGTGAAGCTCACTGGGTGACCTTGGATCTGTCACTATCTTGCATCACAACCTACCTCGCAGGGTTGTTGTGGACATTAAACAAGGAGAGGAAGAACTACGTATTCCACCTTGAGCTCATTGGAGGAAAAGATGGGATATGAATGCTATAAGGTAAAGGTAAAGGGACCCCTGACCTTAGGTCCAGTCGCGGACGACTCTGGGGTTGTGGCGCTCATCTCGCTTTACTGGCCGAGGGAGCCGGCGTACAGCTTCCGGGTCATGTGGCCAGCATGACTAGGCCGCTTCTGGCGAACCAGAGCAGCGCATGGAAACACCATTTACCTTTGCGCCGGAGCGGTACCTATTTATCTACTTGCACTTTGTGCTTTCGAACTGCTAGGTTGGCAGGAGCTGGGACCGAGCAACGGGAGCTCATCTCATTGCGGGGATTCGAACTGCCAACCTTCTGATCAGCAAGCCCTAGGCTCTGTGGTTTAACCCACAGCGCCACCCGCATCCCAGTATGAATGCTATAAAAAAACAAAAAAACCTGAGAGTTTATTTAATGTTTTTGCAGAATCCTGCCAATTTTGTTTTTTTTATAAAGACAACCTCTGATATTAGGATTCTTGACATGTATCAGGGATGATGGGAGCAATGTATGGAGGCCCAAAGGTTCCCCACACTTAATGTAGAAGGAAATCCTGGCCCCAGATGTCACAACCATATCCTTAAGCATGCTTCTTGTGAGAAAAGAAAGTCGAGTGATAACTCTTCAACTACGTACCTTAAACTAATGTATCTTCACATTTAGCACCAGCTATGTTCCCATAGTCAACACTTTATACAGGGCTTAGAAAGACCCTGGGTGAGACCTTGAGCTACTCAGACAGCCATTATCAGGATGCTTGATAGAGAGGCTTAATTTTTCCTCTATAAAAGTAGCACTTGCTCCCTGATGGAGCTACAGAAGTGATAAATCGTAGCTGTAGAGACTATTGCACAGGGTAGCCTCATTAGTCTGGAACCAGAGACTGGCCTCTTTATGTTAGCAGAGGGGGGAGGCCACATTTTACTCTTCAGAAATGGAACTGGATATAATTAAGGGCCAAATTAAAGCCCAGGAATCTGCATTTGTGACAGAATGAGTTCTTGGGCTTATATTAAAGGACCTTAGGAAATGGAATCAGCGACTCCTTTCCCTCAAAGCACTAAATAATAATTTTCTCCTAAATCTCGACTTCTATAGTCAGAGGACACTAGTCCTTCACTGTCCCTCCTTTTAAAAACTGCCACAATAATAAAAAAAATGAAGGCATGAAAAGGGGAGAATGGATAAAGGCACATTTCCTCACTAAACCTATTACATAAACTCACCCTGAACTTTAAGGGCTTAGCACAGCCACTTGCTACTCTCAATTTCTTACAAAAGTGTGGGGATGGGATGGGACACAACTATGGTCTTCCAGATATTTCTGGACCACAACTCCCATCATGCCTTACCATTGGTCATGCTGGTTGGGGATGATGGGAATTGGAGCTCAATAACACCCAGAGGGCCATGCCCCCCCTTGTGTTGCAGGGGGAAACCAGGAAAATGGGGCAAAAGTTCAAGCAAGGAGCCAGGAGTATGGACAGTTCTGAGTGAAGCCTGAAACAGCTGTAAGCTCAAGAGCAGGGTGTTTAGTTTAAGCTCTAGTTATCTCCCGCTTGGACTACTGCAATGCGCTCTACATGGGGCTACCTTTGAAGGTGACCTGGAAACTACAACTAATCCAGAATGTGGCAGCTAGACTGGTGACTGGGAGCGGCCGTCAAGACCACATAACACTGGTCTTGAAAGACCTACATTGGCTCCCAGTACGTTTCCGAGCACAATTCAAAGTGTTGGTGCTGACCTTTAAAGCCCTAAACGGCCTCACCCAGTATACCTGAAGGAGCGTCTCTACCCGCATCGTTCAGCCCGGACATTGAGGTCCAGCTCAGAGGGCCTTCTGGGGGTTCCCTCACTGTGAGAAGCCAAGTTACAGGGAACCAGGCAGAGGGCCTTCTCGGTAGTGGCACCCACCCTGTGGCACCCACCCTGTGGAACGCCCTCCCACCAGATGTCAAAGAGAAGAATAACTACCAGACTTTTAGAAGACATCTGAAGGCAGCCCTCTTTAGGGAAGCTTTTAATGTTTGACTACTGTATTTTAATACTTTGTTGGAAGCCACCCAGAGTGACTGGGGAAACCCAGCTAGATGGGTGGGGTATAAATAAATAATAATAATAATAATAATAATAATAATAATAATTATCATTGAGCTACCTGTGGTTTAAACAGGCAAAAGGCAGAGCTTCTAGCTCTATCCCCTCTGGGGAAGCAACTGGTGTTTCCCATAGAGATTCATTTGTCCCTCATGGCCATTTAACATTGTTTGGAAGCTGCCGGGAATAATCTACAGGAGTTTTGGATTGAAGTGGAATCAATATGTGGACGTCACCCAGCTCTATCTGTCTGTTCCATCTGAATCAGGAGAGGAAGTTCAAATGCTGGACCAGTGCTTGCAGGTGGAGATGGGCTGGATGTGGTTGAATAAATAGAAGCTGAACTCTGATATGAAAGAGGTGCTATGTGATCCATCTTCTTGTGTCCATGGGGTAGGAAGGTGGCCTGTTTTGAATGGGGTTGTACCCCCTGGAAGGAGCAGGTCAGTAGCTTTCAGGTATAGTGGATCTGCATTGACACTGGAGGCACAGGTAGCCTTGATGATTTGAAATGCCTGTTTCCAGTTTTGAAAGTTCACCAGCTAAAGCCCCTTCTGGACAGAGATGACTTGACCACTGTTTTGCATGCACTGGAGCCACCCACCTGCCAATCATCTGAAGTGACTATGTCTCTGTTTGAAGGTGAGTGGACATTTGGGTGCCTGAGAAAGAAAATCTAAATTTTCCCTACGATGGTAAAATGATAATAAAATAACTGACAAATTATTGCCCTTAAACCAAACTCCTTAAATTAGACTGAATGGTAGGACCAGTCCTGGATTAAACGAATCCAGTTTCATGTGAGGTTACATAGTTTAAAATGATCATAAACCACAGAACAAAAGCAAAAAAGACTCTGGAATCCCATCAATAGAACCTGGGATTGAAATTGACGAACATTTTTTAATTCAGTGTCACGATACCAACATTATTCTTAAAGACTGTGATTCAAAGAACTTGATGCTAAAAAAAACCTCACGTTGGAAGAAGAAGCCTGCAGACATCTAGGATGCTTTCTAATGAGATCACAACCAATAATCAACATAATCACATTAACAATAGCCTAATCCCTGAATCTAATTTTGTGACAATTAAATTAGGAGTTCACTTGTTTTAAACTTTGACAGATGAGGCCCTACTAACTTGTAAGGTAAAGTCAATTTTTTTTGTTTTATTGAGATAGGAACAATGATTCATATGGGCAAATTCTACAGCACACATGTTTCAGTAGTTAACAAGCTACTTGTTGATACTGAAGTTTCTATAGTTCATTGCAATACTCAGCAAAGCATTTTATGTAGCCATCGTTATTACTTGGTTACTACCACATGTGTGTATTGCATTAGTTACCATATTTTTCGCCCTATAGGACGCACTTTTCCCCCTCCAAAAATGAAGGGGAAATCTGTGTGCGTCCTATGGGGCGAATGCAGGCTTTCGCTGAAGCTTGGAGAGCGAGAGGGGTCGGTGCGCACCGACCCCTCTCACTCTCCAGGCTTCAGGAAGCTATCAGCAAACCTGGGGAGCCCGCGGGAGTTCCCACAGGGCTCCCTAGGCTGCAGATAGCAGCCTGCTGCACGGAGCGTGGGGAGCGCTGAAGCAGAGCGCCGCGCACTTCGGGCAGACATTGGGCAGCCCCACAAGCTCGGGGGACAGCGGGGAGGTGCAGCGCCGCCATCCCGCTGTTCCCCGACCTGGTTTAGATTCCCCGACCTGGTTTTTGGGGGGAAATAAAGGAAAAAAATTTTCCCTTTATTTCCCCCCCAAAAAACTACGTGTGTCCTATGGGCCGGTGCGTCCTCTGGGACGAAAAATACGGTATAAAAGGGGTATTAAAGGAGGGGTAGTACCTCCCTGGCTGAATCCATTACCTTTCAACTCATGTTGATTTCCTAGGATTAAGAAGTACCTAATACACAATTTAGGAAGTTTGCCTAATGTAATTAGTCTTGCACACTTGCTAATCAAAGGATTAAGGCATCTAACACACATCTTAAGACAGGCCTGATACTCCATTTTAACACATAAACTCTAATTAAATTCTAACTTTTACTGAGCCCAGGCATTTAGTACCCCCAAACCTGTGACAATATATAGATATATGTCTGTATGTAATGCAAGGTATTTAGGGAACATTTTCCATGTTCGCAGAAATCTGCAATATTTTATAAGGTCACACTTCACCTCCAATTGAAATTTACTAGACAAAAGTAATCCTTAAAAGAAAATACTTGTGTCACCAAAGCATGAAGCCATAGAGGTGAAAATCTGGAAGCTGATTACTGAAATGTCATGTCATTTACTGTCACTATTTTTCATTATTTTCTTAAAATACCAGTAACCTTTGCAATACCAAGGAGGCTTGTCTGGCACCTTCATTACATATCTTTAGGCTCCAGGCAACGACGTTTCTCTATAACCAGGCCTTTGGCTGATTAATGTTCTTTGGCCATTAAATGTGTTTTTGGGAGCATGGTTATTGGTTTGTTTGTTTGTTTAATATGTATTTTGTATTCTTATTTTTTTTTAATGTTGTGAACCACCTTGTGATCTTTGGATGAAGGGCGGTATACAAATTTAATAAATTACAATGCTAAATAATAATATTAAAATCCTCTAGAAGACACCAAAAAAGACAGGCAAACAAGTGTCAGACCCAACTAGATAAACTACTTCCAAATTTTTCATTAGGGTTGCACATAGGATTTAATGGAATACATTACAGAAGGAATGGGGAACCTCAGGTCTGGCATCCAAATGTACCCCTACCCAGGCCCCTATCTGGTCCTTGGGCCTCGCCCCAGACCACAGCACTGTTTCAGGTGACACCCCTCACTGGCGTTGCTTTGCACCCTTCTTGAGTGTATTCTGCCATGACACAAGGGCCATCTTCCCTTCCAGGCAAGCTTTTGAGGGCCACATGCCAGTGGGGCCAGAGGCAAAAGTGAGCAACAAATTCAGGTTTTACCTATATATAGCAGACTGGTTCCTACAAACACTCACTCACCTCTCCCTCTCCTCATCTAGACAAGATAGAGCATCAAAAGGTAAAGGGACCCCTGACCATTAGGTCCAGTCGTGGCCGACTCTGGGGTTGCGGTGCTCATCTCGCTTTATTGGCCAAGGGAGCCGGCGTACAGCTTCCGGGTCATGTGGCCAGCATGACTAAGCCGCTTCTGGCAAACCAGAGCAGTGCACAGAAACGCCGTTTACCTTCTCGCCAGAGCGGTACCTATTTATCTACTTGCACTTTGACGTGCTTTCGAACTGCTAGGTTGGCAGGAGCAGGGACCGAGCAACAGGAGCTCACCCCGTCACGGGGATTTGAACCGCCGACCTTCTGATTGGCAAGTCCTAGGGTCTGTGGTTTAACCCACAGTGCCACCTGCGTCCCTTAGATAGAGCATTAGCAGAGTTCAAATATGCATTTCAGCAAGGCAAAAACACTTTTGGGGGATGGACAAAGTGAGGCCAGTGAAGGGCACAGCCTGGGCCAGATGGAGAGGCCTGGAAGTTTGCCTGAGGTTCCCCACCGCTGTTTAAAACCTTGCACTTGTTCCTTGTTCCTCCTTAACTTGCTGTTACTCAGCTAAATCCACATCAGCATGGGGTATCTGTGAATGGGATGTAGGCCACATCCACACCATACATTTAAAGATACCACTTTAAGCAGCCATGGCTTCCCCCAAAGGATGCTAGTTTGTTAAGGTTGCTGAGAGCTGTCAGGAGGCCCTGATCCCCTCACAGAACTACAATTCTCGGAGGGGTGGAATGTTGGGGCAGCATTAGACATTTCTCCCTCTGAACAAAAGAATATGACCCAGCAAATCCACTTTTAAAAAATCTCCTCTCTCTTTGAAGGTAGCTTTCCCCTTTAATCGGAGTCTATTCGTTTTTTAATCTCCATTTTTCTTCCTGTACTTTTTCTCAAATCCCTTTGCAGCACTTAGATGGCTCCTTCCATCTGTTCTTGGCACTTTTAGGAGTGATTCTGAGTTGCAAACTGCAAGAGCAAAATGTGTAAATGGCAGTTTGACTTCTTTTCTGTTTCTTTTTTTGTAGCCCTGTATCACTTTTATATGAAGCTTTAGAAGTCAGATGCAGGATGACAACCCCTTGGGGAAGAGCTGCTCTTTTTTCTGATAGGATTCAAGATAGATGACTACTTGAGAAACCAGTTAATTGTAAATGGGACCTGCAACTAGTTGCTGCAGCTCAGAGTATTTCAGTGTTTCAGCCATTCAGCCATGCCCTCTCCAACAACACTCCATTCCATTCTATTCCCTTCCCTTCACTTTCCTGCCTGGTTTTCAGGTCCTCCAGCCCAAACAGACACCCACCATTCCATCACCAATGTTCTTTGCAGTTTTTATATCTTTTCTCCTTGGTTTTTATCCACTCCTGCAAACCTGAGTATTCCCTTCTGCACCTCAACAGCTTCATTTTGGCTACACGGCTGTCATAACTCAAGCCCTGAGCTCACTATCAATATTTCTATTCTTGATGTTCAGGCTGCGATGCCATTGCTTAGCAGCACCATACAGAAGAGGGATACATTGGCTGCCTTGGGAGAACTTTAAGGTTTGTAGAGATACAATCCTTCTTGTTCTTAAATAAAATAAAAAAACCCTGTGGGGGGAAATTCCCCAATCTAATAAGGGCTGAGCAAGAGTCTATCCAGCAGCGCCAGCTATTGTAGTTGGAGTCAGTCAGGGCCCTGTCCTCCCAGATGGGAAAAGGTATGCAAGGCAGGGAACACATCTTTCAGGACTCACAGCCAAGATGATCTGCAAAGGCAGATTGCGCTCTTGCCTGCATCAGCTTATGATATTTCTGCTGTGTATTGCTTCCCACTGCAGCTGTAACAATAAAATTTCAAAAATGTCCTTAGCTCAATGTACTGACTGCATGCGATTGCTTTATAGGTTCAAAAGAAAACAACAGCAGCAGCAGCAGGACAAAAATTATTTAATCCCCCAGAGGGTGCTTTCTTGGGAAACAGAGCTATGAAAACGGCTGCTGGATACGCAGCTCTGTGTTGGTTGAAACATATCTGAGAAATGTCTGGACATACTCTTCTTTTTGTTTACAATTTGTTCCCCTCCTGGATCATTTATTTCTAAGTAATAAGAATACAGTTCTTGAACCTGTTTAAGCCCTAGGCCATTACGGCACTGCTGTAGAATAACTATGCAATGGTAGGTAGCTACAGACCACAGAGTCTAGGACTTGTAGTTGTCTAGGGTGAAAGGCATTGTTGGCATTGTTTACTTTGAAATTTCATGATGGCCTTGGGAATCAGCGGGTGTTCTGTAGAATGCCAACAGGAATTTTTTTAAAAAACCGGGAATTTAAGTAGTCTTTTTCCTTCTGACAAGCAGATGGATAGCCAGCATTCCCTGGGTTGGTTGTGCAGCTAGATATTGACTTCCAACCCCACAGGTCTTTGTGGTAATCTCTCTCTGGGGAGTATGCCACAGAGAAATACTGCATAGAAAGACTTTCAAGTTGTAGGGGCACACTGTCCATATTTACATACACTCATATAAAACATCTATTCTGTGATTTATCTCTACAACTCTGTCGGAAGCGCCATACACTATCATGTTGACTATAGTTGAGAGAACCTTAGCAAATCATTCTGCCCTCAGATTCCCTGTTTTGGTCAAAGAATAGCAATTCCAACATTTTTTGTTCTGGAGTCATTATTATTATTATTTCCCCTGATTGGGTTGCCCCGGCCACTCTGGGGAGCTTCTAACAGATATAAAAACATAATAAAAACATAAAACCTTAAAAACTTCCCTGTACAGGGCTGCCTTCAGATGTCTTTTTACAGATGAATAGTAATTTATCTCCCTGACATCTGATGGGAGGGCGCAAAAGGATTGCAACCACTTGCAAACTCTTCACGATTAAGGAAAAGTGCCCATCAAGGACAGTTTGCCCAGGGTCCTCCTAGACTTGGCACCAACTCTGATCGGCCTCACACATATACATAAAATGGGGCAGTCATATGAGCAAACCTAACTGGCCTCCTCACATCTAGTTTGGCCATCTAGTTCAGGTCCAGTTTCCAGTGGAAGTAGGTAGATGCCTTTTACACAAGATTACCACAGCTTCTCCAATTGTCAAGGGGTGTCAACATCAGACTATCACATTGTCGGCTCAGCCTTTGCTCATTTAAATTCTTCTCTGCTCATTTAATTAAACAAGGCTTCAGCTGTGTTTCATGTGGCTCATCAGATTAATCCATCCCATTTCCTATTATTGGAGGGAAAAAATAACTGAATTAGAGTATAAAGTGTCCAGATTTATTTTATCTGAAGTTTGTTTATAAACCTGGTATTAATAGATGTAGTTTTGTTTTGTTTATAAGTGTTTTGTCCTAGGTGATGGTCTCAGCCACATGGGGGTTCAAGCCCAAGCAGAGGCTCCTAAGCAAGAATTCATATTCCAGCCAGGCAAGCAAAGCCAGTGAAACTTCAGTTTCCAATAAGGCAAAGGGAAAAAGAAAAGAAAAAAGAAAAAGATTCAGCACCCTGGATAGCTCCATGTGGAGCACAGTCCTGCTATTCATATGCACAGATTCAAACGTTGCTTCAGCCATAGACAAACCCAGACTGAGAACTAAATAGGGCTTTACTCTTAAATAGATGGTTTGCTCCATCTCTGCTGACAGAAGCCATTTCACATTAAAGTGGCTTCACCTACTTCAGCAGCCATTGGCTTGGACAATGTAGAAGAGACTGTCATTCTGCTGGGGTTTCAGGCCAGTTCATGGGACATACGGCAGTCTAACCTCTTGGGAGGCAAGGACAGGAGAGACTTTGGGGCGGGGGTGCAATGTCACCTGAGGTCAGCATTGTAGGTGATTCCCTTTCTTACTCTTTACATTTCACTTGAATCCATGGCCGAATCCCCTGAACTTGGGGACCATGAATTTAATTAAAATCCAGTTTGTGTTAAGGCTTGAAAGTGTTAATTTTATTTGGCTAAACAATATGGGTTGATTATTGGTATAGAAATCTCGTAATGTGTAATAAACCTTTGGCCTCACTGTCCATTTGTGGCCCATATGCAGAGGAAAATAATGTGTAATATCATTCTAATCAAGACCCTGTAAATTAAGAGGGTTCAGCAGACTGATTGTCTTCTGTTCCTGTTGATCTTTTCTTTGGCTAGGGTCAAGAAGCCAGTTTCCCCCAGATTGCCCCAGAAGAAAGAAAGTATAGTGCAGGCCCACTACAGTATGTGGTGAGACTCTTTGCCTGCACTCTTGTGGAATTTCACACTAATGCTAGATATACAGTATGCTTTGTTTATATTTGATCCACATTCAAAAACTGAAATGATAGAAGCTCCTCTCAATAGCATAACTTCATTTTCTCGACATATTGAAAGTGACATGTTAAAAACGATAAAGTATAATATTTCCTGTCATCATATTCCTATGAGTTCTGCAAGAAACAACTTAGCTGCTGAAAATGCAGTTGAAAATCCCCCCTTCCGTATTTCAAGTTGCATTTTACATTACTGTTTCACACTTGATAGTTGATTATCTGATTCAAGCAAGTGAGACAAGGGACGCACTCAAAAGAAAATGGAATTCTCTTCTTCTTGGATCTTTTAGCCAATCAAAGCTGGGGGAAGAGTGCATTTGCTATCCCAAATACGGCGGACAAATGCTGCCCACTGGAAACTTGCACATTAGTTTTGCTTCATCCCTTCAACTCCTTTTCCCTTTGCACCCACTGGTTCTTTGTGTATGATTTGCAATTATGAAACCCAATAGGACAGGAACAGCTGCATGCTGTCAGTCACAGAATCTCCAGCCCAGCCCTCTGCTTGCCAACAAGAAAAAAATGGTCGCTTTAATAATGCGTATTGTGCTTGTTCTCCCTTGGAGTTAAAGTAATGGGCAAAGTAATTGGGCTCCTGCAAATGTGACAGCTACAGGCAGTAATCATAGTTGCGTTCTGGTTCCTATGGCAACCGTCATGTTTACATAGGGGCTAAAAAATGACACACTTGTTCTCACCCTCCCCCTTCTCAGGAGAAAAAAAGTACCTCGGGAGAAGGGTGGGGAAGAAAGGTGCCAGCAATTGCTTAGGTTGTGCTACCAGGAAGAAAATATGTTTACTTTGCAAAATGAAATCTCAAACATTTAATAGCAAGCTTTTGGATGTTGACAGCTTACTTGTCCTTTTTGAGATGTACATTGCTGTCTTTAAAAATTTCTGCCACCTTTAATGTGCATAATGCTTCCTCTCTTTTGCCCTAAACAACTCTAAGAGGAGGAGAAGAAGAAGAGGAGTTTGGATTTGATATCCCGCTTTATCACTACCCAAAGGAGTCTCAAAGCGGCTAACATTCTCCTTTCCCTTCCTCCCCCACAACAAACACTCTGTGAGGTGAGTGGGGCTGAGAGACTTCAAAGAAGTGTGACTAGCCCAAGGTCACCCAGCAGCTGCATGTGGAGGAGCGGGGAAGCGAACCCGGCTCACCAGATTACGAGTCCACCGCTCTTAACCACTACACCACACTGGCTCTCAGGAGGGGTTTGCTAACATGCCAAGGACCATATGGATTTAGTCTAGGTACAAAAGAAGCAAAAAAATAAATAAATAAAAATAAAGTTACTATTCTGTGGCTACTGAGTATTCTTCATCCTAATTGAGCTACATTTGGGGTTTCCCCTGTCCTTAATACAGTTTTCCTAACATTCCTCCCCCCCCCGCAAAGTCTTTGGGGTTGGTTTTTTAAAGTTGTGCAGTAATGAAAACCGACAGAAAACCAGGAGGGAGGGCGAATGGATTGGACTGTCATGGACATGGGCAGAGCCAAACAGGAGTTTTCCACACTGCAACATTTGTTTTGGGTCCTACTTGTATCTATGAGTAAGGAGCTAGGAAGACTGTTTTGTTGCCTTAGTATAGCGGAGCCACACAAGGAGCTACGAGTGCATGCTATCAGTCACATTGGGACTGATGGCAGGTGAAACCGGTGCTCTCTTTTTGGATAGGAAATGAGGAGCCAGTACTTCTATCTTGAAAAAAAAGTGTGGTGGTTGCCAGCACAAAACGGCTGCCATGGTAGCAAAAAGAAAAGAAATTGTGATGGTACTCTGTGCCAGTGAATACGGTTACAAAGAAGACACACTAGTGGAGCCATCCTTTCCCCTCTTAGGTGATTGTGGGGAAGGGGAACTTGGGCTCATAGACATGAGTGTTGGGGAACTATCTCAAAACTCACATATCTCCACTCTCAACAGTCCCTCTGTCCCTACAGTAGTCATTGGGGTTTATCCAACTAAGTCCTACTCAGAGTAGACTCATTGAAATGAATGGACCTAAGCTGGTCATGTCAATTATTTTCTGTTGAATACAACCCATGGGTCCGAGGTATGAGGCTAAAGCAGGCTTCCTCAACCTCGGCCCTCCAGATGTTTTGAGACTACAATTCCAGTCATCCCTGACCACTGGTCCTGCTAGCTAGGGATCATGGGAGTTGTAGGCCAAAACATCTGGAGGGGCAAGGTTGAGGAAGCCTGGGCTAAAGGCTTTCTTTATTATTTTGCCTCAGGGGAAAGAAAGAGGGGGGGCATTGAATAAAAATGAGTTCTTTCTTCCCTTTCTCTGCCTCCCCATTCATTCTAACTCCACCCCATAAATTTGACAGAGATCCATCTTTGCTAGTTCTTATGCCTAGAGCACATTAACACACACAAACCATCTGCAAGTGGCTGTCCTCCACTGAAATGGTGTAAAGTTATAGGCAAACATTGTTTGCTGTGTTTAATTTGTGTGGGATATTTCGTATCTTCGTAGTCTTCTACAGGGATATGGATGGAGTTCATCAATTCAGGAAGGCAGAAAGTTCCTATGCTGGCCAGTCTTTTGTCTTAATATTGAGAAAAAGGGTTATGAATGGTCTTCTTTTCTTTTAACACACTGTTTCTGTCTGTCAACAGGAGCCTAGCATGGTACGATTAACAGGCCCAGTCCTGCTATGAGACAAATTGAGCCAGTCACCTCAGATGGCAAATGCTGAAGGGTGGGTAATGGGCAGAACAGGGCATGCTGCGTTGACTGACCTATGTCCCTTAAGTTACCTTGCTGCACTTAGGGGGAGAAGAGGACACTCTTGGGGTGGTTTTTGGACACTGAATGGGTACAAGAGAGGCACTACCTTGACCTTCATTTCAGGCAGTGAAATGTCTTGGGCCTGTCTTAGCTATTAAGTAGTTGCAGCTCCCATCCGCCACCTCCAATCAGTTTCTTTCTATGCTAAAAACAGCTTCACAAGTTAAATCTCCGTCTCTTGTGCTGCTGGTAAAGGATACTAATCACTATAAAAATAGCAACTCTAGGAGAATATGACTGAATGGCACAGGGGTCCAAATTTGTATCCCATTCATGACTGCAACTGGAAACACCATGCAACAGCCTGAAAACTTCTGAATTTAAGGTAAGTATGTTTTTAAAGCAGTCAGGTGGTAGCCTAAGCTGTCAACAGATGTTCTGTGGAAAGCTTCCCAGCAGGAGTCTCTGGAGACCCCAAGAGTCTTAATTGCGATAATCTCAGAATCAACAACAAATGCACGGAACAAACAATTAGTTGTCCTATCCATACATTTTCTCCCCTAACTTTTCTTTCTCCCAAATACAGACTGCATTTGCACTTGGCCTTAATGCTCACTTGCCTATATTTTCCTTTACTTATGTGTGCCGTCCTATTCAAAGCTTAAACTGGGGAGGGGGAGTAGGGACATGTGTAAAACTCCACCCCACCCCACAACTTCCTGCATTGAGGAGGAAGGTCTGAAGGGGGCTTCCAAATGTGGGCAGTAGTCAATTTTGCTCTACTCAAGTAAACCCATTGAAATCCATGGACGTGACTAACAAATCAATTCATTTCAGTGGGTCTGCTTTGAGGGCTCACCCAAACTTTCCTTGGTTCATTTGGTCTGTGACTTCCAGAGCCAGTGTGGTGTAGTGGTTAAGAGTGGTAGTCTCGTAATCTGGTGAACTGGATTCGATTCCCCGCTCCTCCACATGCAGCTGCTGGGTGACCTTGGGCTAGTCACACTTCTCTGAAGTCTCTCAGCCCCATTCACCTCACAGAGTGTTTGTTGTGGGGGAGGAAGGGAAAGGAGAATGTTAGCCGCTTTGAGACTCCTTTGGGTAGTGATAAAGCAGGATATCAAATTCAAACTCTTCTTCTTCTTCTAGGCTTGGGTCTGAGGGCTTTTTCTTTTGTCCTGCCACTTTCCCTGCAAAAACCAACCATTTACCACTGAAGTGGAACAAACATCAATCAGCAGCAAACCTGACTGATGCCTGCTTCGATTTAGCAGCAAACGGTGAGATAAAAGAAAAACCTCTTGAACTCGTGCCTGGAAGTCATGGGCCAAACGAAAGTGTGCCTGAGCCCTTAGTAGAACTTGAGTTTCTCCACACCTTTTGGCCTGCTTTTTCCAGGCAGAGGTTCACACTCCAATGCTCAATATCCAAGCTTGCTTTTGCTTTTTTTTTTTTTGCACTCTGAGCTTTCCTTGTGAAAAACTGCTCTTTTAAGCTGGACGGGAGCAAATGGCAATTTGGGTTTCCTCTGAATCAATGTTTCTTCCAACTGAGCTTTAAAGAGTGGGTTTTTGTGTTAATTGAGAGGGTAGTTAGTCGGGTCAATGTCTTTTGCTGTATCCTTAAAGTGGGTAAGATTTATTGCTTGAAATATTGGTATATGCACCTCTTTAGGTTCCTTGAAATAATATATTTTCATTTTAGTTTGAAACCAGCTATAAAAAGAGCAACAATGTCTTAATTAATTATGTAACATCACTTTGAAACACCTTTAAATGTATTGATTGCAGTGAATATAACTTAGCTTGATACCACCGTAACAAATAAATAATATGCTTTATTCGAAGCAAAATCCAAAATGTAGAAACTTCCAGACTTTGTGAAACACACGCTTCATGAAACGAAGTCCGTTCTAACAAACTTAATAGCTTTGAGCATACATCTACCGATCAGGCAAAGAACTGGCTTTTTTTCTTACCAGCAGAGGGCACTAATGAATACAAATATGCCTTGTTTAAATGAGTACGTGCTTGGAAATACCAAATCTAGGGTTTATTCCGGGTAAAGAGACTCAATAATTCCGTATCTTGTCTCTATGAGCTGTACCTTTATTTATGGTAATACACAGCTCATGGAGAGACAACATCCATGGCATCACAGTAGGTGAACAAAGCACACGGTTACGGAGGGCATTAGCTGTTTGCATTCCTGAAGCTTTTCTTCAAAAACTTTTCACTCTTGCCGCATCCCTTGTCGCCCTGGGGATGTAAGCGAACACATTTTTTGCTCCTCAACCAAGGATTGGAAGAAGCATATCCCTCCTTGCTAAATGAGCCTTGGATAAGTGAAGTCTACCCTGTGCATCTGGGCCCTGCTGTCTATAGAGTTCATCATGCAGTGCAAGGCTCAGGCTAGGTGTGATGATGACTCAAGAGTACCCCTTACCTCCATAATGCCTCAAGGTAGCAGTGAACGGAGTTCTTGCCTTTCCTTACCTGCCTGCACAGCCCAAACAACCAAATTATTCGAAGTCAACAAGTGGGAGTCCCAGGTGCCAACCAGGGCCTCCCCTAAGATTCCTACTCAGCCTCAGAAAAGGTGGCTAGCCGAAACCCATATCTTAAAGAGAGGAAGGGAGGGTGCTACAAAGGTAGAGGACAGAGCAGCCATAAATGCCAGGAGAAGCCATGGCTATTTAAAGAGATATCATAGTGCTTTACTGTAAATGTATGGTGTGAATGCGGCTTGTGTGCGCACACACATACACAACCAATATCCACCATAAAACCACTCAGGTATGGTCTAGATGTTTTTTTGCTGCTCTGATATCCCTACCAAAATGCCCTTTCAGTGAGAACCATACATTGAAGAAGGCAGGGCCATTGGAGACCAAAGCAACTTTTTAGCTACACCTGAGCTTTAATACAATGGAAGTAAGTTTCCACATACTTTGCTAACCCTCTTTCTCTTTGGATGGGTTCTCTTCCAAATGTGCTGTGGTGGGTAGTTAGGGGCTTTTTTGATGTACAAAATAGCCCCTCCCATTCCATCTCCATTAATTTGTGTGTGTTTTCAAAGAGCCCACTTCCAGTTCCGTTAATGATCTGGGGATGAGATTCAAAGCAATGTTCCACAGAGAGGACAGCTCATGTAGCACTTAACCTGCAGGAAATGAGCTGCACCATTTTTTTATTTTTTTACATTTATTCGGCAAAGTGCTAGCACTAAGTGAACAGGCGCAGCTCAGCTCAGAAAGCACTTAGTCCCACACAAGTTCTTCTGTCTTCCACAATCCTTTTCATTATTATTGTTATTTTTTAAATGGGCATGCTCAGCTACAGGAAGGTATTTTTGGTAAGAGCTTGCTTTCTCTCTGCATCATGGTTTAACTCTGCGCAGCAGCATAGCTCCTAATGAGCTTGATGTACCTGTGGTCAAGTTCCCTTTTCTGGTGCAGAAAGAGAGAAGCTGGGACTGTTTTTTTTTAAGACAAATGCAGGGTTGCTGCCATAAGGGCCAAGGCTGTTTATGTACTGTATATGCATGCATTTTTATTTGGTCATTGCTAATGCCTAGCAGTCGTTCAAGTGAAAATTCAGTAAAACATAAAACATGCCGTTTTTGTTAAAAGCGTTAAAATACTACCACCAGCTTTTAGAACATTTTGGAATGTTACGGCAGTGGGGAAACCATCAGAAGTTTGAAGAAGGTGGCATACCTTTTCTGAATCCTCCTTGACTGATGGGAGAGGCTGATGCAGATCATTTGAGCTCAGCACAGTGTTTTGTGTCTTACTTTTTGTCTTAACTGTGTTTTAGCCTCCCTCCCCTTATGGTTTCGCTTTTCCTGGACCCGCAAGTAGCAGACATCCAAATGAGGTTCTCAGCAGATACCATGTTGCGTTCGGGGAAGAAGTGCACAGTGGTATCAGTTCCCCATCTCAGGAACTACAAAACATCCCTTTGCTTTTTCTGTCTTCCAGGGAAAGCCAAGCAAATTAAATACATTTGTTATTATTATTATTATTATTATTGGGGGGAGAAATTAGTGTAGTGAATTCATTTATGTCTGATAATTTTCTCTTTCATTGGAACATATTTGTTAGCTGATCATTTGCTTGACTAGCATTTATAGTCATACCTTGGGTTACAGCCGCTTCAGGTTGCATTTTTTTTGGGTTACACCTGCTGAAACCTGGAAGAACCAGAACAGGTTACTTCCAGCTTTCGGAGGTTGTGCATGCGTAGAAGCACCGAATCGCAACCCACATGTGCGCAGACGCACCGCTGCGGGTTGCGAACCTGCATACCGCATGGATCACGTTCGCAACCTGAGCGTCCACTGTATTTCATTTCAATTCTTTTGTGATACTTAGTGCATACATACAACTTAGACCCCTCATACCCTTAAATTTAGGCTTGCAGACAGAATTCATGGCTGGCACTTCCCACTATGTTTGCTCTGCTTGAACTCAGTACACAAGGGAGATATGTGCTAAGAGGACGGCACGCTTGGCAAATCCACACTGTGATCAACTCCCACCCGGAAACCAATGTCCCCACTGTGGAAGGACACGTGGTTCAAGAATTGGCCTCCACAGTCACTTACGGACTCATTGTTAAAACTGTGTTTATGGAAGACAATCTTACTCGGCTACGAGTGATCACCAAAGAAGAAGAAGAAGACCATCTGCTGCTGTTTCAGGGCTCCTCTACCTAACCTATTTATTGATCAGTCATCCTGGCTTGCCTGCACAAAGCTTCAATGAAGGTTAGACTATGGCTATGTGCATTACTGGCTTGAAACACAGCAAAATCTTTCCCCCTGCTGTGTTTCAAATAGTTTTCTTTATGTTGCTAGTCATGCCAGAGAGAGAGGGAGGAGTGATGTCTCCATCCGATGCCCATTTCCTGATTTGTTTCCTTGCACCAAACTCCAATCCACTGAAGCCGTCGTCAGCAATTGAGCTATGATCTGTGCGTGTGCAATGCCTGTCTGATATGTATACACCTCACCGTAACTGCAGCTTCCGTTTTCTAATCAGATGAAAGCTGCTTTGAAGGAAAGCACATCAAATGGTTTCGTTTCTCAAGAAGCCATGTGTACTCTGCTTCAAACACCAGCTGTGGGAATGCACAGGAGCTGGAGCTCATTGAAGGTTGGATGACCACCTGACAGGAAATCTTTAGCTGTGATTCCTGCACTGCATGGGGTTGGAGTAGATGGCCTTTGGGGTCCCTTCCAACTCTATGATTCTATGGAGTAAGTAGTAATGCGTTCACAGCCTATGCACAGTCTTTATTGAGGATTCATTCCGATATGTTTTCAGGAAGTTTATATGACTATGAGCATTTCATCCTGAATTCATCTTGGTCTGCTTGCAAGGTGGGTATCTCCTTGTTGACTAGTCATCCCACACTTTTCAATCCATTTACCTGGCACTTTTCTATCTGCAAAAAGTCCTTAAAGAAAATCTTTCCAGAGTATAATACAGGGGGGAAAAAATCAAACATACAAATACAATACACAACAATGCAACTATCTGGTATAAGAATAAAAAAGAGACGAGGAAGTAAGAGGGATCATAATCATCAGAATATCTGCAGAATAAAATCAAGCCCCTATTTACCCTTACCATCTCTGTATCATGTCATTCCATGAGGAATGTTGGAGGATATGAAATTTCCAGGATCTGCTTGAATCCTTCATGCAGAGTACTGACATTGTAGAGATCACCCTGCTTTGTAGACCTTCTGTGTTTTGACTGTTTTTGAGTTGAAAAGACCTGTGAACTAATGGCCTAGAATCCCCAGGGATTGGTGTCTAATGACTTCATTTGCACTCTGCAACCCAACAGTTATCTACACTCATTGTTCTCCTGCGGTTTTAGGTGCTTTTGAAATGCTCAGATGCTTGTCATTATTTCCAGCTATGTCAGTTCAGTATGTCAAGTGCTATGTTGTCAAGCACTGACATGGGAAGGATTTTCTTTGAAGGGAAAGATCTGGATGAAAAATTCTCTTTTTTTGTGAAGATCATGTTGAATGTACTAAGCTAAAAAAAGAAAACCAAGGTAAGTTTTAAAAGAATTTAATTTTTCAGCCCTCTTCCTGTCAATAAACCTAGCTGGCACTAACCCTGACTGCCTTCTTCTTCCTGTTTAAAAAGGAGTTTGCTGTTGCTAAGGCATAAAGGTTTTGTAGCCATTATTGACATATTAAAAAAAAATGACAATTTACAAATGGTAAGAGCTGCCAACAGGAAATATTTCACCAAGCTCCACTAAGTTATAACAAGGGAACAAATAATAATTCAGAAGGATAGAACAACCTTTAAGTCAAACTTGAAGGACACAGAAAAATGAAGGGATTGGATGCAGCTAAAGTAGAATTAAGACAAGAGTGGTTGGCATTAAACTTTCATCGGCGTTAACAGCAATGTTAGCTGTTACACTTTCATGTTGTTCCTAAGGAAAATTCTGAACACCTAGAATTTTCTTTTGGCTTTCCACCACATGCTGAGGAGGCACGGCAGTTTTCATTTTTGTGTTAACAATTAAATTGGAAGGGAGTTTTATGAAAGTGCCCAGAGACTGGCACTTGTATGGAGTAGCTTCTACGTAGATGACACCATACATTATATGTTATACTGCAAATTTGCAAGGAAAGTTGCTCAACACAGAAAAGGTTATGTGGCCTCCCTTCAGATTTAAGATTCTGTTTTTTTATGTGTGTCACTTATTGTGTAGGTCAGATTTTTTAGTTCTCTGTTTACTTCATATTTTTCTGTTTGGCTAAAGCCTGCATTTGGTAGGAACTCCCCCACGGTGAGATCGGAGTGGCAGGCCAGGCACTGTAGGAGAAAGAGGCCAGTGATCTTTACCCAGGTTGAGAGCCTGGATGGGTGAGTGGCTGGAGGTCTGGTTTGACGGGATTCCCCCCCAAGTGAGAAGCAGACTAAGGAGTGCAGTTCCAGTTACTGTCTGGCAGAATGGGATGCACTTATTATTGGTCCCTAGTTTATCATTTGTGATCCTAATCTTTCTGCTGTATATAGGGTTATTGGATGATGATGATGTTCAGATTTGTCTGAACAAAAAATTTTTTTTCCTGCCAGTAGCACCTTAAAGACCAACTAAGTTAGTTCTTGGTATGAGCTTTCGTGTGCATGCACACTTCTTCAGATACACTGAAACAGAAGTTGCCAGATCCTTCTATATAGTGAGAAGGTGGGGAGGGGTATTACTCAGAAGGGTGGTGGGAATGGGTGGTTGGCAGATAGCTGAGATGAGCCTGTTGATGACTCTTAACGACTGCAATAGGTCTTACAGGAAAAAGCAAGGGGTGAGAAGGTGAAAAATGGCTTTGTCATGTATAATGAGATAAGAATCCAATGTCTTTGTTCAGACCAGGTCTCTCCATGGTTTTAAGTTTGGTAATGAGTTGCAATTCAGCAGCTTCTCTTTCCAGTCTATTTCTGAAATTCCTTTGTAGTAATACAGCTACTTTGAGATCTTGTATAGAATGTCCTGGGAGATTGAAGTGTTCTCCTACTGGTTTCTCTGTCTTGTGATTCTTGATGTCCGATTTATGTCCATTTATTCTTTGGCGTAAGGTTTGGCCTGTTTGTCCAATATAGAGAGCTGTAACCAGATTTGTCTGGGAGACCTTGCTCCATGGATTACCCTGTGAGTAAACAATGTGGCATTGCGGACAGTGAAGGGGGCATATTTCGCAGCCTGCATTGCATCCGGTGGAGATATTTGCATTTCAGTTTGCATTTCTTAGTGCAGAAAATATTGATCTGATGTGTAGAGATCTTTCCTGTTCTACTTAATTCAAGAGGGTTCTGGAAGCTTCTCTGTGTGAAAGAAACAAGCAGAAGGTTCCTGATGTTTGGGTTATTCCTTCAGAGAAGCTGAGTACAGATGGCTTAAACTGGTTCTCTTATCTTTTCTGTCAAGGCCATGCTGACTATAAAAGTAAGGCCAGAAGGATCCTGGGTTTCATCTTTCTCTTTCTATCCCCTTTCCTTCTGGTGTGGTGTTCTGTACATAGTGTTAAACTTACAATAACTTATAATAAGTCTAAATCTTAAGTCTGCTGCAACTGGATTTCTTATGGACAGTGCCAATCCTGAATGTATTGGATTTGTGACCATTATGCTCCTTTGCCTTCAGTAGCAGTAAAGCTCTGCTGGATGAAATACAATTGCCTCTGGTCTATTTTTTGGGAATCCTGCAACATGTTTAAGTTTTTGCTCTGCTAACTATACTGTACATTGGAATCGACTTTGGATCAATACTGAGTAGAATTTCAATAACAATTTTGGAGGTTGCTGATGCAGGGAGAGTCCCTGGGGCATTTGAGGTCTCACTAGGACCAACTGGTAAATGCTGCATATTTTGAGGATATGTTTGCTTGACTTGGGAGTGAGTGTGACTCTACAGTTAGCTGCAGTTCTAAAGTATTTATATTCACAGTCTGCGATGTGCTGTGGAATCAAGCTGATGATGTAGGGAAGGTGCTTGCTGTGACAAAGGGGCAATGCTCAAGGAAGCATCTTGCAGCCCTTTGTTGGCCAATGGCAACGCAACAGCTCTGCGGGGCTGCCCATGGGTCTTACTCTCCAGTGCTTTCTGCCACCCCCACTTACTTCTGCAGCCCACATGGGACAGGCCTGGGGTGCACAAAAGCAATTACAGTAGTACCTCGGGTTAAGTACTTAATTCGTTCCGGAGGTCCGTTCTTAACCTGAAACTGTTCTTAACCTGAAGGACCACTTTAGCTAATGGGGTCTCCTGCTGTTGCCGCGCCGCCAGAGCATGATTTCTGTTCTCATCCTGAAGCAAAGTTCTTAACCCGAGGTACTATTTCTGCGTTGGCGGAGTCTGTAACCTGAAGCGTATGTAACCCGAGGTACCACTGTACTTTTTTTATTACAATCTTAAGTTGTATCCGTTTATTTTTCTGAAGTGTATAATATTGTGTTGACAGCTGTAATAGTTGCCCTTTTTCTTTTTATGTGCTTAACAATTTAATAAAGATTTCTATTTTTAAAAAGGGTTATCAGCCAGTGCCCCAGCACTCATCAGTTCAGCTGATGCCTTTGTTGTTTACTCAGAGTGTGGCGGCAATCCACATTCTCTCTGAGTCTCTCCCTGACCTCAGAAGAATGTGCTGGTCACTTACAACTCAAATCCTAAACTCCCACTAGCCTGAATGCCAAGTGTCTAGGAATGTGGGGATTTTAAAACACTCAGGTTGGCATACATACACACCTCAGCAGTCAAATTAATTTTTTTTTTATTAGGATAAAGTTAGGTGGAGAGTAGGCAGAAGATAGAAACAGAATACAAAATAAACCTGGGCACTGTGGCGCTACGAAACCTAGCTATGCCCCCTCCCAACTATTCAATACACTTGGCATTCAAGTTTACAAGAATGAGCAAGCCTGGTCAGCTTCATAGAAGGTCCCATCTTGGAACTTTGATGCTGGAAAGGGAACTGGGAAGTGACATGAGGGGGTGTTCCCTGTTGCCTTGGAAAAGGAGCTGGTCCAGCCAAAAACTGGTTGGTTTGGGTTAACTATTGACCAGTTTCAAATACCTACTTCCTAAGGCAGATGGTGAAGAGGGTCATGATGCAGTACTGTTTTTTTTTGGGGGGGGGGGACAGGGGGCGGGCAGGAGTGGAGGACTCCCTGGTCCTGAATGGGGCAACTGTGCCTCTGAAGGACCAGGTGCGCAGCCTGGGAGTCATTTTGGACTCTCAGCTGTCCATGGAGGTGCAGATCAATTCTATGTCCGGGGCAGCTGTCTACCAGCTTCACCTGGTATGCAGGCTGGGGCCCTACCTGCCCACGGACTGTCTCGCCAGAGTGGTGCATGCTCTAGTTATCTCCCGCTTGGACTACTGCAATGTGCTCTATGTTTGAGCCCGTTGCTAAATACTTAGACTTGTTCTTACAAAAATATGCTAAAGACACCCCTGCATATATTCAAGATACAGCACATTTCATCCAACAGGTTGAACAGCTGCAAGTATCTGAGGCTGCTGTTTTAGCTTCTTTGGATGTGGCTTCACTATACACTAATATTCCTCTGGAAGAAATACATCATCTCATTCAACAATTGTGGGAATCCAAACAGGACCTGCATCCGCCCACCAAGTTTTTGCTAGATTTATTAGATTTAGTTTTTGGGGAAAAAACAACTTTTGTTTTTTAGATCACTTTTATTTTCAATCTGGGATAAGGAAGGACATTGTCAAACTGTTACATCAGCAAGAAGCCAGGTTGATTTTCCTTTTTAAATCCTTATACCCTAAAGGTTTAAATACTGAACTAGACCTAAATTGTTTTGTATAATTCCATGTTTGGGTTTGCAGTTGTAAGTGTTGCTGTTATCTTATTCCTGGTGTTGTATATATTAGGTCAGACATCTCCAAACTCGGCCCTGCAGCTGTTTTGGGACTAAAATTCCCATCATCCCTGACCACTGGTCCTGTTAGCTAGGGATGATGGGGGCGAGGCTGGAGGGCAGAGTTTGGGGATGCCTGTATTAGGTGCTGTACCTTTAAATCTGGATGTCATCTAATTCACCTGCTGGAGGTCTTAATAATGCAACTTTGTACTAACTAACAGTGTCAGCTCATTACACTACTTAGTGAAAGGTGAACCATTTGTAACCTATGTACCCTCTCGGACCTCTCATTTGGTAAAGTATCATTATTATGTTTTATAACTGGATGTAGAATGTTTTGGTATATCATCCCATTGATTGTATCTGAATTAATTTTATTTGGCATCATTCTTATTAGCTGAGAAAGAAAGTTTGAAACAGTCGGTTATCCAGGAAGGACTGTCCTGCTACTGCCTCTGGAGCACCAACTTCTTTCAGCATGTTCACTGCTAAATATGAGTATGTCGTGAATATAACCAGGCATATCTGTGCTGTGCTTGGGACTTTATACTTATTTTGGAAGGCGTGTTGCCTCAAGCTTGAATCATTCTCTGTTTGATACACCATTAAAAAAATCCCCTACTTTGGGAAATTCTCCGAAGTCACATTAGTTGGTGGTACCTTGTATATATATTGTATGCCACTTGACTCTGAATGTAGATATAATTTAGTAGCTATATAAAGTGCTGTAATCAAATTATTAGCCTGTCGTGTTGCTTTTAGGTTGCCAGACACTTCTTTCTCAAAGGCATTTATTACACTCCGGCCAGTTTTGCTAAGAAAAATCCTAACCAACTCCATCTCTAGTTCATAGTATTCTTCAACTATTGGGTTGTCAAAACTCTTAGAAAGGGACAAAACCCCACAAGAGTCTCCGGTACGCTTGGAGTCTTCCAACCAGGGATCATGATCTGGCTCCCAGCTCTCCAACTCTAAGAAGCAAGTCAGGTTTGCCAAGTCAGGTTCATTTGGGCCTGTATGATGGATAAAGCCAGCCCTGGCCATATTTCCAGGAGCACACTTGCAGTTCTTTTAAAAGGCCAGCATGCAAAGGTTCTCAAGCAATTCTCTTATGCATCTCTCTAAATTCAAGCAGGCACTTGGAGTTTGAGTTCATCTCACTCAGGAAAGCCTCCATTTTAAAAACCAGTTCTGTGACTACTTAGCCAAGCTCACACATTTATAAGAAATTCAAGAGCAAATATGAGCAATGGGAGAAGAAGGGGGACAACCAAATAATACACAACATTTTCAGGTTCCATGGCATAGTTTTAAATCGGCAAAGGGCTTATCCACAAGGCAATTTGATGTAGATAAGCAGCTACTAATGTCATTTTTTGTTGTTTAATTGTAAATATATAGCAGAATACATCAGAATTGTAAAAAAAAAACCTAGTAATAACAGTACAGCATTTCTCCCCTTCCCCTTTCTTCCCATAGCAACAGGAACAACAATGTGATTGTGATATTTCGGTAGCAATATTATCCAGAGTGTTTACAGCTCCGTCTGGGAGTCTTTGGGAGACGTAGCAAGATGATATTATAGATGACTTGCAACTTATGTGCATTTAACTTATGTGCACCCAGCTTCCTGTACTCAGCAGTTTTAATTTTTTTGGGGGTGGGGGCAGGCATCCGGGAAGAAACACTTTGGCAATCCCACCTGCCATTGAACCCAATGCCGCTGAGTGAAACAGCCCTTGAGATGGGGCCAACGCAGATTTATATTATCTAAGTAAATGATGAGAAAGTCAAAGAATACAATGGAAGACGCAAGAAGATGAAAGATTAAATGCGACAGATATTTTACCCATTTGTCAATTCCAAGTTCTTAGCCTTAGTTGAAAAAGTGTTCTTTAAATGACATTTTACACCCCAGGCTTAATTGCTTATCACAGCTGATTCCTTTAAGTACACTCAAATCATTTTCTGCATTAAAACGGTTGGCACCTTTCCCACTTTGACATGGAATAAAGTAACCAAGTTTAATTATTGTTTTGAAAAATTACAAGCTGTAAAGAGAGAAAAATTGCCTGACCAAATTTATTAGCGAGAAGTTTTAATTTAATTTTTTTAACTCTTTATTTGTTCAATAAACCACCCCAGGCTTGCTTTAGCATGCATATCGCTTTCAAATGAACAGAAGTGGCAAACAACTGCATGGATCATTCCTTGCCTGGAAAGGGGAAGCATTATCTCAGCTGCCACGATATGCCTTCCCCCAGAGGAAGCGGAGTTGTGGCCAGGTGATCATGATGGAACCAGCAATGACTGTGCAATGGTGTCCGTAGTGTTTTGACACATTTTAGCTTTTGTATGTTTTAAAGTAGGATTGTTAATTTTTCTTAATTTTACTGCTATGTTTGTTTGTTTGGTAAACCACTTTGCAGGTTTTTAAAAACAAATTTTATTAAATAAATAAACAATAAATATAAATAAAATAACACAAGTCAAAACGCAATCCATCCTGTAGATTTAAATATCTGTCCATAGTCGCTTACTTGTTATCAGAGGCCCAGAATCCACATTCCTTTGTAAGAAAATATGAAATAAAGTCAAACCATTTTTGCAGGCAAAAATTAATAATATTTCAATGTGTGTGGGGGATGACAAGAAATTTTCTGCACCGGGTACTACCTGACCTTGCTACGCCACTGGCCAGCACACTTGCAAAGCTAAGCAGGGTCCAGTGTGGTTTCATATTGGATGGGGGACCGTGTGTTGGGATTCCTGCATTGCAGAGGGTTGGTCTTGATGACCCTCAGGGTCCTTTCCAATTCTATGATTCTAACTAGAAAAAGAATAAGAAGGCACCTGCAGTATATGATCACAGCAGCCAGATTGTTGCATTCATGAAGATGGAAGGACTTCTTATTACCTACAGTGGAAGAATGCTATCTCAGCCAAATCCATTTATTTCAATAACCAAAGTTGATATGCTTAATTACAGAAAAATCACTGTTGACATTTATTAATGATGGGAAACCCATTTTTGCACAAGAAGGAACATGAACTCGTGATAATCTGGGCTCGAAGACCTTGGGGGGGGGGAGGTTGGTTTATGGAAAGTAGAAGAATTGGATGTTAATATGAAGTAAGTTTTGCACAAGTTTTTAAAGCTGATAAATGAAGAATCAGAAGTCTTTTCTTCTGTTTCTTTTCTTTCCATTTTTATGTTTTAAAAATGCTTGATATCTGACATTGATTTCTGTATATTGTGTTTTCTTTGTTTTTCAAGCTTTCATAAAAAATAGCCCTTGAAACCAGCTGGTACAGTGGTCAGAAGACTTGCCTTCATGACCACAGAATGGAGAAGAAAAGTTCGCCCAACGAATCCCTGGGTATAATCACAAAGACCTCTGGCTCCCAGCTGGCTGAGCCTTCTCATTTCCAACTCACTTTGACACCCTCTGTTCCCAGAGCTACCATTGGAAGAGCTGCTCCCCTTAGCCAGGAAGAGTCGGGGTCCCAGCAGCCTTCCCAGCAGGTCTCCCACACTTCCTCCTCCTTGGGCAGTGCTCCATTGCAGGTCCCCGAGCAGCTTTCCGAAGAAAGGTCCCAGTATTTTTGTTTCATCCAACATTTGATCCCCAGCATCACCAGAAGCCAAGAAAGAGCAGCTCCCAGGGAGGCTGTAATATGCTCTGGCATCCACCAAAGAGCTTCCTCCCAGGTTGAAGAATGGCCGTCTCTCAGGCAGTGCTTATCACGCAATGGCATGTCAGAATTTCATTTTCCATTGCTGGATCATGTGATCCTGTTTACATTCCATACGGCTGTATGTGTGGGAATGGAAGTAAGTCTGTCAGAACTTCCGCCCTTTGTTCTCTCACTCTCTTCTGAGAGACTGTCTGTGTGAGAAGACGCAGCTTACCACTCGTCATGATACTTTTGTTTATTTTTCTGTAAATAAAGACTCTGATGCGACATTTCCGACGCAACCGTGTTTTTGCTGTACTCTGCCTAGCGTGCTCATGCTCACATCTATGGATGTGGGTCGCAGTATTTTACAGGACTACAGCCAGAAAATGTCCTGTTATGGCAATGGCTGAAGTGCTTCCCTCCCAGGGCAAGAAAATCCATCTCTGGATGAGGTTTCTTCTTCCCAGTGCACCACCCAGGGAATGGGTCGCAAGCGTGCAGCGACGTTCTCTAGCCTGCAGTCTGGAAGTAGGAAAAGTGTGCTCAAGCTTTGAGGGCATCTCTTTTGAGGGTGCTCTCCAGGGGACCGAGGCTGTTTCCTCTGCCTCCAAGTCTCCAGAAGGGTCTGTTCCAGCTCCGAGCACAGCTGATCTGGTTAAAGTCAGCCAGGGTCAAGGCCAGGATTGAAGAAATGCAGTGTGATACAGGATTGTCACAACTTCTCCTCAGGCAAGGTCAGAAGGGTGGGTGGGGGATGGAGTTGATGAAGTTGTACCACCTGACCTTGCTACGCCACTGCCTACACCATCATCATAGTTGCAACAGTGGCGGTGGAAGCAGAGCAACTGGACATCCTGGCTGCCTTGGGCATCGAGGGATCATTGCACTTGGGGGACTCCTTCTCTCAATGTGCCTCCCCCCCCCCAGTTTTGTGTGCTGCTTTGAGTACAAAATATCCCATGTTGCTTAACCTTGCTTTCCCCATCACTTTTTATTGGGCTGATTCTGTGGCTGTATTTCCAGTGACAAAAGTATGTGGCCATTGTAGTGAAAACATGGAAATTCTTCATTTAAGTCCTTGCAGGAACACTTCTGCCCTTGGAGATGGCCCAGCTTATGGGACTGGGAAGCGGTAAAAGCAGCACAAATCACTACAGGTGGAGGCTGTTGAGGCATGAAGCCTTGCTTACCCGGGGTGGGAATAAATAATAGGACTGGGCCAGAGGAGGCCTGGATGTGGGGCAAAGCTGCCATATTGCAAACCAGACAAAAGATCCGCTGTTCCTCAGGTTCCTTGCAGCTTTGAGGAGGGATTTGGGTTAATGATCTGGTACTCTACATTGGTTGTTTGGGTAAATGTTTTGTGGTTTTTTTGTTTTGTCTATTTGTGTGTTTGTGCTTAGAAAAAAGGGGGTTCATTGGTTGTCTCTGTTTGGGAAGGTTTTGCACTGTTGTATGTGGGTATAAAGGCCCATTTTGTTCAATAAAGCTCAGACTCCCCCCCCCCCAAAGTGGCTTGTTGTTTATCAAAGATCCATCAGGAAAAGAACCTGTTTGCATTTGGCAAGAGTCATGGGCTGAGCTGTCTGTGTGGTGTAGCACTGGTGGTGGTGTCCCATTGGTTATGGGGTGAAAGTCCCCATCAGAAATTAAGTACAGCCATCCCAGGCAGCACTGTGGGTGCTGTCTATCGCATTTGACTCTGTCCTATAAATGTGTCCTCAATAGCAAATGGGAGCAAGCATTCCCCCCCCTTTTTGACATATTACTAGGCACATTCCACAGCAGAGAGCTCCTATGTAATTACTTTTACAGCAGGGGTCCCAATTTGGATGTATGTTGCTTCATAACAGTTAATTCAGTTTTAAGATGAAGTTCAGTTCCTAGATCATCGCTAGCTGCGGAGATTTCTAGAGTCTTGTTCTTAAGCGGCACACACTATTTTCATGGTTATTAGTGCAGAAAATTCAGTAGCCAAGTGGGTAATGTTCAGATGAAGTGGATCTTATTCCACTCATGCTTACTAGGTAATCAGGATGTTGTGCCTCGTAGCCTACTTTCAAAGCTTAAGTTTTCTTTCTCAGAATTAGAGAACAGCAGACTGGCATAAGCACCAGAGAGTGATTGCCAGGGGTCAGAATCCAGATTTTAAGGATAAGAGTTCACTTTTTCATCAAAATGCATGCACTAAAACTTTAACGAAACAGCTAAAGGCTGACAGCCTATTAAAGAAACCTTGGTTCTTCCATCATATGAGTTGTGATTAAAATCCACATAAATTTGCATATGAATAAAGAAAGTTCTAAAAGCAAAAAGACAATGCATGTTACCGTTTATTTGTATGCCACCTTTCCGTAGTAAATTCTGTTTATGGAAGCTCACAACATGAAAAAAACAGACATAGTCAACTAAGTTGCAAAATATAACAAAAAATACTGTTTTATTAATTTAAATTAATGAAAACATCTCACTGAGAAACTAACAAAATCACACAGTCCTCTTACCAATCATGTAGTTATTTACATTATTACATTCTAATTGATTTGCCAAGATAATCATGTCTAATGAAGTGTGGTATTGTTCTCTCCACTTATTTCCAACTTTTCACTATGTACCCCCCCCCACAAAAAAAGTGATGCTGAGACAACACTAAGATATTGGAAGCAACTTGACAAAATGAAAGTGTTTGTTTCTTTTTCTTTCTTTTTCTTGAAGCACAGACAAAACGAGGCCACTTTTAAAAAGGTGAAAATAGTAAGGTGAATATATATATCTTCAGAGGTACTGTGAAACCTGCCCTGAGGCTGCATTTTAAAATAAAGGAGAACTTGAATTCTTGCACATTTTCTACCCATTCATATCCAAAATGTAACACTGTCTTCAAGTTTTACAATGAGTTGAGGCTGAGACTCAACTAAAAGGTGAAACAGCACAGGCTGAGTGGCAATATTCTGAAGGAGAAAACTGGCTTAAGGCAGAAATTTTAGAGGCAGAGGATGGTTGAAATATTTACTAGCCTTCCTGCAGAAGCCAGCCTGGGAAAGGAAGTTGCATCTGAAAGAAAGGGACAAAGAGACCTTGCACAATACACTCACAAAGTCCTCCTTCTGTTAATGTTGGTGGGATTCGGGGAGTGGCTGCTATTGCCCTTTCAGCCCCACTGATAACCAGGAAGCACCCAGAGAGGTATGATAGCCCCTGCAAAGGACAACCTTGCATGGTTTCTTGCAACTGCCAGAGTATATTTAAAAAATGAAAGAACTTGCAAGGCTTATAAAACTATGGTATAAATATGTATGGAGCATAGCAGTTGCTGGGTACATAACAGAGCCTCAGTCATGGAAGGAAAAGAACCCGTGGAACATTCCTATGCAATCTAGTGGGACTTCATAACTATCAACTGGTGAGCTTGACATTGAATAATTTTTTTATCAAGCGTATGAGGTAGTTATGTATATACCATCCACAGTGATTCTCCTTTTGCAAAAGGCTTTGCACTGAAACATTGCTGCTATCTTTTAACACAATGATAAAGTTAAAAGACCATATTAATAGGCTGTGTTCCAGAGACATTAGAGGTTTGGTGGTATGTGAGGATGAATTTCAATCAACCTTTTCATCAAAGTGATTGATACGCCCACATTTTCTTCTTCCCAATCTTGCAGGGACCCTGCATGGGCTTGTTTGTAATGAAGCTGTACTTAGCCAACCTTGGGATATAATTAAAAGAAGAAAAAGAAATATTGGATAATTACTCTAGGCAACCACTAAGCCAACACTGTCAGCTGTGGAAATGCTCTCTGGAGTATTAAAATACTGCAGTGGCTCAGATAAAATGCTCTCACCTTGAAAATCTGGCAAGTTTACATATAGCAATGCACTATATGTAGAACACCTGAGCATGGGCTAAGTCTGTTTTACCTCTGTGGGCCGAGTGGATTGCTTTGAAAAACAAATTTTATAATTTTGGACTGCTATTACTTTAGATCTGAAAACTGATTACATTTATGTGTGAGTCTACATGTATAACATCTGAGCATGGATTAAGTTTGCTTTACTTCTGTTGTAGAGCGAGATGAGCGCGCAACCCCAGAGTCGGTCATGACTGGACCTAATGGTCAGGGGTCCCTTTACCTTTTACCTTTGTTGTGCCATATGGGTCACTTTAAGAAAGAAATTTTGTATCTGTGGATTGCCAACACCTATTACTCAAACCAATAACAGTTGCTGCTTACTGCAACCACTACTATGCTATAAGATCCACTATCTTGCAATATTACATATGGTATGTACAGTTGTTTATGGTTTCTATATTATTTTTTCTGTAAAAATGTGTGAGATTACAATATTGTATTTATTTGCATTACCCAGAAGAGCCTGCACTAATGATGAAGCCTAGGATGGTGAAACAAGGCTAATATTCTGGAAATCCTTGTCTTAGACTCTGTGGAACTGTAACAACCCTTCATGTGGATTATTGGACTCTACGAACAGACAGGTAGAATAGACACTTCTACATGAATGGACCTTATGCATGAACTGACTAGAGAATGAACTGATCCACTGGGTCTTCTGCTTTTTTGTTGAACTTTGAGATGTCTGTTGAAATCTACAATTCGATACAATGGATAGTATACCTTATTTATTCAAAAGTACAGCCGGTTACATCTTGTGTGTTTATTGAATCTGTGCACAAAACGCCAGGGTCAAGCAACAGGGAGCAGCCACCTCCAAACTACTCTGTGAGCAACTGGCCCACAGGAAGAGAAAGGCAGGCTTTCAATAAACCTTGAAAGGTGGAGGGTGCATGCAGATAATGACAGCGGCTTAGGTCTGGGCCTCCGCTCTGTCCCCAGGCAAAATTGTGTCCCTCACAATGATTTAAAAGTAAAAACACACCTAAACACAGGAATCTGCAGTGTAAGAGATTGAGGATAATCTGTGTGTAAAGATTCTCCAGTTTTAGACTTTTAAACTCCAGTATTTTATTATCACAAATTTGGAATCCCTACTGGAGGTGCAATTATCACTGGACATTGTTTATGGGTGTTTAATGGCAGAATGGGAGCACTGAGTCAAAACAAGCCCACAAGTCCCCAAAGAGAGTTGCTACAGGACAAAGCTTTCAAGCAACTGAAAATTCAAAGGCATTGCAAGTGCACAAGTGATTGCTGGAAGATGCAGAGTGGAGTATCTGGAGGGTTGTCTCGACAGCATCAGAGGCAGCAGAAGCAACGTTTCGTGAAAAAGAGAGCCATGACTGTAAAACTGACCAATCATTCTCTGAATTACATTATTGATTCTGGTTGTAGAAAACATATGAGTTGTAAGAGGGAGTTGTAAGAACCTACTCCTGTATCAGAAAGTTATGTGGGAACGTATACTTGAGTGGGAACGTATACTTGAGTTAGGTTGTTTATTTCCCCTTTTCATTTACCATTTTCTTGTTCCTTTCCCCCCCTTTATTTCACTTGCTTTCTTGTTTTGCTTGAGAAGCAAGGATGATGGATGTATAATGATTTTTGCTACATATTTTACTATATATACAGTGGTACCTTGGGTTACATACGCTTCAGGTTACACGATTTCGGGTTGCGCACCACGCTGAACCTGGAAGTACTGGAATGGGTTACTTCTGGGTTTCGGCGCTCGTACATGCGCAGCAGCACCAAATCACAACCCACGTGTGCACAGATGCGGCGCTGCGGTTTGCGTTTGCGAACACTGTGGGTTGCGAACGTGCCTCCCGCACAGATCATGTTCGCAACCCGAGTGTCCACTGTATTTAAAAAGAGCTTCTCACAATGGGGTTGTTTCTATTGTGCATGTTCTATGATTGCAAAGATAAAAGATGGTTGCTATGCAATTGAAATGAGTGAATAGGGCATTTTATTCACAACAGTGCAACCCTTTTCTCTGCTATCATGGGCAGATATATACACAATTACTATAAAAGTAGGTCAAGGAAGCAACACTCTGAACTGTATCCAGCAATGTGCAGAACAAGTTGCAATTATAGTCAGGTTCATAGCAAGACCACTTCATTTATGATTTATTCATTTCAGCACGAATACACTAGATTTTCTGCAGAGGTGTACCTAGGGTTGCTTGCGCCCTTGGCAAGCAGCTGTATTGGTGCCCCCTGAACTTTTTAAAATGCAATCCAAGTACATCCAGAGTGAGAGCAAGGCTGGATATCTGGAGGGCACCAGATTGGTGAATGCTGGCATAAGGCATACATGCAGGGGTCTCAGGCACAGAAACATAGCTGTCAACTTACAGATTTGAAAATAAGGGACCAGCAGCCTCGAAAATAAGGGATCAGCAGCCAAAATAAGGGATTTTCCCAGCATAGGTATGTTCAACATCTGAGCCCCTCCGAGCCAAAGGCAGAAAGCCCAGCCAGCAGCTAAACGAAGCCTCAAGCGGTGGTTCCCACAGTGCAGCAACCCGGCAAAGGGGATGCAGCAAGGAAAACCACGTTACCTCTCCACTGGGAATCGCTGAGCAAAGGAGATTTGATTGGCGCAAGACATGCAAGCTCCACCCCCCAGTTATTCTTAGACTCCTTATTGGGTGAGCAACGCAGCCAAGCAACACAGTTGGAGCCTCCCTCCTCCCTGGCTGGCAGGGAGGGAGGGAGAGGAGCTGCTTCCTTTGAAACCTGGGAAATTTAAGGGACATCATCAATAAGGGACATCATCAATAAGAGACAGCAGCGGGACACGGCGCTGGGATAAGGGAGTTTTCGGCCAAATAAGGGACGGTTGACAGCTATGCACAGAAAGAAAAAGGAAATTTGGTAGAAAAATTATCTAATTTCAAAGAACACTGGGTGTTTAGGATAGTGGTCTTAACCCCCAGTCAAACAAACCAGAATTAAACATGTCAAAGTTTTGTCTCCATTATTTGCCTCTGCCCCTAATTTCAGCTAAATAGGAGTTGAGACGACAAAGGAGGGAGGAGGTGTCACACTACTTGTGTTGGGCAGGGGGTACTCTAGCCTTTTTCGGGAGAGCCACATTTTAGACATTTGCAAAATAAATAAAAAATAAAAATTGCCCAGGATTTTAACTGATATTATATCTACTGCCTTTTGTATTTTAACTGCTGCTATGATAACTGCTTTTTCCCTGATGTTTTGATCTCTTTTGTAGGCTATCTTGGAAATCTAGATTAATAAAATTATTTTTTTCTTCCAGGGAAAAATGATTTATGAAATGCAAATACAAGAATAAAAAGGACTAGGTAAGAAGGAATACTGGGGACCCCAAAGTTTTAAAAAAACAGTAACAAAATTGTTCCCTAAGGAAAAGCCATGAATTCATAATTTGGTTCAATTAACTTCTTTTAGGTTTTCTTGGACTTCCCAGATCCTCCGGTCAGCTTCTAGGAAGATATCGTCAGTGGGTTACCACGTCTCTGTTTGGCGTTAAGCTTGGGCTCTGCACGCGAAAATTCTTTTCTTTTTCTTTTTGGCCGTGTTGCAGGTGCTTCCAGAGCTGGTCAAATCTTTCAGGACCTAGTGCTCTTTTCCTTGTGCTGTGTTTGATGAAGACCCTTCAGACGAAACAGAGGAATACCCAGGAATCCTTGTCTTGTCTGCCTGTGCCAGCATCCATCAGTGCCACGTTCTTTTGTCTGCCAACCCAACCATCTTCATTAGATTATTTCATGCCATTCTTCTAATGAATACGACAGACAGAAAAATACAAGAGAAGATGAAGAAATTAGAAAAGAATGTACTACGGCACTGACAATAGGACTTGTATTTTGTACATACCGGATTTGGTGGTCAACTGGAAAGCTGCATTTTAATATATTGTGCCACGATGTTGATTTTTACATTATAAGAAGCTGTATCTATTTTTTTAAGAAGTAGTTTCTAGTAAATAACTTTGCAATTGTTACTATACGGCTTATTACATTTACGTGTTTTTTCAATTAGATTTGCATAATATACCGGTAGGCATTCTGGTGTTTTTTGGGGTTGTTTTTTTTTGTAATATCAGTCCAGCAGCCAGCATCCCAGAGCATGAACCATTCTCAGGAGGTCTGGTCTGCTTGATTGCTATTTGCAAGTAGCTGTTCATATATTTGCGTAGTTCATTAATATATTTGTTCACTTTGAAAATGCTCCACTGCACCAAAAGCTGTTCTAAGTGACACAGCTCCATTTCTTTCTGCAATAGCATCTTCTCATAAGTTAGTCTTTGACTGGCTGCCTTTGCAGCATTGAGAGTCAAAGCCAATGCTTTGTTGTTCTGTTGTAGGGAGAACTTAATTAGAGAGGAGTTATTTATCGTTTTTGTTCTGATCTTTGATGCAAGAGAAGCATTCAAGCTTTGCTGTCTTTAATAAAGACACCATTTTTCTTTTCATTCATACATTCCTTGACTCCTCTTGTGAAGAAAATAGATGTGCCTTTTTTCAGACATTTTTCAGACAGTCCAGTATTAATTCAATTTCTTTTTTTAAAAAAAGATAACCCTCCCTCAGGCAACCCAGTTCTGTCCTCCAAGCGGCTGCAGCCTCTCCCCTTAGTGCTCTGGATAAAGAAAGTTTGCCCTTCCTCTTTTGATGTCCTTTCCTTTCTGTTGAAAGGCAATTTGCCTTCATCTCAGAGGTCTCTGATACTGACTGACTACGCTTTCTAATTCTATTCATGGAACATTTATTTGACTCTATTATGTCCCTTTACCTTTTTATTTGTGACTTGATGCAAGGATTACATAGTTTCTGCTTATTATTTGTGAAACAATATAATGTTATAAATATTTTGTTAGAACATTATTAGCCATGTGTTGCTTGTGGTTGTTCAGAGTTTTCTGTTTTTGCAACACAGGGGATTTCCTTTGTTGTATATTGTTGTACCATGGCTAAATGGGCACAAACTTTAGCTTTCTCAGATTTGGATTCTCATGAAATATTGAGTGACATACCTACTTTTAATCTTGATAAGAACTTACCACCCATGGACTTTACTCAACTTTTAATGCACGTATACGTAAGGTTTGATATGAATTCCATGCCTCTTCTTTAAGTAACTACCTTAAAAATAGTTGAATTCCTAGAGGCTTAAGATTACAAAGGGCACCTACTTTGTTTCAAAATGATGTGGATTTCAAAACACAAATGGATAGCCATATTGAACAAATGCTCTTTTGATTTGATGCTGTTATTAATTCAAAGATCTAAGGCAGAAGTTTTGACTGTACAAAATGAAGTCTCCAACATTAGTGACCAAATACAGAAAACAAATGATAGCAATTCCACTTAGATATCAGCTAAGCTAAAATCATATAATGGTACATAAAATAAAATAAAACAACAAAACCAACTGAAGTAAAATATAGACTTCCCATCATTTCCTGATATAGTTGACATTTGTGATTTTGAATGTACTTATAATTATTACCTTACATTTAATATACTTTCTTACAACCTAGCTTACCGATTTCCCTTTATTTCTTAATATTTTATGTACACAAGGGTCATTCAAACACTACCATAGATAATATGTCACTGTTATTTTTTTGTTAGTATCTCTTAAACGTTTCCCATTTTTGAGAAAATAATTGTTTGGTGTTACCTCTTAACCTCTTTGTTAGTTGAGCCATGAGGAAAGGGTAGATTTCTTTGAGGGCGTAGAGACATTCTCTTGGAAGGGATCCATTCCTTGGGGGGCAAACAGCTATCCTCTCATGCTGAGAATACTTCTCAGGGTGGCGGTGAAAGGGCTGGGATTTAAGATGACACTGGCGTCATCCTTACTAGCCATAATGGCTTCTACAAAGAGTTTCACTTCAAGGACTTCAACCAGTCCTTTGGATTTATGGACGAGACCAGAGGAACTCTACAGGCAGAAAAATTGGACCAACATTTTCTATGGTTCAATGTCTACTACAAGGCTCACCTAAATTTAAACACCCATAAGTTTGCAGGCTTGGAGCAGGATACCAACTTGGCCAGTTTCATAGAGCAAGTTGCAAACATGTTAGTTTAAAAAAGAGCCAGCTTTGCCATCTGCTTACTGTTGTCGAGAAAGCCAGTTCCCCAGCCAGAAGAAATTTTCAGATGCTAATGCGGACTAATTTTTTGATCCAGTTTGCTGACGGACTCTGCATAGCCTCCACATTGGCCTACTGTACAATGGTCACAGGTATAGGGAACAAGTCTTCTGCCATTTTCTATTCAAGTTCTTGCATTCTTTCATTTTGTCCGAAGCTGTCATGTGGCAAGTTAATACTACTATCTCAGAATCTGTAGTCTCTATGCAGGTGTCCTGTACAGTTATAGTCAACCTGACGAGGTGAAAGCAGTTTAGAATAAATTTCTCATCCATTTTGTTTCCCTTTTCTTTTTAAAAAGGAAGACATTTACAGATTACGAGTCAACTCTTATGATTTGGCTTTCAAAACCACTAAACAGACATAAACAATATAAAGTGTTTATGATGTTGGATGCTCAAAATGGTTTGATATGATACTGCCATCATAAATGACCTTTCTAGTAACCAAATATGCCATTGGAACCCAAAGAGTAAACTGGATTTCAAGGATTTATCATAGGCCTGTTTCAAAAATTGTTGCAAATAGGTTTATTGTCCCAATTGTATTAGAAAGAGGAGCATGACAGCATTGTATCTTGGAATAAGCAATATTGCGGACAAGTATTGAGCTGTTAAGCAATGTCAATAAGTGGTGTATTATTTTTAAATGTAACTTTGGAATACAGAAAATAAACTGGCAATTTGTTCTGGTGAGATAACATTACACACCAAAGAGTCCAGTGTGCTCCATAAAAGTTTTATCAACATGCTGGGGTAGATTCTGAGTGACCTCTGCCCTTCCTCCACCACCACACATGACCTGGAGACAATGCAAAAATATAGGGTTTTCCATGTTCTAAACCTAGCCTATGAAGTTACAAATGCCTTCCCCAATGACTCTCTATATATGACCATCCCTATTGTTGATCTGCCAGAGGCTGACATTATCTCCTATTTTCCTGAATGTTTTGAATTCATTAAGCAAGTCAAATTAAAGAATGATGTGGTGTTGGTTCACTGTAACATACCCTCCAAGCACCCCATTTTAAGCAGGATATCCCCGCTTTCCTTGGAAGTGCCCAGGACTCTGCCTTTGGCTCAGGGCATCCCAATTTCTTGTGGTCCGAGGACAGAAGCCACAGAAGCAGCTCCTGGAGTGGTGGTGGCATTCCTGGCCCCACCAACATGGTGCCCTTCTAGGACTACAACTCCCACCAGTCCTTGGGAGAGAGGCATGAACGTCTGCATGCGTGAAGGGAGGAGCCTCAGCTTCCATTGGCCCAGCACAGCTGTTGTAATGCTCTTGGGCATGGTTTTTGTAAGGCCTCTCAGGAGCTTCCACTCACCTACATAGATGCTCCCATTTCCCCTCCTCTGGTAGTAATAATAATAATAATAATAATAATAATAATAATAATAATAGATTTTTATTTATATCCCGCCCTCCCCAGCCGAAGCTGGGCTCAAGGCGGTAAGTGGGATTGCTCCACAAAGACTGGACCCTGAACAAAAGGGATCCAAGAGTTTTTATATTCATTTACAGTAATTACAAATTCAGTCACCCAATCAGATCATTTTGTTTCTCTCTCTCTCACTTACGAAGCTCATTGGTATGCACAAGCTGTCTCTTTGTGATTCGTGTGAATTGCAAACAGTGAGAGCATGTGTACTAGCTGGCTTTAGACAAAGGAAATTCCTCGTAGTCTGCTAGATTTTTATTGCAGGGTTAAGTTCCACCACAGTATTAGGTTTCACCACCATTATCGAGCATGTTCAGATTGTACCAAAACCTCAGTTCAGTATGTTTCCCTGTTCTTCATTACCTCAATACCTCACAATAGCAGAGGGCCAAGGAAGTTGGTGTGCATTGCCTGGGTTGGGGTTGGGGATGACTGAGCTAGCTGTGTTATTTATTTTTCTCCTATGTGACACCACCACCTCCTAAGGCTCCCCTGGAGCTGACTGCCACTTTCTCTATAGCCTGGCTCTTCACCACAACTTTAGTTTACTTTCCTCCTGCCAGTCCCCAAAACAGGCTTCATGCGAATGCTGTTCAGCAATGCTATATAGGCAAAATTGCATCAGGTCTGGTTTTTACTCAGTAAGTCAGTCTTTGTTGTCCTGACCCTGAGTCACAAAGAGCCTTTTTTATTTTAACCCCTCTAGCTACTGAGGACCATGAGACCAGTCAAGAACATTCCATTTTATGATTCTTGGCAAAAGTGTGTAAGTACTTTTTGCAAAGGCAGGGGGTAAATGATAGCAGAAAAGGGGAAGCACCTAATTTTTTTTGTGCAAGGTGGGAGGAAAGCACATGGACAGGATTCAAACTATGTTTCAATAGCTTAGCATTCCAAAACTGCTGCTTCTCACAGCTTGCACTCAACAGTTCTCTCTTAATCTCCTCCCGGTGTTCTTCATTTCTACTTCACTTTGCCTAAGTCCAGCTGCACCTTCACAAAAACAAAACAACAAAAATGCTATAGAGTTGCTGCATCTTTAAAAGTTGTGCAGCAGAGATTTTTTAGCACGTGTAGCTTCCCAGATGTTTGCAAGAAATACCTGCTGACATTCCTTCTTCTAGGCAACTATTAAATGTTACTTTCCATATGCGAAGTCCACAGCAAAGTTTGAATTTAATGGGGAAACCCCCCCCAGAACATATTATGAAACCTATTAAAGAGGATGATAATTTGGTGGAATTATAAAATGTGTATGTATGGAATTTGGATTTTAAACAATGATGGTGGGCAAGTGCGGAGACATTAGTATTGTAGAGCTGGATATAACTTTTAAGCTTGTTAAGGAAAAATCTAGGTGTGAGGCTGCTCAGTCACCCAGCTCGTCGGGCAGAGCCCGCAGGTCCCTGCGGAATAAAGGAAGGAGTCCAGCCAACCGGAGCAAATAGCTGTAGACCAAAGTTTATTGCGCAATAGGTTCAAAGAGCAAATTTTGAACCCCGAGGATGGGGTGACAAAGACTTTTAAAACTTTCCCACCACATCCCAGAATACAGTTCAAAGGGGAGGGGTTAACCTTGGCAAACATGTCCAGACAAGTCCTTGGTACAAGATTAGCATAAGCAGACATGGCAGGGCAAGACTCAGGTATAAGATTAGCATAGACAAATATGTCTTAAGTACCCACCACCCAAAAGTACCATAGAAGTTCCTTTGCATGTCTGGAGCCTGAGGTGAGTCAGGTGATGAGATTTGGCTTCCTTTGGCTAACAATGAGCCCAGCAATTGTCACCTGTGAGAACTTCCTGGAGTCCTTTTGCAAGGGGAAAATAGCTTTGGAATGGGGGGAACTGGGAAAGGAGATGATTTTATATTAATTTTAAAGCTAGGTGACTTCCCTGAGC